>NC_142441.1:150137500-151606250 GCF_059453495.1 Arachis ipaensis
ATCCGTTAAAATATATTAAGCTAGGTTATAATACTTATAACATCCATTATTTTAGAATTTTTTTCGATATAAAGATAAGGAAAATCTTAAGAAAAAACAAAAAAATGAAACACACATTTAAACAGATCAAAATATCAAACTTCGCACAAACAAAAATATTAAAAGTGAGAATAAGATGAAGAAATGCTTGAATTTACTAAAAATAAAAAAGAGTATATTTATAACTAAAAGTAGAATACATATTATAATTATATTTTAATATTTTTGACATAAAAAATATTTAACTACAAAATTAAAAATAATGAATGAACCTAAATGAAAAGAAAAAAAATATAGAAATCTAATTGTAAATTTGATAAAATTACAGTGATCAATAGAATAATTAAATCTAAAAAATACTATGTGCACAAAAAATCAATCATCTAATTAGGGTATGTTTAAAATGAGCACAACAATTATGTGCTTATTATTGGATGTGCCATATTTATATAGATCATTAAATTTTACTAGATAAAAATCAAAGGCTAATATAAAAGAAGAGTATTGATAGACTCTAATAAATATAAAATATCCTAATACATAAATAAACACTTTAAATGGCAATACTTTAATACACAATACTTTAAATGGCAACAAAAAATTTTATTCTTAAATAGTTAAATATAAAATATATAAATACAAAATATATGAGTTTTTTATTTATTAAGATTAATTATTATGCAAGAAATTTTTATAATATTAAAAAATTATATTAAAATAATATTTTAAACTGTAAGATAAAATTATAAAATAATTAACATTTTATTTTATATTACTTGACAAATAATTAGATTATTATATTCAAAATTTATTAACTAACTACTTTTGTTAAAGATATTATTATATAATATAAATTTTTATCAAAATATTTTAAAAATATAATTTATTTAAAATATTATATATAATACATAAAAATATTAACTTTTTTATTTTTTTCAATTTTTTTAGAAAAACAGAATAAATAATATAATTCTAAATACATGCCTATCATATTATACATTTACTTATATTAGTAAGGCCTAAACTAATCAAACTTACGTAATTAAAAATATAAAATATATAAATACAAAAAATATAAATATTTTTTATTCATTAAAATTAATTATTATTCAAAAAAGTTTTCTATAATATTAAGAAATTATATTAAAATAATATTTTTAACTGCAACATAAAAATATAAAATAATTAAATTTTATTTTATATTACTTGATAAATAATTAGATTATTATATTTAATATTTATTAACAAATTTTTTAAAATATTATAAAATATTTGTCAAAATATAGTTTATTTAAAATAATATATATAATACATAAAATATTATTTTTTTATTTGTTTTTAGAAAAACTGAATAAATAATATATATCAACTACGTATATGTATTATATGCGTATATGTAATAGTGACTGATATAAGATTAATATATATATATATTTTTTAGACTCTCTAATATATGTGCCACCTCAAAACTTTCTCCTCTAGTCTTTCTTATTCGTATTTATTTTGTGGTAATATTAAGTAGATAATAATTTAAAATTATTTTTTAAATTTAATATTTATAATTTCATATATATAATATTTATAATTATATATCTATAATAAGATCATATCATATTTTTTATTCTCTAACTTAACCAGACTTTTATATATATATATATATATATATATATATATATATATATATATGAGAAATTGGTGTACAAATGTCTTTCACAAAATATCTTTCATCATATATAATTTATTAAAAATATATTTTGTTAAATCCAAAAGTAAAATACATAATTTTTAGTTTTATTGTAACAAATTTCATATGTTATCTGATTTCAATGATATTATATTGTTATAATTATTTAATATATAAAAAAATTATTATATAACGGTGGAAGCTTTTTGTTTCAAAAAATAAAAAATAGATAAATACAAAAAATAAGTATTTTTTATTCATTAAAATTAATTATTATGCAAGAAAAATTTTATAATATTAAAAAATTATATTAAAATAATATTTTAAATATAATTATAAAATAATTAAATTTTATTTTATATTATTTGACAAATAATTAGATTATTATATTTAAAATTTATTAACTAATTATTTTGTTAAATATATTATTATATAATATAATTTTTATCAAAATATTTGTAAAGATAAATTTATTTAAAAAATTATATATAATACATGGCAATATTAACTTTTTGTTTATATATATATATATATATATATAGGTGTAATTATATATAATAACTGATGATCTGTATTTTAATTAAGATAGTATATAATATATATTATTTTAGAAAAGGTATAAAAGAAAACAGTATATTCAGTGGCGGAATTTGAAATAAAATTTTGGGGGAGCCAGATAGAAGATAATTATCAAGAAGTTTTTGATATGGACCCCATTTAATATAAGCTCGTCTAACTCTATCTCTTTGATTTGGGTGATATTGCCAAATTTGAAGCCCTTTTCCAGGGTCTCGTTCCAAAGAATTAAGGTCAAATTCATTAGATACAACTCTTTGAACTTTTAAAGGTTGTATCTCACTTTCTTCGTGATTCATTAAAGTAAAAGAACTATCTACAAGTGTTGATATTGTAAAAATTATATGTTCTCCTTCTTGAATATTAGTCTTCCCCTTAAAAAATACATCAATTTTTTTTATTTTTCATGATTATTTTATATAAAAATTTTAATATATATCCTGTAAAATATGTAAAAAAAAAGTTAGAAGGACAAATATTAAAATTTATAATATTTATTGAATTTTTTTATCAATTTATACAAATACAATAATATCAATACTTATTGAATATTCTAATATTTTATCATATAAAAATTAAATTAAATAAATAGTAAAATATAAAAGAATATTAAATTACATAAATAAAAATACCTAATTTTTTATATTTGAATTCAAAGGTAGAAGGAGTGTTGTTTATTGAATAGAGAGCTACGAAATGCGAATACACTCAATTCAGTCTAAATCTAACATGTTTTGAATGCTTAAAACTAAAAACTATTGTGCAATAAAAGCAAGAGATGAAGATTGAACTTTAGTATTTTAAGTCATAGTAAAGTATTTGAACCAACTGAACTATTTTTTATTTTTTGAAAAAGTATTACTAATTTTTTTAACAAAAGTTTTGGGGCCATGGCCCCCCTTGTCTCAACTAAGCTCCACTCCTGCAGTATATTTATGTGATTATATTTCTGCAATAGCCTGACTTTGCATACAGTTTTAATATTTTTAATTCCGTAAGTCTGATTAGTTTAGGTCTTACTAATATAAATAAATATAAAATGTGATAGGCATGTACTTAGAATTATATTATTTATTCAGTTTTTCTAAAAAAAATAAAAAAATGAAAAATTATATTATATAATAATATTTTTAAGAAAAGTAGTTAGTTAATAAATTTTGAATATAATAATCTAATTATTTATCAAGTAATATAAAATAAAATTTTAATTATTTTATATTTTTATGTTATAGTTTAAAATATCATTTCAATATATTTTTTAATATTATAAAAATTTCTTGCATAATAATTAATCTTAATGAATAAAGAATACTCATATTTTTTGTATTTATATATTTCATATTTAATTATTTAAGAATAAAATATTCTGTTGCCATTTAAAATATTGTGTATTAACGTATTATTATTTAAAGTATTTATTTATGTACTAGAATATTTTGTATTTATTAGAATTCATCAATGTTCTTCTTTTATATTAACATTTGATTTTCATCTAATAAAATCTAATGGTCTATATAAATGTGGCACATCCAATAAACACGTAATTATTGTGCTCATTTTAGACACACTCATTAAATCGGGTTAGTTATCATGTATTTGTATATAAATATAGAATAATATTTGAAAAATAATAAAAAATAGCCCAAACTTGCCTTATTTAAAATTCATTATTAATTGTCGCTAGAATAATTGTGTAATTTTAGATGTAATAAATATCTAATTACGAATGTTATATGCATAAAATTATGGATATTATGTTATATAAGGTAACTTTAAATATTGTCTCCCTAACATTATCGATAAATATATGTATAATTTAACTCATTTTTAATATATGTTATATTGTAACATGTATTTTATATAAATGACTAGTTTGGTGACTAATCTTCTGTATACGTAGAATGATATTAAATATAGAAAACATAAATAGAAAAAAAATCTGGGTATTGATTTGTTCAATGTATATTTAATTCACAAAGCTAATTCATTTCTTAAAAATATTTATTGTCATTTATACTAATTAATTTTTTACATAAATAACAATAAAAGGCTATTAAAAGATATACTTTTGTCCACCTATAAATTGAGTACATGTTACTAACATTCAAACAACCAAAACTTAGAAATAGTGCTACACCCAATAAGAAAGTGCTATGGCAACATCTTGTGACATGAAAAAATTTGTTGCTATAGTGGTTATAACTATGCTAGCACTGGTACAAGGCGAAAATATTGCTACAACAAAAAATTTTGAGCCAGACTTTAAATTTAAAAAACTTCTTTGTCATGGCAAATGTATCTTGCAATGCGCTTTAAGCAAACCAAATCCGATTGTGTTGGCACTGTGCCTAGGTCTATGTATAAGCGATTGTATACATCATCATTTGACATCTTTTAATGATTCTCACTGCATTGTAGCTTGTACTTTGTCCAAATCCATTGAAGACAGATTAGGTATATATTCATACTTTTACTTTTTATTTTCTTTTCATTCTTATTATTGTTATATAATTACGGATTTTGTTTAGAATAAATTAAAAATTATTTCTAATACATCATTTTGGACTTTAGGGCAAGTTTGCCATACTTTCGATGAATTCTATTATTTTAATAGAGTTTGTCTGATTTTTCACCGAAGTTTATTACGTATTTTCATAAATATCAAATTGAGTGAGAAAAAAAAAGGTTAAAAAATTAACAATGGCAATCATGATCGTCTTTAGAGTACATAAAAGTACACAAGAGTATGCAGGAATAAGTCGTATTTTTTATTTATAATAGAAAAAATTCTGGTTAAATATGGCTTATTTCTGTATACCTATATATTTTCTGGAGACGATGATAATAATTGTCATTGGCGCCAGTGATATTGAAAAAGTCGTACTTGTTATTTGTGTATTTTTGTATACTCCTATATACTATTGGAGACGATGATAATGACTTAGAAATTTGAATTTCATTCTCAACCAAATTTCTAAGGAGAATTTGAGTGAAATTTCGGGGCGAACTCATCCTAAAAATGCATTCCGGAAATTAATGTTGAAATAACGTATTTTTGAAAATAATTTTTTTTATTTTAAAAAAATTTCATAATTATGATATTGTTTAAATATATGATCTCATGCATATTTCTCAAATTTAAGAAGAAAGTTAAGATTAGCTTTTTCTTTTATATAGTTAATTAATTATTTATTTAAAAAATTTTATTTTTTGTACCAGATGATCGTGCCGTGAATGAATACGCCAGATCCTGTTTGCGGATGTGTAATGTCAAATAAATTAAGAAATTAGATCCTCTCAATCTTTTTTCATTTGAAAGAATGAAATGTGATCTCTCATTATACATTTTATTGGTAGGACTAAAAAAATATGAAAAAAATATTAAAAAATTAGAGATTATATTTCACCATTTGAAAAAAAATTTGAGAAAATCCATTCCCATAAATAAGTGAAATGTCACTTGCACTTCCACATATAAGTTATCATTTGTAATTAGTAATAAATCTTTATCATCATCAATTTCTTATTCTTCGTTTTTTATGCATCTAATATCCTACTTTTTATTTATCTTTCTTCTTTATTTTAGGATAACAATAACAATCGTGATTACATGCTTAAAACTAAGTCGGTTAAAAGGGTAATAATTATTTATTTCAGCTAAATTAAAAGAGATTCAAAATAAGGAAGGAAGTAGTTACATTTTTTTTTTCATTTTTTTAAAGTCAAATAATTTGAGCAATAATAAAATGAAAATACATATTGATAAATAATAAAAATAACGAACATTGAACTAAATAATAATTAGTTTTGATAAATAATAATAAGTTAGTTAATTCTAATAAAATATCCTCTCAATATAAAATTATTTGTTTAAAAAGTAAATAAATAAAAGAATTAAAGAAACAATAGTTAAATTAAATAACAAATATTTAGTCATAAATAAACTCTCTAATGAATAACATATACAATAAAAATAAATGATCACATATACAATTTCGTGGTGATGTAAGAAGATTTTCTTTTTTCAACATATATACTTGTTCATTTCGTTTGGGACTTCATAAAAATTTAGTTTCATTTGACACTTTTGACCAATCGTCAATTTTGAAATGGCATCATTAATTGCTATTTCAACGTGGTTTTGAAAATTAATGTTATCGTTATAATCTTAGATTCTTTTTCGTTTAACATCAGCTCCCCAATTGAAAATTCTATTTTACATAGAATTGGAAATTCATTCTAAGTATTGGAAAAATGTCAATTCACCAAATTACATTCAATAAGAGTTGCAACATTATTGCTAGAATTTCAATTTCAAAGTGGGAAAAAGAGAAGGTTATGCATCATAGATATGATAATTTTTCTCCATTTTTTATAATGTCGTTTCACATCATTGTTTACATTATATAGAACATAAAAATTGTAAAAAAAAAAAAAGAAGAGTGACATTATCAAAATTAAAGTGACAATATTTATTTTTCAATTTCTAAAAATCAAAACATTTTGACATCAAACTTGCTCATACGGTATCCTCTCTCACCAATCTTCATGATCTCTCTTCTTAAAGTCATTTATGAAAAATATTATATATTAATATATAATAAAATTAGTGTATATACTCGTGCGATATACGAAAAATATCTATCAAATTTATGTTTTATTAGTATATTTTCAATTTGTTCTTTAATAATTTATTTAAAAATAATTAATAGTTTTAGCTCATCCTTCTAATTATTCTCTTAATTTATAAATAAATAAAGATTTGTATTTTTTATCTTTTTAATGTTAAAAAAATAACATATCTAGTACTATCTAATCTAATACTATTTTTCTAATAAAGGGTTGCAAGTTAGTGAAATTCCACACTGTCAATGTTTTTAGCTATGGATGATTCATACATGCATATGCATTAGTTGATTGATTTATTCTATGATTTTATGCCTTCTGTTTTTATGCTTAGTTATGCTTAGAATCTTCTCTAAAAGATACTTCAACATATTCTTCCTTTTTGACAACTTTTTCCTTCATTTCTTCAGCTCTTTTAATTTTGACTGACCAGAGATCACAAAACATTCTAAAATTTATTTTTTTAAAATTTAAATTTTTATATATAAACCTACGTTGTCATATTACCCAATTCTTCAACTCTTTCAATATTGCTTTCCTCTATTACGAGCTTGGTATTGAAGAAGAAAGAAGGTAGAGAACAGAGTCCATGGATGCACAAGGCAGTTGATGCCACCGTACCTGATGGCTCCAACGTTCAGTGGAGTCGTGGTGATTACGAAACGGCAACGGTGGTGGTAGGGGTTACGGCGGTGGATGAGGTGGCAACCGCTATGGTGGTGGAGGAGGCTTGGCGGTGAAGGTTGCAATGGTTACGGTGGAGTTCGTGGTGGTTATTAATGTGGTGGTGGTGGGTACAGAGGAGGAAGAAGAGAGTAGATCGGAGAAAGAACTGAGTGCTAGGCACAGAGAGCACATGCAGCAAGATTAGGCAAGCAAAGACCACAGCAGCAGCGACAAGAGCAGAGTGGTGAGATCTATTTATTTCCCGTTATCATTTTTCTTCTTTGATCTCAAATTTCAAAATTTCAATTTTTTTTTCTGTTCTAATTAGTTAATGTCTCCTTGAAATCAGGTTGGAAATGTTGGTGGTGTCTGATGGAAATCCATGTGTTCAAAAAATTATTTGTATATATTCAGATTCATTATACGATATCCGATGATAATGGCTGAGGTTGCTGGCAGTGCTCCTGCTGGAGGCGGTGCTCCTGCTGCAGTCGTGGTGGTTAAGGAAGGATAGGATGGCGAGGTGATGATAAACTCGGTTCCGCGAGAACATAAAAGAGGTGTTGAATTTGTTTGTTTTTTCCTTTTCTTTTTTCCTTCTGAGTTGTTGATTTTGATTTTGCTTTTGTGAATTGTGCAATTGGTTGATTTTTATTATTGAACCTTTTATTTGGTTTATGCTAATGATTTTTAGTGTGCATATTGAGTTTTAGCATGATCTGCAAAGCCATGGCTTGATCATAAGCTCATAACTAAGGAGTTGTTTTCGGCTTACACTACTACATAATTGAATTTTACTAACATTTAAAAAATGTTACCAAATCATATTAAAATGTTAACTATGTATATTAGTAACATTTTAACAAATATTAAATATATCCTATGTTACTAAAGAGTTTTACTAACATTTTTCTAAAGATTTAATAACATTTAATAAAAATGTTACAATAGATCTTCTATAGTAATATTATGAGAAATGTTACAATAGACTTTTCTTAGTAACACTTAAAGAAATGTTACAATAGATATATTTTGTAACACTTAGAAAAATGTTACCATAGATATTTTTTGTAATACTTAAAAAATATTACAATAGATATTTTATGTAACACTTAGAAAAATGTTACCATAGATGTTTTTTGTAACACTTCAAAAAATGTTACCATAGTTATTTTTTGTAACACTTAAAAAATATTACAAAAGATTTTTAGTAACATTTTTTAGTTATATTATACTGTTTTTATTTTATATTATACATAATATAACTATACTAAAATTAATTACTACAACATGAAATATTTTATTAAATTCACAAATTCACAAAATGAAATTTTTATAGCCTCTTTCATTAATCAATAATCATTGTATAAAATTGCTTCGTGATGCAAATAAAATGGAAAAAGAAAAAATACTTATAGCACTTAAACTCTATAAACATTCCATATAAAAAAGAAAAGAAAAAATGATACTATGTACATAAAAAACTTAATCCTTATACTAATCCTAGAAAAATGTATATATTTATCTGCTTGACTAGCTCATCGCTGCGACGACTTATTACCATTTGCTTAAACCAGTCAACTAAGTTCATCTGATGCACATCAAACAAAAAAGCAATAAGAACTCATATAGTGGGCAGAAATAAAACCTTAAAAAAAATCATGGAATCACTTCTGCAGGTGGTCTGGAATCCCAAGTAAAGTTTCCACTTTCCAACCATTCACCTCTAATAAAATAAAAGAAAAAATAAAATTGGTTATTAACATGATTTTCCTGACCTAACTGATAGCTATCTACAAGCTACAACAAGAAATCAGGAGAGAAAAGTTTCAACAGTTCATCACAGAAAACATGAGAAAAGTTTCAGGCTTTTCAACTTTTAATCAGCATAGCAATGAAGAATCTCATTGATTTATCCTAATATTTTTACCTTATCCAAACAGTTCCCCATATAATTGTTCAAAAGCCACAAATTCTGAAGTTTGAGAGGAAATACCACCAATTTCTGCAGAACAAATTTCTGCAAGGCCATAAAAATAAAAAGGAATTAAGAGAGGTACAGAGAACAATAGCCAACTCAAATGAATGTAACACTTTATTGGTTGGCTTTGAATTGATGAGTTACCCCAAGGCCATAGTGAAAGCTTATATTATTGGATGACTAAGCAGGAGCAAAAATCAAGTGAAGGAATGGAGCTAAACCAAAATAAATATAAAAACAATGTGCACAAGGGATTCCCCATCATCTATGGACTAGTGGCAGCTGGGGTTTCATAAACAGTACAAATCATTGTTGTCAGAATGATGCAAGAAATGGAAATGGAACCTTTCTTATTACTCAAACAGTCACACATGTCTAGCTTCCAAATATATATACTAGCAAATAAACTCCTATGTTTGTTTCTTTGATCAATGACAATAAAGAAGGAGATAGAAAACTACAAGAAAGGTAACATAAGACAAACTAGTAGTGAAATGACAATTATAAAAATTTTCTAACACTTTTGACCCCAATGGGGGTGCTGGTGCTAATTTAGATGATGAACCAATGGATAATATACACTTACTAAACTTGAAAGTGTTAAGAGAAGGTTCACCTTCATCATTATTTCCAAGTCTCTCAGAGCTTTGTTGGTTAGATCTCTCTTATTGTGAATCCCTCACATCCCTTCCAATTAACCTTTTTAAGTTGTAATGGCTAAGAAAACTATATCTTCGTGGCTGCTCAAATCTCGAGAAGCTCCCTGAGATAGAAGAGGATATGAAAAATTTAATGGTGCTCATCTTAGATGAATCAAGAGTACAAGAATTACCTTCAACAATGCAAAATTTGGTAGGTCTTGAGGATTTGAGGTTGCATGGTTGCAGAAGCCTTGTGTTCATTCCATCTTCAATTGGACGTCTCAGCAAACTCTGCATTCTTGATCTTACCTACTGCAAAGCATTTGAATCTCTTCTAGCAAAATTTTCAACCTGAAGTTGACAAAGCTTGATTTGCATGGTTGCTCAATGCTGAAGACTTTACTAGAGATCATGGAACCTGCAGAATCTTTTGCTCACATGAACCTGGCAAAAACAATAATTAAAGAAATACCCTCATCCTTGGCTTATTTGGTTGGGCTTCAAACCTTGCAGCTCAACTTGTGCAAAGATCTTGAGTTTCTTCCAAACAGCATTGGTAATCTAAACCTTCTCTCCAAGCTTGATTTTTCTTGCTGTGAGAAACTCTCAGAACTTCCTAGCGACATTGGAAACTTGTCATCATTAAGGGAATTGTTGCTGTATGAAAGCAGCATTGTGGACCTCCCTGAGAGTATTGCTCATCTTTCAAGCTTGAAATCACTGGATTTAAGTAATTGCAAGAAGCTTGAAAATATCCCAGACCTTCCACCATTTTTAGAACACTTTGTGGCGTTTGATTGTCCATCTGTTAGGAGAGTGTCAAGTTCAAGATTTGACATTAAACTTACATCAGATTCCAAAGATGGTATTTTCAAGTTTCACCTTACCAATAGCCAAGAACTGACTCAAAGTTCTGAGAGTAATATTGCTAGTGATGCATGGCAAAGAATGCTAGATAATGCATATAGGTCTAGTGCTTTGAAGAGACCATGTGCTTTGCACTAATAATGTGTGGATAATAAATAGGTCTAGTGCTTTGAAGAGACCATGTGCTTTACACTAATAATGTGCTTCTTGCTTGCACAGTTACATAAATCAATCATAGACTTACCAGGCCAGCACCATATTTTGAAGTGCAGAACTTGGACAAATACTTTGTTGATCCCTATAATAACGGAGACGAGTTATGTTACTCATTATGGTGAAAAGTAGAAAAATAAATTCAAAAGTTAAAGGAGGCCAAGACTAGAGTAGAGTACATGAGTTTCAACAACTCCTTTGTAGAAATTTTCAATGTGCTTTGTTCCAGAGACATCTGGTCTGTTACACAACATATTTAAGCAAGTATCAAGTATGAAGAAGCATAGCAAAACTAAGTAAAGAGTCATACACATGGATAAAATAGCTGGCATCTGGCACACATTTCACTCTGGCGCCATTTGGTAGGAAGGATTTGAAGCGATCGCAGTTCAATATAGCAGCCAATCCTCCAGCAGAGCATCCGGATAGAATAGGCTGTGTAATAAAGAACTATATACGAGTCCTTCTATGCCAGGAGCAATAAAATTGAGGATTTGAGATTACACAGATTCCAATTCTATTTGTCAAAATATTTAAACAAAACTAAAGAGGTAAAAGAGGAGAAAACATAACTAGAGTCTACTGAAATAAAAAGAAAATAGAACTCATCGCGGCAGCATGTCAGAAAAAGTGTGTAAATACAAACAATAAATTCAGAAGGATTTGAATAACAACAGAAGCAACTTTAAACAAGAATAATTAATTGATCTCAAACAATAATAGAAGGACATTTGTTAGAATGGAAAAACATAACAAAAAGATATATTTTCTTTCTTCCACATTCCAGTAAAGAAAAATTCTATTCATATAATCCATGAATACTGCTGGAGCATTAGTTAAACCTAACACCACTCTAAACCGATTCACCCTTCTAAGTTAACTAAACATTACTCTGCCTTAACAACTAACAGCCTTCGACCAGTCGTTGAGTTGGGCTTAACAATTATCAATGCACGTCATATATTACGAATGAATATCACATACTAATGATATGCAAGGAAGTTTGAAATTCAACTACCAATTTATGATTACCTTGGGTCTGAGAATTGGATTCGGCTGCATCCCGACGTTTCCTGTGTAGACAATCTCGAGTCATATGCCCCGGCTTCTCGCACTTGTAACATTCATCTAGTCCGGCCCTATGTGGCTCGTCTGGAGTAGTCTCTCCATAGCCTTTCTGTAACATCGCCTACTTCAAAAAGTAATTTTCTTCGAATTGACACTTCTTAACCAATTCAGTGAAATTTATTAACCTTTACGGATACACATAGTTAAAGATGTCTCTCCTAAATCCTTTCTCATACTGAGCACACTTTCACTCCTCATAGTTAACTGGATTTCCTTGACAAACTCTTGAGAGGTGGCACAGGTTGTCGAATTCGCGAGTATAGTCAGCAATAGATATATTCTTTAGCTTCAACTGCATTAACTCTAACTCCTTTGCAGTGCGAAGTGCATGCAAGAAATATTTCTCGTAAAATTTCGTCTTGAATCTATTTCAAGGGATATCTGTTAACTCTATCTGCAAGGTATGATATAATTCCTACCACCATTTCTGGGCATCTCCCTCCAACATGTATGTCACTATTTTCACTGACTGTACTTCAGGAACGTGCTGAGTGTACAAAAACCTCTCCATATCTCGAAACCACCGATCAGCCTCTAACGCCTTGGCATTTCCATTAAACTGAGGTGGACCACTCTTGAGAAAATCAGTAAGGGTCATGGACCTGTAATATTAACCTGCATTGCTTGTACTAGCACCCGACCTTCCATCTCGAGGTCCTTGCATCGATTCGGTCCTAAGATTTTTCCTCTGGGCATCTCGCTTGGATCCACGAGACGACATTTGGTCCTTATACACACTAAACAAGTGATATTAAGTTGATCAGTCTTAATATCGCAGGTCTAATACTTTGAGTTCCAAATGCATGCTCACAAATGTTTATGCCATATATATCAATTAGATATCCTAATAGCACATAAACACATACACAGAGAATGTACAGAAGCACAATCAGTCCGTCTTTCAGGCTCTATAGGAACGAACTGCTCTGATACCATAATGTAACACCCTACCACACTAAGCTTTACGCTTAAGTTGTAAAACAGAGGTGGTGTGGTATTACGACCTCTAAAACAAAATGAGTACATATAATAGCAAAAAGTGCAACGCTCAAGGAACGAGTTAACTTGCGTGCTAAGAAAACCATAACTGTTAAACATAAGATAACAGATGTAGGAATAGAGTGCCAAAGATACAAAATAACAGGCTTCTAACTCAGCCCGCAAAGTCAAGACTGGCCGGAGAATATTTACACATATATACATACATATCCAAAATCCAAAAGTTTATATACACAGTCCTGCCTCTCCATAAACCTCTAAGAGGATAAAAAAGAACAAGTTATATGGAGAGAAAGCTAAATACATATATATACATCACTGTACAACAAAACTACCCAGTAACCCCTTCGCTTTAAGAGTTCAAACGCCTAACAAGATGGCTCCCGACCTGCATCTGAAAAACAACAACATAGTATGGAATGAGAATCGGAGGTTCTCAGTATGGTAAAGGTGCTACACACATAATATATAAGGTCCTGGGAATGCCAGAGGCAATCCTAGAACGCCGACACTCAGATTGTTGAGCTTAAAGTATTAAACAAAAGTCATAAAAGGTGGTTTTCTAAGAATATTTAAACCTAATTTAACTTAACCTTGAATCTAAGTCTCATACTGCCATTCCTCCATACCTCCAACTCCATCATGCATTTTCACAGACAAATAGACAGATAAAGGCAAACACAAGAAGGTTACAAATACTGCAGGTAACAAATACACATTTAACATGGCAAGTACATATAGGCACACCCAATTAAAGCACAAGCAAGTAATTTAGATAATATGCATATGATGCATGCCTGTCCTATGGCTGATGAGGCTCATATGTCGGTTATCCAGCCAACCCGACAAGTATGAATTATACTTAGACTGTCCCCCGATGTGCATCCCCAAGAGTCTATGCATAGCTTTATCTCAAATAATCAATATTGCTCAATGGGGGTAACATTTCCGGGAATTTATATAGTGCCGGGTCACACTTACGTCGTAGGGATCGAGTTTTTAACCTGGTACACGTGGTGGCAAGCCACGACACTTAATCCAGGGAACCTCGTATCTCAGATCATTAAATTATTCAAGCCAAATTTCATACATAATCTTTCATCAGAATATCCAGTTAAGCATCATATATGACTTATCCATAACATCTCATAATCAATTCATCACTTTTCAACTTTACTTCACCTTCAAGTTATCCTCATTTCCTAGCTTCATCTGATTATCAAGTTCAACACTATTATTTATGACCAATGGAATGAAAATAGAGGGTTAGTAGTTTGAAATAGGTTTTAAAAACCTTAAAATCATGTTTGCTGGAAAAGGGTGCAACGCATACGCGTAGGTGGATGCCTCATGTCACGTGTACGCGTGGGTCACGCGTACGCGTAGACATGCTTGCTGGTCCATCACGCGTATGCACAGGGCTACTTGCGTCATGCAACCAAAATTTCCATTCCACGTGTACGCGTGGGCGTATTTCTTTTAAAAAAAAACAACATCAGTTATACCAGAGAGCTGCAACCTTACAATTTCCAGCTGCATCACCACATATTTGTCACCGAAACTTTCGACGGACATAACTCAATCATTTTAAATCGTTTTCCTTCCGTTCTTCAAACGGCATAAACTTCATGAATCCAATTTTCGTTTTAAAACAAGTTGAAAATAATTTGAGGGTCCAGAAGCTAAGTTATACCTCACCGAAGTTTGGCTAAAACCAACTTTTGGAAAAACTTGCAAAACCTCTTTCCTCATTCAAACAATTCTCATGCCCTCAATACATTCACCTACACATACTAACATCAACAAATCCTATTTCCTCAACACCATATCCACCATAAACATCATACTTCACACCCACAATTATCACATATATACAAGTCAAAACCACCATCAACAATTGTATATACCAAGTCTCACAACCAAACTAATAACAAAACTCAACTATACTTACACCATTCATCAACCACCAACCATCGATACTACATATATATACATATCAACAAAACCATCAAGCCTACAACCATTATGCATGCAACCTATAAAATCATCAACTTAGCCATATCTCATTACTCATGTCTCATTAAAATGTCCACATAATAACCATCTCTATCACACAATCAAACCACATCATAGATATCAAGTTTACTAAGCATTATACCATTCCGTTGCAATTCAGCTTATCCTATGGTCATCTAGCCTAAGTTTTCACAGAACATTATATATTAAATGAAAGAAACCTAAACCATACCTTGGTCGATTTTCACGTAACAACCAAATTAATTTATTTAAAACCAAGGCAGCTTCTCAAAATTCAACAGACTCTAAGCTCAGCTTTCCCCAAGTTCCAATATTCACAATTTCAAGCTCTAATTATTTATTCACAACCTAATACACATTTATAACACATATATACCCAATTTAATACTCAAAGCTCAAATTCAATAAAATTAAAATGGAATTATGGTTTCCTCACCTTACCCAAGCTTCACATAAGAAAGAGTGAACGTTTTTCTCAAGCTAATTAGATCTAAAACATCAAAGAACAAAGAAATTCAATATCCCCACTTAATTTTTCAAAATTGGGGAAAAGATGGCTGGGAACAGAAAAACAAGTTACCTATAAAATTGTTCCGGTAGAAACGTAGAGCTCTACGCGGTGGACGCGTGACCGCAAACAGTGTAGTGATCAGAACTCGAACGGAGAAGCTACGGCGGGTTGAAGTTACGGTAAGGTTTTGGTACGCTTCTCCTCTCCTTCCCCCATTTACGTTGCTGCTTCTGCTGCGTATAAAGAAAGAAATGAGCTTTAAGCTCATTTAATGGGCTGGTCTGGTTGGGCCCGCGGGCCTAGTTTGGGCCCGGTTCAGCCTGTTCGGTCGAATTTTGGGCCGTTTTCTTTGAAATTAGTGCCAAAATTTTCGTTTCGATGAGCTCTATTCTAATTTAATATAATATTTACATTTCTAATCTTCTTTCTTAAAAACTAATTTATTGACTAATTATCTACTAATTTAATGGGGTTTACAATCATCATCAAGTTTTTCACTAAATTTTACATATTCAAATATCTATACTTGTGATTAATTTATTCCAACTATATTTAGAATATATTTTCTAATTAGCGACAATTTTGACAATTTCTTAGAGATTTCGAGCGTCATTTCAATTTTTAGGATTATGATTTTGATTTAGGAAGAAGAAGAACTGTCTTTTATAATGGTAAATGAGCGCGCTACTAAAACCGTTGAGTTAGCGTGTGTTTACATGCTCGCATATGTGAAGGTTATTTTTGTTGGACTTGGCCCAACTTATATAATTTGTAAGCAAAAAAAATTTTATGTATAGTAAGTCTATTTTCAAAATTTGAACTAAAAACTTTTCAACTAAAAAATAAAAAAGTTATCTTAAATTAATCTATTATTCGTAATTATTAATCACATTTAATTTATAAAAGTGGATAATAAATACATTAATATCTATTAATATATCTAATAAATATTGAAGATATAAGAGCCCTTTTCCGTTTTGTTTTTTCTTTTGGGGAAAAGATCGTCACATCTGCATTTTTTATATTTATTTGAGAATAATATTATGTATTTAAGTTTTTTTATTAATTAAATTTAATAAAATTGATTTAATACAATAAATATTAATTATAATTAATATTATTTCAAATTTTATTATTTAACTTAATTAAATTTGACTTATAAAAAAATTTAAATATATAGTATTATTCTTTATTTGGTGTATTATATATCCATGTAATAAATGAACGAGTTTTTGACCAACAAAATGAAAATTAAATGCAAGAATGCATAGTAGCTAGCCATGACTTAATTGAATTGTACGTTTTCTCTCTGCCTGATTGTTTAAGGCATTGGTGTACAAACTTCGATATTTGAATATAAAATGTTTTAAGTATATACTATTATTTGTTTTATTTTTATTTGTCGCTTACATTATTACAAATTCAATTTTATTAGATATATTATTTCTATACATTGAATTTCTAATACATCAAATATTCAAATGATATAAGAAAACAAATTAATAGAGGAGTATGTTGGAAAAAATAATCTGAATCCCACCAAAGGAGTGGTGGATAGTAATATAGGCTTAAAAAGTTAAATTATTCATATCTTACAATGAGGAAACAATCAAATGTAAGATATAAAAAAATATTCCAATTCCAAAATTCAGATAACAAGTATTAAAAAAATAATAATGTTAGGTATATATTAAATTCAGTTATTATTATTATAAATAAATTAAAATACATATATATATATATAAATACATTAATAACTTGTTTTAATAATTAATTTTAATGTATAAATAATATTTTTTATAAAAAAAAATATTATAATGTTTGGTCTAAAGAATTTCTAGGAACGGCTGTCTGCTTAAGTGCCAACTATACATTTTGACTGAATTTTATTGTGAAATAAATAAATAAATAAATAAATATAAAATAAAAAATATAAATAAAAAATTTTAATATTAATATTCACTAATATTATTATCTCAATATTACTGAAATGATTCATATATATTAACTTTTTATATGTTGCATCGGACATATAGAAAGAAGTATTTATATTATTGTTGGGTGTATATGTATTTTGTCTCAGATTATATACGTACAAAATTTACTTTTCAAATTTCGTTAAGTTTACTTTATCTTGAGAACTTGAATCTTTCATCATAGAAAAACTAAGTCCCCATATAACGTAAAAAGTCACAAGTCATTAAATGAATATCTATTCATGTTACAACGCTTCTTTTAGATGTCCATTTAGGATACCTTATTAAAATCTTACTAAAGAAAAATCCAATAGATAAAAGTTTTAGTGAAGGAAAAATAGTATAATATCCTTTGAGAACTACCTCATTAAAAATATTGTCAAAAAAAATCCAATAGGGATAAAAATATGATTAAGGAAAAAAGAGTACAACATCATCCTCTTGTCGACATTATTTAATATCTCAAAGTCGACGCATCCCAATCTGATGTATCAATCTTTCAAAGGAGGATTTTAAAAGTGGCTTTGTAAATAAATCTGTTAGATTATCACTTGAACAGATCTGTTGAACATCAATTGTTCATTGATTTTGAAGGTTATGATGAGTGAAGAAGAATTTAGGAGAAATATACTTTGTTCTATCACCTTTGATGTATTCATCCTTAAGTTGAGCAATGCATGCTATACTATCTTCAAATAGAATAGTTGGAGCTATTTTCCTATCAGTCAGTCCACATGATGATAGAATATATTGGATTAAACTCTTGAGCCAAAAATACTTGCGACTTGCTTCATATATCGCTAGTATTTCAGCATAATTAGAGAATATTGCTGCTATTGTCTGTTTTGTAGATCTCCATGAAATAGCTGTATTACTATATGTGAATAGATATCCTGTTTGAGATTTTTCTTTACGTGGATCATACAAATATCCTGCATACATAACCAACTAATTGTGACTTGGATTCATATAAATGAAATAGTCCCATATCAACTGTTTCATGAAGATATAGAAAAAGCTATTTGATTCCATTCCAATGTCTTTTAGTTGGAGATGGACTATACCTTGCTAGTAAATTCATAGCAAAAGATATGTTAGACACTGTATTATTAGCAAGGTACATTGGTGCTTAAATAGTACTAAGATATGGTACTTCAGAACCAGTGATATCTTCATTTTCTTCTTTAGACTAGAATTGATCATTTTCCACATCCAAAGATCTTACGATCACTGGGGTACTTAATGGATATAATTTATCCATATGAAATCTTTTCAAAATATTTTATGTATATGTTGTTTGATGAATAAAGATCCCATTTAGGGATGTTCATGGATCGGATTCGATCCGCATATCCGCGGTGTTTATCCGAATCCGATCCGAAAATTGCGGATATGGATCCAATTCGCAAGGCTTTCGGATCGGATCGGATCCACACACTAATCGGATCGGATTGTGGATTTTGTGTTGGTATCCGCATATCCGCGTATCCGCAGAAAAAAATAAATAAATAAGTAAATATTATTTTTATGTTTTATTTCAACTAATAATTATCATATATGTTGTATTATTTTAATTTATTATTTAAAAAAAGTATGTTTAATATTATTTTAAGAGTAAACATATTTAAAAGAATAGAAAAAATGAATTTTATTGATATTTTTTTATAAAAAAAAGATTTTAAAAATATTTTTGTGTTTTGCGGATATATCTGATATCCAATCCGATCCGCAAATGTGCGGATCGGATCGAAATTTTGGCCATATCCGATCCGCGTTCACCCCTAATCCCATTATTTGTATGCTCGATCTGTATGTCGAGACAAAATTTAGTCTTTTCGAGATCTTTCATCTCAAACTCTTCTTTTATAGCTTTTATAATTGTTGAAATCTCTTCAAGAGTTTCAATTATATTTAAATCATCAACATATACAACAATTATAATGAATCTAGATGCAGATTTTTTTTTATAAAAACACATGGGCAGATATCATCATTCTTGAATTCGTTTTGAGCCAGATACTAAATAAGACAGTTATACTACATTCGTCCGATTGCTTTAGACCATATAAAGATCTTTGTAATTTGACTGAGTATAACCCCTGCGAATATTCATTGGACTGTTTAGATATCTTTAGTCTTTCAGGAATTTTCATATAGATATCACAATCTAATGATCCGTATAAATATGTTATCACCACATCCGTTAGATGCATATGTAGTTTATAGTATGTAGATAAACTGATCAAATAATGCAATGTTATTGCAACTACTACGGAAAAATATGTTTCTTCATAATTTATACTGGGTCTTTGTAAAAAATTTTGTGCCACAAGTCAATTTTTGTAGCGTACAATTTCATTTTTCTCATTTCGTTTTCTTACAAATATCTATCTGTATCCAACAGATTTTACATCTTTTGGTGTACGGACTACAAGTCCAAAGACTTCACGTTTTGCAAGTGAGTTTAACTCAACCTTCATATCTTCTTCTCATTTTGGCTAATCATTCTTTTGTCGACATTCTTCGAATGTTCTTGGCTCACGATCGTAACTTTCATGCATGATGTGTAATGCCACATTATATGCAAATATTTTATTGATAATTATTTTATTTTGGTTCCATTTTTCTCCTCCAAAGATATAATTTATTGAGATCATCATTTTCACAATTTTCATAATTTTTAGGTAACTGAACATCTTCTGGCGTCAAAATTATATCAGAATTTTGGACAACTACAGTTGTCTGTACTATGTCTTTATCTTTTTTCAACGGGAATAATATTTACCTCTTTTCTTTTTTCGAGAATTTTTGTCTTTGGAACCAACAGGCCTACCATGCTTTTGACGTGAATTTGTTTCGGTGGCTATTTGTCCGACTGGGACATCAATTTGAATTGGGACATTTTCAATTGGTATATATGATTTAGTTATCCTCTTTGTATCAGAAAATTTATCAGAAAATTCATTTGTTATTCTTTGCAAATGTATAATCTTTTGAACTTCTAGTTCACATTCTCCTTATCATGGATCTAGATGCATTAATGATAATACATTTTAATTAAGTTCTTTCTCAAGTGGCTTATTATCTCTGCCTAATATTGGAAATATTGATTCATCAAAATGACAATATGCAAATCAGGCTTTAAACACATCTCCTGTTTGTATCTCAAAATACCTCACCATAGAGAGAATCATATCTAACATATATCCGTAATTTTCTTTGGAGTCTTATTTTGGTGCGATAAGGCAGGGCAATCAGAACATATATCACATACTCGAATATTCTCAAATGGAAAATATTTGGCTGCTAACCAAAAGTTAATTGTAGAGGAGAAAATTGGTGGTAACTTGTTGGACTTAAGCGAATAAGTATTGGAGGATGTAAAATAACTTTGAGGCGTTTAATAAGTGATTCTGCTAACCTATTTCATGTGTGAATATGAGCTACTGAATTTTTAACACTTATTTTGTTAACTATACGATAAGCATCAAAGGTTTGGGAAGTGAATTCAACAGTATTATCAAGGCGAATTGTTTTGATTAGTTTTTTTGAAAAATGTGCTTTTAATCAAATAATTTGAGTTGTGAGAAGACAATAAGTACACATGTAACCATCTCGAGGATGCGTCTATTAGGACTATAAAATATCTAAAAAATTCACATGGTGGATGAATTGGTCCACATATATCTCTTTGCATGCTTTTTAGAAATTCAGGAGACTTAAACTTAATTTTTACTGGTGATAACATTACAATTAACTTTTTTTAAGAACATGCAGCACAACATAATTCACTAGATTGAAGAACTCTCTAACTCTTTAGTAAATGTCCATGGGAGTTTTCAATAATTTTTTGTATCATGGTTGTTTCAGGATGCCCTAATCGATCATGCCAAATTATAAATTCATTTAGGATAATAAACTTCTGGTTTATAATGGTATGTGATTTAATTGTACTGATTTTAGTATAATATAACTTAGAAAAAAATGGGGGTAACTTTTCTAATATAACCTTTTTATTTAAATCATAAGTTGTGATACATAAGTACTCATAATTTTTCTCATTCATTATTTCAATATGATATCTATTTCGGCCAATACCTTTAAAATTCAACAAGTTCCTTAGAGACTTAGTAGAAAGTTGTGTATTACTTATTATGAATTTTGTTCATCCAGAAAACAAAATTATAGCTCTTTCAGGGCCTTCTATTACATTACCTGAGCCAATAATGGTATTAACTCGTTCTTTTGGTATAAGATGAGTAAAATATATATTACTTTTGGAAATGGTATACGAACATGCACTATCCGCAAGGCAAACATCTTCGTTATATGTCTTTGCTTTTTTTTCCGAAGACAAATAATAATAAGATGATTGTAACATAAAGTGAATAAAAATACATGCACAGTAAAATTGTATTCTTGATTGGAACGGTTTGTCTAAGTAATACTGTACATAAAAATAGTATCATATACTAAAAAATTATTATTATTATTATTATTGTAGAACTTGACATGTTTAGTAATTTTAAAATTCTTAAAAACAAATATAAATATTGGGTAAAGTACTAAATTGGTCATCTACATTTGGGCGTAATTCTATTTTGGTTCATAAGTTTTAAAGTGTCCTATTTGAATCCAAAAAAGTTTCATTTAGTTTCAATGTAGTCCCACTGTGAAGTCAAAGTTAAATAATTAACGGAATGTCCTACATGACAGCAGTACAAGAACAAAATCGATAATCTAGAGAACAAATACAAGTTCGAGAGACATAAAATTAACCGTGAATACATCAATACATTTATTTATCATTTTTCTTATAATTTAAATGAAATATTTTGTGTAGAACTAAAGAGAACGATAAATAAATGTATTGATGCATCCACGGTTAATTTTGTGCCTCTGCAGCTTGTACTTGTTCTCCAAATTATTGATCTTGTTCTTCATGTAGAACATTCCGTTAATTATTTAACTTTGACCTCATGGTGGGACTACATTGAAATTAAATGAAATTTTTTTGGATTCAAATAGGACACTTTAAACCTTAAGAACTAAAACAGGATTACGTCCAAACGTATGAGACCAATTTAGTACTTTACCCTATAAATATTTTATTAAACATTATTTATATAAATCATACTTTAAAATTTAAATACATAGAAAATAAAATTTAACAAGAAATTTCTTATATTATTTATTGACATAAGTACTTAACGAACCCAAATATTAAACTTTTTCATCATTGATTAAATGATCAATATTTCTTTCATGATTCTCAAAGAAATCAGATACTTCATAATGAGTGGTGTAATTTTCAACAACATCATTTGAATTAAAATTTATCCCCATTCCTTTCTCATTAAAAATAATGCTTGATAAAGATCAACTAAGTACCTTAGGGTACGATAGGTACGTGATCAATGACCCTTTTCTACATCATCTGTTGATTTATTTTACTCATTATTTCTTTCTTTATCCTATTTCTGGTGATATTCTTTTTTGTGAATATAATTTTTCTTCCTTCCATAATATTTCTTCTTACTAAAGACTTACCATTTACCTCTTCTAGGGTTATAATTTGCCACATTTTCTTAAGAAAATGAGACAACACCAGCTGAGCATTTTTCATGATTTCTTAAAATCAATTCATTGTTTCGTTCAGCAACATGAAGACAAGAAATTAGTTCAAAATATTTTTAAGATTTTTTTCTCGATATTGCTGTTGTAGGAGCACATTCGAGGCATGGAAAGGTCGAGAAAGTTTTCTCTAACATGTCAATATCAGTTATCTTTTCTCACATAATTTCATTCGTTAAGTAATTCGAAACATCGCTGAATTATTGTATTCATTTATGGATTTAAAATCCTATAGATACAAGTGTGTCCACTCATATCAGGTTTGAGGAAGTATCGCTGTTTTTTTATGATTATACCTGTCTTCAAGGTTCTTACACAGATCTGCAAGATATTTTAATGTGAGATATTTATTTTTCAATTCTTCATCAAGATGAGAAAAAAGGAAGATCATGGCTTTGACTTTGTATTTTTGGGATGCTTTATTTTCAATCTTAATGGTATTTCCAAGATCCATTGAATCAAGATGAATTTTGGTATCTAATATTCATGATAAGTAGTTATTTTCAGATATATCAAGAACATTAAATTCAAGATAAGAGAACTTTAACATAATAAAAATTTATTACCTGTGTCTTCTTAAATTTTTATCAAAGTCTTGAGCTGATAATATGTTGTGAAATAAATAAATAAATAAATAATAAAAATATAAATAAAAAATTCTGATATTCACTACTATTATTATCTCAATATGACCGAAATGATTCATATATATTAACTTCTCATCTCTCTCATCCACGTAGTTGTGCCATCGCCTCCCAACCGGTGCCAAAGAGCTTCCATCTGCGGTAAGCCGCCGCCTATCAACTCGCCGACAACGACGACCACATCCACCACGAAGGGAGCCCCATCCCGCATAAACCCCACCCCTTGCCGTCCGTTCCCCCGACGAAACAACTGTCGGCGCCTCCTCAGCGTAGAAGATGACATCAACAACTACGTAAAGGTAGCCTGTTTTTATGTGACGGTGGGTCATGAAGACGGTGGCTTTGATTTTGTTAGGTTGAAGATGGTGAGACTCTGAACTATGGAGAGTATCAAGAAGGCACATGCTCATGGGATTAAGGTTGTTATGGCCACTGATCTCTTGGCACCCACTGTAGGCTCTTGGTGAGTTGGGGGCAGATATTGTTGTTGGCATGTCTTAGAGGTTTAGTGTTTCGATGGACTATGGAGGACTTGTTCATTGTGTTCTTTTTTTTTAACTATTAATTGGAATGAATAATGAATAAATTAATTATTGTGATTGTTGTTGTTAACAGAAGAAAATTGTTGTGGAATAAATTAATTATTATTTTTTTATGTCTTTTTTTTTTCTATAGTTGCTGTTGGTAATATTGGTGGATTATGAGAAAGAGATTGTGGTGGAATGAAGGTAGAAGTATAGGTGACTGGATGCATGTAGTGGTGGGTGGGTGGGGTTTAGTGGTTTACTGGTGAATGAATGAGATTGAACAGTAGTGAATGATGAAGATGATAAACGAATGGAGATAAAATGGAGGTGAAGGACAATGATAGTGGAGATTGAAAACTAATGATGGTGGTGGAGATGGCGTTTGGAGTGGGGAGTGGGGGAGTTCTAAGAGACTCAGAGTAGAAAGAAGGAGATTGAGGGTGGGGGTGAGGGTGGGAGAAGAGACGAAGAGATGCTGGGGGGTGGGGGGTGGGGTGAGGTTTTTTTTTTAATATTATTTTTATTAATAATTAAGGATAATTTGGTCAAAAAAATATAATTGAAGTAGAAAATAACGATTTTATAATATTTTATAACGTTGAGGATGATTTTAATAACAAAAAAAGGTTGGGGATGATTTCGATTTTCACCTCAAACCTTAGAGACGAAAAAAATATTTAACCTAAATTCAAGATGAGAGAACTTTAACATAATAAAAATTTATTACTTGTGTCTTCTTAAATTTTTATCAGAGCCTTGGGCTAATAATATGTTGTAAAATAAATAAATAACGAAAAAAATAAATATAAAATAAAAAATATAAATAAAAATTTTAATATTCACTAACATTATTGTCTCAATATGACTAAGATGATTCGTATATATTAATTTTTCGTATATTAGATGTATATATAAAGAGAAGTATTTATGTTATTGTTGTGTGTACTTTGTTTAAGACCATACTTTTATTTATATACCTACAAAATTTACTTTTTTAAATTTCATTAAAGTTACAACGCACAAATCATTAAATAGACATCTAGTATAAATTTGTATTTATATTGTATTGTTAATTTAGCACTCACTATTAAATAATTTATCTTAATAAATACACAATAAATATATTAAAAATTTAAATTATAAAATTAATTATAAATTTTATCATGTGTTTTGAAAATACATATGAGCTAAATCTTTAAATAATTAACACTTTTTTTATAGGTACATAATAATTAATTGCTTTCTTATATGCATGCATTCTTTGCCTTTCTGACTGTTTGACGGTTTGACCACTTTATTGATAGAAACTAGAAAGATAAAAGGAGATATGTCTTCGTGCACTTGCTTGACTGCTTGCTTTTTTAAAAAAATAAAAATAAAATAAAATATTGTCAAAAATAAATTGTATTTAAAAATATAAAAATATTTAAAAAAAAAATAAAATTTGATATTTTTAGTAATATTGAATGCAGACAAAAAATTATATAGAAAGTTTTAATTTTATTTTCTAGACTAGTATTAAAAAAAGGAACAAAATTTTGGGGACCAACTAATTAATGTCCATGTTCTATGGCCATCAAGCTTGTGCACCACCTTTGTGGTCCTCCTCTAATTTTGTGCTGGAAATTGATTATTTATTACTGTAAGTGAGATCAAGGAACATGTATTTGAATTGAATTGTATTGTATTCACAAAATTCAAGCAATTGAAAAAAAAATAATTATATCCGCTATTAAGAAAAAGTGAATGTGTTATGATAATGCCCAAAAAGTTGGTCTTACAAAAATATTTATTCAATATTCCAGTCAAAAACATAAAAAAAAAAAAAAAAAGAGAAAGTGCAATTATTGTCAATTTCTTTGAAAAATCAAATACAACACAAAAGTATAAGTGTAAAGAGCAAAGAGAATGATAATGTTTTTTAAATTTTTGTTTCATATAAATCTATTTATTTATTAAAAAAATAAAAATTCAGGATCTAGAAAGAGAGTGTTTTTTTTTTTTCAAAAATTTTTAAATACAATTGTGAATCTTGAATTTTTGTTTTGATGGAATCCACTTACCTTTTTGACTATCTGTCCCAGGTTGCGTCTTCAAGTTCAAGATTGTCCCTTTTTGGGGCCACAAGGTCCCACACAAAAAGTATTATTAACCCTTTTCTTTCCATTTCCTTTCATATAAAAAGAAAATAAAAAATTGAAAATCTGTGACACTGACTCAAAAGCTCAATGGCTGCACGTGTGTTGCAGGGTCATGCTAAACTAGTAGCCAATCACTTCTGAAAACAACTCTTATTTTCCCTCAATAATCTTTAATAATCTAATTTTGAATATGGGTGATGGTTTCATAAACCCACCATTAGACTTAATTACGTTATAATTTAGGTTATTGCAATTCACCATCCAACATCTTACATTTACAATTTGAAAATAACTTGAACTAAATATACACGTGTCTTTTAACATAAATTTCTTATATTTTCTACCATTATAAAAAATTTAAATAAATAAAGCATTCATATTTTATATCTTTATTTTATTAGTATGAACACAATCTATATGGTTACTAATTGTTTTTTTTTTCGTAATAGATGACTCCACTTAAAAATTTCTACCCTTATCAAGTTTCTTGTTACTTTCTCTCTATACATATAAAAAATAATTCCTAACAATGATCTAAAATACAAAAAAGTTCTCAATAAAAAAATTTGTCAATTTAATTAGCACTTAAAGAATAAATTAACCGATTAATATGTCACCTAAATATATTTCATTAATTCAAAACAAAAAGTCTAACCAATTTTAATTAAAGATCAAACACTAAAAAAATATTGTTTAATAAAAATTTTGTGGTCATTTAAAAAAATTAGAACAATTTATTAAAATAAATAAAATAATTTTTAATATTATTAGAATACATATTTTATGAAACAGATATTAAAATACATTTTTTTCATAAACTATGTAAACCGCGACAGAAAACGCATTATTTACCCTGGTATTCAAGTTCTGGACCACCATAGCTTCCCAAGGCTCTCACTCAGTTTTCTTCTTTGTTGAAAGTTGAAACCTTTTTGTTCTGTTCTATTCTCTTTTGCTTATCATATTTTCCTTGTTGAGGGAGCTTCAATATCAAGCGTTAGAGGGCGAAAAAGAAAATGCACCCTTCAATCATGTCTTTGATGATGAATCAGCAAGGTGGCACTTTTTGACCATTGAAAAAAAGAAAAGAAAAAGCAAGTTTGATTATCTCTGTAGCCTTTTTTTCCTCTCTTTTCCACACCACACGCTTCTTCATCTTCTAATTGGAAATCTTCTCTTCATTGTTCAACGGAAATTTTATTCCTTGGAAGTGTTCTTGAGCTTCCATTTCAGCAATTCCATTCTCAAGTTTGCCTTTTTTTTGGCGAATACAACAGAAACGGATACTTGCCTATTAGGTGTTTGCTAAAATGCCACAGTATCAACCATCTAAAGAAACTTCAAAGCTTGATGCTTTTTTGGGTCTAGATAATAAGGCCCTGTTGAAAGTTGCTGAGAAATTGGAGCTGAAGGTGATGATTGAGGAAATGGAATCTTCAACAGGCATTGATGACGTTCCTGCAGTGTTCATTTGTCCAATTTCACTTGAGCCAATGCAAGAGCCAGTGACACTTTCAACTGGCCAAACCTATGAAAGATCCAACATCGTCAAATGGTTCTCACTTGGCCACAGAACTTGCCCCATAACAATGCAAGAGCTTTGGGATGATGATGATGGTGGTAATTCTCTCACACCAAACAACACTCTCAGCCACTTGATCCTCACTTGGTTCTCTCACAAGTACATAGCCATGAAGAAGAAATTGGAGGATGTTCAAGGTAGGGTTTCCGAACTCTTGGACACACTCAAGAAGGTTAAGGGTCAAGCTAGAGTTAGAGCTCTTAAGGAACTTCACAAACTTGTTGAATCTCATGTTGAAGCAAGGAAATCAGTGCTGGAGAATAATGGGGTTGCTTTGGTTTCTTCACTTTTGGGTCCATTTACTTCACATGCTGTTGGGTCAGAAGCAATTGGGATAATTGTGAATTTTGATTTGAGTTCTGAGTTGAAGAGGGATTTGGTGAATCCAGCTAAGGTGTCATTGTTGGTTGATATCATGAATGAGGGAACAATTGAGACCAAGATGAATTGTGCAAAGTTGATTCAAATTCTGCTGATGGAAGGTAAAAACGACATCCAAAATTATGAGATTGTTTCAAGTTTGAGTCTTTTGGTTGGGTTATTGAGGCTAATTAGGGATAAGAAACACCCAAATGGGGTCTTAATTGGTCTCAAATTACTCAAATCTATATGTTCATCATATGAATCAGTTAGAAGCTCAGTGGTAAGCATAGGAACAATTCCTCAATTGATTGAGTTATTACCAAATTGGAACAATGAGTGCTTAGAGATAGCACTCTATGTTCTTGATTTGTTGTCAACAATTCCAGAGGGTATTTTAGCATTGAAGCAATGTCCAAAGATTGTTCCAAATGTGGTGAAGTTGTTGATGAGAGTCTCAGAGAATTGCACACAATTTGCATTGTCAATATTGTTGGCTATTTACAAGATTGCCCCTGAAGAATGTGCATCACAGGCAGTGGAAGCTGGTTTGGCACCAAAGCTGTTGCTAGTGATTCAGAGTGGATGCAATCCAGTGTTGAAGCAGATGTCTTCTGAGTTCTTGAAAATGTGCAGTTTGAATTACTCTGCTAATATCTTGATTTCAAAGTGTATGCTTACCACAACAATACAATGAAAAATAAAATAGAAATTTGTTCATAGCTTCATGTAATTGTTCATATCTTTTTGAAATTTAGATTTCTTTGGTCTTTGCCTATTCTTCTTAAACTTAGAGCAATTTTAATCTATGGTGTATAATATAACTAGTTTTGTGTACTTTGAATTACTCTACTAATTTAGTAATATATTGATTTCAATTGTATGTTTACCACAATACACCTAACTATTGTTCATATCTTTTTGATATTCAGATTTCTTTTTCTACCTATTGTTAATCTATGGTGTAGTTTGAATTCTCAATATCTAAATGTCTGCTTATCACAACAATACAATGATTTTAAAAAAAGAGAAATGCTTTAATAGCTCATATACACCCAACTATTGTTCATAGCTTTTTGAAACTCAGATTTCTTCCATTTTATTTTTACACATTTTTATTAATCTTAGAGAAACTTTAATCTAGTTGGAATTGAAATCAGCAGCATACTAGCTGTCATTGATTCCAATATTCAAACTGGTCAATTCAGCAGATAATGTTGTGTCTTGTGTGGCTTTGAGGGAAAAAAATAAAAAAATAAACTAAATAAGATGATGGGAATCTGAGTTGTGACATTATAGAAAAATGATATTTTAGTGCCCCACTTTAATCTTATCCATGGTGGTAATTACTTAGTGGTCAATTCATTTGAATTTGTTTTTATAACAATTGCAATAAAAATTTCAATGTTAGTTTCCTGCACTGTGCAACCCGAACTCTACAGTGTTTAATGTTGTGAAGATTCCTAGTTAGTTCTCCCTTTAATTAAAGAATTAAGCTCTTAGAAAATAGAAAGAAAAGAAATTTAGAATAGAATCATGAATATTTCACAATTGGATATTATTTTTGGTTAAATTGCCTCAAACATTACAAGGAATTTATTTTCAAGAAAATCAACTGAAAATTTATAAATACAAATAATAAGAGACACATGACTAATAAGTCCAAAGATTTAGACACTTAACAAACAAATAAAGATAGATCTTATCTTATTTTATTGAAGATGGATGAGGCCAAAGGTCACAAGCATATACTTTTTTCATAATAATAATAATAATAATAATAATAATAATAATAATAATAATATTTGTCCTTTCGAGAAAAGGTAAATGGTCATGGTGAAAGAATCTGGATGAGGTGGGTTTAGGTTTGGTCAAAATCTGGAGACTGTTGTTATGTCTCTCCATTTATTTGAATAGAATTTATGGCAATCAATTCATGCATATTTCAAATTTGAAACAATAATGTGTCACCTTCCTTAATAGGTTTGAGAGTGACAGGGCCACTGAACCAAACTCAAATTTTTCATTCCAATTTCCAACTAATTCTAACCAGAGTCTCTTATTTTATGGTTGTGAACTTTATATTTATAGGTTGTGTATAATAATTAATCACCTTATAATTTCTCTTATACAGGAAATTCATACATATATAATAAGAGAGAATTGGATTTCTTTTTCACACCAAAGTTGATATATTCACTTAGATCTTATTTAAATATTTTAAGGATAGAGAAAGTGACTGAATAATAAACAAATGAAATTCACAATTTAATTAATCCATTGAAAATAGAATTATAATGTTTAAATAGACATTAATTTTTTTATATTGAATTTGTAGTAATGTAATAAAAAAATAATCAATTAAATATTGGTTATATTAAAAGTTTTTACTTTAGAAAACATAAACTAAAAATAACAAGTATATATATTTTTTTTTATTTACCAAACATAAAGAGGTAAGGCACTTAGTATTTTAATTTTTGAATTTTGAAATAAATGAAATTCATTATTATGAATTATGAAATGTCAAATAACGAATGAATTAAGGCGAATGATATGATTTGTCATATATCGTTAACTCCACTCAAATACTATTAAGAGTTTTTCCTACCCACTCATAGAATAATAGATGGCGAGTTAGTTACTAATGCACATCATATTTAACATCAAATATAATATCATAACTCCATGCAAAGGAAAAGCATTAATCACATGGTGGTTAGTGATTAATCACACATTATAGATGTGTCTAGACCTCTCATATTTTTTCTTGCTAACTTGATTTCTAATTATATATATATAATTTTATAACTTCATTTGATCATTTAAATTGTGATAGTGACACCACGCAGGCACACACATCAGATGGATGCTATTATCATTTATAAGTCCTGAATTAATTTTGAATAATTGGTGAAGATAATAGATTCTATAGTGTTCGGTTGATCGGGTGAATGGCGATTCAGATGGAATCGGGTCTGGAGCAACTGGTTATGAAGGAGAATTTAGACCTAAATGCGAGCTCTACAAAGAGAAGAGTTGTTTGAGTCGTCGGTGAATGAGCGGATGGGACCACCTGTAAGGACACTCTGATATTAAAGTTAGTGTCTGTACAATACAATGGCTAATTAGCGTAAAAGGTAACGTATTTTTGGAAAAGAATAGGTCGCTCCCTATTTATATTATGTGCTCGGATGGACCCTTTATTTTAGGCTCGTCCGTTTGAAAGTTTCTGCTAGTTGTTCAGATCTTTTCAGTAGGATATGAAGTGACACGTAAGTCACCTGGCCTCTAGATGCGGGTTGAATACCCGACGAGTCGGTAGTCTGTAAGCGGACCCATAATTCTTATTGGGCTGGGCCGGAACACATAAAAAATATGTTCATATGCAATTATAAATGAATCAAATCAATGATTCATGCAAAATAATAATAGTAATAATGGAAAAGAATTTGTCAATTTCTTTGTCCTTAGAAAGTTTTGCTTTTTTTTTTTAAGATAGACAAAAAATTGGTATAGTCCGCATCGATTATTTGCTAGGTAGAGAACTAGAGTTAGAGTTAATTTCTTTTTTTTTTGGGGTACAACTATTTTTAGTTTGAGACAAGTTTTTCTCTATGTTTATGATTTGGGCCAAGTTCCTATTGAAATAAATATATGCAACCCAAAATAGTTTAGACTACGTACCCCCATTTTCTAATGAGAAGTTTTTTTTTTTAATTTGGCAATTATAAGAAGTTAGTAGGATAAGGCTTGGCTTTATTCACACTTCATGGTTATGCAAGAAAAAGTCCAAAAAAAAAAAAAGAAGAAGAAGGAGGAGGAAACTGTTGGTGTGATAATTAACTAATTAACTAATTAGAGACCAAATTTGGTTAATTTATTAGTAATTAGTCTGCTTAAACAAGTATCAGAAGTTTAAATTCTGCCATGTATATGTAACAATTCGTTGGCCAACGACAAATCTTTAAATGGAAGCACCTACTTATACTTCGAGTTGTTATTTATCAAACTCGGCACAACTTGGAACAAGTCTTCCAACATTGGAGTAGACAAAAATAATCAGCTACTATTCACAAGTTGAAGTTAAGCAGCAATAATTATTTAAAAAAATAAAATATATAAGAAAAATTATTCTAAAAGACTATTAGAATAAGTTAATTATTAAAAATGTTCTATTATACCAAAATTAGTAATAAGTATTGATTTAGGTAATATTTAAATATAAGAACTAAAAGCAAAAAAAATTAAAAAGAAACCACCATCCAAATCTTTTGTTGAATAATTAAAGGAAAAAAAAATGATAGATTCCTCACATTTTAAAAATGAGTTTGATTTTTCCCAAGGGACAAAACATTATATGAAAGTGTTGACAAAATAACAGAGCCGTGTTTGACACTTCCCTTTACTTTTGTGCATCATCAGAGTTAGGTGTTGGACAAATGATAGTTACATTTGAGGGTTTGATTTTTTAAGATAGAAAACAAATTATGATGTTACATTTTGAAAATTCAGTAATCTATAATAGTAAACTTAATGCTATTATAATGTTAATCACGAGAACCACTAATTGTTGTCTCATAACTGTTGACTTTGTTTGACTCGAAAACCATGGATTTTAGTGTCTAATTCTCTCTCTTGTGGTCACTCACCAACTTTGGTCTTATTACCACTTGATTAGTATTAGTATAGTACTAGTGCAGTAGTGCTTAATTAACATTTTTTTATATTAATTGCTAAACTACTGTAGATTGAAAAGAAGTGATTGTTTTCACCTCTTTGTTAATAAAATCTGATGAGTCATGAGTTTTATATTTATGAGAAGGACATTCGACATTGAATGGAGAGTTGTTATTATTATGTTTTTTTAATAAAATATTTTTTATATAAAAAAATGCAAGTATCAACAATTTTAAAGAAATTAATTCAAATGACTAAGGTCCGTTTGAGAAGTTTTAAAAATATTATTTTTGAGTCTTTGACTTATGAAAAGTAATAGTATTAATGTCTGGTGTAATTTTTTAAATCAAATTGTAGATTTTTAAGAAACTATTAAAAAAATGACTTCCTTCCTAATAAATTTTTTTTATCACATTTTTTTTAAAATAAACACTTTTAAAACTAAAAACTCAAATACAAAATAATTTATTTATAAGCTATTTTTAATATAATTATTTATTATTTAAATTATTTTTTAAAAAGAATTTAATTAAACTGTTTACACGCCTAATTCTTTATATAGCTAGTATTAACAACATTTTGAATACTTATACTGATATTTAATGAATATCGAGTTGGTTTATATATTTTATGACTAAAATGATTGATGCTTAAATTTTTTACAATCAGAAATGATCTACTAATTGTGTATTATAATATATTGTTTAGCTCTCGTTTTAGATTATTAGTGATTGTTCTAATATTTGTATGATATATAATCATTTAATTATATATATTTATTAACAGTTTATATGTAATTTCATAATATAGTATATGATTAATTAAAGTGTTTAATCTTGTGGAATGTTACTTCAGATTTGTTGTGGTTAGTGCTGAATGATTGATTGGTGCCTTTATTTGTTGCTTGCTTGAGAAGAAGGGTCTTGAAGCTTATGATTTAGTAGAATTGTGCCATTTGGACTGGTTAATTTAACCCTTTATTTGCGTTTAAGTGTTTGTTTAGTTTTAATTTAAAGACATTTTCGCCAAAAGAGAAGCAAAAAATAGCGACAGTTTTTTAACTGTTTTGCGACGGTTTTTAAAGGCATTTTGATATGTAAAAGGAAAGTTTAACTCTCTAACTCCTTATATTTATTATTTAACCATTAAAAAAATAAAGTTAAAGAATCAATACTATAACAATCAAAATTCAGTCAATATACTATAGTATATTGCTAAACAAAAATATAATCCAGTATGAAACATACTAAGGATGAGTTTTATTAATAGTTTTGAATTTTGAATTTTTTTTTTTTAACTGAGTTATAGATATTTTTATTTTTAAAATTTTTTATTTTTTGTTCACTTTAGTATGTTTCTTATAGTAAAAACACAATCATCTGTTCTTTTATATATATATTATTTGCATGTTCTTATTACAATAATAATAATAATAATAATAATAATAATAATAATAATAATAATAATAATAATAATAATAATAATAATAATAATAATAATAATAATAATAACTAGAACAATACATACATTACATGTGGAAAATGAAAATAAAAACAAAATATATTTATCTATGAACAAGAGATGAATATGTATAGATATGCACCTGAATGACACACACAAATAAGTATATATTTATATATAGATTCTTTTTACTCCCATTATTTATTCTTGTTTGATTGATATGATGATACTAGTTTACTTAATTTTAATTAAGGTTTTGGATGATGCTTCTGAGTGTAGATATAATCTGTATGAGCAACTAGGGTCCTTCTCATCAAGCATTCTTCATTATCAGAACTAGTTCCTTCACAACTCTTCTCATCTTCTTCCAAACCTTCCATTTTTGCTTCTTTAGTACCAACAATAATATCCTTCCATTCAAAAGGAAATTAAAATTATTCTCACACCCCCCAATAATCAATTATAAAGTAGCCAGTGTTATGATGAACCCAAAGTAATAATAAGAAAATAAATAAAGATCAATAATAATAACAATTTTCATAGTATGCCTTCAGAGTCAATAAATACTAGATAATAATTTAAGAATTAGAATAATTTATATATTTATTTCATAGTTTCAAAAATTGATAAGAGAATTGAGAAGGCATCTGAATTAATTAATTAATTAATTACCTTATTTAATGAAGAGAATCCATTGAGTGAGGCAAAGTTAGGACGAGATGCATGGATTAAGCTGATGAAGCTAAGAAGAAGAACCAAGGTGATGAAGAAGGTGACCAATTTGTTGGACATGATGATGATGATGATGAAGGAGTTCTATAATTTCTATGTTTTATTAATTGTAATAACTAATCATAAGATTATTTATTATTGTTTTGTGTTGAGTGGGAGACTTAGAGTAGACTCATTTATACACATAGAAAAACAAATAAAAAAAATGAGGAGAATATAGATATAGTGTGTGAAAGTGTAAAAGCCACAAAGGTTTCGTTTCAAAAGCAAAATTCTCATCATGTCTCAATTTTTGTGGACTTTTATTTTGCCAATGTTTGGACTTTGCATTGGAGCCTACCTACCAGTCAATTTCCATTAAGGAATTGAAAAGCAATTACAATTTTTATCTTTATATTTTTTAAAGAAAATAAAACAGTGAGATTTCCTTCTGGTAAAAACTCATGCTCTCATACTTCATTACGTCACATATATAAAAGGAATGTTGTATGAGAAGTCAAAATTAGGGTGAACGCGGATCGGATCGGATATTGTTAAAATTTCGATCCGATCCGCACTAAAATCATCAGATCAGATCGGATCTAATATTCGCAGTTTTTAAGGTTGAATCACATTTGTGGATCGGATATCGGATATGTCCGCAAAACACAAAAATATTTTTAAAAGCTTATTTTTATTAAAAACATATCAATAAAATTTATTTTTTCTATTCTTTTAAATATATTTACTCTTAAAATAATATTAAACATACTTTTCTTAAATAATAAATTAAAATAATACAACATATATGATAATTATTAGTTGAAATAAAAGATAAAAAGAATATTTACTTATTTATTTCTTTATTTTTGCGGATATGCGGATATGCGGATCGGATATGCGGATACCAACACAAAATCCGCAATCCGATCCGATTAGTATGCGGATCTGATCCGAAAGTTTTGCAGATCGAATCCATATCCGCAATTTACGGATTGAATTCGGATAAACACAACAAATATGCAAATCGGATCTGATATATGAACACCCCTGGTCAAAATTAAGTTTTTTCTTTGTGCTAAAAAAATATTAAGCGGTGTTTATACGTAAATTATTTTTTACATCGGCCCGGTTTTGGTAATATGCAATTGAGTGGCCGTAGTAGATAATAATAATAATAATAATAATAATAATAATAATAATAATAATAATAATAATAATAATAATAATAATAATAATAATAATAATAATAAAGTGATTTTTTGAGCTGTGTTAGTGAAAGGCAATCAATCAATCCTTATCTTTTCTTTCTCTATCAATATCATATAAACAAAATTCAAACTTAGTCCCCATCTTACATGTGGATGCATTGTATGTTATAAAAGCAAGAAAAAAGTTGCATGGCCGAAAAACTTCACAAAAAGGATGGGTACACAAAATCCTAGAATTTGGAACGACTTTAGATTTACATCGATAATAATATTGATTTTAATCCAATCAATCATAAAGTCATCATGTTAATTAGCTACTTTGAAAAATAACTTTATGAATAGGGGTGTGACTATTTGTTGGATTTGTAGTGTTTTTGTAACCCCAATTTACTCTTTTAAATGGTCATTAAATTGGGTTGAATACTCTGCTTAGGAGTTGTAGAGGAAAAAAAATGTAATCTTTGTAAGTGTTTTTGAGTGTTTTTTGGACAAATATTCTTTTGGGCCTAGCTAGCTTCTAGTCCAGGCCTCCTTTCTGAAGTAGTTGTTTCTCTCCTTTAGCCTGAAGTTTAATATACATTAGACAAAAATTACACTGACAGCAAAAAAAAGACTAAAATTATAAAAATAAATTATTAAATATAATTATTAACTGATCAAATTAAAATTAATAAATAAATATACATATAAATATTAACTAAAAAATATTAAAATAATTTAAAATTATAATCTATTAACACATATGTGAGATAATTCGAAAAATACATATCTTAAAATTGAAAAATATTAATCGTAAAACTCTGTTAATTATGGATATTTATATGTATGAATATATGGATGTTATGAGTATAAAATTATAAAAGTTATTTATGTAAAATTATAGATATTCTATATGAAATTATAGATATTAAATTAAAGATATTTTAACAATTTTTATTAGGGGTGTCCATGGATCGGATTGTATCTGCAGATCCGCGGTAAATATCCGCATCCGATCTGAAAATTGCGGATACGATCCGATCCGCACCCTTTACGGATCGGATCGCGGATATCTGCTCCACATCCGCGTATCCGATCCGCGGATCCGCAGTATAATAATTAAAAAATAAATAAATATATATATGTTTGGTATTATATTTACTTGTTTGTATGTTTTAATTAGTAATTATTATTCATATATTATATTATTTTATTTTTGTTATTTAGAGAGAGTTTGATTAAAAATATTTTAGGAATAAATAAGTTTAAAAGTATGAAAGAAATATTTTTATCGAATTCTTTTACATAGAAATATGATTAAAAAGAGAAGGTTTAATTATGCGGATATATCCGATATCTGATCCGATCTAATCCGCAAATGTGCGGATCGGATCGGATCGGATCCGGCACTAAAAAATGCGGACATCATATCCGATCCGATCCGCGGACATCCCTAATCTTCACTACACGGAACAAGAAAAGAAAAAAAAAGAAATAGATTAAAAAAATTACATGCATAATAGGCTGAAAATAAGAAAGAAAATTTACCAGATTTAATAAAATTGATAATAGTAAATAATATGATTGGTAAAACAATTTGAATATTATAAATGTACTTTCTATTATTACTATTAATGCAATTAATGCATATCTTATTCAATTATTATTATTTGTCGCAGACGAAAAAATAGTGTAAGAAGAAGAACTATAAATATGTGTTTTGTAATTAAAAAAGTTAATAAAAATAAATTTTGGGCTATTTTTGGTCTTTTTGTAAACATTATTATTGGGATATGAAAATGTTTAGTAATAAAAAATAATTAAAAACAACCGGAATTTGGTAACAATTAATTAATATTAAATAAAATAAATTTTTTTATTTCTCTAACATTATTGATTAAGATATAACACAATTAATCAAGTTTTTTTGTAACCGAAATATTTGCTAATCAAAATAAATTAGACAAAAATAGTTAAAATTTGTCTTATTTAATATTTATTAATTATTGTAATAATTAATAAATAATAAATAAAATAAATTTTAGTTGTGTTTTTTGTCTTTTTAATATTATCATTTTATAACACTTAATTTCAATAAACTTTTTCAATAATAATAGTGGCCTCAGTAATTTTTTTTTTTATAACATTTCTTAATCTAATGCATTATGAATTTGAGTTTATTTAAAATTCTGCCGCTGGCGTAATGATGATGTTGTATATATATTTGGGCCATACTCATCTTCACTTTCTTTCTATTTTGTTTTCCCTTTTTTTTTTTCTTTTTGACTCTTTAACATGCCTTGTACGATAGCAACACCATGCCTTTCCAGTCCCAAACACTTTAATTGGTTACACATTGGGCCTATGACCCCTTACTTTACCAAAATATATTTTTTATTTCTAAAATTTTATTAAAAATTTATTTTTGTTTTACTTCTATTCTAAATAAACAATGCAGATACAAAATTTTATCATTAGCTTTTAGTTATTATATATTATTTATTAGATTAGTCTTACATTTTTTGAGAATTCAGCAATATATTTGATGCATGTGAAGAAAAATTTCTTAGTATGGAAATAAAAAATTAAGGGTGCATTTGGTTTGTATTTTTATTTTCAGTATTTTCTGTTCTCAGTATTTTTTATTTTTAAAATTTTATAAAAAAATAAAAACAAAAAATAGAATTTTATTATTTTTATTGTTTTTATTTTTTTTCCCACAAAATCTAGAAACATTAACAGTGTTATTCCTCTTTCTTGGGCCTAGAAATTCTGTCTGTTTTTGTTTCTCGTTACTCGTTAGGCCCATAATATTTGTCCATCAGATTTCTGAGCCCACAAAGAAAGTACCCAAAAATCTAATGCGCCGTTGCCGGGGATCGAACCCGGGTCACCCGCGTGACAGGCGGGAATACTTACCACTATACTACAACGACTTGCTTGCGAGGTTTGTTTACATTTAATTTTTATATAAATTCTTAAATATCAAGTATTCCATGAACTATTGTACTTTTGTTGATCAAACAACGATTTCACGTCATAAATATTTATAGGAAGAAAAAAAGATTAAACAAAAATGGAAAGCAATGGTATATACTTCATATTTAAGAAACATCTCTTTCTGACGACTTCTACATACACCCATGTGTGGGACTTTCATTTTTTTTTTTAATAAAGCACTATTTTAGTTCTTTAAAATTTTGACTAAATCTTACTTTAATCTTTAATATTTTAAAATTATATTTTTGTCTCAAAAATTTTTAAAAGGTTTAATATTATCATATATTCTTAATCTTTTACTGTTAAATTTAACACGTAGCGAATTATGTGAACGTTAATAACATGAAAAAAAATAGATAAATAATTCATAATCAATCAACTTTAAATAATTGTAATTAATAATTATTAATTAATTAATGACAATAAATTAGTATGGAGTATAATTTAAAAATATTTGTTGACTTGTTGTTGGCTAGATTCTTATTAGTTATTTAGCCAAATTGTAATAACATTATTACTAACTAAGTTATATCTTTTTTTATGTGATAGAGAAACATAATCAAAATGTTCTTATAATACTTTTTTTTCTTGATTTTCTTCTTGTATAAAATCTCAAATCCTAATAACAAACAATCATCAATGTTCCAAAATTAAAGAAAATTTTTTTATATTGGTGATATACTTATATTGTTGGTAGGTCAATTTTATTTACACTGAAATTAAATGCTATGTGTTAGAGAAACATAACCAAAATGTTCTTATAATACTTTTTTTTTTCGATTTTTTTCTTGTATGAATCTCAAATCCTAACAATCAATTATCAATGTTCCAAAATAAAAAAAAAAAACTTTTATATTTGTGATATTGTTAGGTGGTCAATTTTATTTACACTAAAATGAACGCTATTAACTCTTTATAATATATAAATTATTTGTGTTCAATTTAACGGTGAAACAACATTAAACTCACATAAAACTTTTTTAAAATTAAAATAAAACGTTTAAAATATTAAAAATTAAATTAAAATTCAACTCAAATATTAAAGATCAAGATAATATTTTACTTTTTTTTAACCCCCTATTATTTTGTTTAGATAGCATGCTACACGGTTAGAAAAACAAGTTAAAATGATATTCTTTTACATAAACTGTAATGTGGTTGGATAATATAAATCATTGGGACTCATTTATAAATCCAAAAGTTATTTAATGGCATATTACCATGTCATTTATATTTTGACAATATACTAATTAAGAAAATAAATATAAAATTCTAGTTTTATTTCCAGCTATTTTTATTAAGATTGTTTTTATTACATATATAGTTGAGAGAAAGACATTAAAAGGTATATAAATCTGTTTAAAAAAATAGACGAATATTGTATTGTGTCCAGTTCTTTTTGTCTACCAAAAACGAGAAACAATTTAGAAAAAAAAAAAATTATCTCTATTTCAGCGCTTTTTATTTTTAATACGGAGGAAAGTGTGGGGTGATATAGTGTTATGGAGCATAGGGGTGCTTTCCCTGCATGTGGTGTCGGGAGGCTGAAATCGGATCGAGAAATTTAGAGCAAGGAACTCGGACGGTCCGATTAGAGGGTATCTACAACAAAAAAATTTAATAAAACTCGGAGGGTCCGTTTTGATTTAAAAAAAATTTAAAAACAGAGGGTCCATTTTCATTTTAAGAAAAATTAAAAAAACAAAAATTCTAAACGGAGGGTCTGTTTTTAGTTTAAGAAAAAAAAAAACAAAAAGTGTAAACGGACGATCTGTTTTGATTTTAAGAAAAAAAAAAGCTAATCGGACGGTCCGATTTGTGGTCAACGAATTTTTTAACAAAAAATTCAAACGGTCCGATTTTTTCCTGTCATTGTTCAGAAAAACCTGTCCCACACCTGTGTCTAACATCTGTATACACCATAATCAAGCACAACTCACACACTCCTGCAATATAAAAAAGAGTAAAGTATTGTTTTTGTCCTTAACGTTTGGGGTAAGTTCTATTTGTGTCCCTAACGTTTAAATCGTTCTATTTGTATCCTTAACATTTATAAAAGTGATTCAATGCTATCCTACTATCAATTATACTAATAAATCAGATTATATTTTTTAATTATTCTTATTTGGATGTATTCATTCTCAATTAGGTCTCATTTGGATGTGTTCGATTTTAATATTATACCCACTATTTGTGTTTAGATTTAATTATGTCCCTAAAAAGTGAATTATGTAAATGTTGTAGGAATTAGTTTCAATATTTGATGAGCTATTTTTCGGAGTAGATCATCGATTCTATCCCATACATTTGTATTCTAACTTCGAAAAGAGATTTTAAAACTCAAATTAAAGCGCTCATGATGTGTAATTGACGGCAGGATAACATTGAATCACTTTTACAAACGTTAGGGATACAAATAGGATGATTTAAACGTTAAGGACACAAATAGGATTTATCCCAAACGTTGAAGACAAAAACGATACTTTACTCTATAAAAAAAATGAGCCCTATTTCTGTGCCCATGCATTTCTATTTTATCTCAGCTAATAAACCAACATAAAATAACCACTACAACTTATATAATAGTCAAGTCCATTATTTATGAACTGACCATTCAAGGGTGTCAGAAGGTAAGAATCAAACGAACTCAACCAATACTAAATATAATTAATTTAAATTGGTTGAGTGGTCAACTCATTTGTTCACTTAAATAAGTATCAGAAATTTGAATTCACTTTGTGTATGCAGTAATTTATTAGCCAATGACAAATCTTTAAATAAAACTCAAATTCGTAATAAATTAATTTTTAATCTGTCGAATTGAAAAATACCGTAAGAAAAAAAAAAAAAAAACTAAACATAGAGACAATTTTGCTTGTAGCACATGCAAACTACTTTGGCTCCTTCTAAAAAGAAGTGGTTGCTGAAACCCTCCTTTCTTTTTTTTTTTTTTCACTAAATTAATCAAATTTCACTACTAGAATGGCATGTTATCCTCCACCGAGAGCCGCTATATTATTTTGCTAATTGTCCCGGGGAACCATCTCCATCACTAAAACAAAACTGTCCCTATAACCCTACTTTCAATACTCAACTAAGAAAACCACCCTAGCTAGCTACAATATTCCTTTCACTCTTTTTAAGTTTGGATAAAATCATATATATTTGTACTAATTTAAGTTTAGTTAAGTTACATTGTTCATATTTTTTCTTTTATAAGATGTATATCTTATCGATTCAACCATGATTAAATTATAAGCGAAGATAATTTTTGCCAAAATTTACCAAAATTAAATCAAACATTAATAAACATGTAACTGAAGATTTTGTTTTTTTTAATAAACTAAACTAATATATATTACGTTGATTTTTAAGTATATATAAGGTATAATATGCAAAAAACTTAACTAAATACTGAATGCGTAAAAATTTTCTAAAAACAAATAGGCTTATATTATGAGATAGTGATTGAATAATAATGCATATCATACCTTTAACGAGATATGATATCAGTCAAACATTAGTAATATTATTCAAGCTAGTTCATATAAGTTATTAGCTAGGAAAAGGAGTGCTATTTAAGAATAACACATGACATAGGCTGATTCTTATTGAGTTTGGTTGTCTACGGTATTTTCCAACTCGACAGGTTCAAAATTAATCCGTCGCAGATCAGAGATTCATGTAAGAGTCTGTCGCTGACCAATGGATTACTGGATGTACAAAGCGAAATTTGAAACTCTGACACTTGCTTAAGCGGACGAGTGAGCTGACTACTCGACAAATTCAAATTGATTTATACTTAGTGAGTTAAATCAACATAACAATACAAAGGGACGATTGAAATGAGGCAATAATAATAATTGCGTTTTGGTTGTTCCACTAATTTTGCTTTATGTTAATTGATAAGTGCTTTTCCATTTTCACGATCATTCACTTTTATTTAATTTGCAGGACGGTAGTATATCTTTGTTTAATTTGGTATAAGTCACGTGGGACGATTGGATTGATATCTAACTTTAATGCTTGTTAATAAGTTTGAGATAGACCCAAAAAAAAAATTTAAAAAAAAAAAAGAAAAATACTGTTATTCCGGTTAGATTTTCAGAAACTTGTAATTGACGATGTTAGTAGAAACACTATATACTTAATTATGAACTCACTTCTTATCTTTTACGTTAACCCATTGAATATTTACACATTGTTTAACAATGACTTAATAGCGATGTTTATCCCATTTTTTCCAACTCCTTAGCAATTCTAACAACATAAATAATTTCACTATTAACTAATTTGAATCCCGCCTTATATATATACAATAACTTATTGATCCTCAGCAAACTTTTAAATAAAATTCAGATTCACGACAAAATTAGTCTTTAATATTCTTAACGGCCTTTTTTTTTTGTCTTCTCTTAATTCTAATAGTGTTTTTGTGACGTTGTAACCTTACCATATATACCTATAACTTTTACTTAATGATAAAACCATAAAATTAAAATATTTTAAAGTTAAGGTCACAATTCAGCTTTTAAAAATAGAAAAGAAATATCAAACTGAGTTATCTTTTTTTTTCCCAAGAAAAGTGTTCATATATATTATCATCAAATAAATATCCTTGCAATTTGATAAAAAAAAAAGTGTTTACCAATTCATTAATGTAGTATTGCTTAAATAAAATATATTCTTCTTTAGTCAATTCTCTAGTACATGTTTACTTGAGATAAATTAAATCACCTAATTTAATTTCTTTATTTATTATATATTTTCATTAATAATATAATTCATAACGACGAATGATGTGTTTTAAGATAACATAGCATGATAGCAAGCCTCATTTATGTATATTCCAATTTCAACTAGGGGCCGGGTAAATGAGGTCAACATAATATTAATTAAAAATTTTACTGTTGAGTGACGCAAGTTTGATCCTGGTGTTTACCTATCTGAAAAATAAAGTAGATTAGGAGTTTAGGTAAAAAAAAAAAAAAAAAAGTCTATTATAATTATTAATATGTGGTAAAATATTTTCTTTATTTTATGTAGAAAGTTGAAGTCTATATGTGGTATATATTTGCTTGTTTAAAGTTTAGAAATCCATTGAACTATCTAAAAAGTTTATATGATTAATAAATTCAAATAGGCCTTTAAATATATTTTTAGGCCGAAATAGACTCTTAAATAAAACAAAAAATTGGGTCACAAATAGAAGAGTATGTAAGTTAGGCGCAATCCAAGTATTTTGAAACAGCCCCGGTCAATTCAATACAAAATTTGACTTTGTATGTTTCAAAAGGCATTTAAAATTTTTTATCTAATGTTTAGACAAGAAATGTGGCTAATATCTTCCTTTTTGGTTAAAAAAATATATTTTAATACTTAAATAAGTTTTTAATCCTAAAAAAGTACTCCTTTTTTTTTAGTTTTGGTCCATATAAAACTTTTTTTTCGTCCATATAAAAAAGTAGCTATTATCTATTTTAATTTATGCCGTTAATTTATTATATTAAATACTGACATGATAAATTAAATATTGATATAACAATTTGATGGTAATCAGTGGCTAAGAGAAGAGGGGTTGAATATTAACCTCTTTTTTTCGCTGAATAATATTTGCTGCCTTATAGAATGCTCCGAGAGATTTTTCTGCGTTTTGTCTCATAACCAGACACGAGACATTTTCTTTTTATCTCGTACCCAGTCAGGAGATATATTTCAATTATGTCTCCTTAGCAACAGAAACTGAAATGGAGTAGAAAAGAAAGAGAGAATCACACCAAAAAGTATCTTGGTTCAGCTGCTAAGTGCAATGCAGCCTACGTCTAGTCTCCATCACAACAATGATGGAATTTCATTATAATCAAACAGATTACAGACTCCAATTCTTCCCTAGGAACTGCCCTTCCTATCCGGGACAAGTCCAGAATCTATTCACAATCCTGAACTTGACTTAGTCACCTACCAAACTTTCAACTGCTAAGTGCTAACCCAACTTGTAAGGGGATTTCCACAGAATCATGATACACAATACATAGATGTACAAAGGACCTCTAAGACACCTATGGCTTTTTCTTTAATTTTGTACACTGCCTTTTTTTTTTCTCACTGGCTTTTTCTTACAAACCTTACACTGTTTGCCTTTTTCACCATGAGACTCAGACAGACAAAACTTAAAAAAAATACAAAATAGGAAATATTGAAGGAGAAGAACTTCTGTTAGCTTGGGTAGCAATGAGAACTCTGTGCTTACTCTCCTTATCTCAAGTTTTGGCCGTTCACCCTTATTATAGAAGGGGAAGCTTTCAAGGTTGAAACGATTCAACCGAGCCAACTTATTCTTCTTCAACACCAAAACCGGTTCGGACAGAGAGAAGAGAGAGGGAACTGAAAGCAAAACCAACATGCAATTACCTCTCTCTCATCCCTTCTCATCAATCTTAGCCTTTCATCTTGACTTGGTCCCCAAGAAAGATTTCTGACCCTTGATGAACCCTTGATCCTTGACAGCTCCATTTGCTCTATTTCTGCTTCTTCCTCCATGTAGCTACAGTAGCTACCTTCTGTGATAGATGAACAAAAAGTAGAGACGAGCTTCACTTAATGATTTTTTTTTTTAGTTTTAATGTTCCGTTATCATGTTAATGCACCTTTTTTTTTCTTAATTACTATCTAATGACCTGTGAGTTCTCATTTTCTTCTGAGTATACTTAGATTGTTGTATGTAGGGGTGGAAAAAGGCCAGACGGCCTGTCAAGGACCTGCAGCCTGGCCTGACCTGTTATAAAATAGGCACAGGCTCATGCTCATATAAAAGCCTTAATATGTTAATAGGCCAGGCGCTGGCTCACTAATTAGCCTTATTGGCCTGTCAGGCTTGGGCCTGCTAGCACATAATTACATATATAAATAATTTTTTATTATTAATAAAATTATGAGATATTTTAAATTTATAATATTTAATTATAAATACTTTTGTATATTTTAAATACTTTAAAAGTCTAAAATTTTTTATAAATATTAAATATGATGTATTACATATAAATATTTTTATTAAAAATAATTTTTTTAAATAATATTTTTATTTTTGCAAAAAAAATTATCAGACTTTTTAACAGACTTCAGGCCAGGCTCAGGCCAATTAATTACATGACAGGCCATGCCTCTTAAGAGTAAAGCCTGGCCTGGCCTGTTTCCACCCCTAGTTATATACATATTGATGTTTTCAGTGTCGGCTGAATATTCAAACGAAATAGTTAATGACACTCTAGATGGGGCAGAGACTGATTCAGAAGACAAGTTAATTAAGATGATATCTCCTCTGGTAGAATTGACATTTCCAGACAGTTTGAACTCAATAAAGTTCCGAAAAAAAACAATGAAACTTTAGACACCCAACAAAGACAAGATGATGTACATATTGTAAAAAGGGCTTCAATATGAACAAAAGGCAGTTTGAAGGTTGTAGATTTCTGATAGAGTATTTTTGGCCAGGTTAATACGATATTGAAGAGAAATTTTGATTCATTACATGTTTGTCTACTTTAAAAATTCTTATCTTTATGCTCTATTGAACATTGTTTTGATTTTATAAATTCAGACATTGACTTGTTTTTTCTTTAACATTTATGCTTGAATACAAACTTAAAAAGTGCTGATAGTAAATGAGGAATCCTAATTCGTAAATTTGTGCACATAATTAATTAAAATAATTTTTTTATTCATTAATTATTTTTTACGTAATACAAATCCGAAAATATATGTAACGCATTAAGCAACAGTGTTTGAAACATATTTTTCAACAAAGTAGTGAGAACTTAAGTAGATTGTACACGACAATGTTTAGAAAAAAATGAAATTCGAGTTAAAAATATATTGCGGCAGTTGAAAGAAAATAGCCGCCAACAGAATATTTTGTATTAATCGCCGTAACATCGAGATTTTGTGACAGTTACAACGAAATTGTCACAAAATAACAAATTATTGGAAGCCCCCTCTCTTTTTCGCTGCGTCAACCACCGCCATTCTCCATCTAACAGCGCCGTTATCTATCGCTTTTTTTTTTTTGTTGTGAAAGACTAACATAGATTATCTTTAAATTTTATTGGATTAAAACAAAAAAAAAATTATAGAGACCAAAACCAAATTAACAAACATCTTATCGGAATTCAAAAACTTATTTAAATCATATTTAAATTTTGAAGATATTGAATGGTATTATTTTTTTTTAGTAAGTACATATATTTTTAATTCCTTTTTGTTCTATCAAAAAATAAATCAAGGCTCAACTCACCCAAGTGGTGGAAGCTTATGAGAAGCAAAGGCCGGGACGGGTTAATTAATTAACATAATCTTTGAATAATTCACATATGAAATTAAAGCTCAATTATATACATTATTATATTACTACTAATCAATCCTTATCCTGAAATTGGATCAAAGCTAGCTTCATTGATATCAAAAGATATCATGAACATGGTTGGTTTTTATTAACATATATATTTAATTCAGTTTTGTTTGCATATATGTTTCAAAGTGATTGAAGCCTTTAATTATATTGACGTGTGGTTGCATGGGTTTGGGAGAATTGAAAAGAACTCGTTTAATTTGTAGCCAACAACACAATAGTAGTAAGTCTACGGTACGTGCTGCTATCATAAGCTAAGGTACCAATTTTTTTATTTCCACGTATCAAATATTCATTAGTCCACCTTATAATCTTAATTATATTAATATATATTTTTTTAATTTTTCTAAATAATGCTTTGGTGGCAACTTTCACTACCTTTTTCACCTTCTATGTATGTGCGTGTCCAAAACGACTTCGGCGTAACCCTAATAGTCATAGTGTTCGGTAACTTTCTAATCCAATTTTCTTCCAATATGTTTTTTTGATTGATCCCTTCATCATTAAGCTAAAGCTAATCTTCTCAAAGGACCCCATCATTATTCTCTATCTTACCCTCTCCTAAATAATAAATAAATAAATAAAGATTAAAAGAGTGGCTCATCATCTGAATTCCCCACCATCATACCACCTTACATTAAAGTTAATTCTTTATTTTTTTTTAATTATTATTTTTTTGCATGGAAATTGAATAGTGGTGTATGTAGCATTTGTTTAGTTTAAAAAGATAAAAAATAAAGATACTACCATAATAATACGTACTATATATGAAAGCCACTTTTAAAAAAAAAAAAAAAAAAGTTTATTTACCTTTATCTTTGGGAAAATGTGACCTTAGCTTTCCAATAACTTTTACTAAATGGTAGACCCCATGTGTTGGGTGTTACAACCTTTTTCACTCTTTAAATAGCATTCCCCTTCTCCTCACTTCTTCCCTTTTCCCCTTCTTTCCTCTCTCCGGTTTAATATTTTGAAAATACCGGTTTTTTTCTTCCCTCTCTCTCTTTTGATTTTCTTTTGATTTGGTGAAGCAACAATGTCTGAAGAAGAAGTCCAATTTTTGTGTCATGGGGAGGCCATGTTCACACCAACTGAGCTAGAGGAGTTGTTTTCCCTCATTAACCAACCCGAATTTTTTGACCCGGCTAGCCCTAGTTCTTTCGGTTCACGTGGATCGAACCGGGCGGTTTACTCAACCCACGAGAGAAAAATCAGGCGCAAGCAGTCGAACCGGGAGTCGGCCAGGAGGTCCAGGTGGAGAAAGAAGAGACATTTAGAGAACCTCACGAACCAACTGAACCGGTTGAAAGCCGAGAACCGGGAATTGAAAAACCGGCTCGGTTTGGCCACACAACACAACATGCTACTATCCTTTGAGAATGAACACCTAAAATTTGAATCCACAAACCTTCGAGCCAAACTCTTGGATGCATATCAGATCTTAGGAACCATGTTTTCACAATAGGAGCAACATCTCAAAGCATATCATTGAGCTTATTGAGTAGTAGTTGTTCATATATATATATAACTATATATATAGTAACAACCATATATAACAACCTATTAAGAGGCTATGTACATAGGGAATATTATCATATCATATATCACATTGATGAGGAGTAAGCTAAGTACGTCGTCGTTTTATTAGTTTAATTAATTACTAGCAATAAACAAAGCTATGAATGAGGTAGTGGCCATTATCTAGCTAGTAATTAGCTTAGAGATATTTCTTGTATATATATATACAAAGTGTATTTTTAATTATTTTTAAATGCACTCATTGAGTGAGACCCACTATGAGATGAGACGAGACGACCTAGCTATTTATTTTTATGAAAATGAGACCAACTTCGCTTCATGTAAAATCTACCAAATATATATACACCTATATCTATATAAAGAAATTCTCTTATTCTATATATTGCCACTCCTGATTAATTAATGTCTTTTGCATTAGCATTGTATGTTTATTATTTTTTAATTAAATTTTAAAAATATTAGAAAAACAAAACTACCTTTAAACTAACAAATAATGCAGACCAAAAAGATTTCTCGTCCATAACATTAAAAGTAGAATACTTTAGATTAATATATTGATACATTCAAGGCTAATGTATCTAGACAATTAATTAATCAATGTATTTATGTATCTAAATACATTAATTTTTAAATAATGTATATTATTATTTTTTCTAAATTAATAGATGTTTTAAAATGAATAAAAAAATTAAAAAAATGGGAGGAAATACTTGGACCTAAGCTAGCATATATGGAGATAGATTTAGAGAAGCCCCACGTTGTTGGAACTATAACGTATAAGTGCGTGTCTGCTTTTTGATGCTGTTGTCACTTTGTGTCTCTTTGCAAATTGTGAAAGGTTAGGTAAGTGATGATGCATTTTGCTTTAATTTGATTAAGAACAATCTAATAATTAATGATACTCCTAGTTAGTTATTTGATGTTCGATTCCATTGGAATCTCCATATGGAATATTCTCCAATCCAACATACTATATTGTTGTTGGTGTGTCAAATAATGTCAATGTATGTAGTCATCACTCATAATCACATTTCCCATGTAAAGACGCTATCTATGGTCCAAGTATATATGCAAATTTCCGTAGTGTTTCTTCTTTTTCTTTTTGTGTATCTTAGGTTTCGGATATAAGTCATTAAATCCAGAGAATTGACCACTACCATTGTGTAAGAAATTTTGTTGAAAGAGATATATTCATCATTGGTGCATATGTGCATGGCTTCTCCACCATCTCAATATCAAAAGAAAATAAAAATAAGAGTATGTTCGACACAAGTAATGATATAAAGGAAAGACATATATAAAAGTGATTATCGAAAAATAAAAAAGAAAAGAAAAACTAGTAATATTAGATGGTCAGTTTTTTTTTTGTTGCCCACGGTATTCCCTAGCCCGACAAGTCAAAGACTAATTCGTTGCAGATCGGAGCTCCATTTAAGAGTTTGCCGCTGGCCAATGAGTTGCTGCATGCACAAGGCGGGATTCGAACCCCGACACTTGCCTAAGCGGGCGAGTGAGCTGACCACTCGACCAACCCAAATTAGTTGTAAAATTATATCTAATAATGTGAAATTACATACTCTTTTTTTGATAGTTAAATGCTAGTCAGATTTTAATAAAAGTGATAGCCTCTGAGACTTTCTCTAAAAACATTTTATAAAAGTAAAGATAGACCCATTTTATTTTTGCGATACCTATTTTTTAGCTAATATTTGACCAAAAAAGATATTTAATTTTATACTAAATTTTAGCTGATAAGAAGAACATAAATAGTTGTATTTCTCAAACAAAAATCTCTTTTGGACACATGTTATGATACTATTTTTTTTCAAAAATTTAAGTTGATAAAAGGAGATAACATGTATAAATAGTTATATCTCTAATTTAAATCTTAATAATATAAAAATAAAATATTAACTTAAAAGTTAAAATGTTAAGTAATCACTACAATACTACCGGCAGATAGCGGCAGTTCTAAAGCAATATTGCGATGGTTTTTCACCGTCGCTAAACATATTGAGGACTTTTCATCATGCTATGTAAGCACAACATTCGCTACAGAAATAGCTATGGTCTCTCTATTAGTCTATTCTCTTCATTAAAATATGCAATTTTTGTTACTAGAAATATATGGTTTCGTAAAATGAATATTAGGTGTTAGTTAGACGCTATATCAGGACGATTTTGTTATAACCAATACTTAAAAATTATGAACGAATCTATCATGCAGGTTTGTCCTGTAGGCATACTCTTAGAAGCTTATGTTAAATTGTATTTTGAAAAATATATATTTTAAGTTCATATGCTAACAAATTTGCTGCAGTAATGTGTTCTATGTTAACATTTAAATTTGTAGGAATTTCATAAATGGGGATCAATGTATAAGAAGAATTTTGGGTATATTTTTGTGACATGTGCATCTGAGAAGAACTCTGAAGACATACTTACTGAATTGAAGGTAAAAGAATAAATATATAATATAAAAAGTAACTCAAATATTAACAGTGTATTTTATAAAAAAAATAATATGCACTATATTTTTTTATTATGTAGACGCACTTTACAAACAAGTATACTGTTGAGTTAGATATTGCATCATAAGAGAAAATGAAATATATAGAATTGCAAATTACTAAGCTTATTTCTAAGAAATCTGTCTAAACTACCAACAAGGAAAATAGTAATTGTTATTTATTTGTGTTTAATTTTAAAATTGTCTTAACATATTGTCGTCCGTTTTTTTTTTAATTACTATCTAATGACTTGGGAGTTCTCAGCTAAGTATACTTATTTTGTTGTATGCATGTTAATATTTTCGGTATTAGCTGAATATTCTGGCGAAATAGTTCTTGATAGTCTAGATGGGAAAGAGTTTGATTTAGAAGACAATTTAGTTGATATCTCTTCCATTGGAAATGACATCTCCATGCAGTTTGATCTCAATAAAGTTCTGGAAGAAGACAATGAAATTTTAGAAGACCATCAAAGACAAGATGATATACATGTTACGAAAATGTGCTTTAATTTGAACAAAAATCCATGGTATGGAGATGACATATCAGATTCGGTAAGACGTGAAAGCCATAGATTCTTAACAGAGTATTTTTCACCAAGTCAATATGATATTGGAGAGAAATTTTGACCTTTTATTATAAGAGTTATGTTGATTCCCTTAATTTATTGACTTTGATCGCAGTTTTACATATTTATCTACTTTTATAATTTATTGATTTAGGTTTAGTAAGCATAACTTCGAAGAAGATTAACTTTAATTTATGCTTGCTAGAATTTTATTTTAATTTTATAAATTCAGACGTTGGTTTTATTTTTTTTCTTTTACATTTATGTTTGAATGAAAAATTAAATGATAATATAGTAAACGAAAAATCTTATTGGTAAACTTATTCATATGCGTTAACATATATACCTTATTTAACTTAATAACTTTTTTTACGAAAAACGAATCTATAAATAGTGTTACGAGTTTAAATAACAATGATTTAAACATATGTAATTTAAAAAAGTTGGGATAACTTAATAGATTATACTGGGATGATTTTGAATAAAAAAATATTAAAATATGTATTTAAATGTATATTACGGGGCTTGAAAAAAAACGGCCGTTAAATATAATGCTGGTTGTAGCCCACTTTTAATTGCTGCAATTATCATGAAATCGCTGCAAAATTTTCGTTGCTACCTGTAAGACTAATTGTAGTGAATATTGATAAAAAAAAAAAAAAGTGTTAGAATGGTGACATTTCTCTGTCTATTTATTATATCTCACCTTGTAGTGATGGCCAAATAGCTTAGGCTACCCATCTATAAACTAACAATTGTTGGCATAGTTGTAGAGACACATTGTAATCTATACACATATATAAAGATAATGAAAGTAATTTAATTTTAGTTTCATTTGATTTTTTTATATTTGTGAAAATAATTATTGTTGTGGGAATTAAATTTATTCCTTCAAATGATATTCTCTTTAATAACAGTAGAGTTGTAATTATTTATTTATTTATTTTGTTACATAAAACATAGTAAAAGATGCGATTTTATGTACAAGAAATGCCTTACAAGCTAATTAAGGTGCTGGATTCAATAAAGATCATTCATATTTTACTTTGATATAGATCAACTTTTTATATAAATAATAAAAATGGATAACACCTTAAACAATAATACAAAAAAATTACTTTTAGTAACAATTTATTTTGTCTTTAGGGTGACAATAAAATTAACAATTAACACATTTATTAACAATCAAATTTTAGTCATTTTATACTTTATCGCTAAAAAATTTTAGCGACACTAATAACAATTGCTTATAAAGATTTTATAGTCATAAAATCCTATAATTTAAAATAATATATAACAATAATAAAAAATATATAGTTAATATAATTATCACAAAAATTTAAATTAATTAAAAAGAATTATTAGTCGTAATAGTTTTCTTGGTGCTGGTAGTCGTAATATTATTACTACTAAAACTAGTTATTCTAAATAATAATAGATGATATAATTGAAACTAAAATATCAAGTGTCATCATATTGTCTAGAATAATAAATTAAAAGCGTGATCATTTTTATAAATGTGAAATAATTTTTACGTTTTAAACTAATTTTTTGAATGATTTAAGCCTACTTAATTTATGATATTGTATCATAACAAAACTAAAAGGAAACTATTATTTAATCATTCTCACTTCATATATACACGCATCTAAATTAAGCAATAAAAAAATGATAGCCAAGGAAAAGAAAAAGATAAATAAATAATAATAGGTGGAGGAGAATAAGGAAAGGAAAAATACGTGGGAAAATTAAAATTTCGCATACAGTAACGAGGTCATACAGGACCCACGAACATGTGAATAACTCTACGTAATGGAAATTACTTTACTTTCGCTAACACATGGGGTGATATTAGAAACGTGAAAGGGGAAAAAAAATCACATGGGATGATATTTAAAAAATAATAGGAACATACCTTTAAATTTTAAGAAGAGTTTCAAGTGTATCGGAAATACTGGTATTCTAGTTATTTTAATCGTTGATTTAAATTATAAAAAATATATAATATATATTAATTAAAATTAACAGTTAAAATAATTGGAACACCGGTGTTTTTGGTATAATTAAAATTTTTCCTAAATTTTAAGTCATTATTAAATTGTGGAAACTCAGGTGCAGTTAATTTTATGTAAAATTGATAGATGAAAGCTATTAGATGATAATTTAGTTAAATTTATCAAATCATTTAACGATTCTCAGTTATTAATTTTACATAAAGTTAACTGCACCTAAATTTCTACCTTATTAAATATGTTATATGTCTGTAGTCATGCAATGAAATATTATTATATTGAACGATTTTGCTAGATAATTAACAAGAGTTTAGTCAATAATAAATCAATAAATATTTTTAAATTATATTTCATACTAATTAATTGTTATTAATTAATTATTATTTAAAGTTAATCGATTAAAAATTATTTATCTATACTTTTTCTATATGGATTGGATTCTTGTTTTAAAGATGTTGATTCTCTAGACAAATTCACATGCTGAGGGAAATTAAATTGATGTAAATTAAAAGTAAGTGTTTAATTATTAATACCTTAATTATCTTCGGATAGTAATTTATTGGAATAGAAATTTAAATAGTTTTTTATTTTTTACATGTGCTTTAAATTAGTTCTTAAATTAATGGACTTACAAATTTAATTTTTTTATTTATATTAATCATTCAAATTATTTTATCGTCACGAAGACATTAATGATCTACTGATGTAGCTTGATTCTTGTCGGATTTTAAAACTTTAGAATTAATTCAATCTTTACCAATTTTTATAATTCTTAACACATATACTCTTCAATTTGAATACCAATTTCAATGGAGACAAACACATATTGTTTGCAAGACAACTAGGCAGGGTTTGGTTTCAAAGACACAGACACAGAGATATGGACACTCATGTTCTATGTTTATTTGTTGAGACACAAAATTTTGATGAATACGTTAATACACAAGTATACACAAAATATATGTATTCAGTGTACTTTTAAAATATTGAGACACATAAACACAATCAATTAGACACAATTTTTTACTCTTTTACCCCTTGTTAATTTATTAACCCTAATTCTTTTCTCTCTCTCTCCTTCTCCATCTACCGTGATTGTTCTCCTTCCTCCTTCCTCCTTCCTCCTTCCTCCCTCCCTCCTCCCTCCTTCCGCAGTCACATCCCGTCATCCAAATTCGCCGTCTGCATCTCCTCGTCCAGATCCACCCCGCCGCGTCTCCCCCTTCATCCAAATCTGCCGGCCACCGCCGCTGCATCTCCCACATCATCCAGATCCGAGCTCTGCTGCTGTGTCTCCTCCTTCGTCCAGATTCGTGCGCCGCCATTCGTCTACTCCTTCGTCCAGATTCGCCGCCATCGCTACGTCTCCTTCGTTCAGATTTGCAGCTGTCACCTCTCCTCCCTCTTCGCGATGCCCATGGCCGCTTCTTCCTCTTCCTCTTCGAGTTTGCCATTGTCACCTCTTCGAGTTTGCCATTGTCACCTCTTCCTCTACTGTGGGTCTTTTTTTTTTTTTACAGTTTGCTCTTCAATTACTTTCTCCTTTTTTTTTGTTTTTCTGTTGAAAAATAAAAATTTTTATTGATTCTTGTAAAATTTTTGCTGATTGATTTGTGGTAAATCGTGTGTGATGATGAATCTGTAGTGGTAGAGATGGTGGATGATAATGGTAGCAATGGTGGCTGATTTTTTTTTTATAAGGATAATATAGATTTTTTTCTAATTTTATTGTGTCTTGTTCAATGTTTACCAAACACAGTACATAGACACTAATAATTTGTGTCCATGTCTTTAATATTTATGTCTTTGTGTATTTGTCTCAAGAGATACATAAACCAAACGCTGCCCTAATAAACGACTCGCATCAAATTCGTACAAAGATTACTAAAAATAAATATGATAGACAATAAATTCGTACATGAACAAAACAACCAAAATTAAATACGTACAAAATAAAATATCTCTAATATTTTTTTTCTATAATAAAGTATTCTAGTATTTCAATCTATCTCTTATATTCAACTCTTTAAAATAAAAAATCACACAAAAAATTCAACTCTTAATAAAATTAGATTTAATAGATTTTGAATCACACTTTATTTAATAGTTGCTATACCGCTACTACCATTTTATTTTTCTCAAAAGAATCTATATTGCAGCAAAATTATTTTCTTCACCATCGCTTTAGGCATTTTAAATAAACTCAAATAATAAATAGGCAGGTTATTAAGAAAGATTTTTATAAGCACAAGCTTACATGCCTTTGACAAAACTCTTTTCTTCCAATCCTTGAGGTTATTCTCCATCTTCTTTGTGATCGATCTCCAAATTGCAGCTCTATTTGAATTTGTTCTTAATGAAATCTCCAAATATTTAATTGGAAGCTCCTCTTTTTTATATTCTAAAATATCACACGATCTAATAAAAAAAATTTCATCACTATAATTAAGCCCAATTAACGGTTTAATGTAGATTTTTCATAATTAATTTTTAGATTTGTCATCAATTCAAATACGAGAAGAAGCCTTTTTATAATTCAACACTGAAATAAGATTATAAAAATAAAATAAAATAGTATTATTTGTAAACTATAATAAAAATATTTGGTAATAAAATAAAATTAACAAAAAATAAGTAGAATTTATCTTATTTAATATTTATTAATTATTACGATAATTAATAAATATTAAATAAAATAAATTATGACTATTTTTTTTTTCTAGCATTATCGAATTATAGATAGGAGATACTAATCTTGTTTTTTTCCACTTCTAGAGGTTTTAACCGAACACTCCCACACACACAGTCTGCCCGACATGTATTAAAATTGGGACAAATTTTATGAAATTGGTAAACATTGATGTTGTCCCAAATTTGCCCACTATATTATTGGACCTAATAGCATAGGAAGGTTATCAAGTGTATCGGAAATACTGGTGTTCCAGTTGTTTTAACTGTTGATTTGAATTATAAAAAAAAATATATAATATATATTAATTAAAATCAACGATTAAAATAACTAAAATACCGGTATTTCCGGATATACCTGATAACTTTCCAATAGCATATGACTCTGCCTGGTGATACAGTAGGCATTTCTTTTAGTTGGAAGCATATTAGTTGCTAGCAATCTCAAATCTAGATAAAATTTAAAATTATTATTTGGTGTACAAGTTTTTTCCTTTTCAAAATCTTCTTTCTTCGTATATAAATTTATAAATTTTTTTGTTTTGTTATTATAATGTTTAGTATATAATATTAGCCAATTTTTTATTATTGTAAAATTATTATTTTAATTTTATTTTTTAAAAAGTTAATCTCAACTAAAAAAAATTAATTTTCTAATTAAGTTCTTTTAAAAATGGCCACAAAGTAAAATACAATAATAACACTATAAAGTTATTTCCATAAGCGTGCGTTTAAAAGAATTGGATTATAATCTTGTGTTCCCTAATGTCAATCATTGACTAGATAAATAAAAGGCTTAGAAGTCATGTACTGTGCCTTAGAAAAGGTGGCAATAATATCTTTTTCATCATGGCTGGTTGTTTTTAATCCAAATGCAAGGAATGTATTTGAATTTCAGATTTGTAGCCCCCATGAAATCCAAAAAGAATCGTTCTCGAAAAAACAAGAAAAAGGAACCACAATTAAATAATTTACTTTCGTATAAATTATTGACAATATAAAATAGATTTAAATCATGATCATTCAATTATTTACCCATACATATCGGTTAATATGATCAATTCGGATATTTAATTTTTTAATTTAAAATTAATTAACATTGTTACGCCTACAAGTGCATACTATAAATTAAACAACTTGAAAAAAAAAAATACATATATATAAACTCTAAAAATTAAACAACTATTAAAATAATTAAACCTGTAATCACAAAATAATTAAGTATTTTTAAAATAATGTAATTAAGTGGTGTCCTCCAATTGGTGCCTTTTTTATTTTTGTTGACCAGAATTTCTGTTCCTTATTTCTTCACAAGCAAGTTCTACGAAGTTACCAGAATAAAAGTTTGTTACTGAAAAGTTTTATAGAGAAGGAGGTGTTGTCTTTTGACTTCATAACACACATACATATTAGACACGATGACAGTGATTTCTCATTTCTTAGATGGCTTTATTATTATTATTGGAAAGGATAATCATAACGACAATATCTTATATGAATCCCCTAATAATCGTGCATTATAACCATCCCTTTTAATTTTCTATGGAACGGATAAGCATAATATTTTTAGCTAACTATTCATTTAAAAAGTTTGTCTCATATTTCCAACAGCTGCTAAATATGTGTGGTTGGATAATGCATATTTAGAGTTCATTGAGAAATAGTAGAAGTTAAATTTTTTTTTTTTTACTTTTAAATTAAAAAAAGCTGTAATACGTTGTGTTTGGCACTATTTAAAAAAAATTAATTTTTTAAGAAGTTAATTCACAATTTTTTTAAAAAATAAAAATATATGACTTTTTTTTTTGATAAGTTATTCTATCACTTTCGTAAAAAATATTTTTTATTTCTACTAGAAATGGTCTTCCACTATCATTTTCATGCAAAGTTTCATCTCTTAGAAATATTGGCCTTCCACTACTATTTTTATTCATCTGCTGGAAGTATTGATCCTTTACTATCATTTTTATACAATGTTCCATCTGAACCATCTATTATATATATTCTTTTCAGGTATTTTTTTTTATCATTTTGCCTCTCTATTTTTATTATTAAATTTGTATTTAACATTGTGTGTGGTATAAAATCTCAGTTTTAATTTTATTTTTATATAGCTTGCTATTATTTTTATAATTAGTTATAACAAGTTCTTAACCCCAATAAAAGAGGAGAGAGTTCTAATAATAGTAAAAAAAATAAAAAACAACAACAAAATATACATTGACACACATTTCGCATTTATTTTTTATTTTCACCTACTATATCATACACAATAAAACAGCAAATACTAACTATACATAGCGAGGGTGGGGAGAGCGGGGGAGAGTCTTCGAGGGTGGCACATAGCGAGGCAGCCGGCCATGTCGGCGGAAGCAATAAGGGGGAGAGCGGAGGGGGCATGCATCAGGTGAAAAGGAGGGGATTAAAGGAGATGGTAACAAGACTCAAAGTCAGCGGATATCGTTCAGAGATAAAGTTGTTGGTGCCTCAGCAAGGAGAGCTTTGGAGGTTGCTGATTCTCTTGATGGGGATAAGATGGCTACCGTAGTTGGTAAGCAAGGTGATTCGGAGATACCAACTGTGACGTTCACTGAGGAAGCAAAAGAGCTATTGGCAGAGCCCTACAAAGATGCTATCGTGATCAAAGTTCTTGGAAAAAATTTTAGCTATACAGCGATCACGCACAGGCTTAAAGGCGTCTGGAGAACCAAAGGAGGATATGAGGTACTAGATGTCGGTTTTGGCTATTTCTTAGTCAAATTTGATCTTTTGGAGGATAGAGAGAAAGTTCTCCTTGGAGGACCGTGGATGATTACTGGAAGCTATGTTGCGGTTAAACTTTGGAGTTCTTCATTCAGACCTTGTGAAAACACTTTTGGGTCTACCATGGTTTGGATAAGAATCACAGGTTTAAACATTAACTATTATCAAGAGAGAGCCATGAAAATGATTGCATCAGCTGTTGGCAAACCGATCCGCATTGACTTAGCCACCAAGTCTGCATAGAGGGGAAAGTATGCAAGAGCATGTGTGCAAATTAACTTGGGACTTCCAGTTATAAAAAAAAATTCAAGTTGATGGTCATATGTATGACATAGAATATGAGCACTTGAATTTAATTTGTGAAAAATGTAGCTGCTTTGGGCATGTCACAAGAGAATGTGTGAAAGAGAACAACAATGGCATTGGGAAGGAAAGCACAGTGAAGGAGAAAAATTTGCCGTCACTTTTTTCTGTAGATAACAACGAGAAAATGGTGGAAGGTAGTCAAATCCCAGTAAAAAATCAAAATTTATCTTTTGAATTTGGAATTAATGCCAAATCAATTCCAATTATGGAGAAGCATGGTGCATCAGATCTTGTGCATGATAATTTGCAAGACTCACGTATGGAAAGGAATACTCGTGCAAAAGAGGGTGAATGGGTTACAGTTAGTAGAAAAGGCAAGGAAAAAGTGGGTAAAGGCCACAATGTGGTGCCAAAAAAATCCAATGTAGCAATATGCTCCAATTTGGTGAGTAAGAAATTTTCTTTTGGGTCTAATAACATGCATGCTGGATCCTCATCAAATGCAAAGGTGAAGTCCTTATCAAATGCAAAGGTAGGGCCTAAGAAAAAGAAAGATCCTCCATCCATGCTTGGCTCTTTGGGAACAACTCAGGTGGCTTTCAAGGATCAGAGTACTCCCTTTTTTAAAGCAGGGCACAAAAGGCAGCGTCCTATTTCGCTTCAAAACTCACCTACTGAAGAATTGTCAATGGATTCTCGAGTACAAAAAGAGCTTGATAAAGTTAGTGCAACAACAAACTTGGAGACCCAACCTCAACAGAAGAATGATGGTTCTGCGGTGCAAGTCCACAAGGAGACACTTGGAGACAGGGGTCCATCAACGTGAGGTAGAATGATTAAACATTCAAATTATTTAATTTATTTTTTATGGATTGTGACCATTTAAATATTATTAGTTGGAATGTTAGGGGGCGTCAAATAAGATGTCTCGGGTGCACTGTAAGGAGTTGGTACGAAAATTTCAACCAACTTTTTTTATTTTGGTAGAAACTCATATTGGGTTTGAAACTATGAAAGAATTTTGGGGGAGATTAGGCTATTATCCTGTTGGGATTGTAGATGCTGTTGGACACAAGGGAGGAATTTGGTTCCTCTCTGCTAATTTAAAATTTTCTTGTAAAATTCTTTGGGCTATGAATCAATGTGTAACTTTGGAAATTGATGGTGGTGGGCGAAGATGGATCTGCAGTGCGGTTTATGGCAGCCCTCAAGCCACTAATAGAGTAGAATTATGGAGTCATCTGCTTAATATTGGTTTGTGCATTCAGGACCCGTGGGTGGTGGTTGGGGATTTTAATGATATTTTGAGTGTTCATGAGGTGAAGGGGGGTAATTTCTATTCAAATCGCAGTAGTATCTTTGCAAGTACTCTAGATTCTTGTGGTCTTTTTTATCTAACAACCTCTGGAAGACGGTTTACTTGGTTCCGTAAAATTCAAGGAAACAAAGAAATTGCAAAGAAATTGGATAGAGCTTGCTGTACTACAGAATGGCGCCTTCTTTTTCCAGAAGCTTTTGTTGAAGTTCTCAGTCGTTCCCACTCTGATCATTGTCCCCTACTTATCTGATGTCAAGGAGTTCCTATCAAGAAAGGAAATCGGCCTTTTAGATTCCAAGCGGCATGGGCAACGCATCCTGATTACAAGGCCATTGTTCAGAAATCTTGGGATAGTACAGATTTTGGCATCCATAGGAAGTTGCTGGGGTCCAAGAAGTTTCGTTGGAATTCAAATCTACGATTTTCGGCAATATTTTTATTAAAAAGAGGGAATTGGAGGGTTATTTGAATCGTATTCAACGGAAAATGGAAGCTGACGATGATCCGATTCTGAAGCACAAAGAGGAAAAATTGAGAGCTGAGTATAATATAGTTTTGGCCCAGGAAGAATTGCTTTGGTACCAGAAGTCAAGAGATCAATGGGTTCGGTATGGTGATAGAAATACTAGCTTTTTCCATATGCAAACCATCCTTAGAAGAAAATCTAACAAGGTTCATGGGTTGCTAGTTAGTGATGGGTCTTGGTTTGATGATCCGGAAGTTTTGCAAAGGGAGGTTGTTCATTTCTTCAAAAATATTTTTTGTTCTACTGAGCCTGTTGAGGTTAATTGCATGGGAGAAATTCCTATGCCATCTCTTAGCCAGGATGCTTGTGATAATTTGTCTAAATCAGTAACAATGTTGGAGGTTAAAGAAGCTCTGGATAATATGAGCTCGTTCAAAGCTCCTGGGCCGGATGGTTTTCAAGTTTTTTTCTTCAAGGAATATTGGGATGTGGTGGGTCATGAGGTATGGCGTACTGTTCAGAAAGCATTCTTAGGGGAGACGTTAAGCTATTCTTTGTTGGAAACTTTGATTGTTCTTATCCCTAAGTGCGACCCTCCAACTAGATTGAAGGATTTTCGGCCAATAAGCCTTTGTAATGTAATTTATAAGCTAGTGACTAAAGTGCTGGTTAATAGATTACGACCATTTTTGGATGAGATTGTTAGCCCAACTCAGGGAGGGTTTATTCATGGTAGAGGAGCACCTGATAATATTATTGTCGCCCAAGAAGTTCTTCACTTTCTTAAGCGGACAAAGTCTAGAAAAGGAGCTATGGCTTTTAAGATTGATTTAGAAAAGGCTTATGATAGAGTTGATTGGAATTTTCTTGAGCACACTCTTGAATCTTTTGGCTTTCCTTCTCTAATTATTCGGCTTGTAATGAATTGTGTTCAGGCCTCAAATCTTTCCATCCTTTGGAATGGGAATAGATTGGACAGCTTCCAACCTCGCAGAGGGCTCAGACAAGGAGATCCAATTTCTCCGTATTTATTTGTTTTGTGCATGGAGAGATTGGCGTGCTTCATTTCCAAACAAGTTGACGAGGGTATTTGGGATGGTGTGGCTGTTTCTAGAGGGGGACCTAGAGTTTCTCACTTGATGTTTGCAGATGACCTCCTCCTTTTTTGTAAAGCGAAGAAAAGTCAAGTTCAGAATGTTGTGCACACCTTGGAGTTGTTCTGTAAAGCTTTAGGTATGAAGGTTAACATTGAAAAATCTAAAGCTATTTGTTCTAGAAATATCTCTAATAGAAGGAAGGAAATGTTGTCTGGTGTTTCTCATATTCCTTTTACTAGTGACCTAGGCAAATACTTGGGGGTGAACCTTAATCATCCTCGAGCTGCTAGATCTATTTTTTCGGATTCTTTAGAGAAGATCAAGAATAGGCTGGCTAGTTGGAAAGGTCGGCTCCTTAACAGAGCAGGCATGCTTTGCTTAATTAAATCTGTTGCTTCTTCTCTTCCTATTTATTAGATGCAAGTGACTCTTTTTCCTACTTCGGTTTGTCAAAAGATTGATTCTGTGCTTAGACAATTCTTGTAGAAGGGAAAGGTGGGGGAGCGTTGTTTAAATTTGGTCAAGTGGAGCAAAGTTGTCACTCCAAGAAAATATGGAGGCTTGGGAATTAGAGATACTCAATGCGTAAATTTTGCTTTACTCGGAAAGCTTGTTTGGCAATTATTGTATAATAAAGATAAACTTTGGGTAAGAATTATGTTGGCAAAATATTTATCTGGGAGTTCTTGCTTTTCACCTAAATTTTCTAATAATGTTTCAAGCACTTGGCGAGCGATTTATAAGACAATAGAAAAGCTTCGTGATGGTTTTGATTGGTGTACGGGCAGGATGTCTCAATCCTTTTGGTATCATGCTTGGCGACCATGTGGAACGCTAGCTCCTTTGGTTCCTTTTGTGCACATTTCTGATTCTCACTTGAAGTTAGAAGATGTCTGGCACCTTGGGCATTGGCGGTGGGATATTCTTTGCACAATGATTCCGGAAGAAGTTAAACTTGATTTGATGCTCTTTGATCCTATCAAGCAGGCAGGAGATAAAACAGGTTGGTTTTGGACAAACTCAAATACTCTCACCTACTCGACTAAAAGCGGGTATGAATGGCTATTGAAGAAGAAATTTGGCTAGAATGATAATGAAAATTGGCTTTGGCTTTGGCGCTTGAGAATACCGGAGAAGATAAAGTGTCTGCTCTGGCTTTGCCTCAACAACAGAGTTCCCACAGCTAGTTACCAGTTTCAAAGAGGTATTTCTACTTCTGATTTTTGTCAGAGATGTTATCTTGCTCTAGAGGATATTAACCACTGCTTTAGGACTTGCCAAAAAGCTCGTCAGATTTGGATTAGCTTAAATTTGGGAATGACCACTGAGGACTCTAGTTTGGATTTTGTGTCTTGGATTCGTTCTGACCTCAACAAAAATGAGTTTCTCTTTGCAGCGGCCTTTTGGTGGATTTGGAGGGATAGGAACAATGACATCTTCCACCAAGATGATCCATGGAGTAAGGAGAAAATTGTTCACTTAGTTAAACATGCTGCTCGAGATTTCTCTAATGTTGTTATCAACCAAAAACATATTATTCCTTCTTCTTTGAAATATAACTGGGAACCACCTCCAATGAATGTCTGTAAAGTGAACTGCGATGCAAGCGTTTTTGAAAATGAGCAATTAGCTGGCTTTGAATGTATTATTAGAGACAGCATGGGAATTTGGATAAAAGGTTGTTCTGCCAGTATACCTCTTTCTAGTGTTCTCTGTTGTGAGCTTTATGCTATTTGGAGAGGGCTTGTTATGGCTTGGGATTGCGAGTGCAAAGAGGTCATATGTGAAACTGATAATCTTGATGCGTTTCTTCTTGTTTCGCAAGGCACAACCAGCATGATTAGGAATGACTCTGATCTGCTTGACAAAATCAAAGAGATGCTCCAGCGCAATTAGACAGCTACTTTAATGCTCATCCAACGAACAGCAAATAGAGCGGCTGATTTAATGGCTAAGACTGCTATTTTAAACAAGCAGGTGTATTTAGAGTGGTTACTACCTCCTAATAATTTAGACATTATTATTAGAGAGGAGTACTACTCTTTTTTTTAGGTCTTTTTTCTTTGTGTTATATTCAGTCACAAAAAAAATACTAACTATACAATAATTTCTTTGACATTACTATCAAAATTATTATGAATTAAAATTTTGTTACTAACTACCACATACAAAAACACCGGTATGGGTGAGGTGAAATAGAAGAACCAGTTTCTAATAATATTACGTGGGAAGAACCAAATATTTAAAGCGCTAGAAAAATGAAACTAATAAGAGAATAAATAAAAAATCAATTGTCTAATTGATTATAATATTAGTGATTAGGTTAGATAAAATTAACATTTAATATTAAAAAATATTTGTTATTATCGTTATTTTAATATATATTTTTTTATATAAAAAATTATATTTTTAAATTATTTATTCAAATATTATAATTTTAAAATAAATACTTATTTATAAACTGATATTAATAAAAATTCTTATATTTTAAAATTTTCTTTTAAAAAAACTTATTTAAGTTATTTAAAATAATAACATTGTTCTAGACTTCTAGTATGTGTGGGTAAGAAAAGATAGAGGAAAGAAATATTATAGTATCATGAACTAGCTAGCTAGTTTGAAATAAGTCAAATAACTAGTTCATATTATACACAAAACAAAATTAATTAATTACCAGTTTAAAGTGCTAATCTCACATATTTAATATATGATCCACACATCTCAGCTAGCCCTCGCTTTCTAATAATAATAATAATAATAATAATAATAATAATAATAATAATAAACACCGAGTCGTCAAGATAGTTTGCATCAAATTATTAGCAAATGCATTAATAATAATAATAATAATAATAATAATAATAAATCCAAAAAATTTGTGTTAGAAAAAAAATAATATACATTATTATTATAAAATATATTAATCCAAAAAAATAAAAAAATAATACACATTAATTATTCGAATATAAAAAAAATTTATATTAGCCATTAACTTTCTTCTCTTATATATTGATTATAAGTCATTTCTTAAACATTTTTTATGTATTGTGTATAACAAGAAAAAACACACTAAATAGAGAGACTAAATTCCAATCACGGGGAAAATTAAAAACCTCTTATTCCAACAAAAAAAAATTATTAATTTTATAATTTGGTAATATTTAAAAAAAATTTTAACTTTTATATTGCGAGTATTAAATTAATAAATTGATCAATTTATTTTAAAAGTTTATATCCAACAAAATTATATATAATAGAATGAAAGATAAAAAATAAATAAATAATAATAATTAATAAATTAAAAATAAAATAAAAATATATATAAAATTATAAAGAGAATAAAAAATTAGATTAATACTAAATTATAATTGATTTAATTAAAATTTGTAATTGAAAATATCAAAAAGAGAAATAATAACATTATAAGATACATAGAGTTATGGAGAGCTCACAACTAGAAAATAGATTAATACAGACAGATTTAGTCTTTATTACAGACGAATTTTTGGTTACTGACGGATTTTTGATGTACCACTATTTTGTGGTACATTTTAGATTGAATTGAGTGGATTTTATCCATTATTCTCATACTTATACATATAAATCACATGTTTTACATCTTCCTTCCTAATTTTGTACTATGATTGAAAACATGCTTCTTTGGCCTTAAAATTACTAATATTTAATCTTCTCTTATTACTATTCGATGCCGTGATATATGTGTTAAGTATTTTCAAAGTTTATAGGGCAGGAATGGCTTGGAGGATGGAAAGAAAACATGCAAAAGTGGAAGGAACACAAGAAAATGGAGATTTGAGAAGCTGATGCCGACGCGTGCGCTTGGAGCGTGATCGCGCCATACTTCAAGCGATGCGTACGCGTGGACGACGCGTATGCGTGACAAAGCGTCACGTGCTGCAGATATCATAATTCGATGGGGCGATTTCTGGGCTGTTTTTGGCCAGTTTCAAGCCCGAAAATTAAGATTAGAGGCTGCAGAGTGGAGTTGGAAGGGGGAATCAATCATTCACACATTCATTCACATTAGTTAGATTTAGATATAGTTTTCTAGAGAGAGAGGCTCTCTCATCTCTCTAGGTTTTAGGGTCTTAGTTTTATTTCTCCTCTCTCTAGGTTTTAGGGTCTTAGTTTTCTTAGTTTTATTTCTAGAAGGTTTTGGAATACCCTAAAAGATTGTAGAAGACTCTGGATGGTCATAAAGTATTCTAAAAGAATGTGAATGTATATAGAAGTATGAAGAGTAGTATGAAATAATCTAGAAGTATTTAGAGAAATGTGGTAGGATAGATATTTGTAGTGATGGTTTTAAATGTTCAATTTAAACTGTTAATTAGATTTGATCATAACCATCCATTGAGGAGGTGGATGACTATAAATAGGAGCGAGAGTTAGAATTTGTGCGAGTGAGTAATTTGTAACAAATACTTGAGTAATAAAGTGTTCTAATCACCAAATTTTCCTTCTCTTATATTTTCTTGTGTTCTTATCTTTCTTACTAAATATTGATGGTTAGACTGATTTGGTATTAACTCAAGAAATTGAGTAAATTCAAGTGTCGATACGGTAACGTTAAAATGTGTCTAAGACTGTGACACTTTAGACCACTAATAACAAAGATGCAATGATAAAGGTGTTTTGCAACACTCGCAGAGTCAGCAACATGCATTTTTTTTCTTTTAAAAAGAACTTAAATACCCAAATTTTTAATACATATCAAATAAAATGTTAAGAATTAAATAAGTTTTGATTCCTAAGAGCAACTCCGGTGAAAATATTGAAGCCCTATTCCTGACAGAAGGAGAAACTTGGCGTTAGAGAGAAGAGAGAGGGAATTTTTGCACAATTTTTGAGAAGAGAGAGTTCCTCTAAGTAGGAATTTATAGTGTCCAATAATAACTTGCCACTTGACAAGTTATTATAAAAATAAATAATTATATAAAATTTTAATTAATTAAATAAGTATAATAATTAATTATATTAAATAATTATATTTTTATTTATTTAATAATTTATATTAATTATTTAAATAATAATTAATTAATAATTAAATTATAATTAATTTATTAATAATTATAATAATTAATTAGATTAAATAATTAAATTTTTATTTAATTAATAATTTATATTAATTATTTTAGTCATAATTAATATTAAATATTATTTATATTATTATATTAAATTATAATTAAGTAAATTTATTTATATTAAAAAATAAATTTTATTTTTATACCTTACAAAATAATTTTTAGTTGGGTTGGCTATTTTTATTTTTAAAATTTAAAATGCTAATCACATTATTAAAGTTAACCGTTGTAAAACTAGTCGTTTATAAATTATTGTAATCTTGAATTATATATTGTGTATTATTTTTCTATATGATTTTTTTTATATTAATATTTTTTAATAGTGAATTATTTTTGAATTTATAAATTTAAAAAATATTATTGTAAGAAATAGTAATTATATTAATTTTAATTATTTTAATTAATTAATTAAGTGGGACCATAATAGGGACTAAAACTAGTTCCTCCTAATGGAGAAGAGAGAGATGTTTTGAATTACTATTTACTGTTTATGACGCAAAAGCTGATGTGGAGTTACTTTTCATGACAAGTGGGGTATAAATAGGAATTGAGATGAGTTCCCTATTGGAGATGGTCTAAAAAATATTTGTTTTTTGGTTTTTAGATTTGATCAAATAAAATTTGAATTAAGACTGCTATTTTAATTGTTATTATTAGTTTGTCCTGTTAAATACTAATATAATAGGTTAAGTGGTATCGTATATTTTACTATATTAGTATTCAACTTATCCTATCAACATCTAATTTACTATGTGAGCACACTTAACATACATAACGAACAAACAATAATAATTATAATAAATACTTTTTACCTTTAATTGGATCAAAACTAAGAAAAATATTATAGGAGGCAAAAGAAACCAAAAATAGATATTATATAGGATAAAAATTTATGAAAGTGTTAAATAATTAAATAAAATTTGAGATATATTTTTTTTTCAATTTACAGTAGCAAGATGATTTTCATTGATAAAGGAAACACATACAAGAGAAAATAAAGTTAGCAATAAAACAATGCACCATGAATCAACTATAAAGACCAAGCATGTTTGCAGAAAAAATACTGTCTAAACGAGTACCCAAGTACTGAAATATCCTACCTCATATTCTTGTACCAAATCTTCTGCTATAGACATATAGCAACCCTAAAAACACACTTGTTATAAGACCTAGATAGTAGTTTTAATATTTACAAATCAATCTAACAAAACTCAAAAAATAAAAAAGTTAGCTCAAAAGAAGCACATAAATAATTATCTGAGTTCTGTTTAGGAGTTTGTCATTAGTCAATATGTTGTTCTATGCACAAGAATTTATACTTTTTGACACTTACTTAAGCAAACTATTGAACTAACCATTAGACCAACCAACTTACACTTGGTTAGTTTGTTGTCTTTTTTATTGTTTTTTTATTTTGTTTTTGAAGGGGCCCAAGTGAACATATACCACATTAGTTCAAAATTTTGTTTGGACAGGAATGGGCAGGAATCAACCTTGTAAATGTCCATTTAGGCTATAAGAGCCCATCAGTTGTTCCATCACCTGTAAGTAAAAAATAAGCATATGACTTCAAACTTCAAAGCCCAACACCTAAAGCCACTGAAGGGTATTTTCGTCCAGTCGAAATATAAGTAAAGAAAGGGCATTTCCGTCAATTTAAAAAATTTTCAAATCTAATTAAAACGTTGCAGCTACGCGCCCTTAAGCGAGAGAGGAGAAAAAGAAAAAAAAAAAAAAAAGAGATAAAACACAATTCAGATCGAAGAAGAAGAAGCAAAAATGGAGAAGATCTGCGTCGCCGTTCGACTTCGACCTCCAGTTTCCGAAGACTCCTCTAATGGAAGCTTCTGGAAGTTCGAAGAGAATCGTGTTTCGCTTCACAGGATTCATGGCACACCGCTCTCTAACACTTCTTATGCTTTCGGTATATTCTAATTCTTCTTTCTTCTTCCTCTATTTGTTCACGTTACTTCGAGCTTTTCGCAGTTTCAATTTGATTTTCGTTACCTTTTTTTCCACGTTTCTACGCTACTTGCAGATCACGTGTTCGAGGAAACTAGCACCAATGCCAGCGTCTACGAGCTGCTCACCAAGGATATAATTCATGCTGCGCTCGATGGCTTCAATGGCATGTTTCTAACTTATATAGTTGGAATTTTTGTTCCTTTTACTGCATAATTTAGTTACTATATTCGAATTAGTTTATATTTAAACAATTTGAAGCTCTCTACCTTGCTGTGGTTGCAAACTTGAAATTAAGACTTCAATCGAAGTACACTAATCAGTAATGCTTAGGCCTAGCTTAGCTCAGTTGGTGTACTAACTAACAACTAAAAATTGTTCAGTATTCAAAGTTACTTTACTGAGTCGCGTTACTCTTGATTGCTAATTACTAATCATTTGAGTGTAATGGAGAGTTTAAGCCAAAATTGATTGTGTGAATTTGGCAACCAGTAGATGTTATCTAACAACAATTATTTCTATTCTAACGTGCCATGCCATTTGGATTTGGATATCAGTGCTTGCAGTTTTTATTTTAGATGTGGTTAATTATTGAGATGAATATATGGTTAGGAACTGCATTTGCTTATGGGCAGACCAGCAGTGGCAAGACATTCACCATGAATGGGTCGGAAAACGACCCAGGAATAATTCCTCGGGCTGTCAAAGATATATTTGCAAAAATTGAGACGGTAGGTTCTGCTAAAAGTCTTGTTTAGAGTTTGTGTTTGTAGTTGTTCATGTTATTATTTTGATGTTTGGTTTGGTTTGACCAATTTATTTTCAGATGTCTGATCGTGAGTTTCTGATTCGAGTGTCCTACATGGAGATCTATAATGAAGAAATTAATGACCTTCTAGTTGTTGAAAATCAGAAATTGCAAATTCATGAGAGTTTGGAGGTTTGTTAGCTTTGATTTGAGAGCTTATCGTGGTCTAGTGTACTTTTATGCATGCATGAGAATAGCTGATTATATATTTTTTTAATTTTTTTTTCCAGCGTGGAGTATTTGTTGCAGGGCTCCGGGAGGAGATTGTAAACAATGCCGAACAAGTATTAAATTTAATTAATTCAGGGGAAGGTTTGTAATTTTAGTTCTACATTTTTTTTGGTGATTTTCTTTGAAGTTTGATGTTTGAATATGCATGGTAGAAGTATATTTAATTGAAGTTAAAATTTGGTCTTTTGTATTTTCTCAGTTAACAGGCACTTTGGTGAAACAAATATGAACGCTAGGAGTAGCAGATCGCATACAATATTTAGAATGGTATACCATAAACCTATATGTTCTTCTTACATTTCCACAAAATACCTTTATAAAAACAATCTAGAATCACATAATAATGTTTTCCCTATCAAATCTATGTAGGTGATTGAAAGCAAAGGGAAGGAGTTCAACTCTTATGATGATTTATCAGTTAACGACATTGTTCGAGTATCAGTCTTGGTTAGTAATACATATACAATTTTATTTTTTCAACGTCCTTTTCAAAATTCCGTTGCAAAGAAGTTCCATGCTTATAGTTCAGTTTGTGGAATCAGAACTTAGTCGACTTAGCTGGCTCGGAAAGGATTGCTAAGACTGGAGCTGGTGGAGTACGTTTGAAAGAAGGAAAATATATTAACAAGAGCTTAATGGTTTTGGGAAATGTTATCAACAAATTAAGTGACGGTTCAAAGCAACGGTATATTTTTTTCCCCTTTATCTTCTATGCTGTTGGTCTGTTTCAATAGCTTTAGAAGATAATAATGCTATTTTAGGGTTTTTTTTTTTTTTTTTTTTTCCATTCATTTGCTGCAGGGGCCATATCCCGTATCGTGACAGTAAATTAACTCGGATACTACAACCTGCTCTTGGTGGCAACGCCAAAACTTCCATTATTTGTACCTTAGCGCCAGAAGAGGTAGATACTGTGGTTTTGGATTTTTATTATACTCCTTTTGTATTTCGGTCATTAGTATATTATGTTAATTGCAATATTTTTTCCATTCCGTATAGATTCATATTGAAGAAACAAGAGGGACTCTTCAGTTTGCTAGTAGAGCCAAACGTATCACCAACTGTGTTCAAGTGAATGAGGTCTGTGAAATTCATGCACATCAAATTCATGTACAAGAGAATGATTCCCAATTTTCTTCCTAAAATAAATACCATCATAAAAACTTCTATTGTATAACTAATACGGAAAAAAAAAAGGTATGACATAGAACGATAAAACAATAGAAAAGCGTTATGCCGCTAGTACATACTAGTAAGAGTTGCCCTGTTCTGCCACCGTGATTGCTTAAATTAATATGTTACTAGACATTAGAGGATAGTCGACTTTTGAAATAGGATAATATTTTACATTGTTTACTCGGGCCCGTTAATCTGTCTAGATTACTTGGTCAGGAAATAGCAACATTATTGAATCTTCAGTATTTTCCTTGCAAAAATGTTTTTGCCTCTGTTGTCTGTTCTTGGCTGTATTATTTGATTTCTGCACTTTTCTTGGCCAAACTTGATTTCTTGACGGTGGGCATTATTTCAGATCCTGACAGATGCAGCCTTGTTAAAGCGACAACAGCTAGAAATAGAGGAGCTACGTAAGAAACTTCAGGTAATTGTCTTCTGATTACAATATTTTCATTCAAATCATAGAATCATATTAATAAAATTTTCTATTTAGGGATCCCATGCAGAAGTGCTCGAGCAAGAGATTCTTAAACTCAGGAACGATTTGCTCAAGGCAGGTTTTACCTTTTGTGCTTGTTTGCAGTGTTAACTCGCATTATACTGATGCTGAAGCATTAAATGAACTTTCTTTTTATATTAATTATCTGTTCATGTTCTCCCATTTAGTATGAGATGGAGCGTGGGAAGCTTGAAATGGAACTTGAAGAGGAGAGGAAGTCACGGAATCAATGGATTAGGGATCAACAACAGATGAAAATGGAAAATTCCAGTACTAGGTCCTTCTCGGACTGTAACACGAATGGAAGTCAGGTACACCTCAAGAAGGAAAAAAGTGATACGACTAGTTGAATAAGCATGTGCAAAGACAGTTATTTATCTGCTATGTTTAAAATAATGTAACATTGGATCTGCACGACTATCTTTGTTCATCTGGAACAATTCTGTTATCTTTCTATTGCTTCTTCATTACTTGATTCTCTTCCCATTCTTGTCTTTCTGGTACTTTCATTATGTTGTGCTAATGATCGTGCATGTACAAATATGGACAGGGATTTCTGACGCACAAATTTGAAGAATGCAATGATATCAATAGTGCTTCTCAAGGAGATATCTTCAAATCTCCATGTTTAAAGACAAATCCCAGTGCTTTTGTCGCCAAGCGATCAAAGCATTGTACATTATCTGATTACAGCCCTCTTCCAGATGCTTTCAGCAATGTGGCTGATGAAGACCTGTGGCTGAAAATGAACAATGGTTATGTTGCAGACCTTGATTCACTTCAAACTACTCCCACTCGAAAAGTTCAATCATTCCCATCAACTGATACAACTCCTGTGAGTTTATATTTGTTATTTATTCCCCTTAAGGGGATCTGCTTATATGTCTTGAATTTTAATTTTTTGGATCTTAATTCCCATTTCAGTCACATCTAACCCAAAAGATCAATAGAAAAGGCAAAGGTGGCATAGCATAGTTTGTCCTCCATTTTTTATAATTTCCATTGTTGTCGAGTTATTCTTGTTTATGTAACTATTTTCATGAAAGTTATGTAACTATATTATAGAGTAGCCTCCTTTTAAGTTATGAAAGTTAGAATTTGTGAAAATATATTCTAGTTTAAATGTTAATGCACTTCTTATTAATCTATGTTTCTTGTTGTTTGTTATTCATTTGGCTTATGTTTTTCAGGTTTGTACAAGTCAGAATGAAAAGTATGATCGTGAGGTTCAAGATTTGAGGAGACAACTGGAAATTGCTAATGAAAAGATCAATGAACTCGAGGTCAGTAGTCTCATATCTTTATGAAAATGGAATTTGAATGTATGGACTTGTGATTATAAAGATCTTTTAAAAAAAATTGTTTTACCTGATACAAAGGTTTATCTTGTCCAATAGTAAACTGCTAAAATTCAAATATGATTATGATAATGGGAATTATGCATATCAGGTGGTTTCTCCTCAGTTTCTCCATCTGTGTAGTAACTTAGACTAGCTCCATCTAAGAATGCGAAAGGATTCAATTCTATATTACTCTGATGTCTTTGATGTTATCTACAATCTTTTTCCTTTTGACCTCGTTATAAATTGTTCTGTTTATGGTGCTTGGCTATGTTGATGCATATGGATCCAGAGAAAGCATTCTGACGAAGTACCATTGAGCAAGCAACTAATGGGTGAGACGCTGGTATATCGACAAGAAACACAACTACTTCAAGAATTGCCTCTGAGGTTATCTGAATCTGTGAAGAACTTCAAAAACAGCTATGAGCAAGTTTTGTCAGTGATGCAGGTTCAGTCTTTGCACCATATCGGTTTCTTTCATCCTCTGTTGTCTTAACCAGTTTAAGAAGCTGGAAGTTAACTTTCTCCTGTGTTCTAAACAGCAATGTGCATCTAGTGGCAAATTATCAACTGCAAATATGCTTTCAACCATGAGTGAAATCAGTGCACAACTATTTTCAAATTTGGAAGCTTCCTTTGAAGTGACGATGGATGGTGAAAGGTTGTGCCATGGGAATTATGCTCCAATGCATGAACAACAAAGAATGTTTCAAGAAAAGGTGAACAATATCATTACATCATTGGAGTCATCAGAAAGCTCAACAACAGAAGAGCAGGAGAGGAGCCCTTCGTGCACCTGTGAACACAAGGTAGTTGTCTGGTCACAAATATCCAGATATCAATCGTCAGTCATGGTTTTATTCTGTGTCTTAATTTTTGGTTATCTCGTGTCTTTTTTCCGAATTTTGTTGCCATTTAATATCACACTCTAGCTGAACTTTGGACTGGCATTTATTATATTATGCCAGAAGTTGAGCAAATAACTAAGAAATTATAGACATGTTTCTTTCCATGTATTCATCCCCAATATAAAACAGAAAAGATAATTGTTAACTCATGCCCCCCCCCCCCCCCCCCTCTTTCCTTGAGGATGTACACTGTACAGTTCCGATTTGTAAGAAATAAAATATCATAGTTAATCAGATGTCTCTCATGGTCTCCTTCTTCTTGTAGCAAATAGTACATTTATGTTGTGGCTGATTTATGTATAGAATTATTTTTCCCCACCTTAAAACCATCTGTTAAAGGAATTTTAAATGGCATTTCCTGTTCATATGGCTTCAATTGCTTTCATGATTCTACTTGTTTTACATATTGTGGTAGCTTGTCATAACTTCAATCATCTAAAATGAACTTATTGAGGGAGAGCTCTGAGAAAGTTATATTGTGTAGGAATAAACATGGGAAATCCCTTGTTAGAGTTATATTCCTATTTAGCTTATTATAACATGAAATAGCACGGAAGAACATCATTAGTGATAGACTAAACTGCATTATAGAGTTAAATTTGAGGCAAAAGCATAGTATGCTGTTCATTATTATCCTAAATCAAACTTTTTTTTATAAAGGTCTCTGATTTGGGAGGAGAAACTGCTTATTCAAAGGAGCTTTTAAATGAAAGATATGAAAGCCTGGAAAAGGAGTTTCTACTCTTGAAGGATGAAAGAGACTCTTTGCTCCAGATGTTCTCTGAATCATCCCAGAAACTTGCAATGGTTTCAAGCCAAAAGGAAAATGCTTTGAAAGATTTAAATACTGAAGTACAGAGAAGGAATAATCTAGAAGGGGATCTTAAGCAGTTTACTTCAGCTTTTGCTTGTCGTCAGAAATCACTCATTTCCTTCCATAGTGAATTTAAGACTCAGATTGAGAAATTAAGAGCCCAAACTTTAAGCTCAGTGCCTAAGTCTGTTGATTGTCAAGATTAGAGGATGTTGTAACTTATGTAGGACTTCGCTATCTTAGTGTCTTGTATATCATCTACTCAACTTGTTATACATTTCGCCACATTGATTTGCTTCTGCCCTTTGGAATGTTCTCCACTTAGAGTTGAGATTGACATGAATAGTTCTTAGGTGTTTTAGAAATGTTGCTATGTAGCTTTAAATGTAGTTAAAAGTGAGTGGTCTGAATACCGATCATGATATGTTGGACTAGTTGATGCTTATTCACCTTAATTGATTGTCTTGAGTTTTGTATTTTAGAAGGGTAAAATTGATTTTGAGAGACGGTCAGGTCTCATAAAGCACTTAGTTAATGGATCCTCATGATCGTGAGCTAAATAAGTGGATACGTTTGTGACTAATAGGTGGTTTGTTTGGCAGTTTTGTTGAACTAATTTTATTTTTTAGTAATGTTTTTAAGGAACTTTAATAGAAGTATATTATTCCTAAGTTTGTTTGAGATTTTAAAATATATTTTTTAGGAATAAATTGTTCTCATGAAAAATTTATTGTCAAAATTGAAAATTTTTATTCTCATTCCAAAAGATGGATATTTAGTATTCGCTTGTCAAGAGAATAAAAAGGAGTATATAAAATTATTATTATATGATTTGTATTCTTTAGTTATTAAATTTCTTGTCAAAGAATTCTTGCTTTTATTATTATTGGAGGTATTTTAGAAATTAAGATTCTTGATTTAATAAAAGAAGTTTTTTGGAATTTGATATAACTTTTTTTTGGGCAATTTTTTTGTTAATTTAACTGTATTTTTTTAATATTTGAAAAAAAAAACTAATAGGTTTTTGTTTTGTTTTGATTTTTTTACCAAGTAGAGCTTAAAAGTGGACGAAAAATAAAAAAGGGGAAAAACAAAGCGTGTCTTAACGGGCGTGACCCAAGAAAAAGTGTAACTGGCCCAAACAAAACCCAAAAAAGTCCATATATATCCAGAAACCCTAGTCTTCCTCTGCGATTCCGCCTCTGCCAGGTTTGTTCTTTCTTTCTTTCTCCACACAAATGCTACAATGGTGAATTCTCTGGTGTCGTTGGAACGAGTATGGCGAAGCTTTTAGGAACGGAATTAAAATAAGGACAAAAGAATAATTTTACATAACTCCACATTGATTTCGGCACACTCGGAAATTAACTTCCTTAAGCACCAGAGAATTCACCTTTTTCAGAAATATTCATTTTTGGATCTTGATTTTGATTTGGATTACTTATTCTTTGTAATACTGACTGTTCTTTTTTCCATTTCCTTTTTGTTCGCAGTTTTAGCTCTTGATCCCACAAAACCCTAGCTTCAACCATGAGGTAAATTCAGCTTCCACCTTTACTTGCGTATTTCGAGATGGAATGATGAAATGTTTGACTAACTTTTTGGTATTTGTATTTGTTAAATTAATTGATTATTTGAGTATTGATTCCATGCGTTTGTTTGTGAACTGAGTAGTAAGCTTCAGAGTGATGCACTGAGAGAAGCAATCACTGGGATAGTGGCTGATTCCAAAGAGAAGAATAGGAAGTTTGTTGAGACCATTGAGCTCCAAATTGGACTCAAAAACTATGACCCACAAAAGGATAAGCGTTTCAGCGGTTCTGTAAAGTTGCCACACATCCCGAGGCCCAAGATGAAAATCTGCATGCTTGGTGATGCTCAGCATGTTGAAGAGGTAAGCTTATCTTCCAATTAATTTTCTGTTGCTGTAATCAACACTTATTAATTCTAAAAAAATCGTAGCTACTTTCATCTTTGTAAATTGATTATTGTCATACATGACCCTTGATGTGTATTGAACTATGAAAGAATCTGTTGATTCATAGAAATTATATATATATATTTTTTGCGAAAATGATCTAACTAATTTGAGGTTATTGGCTTAAGATTAACGTTTTTAACAATCTGGGATTTGAAGTGTGTAAATGAGTTGCTCGACTTGAATGACTTTTCAAACGCTGTGGTATCCATTTTGTTGTATGAAAGTAGTATCTTGAAATGACACAATGCTTCGTTACATGATTGCAATTAAAGAGAGCAATGACATTTTATGATTTGATGGAAGCAATATTTTGGTTGTGTTTTTAGGGTGTTGCTTGTGTGTAATTGTTTCCATGTTCGTTATGTTGATTGAACTTATAATTTGCAGGCAGAGAAAATAGGATTGGATTGGATGGATGTTGAAGCATTGAAGAAGCTTAACAAAAATAAGAAATTGGTGAAGAAACTTGCGAAGAAATATCATGCTTTCTTGGCTTCTGAAGCAGTCATTAAGCAGATTCCTCGTCTCTTGGGTCCTGGTCTCAACAAGGCAGGCATGTACTTTTGATTTAGAAAACATGTCCTTTTGAGAATGATTAGGAATTGATTCTAGACCATTTTATGTGTGGCATTTTAGCCTTCTTTTATATATTCTCTTGGCATTAATTTGTTACATGTGTTAACTGTTAAAACTAAATTATTATCTCGTTTATTCATCCACCTCACCTCCCCTCCCCTCTCCTCGAAAGATAAAATCTTTTTGCACAATATGTAGTTTTATAGTCTGTTTTAAGGAATTGCTATGTTGTATGCTCTTTGAATCTCAGTCATTATCTTCACTAATTCTTGTTAATTCCCATGACTTTGCAGGAAAGTTCCCCACACTTGTTACCCACCAAGAATCCCTCGAGTCTAAAGTCAATGAGACCAAGGCTATGGTGAAATTTCAGCTTAAGAAGGTGCTCTGCATGGGAGTAGCTGTAGGCAATGTAAGCATGGAGGAAAAGCAAATCTTCCAAAACGTACAACTGAGCGTTAACTTCCTTGTGTCCTTGTTGAAAAAGAACTGGCAGAATGTGAGTATCATGCACAACATAGTATATTGTCATTGTTGTATTACCTTTTATGTTGGCTTTTTTTTCACCCCTTTGAAATTTACAACTTGTCTTGTTGCTATAATGTATGATGGGTTTATTGTAATTCAGCACTCAACTTTTAAGGAAAAAAAATCTGCATTTTCATTGCGGGTAATATTTGGATGGCTGATTTTCCTTATATTCATTCTGAGACTTATTACCTCGTTACTTCATTACCATAAGATAGTGTGCCTGATCAAAATGAAGTGATGGGTCAGAAAATGAGTAAATGGAACGTTAGTTAAATGTTGACTCAATTTGCATCTTTGTTAAATATATATTTAACAATATGCTACAAAAGTACAATGAGTTCTTTTCAATTTTTATATTTTTATTATTCTACTATTATTGTCCTTTGAAGGTGCTGCATGTGAAATTATTTTCTTCTCTCCTTATGTTCCTGGAATATTTGGTTCGGGTTTGATCTAGCTAATCATCTAACTTTAACCATTACTGATTTCAGGTTAGGTGCTTGTATCTGAAGAGTACCATGGGAAAATCCTACCGTGTGTTTTGAAGGATCTTTTATATTCAGTGAAATTGTGATTTTGCTTAATATATTAAGTAGCTTAATACCTTGGCAGCAATTTTCATCTTGTTACAGTTTTGTTGGATGAAATTTTTGTTAGTTTCTTTAGTTCATGGTTCTTAAAATGTGCTTACGAACATTGGATCCTATTTTTGAGCTGAACCTGTTTGCGTACTATATAATTTCCTTCTTGATAAGTTTGTGGGTTATCCCCTATTTAGTATGTTCTATGGGTAATTATCTAACATGCTTAAAATATTATTAAAAATATGTTCTCAAATTCTAAAAGTATGAAGAGAGGAACTCTGTAGTTAATTTTGTCGGATCTGTTTTTAGGTGGGTAAAATTTCGGCTAATTTTTTTGGTTATGGAAGTAGAAGTGGTGATATACCTTAACATTGTCATTTTTGGTGTTTTTCAAAATTCTGGAAGTACACAAATCGGACGGTCCGATTTCTGCTTCTCTAACTAAACGACATCCCAACAATCCACATTTTAAAAAAACACCACTACCACTCCAATATTAAAAATAAAAAATTCTAAAATTTCACCCTTGGTAATAATAAATATCAGGAGTATTCTGAAAATATCAATGACATATATTCTTAAAACAATAATGTTATTTGAGTACTAAAATCAATTAGTCATTATATATTTGTGTAAAAATATATATGTAGTTTAATTTAGTTTTAGTATATATTTTATATTTTAATGTATATTTTATAGTGTAGTTGATTTTGGTGTATAATTAACAAGGTTTTTAAAAATATATATTACGAATTAAAACAATTTATATATAAACAAATTTTTAAAATAATTATAATAATAAAGACACATTTGTGCTTTTTATATTTCGAGCAAAATATTCTGAAGTGTAATAATATTGTTAGGGATATAAAATATAGAAATGAATTTTCGTATAAAAAAATAAATACAATTTTAAGATCACATATTCGTTCACCTTAAAACCATTGGTTACTAAACTCTTTTTCTTGAACTCTTAAGAATTTATCATGCTATTTAACATATAAAATATTTTTCCAAGTAATTGTTTCGTTAAAATTAGTGTTTTGGGCAAAAATAGATCATATATTGATTGACGAAAATGAAATAATGCTGCACGTACAAGTTTTTGTAAATTAAGTTTAATTAAGTTAGTCTAATATTAACAAAAAATATTCTCATTATTTTTACTCATTATTCACCTAAATTTTATTGTTCAACTTGATTAGATTTAATTCATAAAAATTAAAAAGAATTTGTACATATAACATTTTTTGACAGAATATTTCATTCGTCCAAAGCAATTTAGGGTTCTACACATAGTTCTAAAAATCGAATTGGACCAGTTAGTAAAAAATCATTCTGAAACCGATGAATCGATCGGTTCACGGTCGGTTGAACTGAATCAGGACCCCGCCGGTTTATCTAAAATAACCCTAGCCTCATCGCGCTGTCGTTCGTCTCATTCTAGCTGCTCGCCGCGCCGCCTTCCTGTCTCACCGTGCTCGTTTGCTAATCCTCTTGGTTCGTCATGCTCGATGACCCTCTCCTAGTTCGCCAACGTGAGCATCTCCCAGTCCTGCACTGTAGCTCTTGTCTGTTGTCTGCCGTCGTGTGCGTCGCTAGCTCGCCAATGTTTGTCGTCAGCTTTCCGTCGTTCGTCACTCTCCCTCAAGCCTCTGTTCACTGCCCTTGTCGAAAGTAATGCCTCGAGTTTTTTTTTTCTTTTGTTAATTATTGTACTGAGTTTGTTAAAATTGGAAAATTTTGTTAATTTATGTTAAACCTTGTTAAAAATGGTTAATTCAATAAAGAAAAGTATAAATTTAATTAAGTTAATTTAATATTTTTTTTAATTATGAATGATAGGATTAATAAAAAATATTCATTTGTGCATTTTTTTATTCTTCTGTTGAAGATGGTATAAATAAAAGTGAAGATGATTTTAATGCGGTGAATTTACAATGTAGTAAATCTATAGTAAGTTTTTTTGATTTTGATTATTGATGAGAAATTTTTACTTAAACATTTCATATTTGGATATTTTTATTTGTTATTTGGATTTTGAGTTTAAATCATGGTTCTGAAAACCGAACTGGACTGACCGATTCAACCGGATTAACTGGAAACCGGTCATTTAGCCGGTCTGGATAAAGTTAGAAACCGTTTAACAAAAAACCGGTTAAATCGGCGGTTAACCGGTGAACCGGGTGAACCGTCCGATTTTTTAACGGGTTTTGGTTAAGAAAGAAAAAGATCTAACGGCGTCGTTTTTCCTTTTAAAATAAAAAAAAAAAAAGAAAGGCTAAACGCCTAATTGCCTAACGAAGCCCTAATCCTTTCAGCAGAAATCACCCACAACTCCACAAGCCAGAAGAGGGATCTGGGATCAGCAGTTCAGCACCGCCATCGCCACCGCATCCCGCAGCGACAGCAGCGACGGCGTTGAAAGCCGCAACCACCACCGTGTCCTGTTTCGTAGCCGAGCTCGCCTCCTCCTTCGTCATCGCCGAGCTCGCCTCCTCTTCCTCCGCCGTTACTCGCCGCCGGTAAGACTCTGTTCTTGTTCGGTTATTCACTTAGTCCTCCTCGCTGCCTTCTGATTTTCTGTGCTTGATTATATGATTTATTTGTTTGCGATTTTGATTTATTTGTTATCTGTTCATGATTTTGTTTCCCATGGCAGAAAGAGTAGAGGGATTCAACTTCGAGCAAAGGCATGTGAAAAAGAGGGTAAGGGTGGCTCGCGTGTGGAAGACGAAGGAAGGAAAACACTACGTTGTGGAGTGGCGAGTCAGCATCAGCCTCCTCTCTGATTGTGTCAACTCTTATCTCCGTGATGATAACTCCGATATCGTTGCCACTGACACCATGAAGAACACTGTAACCTTCTTCTTCCTCTCTTCTTCTGTGTTAGTAATTTTCTGCGTGATTTGTACCACTATCCAAAGTTAACATTTTAAGCTCTGATATCTATCTGTTTGTATGTTGATATTTGGAGTGCGAATCTGTTTGCTTTCTGATGGGATTTAAAATCAATTATTTGCTTTTCTGAACTTTACTAGTTTAATATTTTAGTCTATTAAAAGATCTATTGTAAATGTTATAAACTGTTGTTGTCGTCTGATCTACTCATTTTAACAAAACAATTATGTCTGAATCTCATATGCTGCTTTGTACCTTCTGTTGGTTTCAATTGTATTTTTTCAAGAAGTGGCTAAATAGATATGATGTTAGGTTTGTTTTGATTTGATCCTGTCTCTAGAAAGAAATAGACAGAAATACAAAGAGATATTGATTAGAGACCAATATTTTCTGCTTACACTTCTAGGAAATACAAGAACTGCAAGTATTTCTATCTTAGATGCTTATAATATAATACCAGTATTTAAACTCAGATCACATAAAATGTTTACAACCCTGAATTCATGCTATAGGTTGGGTATATATTACTGTCTACAAACTTAAAGAACAAGGAATTTGCTTGCATATGCTATTTGTCTTTCATCTTCCATCATCATATCTGTTCAATTTTGATATTTTTTATGAAAATATTGCTAGGTATATGCAAAAGCCAAGGAGTGCTCTGAACTACTTTCTGTTGAGAACTTTGCTATTGAGCTTGCCAAGTACTTTATATCATTCTATAGGCAGGTTGGTGAATGGTAAAATACAGTATAATATCATTATTCAAATAAATCTACATTTGTTTTCTTTTATCCTTTATAATCCTCTTGCACCATGCTCATTCTTCTAAAATTTTCTTGCTAACAATTTTTCTTTGACCAAATTATTTATATCACATTAACCGCTTCCTAGGTTTTTTAATAATTTTATTTAATATTTAATTAAACCGGTTGAATCCCGGTTGAACTCCGGTCGAACCAGCGAACCATTGAACCAGTGACCTCACCGGTTTATTGACCGGTCCGGTTCTCGCAACCTTGGTTTAAATTTTATTAACATCATTAGACTTTGGTTGTTATATTATTTTAAATTTGAATAATATTTTAAGATTTATGTTAGATTATAATTATATTTTAGTATATTTATTTATATTTTATTTTTTTGTTGTAAAATAATTATTTTAATTAAATAACGGTTATACTAAATAAAATAATTATTTTATTTAGTATATAGATTATAATTTATTGATATAGAATTATAAATTATGTTCCTATTATTTGAACTTTCGTTGAGTCGAGTTTGAGCTTACGAAATAGAGCTTAATGAGTCAAGTCGTGAGCCAAGCTTAATTTTCGTGAGTCGAGTTTGAGTTTGGTCTAACTCGGCTCACTTTCAGCTCTACTAGCCGGGATCTGGTGATTTAGGCTTAGAATCAGTCCGGTTGAAATTAAACCGGGTAAAACCCGAGAAGGAAAATAATCAAAATATTCAACCTGTTCTCCAGTGGCAATTAGCCTCCCTCGATTCTCTCTCCCGCCTCCCCCCCCCCCTCTCCTCTTCGGCCCTCTCTCTCAGAAACCGACATGGCGGCCACTTCTGGCTCCGTCGTCGCTGTGCCCGTAGTCATGCAGGTAGCGTATTGTTGTCTTCAATCAAATTCCTTGCCTCTCTCTTTTTTCGGATTATTGAATATTGATGACTTTGATGTGCTAACATATTAGTGTAACGAGTTCAATTTGTTTAATTTCTTTGTTCATTGATCTATTCTATCATATTACTTCTGCACTGCAGATGTAAATTTTCCAGTGTACACGAATCCGTATTTGGCGCTCCTGTGGATGAAATCTTGGTCTCTCAATTCTCGTATTGCAAATGGGAAGCTTATTATGATAAAATGATGCCCCTTTTTGGGTGCTGGTGAATTATGGTTGCGAGGTTATCAACTAAGGTATTGAACATTTGCATAGCATCAATGTGCAAAGCCAAGCAAGTAGGGAAAGCTGAAGCTGTGATAATCGACGGCATAAGATTGGGCGTGCTCCCTGATGTGGTCACATACAACACTCTAATAGATGCGTATTGTCGTTTGGATTGCGTCGACACAGGCTATTCTGTTCTAAGTCGAATGAGGGAGGCAGGGATACCCCCTGATGTTATTTCTTACAATTCTTTGATCTCTGGGGCTGCCAAGAAATGCTTGTTGTCGAGTGCCTTGGACCTGTTCGACGAAATGCTTCGAGCAGGTATACACCCTGATGCTTGGAGCTATAACATTTTGATTAATTGTATGTTCAAGCTTGGGAAACCAGATGAGGCGAATCGTGTTTTTATGGAGATGGCGCTTAGTGAGCTGCATCCTTGTTCGGCTACATATAACATCATGATTAATGGGCTGTGTAAGAATGGATATGTTAACAATGCTATTATGTTGTTCAGGAACTTGCAACGCCATGGATTCATTCCTGAGGTGTTGACGTACAACACACTTATTAATGGACTAAGCAAGGCTCGACGAACGGGGACAGCTAGGAGGATTCTTAGGGAGTTTAAGGAAGCAGGTTATGAACCTAACTGTATTACCTACACAACGGTTATGAAGTGTTGCTTCCAGTGTAGGCAGTTTGACGAAGCGTTAGAGATCTTGCATGAGATGAGGAGTAAAGGGTACACTTTCGATGGCTATGCATACTGCACAGTGATTGCTGCACTGATAAAGATCGGGCGGATTGAAGAAGCAGATGAAATCGTCAGGCTGATGCAGCATAGTGGTATTCAACCAGATTTAGTGTCTTATAATACATTGATAAATCTTTACTGCAGACAAGGAAGATTAGATGATGCCATGAAGTTAGTAGGCGAGATAGAGAAAGAAGGTCTGGAATGCGATCAATATACACACACGATTATAATTAATGGATTGTGCAAGGCAGGCAACTTTTTAGGTGCAAAACAGCATTTGATTTATATGAACTCACTGGAGTTTGGTTACAATTTGGTTGCGCATAACTGTATTCTTCATGGATTGGGTAAAGCAGGTCATATTGATCATGCAATGAAATGGTTCGAATCGATGGAAGTTAAAGACTCTTTCACGTATACCATCATAGTGCACAACCTTTGTAGGGCTAGAAGGTTCCTTTGTGCCTCCAAGATCATGGTTTTGTGTCTAAATTCTGGGTTTCGGATCTTAAGGGCTACCCAGAGAGCTGTTATTGATGGTCTTTGTAGTATAGGGTATACAAATGAAGCAAGGAAACTCAAGCTTAAACTACGAGTGATTCGACTATTACATGATTAAATGGCAGTTGATGTTTGAGTCTTCAGATATGTACAATACTTTGCTGTCCAAACAGAAGAATAAAGCTCTGAATCATGAGCCCCATTCTTGATCCATATATGTCATCCTGAGGGATACATTGCTGGAAGTGGTAATTTACTAATTTATTTGATTGAGTAGGCTAACTGCAGTGTCTCATTGTGGCTTCAAATTGTTTAATTATGTACATCAATTAAATAAAACTTCGTAAAAACCAATTTAATTTTCATGTAGTGAAAAAATATCTACTACAACTTCATTGGTATGCTTTATTCACGAGATCAAAAAACTTTTGTTGAATTGTATTCCTACACATGATGCATCCTCTTATTGAATAATTCTCTATCCAGAAAAAAATAATTGAATCGACATATAATTCAAAATCACTTGACGAAGGAAAATCGGTTAGAATCGTCTAATCTTGGATAGTATTTACTAAACTATAGTTTTCTTTTAATATATTAAAAAAATTGCCGTGAGAAGATGGGAGCTCAGTTGGATCAACAAAAGTGTCTGAAATCATCCCAGAAAAAGACAAAGTTAGGACTCAAATAACTGAAATAAATTGAAATTTTATTATGTCAAATATATTGATTTCTTCCTTAATTTCCATAAATGGTATATATATATCTCTGAAAAATTTTGTATTTCACATATTTGTCTTCAATTTTTTTTTTTATTATATTGAGGTCTTTGAGTTTTACAAAAGTAAGACATAAATATCTATCTTAGTTAAAATTGTTATTTTTATCTGAATAAATAAATTTTTAAAAGTGTGACCTAAAGACTTATACATTTTATTTTTATAAAATTCAGAACTTCAACGTAATAAAATTTTTTTAGAAATAAAAATGTCCAATGCAAAATTTTTTAAATAATATATATATGAACAATAGAAAAGTATAAATAGACAATAAACAATTGCTTTAGTGACTTATGGTGATGGCTAAACTAACAAATAAAGTAATAAAATAAAACGCAGGATTACACACTTCTTTTCCAGACTCATTAATTTAGATATGCCAGCCATATGTGTGTTATGCATTGATATAGATTATAGGGGCGCTATACATAGATGTGGGGCATCTTTTGGCTGAAACGGTGAGACCTGGTGAAAGAAATTGGACCATCTGAGTTTTGTGCAAAAAAAAATTAGGTAACCAAATCGGATGGTCCGAGTTGTGAGGGATGGGAAATTTGAACTTCAGGAATAATTAATCGGACCGTCCGATTAGTTTTTTTTTTTTTTCTTAAAATCAAAACTGACCCTCCGTTTGGACTTTTTGTTTCTTTTTTCTTTTCTAAAATCAAAACGGACCCTTTGAGTTTTATTAAAAAATAATTTTCTTTGTAGATATTCTCTAATCGGACCGTCCGAATTCCTTGCTCCAAATCTCTCGGTTCGATTTCAGCCCCCTGACACTACATGCAAGAAAAATAAAAAGCATTCCTATTCTCCATAACATTATATCACCCTCACACTCTCTTCCATATTAAAAATAAAAAGCATTGTTTTGCATATGCAATCAATTTTGTTTGACTTATATAAACAAACTTCATTGTGCTCCTTTTTTCTTTACAACTATTTTTTTCCCCATATATTACATGACTTGAACTCGAGATTTATAATATAACAAGACTTGAGTTGTTCTCAAAATATTATACACTTATCTAGTTTAATTTTAGTGCTTAATATCAAATTCAATGGCGCCTATATTCATTCAGAATCTAGTATGCGGTTAATTTAAGTATTAACCCTCAATAAGTGTTTTAAGGGGGTGCATATATATGCAAATAATTATGACATGAATTTTCTTATGGAATATGACAGTATAACAAATTCAGCTGAATTGTTCTAGATTGATGAGTATATAATAATCAGGATTCAGTAGGTGACTTTAGTTGTTGGTTGAAACGTGATGACAAAATAGGTCAATAACAATTCAAACTAATAGAATTTTAATATTAATAACAAAACAAAATGTTACTATCATGAGTTGCTACCATGGGAAATTAATGCTTTGATTTCTTCTAGAAGGTTAAGAAGACCTTCGTTTAACTTTCTTCACTCAGAGCCGTGATGTTGTTTATTTGTTAAGTAACTAGAACATTGCAAAATGTTACCAATAATTGAAATTCAGGGTTTATGTATTATGTATTTATAGTATTAACAACTATTATATCATTATTTAATTAAATATTTATATTTATAAGATTTTCAATAATAGTTTAATAAAATATTTTCATTAATAAAATAACATAAATAACTAAAGAGTGAAGACTTATTTGTTCCTCCAGGGTTTATTGGGACTCTTCCTCCTAATGGTTCTATCGTAAGGGGATTGGGTTTGGGTAGGTTTTGTTAGTAAAAATACTACTTACATATTAAAATAAATTATTAAATTATTATTATTAATTTTATATCATTTTTAATTAAATAATTAACTACTAAAATAATTACATTTATCATAATAGAATAATCAATATATAATAAATAAATAATCAAATTTGTCTATATGATTATAATGATTTTTTTATAAGATGTCAACGGAGTGTTTTTGAAAAATGCTACTGATCTTTTAAATTTTTAGTTTTTAGTCTATCTTTTAATTTAAATAATATTATTTAATTAATTTAAATACTCACCTTTTTTAAAAGTTATTTGTTTTTTATAGAAAGTTAAATGATGGATAATTTTTAAAAGATACATAATTGCACTGAGTATTTTTATACGCGATGACGAATTATTAGTGTCTGTTTTTTTGTTACACTTACCATAATTTTTTTTATAAAGGATTTTATTTTTCAAAAACAAGAAATAAGCATTGAACTTCATTAATTTAATAGAGTTAAAATGTAATATTGTCTTATTTTTATGTATATCAAATTTTAGACAAATTAAATATTAACAATTGGGTGTTCTAATAATTAATACTTATTTGTTCTATGAAAAAAAGTATACATTAAAATAAAATGAGGCAATGAAGTATCGATTTCCTTTTTAATAGTTTATGCAAATTAATTTACTATACATAGTTTATATAGTGAAAAATTCAATGTTACAGGACATATAGGAAAGAAACTTGACAAATATAACCGTTTACAATAGTAGATTAGTAGTTCCCTTGTTATATGAAAAGATTAACTTAATTTATGATTAAAAGTTCAAATACTAAAATAATTATTTTAAGAGTTAATAATCAAATTGATTATCGAACGATAATTATTAATAGAACAAATTAATATTATATCATTAAAAGTGTAATTTTCAATAATCCCTTCTGAGTTCTGACTAAGGATACAACATACAAGTGGCGCCTCCAGATTGATCATTGATGGTTCACACTTCATAATTTGCAAATCACACGTCACCATAGAACAATATTTATTACCTATTGAGAGAAAAGTACCTTTAACTACAAAAGCAATAAATAAAAAAAGTTATATACATATCTTTTATATTTTTATTTTTACATTAAAAATAATTAATAAAAAAGTAATACACAAATTTTTTTATATCATTAAAAAATGTATATAGATAAAATTTATTTTTCCAAAATATAATCATTTCTATTAAAAAGGACTAAGATCCATAATTTTCTAGTCAAATAGTAAAAAATAAAAATAGATGGTGAAACTAATTAAAAAATAAGTATTTATGGTATATATAGGACCAGTGTTGGATGCGAAGAAATAAAGTACTGATCACACGAGATCCTCTTAGAAATAGAAATATTAATTCGATAATATTGGGATATTTCCAGAAAAAGAATTGCTAATGTTTTTTTTCCCTTTTTTCTTATGAGATTGTGAACCTGAATGAGATGAAACAGAGTGAAAATTTTATGTACGAGTCTTGAGTCATATGGTTACGAAATTCGTAAAGCAACTTAATGGATTTCCAATTAAATACTTTAGATTTTTTTTATCTTATCAATATTAGTAATATATCTCAAAATAATATGTCTTGGATTTTGATTTTTTAAGGTCTTACATCCGTACCTCAAAATTTTTCTTAGAAAAGGGAACTAATTAACTTTTAGCTAATTTTATTTATTTTTTATTACAAAAAATTGCACTCCAAAATTTTAAATATACTATTTGTAATAGAATTTTAAAATGCACACGTTCCAAATGTTTGCAAAAATGATTTCTTTTCAATTCCATATACAAACTTTATCAATTTATTCTCTTAATTTTCATTCTACAAAAAACATAATGATATAAGAAAACCAATATTAAAATTTCTAAGCTAAGCCTATCGTCTGTTTGTGCTTCAACTCCTGTTTTTCTCCCTAATATTAATTAGTCAGAATTTAAATATGGGTAAAGTTGTGTGCTTTTTTTAGAAATGAACATTTATATATATATATATATATATATATAGACAGGTGGACGTTGTAGAGATGTAGACACAATATGTAAATAATATGCTAACTCAGCACGCAGCCCACATGTAAGACACGTGTTCAAATCTGAAGCAATACGCAAGTTCTGTATTAACACGTAGCGCTCATCCATCAACACGCATGACGTGTGATTCCTACGTGACAAGCAACACGCAGGTTGCGTGTTCCACACATGGCGGACGTTAGTTGGATGGTTTAGCAACATGTAGCCTGCAAAGTGAGTCTTCTGCTTATAAAAAGCAAAGCTCGTAACTATTTTGCTTCATTCTGAGAGAAGTGTTTTCCTCCAGGGTCGATACAATGGAGGGCACTACAAATATAGTGGTTTACCACAACGGTGAGGTCGTGCAAAATACGTATGAAGGTGTGAGTTTTGCATGTGAGAATATGTTTTCGTTTGTCGTTCCGTACACTATAACGTTTGCGGAACTACAGTACAGGCTCTGTCAAAGCATAGAGGCTGATATTGTAAAGAGGGTGACAAACATTCTCTACAGGAGTCCGGTTGTCGTTTTTGGCTGCCTGATACAGTTTGAGGTTATGCCAATAGTCGACAAAACAAGTATTCAACGGATGTTTCGTATTCACTAGCAAACTCAGGTGCAACACCCGAGGATTGAGTTGTACGTTGAGTTTGAGCATACTGTTGTAGATGAGGTTCAACATGACCCAGATGTGTAAGATGACAGAGTTGAGGTGTACTTAGGAATGAACGATGATAGCGATGAGGAATTCGAAGCTACGTACAAAGCTGGTGATGAGGACGAGGACGGCGATGGGGGAGGTGAGGCAGTGGGGGAAACTTTAGTGGTTCCAGCCCAGTTAGTCAACCAATGGACGTTCCACCCTTTATGTGTAGCTTGGATCTTGACGTCATACATGTACCGGAGTTTCCCAAATATGCAAACATAGGTACGTGAGCAGTGGATAGTATGTTTACTTGATTTTGTTTTAGCAGATCAATGAACGACAAATTTGTTTTCTTATTGGTGTTGCTGATCTTGAGGATGGGGAATTTAGGATCGGAATGGAATACGGTTCAAAAAAATCAGTCATTGCGGCAATTAGGAGTTTCACTATCTCCTGAGGAGTCGATTACGTTGTTTATGAATCCGAGCCACAAACATTCAATGCAAATGCAAGATTTACGGATGTGGGTGCGACTGGCTTATCCGAGCCAGCTTGATACAGAAGAAAACCTGTTGGGAGATTCAGAAATACAACAGAAGGCACACGTGTTCCATGAGAATGATCTCACAGGATCACTCCAAGTTAGACTCGGACATGATTGCTGAGGCTATGAAGCCATTGGTTGAATCCGACCCATCCATAAAGGTCAAATCTATAATTGCGGAGGTCTAGGCAAGATTCTACTACACTATTAGTTACCGGAAGGCTTGGCTGGTAAAGTAGAAGTCGATAGCCAAGGTTTTCGGTGGATGGAAAGAATCTTACCAAGCTTTGTCGTTGTGGTTCTTGGTGATGGTTCAAAAGATTCCTGGTTCACAAGTCCAAATAGAAACCCGACTCCTGTATAACGGGAGTCAATAGGTGGACGGTGTTAGAATACTTCATTGGGTATTCTGGAGTTTCTATCCATGTATAAGAGCTTTCAAATATTGCAAGCCACTAGTTCAGGTTGACGGAACCCACCTATACGAAAAATATAAAGGTTGCCTTTTGGTTGCAGTTGCGCAAGATGGGAATCAAAACATTATACCGATTGCTTTTACGTAGAGGGTGAGACTGCTGATGCGTGGCACTTTTTTCTCAGTAATTTAAGAATACATGTTGTAAAAAAAGACGGCGTGGGGATAATCTCCGATCGTTATGAGTCAATTCGGGCCGCAGTAAATCGTAGCAGAGGTGATTGGAAACCTCCAAGAGCATGATGGATGTTTTGTATTCGGCACATTGGCAGCAACTTCTTGAGGGAATTCAAGGTTCTGTACTTGCAAAAGCTTGTGGTCAACATTGGGTATTCAAGGACAGTGGAGGAGTACAACGCCAACTATAGGAGGTTGCAAGAACGAGGCGAGGCATATGTTCGTTGGTGCGACAACATCGATCGTCCCCAGTAGGTGTTGGCATTTGACGAGGGACATCGATGGGGTCACATGACGACGAACCTTGTCGACTGCATTAATTCGGTGTTGAAGGGTGCTCGAAATCTTCCTATATTAGTGCTAGTTTGAGCAACATATTATCGGTTGAACGAGTTGTTTACGCAGAAGAGTACTGAGGCTTACCAGCGCAAGCGTGCTGTATTTACTTTCTCTCAGTTTGCCACTCAGCGGATAGAGGCAAACATGCAGCACATAGGTAACATCGTTGTGAACCGGTTTGATAGAAGAAATGAGGCGTTTGAGGTGCATGAAATGCCTAGTGAAAAAGTGTTAGTTGTTGATCTTGTGCGACAGAGGTGTGACTGTGGGCATTTTCAGGTGGAGCGACTTCCATGTCGCCATGTTATTGTGTGCTGTGCTAACCAGCGACTGGATTGGCAGGTATATGTCAGCAATGTATACAAGATGTCAGAGATTCGAAAGGTCTACAGAGTGGAGTTTGTCTCGTTGGGCGACACGAAAACATGGCCTGATTACAGGGAGCAACGATGGTCGCGAATCCGGCCTTGCGACAAAAGTCAAAAAGTCGTCCTAAATTGACTCGCTATCTGAATGAAATGGATTCACAGGAAATGCGTGGTCCCCAGGTATATCGTCTTTACGAAAATCAGAGTCATAATCACAGTAGAATCCGATGGTCCGTAAGGCTTGCTCAACCTCCAGAATCCGGACCGAATGCCATGTCTTTGGTTGGTCAAGCTTACAGGGCAAAAGATTTCTATTAGCTTGGTAAAGTTCAACCACAAAAGGAATTAATTTAATAAATATCAATATGAATAAATTGATAACTTCTTTTAACAGAAAATAAAATAATAATAATTACAAAAATTCGAATTTCTTATAAAAAATCACATAAAATTCAAATTTTTATGTATAAATATTTTTATTATTTTTTAATTTAATCATCAAAATTTACATAACATAACAATAACCACAGTATTATACCAGAAACTTTTAAAAAAAATATGTCCTATTAATTTAATTTAAAAATTAACAAAAATATCATATTCTAATAAAGAATAAAAAGAATAATATTCATTAATTTTAATAATTATTAAAAATATAAAATATCATATTCTAATAAATAATAAAAAATATATATTAATTTCGAAAAAATTAACATTAATTATAATTTATATTAATATTTAACATTACACTTAGAATAATAATATTCAAATAAATAATAGCAAACTACTAAATTAATGTTAATAAAGTAAATGCTAATAAATTAAACAAAAATAATAAACTTACATAATTAGGATGTCCTAAATAATTGATCACATGATCTTCAGGAGACATATAAGTACGTACTATTTTAAATATTCTAATCTCACTCTCAACCTTAAAACTAATTCAAAACCCTAAGCCCTAAGGAGTGAAAACCCAAGCCTAATCACCCTCAACAATGGAAGGCAACGAACCTCCAATCCCACCACCTCTCAACAATATAATGAGCAATCAACCCAGCCCCACCACTTTTATTATACACGGGCACTATCAACCCCCAACCTCCGACCATAAATGACGCTTGTTTTTGGATGGGGGCCTGCATCTTGCATGCAGACACGGGGTAACACGCAGCCTACATGCCATGCTTGACAAATGGCGAAGCAAGACCAACACATAACTCGTGTGCTGCTGCATGGTGGACACATGGCGGAGCGCACTAACATGCACCCTGCGTGCTGTCTGGATGGCCGACACGTGGCGTAGCGTGGTTAACTCGCAGCCTACTTGCTGTTTGGATGGAGACACGTGGCCTACTTGCTGCTTGGTTAAAGGTACTTTCACTTGATGAGCTGACTATGTATAGTTGTCTCTTGCATAGAGAAGGTTGAGCTGAGTATGTATAGTTGCCTCTTGCCTCTTGCCTCTTGTATGGCCGATACGTCAGCACGGAAGCTGTGTGTTGAGCAACACAAAACTTGCGTGTTGGCCAGTGTTTTTGAGGGCTTCACAACCCTAAAAAATATCCCAAACACCAATATTTGAAGAAAATATCATTATTTTTTTTATATATAAAATAAATTTTGACATTAATTATGATGGAGGATTTTCTTTTTAATGATATATATGCCTTTTTTGTCTTTTAATTTTTTCCCATTCATAGTGGTTAGTGGTAGGCATCTCGGCATGACATTCGACATTGATTACTGTCATTGATTGAAAGTTTGAAACAATAAGTCTAATCAAAATATCTTATGTCACAAAAAAAAAAAAAAAAAACTTAGCTTATAAACTTTGAAAGAAAAAAAATCTTATCTTATAAACTTTGAAGAGCGATTAATTTTAATTCCGGTAAGGTGGGGGTTATTATTAATACTTAAATAGTACTTTGGAAGAAAAGCAAAGGAGAAGAAATAATGAATTTAGGCCCCAATATTGAATACTGATTAATTTTTTTCATAAAAGAAAAAAATTTGTAACAAAACATATTTTCGTATTTTTATACTAATTAGATTACTATAGTCTAATAACGCGCCTAACCTAAAATTCTTCACTATAACCATTTATTGCTTCCATCTTATGAATATAATTAATTAATTACTAATATAAATATAATTCCTTTGACTATATTCATTACTATAAACAAAAAGTTGAACAGATAATACCAAAAATGTAGTCTACTATTGTAAGCCATGTAACTACTCATAAGTACAAAGACCTTGCAACTTTTAGCTTCTATTCAATTTTTGACTACTTGTACCAGAAAACCCACACCATGAATTCATACAAAAATAATTTAATTATTAAAATACGAACACGTTTTTGATCTTATCTTGAATAGTTTTAAATTCCGAATCCGGTGTGCTATGAGGAAAATTTTGAAAAAGTCCATATATACAACAAGGTGCTCACATGGTTTCCTACTTTCTTTTCCATACCCACACCTACAAAAGTAAAATCTCTCCCTAAACTTTCTACCCAAGAATCCACTCTCTCTCTTAATATTAATCTTATCTTTCTTTCTTTTTTTGAACAAAATCTTATCCCTTTTTATTCCGAAAAATTCTCTATTTTTCTATATAAACCATAAGGCACACACTTTGGCTCATTAGCCATTGAATTGGTCATCTTATCTTTGAGCGATTAAAGTTACCAATTGACAAAAAGATTTCGACTTTCAGAGACCCTTTTGATCGAATTTTGAATCTTGAAGATCGTCGTCATGAAAGGCAAGGGACAGAGTCAGAACATTTTTGTTAGGATCATGGTATCGCCAATTAGGGCACTTGGAAAAGCAAGGGACATGTATGTGAGGAGCATAACAAAATGTGGGGACAGCATGAACTATAGTAACCCCATGGATGCTGCAAACAGATTCTCAGCTTTGTCTAGAAGCCATAGTGCTGCAACATCAAGAAGATCTGAAGTTAATGATGAGGATTTTGCTGAGCTCATGAGGGCTGCTTCTGCTAGAACTTTGGCTAATAGAATTGACGTGGATTATGTCCTAAAACAGCAGCATCAGCATGTTCATCATAATTCAAAAGGGTTACCAAAATCTAGCAGTGTTGGTATGGCTAGAATTGATGAGGAGAATGATTATGCAGAAGGTAGTGTTGGTGGCGGTGGTGTTGGTGGCGGTTTTGGTGTGCCTGAATTGTATCCAAGAAGTAAGAGTTATGCTGTGTCTAAGACTCATAATGTTGTTGCTTTCTGAAAACTTACGAAATCAACAATTACCCTCTTTCTTTTTCTCTTTTTTTCCTTTTTTTATACCATGATTTGAAGATGAGGTTCAGACATGGGGAAATTAAATGATGTAGTGAGTTAGGAAAATTGAGATGAAGAGAGAATTTGTGTAGAGATTTTGTATTCTTTATTTGATTGTATCTGTTTCTTTCTCATGTTTTGATTGGACAATTTGCAAAATTTTTCATTCTCTCTTTTTTTCTTTTGGTGGTGTTTTGATCATTATATTGATCAGATTTGTTCATTAGAAAAATTTTCTTTTTTGGGTGGTTTTTTATGCTTTTTGGAGAGTGAGATTAGATTACCATCTTAAACTTCCATCCTTCAAAAAAATGTTAAGAAGTTAATTGTCTGAATTTATTATGATCTAAAGAAATGCTGGGTAAGTTAAGAAGCTAAAGAAGACATTACTCATCAATCTGAAAAACAGAGATAGTATAACATAAAAAATTATTAATTGCCTTTTAATTTTATCATTTAGAAAAAAAAAACAGAGGAAACAAATAATAGATCTGGAGTGCGTATGTGTAAACTAGAAATCTAGAATCAAACAGAGCAGACAAAAGTTTATTTTTCAACTAATAGTTTGGAAGCAGTTTATCTCCATTAGAACCATTTTGTGGGTTTGATTTGAAACTTCAATATTTTATTTATGTTGATTAATAAATAGTAATTGATGACTATGACTATGAAGATATTATTCTAATGTCTATTCTATTATCCCAAAGAAATAGATTAGGATTATGACTCATTATTTGCGCTACTTTCAACGCTTCAAGTAAATCACTGATTTTACAGTTTACTACCACCGTGAATATCTTCATAATTAATTATTAGTTAACTAATATTTATAATTTAATAAAATTATCCAATTCCACATCATTTAAATAAGTCGGTAAAATAATCGTGCGTTACTTTTAATTTCTTAGTTAGCTTGCTGCAGTTATATCTGGTAAATTCTTTGTTACTTGGTCTATCTCAAAAACTTAACAAGGATAAGCCTTTGAAAAAATGAGAGATATATCCGAATTAAAAATGGACAAACACAAGTCTATTTATTCATAATTAGATTAGATATAAAATAACTAGCTTACTATATATACATAAAAAATAAATCATTATTTATTAATTAGCTACTGTATATAAAAATATATGTTTAACAAAATTGTATTATTTATTTATTATAAATTTGATTATTCTATTATAACAAATTTAATTATTATAATAACTAATTATTTAGTTAAAAAAATGTGAATTGATTCATATAAATATATACAAAGACATAATTATGTTGATTTAGCAGTTAACTAACTATGTACCCATATGATATACAAAAAATATTTATTTAATTTGTACGTTTGTTTAGTAGCATTTTTTAATTCTATTTTTTATTATTTAATTTATATAAAAATTATTAAAACTTCTAACTCATCTTTCTAACTAATCTACTAATTGTTAAATAAAAAAAGTTTGGTATCTTTTATCTTTATAATAATGCTTTAAAATATGTGTATATATTTAAACTTTTACTCATTTAAGTATTAGAAAATAATCGGAGGATAAATTAGATTTTTTGATCATTACTTACATTCTCTATTCTTCTAAAATGATATTATTTATAGATTTTATTTTTAATAGATATTTAATTAATTAATCAAATAATAATGTCGGTATATTTTATTTGCAAATCATATTAATCAAAGTTGATATCCAATAAAAGAAATATATAAATTAAATTTATTAAAATAATTGACAATCACTAAAATTTTAGTCATTAAATATTAATGTTTGTATAATTTTAAAAAAATACTTTCCTAAAATATTATATGAAAAGAGAAATATCAAATATGTATACTAACACCAAAATGTGTTACATTAGCATTTTGGATGCTAGAATATTACGTGTTATAAGATAATATAACGACAATGTAATAATGTTGTTTGTAAGTTTTATTCCTTTATAGATATTTGACTAATTAATTCAAATAATGATATATAGTATATACATAATTTGCAAATCATATTAATTAAGGTTAATATACAATAAAAGAAAGACATAATTATTTATTAAAATGATTGATAATTAGTAGAATTTTAATCACTAAATGTCCATTTCATATAATTTTAAAAAAATATTTTCTTAAAATATTACGAGAAGTGAGAAATATGCATACTTGCATCAAAATGCGCCAATTTAGCATTTGTGGTGCCAGAATCACTACAAAAGGCGCTAATTTGCGGGAGTTTTTTTTTTTTTTGTTCTGCGGGGGTTTTTAACTCCCGCAAGTTGCGTAACGGCGGTTTAGTAAAATGACGCAGTTAGGTGTCCTACAATAAGTTATGGGAGTTTTTTTGGAACCCACGCTATTTTGAACTCAGAGTTGCGGTGGTTTTTTGCCCTCCGCTGTTTGCGGCAGTTTCAACTAAATTGCATCAGTTTCTAAAGACCTCCAATGGTTCTATGTTACAGCAGTTTTGATTCAGGTTGTGGGGGTTTTAAACCCCCGCAAATGTATTATACTTAAAACAACTTTTTATTTTGTTGGAGTTGTGAACTCCCGCAATTTATAATGTAACGCCAAAATAAGATTTACTATGATATATATAGTTTTTTCTTATTTTATAAAATATTAATTAGAATGCAAAATTTAATAAAAGTAAAATTCTTTAAAGTATAAATCTAAAATATAACCCATTAAAATAAATAATAAGTTTTTTATATTATAATAAAATACATAATATCTGAATCCTCACTGTCTTTATATGTCTAATCCTTAATATTAAACAAGCTAAAATAATATAAACTCATAACTTCCACTAATAAGTTCACTACTTGAATAAGTTTGTTTAGTAAAAAAATGCAACATAATACCCTAACAAATGTGCAACAATAAACAACTAATCAATCTTTAAAACAATACTAAACAATGTCTTCACGATTTTCATTGCTTCCGTCTGATGATGTTCTTCCTTTGTCGGTGTAATAATTTTGTTCTCAACATCATTAGCCTAAAATAAATTAAAAACAGAAATATCAACATAAAAATTGTCACATCTATGACACTATAACGACAATTCAAATAAAAAATAATTTAAAAAGGCATTAACATTTCCTTGTGTCAAAAACTTGAACAACAAATTAGTAAGAGTAGAATGTAAGGTTAGAATATACGAGACTAATACCATGCTAGAACATTAGCATAATATAACAGTTATCATTTATCATAATTTCAAAATTATTAGTGCAACATAAAATCGACAAGAGAAGGCAATTTACCTGAGCTCCATGGTCAAATATACTAGTAAGTTCAACAGGAATTCTTCCTTCTTTAGCAAGAAAATAAGCCTTGAATGTAGTCAATGTCCCATCAAATTTAGACTCCAAACGTTTAAAATCAGCTTGGAAGTAATTGGCAGTAGATGACATTGAAGTTGAAGAATTAGCTAACTGGCTAGGATGATTGGCATTTCTGAAAGTATTAGTAGGTGTTGCTCCCATTCCCATGCATCGCACCCTACCAGAATGCTCCTCTCTAAACACTTTGCCAATAGCATCATTTGTGGATGGTCCAGATTCATTTTTCTCATTTTGAGCAATAAGTACTTCAATTTGTTTCTACAGTTGAGATTTAAATAACAAAAATTTAATAAAATAACATTAAGGTTTGGCAGTTTTTGAAGTTACACTTTTTACTAAAATAGACCAAAAAGTACAACTTACCGCTATATTTCTTGCTTCATCAGTCACAAACGACCCATCTTTTTTCTTATGAGTTTCTATGTACATTTTTCCACAGCTAATTTTTCATCCAGTTTCTAAAAACTATACAAAATAGGATTAGTAGTACATGATAATACGGCTAATTTTTTGTCCAATTTCTAAAAACTATGCAAAATATGATTAGTAGTACATGTAACTAAGCTTTTGTTATTAATTAGTAGTACATGATAATATGATTCATACCATTAATAACAATAATTGTGAGTGGTTGTGGCATATAGATGACAAGGTATTCTATGGAGCTTTTAAGAAGAGTTCTATTATATGAACTTGTCAAAATAATCTAAAACTGACTATCTCTATTTTTTTTATATTCATAATTTAACCATCTAGATTTTCTTATTGTATTTACGAATTTAGCACTTAATTTTTTCTAATCAATTCCCACAAATCAAATCTGCAATACCGAATTCTACCTCAGGTCACAAAAAAATTCATCTGTTGGTATAAGAATAGTAAGAAAAATAATTTCTACTAGTCTAAAACATCATGATAGGTCTAGAGGAGGAAAAAAGAAAAAAAAAGGTAATTTATAAAAATTGAAAACTTTAAATTTTTCAAGATTAGATTTACTTCAAATTTTCTCACCAGATTTTATTAATTGGAAACTGAAGAAGGTCCAAGTTAATGAAACATGAAGCATTCTCTGTTTCAAATGAGTTTGGAATCGCTAAATATCATTTCACCTTTTAACAAGCTAAATATCAAGTTCGGAAAATTCAATAACACCTAACAAATTAATACGCTCAATTATATGCTATCAAATTGTTACCTTTGCATAGAAGTACAATTGCAACTATCAACGCGAATAGCAGCAGCAATAGAACGCGAACAACAGTAGCAACACGAACCCGAACCTGAACACGAATGCGAACAGAAGTAGCAACACGAAACTAATCAGTACAATATCAGGAGTCATGTGTAAGAACCGAGACTAATTAATCGTCTAATTAAATAATTAATATTGCCCAAAATAGGATCCAAAAATTTAGAATGAGAATTGGAGGATTTAAATAAGATTTTTAGACTCAGTAGATTTTTCTGAGTCAGAAAATGTATTTTCAGCGAAAAACCAAGAATAACCGCGAACCGGCAGCCGAACCAGTCGAACCGGTTTAAGTCTGTCCGGTACTGTGCAAGAAAAATTAAAAACAATCAAAGATGGGCCAAACGAGCTAAAAATTCTAACGGGTTGGACCGAACCCAAATTGGGCCCAAGCCCAACATATATAACTCAATTAATGAACCCTTTCACTCTCAAACACACACACTAGTTGAAAAGCGGAAGAAGGAGAGAAACCCCATTAACACTATTCATCATCAACTTCCCAAGCTCATAACATGAGTTACAGAGCTCCGATCGCAGCACCGTTTGCGGCCACGCGATCTTCGTGAAGAGCTCTACAAAATTCACCCAAGAAAATGGTAAGAAAATCACAAAATTTCTCTCAGTTCTTCCTTCCAAAATTTCGAAATTTAGGGCTTTGTGTTGAGTAAAATTTTGTGATTTTGGGTGTTTAGGTACACTCTAGCACTTGATTTCTATTGGGTTTTACTCCAATCATCATTGGGTAAGGTGAGCACTTCAACTCTCTTGTGGTTTGGTGGATTTGATGAATCCTAGGTTGAATTGTTGTAAATTATGTGTATATAGATTGAGATTGTGACTGTTGGCACTTAATTGGAGTTTTGGAGTAATTGTTGATGCTTGTTGGAGTTGATTGGTGGCTTGGATTGTGGTTAGAAGCTTGAATCGTGCTCAATTGGGGTTTTGGTATATATTGGGAATCGGCCAAGGTATGATTTTGGTTTCCTCTATGTAATATATAATATTTCTTGACGCTTAGGCTAGTGACCCATAGGATATGATTGAATTAAATTGGTTGTTGGAATTGTTGTATGATGATGTATGATAATTTGATTATTTGGGTTGTTGATGAATTGAAATGTTGATGTTGATAGTATGGTATTGAAGGTTGAGGTTGAAATTGATTATGACGATTGTTGGTAATGGTGGAATGATATTTGATTAATATGTTGGTTGAAATATGAATGTATTATTATGTATTTGATAATGGGAATTGATGATTGCATAAGGTGGAGTGGTAAAGTGAGGTATGAAAAATGGTAAAATTTGAGGTGGGATGGAGTTAATGTGGTTTTGGTTGGTCTTGGTTGTGAAAATTGGAAAATTGAGAATCTTGTGAATTTTGGTAAAAACTGGTTTTTTTGTGAACTTTGATGGGTCATAACTTGTGCCTCAATTTTCAAAATTTGTTGAAATTTATTTAGAATTAAAGTCCATTGAAAGATCTTCAAATTGATATAAAGTTTGTAAAATTTGGATTTTTGTAAAAGAAGTTATAATCATTCAAAGTTTGGTGTCAAAACCTGAATTCTGCAATGTTGCAGAATTTTGTGATTTTTGGTTTGTGTGCGCATGCACACCCCTGTAAGTTTTTGAACCTGTGCGCACGCACAGCCTTGTGCGTACGCACACACAGAGGAAGGCTTACTGATGGGAGCGCTAGCACACCTTGTGCGCACGCACCGTTGGAAGGTGTATTCTGTTGAGGGCGTTCACACGCCTTGTGCGAGCAAACAGAATTGGAAAATTTTACACCTGTGCGTACGCACACCTCTATGCGTACGCACACTTTTTGAAAATCTCCTTGGGCGTGCGCACACATAACCCTGTGCGTACACACATGCCCTGTTTTTCAACTAAATTCTTGTTTTAAACTATTTCAACTTTTCAACAAGCTTGTAACCTTCCGTGACACTATTTTAAGACTCTTTGACTTATTTTCGGGTATCAAAACATGGGAAAGGTCCAAGAAAATTTAAATTGGTATTACTTTGAAAAGTTAGAGAATGGAGGCTTAGGTTTCTGGTGTACTGAGGATGGCTGTGGTGGAGTGAGAAGGAAGAATGGTATATGAATTGAGAAACTGATGAACTAATGAGTTCGGAATGGAAATATTGAATTGGCAGTGGTTGAGATGAGTCGAGGACTCGGAATTACAATGATGAATCATTGATATACTGAAAATGTTTTCTGAAAACCACTGTATCACTGTTTTATATTGATATTGTTGAGACGCTATGCGCTCGGCAGGGACGGTGGTTGAATCCCGCCTGTCGAGGTAGCAGTGGCGGCGTAAGGGTGGTGGTTTGTCCCGCTTGCGTTGAGATGTGAGGTCCGTGGCAAGAGTATCCCTCTCGCATCCCTTCGGTTCACTAGAGTCTGCAGGCACAAAATCCTGGATGGTGTTCCGAGCACCATATCTCGGGGGTTCCCAATTATGATTCCGAAGGGCGACATCTCCATGGAGATGTGTCGGGTTGGCAGTTGAACCGACAATGTGATATCACAGCCAATAGGACAGGCATTCATCATATGCATCTTCTATCTGTTTGTATGCTTTGCCGACTTGAAATTGCTTGCTAATTGTATAACATGCCTAATTGCCTATTTGAATTACTTGATATATATGCTTATACTTGTGTTTTACTTGCATTGTAATTAATTGTGTTTTCTACTGGGATTGAGGAGGTTCGGAAGGTGGTGACGATGGGATCGCATGGAAGATAGGTTGGTGAAGGCTGTGGGACAGCAGAGAACTGTTAGATTAGAAAATCCTTTAAGTTAGATTACCCCTTTTATTATGTTAAGGTTTTAAGTTATGCTTTACTGTTTTAGTTATATTTTACGATGAATCTTGTGATGGATATGAAGTTCTAGGATTGCCTCTGGCGTCCCAGAGTCTTATATCTTTCATCACTGGACACTATTACCATACTGAGAATCTCCGGTTCTCATACCATATTCTGTTGTTGTTTTTTAGATGCAGGTCGCAACCCATCTCGGTGAGTTGTTTCGATGGTGATAGAGCGGAGGATCCTGGATATATTTTGGAGTCTTTTTTTTTATTTTGTTTATATCTCATCTTTTGTATTTACTTTTACCTAGAGGCTTACTTTGAGAGAAAAATTTGTATAAGCTGTTTTAAACTTCAGATTTCTGTATTGTCTGTATATAGCTAGCCGGCTTAAACTCCGCGAGTCGTAGCTAGATCCTTATATTATTATAGTCTTATGTTTTGTTATATTATATATATCTTGTGCGTTAATTTTGTAGCTTCGTGAGTATGTTTTGCGCTTTTCAAATCCTGTTTTTGAGTTATATCCTTCATCAGACTTCTAGACTATATTAATTCTTCCTATATATTATATGTATAAGTTTAGAACTGTCGTAACCTTTGATTGACCTTTACTTTACGACACGAGGTAAGGCTTAGGGTAATTAGGGTATTACATCATGCATGAAACTAATCAATGATGCTATATAGAGTGCTTTCAAATACTTCAATTTCAAACGGATTGAACTAACTAAGTTATCAAGACCCTCCAACCACTCTTATCAAGTTCAATTAGCCAAATACCAGAGAAGTGGATACAAAGAAAACAAGAAAATAAAGCTATGTCCAATTATTATAGCACCAATATTCATTACTAATCATAGTTTAAGAATTCCAACTTTCCCTAAGGTTTTGAAGGATAAACAATTAGACATTCAATAATAATTGGGAGTTTAAAATAGTCTCCTGAATATTAATATATAACTCATTTGAATTTTTATGTCTTATCATTCTACAAATCTTTTATCACTATTACTAAGTTATTTATCACCTTACATTTACCATGCGTGTTATCAACTTATCATTTTTTAATTATATTTAATGAACCTCTTTGTGCTGCCTTGCCATTAAGACCAACCTTAATTCAATGGAAAAGTATGAGGAGTCAATAGAATATTTATACAATGTGTACAATGAAAGTTTAGGGAGTATTAGAGATATAATCATTAGTGTTACCTTTTTCCATTAGTTGAAGCTTTTGGGATGAGTGGTATCATGACATAGTATTAGAGCACTAAATCTGAAAGGTTAAGAGTTCAATCCTTGGTGAACTCCAAAATTAGTTTAAGTTTTTTTAAGTTTTTGGAGGATGTTCATTTTGTAACTCAAACCAATGTCAGTAGAACTAATAAGAGTATGTATATAGTACTCAATAAATTTGAAAATTTAAAAAGTATTAAAAAATTTCTATCGACTTAATATGAAATTTATAAAAAATAAAAAATATATATATAGAGTGCTTTCAAATACTTCAATTTCAAACAGATTGAACTAACTAAGTTATCAAGACCCTCCAACCACTCTTATCAACTTCAATTAGCCAAATAACAGTGAAGTAGATGCAAAGAAAACAATAAAATAAAAGCCATATATGTTTGATTATATTTTACTAAGTTTCTTTTAAAGCTATGCCCAATTATTATAGCACCAATATCTATTACTAATCACAGTATAGAATTCCAACTATCCCTAAGATTTCGGAGGATAAACAATTAGACATTCAATAATAATTGGGAGTTTAAAATAATCTCCTGAATATTAATATATAACTCGTTTAAGTTTTTATGTCTTATCATTTTACAAATCTTTTATCACTATTATTAAGTTATTTATCACTTTATCTTAACCATGCATGTTATCAACTTATCATTTTTAGTTCTATTTAATAGAGCTCTTTGTGCTGCTTTGTCATTAAGACCAACCTTAATTGAGTACATGTTTCAAACTATTGTCGATAAAACTAATAAGAGTATGTATATAGTACTCAATAAATTTAAAAATTTAGAAAGTATTGATTTATAAAAAATGAAAAAACAGAACACTGGATCAGAGTCAACATTGAAGAAAGACTCAAGCAACAATTCATTTAAATAGAGGACACATTAACATAAATAAACAAAACTCTGTATAACCATCACAACAAATCCCTCTTTCGTTTTCTACTACACATGCAATTCAAAAATCAGTATATAAATCCTAATAATTTTCATATGTATATGCTATCAAAGTGTTACCTTTGCATAGAAACACAGCTGCCACTATAAATGCAAACAGCTACAACAATGGAGCGCTACCAGCAGCAACAACACGCGAACGCAAACAGCAGAACAAAACAAACGCGAGTAGCAGAGGCACGAACAACAGCAATCAATGAAGAAATGTGAAGAACGAAGCAATTACAATATTAGAAGAGTTGGAGCAAAAACGGTCGGATAAGGGGAATTGGATTTTGCGGGAAGAGGATTTTGCGCCTCCCAAATTATGTTAGCGAGTCTTTTTTAATTGAAGGGGATTGTTAAAAATCCTGTTATTTAAAATTAAAACTCCTGTTAATAAATTTTTTAATAAAATAAAAAAATATTTTATTTTTAAATTTAAATTTGCAAGAGTTTTTTAAAACCTCCATTAACAAATTTTTATATTATAACTTTTTTTTTGTAGTGGAGATATACCCCTTATATGATAATACAATACAATGACATTATTTGTAGGTTTTATTATTCATTAATGAATATTTAACTAATTAATTCAAACAAAAAGATGTATATTTTTATTTGTAAACTATATTAATTAAGGTTGATACATAATAAAAGAAATATATATTAGATTTTTTAAAATAATTAGTAATTTGTAAAATTTTAGTTATTGAATATCAATTTTCGTATAATTCAAAAGAATATATTTTTCTAAAATATTTTAAAAAGAGAAAAATATACATACTATTATCGGAATGTACCACATTAATATTTTTAGCACCAAAATATTATGTGGTATAAGATAATATAATGATTTTTAGTATACATAGAAATTTTTTATTAAAAAAATTGATAAATATATAATACGTAAACTTATCTAAGTATTTAAGACTCACTTTTAATATATTTAAATATAAATAATTAAACTTGTGTTTATAAAATAATCCTGTTTCTTAATCTTTTGATCAATTTTAAAAACAATTCAGTGTTTTTTTTTTTTTTTGCAAGAGTTGTTTTTTTTATTATGATTATTTTTGTTGTTTTTTTACAATATCTCACGGTCCGACAGTTAAGGTCTAATCCGTCGCGGATTAGAGCTCTATTTAAGGGTTTGTCGTTGGCCAATGAGTTGTTGCATGCACAAGACGAGATTCGAATCCCCGACATTTATTTAAACAGACAAGTGAGTTAACCACTAAATCAACCTAACTTAATTTTTTTTAATCATTTTTAAAGACATTCAAAATAAAAATTTTCCATACTAAAATTCATGTATGGGCCTTTGTGGAATATGACTTGCATTTGTTTGTTGAAACATAAACACTAATACATAGATACAGTGATATATGTTCACTATTTGTTTGTTGAGATACAGATTTTTAACATGGTGATACACATATATACACAAAATTTATGTATTTCGTGTTCCTCCTTAAAGTTAAGACACGGAGACACAATAAATGTGATACAAAATTTGACTTTTTAACCCTTTTACTTTCTGTTCTCCCTCATCCCTCCTCCCTTCTCCCTCTTCCCTCTGCTACTAATGCTCTTTTCTCTTGCTTCCTCCACCACTACCGTCGGGCCTTCTTCTCTTCGTCCTCCCTATCTCATTCTTCAGATCCTCTTCTTTTTTCGTCTAGATCTGCACTTTCACACATGGAGTTCAATTAACCATTACCCAATACACAAATTGAAACACAAAGAAATCAATGGAATTGAAAAACTGAATATGCAACGAGGCCGTGCGAGCGATAGATCCTAGTCGGAATTAGAGACCATTAGTGGAGATGACCAATTTTGTGGTTATCGATAGTGGAGCAAGGATGGAACCAATGTCCCAGATGAGGACGATGGCAGGACCGAAGCTGATTACAGAGCCGTCAACAAGCTACTGAAAACAAGCCAACTATTGCTTCTAGTCCCAACTTTCATTATCGAGAATTTGCATCCCTTCTCACAAATTTAAATTGCACATCTCAATTCCTAGATAAAAGATCATGAAACTTGAAAACAATGACCTTATTCCAAACAGTAAAATAATTATGAATATTTTTCAAAATCAAATATGCCTCCAGAAAATCTATTTTGTAGATCACTCATTTGTAACTAACTTTTTAAATTAGCATAAGATTTTGTTACATTAAACAACGCACAACGATATTAAAGAGAGTAAAATTGACATTGGTTTTATACATCTATTTATACATTATCACTAAGTCATTTTGCATTATCATATAATTATGGTAAAGACTTTGTTAGGTACATAATAGTTTTTGAAAATAATGTGAACAATGGATTCTAAAATTGGCCCAATAAAGTAAAAATACATTATACCTCTAAATTACCCATCTAAATTTTAATATTAGGATAACCATCCGCACACCTAATGAATTAAACATCTAATATATTCATTGTTCACATTGTTTAGTATTTTTATCGTCTACCTATACTTTTTCTTATGGCAACGGACTTAATTAAATCATTGGCAACAGCACTCCATTCATGTGATCACCAAAAATATTCATCATGTATTTATGCCATGCCATTACTCTTAAAATTTAAAAGGATTCGTCAACTACAAAGTAGATTATAATAGGTTAGAGTATAATAAATTTCATTAAATGTCGAAAAAGTTATATAGGTGCAATTTCATTAATCTCGACAAAAAAAAATAATCAATTTTTCTTTTTGTCGATAAAATAATCAATTGAACATCAATATAAAAAATTTGACACTAACAATTAAATTTATTTTCTGTTCAGTTGCTCAGTCTTGGAACGGGTCAGGTGTACTTGATGCTCAAAGATGGTGAGGATGCTGGGTTCGGTTCGCCTTTGCGCATCAAGGTCTCCCACGCCAATCGTGAAGAGGATGAGGTCGGGGAGCGAGGTCCCGCTGTGTTGTGATTTGGTGTGGAGGGGGCCACCTACAAAAGGATTCCGACACCCAAGTCAGTGTCCGTACAAAGAAGGCAATTAAGGTAAAGAGTAGGTGACGTACCTGGGGGAGGGGTAGAGCCCTCCTCATATATAGTATGTACCAGGCCAGGTCCCACATGAGCAGACCCACCTTCTAGGAAGCTTCCTTCCTAGCTGTTAGATGCCTCGTGAAAGGGGAGGTGACATTCGGGTCGCCTCCTGGTTCTGATCATGTGAGGCCGTCGGGTCGGCCGGCCACTCGGATACGGGCATTAGGCCAGGTGGGTTGGGCCGGAACAGTGCCCCCAACGCGCCAGCTATGGTCGCTAGCGCCGTTGCTGGCGCGTTCCATTCTACTTTCTCCTTGGTTGGGTTCCCACGTAGTCGGCCGCTCGTGATAGGGGTGTGCCCCCTACGTGTGTGCGGGTTTCGTCAGTTCCGAGGGAACGTCAATTGTCGCCTCATTCTTCGCGCATGACATTTAATGCCATTATGACTGATTTGAAAACCTAGGTGAAAATTCCATTCTGCCCCTGCCTTTCGCACTTCTCCGTGTCAGTTATTCTTCAGTTTTCATTATTTGTGTTTCATCTTCTTACTGCTTCAGACCATTCCTACATCCTTCTGAATCCCTTCTGCTCTCTCTCTTGCATTTTTCTTTCTGATCTCCTCAATCCGCTCCAATTTCGCTACGTTCCTTCGGAGATTGCCATTTCCTGATTGCAATTTTCCTGGTAAGCATCCTTTCTTGGTATCACAAACGGATGAATGTTACCTTGCTACTGTTATTACTGCTTGCTTTGCTACTGTTTCATGTTTTATGTTCCCTTAGGTTGTCCATGCCCTTTTGCTTATGGCATGCCACCGTTAGTTAGGTTTTGGGGGGGGTTACAATTAGATTTGTAGTTATCTAGCCTTTGCTTAACTGTAGATGAACCGTAGATGAATCTACTGTAACACATAGAGTTAGTTCCGGCTTTTCCATTTTTTTCGACCTCCCGAAGTTATTAACTAAGTGGTGCCCCCACTGTAGGTATGGCACAGCGTCCTCTTGCGAGAGCTCCCGTAGATCGATATGCCTGGGTCACGTCAGACGTGAAGGATACCCCTTCGCGAATAACTCTTGAGGAGCTCACAGAGTTTCGTCAGACTGACCAACTTTGAGGGGGAGGTCCCGAGGAAGATTGTTATGATGTGTTCGTTCCTACGGACCGGGAACGGATATGTCACCTTAACTTAAACACCCCCAAGTCGTTGACTGGATCTGGATGTACAAGGTGATGTTCACCAGCCTGGGGTTCATATCCCCTTCTCTTCCTTTCAAATGGCGCTACTAAACCGGTGTGACATGGCGCCATCGCAGTTGCACCCGAATAGCTGGGCCTCCATCTAATGCTTCGAGATGGTATGCGAGTACTTGTAGCTGCCAGTATCGGTAGAGGTCTTTCTGTAGCTTTTTGTCTTGACGAACCCTTCCAAAGAAGGGAAAGCCAAAAAAAGGTACATGTCTTTCCGGGCAGCCCAAGATAGGAGGAACTTTGGCTTGTTCGAAGATTCTTTTCATGACTTTAAAGGGAATTATTTCAAGGTACGTCCTGCGACGGCTAGCACCCATTCTGGCTAACCTTGAAGGGAGAGCGCCTTATCCTAACCTATTGGAGTTTTGGCGCTGGGGCCAACGCCTTGACGAAGGTGACTTACAAAGGCTTGATCCAGCAGAATAAGGACGTTATCGACGTTCTGTTGGCCATTTTTGGTAAAAATAATGTTAACCCTCACCTCTTGATGGGTGATCGCGAGATAGGTAGGAGTTACATAAGTGGGTGGTCGGCTGGCCATAGCTTCCTTGTTTCTTATGCTTGACTTATTTGCTTATTTGGTATCTTGCTTAACGAACTCTTATGTGTTTCCTCGTTTTAGTGTCCATAGCTGCCGAGACGACCGGACTTGAGGATTTGATGGTCCATTTTCTTCCAGGTCATAGCGACGACAGTTCTACCACCCCTACTGCTAAGGCGCCGTCTTCACCTACACCTGAGGTTCAGTCAGCTCCTCCTCCTCCAGTGCATGCTCAGGGCCACGACCAACGCGAGGCGGGCGGAGCCCGTCTTGGCCCAGGCTCGGGTTCTAGACGGGAAGTACCGCTCGTTGCTGCAGGAGGTCGCAAGCCTGAAAGTCAAAGTGGAGACTTTAAAGGGAAAATTGGCTGACACTGAGGAGAAGTTGAAAACTTCCAACGCGACCGTGGCCCGCCTTACCTAGCGGGAGATGACCCTGGAGAGCCAGCTCGCCTCTTCCCATGGTCAGACTTCTGCAGTAGAGGCCAAAGTTTCTGGCCTGGAAGCCAAGTTGGAGGAGGCCGTCAAGTCGGTGAGGGAAGCCAAGACAGAGGTTGTGGGACTGAAGAGGGAGGTCGTCGGTTTGAAGAAGAAGAACAAAGAGACAGTCAAGAATGCTCGCGAGGTGATTTCTGGGACCGAGGAAGCGATCAAGGCCCAGGTTAAATTGCTTTCTCCTAATTTTGACACCTCCGCAATTGGTGCTTTCAAGACTATCAGGGATGGTCAGATTGTTGACATCCCAAAGAAGTGACTTGTAGATGCTTGTAGTATTTTCGGCCGTTGTGGTCTTTTGTATACTTTGGATATGGGGTTTTATACCCGAACTGTTTACCGTTTTGGTAGTTGATTAATTTTAAGGCCGACTCGTGGCCGTTATCAACGGTTAACTTTAAAGCCGACTTGTGGCTGTTATTATCTGCTTAAATTGCGTAGCCGTTACTTCGATAGCCGTCAAATAGTAGGCGCGATCTTATCGGCTCCCGGGGTGATCAGTCTTGGGGTACCATTGCGATAACAAATTTTATGATCCATAAGGTAAAACAATTGAATAATGCATTAAAAACGGCAAATCGAAAATAAGAAAGAAAATTTAAACGAAACACGATTAGAGCATACTTAGTGGCAGCCTAAAAATGGTCGTGGGGCCTGTTGCAAAGTTTTAAGAGTAGAACCTCTTTAGGTTTCCCGCATTCCTCGTCCTGGGTACCTCTCTTCCGTCCAGTCGTTCTAGCTTGTATGCCCCGTTTCCGACGACCTCTCTTACCCTGTATGAGCCTTCCCAGTCAGCAGCCAGTTTCCCTTCCCCAGGGGTCGGTAGGCCCACGTCGTTGCGCCGTAGAACTAGGTCATTTGGTTCAAAACTCCTCTTTAGCACTTTGGCGTTGTATCGTAGGGCTATTCTCTGTTTCAACGCCGTTTCTGACAGGTGAGTCATCTCCCTGGTCTCATCGACCAGATCTTTCTCAACTACTTCCTCGACTCCACCAAGGAGTAACCGTGGGCTTGGCTCCCCCACTTCCACGAGAGTCACTACATCGACCCCATAGGTAAGTCAGAAGGGCATCTTCCCGGTGGAGGATTGTGGTGTTGTTCTGTAAAACCATAAAATTGATGCAAGTTCGTCTTCCCATCCTCCCTTCTTCTGGTCAACCCGTTTCTTAAGGCGTTGGAGGATGACTTTGTTTACGGCTTCAACTTGGCCATTAGTCTGTGGGTGCTCTACTGACGAGAACCTCTGTTTTATCCCTAGGCCAGTAAAGAATTCACCGAACCTCTTATCGGCAAACTGTGTCCCATTGTCTGATATTACGACCTCCGAAATTTTAAATCTGGAGATCACTTAACTCCACGTGAATTTTCTGCAGTTGGCTGACGATATGCTGGCCAGCAGTTCCGCCTCGACCCACTTAGTGTAGTAGTCAATGACCATGATCAGGTATTTCACCTGCCCGGGACCTATCAGGAAGGGCCCCAAAAGGTCAACCCCCCACTGGCTGAAAGGTCGGGAGGCTATCAGTAAACTTAACTCGGCTGCTGGGGTCCTATAAAAATTGCCGTTTTCTTGACACTTCTTGCATCTCTTCACGAATTCCTGGGAGTCCGACATCATCGAGGGCCAGAAGTAGCCGGCCCTAACGAGCTTCCAAGCTAAGGCCTTTCCGCCAATATGGTGGCCGCAACATTCCTCATGGACCTCGCTCAAGACATAGTCTGTCTGATCGGGGCACAGGCACTTCAGCAGGGGCTGACTCAGTCCTCTTTTGAACAGTTGGCCCTGTACTATCGCGTAATTTGGCCGCTTCCCTTCTTGTCACTTTCGCCGCCCTTTCATCGTCAGGGAGCTTACCGTTTTCCAAGAAGTTGGTAATCAGATCCATCCATGAGGGGATGTCGGCTGCTTGGGTTACGCACAAGGTAACCGTCGATTCCTTTACCAATCCTTGGATCAGGGATCGGTTTCCTAACTCAGGCTTCGTGCTTGCCAGCTTTGACAGGAGGTCGGCTCGTGTGTTCCTTTCTCTTGGAACATGCTGCACCACGACCTTGTCGAATTCCTCACTCAAATTTTTTACCCTTTCCATATATTTTTGGTTCTTACTAATATTTCTAAATTTAGTTAGATTTTTGTAAAATGAAAAAAATCAAAATCAAAATCAAATTAAAGACCATATTCATTCTCTCTCTGTGTCTCTAATTTTAATATTTTATCTTCTTGCTACAAATTGCAAAATATTTTGTTGGAAAATCAGCTTTGTCTCCCCAGAAGGCCACACTGAGGTAGCGTTTGTTTGCGAGACAGAGACCAAGAGACAGAGATAGAAATCCAATTCAGTATTGTGTTTGGTGTAGAATTGTACAAGACTGATTTATGTCTCACTATCCTATTTGGTTTGAAATAAAAATAGAGACTAAAATTTTAAAATTACAAAAATGCCCTTTATTTTAATTAAGGGCCCTAACCCCCAATTCCAATTTCATTTTTGTCAGCAAGCAACCATAACCCCCTTTATCCTCTCCTCTGCCCTTTCTCCTATCTTTTCCGATGAACGAATCCTCTACCGCCGGTATCACCTCTAAGGGTCCGAACGACGACGACGCATCTCCATCAGTTCAGGTTCGTGGCGCTAGCTGTCCCCCAAGGTTTGTGACCTTGCTGCCATTTGCGCGCCTGTGGTTTGCGTCGCCACCGTCACCACCGTTTCGGAGCTGTTTCTCTGGTCTCCGTTCTTTCTCTCTCAGCGGACATGGTATCTTTTGTCAATTTATCTTATTTACTTGTTAATTTTATGAAGTTCAAAATTGATAATTTCGTATAGCATTTTTGAATCCCTAATTTTCTGATTTGTGAATCCCTAATTTCTGATTTGTGAATCCCTCATTTCCATTTGGGAAACCATAAATCATGAAAAAAAAAAGAAGTTACCAAATTGCAGTTACTCTTTGTTACTTGACCTGAGGTGTTAAATTGTTCTCCTAAACTTGATGTGCATGTTATCGCTATAGAGATCAAAGGTGCAAGTTTTTTTTATTATTGTTAACCACACCAACCTCCTAATTCCACCAGATAATAATATATTCATTAACATCATCATGGATACTACTACTAATTCCTTGAAGAATGTTCTAAGTATTTGCTTGACTATAGTTAATGGTAATTAATGCTACAGGGATCTTTTTGAGAAGCGTTGATCTTTTCAACGAACCTGTTGATGATCAATCTTCAATAAGAAGAGAGAAAAGGAGGCCATTGCTTGAAGACACTTCATATAAAGCCTAGTTTCTGATCCATTTTATAGTATTAGTAATATTGTGCTCAAACAGTTGTATATCCCATATATGTGTATTATCTTTGAACATCCACATTGTTCCTTGAAGAGGAAAAAATTGGTAGCATCCACGTTTGATACTCTGTTGCTGAAGACGAGGGTACTGATGGCCTCACCTTTGTATCAAATCAGATTTAATGATATTATTAGATGAAGTCACCCTTTTCAAATATTTTTCCATGTAATTACTGTGTAACTATTGTAATTGTAAGATGTTCGAATGTAAAGATGTGATAACTCAGCAATTTAAGTTGTAGTGTGACCTTTGAATTGAAATAGGCATGCGACAAAGTGTGTAAATTTTTGTTAAATATAAAATAAGTATATGTTTCAATATGTGTATACATTTATTTTTAGTCAAATTTGCATGTATGATGCATTTTATTGCTGAAGAAAGTTGTTTTATGTTGTGATAATATTGCAACATGTGAGTCACTTAATTTAAGTTATTTACTCGAAAGGGATCAAAAGAGATTTAAGCATAAATGGGTTGGGTATATGTCATTCTTCTCAATTTGTAACTTAGTATATATTCTTTCAAAATTTGAATGTATTCTCAATTTAGGGGTGCACAGACCCGGCCCGGCCCTGAACACTTTAGGGGCTAATTTGGTGTGATTTTATCGGGTTTAGGGCCAGGTAAGGGTCTCAAAATTAGACCCGGTCATTATTTCGGGTCGGGTCCGGGCCATAGCTCGGGTCACCCGAAATCGGCCCGGTGACCCGGTCATCATACACAATTAATATTGTTATTAGTGATGGATCATGACTATTCTTAGGGGTGTACATGGCCCGGCCCGGCCTGAAGACCCGGCCCGGCCCCGAACACTTTAGGGGCTAATTTAGTGTGATTTCATCGGGTCTAGGGCCGGGTAAGGGTCTCAAAGATAGACCCGGTCATTATTCCGGGTCGAGTTCGGGCCATAGCTCGGGTCACCCGAACTCGACCCGGTGGCCCGATCATCATACACAATTAATATTTTGTGTTATTAGTAATGGATGATGGCTATTCTTATATAGAATTTAAATATTGTAAACCTTAATATTTTGTGTTATTAGTTATTTATAAGATTATAAGTTAATGTTTTATGTTTAAAATGCATAAGACTTTAGACAAATGCATAATATTGTGTTATTTGTATTGATTTAAATATTTGGTGTTAGACAATATTAGTATTGATTATGGTTACGCTATAATTTTAGAGAAGGGTTGGTTCTTGTTATATTTTTTTAAGTGAATTTTACTATATGAATTGTGAAATAAAGGTTGGAGATTAGGCGATTTTTACATGCTAAAGACCCGGTTTTTACCCTGTTTTCACCCGACCCGAAGGTGCGTAGGTTTTATCGGGTTAGGGTCCAAAAATTAGACCCGGTCTATATTTCGGGCCGGGTCTGGGTTAAGCCAAACCCGGTGTGGCCCGGCCCATGTACACCCCTAACTATTCTTATGTGGAATTTAAGTATTGTAAACCTTAATATTTTGTGTTATTAGTCATTATAAGACTATAAGTTAATGTTTTATGTTTAGAACGCATAAGACTTTAGACTAATGTATAATATTGTGTTATTTGTATTGATTTAAATATTTGCTATTATTAGACAATATTAGTATTGATTGTGGTTTTGCTTTAGTATTGATTGTGGTTATGCTTTAATTTTAAAGAAGGGTTGGTACTTGTTATATTTTTCTAAGTGAATTTTACCATGTTAAATAATGGTTGGAGTTTTGGAAATTTGGATATTTTTGCGTGCTAGCTTACAAGAAGGTATCAACGTAATGTAATGTTAACGGCCCGATTTTTACCCGGTTTTCACCCGGTATAATTGTGGCCCGAAAGTGTATTGGTTTCATCGGGTCTAGGGTCGGGTTCGGGTCTAATAAATAGACCCGGTGTATATTTCGGGTCGGGTCTGAGCCACATCAAACCTGACTTCACCCGGCCCATGTGCACCCCTATCTCAATTTATCTACTATTCATGCTTTGGCATTCAATTGTTTTGCTTTCCCTTTCTTACTCAGCACTATGTCCAATTAATTGGGTTATAGATCGTAATAAGACCAAGTGTTTTCTCCATATTAGGAGACCTAAACTTAGAATGAATCAAAGACCCGTTGCTGAAGATTCTACAGAAGTTAGTTGTGATAGCTGAAATAGTTAATCTAGTTTACTTAAATCATTTCTGAGAAGTTAGTTAGATGACCATAGGAGTTATGACACCAAAAATACAGATTATGGGAGTTAGAATACCAAAAATATTGTACTAAGCCAACAAAACCTACTCAATACAGACCAAAATAAAGGCAATACCACACTACTAAAAATATTGTACTAAGCCAACAAAACATATTCAATACAGACTAAGATAAAGGCAAATACCAAAATATCCAGCCAAATGTATACCAAATATAAGCTTTGTACGTTAAACCATGTAAAATATTACCATCTCACAAAATAAGCTATCCCTATAGTGAAAAACTTAATATCCTAAGCCAAATCCATATAGCAAGTGTCGATCAACAGTCAACTTCAGATAATGAAATGCACAATGACAATTTTCTGTGAATCTAACAAGCCCCAGAAGTGTGCATACACATTTGGACTCTCAGCAAACTTCCGACCGCTCCATTTCTTCCTAACAAAGTCATTACATTAAAAAACGCATAAACATTCAAATAAATCTGACACTTCTTCATGCAAAATCTGCTATATCTTCTTAGAACCAAAAATAAGAATAAGAAACTGGAATCAAAAGACATGTAACTCTATTTACTTCTCTAAATAGGAAATACAATAGAAACATAATAAAAATGATAATATCGATTTTCCTCTCTCATTTCATATACTGAAAGTGACATTTTCGGGTACTTTAAACACATCAAACTCTTCCAAAAGACAAAAAAGAAGGAGAAAAAAGAGGAGATAAAAAGTACATAAACAATTTGGGTTTAAATTAGGGCTGGACAAAAAAATCTAAATCTTGAATTTTAAACTCAATCCAAATCACATTGCATTAATTTTATGGTTTGGTTTTTTAATCCAAACCATTTAACCAACTTTAATCCAGATTTGGATCCAAATCCAAATTAGGATCCAAAGAGAAAAAAGAAATTCTGGATTTGAATGATCAAATCTTATACTCACATAATTACAATGCTGATTCGGAACCAATCTCTCGTACAAAATTTTTCTTGAGATAGATGATGGTGTGACACTGTCACACTGACACATAATGAAGGTAACGTTTTTGCTAAATAATATAATTCTTTTTATTACGTCCCCAATCGGCCAATTTGGTGTGTGTTCCAAAAATAATATTGTGATATTGTTGGAAAAATAAATTGATTTGATTGAAGAAAGATTTTGATTCCTTTGGTACAATCATGTATGAGCAGGATTCATGTATTGTATTTGTAGGCTACGGATATGTTACTCCTACTTTTATGTGGGAGTAACATTAACCATTCTAAAAATATTTATAAATAGCACCCTGTTTTTTGATTTTTGGAAGAATTTATAATTAAACATTTACCCCTGTATTTTTTCTTTTTACACATTCTTCGTTTTTCTTTTAATCATAGTTTCAAAAGAGACGAGACATTTGCCTCTGCTAGGGTTATTGCCTCCTTCACCATCGTCGCTCGTTCTCTATTCCTCTCCCTCTGCGGTCGCTCGTTCACTATTCCTCTCCCTCTGTGGTCCCTCGTTCTGATCATCGTACACCATCGTTGGTTCTCTGCTCCTCACCGTGCGTTGTCGCTACTGCTCTGCTCCTCCCCGTGTCTCGCGGTCGTTGGTGGGTGGTCTCGCCGTGTCTTGCTTCCGTGTCTGCTCGAAGTCGAAGCAACATTTCTTCTCTTGTCTGGACTCACTCCGACTCTCTGCTTTAGTTCGGTAGTTCAATTCAGGTATCTCTCTCAATTTAGTTTCTTTCTTCTCAAAGTTTCAATTTTTCAATGAAAAAATAGAAATAATCACTTGTGCTTCAAAGCTTCTTCTTGTGATGCATTATAAAGGTCAACCTGCTAATATAATCACTTACACTTCCTTGTTGGATGGGATGTTCAATATCAAACAAGTTGACAAGGCATTTGTGTTATTTAATCAAATGAAAAAGAGTGGCATTGACCCGAATATAGATCGACGGGCTCTGCAAAGAGGGCTTATTTGAAGAAGCATTGGCCCTGATGTCAAAAATGGAAGACAATGGTTGCTTACCAAATGCTGTGACTTTTGAAATTGTTATTCGTGCTTTGTTTGAAAAAGGTGAGAATGACATGGCAGAGAAACTTCTTCGGGAAATGATTGCTAGAGGCTTATTGAACGGATGAATGAAGGTAAAATACATCAACTCAAATTGAAATCACCTCTCTATTGTTGCAGAATATGTATCATATTTCTGTAAATTCTATATCTGTTGGGTCACAGAACTTTGGCAATGCCATAACATCAATACCATTGATGTCTTGACTATCTCATTTTTATTCAATTAATTTTGAACTTTCAATTTTTGTAATTGCTATCATCCTTTTTAATTCCACTATGCTTTATTGATTCTTTAGAGGATATTCCTAGTTGTAGCTTACAGGTTTAGTGTTTAAGATCTCTTTATATTAATTAATAGTTCTTTACTGTTATCCTATGAGATCATATATCTTAACTATTATCATGCTACAAACTAAGAAAAACAAAAAAGAGTGCTATAAACATTTGCAAATCCATTGCATTCTGTATAAGGAAAATTACATTATTATGAAAAATGTGATTCTAAAATGAGTTTGTTAATAATTCGGTTATGGTTTCCCAACTTCAAATTTTATTGTTAGTTTGCTTGTTGATCAATGACTTCTCTATGGAGATTGGCAATATTTGCTTTACACTGGATTTTGACCTGCTTAAATGAGTGTGGTTTGGCCACCTAGGTATTTCAAAGCAGATATTTTTCTGCATCAATATTTCTCTTGCCTTGATTTTAGCTTGTAGTTTTGGACATCTAAACTTGTGTCGCAAGAATTTAGTTCCTAGCACGGTAACTTACAACATTCTTATTGATGACTTGGGCAAATCAAAGAGAATCTCTCGTGCTTTAGAGCTTTTAATTGAGATGCATGATAAAGGTCAACCATCTTCTATATTCACTTACAATTTCTTGATAGATGCTTTGTGCAAAAACCGACAACTTGACAAGGCACTTGTGTTATTCAGTAAAATGGAAGAGATTGGCATTAACCAAATATACACTCATACAACATACTTATTGATGGCCTATGCAAAAGTGGAAAACTTAAACATGCTCAGGAGAAGAAATTATCATCAAAACGGTTAATGAGTGGGAAGTTATCAATGTGCATAAGTTATATGGTTGGGGTCAATATAATTTATTCGCCTTGGATCCAGGAATGAGATAAAAATTCATTTTCTATCACAAAAGAGCCCTAAGCTATAAAAATTCCCTAGAAATGTAACAGTTAACAAAAATAGTAAAACAATATGAAAAATAGTAAATCTCCTTTTTTCATTTCAACTTCATCTGGATTGATCCTCTTCGGCCCTGCTGTCTTACATTTTAGACACTGAATATTTTTGGAAAAATTCATAACACTGCATCTGCGGCAAAACCAACGAGAATATGTCAGCAGATCATAAGGAGCAAGTGGGACAGTTTGCCATGCATAATTGCATATGGTCAACTACGAAAGTAAGAGAACAAAAATCATAGAACAGTGTAATTCACATAATTCTATTGATATGGACCAAACTTATAGTGCTTTCAAAAGGAACCTTTACAAACAAATGGAAATCGAAAAAAAGCTAGTAAGCAAGTAAAACAGCTGAAGGACTTACCCCGGACATATCCAATCTCCTTTACTTATTTGATTAGTAGGCAGATCAACGTCCTTTGACTTATCTTCATTACAATTTAAGCATTGTGTATTCTTAGACAAGTTCATAAAATTTCATCTGCAGGAAACGTGGAAGCATACAAAAATGAGAGAATCAACTTTTACAAATGAATTTTAAGCGGCCAATATGTAAATTGTAGACGTCAAAAGTCATGGAAATATGCACCAAGAAGATTTTGAAAGCTCTTTATATATATATATATATTCATGCTACATAAATGCATAATTAACAAGGGTATAGACAAGTCACAAGTATCTACAGGCCTAAACTACTTCTGTTTCTTCAGAATGAGCACCATCTCTTAAAGCAATTTGCTTGAGAGAAACCTAATTAGACAGGTGAAATAGGTAATCATCTGACAATAGATTTTCAAAAGAGATGACATTGTTTTAATATATGAAAAATAGGAGATCGATCACTAAGTGCTTATGGACAAAGAATTAGTTCTGCTTGCATATTAACAATTAAGAATGTCTTCCAAATTTCATGTGAAAATGGAGAAAACCTATAAATTCACTGAAGATATGTCTGCATCAGCTAATATGACCCACTTTTGGCAAATCCAGTCACGTTTCTTCAGTTCTACATCTTTTGAAAATTTACTACTTGTTTAGGATATAATGGAAAACGGCTCTTGCCAAGATTTCGTAATCATTAGAATATCCAAAAAGGTGATCATGATTTGTGTTCTACCGAGTGAAATCGTAGTATGATATTCAGATTTTCCTCATTCATACTACACATCTTGGTAATCAGCATTTGTATATAAGAACATTGAATCTTTAACAAATGAGCTTTTTTTATATATTCCCTTCCCTCATTTGAAATTTTGGCCTGATTGGTGTATTTGCATATAACCATACTCAAATGGTATGAATGTATGTATTCAAAATTAGATGCAAAAGTATAGGGAACCAATTTTAAATTAGCCAACATTAACCGACTTTAGGATTAAGAGTTAATTTAAGATACAGAATTTAAGATAAACAAAATAATTTTAAAAAAGTTAACTGAAAAAAGTTGGTTCCTGACACATTATTCAAATAGAACTTTTTGCTTGTATTTCTCTCCTTGTTATGCTAGGTCATCCGACATCACTCCGAAACCTTTCATAAGCTTAGAACCCAGCTGTAAGCTAATCTGAGTGATTGTTAAAAAAAGAAAACAAAAAACAAAAGACTTAGATGTAGTTTCTGCATAACTATTGAGCAATGGCAGTTGCAAGCTCCATCGAGTAGGACAAAATGACAAGCAAGAAAAAGCGAATCAATACCTCTGCATTTTCCAAAACGGCATCTGTTGCACCTGCTTTCTTCAGATCTAAAAGATGCTCAAGATCTTTAGCTCTGGCATAGATTGGGATCTGCGGATTTTCATCATAAAGTAAGCAATCCAGATAGGATAAAGCAAACTAAGGGAACAAGAAAAGGCAAATCAAATAGTTAAGAACTTTATCAGCCAAACTCCCTATTATTGGACCTAACAATATATACCCTAAGTTGAACGTAAAATGAAATTCTTGGATCTTCCTAAGATAGATAAATGGATCGGTTTAGAAACAAAAAATATATTTAGTTATCATATGTCAAATTGGTAAGCAAGAAAGTGTAAAGGGAGGGAAAATGAATATTACTGCAGGGTAAGTAAACCGTAGCCTCTGAACAGTTTCCGCTGTCTTTTCCTTTCCGGTGAACATAACCATAATAGCTTTTGGAGAAGAGATACCGACCGACTGAAGAACAGCAGGATGTGATCCATCCCCATAGTGAATTGGAAAGCCGGCTTTTTTAGCAGCCTGCCCAGCAATTTAACAGTAAAAGTACATGTTAAAATGAAGTGGATATCGACCAAAAAAAAAATGAAGTGGATAAAACATTGAGATATGAAGAGAAATATGTTTGACTTCAAATTAACACTTATTCTGCTGCCATCTCATGCTACACACAATTACATAGAGAGCATGCGTTCAGCGTTCTACTCATGAAGTTCAAGAACTCTTCAGAAAAGAATAAGTCGTATGCATATTTCTAGTAGGTAACAACTAAGCAGAAAGCTTAAGTACACTGACATTTACTAGTGCGGGGTCAAGATCAAAAGCCAAATAAGGCCATCCTGCAGCATCACTGTCTCCTCCTGAAGCCAACGGATTGGAAAGGAAATTTGCAAGGACCTCCATACCAAAAGCATATGTTTAAAATTTAGAACATAGTACATATAAATGGCAGGTCTAAGCATGGTAAGTATAAATTGCCAAGTATAAGCATGCAAAGGGAGAAACAGATTATAGCCAAAGAACGAGCAAACAAAAAAGTAATACAAATATGTTCACCTCAGCGGTGAAAATTAGCATTCATGTCCTCCCAGGGGATTCATTGCCACCGAGGGTTTCAAGAAAGCCAGAAGGATCAATTTTCGCTTTCTCAATGACAGAAAGTGCAGACAGAACCTTCTCTGCTGCTACCTTTCTCGTCTTAGCTGCATCTTTTAGCACTTTTACACTTTCCTCTACTTTCTAAGCAGACATGAAAATAAATAAATAAAGCATATCAAATTCAAATCAAAACACCAAGGAAACTCGAAGCAGGGCAAAAATCATTGCCTGAAAAGCTACCCTAAGGATTCAAAATTCATCATCTTGACTATTCTAAAAGAATCAAACCGAACTGAAAAGAAGGCAGAGGAAAAAGTATACCTTGCTGGGTTTGTCGTCCTCAACAAGAAGTGTGGTTGAGGAAAGTTGTCCTATTTCAGTGTCATCAAGGGTCGCTCTGGTTCTCGTTCTTTCTCTGCGAAATTTAACAGGGTGGTGATACTGATAGTTCGTTCCTCCGAGAATGTGAGGAGCGGCGGCGGACGCAGGGAGCGGCGGCGTCTGATGCGTGTTGTGGCGGCGAGAGTAGGCGAACCAGAGATAGAGCATAGGAAGAAGATGAGAAAATGGCGTTGATAGAAATTGATTCTATAAACGTTAGCAGACCTTTCTTCTTCTTTGAATCTAAAACTAAAAGATAAAGAGAAAAAGTGTAAATAACAAAAGTTAAAGGGATCAAAATCTATTTAATAAATTTTTCAAAAAAAAAAAACGAGATACATTTTGTAATTATTTTTATGATGGTTAATGATAAACCTACAAAAATGTAGGAGCAAGGAATCCTTAACCGTATTTGTAAGGTTTTTTTTTAATTCATACCCACATAACTGAAAAGTTGGGATTCTCCGGGTTATGTATATAGATTTCTTATTATTTCTGTAAGTTTAATCTCTTGAATTTTAATTTTAACTGTTTTATTATGATTAAATATAATTATTCATATACTTCTATTTGCTAATTCAAATTGTGACCATTATTATTATTATTATTATTATTATTATTGTGAAAATCGTCCTTTTTCAACTGTTTTTTTGTTTTTGAAAAATGATTTTTGTTATGAGAATTTTTTTTTATTCTTATTATTATAATATACGAGAACCAATTAGTATTTATTAGAATTATTTAACGTGTAATCCATGTATATGTATATATAGGATATTATATTTTTATTATTTCAATTATTTTAATACTTATAAATATTTTTGTATATTGTATTATTTTATACAAATTTAAATACACAATTTTTTTCTCTACTAAATATAAGTTATTTATGGTGTTATTTTTGTATATTGTATAATCGATGAAAAAGTTCACATTATATACACAGCGGAAAGAAAGACAAACAACTTATTAAAATATGGTTTGAAAATTGAATTTTAAAAACTGGTTTTAAAAGTAGATTTTTTGTTAAAAAATTTGGTTTGAAAATTGAATTTTAAAAAACTAGTTTTAAAACTGAATTTTTGTTTGAAAAAACTGATTTTAAAACTGGATTTTAGATTTGGATTAAAAAAACCAAATTTAAAACCGATTTGTAAATAAAACCAGATTTAAAACCAGTTTATAAGTAAAACCGGATTAAATTCTAAAACCGATTTAAAATCGATTTTTATTTTTTCAAATTGGTTTAAAATCGGTTTCTTTTTCAATCTAATTCTGGTTTGGTTTCATGAATCATAAAACTGGTTCTGAAATGGATCTAACTTGGATTTATAAAAATCCATACCATGTCCACCCCTAGTTTAAATTGAGAAGAACATGAAGCACATAAACAATTTGGGTCCTTTAACTCTATTTGCAATGGAGTTTTAGTATCTTCGTTTAATTCCTTTCCCAACTTTAAAGCATTTGATCCTGTGCGCAAATTACTATATCCCATTTCATTTTCTAGCATTTTCATATATTTTAAATTCCTAATCATGTCATAAAATAATCTTATTGTTTAAATTGATAAACTTGTTTCCACTATTTTAAGAGAAAAAGAGATAGATTAAACATTTCAATGTAAAGTTCATACATATATGAAAGAGGATTATTATACACTCTTTTCCAAATAATGAAAAAACAAGTTTATTTGTTAAGAATATATTCAAATTTTGTGAGACTATGATTCTCCTACTGTTTATATGATTAGAAACTTCAATTGCCATATAGCAAATATTACCCATGTACTGGGAATCTTGGTTTATATGTTAATTGTGAAAAGGTAAAATACCAATCTTGGTTTATATGTTAACTAGTACATATTCTTACTTGGAGAGAATTACAATTTACAACCTTATACACACTTCTAGATTAGCAAATGACATTTTATCTTTACGTCTTAGTAGTAAACACTCGCATAAAAGATTTTAAAGAAATAGTAAATATACATTTTCCCCCTTGCTTTAAAAACAAGCTTGTTGTAAAAGAACGTTTTCCTATTTTTAGGTGACTGTATCCAGAATTACACATTCAAAATGAACACCGCAAATCTTATGTCTAGGATATGTAACGCGTATGAATCACGCTCAGTTATATACTGATTCCCCCTCTTCTTTAAAGCTGATTAAGCACTCTATCAAGTACAACTTATGTTTTATAAAAATATATATACATGAATTTAGTTAGACCATTTTTACATAAAAAAGCAGCAATTGCTTTATCAGACTATGATTCGCAAACTATGAGAAACCTTAATAAGGTCTAGAAACGAATCAGCTTTATCCATGAAAATTTTCACAAGTGCAGTGTAATAGAATAAACCAAGGTAACTAATAACAGTTTGCTTGCAAGTTTGTACTACATATTCAATCTTACATTACAGGTCCAATTGAGTTAGGCTAATGAGAGCTCTGTGCAGACATGGAACAATAGTAGTCGCAAACATGAAAAAATGGGAAAAAAAAGTATAATCCAGAATGAAATCAACAAATAAATGTAGTTAGGCTAATGAATTGAGTAATGATCCAATTAGTGGCACTTAAAACGAAGTAAACATCATAAACTCATTAATTATAAAGCTGAAATAAATGGGTTATGTTAGGTCACGAACAAATTCACACTAGGCAAAGAACTTCTTTAACTTCAATGCTACTACTTCACACCATTAACAAAAATAATTACAAATCAAGCAAAGAGGTTCTGAGTACAAATACACCTTTCAAATACAAACAAATTTGATTTAAGCATTACAAAAATAATGGTTAAATCCACAGATCAAATTGATTATCACAAGAAGAGAAAAGTCCCGATGCTAGGTCACGAACAAATCCAAATTAAAGATTAGGGCACGACGGAAAAGATGAAAGGAATCAGTAAACTAAACAACATTTGTATAAAACTAACCTGGGTCAGAGCAGTTCGGAGGAGGAGTTGATGGTTGAGGTGGACAGCAATTGGGGAGAGGCGGCAGCTTCATTCTTCGATTTTCCTGTGAAGGAGAAAAAGAGGAGATGAGAAGATGGGGAATACGAAGATGAACTCGCAAGCGGCAAATCACTTACCTAGTGGTGGCGAGGCCAACGGCGACGCGGTGGCTGTTCTTGAAGAAGAATGCTCGAGTGGCTGCGGTGGCTGTTCCGAAGAAGAATGAGAAGATGAGTCACGAGGGTTGATCAAGAAGCCCTGATTTACATTGAGGGTAATTTTGAAATTATAAATTTCGGATAGGGTAATTTAGGTACAAAATATAATTAAAATTTCTGTCTCCGTCTTTAAATTTGAGGATGATTGAAGTATAATCCACTCCCTATGCCAACATCATGCCACAAGTGATGGTATCTGCTGCAACAAAAAGAAATACTCCAGCGGCGTTCCGGATCACGGGCAGCATATCAGTTGTAGGATGTCGCGAAATAGCATATCAGTTGTAGGAAGTCGCGAAATAGCAAACCGGACCTGCGCACCAGTTGTATGGTAGAAAATAACGTACTATGAGTTGTTTTCATCGTGAGACCAAACGAACATTTCTCGCCGTGGTCCTTCCATTCTGATGGAGAGAGAACGAGAAGAAACGCGAGGCAGAGCACTGGGAAGGGAGAGAGTGACGAGAGAGAATAAGAATTTAGGACATCAGAGACCAGCGGGAAGGGGGTTCTTGGAATGAAAACGGAAAATCATAATGTGATGGAAAGAGAACGAAATGAACTTACCTAAATAAATGCGGAGCAGAGAAGAACCGCGAGTAGAGCACTGTTCTTTGTGATTCTCTCCCTTCCGAGTGCTCTACTCGGGTTTCTTCTATGCTCCGCATTTATTTAGGTAAGTTCATTTCGTTTTCTCTCCATCACATTATGATTTTCCGTTTTAATTCCAAGAACCCCCTTCCACCTGGTCTCTGATGCCCTAAATTCTCATTCTCTCTCGTCACTCTCTCCCTTCCCAGTGCTCTGCCTGGCATTTCTTCTCGTTCTCTCTCCATCAGAATGAAAGGACCACGGCGAGAAATGTTCGTTTGGTCCCACGATGGAAACAACTCATGGTACGTTATCTTCCACCATACGACTGGGGCGCAAGTCCGGTTCGTTATTTCGCGACTTCGCGACATCCCACAACCTGATATGCTGCCTGTGATACGGAACAATGCCGGATGCCCGTGATGCCGTGATGCGGAGTCCGAAGTGATAGATTCAGGCTTCTTCCGTTCTGACCTTCAAGTAAATTCGGAAACTTTGAATGTGGTAGCGTTTGTTTGCAGACATTGGAACTGAAAAATTTAAAGACAGAAAGAAACCTAGAAAACAGGAAATTTATAATTATTTGATACAGAAAGAAACCTAGAAAACAGGATGATCATTTAAAAAAAAATAGTTTCAGGAAAAAAAACAGAAATCCATAACACACCTTTGAATCCGAAGGAGATATAGGGGAAAGATTCAATGCAGACTTAAACGGAACCTGATTAAGCTCCTTAAATTTTTTACTTAACTAAAGATTGCAAGAACCGGACCAGTCAATGAACCGGTAGAGTGACTGGTTCACTGGTTCGATGATTCGACCGGTTTAATTAAATATTAAATAAAATTATTAAAATTTAAATATATAATTTCAAATATTGAAAAAAAATATCATCAATCATCAATAAAATTATTTTAAAAAATTTAACATACTATCATCAAAATTTATCAAAATTCAAGAGAGCAGTAAAACACCATAACAAAATTATGCCAGATTTCCTGAAATCAACCATCAACAATTATTCCAATTTCATAAAAATTATAAAAACCAAAAACTTAACACACTTAACAGTTAACACAGAGGCAGCAACAAGCCAACAACACTATTCTCCCCTAAGTTCTCGCAAGTAATCAGCAATCCTCATCAATCAGCAACAAAGGTATAAAACAAGAAAATCTTTCAAAATAATTTTTTATAATTCAAACATAGAAAAAATCAGAGAATCCAGAAATAAAAATTACCCAATTAATTCAAATTCGGCCATCATACCACCAACACTAACTCAGAAGTCAAAACACAACAAATAGAGAAAAACAACTCACCCCAACTCAGAACACAACAAACAGAAAAAGAAACAGCAACCAAGAATCAGATTTCAGTAACTCAATAAAATTAATAAAATAAGCAACCATAAAATGAAGCAAACATAGATTTGAATCATTAAAATACAGAAACTCAAATTCATAGAAATTAACAAAAGAAAAAAATGAAGCAGAATTCAACCAAATGATATGAAGCCATATAGTAAATTCAATCCAGAATTGTGGCAATATTTTTATTTTGAATCAATAGCAGCAAAACAACAATTCACCAAAACAAATACAACAGGTTGGATCTAAACATCAATCTCAGTCAAATTAATAAATTAAACAATTGAATTTATAACTCAATCTTCAGTAGAATTAATTCAATATGATAAGACTGAATTGAAATAAAAATTCAAAACATTATCTCAAAATTCAGCAGAATCATCAATAATACATCATATGCATGTTCAGAATAAATTTGAAATTTCAGAGGAATAGAGTCAGGGAAATAGAAACAGGGAGTGTTAGAGACTGAGACTTGAGACCTGAGAGGGTTGAAGGCTTGAAGCAGAGAAGAAGAGACTTGAAACTTGAGATCTGAGACCTGCGATGGTTGAAGCAGAGACTAGAGACTAGAGACTTGAGACACGACAAAAGTTAGCCGCTTCGACTGCGAGACTCCACGCGAAGAAGAGAAGCCACGACGGATAAGCAATGACGGTGAGACACGGTGCGGAGCATAGAAGCAGAAACGACGCCAGCGAGGAGGGGAGAAGGAGAAACGACGAGGAGGAGAGAAGCGGCGAGGACCCACGGCAAGGATCCGAGAAGCGGCGACGACCCACGGCGAGGAACAGCGAAGCGTCAATGACCCACCACGAGGAGCAGCGAAGCGGCGCGACCCACAGCGACAAAGCGAGCTCGGACAGAGAGGGCGACAGATAGAGAAAGGAGAGAAGGGTTCGGCGATGAGTTCGAGCTCTGAAGTGGGATGGTGGGTGGTGGCTGTCGTTGGAATTCGAAGAGAGGACAGGATTGTGGGTTGCAAGGGCTGCTCACTTCTCAGAGAAGAGAGGAGAGATGAGTGGCTTCAATTGGTGTTTGGTGATTTAGGGTTCAGCTTCAGCACTTGCCTTTCCTTTTTTTTTTTTTATTCCCACACAAAACGGCAACGTTTTAGAGGGTATATTTCCGAACCGAAAACCCTCTAAAAAACCGGACGGTTCTACCGGTTTATCGGTTAAACGCCGATTCGACCGGTTTTTTCACCGGTTTTTTGCCATACGATTTCTAGGCTTACCCGGACCGGCTAGCTGACCGGTTCCCGGTTAACCCAGCCGGTCCGGTTCGGTTTTCAGAACAATCTTAAACAGAACCAAATCATTAGGCACAGGAACAAAAAGTTTTAAACATTTAGATTTCAAATAACAAAATGTTATAAAGTTGAGCTATATTATCAGCCACCAAAAGCAATAATCCAAGAAAAAGGAATAAAACTTCAGTCCCAATTCCTAGCTTTTAAAGGTAGTAGAGCTCCCAATAACCACGTACTTTGCAGGTATTTCAATTGCAGAAACATTCACATCCTAGTTTGATTCTTATCATAGATCTTAACAGCGAAAATAAAACAAATAAATAAATAAGAAAAAAGAGATAGCACAATCCAAAAATAAATCTGAATCAAGCAATGGGCAGAGGTCACCAACAGTGAAGGATAACAGTATCGTAATCACATACATGACTTCAACACAAAAATCTATTCACATCAAAATGTAGCATTTTGCAAAAATAATAATAATAATAATAATAATCCGAGAAAAGACAGTAAAATTTGAAACACATTCAAAGAAACCTTAGAATCAAAAACAGTGAATTCATAATTATGTGAAAGTGTGAAACACAATGAAACCTAGAAAACACGATGATGATAAAAAAAATTAATTTCAGGAAAAAAAAAAAAAAAAAAAAAACTTAACCCACTTTCAATCCGAAGGAGATAAAGGGGAAGATTCAAGGAGGAGACACGACGCCGCACATAATCTACACCAACGACCAGCGTGGTGGGGGTTTCTTCCAAGGATCATAATGGCCGAGGATCTTCTCCGGCGAAAGCACACACCGAAACCAAACTACTTTCACCTTGATCAAAATAAACATTCAAAAACAACTCAAACCCTCGGCAAAGAAAACACATACGAAAACCCCAAATCAAAGGCAAACAAAACACATATGAAATAGAGATCTCGACCCAGAATGTCTCACCAAGGCTGTTGAAGTTCAAGTGAGCGTGAAGCAGCCTGAAACAGAGATCGCACTCGCGCAGCATCGGCAGCATCTCACCGGCTGAAACTAACCAGCGCCATCGCCGTGATTGTGCTCTCAGACGAAGAATCCGCTTAGATCGGGTAGGTTAGGGTTTCCACCTGAGGGTTGAGGAAAACGGTGTTGAAGAGAGAGCGTCTGGGAGCGAGAGAGATAGCTTTGAGAAATTAGGGTTTGAGAGAGATAGAGAGGGAGAGAGAGAGAGAGAGCGTGAATTTGGATGAGGAGAAGACCAGTAAAGTAGGAAGATGAGTATAATTTCATCAGATGGATCGTGACTAAAATTATCTTTTGTCTTCTTCTTTTATAATTGTTTCACAAGTTTTTCATACTAAAATAAAGGTAAAATGCATAAAAGATTTTCTACTAAAAAAAAAACTCTACTGACACTTTATTTCGCATAAAAAATATTATGTGCGACTAAAAATTAATAATCAAATCAGCTATCATCTATTTGTGTAAATATGTATATATAATTTAACTCATTTTAATACGTATTTATATTTTAATGTATATTTTATAATAAGATGTGCTACACATTTATGTAACCAAGTTGGCTCAAACCTAAATAGACTCACGCGCATTAATGACGAGTGAAAACACGCGCCCAAAAACCTTTTGTTACTTCGCGTTTATTATGAAAAAATGTTACTTCTTTCTCAACACGAAATCGCTCATTCTCTTCGAATCTCTCTCAAAATCACTCAAACTTCAGTCATGTTCTCTGCGAAAACCACTACTGGAGAAGAATCGCGAGAAGATTTGGCAAGGAACAACTAGAAACAAACGAAAACAGCAACAGAGATTCACCTTCCTCCTCCTCCTCATTCTCCTCCTTCTTTTTCGCATTCATTTTCTTCGCGTGTTTTCTCCTTATTTTCATTCTTTTGTTATTATTGCTGCTATATTTTTTTGTCTTTTCTTATTTCTCTCCTTGGTGAAGAAGCCGTAGAAGGTGAAGAGGAAGAGTTTTGAATTGTGCAGAATAGAAATGAACCGAACTGGCCAACTCCACTGAACCGAACATCATTCATGTGCTGAATAAAACGTCATAAACATTTAATCATCAAGAAAAATATTTCTACATGTACAAGGACTCAATTGAACACACTAACAATCAAGTAAATCAAAATGAGCAACTCCACTGAAGTGAGCAACATTCATGTGCTGAATAAAACGTCGTAAACATTCAATCATCAAGAATAACATTTTTCCATGCAAAAGAAGTTAACTAAACACATAACAATCAGGTGAATCGAAATGGTCAACACCACTTAACCAAACACCAATCATGTGCTGAATAAAACGTGATAAGCATTCAATCAGTAAGAAAAACATTTATGCATGCACAAGAACTCAACTGAACACATTAACAGTCAAGTGAATCAAAATGAGCAACTCCACTTAATCGAGCAAAATGTTGGTGTTGTTGGTGATTATAACGAAAGAATAATCTGTGTGCGCGAAGAAGAAGAACCTACGTGCGCGAATTTGAAAGAAGGAGGAGGAGGAGAAGTACTATTCTTGTTGATTGAAAGTTGATCACCATTTATTCACCACATAAATATTTTCGGTTCGGTGGCCTCCTTTTACTTTGTTCAGTGTTTAAGATTATTGTGATAGCATGCAGCAATCATTTCCTAGCTGTCTCAACGTAATAACCTCATTCAACTGATTTGAAGTTGAATCATTCATTGTTTCTATTCAGAAATGTAGATTGAAGAAGAAAACGAAAAAGAAGAAGAATGACGGAGCTTATTATGTTGAATTCAATGCAAATCAATAATGAAGAATGCGAGCAGAGAAGAAAAAAGCGAATAGAGGAGAATGACGAATTTTATTAGGTTGAAGAAAAAGAAGAAAAACGCGAATAGAGAAGAAGAAGGAGGTTGGGGAGGTGCATCTGATTGAAGTTACTTGAATAGCTTGGATGAAAAAATTACATGGATGTAGAGTTTTTTCCTTTTATATTTTAGTAGTTAATTTTAATATACATCTAGCATAATTTTATAAAAAATAATTAATTTTATTTTAATATTTAAAATGAATAAATATTTTTAAATTTTTAAATTAAATAAATCCATTAAATGGAAAGAGTTTAGTATTTTTTTTAAATGAAAATTTAATTTGTAAACATGTACCAATACCTATATATATAATATTAAGATTAGTATTAGACTTATAGCTCACTTAGAGAATTATGCTATAAATATGAATATAATATAATAATATGAATATACATAATATAATTTAAAACGCTAATATTCCTCTTTACCCTAATTCTAAGGATCTCTATTCATGATTTTTATCATATTCTTTCTATCTTTTGATATACACAATATTGTATCATATACTTACATATATACTCGATTATTATTATTGTTGATGTGATGTAATTTTTACAAGTTTTATATCATATCCAAATTATGGTAAATTTTATCCAACTTTTTTTAAAATAAAAGGTAAATTATCTCTTATGCTATGTCTAATGATTATTGGATAGAATGGTCATGATTAACTGTAACTATTAATTTAATTTAAGTTATAATAACTTAATCAATTAACCAAAATATAACTTTTTGTAATTTATAAAAATTATTAGAAAAAATGAGTTTCATTGAAACTTATTGAGCAGTCTGTGTAAAATAATTTTAGAAAATGGGAGAAAGACTGACACTTATTATATATTTATTGAGTAAACATCCAATTTGATTTTTGTCCGTTTTCACGAAGGACAAAGCGATTCCTGTCTAAAAAAAGAGACACTTCGACCCTTAACCTTTTTATTTTGGGACAATACGGTTCCTCTGTTAAAAAATTTATTAAATAATAATAAAATTAGTTTTCTGGGGTTTTATTTGTATTTTGTGGGGGTTTTAAACCTCCAAAAACTATTAATAACTTTGTTTTTCAAAAATTCCTTCATCAATGGTGGTTAAGTGAAGAAAAACCATTGATAAAAATGATGCCACAAAAAAAAAGTAATTATAGTACAATATCTTGTAAAGGAAAAAATAACATCGAATAAGAAATGAAATAAGAGAACTTTAATGTTGACAATATTGGTATTGATGATGATGATGATAGAGGAGATAATGATGATGATAAAGTATGGTTACACAATAAAAATAATAGAGGTAGGAGTGAAAATAATGAGGATGAAAAAGATAATAGTAGTAGTGGTAGTAATTGGTTATATTATTGAAAAGATTTGTGTGGGAGTTTAAAACCCCACAAAATACAAATAAAACCCCCACAAAACTAATTTTTATTATTATTTAATGATTTTTTAAACAAAGGGACCGTATTGTCCCAAAATAAAAAGGTTGAGGGTCAAAGTGTCCCTTTTTTTTTTGGACAGAGATTACTTTGTCCTTCGTGAAAATGGACAAAGACCGAATTGAGTCTTTACTCTATTTATTCTATGTTTCAATTCATATTTTTTTAATAAATGAAGAGTTTAGATATGATGTGAAACTGTAAATTAGATCCTTACAATAATAATAATAATAAAGTATATATTTAAGTATATTATATATATAGGTGTCTATATATATATATATATGTTCAAATATATCATAAATATTGAAATGAGATTATAGAGAATAATTGAACCCTTTTGTTATTGATTATTAATCACTTGCTACCTCTATTCTTCTCGGGAACCTTCACCACATATGTAGTACTATGTGCTTTCACAGTAGTATTTGTTTCCATTTGGGTCCCTGAGATAAAGGGAAAAACTCTTAAAAGAAATCCAAAGGTCTTTTAGATGAAAGTTTCTTCTTTTGTGGCAGCAATTTTGTATTATTATTATTGTTATTGTTGTATTATTATTTGATTTACGGATGAATTCCTCATTGTAATCCTGTATTGGCAAGTTCATTAAAATTTTGTGTGAATTGGCTATGTTCATATTATTCAACATGTGCTGATGCTCCTCTATGGAAAATGACAGTTAATACTCATTAGTTTAATTCATTTTTTTATATTTTGATTTCAATGAAAAATGGTAGCCAAATTAGTATTGTGCATGAATTGCAGATAGTTTCACGGGATCTTAAGTTTAAACCTCATTGCAACTTATGCAATAAAATAAAATAAAACAAATAAATTTATATATTATTTTAACATCAATATTTTTTTAATAATTAATGTGTTTTTTTTAATTAAAAAAATGTCAAAAGTATTTAGTGTATAAATATTGTTATTGAAAAATTTAAATAAATAAATTAAACTATGATCAAACAACATTATTTACTATTAGAAGTCAAACTAGTTGATTTTGGGTGGACCCTAATCCAATTAGATGTTCAATAATCAATATACATAAAATCAGACCAAAATTTAAGTCCTTTTAAATATTATTTTTTAATGTAGTTTTTTTTTTTTTTTTTACCAAAGATAGGAGACTCGAACCCGCAACCTCTCTTAATTGAGTATTGGGAGACTATACCATTTGAACTATTATTCATTGGCTATTTTTTTTAATGTAATTATGATTTAAATAAGATGTTATAAAAATAGGACAAAGTTCTCTAGAAAACATTAACAACACATATAGTTAATTGACCTGAGTCTGGTCTGCAACCTACTATTAGTATTATAGAATTTTTTTAAAGTATTAAACCTGATCTGTTATTCAACTTGGTCTGACCTGAAATCTGTTAAAAGGCCTGTTAATTTTTTTTATAAAAATAAAAGTATTATTTAAAAAAATATTTTTTAATAAACATATGTAAAATATCATATTTAATATTTATAAAAATTTTTAAACTTTAAAGTATTTAAAATATACAAAATTATTTATAATTAAATATAATAAATTTAAAATATCTCATAATTTTGTTAATAATAAAAAAATTATTTATATATAATTATATATTAAAAGGTTTAAACAAATCTAATAGATCAGACTAAACTAATTAATAAACTTAGATCTAATCTATTAATATAATAAAACTTTTATAACAATTTAAATCTGTGCCTATTTTATAACAGGCCAAACTGCAGGTCCTGGCTTAGCCTTTTTCCACCCGTAACAAGAATACCACATATTACCATAACACACTCGCCTTGTTTCACTCTCTGACATTAAAATTACGGAATTACCCTTATCGTATTCTTCTTCTTCTTCAAAACTATCCTTCCAGAAACACTCACACACAACACTGTCTCCACTACAAACATACCATAAAATAAACAAATTAAATTAAAATAAATAAAATAACCTGAGGCGGTTTCCGGCAGCGGAGCGATGGCGGTATTATCGGAGATAAACGACGGCGACGAGGAGAAAGAGCTGGACGAGGAGCCCGGCGAGGTGATCGAATCGGCGCCGCCGCAGAAGGTCGGCGAAGAGAGGGAACTCGGTAACTATGGACTGAAGAAGAAGCTCATCAAGCGCGGAATCGGTTGGGAAACTCCTGAGCTCAACGATGAAGTCACTGGTACGTGTATAATTACATTTCCACCCTTCCAGCTAAAACGCATGCTCAGAAAAATCTCTCTGTATTTTCTTTCTTATGTTGTTATGGATGGAGAACGATGTAATGTAGGGTGAGTTTGTTTCAGCTTTTGAAAAAGAAAAAAAAGAGAAAGGTGATTTTACATATAATTGAAGAAGTTGAGAATGTATGAAGCTGAAAATCAGATTTATTGTTTTTTTAATTAGGATTGTTTTTGAAAATCAGATTTTTCTGGCAAAATAAGCTGAAACAAGAACACTCTTAGTGGCAGTAGTTGTTGTTAATAATAAAAAATGCTTAATGTTTGATTATTTATTTCATCTCGAGAATGCAGTGCACTATGTTGGGACTTTGGAAGATGGAACCAAGTTTGATTCCAGTAGGGATAAAGATCAACCTATAAAGTTCACTCTTGGTCAAGGTATTTATTAAAGCAAGTACTGCTTGTTTTTTGATGCCTTGTTTTTCTTGAACAATCAATACATGAGTAAATAAATTTTTGTCTGATGGTAAAGAAGCTCAGTTTGTCATATGAGGATGCAATTTAAGTTCGAATTTTAGTTTACAGTTTTTAATAGGTACATTCAGTGAAAAAGATTGAGAGTAAAAACTTGTTTTAATTTAAAAAAATTAAAAAAATATCAAATTTTGGTGTAGGCTGTTTGGATTAGATGTTAAGGAATGTAAGATTAAAAAATAACTAGTTTCTCATGTTGATGGGGTTTGATAGGTGAACTGGCTGCTGGATTGGATCATGGAATAATCACCATGAAGAAGGGGGAGGTAGCTTTGTTCACAATACCTGATGAGTCGGGTGTTTCATCGGCCAACTCCAAGCAGTTTGAGGTGGAGCTCATTTCGTGGATCAAAGTGGTGGATGTTTGCAGAGATGGTGGGATTATCAAGAAAATTATGGAGAAGGGGGTTGGGGATGAGCGACCCCGTGATCCAGATGAAGTCCTTGGTATTCTTACAGCTGCTTATGCATATTTTTTTCTTACTGTCAGTTGAACATGTTGACAAGTTGAGACCTACGTACATTTTGCATTTTCTGTTGCTGCTGCATATCTCTTTTGGTCTTATGGCCTGCTTCAGAAATGAAGATTTTGTTGACTCACATGTTTCCTCATTCTTTTATTACTGTAGTGAAGTATCGGATGGCACTAGCTGATGATACTATTGTTGCTGAAACACCAGAAGGAGGAGTTGAATTTCATGTTAAGGATGGTATATTTATCGAATTATTCAGAATAAACTGTGGTATAGTTCCATTTTTTCATCTTATAGTGTGAGTGACCAATTATTGTTCTTGGTGAACCCTAAGGTCATCTTCTTCCGGGATTGCCAAGAGTAATCATGACTATGACAAAGGGAGAGAAGGCTCAATTAATTGTTCAACCCCACTGTATGTCTCCTGGTCTTATAATCCACCTTCTATATCCTTTTTCACAATCTTTCTAGTATCAAAATGAGGTGTATCACATTTCCTTATATTCTGTCATCGAGTCAAGTTACATGAATCTTTGGACTCAACTTACTTTGACTGAAATGAAAATGTTGTAGCAATCTTCATTATCCATTGGGATGTTTCTGCATAAACAGCATAGTTGTAGTTAATTTATGTTTCCCTAGGCACTTCGGGCTACTATAACATATTTGCCTTAATAGATATTTTGGTTCATGTTCTGCAACAAATTAATGTTTATGCATCAATCATGAAGGTCAACTGAAAGTTAAAGCATTTTGTTTTTCTTTTGATTAAACGAATGCAAATAAACATCGCTTTCAGAAGACAAAAGATATTGCAGTTAACCCAGGCTGCTTGTTGCACCTTATGTTTGCAAGTTGCAACTATTAATCCCTCATTAAGTGTACATATCTTTGTTCTGTAAAGTTGGATTCTGTCTGAATCACAATAACTAATCTTTGTTGCACCTTACAAAATCTACTTCGTTATTAACTATTCATTCTTCTGTGGATGTCAAGCTGGAATTTCATTTTTCTTCTTAGTTTTAGGTAACTTCCTGATCAATATATGATATAGTTAGTTGGGAATTGGAATTGTATTTCATATGGTGCCTGCAGATGCTTTTGGAGAGAAGGGGAGTGAAGCTAGCAATGGAGTACATTCTGTTCCACCAAATTCAGTGCTGCATGTTAATATTGAATTGGTTTCTTTCAAGCCTGTCATAGATGTTACTGGTGACTCCAAGGTGCTTAAGAAAATTTTGAAAGAAGGAGAGGGTGCTTCCACAGCAAATGAGGGTGCAAATGTTACAGGTAAGAAAAGAACATGCATTTCATATTTAATCTCAGCTAGTACAACCATTTGTATTGGAGGGTTGCTAGTGGTGCAACTGAGCTTGGTTATGACGTATTTATACTAATAAGGTTTATCTTAATACTATGTTACAGGAAATTTTAAACCTGTAGTGGCGCAACTGAGTTTAATGATAACATATTTATAATAGTAAGGTTTATCTTCATATGATGCGACAAGAAATTTTAAACCTATAGCCAAGATCTGATGTTTCATATCAAATATTCTCAGACTATTGATCCCCCTGAGCTTTCAAATGATGATCGTTGGCATCTCTCTATGTTGAAATCTTAGCATAATAGAAGTTTGAATATCATAAATTATGATTGCAAAATAATTAGCAACTAGTTCAGTTCATATATCTTCAATGCTAAAAAGTGTGGCTAGTTTCATGTTGACCATTCCTGAATGCAGTGTCGCCTTGAATTATAGGAGACAAAGAGCACAAACTTTTTCCCCATATTATCTGCCAATTCAGTTTCAGATTTACTTTAATGTCTAATTACTGCAAACAAAACAGTATCAAGGGAAATGTATTAACTTTTGCATCTAAACAGGATTAGAATAACAGCATAGTCATATTCAAATAAAAACGTGGATGCAATGATTGTAGTTGTGATCAATGACATGTTAATTGTTACCTAAACCTAGTATTTTTTCTAGTTGGCTTTCTAAGAACACATTTCTACCTACATCCATAAACTTCGTTTTTTCTTTCAAATTAAGAAATTGTTGTACCTGTAATGTCATTTATTGCACAAATGAATGTAGAATCAGATTCTGAAGTAGGGGATTTGCTAAACTCATTTCTTTTGATAATATCTGTGGCAGTCAGTTACACAGCAAAGCTAGAAGATGGAACTGTATTTGAGAAAAGAGGAATCGATGAAACTCCTCCTTTGGAATTTATAACTGATGAAGGTGAGTGTATTCTTGTTACGTCTTGGTTAAACTCTTTGACATGGCCAATTAAACTCTTTTACATGAGTACATGACCTATTGTTTATGGCATTTTTTGAGTGATGACGCTAGTGTTTATAAATTGCTAGTGCAGAACAAGTGATTGTTGGTCTAGATCGAGCAGTGGTAACTATGAAGAAGGGTGAGAGAGCCATAATTAGCATACATCCTGATTATGCATTTGGAGATGTTGAAGTAAAACGGGACTTCGCCATGGTTCCACCAAGCTCACGTGTAGTCTATGATGTTGAAATGAAAAATTTCATTAAGGTAATGGAAAAAAAAAGGGGTTGGTGTGGGTCTGCGTTTGTCCATTAAGGAGTTAAATATCTTGATGTTTTTTCTGTGGATTATGATGCAAACTAGTACCATGCGCCATAAAATGAAAAAAAAAAAAAACAAAGAAACCTGCAGTAACTTTAGTTTTGGATGCTGGATGCTGCGTGCAGCTTATCATTTACATAAATATGTTTGTCTGCCCATATTAGTTCTTTTCAACTCTCTTAGATTCTATTTGCTTGACAGGAGAAAGCACCATGGGAATTGAAAAGTAACGAGAAAATTGATACAGCTAAAAGGAAGAAAGAAGAAGGCAATATGCTATTTAAATGTTGCAAGTATGAGCGGGCAGCCAAGAAGTATGATAAGGTAGCTTGAATTGTGTTGGCATTGAGTTTTCAAGGTTTAGTAACCTCCTTTTACCTTCCTGGCTAATCAATGATACCTTGTTTCTCTCAGGCTGCTGATTATGTTAGTGAAGATGGATCGTTTGGGGATGATGAGGAAAAACAAGCTAAAGCACTAAGAGTGTCATGCTGGTTGAATGGTGCAGCTTGTTGCCTTAAACTTAACGACTTTCCTGGAGCAATCAAGTTATGTTCACAGGTAAACAGCCAATTAAAGTCATGTGTAGGAATAAGATTTAAAGCTTTGTTATTCAGTGAGCAGATTGCTATTTGAATAGTGAATAGGATAAAATGTGGGGGAGAGAAGTGATGACAAGTTGTATGCTTCTGGTAAAGCTAATAGAGGTACTGGCAACAAAAATAGTTCCAGTTAGAGTCCCAGTGTGCTATTTAGTAGACAGGTTCTGTGAATTGAATTTAGTTACTTGAAGTAAACTTTCTTTGCAAATTCTCTTCCAACTGTTGTATTGTCTGCTGGAAACTCGTGTGAATTTTGGAAAGGAATACACCACTTTCTTAACTTCTAGTGCTTAAACATAAATGACTGCCACAAGATGAGCATTAAGAATTGTTGGATTGGCACATAATGAATGCTGAACTCTGTATAAAATTGTTAATCAGTAAATAAAATTTCATGATAAAACTTCACTGACCCTCGCATACCTCTGAGTTCAAATAAGGAGAAGGATCGATTAATATCCTTCCCCATTCAGCTTATCACGAGCCTTAGTTATAGAAGTTAATGTCTTAAGTTTCTTACTTTTTATCAGGTGCTTGATGTTGAGATTTGCAACGTAAAAGCTTTATACAGACGAGCGCAAGCATATATAGAGACTGGAGATTTTCTGTTGGCAGATGTAGACATCAAGAAAGCTCTTGAGGTGGACCCACAAAATAGGTACTTATATAAGTGTTGATTGGAGTAAATTACCGCTTGATTGGAATGAAAGGTTCATAATGGGAGCATGTTTTTTTCATTTTCCAGGGAGGTAATGGTAATGAAGAAGAAATTAAAGCAACTTCAGGCTGAGAATGATAAGAAATATGCTAAGCTCTATGAAAATATGTTTGCGCATAAAGAAAAGGACTCATCTGTGGCAACAAAGGTGATTAGTGTTTGAACTTTGTTACTCATTTTTTCTTGTTTTTGAAATTTGGAGCTTGTATTGCCTGAAATCCCACTTGCTGAATGGTTGGAGGAAACTTGAGCACATCACATATTCACATCTAAGATTGAAGTAATCAACAAATACCATTTTAGAAAAAGAACTAACAATTGAAGCATGAATCTACTAGTTTAGGCTGTAGCCCAGATGAGGACCATGGATAAAGTATTTTTTAACATTGTCTAGTTCTCATTTAAGGACTTGTATATAATTTCTTGGTTTTCTTTACCTTGTTATTTGTCATTACTAAACACCCCCATAAACACTGTTTGTAACTGAAGTTCTTACCCTTCTGCATCAGAGATTGAAGGTTGAAAAACAAGAGGACGAGAAGAAAAATGAAGAGGCCACGAAGATGGAAATGGACAAAGTTGCGGATAGTGCTGCTCCTTCTGTCGACGGTCTAATTGTGGATTCATAATGATATTTATGATATTCACATGTATAGTTCTTACAAAATTTTTTATTGCAATTCTAATATAAGTGGTAGATGGAATGCAAGATTCCAAGTTCAAATTAGATGGAAGTTTTAGACTTAGTTGATATAGCAAACTCTAGTGAAACTAGATTAATTCACGATCATTTGTCTTGACTTCGTGCATGTACTTGAGTGTGAGCAGTTCGAACTCTTTGAATGTTATTCAAGTGGGTTTATATGTCATGAAGTGACCAAATAAGGGTAAGGACTAATAGCTGAATAACATTTATAAGTTGGTTGAATGAGCCAAATATATTTTCTAATAGAAAAGCTAAGCATTCAAATTTTTTACTTAACTAAGTTTAACTAAGTTGAAGTAATACATTTTAGATTTCCGTGCTACTTTTATTTTAGCAGAAATAAAAATACATATAACTGAATTTGATGTACTGCAATTTCTTCTCTTTCTTCTGCTCCTTCTTCTATGTCTTTTTCTCTCTCTCCTTTTTCTTCTTCCACATCATCATTATCATCCTCTCCTCTCTTTTTATGTTTTTCTCTCTTTGTTTTATTTTTTTATTTCTCTCTCTTAAAAAAGAAACAAGAAAAAAAACAAAAAATGCATAATCAAAATAAAAAAGTAAGAGCAACAAAAATGAAAAAAGAAAAATAATAATAAAAAAACTAAAGAAGTTCTTGTTAAGAAATTACTGCATTAAGTCCAGAATTTTGAAAAATTCTGGTTAAAAATTTGTGTTAAAAAATATCAATGTCTAAGGTAAGAAAATTTCTGTGATATCATTAAAAAATTTTGGTGTGTAATTTTTCTGTTTTATATTTTTCCTAAACAATTCCTCCTCCTCCTTCCTTTTGTTTTCATAGTTTTTTTTTTTTTTTTGTTTCACACTCATATAATTCCTTTTTTTTTGAAAAATAAAAAAAAAGTAAAAAAAAATTCAAACAAAAAAGAAGAAGAAATTATGTAACCTTTTATTTTATTTTTTGGTTTATTTTTTTTGACAATAAACACAAAAAATTTTGAAGAAAAAACGAATAACTTTATAAATAAAAGCATAGAAATTTTATACGTAAAAAAAAAAGACGAATAAAAAGAAGCAAAAAATATAATACTTAATTTGAGGAAAAATAACTTTATAAATAAAATTAAATGTACTTAAATTTTTCTTTAATTTAATCACTAATACATAACATAGTATATAATATATACCAGTAAATTAATAACACTTCATAGCTTAGATAATGACATTCATCTTTCTATTTTTAGATAAAAATATAATATTTAATTTGAGAAAAAATATGAATCACATAGGACACTAATAAGTAATAACACATTTAAATGTCACTGCTAGTGCCATTAATTACGTAAAACCGTTGGGCCTGTATGATCACCTACACTTTTGGTATAAACGGGCTGAGGCCCAAATAAGAATGATAGAGATAGCTCGAAAAACACTACCGAAACTAAAACCTGGCCGCCTGTTTAGAGCCCGTTTGGGAAGTAGCAGAAGCTATTTTCTTTTACTTTTGGATTATAAAAAGTCAGAATCTGTGTGTTTGGCACCATTTTAAAAAAAGCTTTTAATTTTTTGAAAAGTTAATTTATAACTTTTTGAAGAAGTAGAAATATATGACTTCTCTGCTTCTCGATCAGTCATTCTATCACTTTTTTAAAAAAATTAATTTCAAAACAAAAAAAATCACTTCCTTCTTAACTCTGTAAAAAAAATATTGATCCTTCACCACCATTTTCACGCAAGGTCTGCTAGAAGCACCGGCCTTCCACCATCATTCCACCATCATTCTCACGCAATGTTCCAAACCTTACTATTTTCAGGTAATGATTCATGTGATGGAAGTATTGATCCTCCACCACCATTTTCATTTTTAGACAATATTGCATCTGAACAACTACTGCATATATTCCTTCTAAGTATTTTTTTTAATCATTTTATCACTGTATTTTTTATTATTAAATTTATATTTAACTGTGGTATGAAATTTCAGTTTTAATTTTATTTTTTTCACATGTAATTTTATAACTTGCTATTATTTTCATAATTAATTATAGCAAGTTATTGACCTCAATAAAGGAGAAGGGAGTTCTAATAAGAGTAAAAAAAATAATAAAAAACAGCAATAAAATATACATTGACACACATTTTATATTTATTTTTTATTTTCACCTACCATATCATACACAATATTAGTGATTAGGTTATGTAAAATCAACATTCAATATTGGAAAGTATTTGTTATCATTGTTATTTTAATATTCATTCTCTTTTGTAAAAAAAATTTTATTTTTTGAGTTATTTATCCAAACACTACAACTTTAAAATAAGTACTTTTATAACTAAAAATCCAAATACAAAATAATTTATTTATAAGCTGAAATTAATAAAAGTAGTTATATTTTAAGTTCTTTTTTCAAAAAATATAATATTTAATTTGAGGAAAAATAACTTTATAAATAAAATTAAATGTACTTAAATTTTTCTTTAATTTAATCACTAATACATAACATAGTATATAATATAGGAAACATTTCAAGTGCACCGGGGAGTACCGGTGTACTAATTGTTTTAACCGTTGATTTCAATTAATATATATTATATATATTTTTTATAATTCAGATCAACGGTTAAAACAACTGGAGCACTGATACTCCTGGTGCACCTGAAATGTTTCCTATAATATATACCAGTAAATTAATAACACTTCATAGCTTAGATAATGACATTCATCTTTCTATTTTTAGATAAAAATATAATATAATATTTAATTTGAGAAAAAATATGAATCACATAGGTGATAGGATAATAACACTTTTTTTTTTTTTGGTACTTAGTAATAACACATTTAGATGTCACTACTAGTGCCATTAATTACGTAAATCCGTTGGGCCTGTATGATCACCTACACTGTTGGTATAAACGGGCTCAGACCCAAATAAGAATGATAGAGAGAGCTTGAAAAACACCACCGAAACTAAAACCTGGCCGCCTGCTTACCCTACTTTCTTCTTCTTCTTCTTATTCTTCCTCCACGGCTTCTTCTTCTTTCACTCTCTCTTCTGAAACGCTTCGTCTTCTTCGTCCTTCCATAATAGGATGGGCGAAATCTACAAAATCAACTCAATAAATTGGAAACCCTCTCCGGTAATCGCTCTTGCCACCAGCGTCGACGGCCTCCGTGTAGCCGCAGCTCGCCAAGACGGTTCCCTTGAACTCTGGCTCGTATCTCCCGGCTCCATTGGCTGGCACTGTCAACTTGTAAGCAAGATTCTTCTTATTTCTTTTTTACTTTTTTATTTATGGAATTTTATTTATTTATTTACTTTTTGTTTAGACGATTCATGGTGACCCTACTACAAGAGTATCTTCGCTTCTTTGGTGCCCTGGCGGCTCCAATGGCATGCCGTGCGGTCGTTTATTTTCGTCTAACATTGATGGTTCAGTTTCCAAGTGGGATCTTTTCCACCTGAAGCAAACGGTATTGTGGCTTTCCCCCCAACTTTTACAGAGATGTTAGCATAGTTAGGTTTAATGTAGTTGTGCTTGTTAGTGCTATTGTAATATTTGTTATTTATTTATTTATTTTAATATGGTTGCCACTGGAGTGCTTCTTATTATTTTGGAATGAGTGTTCTTGAAGAGTTGTTGGCTGATGTGTAAAATTTGTTTGGCTGAATTTGATGTGCTATTACAGACTGTGCTTGATTCAGATGGTGTTTGCATTTGGCAAATGGCTGTTACGTTCCCTAAGGTTGATTTAGTTAATAATGTGCCTAATGGTGATGTTATGGGGAATGGTTATGCCAGTAAAATTCAAGAATCTGATGAACAAGAGAGCAGCGATAGTGACGAAGATAATGACTCACCTGATGCTGGCAAGCAATCTGTTCTTGAGTCTCCACGTGTAGCAATTGGTTATGATGATGGAAGTGTGAGGATTTATGCCGTATCTGATGAAGATGAATTCCTATATGTAAAATCATTGCCTCGGGTCAAAGGTTAGTTTCATTTCGCCCCTGCATTATTTGGTGCTTGCGGCAGTTTTGGGCTCGATTCTGATAAGACAATGCTTTATGGGATTGCGTACAGGACGAGTTTTAAGTGTGACTTGGAGCACTGATGCTAACTACATATACTCCGGAAGTAGTGATGGGTACGCCTTCTTGTTTTATTCATTAAATGGCAATTTTCAACTATTGTCTTATGCAACTTTGAAGTAAGAGGGAAATTGTCACCTACTTTTTTTTGCTAGCATTCAAGCTCATATGAACATTGCTTGACTTTGACATAAATCAAGCACATATAGCACCATAATCCACTCACATTTTTGGACTATGCTATGTGTATATCAAAATCAGCCACCAGTATAAAATACATGTTGGAATATAAATTCATATTAAAAATAAATTAAACCACACATGTAGTTATATATAAATACTTTAGTGGCTGATTTTGGTGTACGAATAGCATTTTTGTACATTTTTATATCTCTATTTCCATGTTTCACTATTTGGTTAAATATGCTTCAGCTTTTCTCCTCTTCTTTTCACAGGTTAATACGATGCTGGGATGCTACGTCTAGTCATGAAGTTTATAGGATTACGGCTGGGCTTGGAGGTTTGGGTGGCGGACATGAACTTTGCATATGGTCGTTACTGTCTTTAAGGTAGCATCGAATCATTGCTTTTTAAATTAACTAATATGAACACACTTGCATTACATATATACCACACATTTATGGTTTTGATACAAGAGTACCTTCTGCATTTCGAAAACCTTTGTCACTGATCCTCCTTTGGTTATTATTTAGGTCTGGGACGCTTGTTAGTGCAGACAGCAGTGGCAGTGTCCAATTTTGGGATAGTAAACATGGAACTCTCTTGCAAGCACATTCATTGCACAAGGGTGATGTAAATGCTTTGGCTGCATCCCCAAGTCATGATAGGGTGTTCTCGGCTGGTTCTGATGGCCAGGTACGGAGTTGCACAATTTGTTGAATTCTTAATATTCAGAATATGTTTGGTCTTGTGGGTAAAAGTGGGGTGGAGATTTTCATGTATGCATTTTTTATGTGAGATTCATGTGAGGGATTCCAAATCCAACAACTTTTCTCCAAGAGTTGCAGGAGACATTATAATCATAAATCATCAGGATGTTTTGATTCATGTTATTGTATGTTTAGAAGCTTCTAAGTAAATTTCTACCATGAGGTGATTAATTGTTAATTGTGGCTTGGTTATCATTATATGCTCCTTAATTCTCGCTTCTTCTGACCCATTTAATGTGTATTTATCACTTCGCTAAGTTATAATATTTCATGGATTTCTATGTTCCATTTTATCTTCTGTTTTCATCTCAAAATTCAATATGACCAAGTTAGATAGTGAAAACAAGAAGTGTATATTGTTCTGTAATCTGGAAGCCAAAGTTCATGTGTTGTATATTCTCACTCTTTTGTATATTATCAACAAAAATGTAATGCAGTGTGTTATGTACAAGATAATATACTCATGACCAAGTGCATAATACTAACGTTGGTTTAGTTCATACTATTTGAAGGTTATTCTCTATAAGCTGTCTAGCCAGTCAGCATCTTCCGACAGTGTCAACCCCACTGTGATGACAAAGAAATGGATCTATGTTCACTATGTTAGGTCTCATACACATGATGTCAAGGCCTTGACTGTTGCTGTGCCGATATCTCAAGAAGGTCTGTTTGAAAGACCCAAAATTGCTTTCCAATGAAATAAATGTTTATCTACCCCAACCCCCCCCCCCCCTTTTAATTAAAAAAAGAGAGAGCTTATCTTGTTAGTTTTATATCTCATGTAAACTGAGATCTTTAGTGTGCTAACTTAGAATCTACTATTTCTGCTGATTAGCTATGAACTCTTTGTTTAGCAGATTCTCTGCCAGAAGAGAGGAATAAAAGACGTCGGCTTGAAGGAAAGCCTGTTGATTTAAATTATCATAAATGGTCCCAATTTGGGGTTCCCATGCTTATCTCAGCAGGAGATGACACAAAACTATTTGCATACCCGGTAAAGGAATTCACTAAGTTTTCTCCTCATGATATTTGTCCTGCGCCTCAGAGAACCCCAGTTCAACTAGTGCTTAATACTGCCTTCAATCAATCATCAATGCTTTTAGTCCAGTCTAGGCAATGGTTAGATGTACATTTACTACATCTTGGAAATGTTCGTACAGCTGGATGCTTTACTAAGACTGAAATCCTTGCACGAGTGAAGACTAAGGAATCTCGGAAGATTGCTTGCAGCACAATTGCTAATTCTGGGGAGCATTTTGCATACTCTGATAATGCAAGGCCTAGTCTGTTTGAGTTAAAGAGGAGTGGAGTTGGAAAGATTACATGGAGCGTGAGTAGAAAGAAGCTTCCCCCGAGGTTACCCTTTGCCCATTCAATGATTTTCACCCATGAGTCATCCTGGTTGATACTAGCTGGCCATGATAGGAGGATATATGTAAGCTAGCAATATTTCTTTCCTATTATGGCTAGAACTGTTTATTGTAGGCATTTAATTATGGGTTTCTGTCAAGCATGCTTGCCCTACGATGTCCAAGAATCTAGTTAGCATTATGCTATTTGGTTAGGGCTTTGTATAGTTTGTTTTATTGATACTCCTTGCATTTGAATGCTATAGGTTGTGGATGTCAGCACATCGGAACTAGTGCATGCTTTTACACCCTGTCGGGAGCTGGATGACGAGAAATTGCCTCCGAAGGAACCTCCCATTACTAGATTATTTACCAGTTCCGACAGGCAGTGGCTGGCAGCTGTTAACTGCTTTGGCGATATATATGTGTTTAACTTGGAGACACTAAGGTTGCCACTAATTTGCTTTTAATTGTGATTCGAGATTACTATTATTTTACTTTGCTGTCTGTAGGAAACCCATAATCCATTTTTTAATGAATGTGAAAAGTAAAAATTCAAAATTTTTACATAATAATATGCCTTTGTGCCACAGGCAGCACTGGTTCATCTCAAGATTAGATGGTGCCTCTGTCACGGCTGGTGGGTTTCCTCCCCAGAACAACAATGTAATGATAGTTACAACTTCTTCGAATCAAGTGTATGCATTTGACGTGGAGGCCAAGCAATTGGGAGAATGGTCGATGAGGAATACATATGTTCTTCCCCGGAGATTCCAGGAGTTTCCCGGCGAAGTCATTGGGCTTTCATTTCCTCCCTCATCAACTTCATCATCAGTTGTTATTTATAGCTCCAGGTAATATTTTAATTATCTTTCATTGTGTTTTCATGTTCATATTTATATAGTTGATTCAATTAACCTATATAAAGAAATGATTTTGTGATGTTTATTTTGGATACAAGTCATGAGAGGATCCATATCCATTTATTTTTAACTAAAAGGGTGGCAGCTAAATTTTGCATTAATACGAAATGATTAAAAAAACTGAAATTAACAAATTAAATGGCATATGCCACAAACTTTTTAATATAGTTGTTTTGTTTATTGTTCTGGCACTGTTACACTTAGGCTTGGTTTGGTAAAGCTTTTTCAAGAAAAAGCACAAGCACCTTATTTTGCGTTTGGTAAATTAAAAAGTCGAAGTACTTGTGCTTGCGGCTTTTAAAAGTTAGGGGTGCTTTTGAAAGTTGGCTTGTGCTTATCAAATTTTATTTATTTTCTCTCACATATTTCCCGCCATTATATTGCCATTGAAATCCTCATATATTTCTAACTTCTCATCCTAGCCTTCACAAATTCTAACACAGTCTTCATATATTTTTTATTTTTCAACCTAATCTTCACAAATTTCAACACAAATACATCTCTATCACATATTAAGTATGAACTTCTATCTATTTATATTATTTTTTTCTGCGTTGTTTTTGTATTTTTTCCGTGGATCTATGATGTTTGTTTGTTTTTTATCTGTTTTTTGAAATGTGAAGAGGTTGACTTGGTTTATGAAAACTAATCATAAAATTTTTCTTGCATGAATATTAGTCAAAATTATAATATGTATATAAATATATAATTATAGATATATAATTATAAACATGTTTATTATAATTTTTTTAAGTTTTAAAAGCTGTTTTACTAAATACAATTGTGGTGTTTGTACTTATTAAAAGTCATTTTTAATTTAATTTTACCAAAGGCAAGTGCTGCAGCTTTTAAAAAGCTGTCTTTTAAAAGACAGTTTTCATAAGCTACTTTCAAAAAGTAAAAGTTTTACCAAACCAAGCCTTACAATGCTCTATACTTGCACAATCAAAAAATGGTATCTGCATATGTTGCTTCACATTAATATATGAACTTATACATTAACCTTGTGATCTTTATACATCTTTTGCTTGTTGATTATTTCTCATGTTTGGAAATTTTTGTGCATTCAGGGCAATGTGCTTGATTGATTTTGGATTACCGGTGGAGCAAGACGAAAGCGATATGCTAAATGCTCAAGAATCATTGGCCAAGAACTTGCAACAAAACTTTACTAATGTTAAGAAGAGGACAAAATTTAGGAGAAACTTTGACGTATTTTCATTAGATAACCCAGTTTTATTTTTAGCTCATGTCTCAAAAAATTCCTTCTTTATGGTAGAAAAGCCATGGCTGGAAGTGGTTAAAAGACTAGAAGCCCCACCAGTTCATAAACATATTTTTGGCACCTAAGTTTTCAAAACAAAATAGGGAGAAGAAAGGGTTGTTCTCAGCTTTAGGGGGTGACATGATGATGATGATAATGGTGTTGATGATGCATCTTTATAAGGGGGGATATAGAAAGAGGGTCCCTTTCAATGTTGTTTTTTACTCCTTTTTCTTATTTTGTCTCTCCATGGCTGGGATCCGTTGTCATGTATTGTGTTTTCATAATCAATTTTGTTCCATTGGTGATGATAGCTTTTTTACTTCATAGTTTTAGGCTTTATAACTCGTATTGTACTACTACACCATCTCTCCTTGGGCCTGTTTCTCTTGCTTGTGACATATAGAATCTTTTCATGACGCTTATGCATGAGTTGATTAAGACGTAAATGAAACTACCCTTGAAAGTAGGAATATTCTTGTGTTGAATGTTGATATTCAAAGTGTATCAATCCAGAGGGAAAAAGTAGGAATATTCTTGTGTTGAATGTTGATATTCAAAGTGTATCAATCCAGAGGGAAAACTAAGTTCAACAATTTTTTGATTCATCAAACTCTAGTATAAATTTATTGTTTTATTTACTTATTTTTAAATCGAGACCAACTTATCAAAATTCCCTTTTTTTTTGTCTTAATTAACATCTCTAAAATAGTATATCCTTGAAAGAGAATTATAAATATTGGCAAATAGAATTGGAATAATTGGAGTATATACTTATATTGCGACTAGTTATTTACTCATACGAGAGTAAAATAGTTTAGTACCTTTTTCATGAATGAAGGATGCCTATATAAAATTTTGAATTAGATTGGATAATATTTAACCCTATAGTTGTAAAATTTAAATGTTTTAATTAGATTGGATTCTTTTTAAACCTAATATAGTGAAAAGATATTATTAGTGTGCTGTACTCATCAATGCATGTTAACATGATATGTAACATGTACCCTCCAATAAAGGCAATGCATACTAGTAAAACTGTGTATCCATGATATGGAGCATGTGCCCTAAACCTTAACTCCATCTTGCTAACACCTAAAAGGTCTCTAATGACAAAGGTGAACCACAAAATGCCCATGGAATTAGAAATGATTAGTGAAAGGTGAGGTGTTTGTCCTTTTCTAAATATCTAAGTTGCTTTGAAATGTATCCATGCGGTTAGTTCAAGTCTGAGGATATAAACACCTTTTGAATGGAAGATTTTGTTGGATATCCTACCAAAACATAATATATTCAATAATTGTACTAAGTGTTGTGAATGGATCACAATTCAAAGTGAGTAGCTATCAAAAGGGGTTGTGGGGTTGCCCCTTTAGGCTGAAAATGAAACTTGGCTTTTGGTTTCATTTGGATACTTTGTCTATTTTTGGTGCCAAGCCCATTTCTCTTACCATATTTACCCACCCAAAGTAGTTGTGAGCAAGGCTGGCAGTAGCTGAACTTAATCAAGTGGGCCCCACTACTCATAACTAAGGCCTTTGGATTTGATTGATATATGGATTCATGGTGGTGAATAATGGCTCAAGTGAAATTGTGACCCCTCTTTCCTCTCTTATCAGTGGTTACTTCTTTTTATCTTTTCTTTTTTTGGTACTTTATTTGACCTGTTCATTTAATTTGAGTTGTAATTGTTTCACACAAAAGGAATTTTCTGAATTCAAGATCACTAGAAAAGATATTCTATTATTAAGAATTCCACTCCAGAAATTTTGAAAATGCTCCTAAGTTTTAATGTTTGATGAAATCACTGAAAATGAAACAAACTTGTCTACTATTGGACCAATTCCATGTTAGTATTAACATTCTCCCTTCTAAATTTACTATATCTTTTATTTTTTAGTAGTAAATTAGTTAACTAGAGAATGAAAAAAGGTTGAGCACCAATCTTAGAAGAGTTTCTGATTGGTATCACATTTTTTTACTGAACACATTTGGGAGGTCCCAGAGATGCATCATGCTTGTCACTCTGATTCATGACATAAAGATTCTGCATGATTTTAATTTTACATTTTCATAACAACACAATTTCCTTTTCTTTTATTTGAATTAGGATTGGCTATGTTGTGAACTTGTAATAAAACTTAGCATATGCAAAGTTTTTGCATCATGCTTGCTACTGATGACAACAACAAAAAAGAAGAAAGAAATTTAAAAAAAAAAATGGAAGACAGAAACCTTACCCAGTTTCTTATATTCTCTTAGGTTGTTCCCCAACTGCATTGGCAGTGTAGTACAGAAGCATATTCAAATAAAAGAGTGAAAGCTACAACAAAGGTTGCTTTTTTCCTTGTTAACAATTTAACATGTTGAAAAAGAAGAAAAAAATTAAATAAAAGGAGGAAATTAAAGGAATTTTTTTTCCCCTTTAAACAGACATTGAAATTTGAATATTTTTTCTTTCTTTCTTTTTTGACAATATCCCCCTTTTGGTCTCTCTTTCCATAGCAATGCAGCAGAAGTGACAGCAGCCACAGCAAAATGATTTTCATTTCATTTTCTTCCTTCTTCATCAAACCCACCTAATGAGGAGGAAAAAAAAAGGTTTAATATATTTTTAAAAAATCAATGTATTTAAACATCTGATACATTGGTTTTTCAATGTATGAGTTTGTTTAAATTAACAGTTATTTTGAATCAGAGGGAGTAATTTGAAGAGAATGGATCATGATTCATTACCTTGTTCCTCTGAAGCTTGTTTTCCTCTGAATAGGTTCTGGAATTTAGGCTTTCTCTGTATAACAAAATGTGCAAATAATTGATATTCATAAAGTATTGATCATAACTAAAACAATTTAATCAACCACAAACCAAACTATATATTATATACCTTTATTCTTGTTACTGATAAACACTGAGAAAAATCCAATGCATCTTCCACTGCTCCATTCCCTGAGAAACTCTTCTGTTCAATAAACAAAAGAATTCATTTAATTAATAAATTACTAACAAGAAATTAAACTATATGAAAATCATGTTAATTAGTATTATTATTATTATTATGTCATGAGAAATTAATGAATTTATTAACCTTGTGACTCTCCTTTGGAAAGTTGAAGATTGGTGAGCTAGCAGTGTCATCAAGATATGAAGATTGTTGTTGTTGTTGACTTCTTCCATATTCTTTTACCATCATCTTCTTCTTCTTCTTCTGTGATTCTTTGGTATTATTATTGTTATTAGCATACCAATTATTCTCACAATACCATGATGATGCATCATCATAATGTGGAGGACCTGATGAAGCATCAGAAACCATTGACAAATCTTCTTCAAACTCCTCCTCTTCCATTATTCTTCCTGCTCCTTTCCCTTCAAATTCATCTATTCTTTGGAAATAACTCTCAGAAACAAGTGAAGAAGATTGGTCCAAATAATGTGTCCAACCTGATTCACTAGCACTATTGTATTGTGAAGCTGATATATCCATCTCTTTTTTTTTTTCCTCTTTCTAATAAGAAAGAACTAATTTGATGCTCTTATATATATAGATTCTGTGATCAAAGGAACTTGTATAAGATCCTAAAGGGTAGCTGTTTTCCACACTCTCTTACTCTCATCATAAGTATAAGAAGAGGAGAAAAAGAAAAAGAAAAAGAAAGACTAATAATTCATTAACAAACAAAAAGGAGAGAGAGAGAAAAAAAAATAATAATAAAAAAATGCACTATAATTCTAAACTATTATGTGTCCTTTAGCACAATCCTTTCACCTTCTTATTTTATCTTTATGTGAATGAATCAATATGCCAGTTGGCCTTATGTGCGTGTGTGTATGTGTACGGCAGTGTCTTCTAGCAAAGAGGGAGTGAGAGAGATAAGGGGAGATGCAATAGCTCAGTATCAAAGGATTCATCCCATTAATTCACTCGTCTATTTAAATAAGTATTAAATATTTGATTTTTGCTTAGTATATATGAATATCCATTTACTAGTTATAAATTCTTAAATAAATTTTGATAGAGATAATTTTTTTTTAAATATTTGGATCTAATATATTTTTGTAATTTAAAAGTGTAGTTTGATATTTTTAATGAATGAAATTTTAGTTTTGTAAAAAAAATGATACTTTGTTTTGTTTTTTTTTTTTTTACCGAAGATATGGAAACTCGAATCCGCAACCTCTTAATTGAGTATGGGGAGACTATGCCATTTGAGCTATTGCTTCTTGGCTGATACTTTGTTTTGTTACTATGCAATGAAGTGTGACTTTGAATTTTAGTGATACTTATAATGTATTGAAAAAATTTTAAGTGTACCGGCGGTAAACACTGGTGTTCCAGTTATGTTAACCGTTGATTTTAATTAATATATATTATATATATTTTTTATAATTCAAATCAACAGTTAAAACAACTGGAATACTGGTGTTTCCGGCCCACTATAATAAATGAATTTTGAAATATATATATGGAGTTATTTTTCCATTATGGCAGCATTGCATTACCATGCTCCTCTCATAGGAGGATAGTGCTGTCCTTTCAGGACAAAAGTTAATCTTAATTTGGCCAATTCACAACTAATGATGCTTTAATGATTAGCCCTTTTGTTTCTATTAATGGTTATAGGGGGTTTTGATAGTTGACCTCACAATAAATGCTGTATGCTCCCTTCTCATATGGTTTTTGCTTTTTTTTTTTTTTTTTTTGTTACCTAGTTTATTTTTTATATATTTTTTTAAAATTTATTCTCTCAAGATAAATATAGAATGTGACTCTATTCAAATTATCCTTCAAATTCATCTTATAATAATAAACTAACACTAAATTCCAATTTTCTGTATATGTATTTAAAATTTATCATTGTAAGAAGATTAAACATGACTCAATTTAAATTGTGGTACAGATTTATCTTATAATAATAAAATGATGCTAAATTCCAAAAAAAGTACAATAAGATAAATGTTACAAATATCTCTCCTTTTATTTCCCCTCCCTCTCTCTTCATACATTTATGTCTGTTTTGCAACCACCAACAAAACAAGGTTCTTTAAGTTGTGAATGAATTGAGTATTATAGATTCTTTTAAATTGTGCTTAACAACTAACTCTATCACAATTCACAAATCAATATTTACCACTTAGTTTTAAACAAAAAAAGGGTCAAAAGTTTTTCTAATTTGGAAATTTCTTCTCCTTTTTTAAAGTTGAAATTGGGGGTCATAAAGCAATCCACAAAAATAATGTTGGTTACACCAATTAATAAAGTGATTGTTTTATTTAATTACAATAGTTGATTTTGATTAGAAACAAATAAAATTACTATGTATTTTGAGTACTAAAAAGTGTTTGTATTATAAATGCAAAGTGTCCTAATTGAGGTAGACAAAGGCACGTTATATTGAAAGAAAGCAGTGGTGAGGCCAAGATTTCAAAATGTTATGCGAATAAGAAGCAACTGTATTGCGGTGAAAAGACTGCTCCTTTATTTTCCTTCAGTAGTTTCTTCCTGCTTCTTATTTTTCATTTCACTTCCCTTTAAATTCATATGCAAAATGGTTGGTGAGAAGAGACTAGAGAGAACACTTTTTAATTTAGATATGGAAGGAGGAATGGTGTAGGACATAGTTATGGAGTGTACGAGTGTTTTACGCAGTTGTGGTATCAAGAGAAAATCGGACTAAAAAATTAAAAAAAATTGCATCACACAAATCGGACCGTCCGATTTGTATTTTAAACAATTAAAAAAAATTAATAATAAAATCGGACCATCTGATTTTTGTTTTCAAAATAAAAAAATTGTAAAAGTACAAATCGGACCCTCCAATTTTCTCTCCCACACAAATCGGACCATCCGATTTGTGTTCATAATTTTTTTAACAAAGAAATCGGACAATCCGATTTCTTCACTTTATGGTTCAAAAAAAATTATCCCACATTCATGTCTAACATCACCCACCTCCATACCTATGCACAATACACATAAAATTTGTATATCCAAAAAAATGAGCCTAGAGAAAACTTAGAACCAAAGGATACAAAGGAAATTATAATCTTTTATTAGTAAGAAAATAATGTAAATAATTATTACTTTTTTTAAAAGAAGATTTGAATGAGAAAGAATGAATACATAATTTGGAATTGATATATTGAAAGTTAGATGCAGCAGTGAAAAGCATTTAGAGAGAAAGAACATAGTACAAAAGATACAGCATGAACACATGACTAGAAGACATATAAGATTTTCAGAAATGCCACATAAGTTCAATACTCTCCCTGGTGACAAAAAACTTATCTAAGCCAAATGGTAGCAAAATCCATACAGTACTATGGCCCCATTAATCTTGGAAGCATTGCCCTTCCTTTCTATATCTGTGAATATGTACCTGTGAAAATTGTAGTGACATTAGGCTTGAAATCTGGTATCTATCTCTAGGGCCATATTATATATATATTTATTTTGTACTATGCCAATATCAATGCATTGAACCTATTGAACAGTAAAAACAATTCCATCACACTTGACATGGTAAACATGGTAATGCCATTAAATCTTCCATTCCTAGATTGGTTTCATGCCTATTTACTATTTAGAAAGTGTTGAGTTAATTGCTGGTCACTTGACCCTACTCTCATTTCAACAAGTCACTCAATCAATAATGAACCCAACCTCTATTCATTACTTCCTCTTATTATTATTTTAATTCCTTTTTTCGAATTGAATACTTTCTTTATTTTCTTGAGTCGGAAATTAAATTTTAAGAGTCGACTTTACAGCTGGCATTCAAAGAGTCGATCAGTAATACTTGTTTTCATTTGTTTACTTCTAAATATTTTCAAACCAAAATGGCAATAAATAAATTCTTGAATTGTTTGTAAATTAATTAATTAATTAATACAAATCAAACTATTTAATATGCTTTACTTTTTTTTAATATATAATAATTTAGGGTTATTGGGTAGTGTCAATTGACAATGAAATGTGACTTTATGTATAGATCATAGGGCCACTATATGATTCTGGTCTGACTCCAATTGGTCCCGCCCATTTTAATAGAATGTGTCCATTTGCATATGTTTGATGCTTACTGCTCTGTTAAGCACTTGGGTTATCAATCTCAATCATTTCTACCTGTAGAACTCTCTAAAGCTTAAATCATATTAAATAATAATCAATAATTCTATTCTATTATGGAAATCAATCTATCATGGAACTTAGGCTTCCATGGTTCATCATATGGGAACAAAAAACTTCTTATCCTAAATAATCCTAATAACCCACCGATTTTAGATTGGTGCATGTCATGTTCTTTTTCCAATCATAAATAGGTCATAGTACATTTAAATCATTAGTAGAAATACAACTACTTCATATATATATATATATATATATATATATATATATATATATATAAAAGAATTGGTGTCCAACTTTCTTTTTTAAAATACTTTTTATTATATATAATTTATAAAAAATTATTTTGTTATTTTCATAACTTGAACCTAAGACTTCTTATTAACTAATTTAAAAATAACTCACTATCTCACTTGATTCTCTTTTTATTATTTTAGCACATATTTAATATACAAAAGTAAATTAACAAGAACATTAGTGTCTATTAATAAACTAGTATATATAATAGGAATACAAAGAAGATTAGTGTCCAATTTTTCTTCTAAAATACTTTCGTTATATATAATTCATAAAAAAAAGATTTCTCCAAATTTTTGAATCCAAAATGTTTTAGTTAAATTATAAATCATTTGTCATCTCAACTAGTTCAATTTTTATTAAATACATTAGTATAAATATAATAGTATCTATTGATACACTACTATGTATAATTACATGTTCATTCGTATAACTAACTCAAGAATATAGGTTATATCTTTTTATTACATTTCGTTTAAGATGATTAGTTTCTCAACCCTCCAAATTTAAGTCAATTATTATATAATGAAAATGGTAATGTATTTCGAAAAAAAAAATAAGGAGTTTAACGTTCAATGAAAATCAACTTATTATTAAATATAAATAAAAAATTTAAGGAGAAATAAATTATAAAACACAATAAATCTTAAATTTTAAATTGTAACTTTAAATTATTGGTATAAAATATAATATTTGTTTAATTAACAAAAAAGTATAATATTTGCCAATGAGCTATAACTTAAATGACATAGTCTCTCCATACTCACCTAGAGGTCGCAGATTCGAGTCTCCCTGTATTTAAAAAAAAAAGGTGTAATATTCTTTACTACCTAATAAAGAATATTCAAAGATGGGTTATAAAAAAACTACTTATTTAAGAAAAAGCCTCACTTTATGTTTAATTTGAAAACAACAATACAATAATTAATGGTATAGGATGAGAGGAAAGAAAGGCACAAGCTATGTGTGAAGCCCATGCATGTAGATGAGCAGTTCAAATCATGGGTCATGACACATATGTTAATTACTTCAACAGTTTCTTCTATTCACCAATTGAAAAGAAAGAAAAAGACACTAATGAAACAGATATATATAAGAATTGGGATACTATCACCTTAGCCCTTAGGCCCTTTTTCATTTGTTATTATATGCTAAGAGTTAAGAGTGTAGCACTGTACAAGTATGGCACAAGAGCATTCCTACTATGGTCCCCTTTTCATGGCAACCAAGGTCAAACATTGCTTATACCATACAGTGCCTAACCACCGACGAAAAATACTTCAATCTTCCAAAATTAAATTCTAAATATTCATAATTAATTATTTTATTTATGTAAAATATCTTTAAATTATATAAAAATAATTAAAAAATTAGTAGTTTTAAAATTATATATACCTTATTTATATTTTAATAACATACAAATATATATTTATTTTTGGCACTTAGCTTTATATATATGGATATATATCCTATCCTATACCATCAACTTTCTTTCACTTTCACACCCAGGACAAATAATCAAGTCCATGTCACATTGGTTAAAGTCAAATCTTTATGCTTCAGTTTTCTACCTATCTAGAAGATAAGGGACATATTAGGGGGTATGCTGATGGAGGATGAAAATGAATTGTACATGACTACATTTAATGTAAACATGGCTTTAACAAAAACTAAGTGTAGGATACTAGGATTATATATATATATATATATATATATGAATCCTGCTTGAGAGCCAATGGAATATTTGTACAATATATACAATGAGCTATGAGTTAAAAAATGAACATCACTCATATTATCCAGAATAACCATTCGAGTACCAGGGATAATAAACATCTCATGTCATGAAACCACTCATCCCAAAAGCTTAAGCTGATTTTAGGGTTCACCAAGGATCGAATTCTTGACCTTTCGGATCTAAAACTCTGATACCATATCATGAAACCACTCATTCCAAAAGCTTAAGTTGATAGGAAAAGGTAATACTAATGGTTATATCTCTAATACTGAATCGGACATCCATAAACTCCATTATACATATTGTACAGATATTTCATTGACTCTCTATACTTCCTCTGTATATATATATCTTCAATTATTAATTAATTTATTTATTTAATGAGAAAAATACATTATATGTGAATCATGAGAATCTAATGTTCAGAAGTGATAGTAGTGTGTACAGAAAGAATTAAATACCTATTACATTGAAATAGTGAGATGAGAGACATAATTGAAAACTCACACTACACTTTGTTCTTGGATCTTTTTTTTTCCCCTGAAACAAAGAGTGTTAAGTCAATCTCAAATTCTGAAGCTACAAATGACATATCTCTGAAGCTTCACAGTGACCATGGTGAAACAATAATAATAATAATGATAATAATGCCACCAAAACCTAGAGCAGTGAAATTTGCACGTGCTTTTTTTGTCTGGTCCATGATTTCAGAGACCAACCTATTGAGACAAATAATTTAAAAGCATTTATAAAATGTGCAGAATTATAATTTGTTATTTAACTTCTTTTAACTTTATCATTATTGTACTATTTAGTATTTAACATCTAGAAAGGTAAGTCTGAATTGTCTTTTCTTTTAATTAAGGAAATTACCTGTCCTTGAGTGATAATTAGTAATCACCACTTACTCCAATTTTAATAGTGATGTGAAATTATTATTCCTTTTAATCTTGTCATGATTAGGAGACTTTCCCTGACAATTATTTTTGCATTATTGCTGCTTTACTAAGTTGTCATTTCACTATAATGCATAGCATATATAGCTTTCAGTCATTAATATATTAAGGTCTTCTCATGTTACACATTATTTTGGGACAGTAGAACAGAAACTAATAAGAGAGATGGGTACCCAAATAATCTCTTTATTTGTATATATATTTTTGTATTACGGTATTCCCATTTTAAGGATTAATCTGTCACGGATCTGAGTTTTATTTAAAAATTTACTAAGTTTTATTTAAAAATTTATTATCAATTAATGAATTGCTGCATATATAAAATGAGATTCAAATCTTTGATATTTGTTTAATTAGACGGGTGAAATCACCATTGCACGAATCCAAATTGCTTCTCTCCTTATTTATATATATAATTGTGTTTTTTTACAGGCACATGACACTGAGATATGGACACAAAGACATAAAATTGTGTTTGATAGATGAAACACGGATAGAGACATTGTATCCAGAGATATTGAATTAATGTATTTTGTATCCATACAGAAAGGACGGACACAGAGACACTGATAAGAGATATAATTTATTTTCTATTTTATCTTTTATTATTCTTGTTAATTTTTCATAATTATATTTTTCTTTCTAAATTTTTTAAATGAGAATAAATTGAACTTTTATAATTTATTCTAGTTTATCACCAAACGAAATATAAAAATACTAATTTTTATATTTCTGTACTTTGTGTCTTATTCTCAGTGTCTTATCTTATTCTATTTTCATAACTAAATCCAGCCTATGGTATGAAAAACAAGATTCTATGATGAATTACTAAGATAAGGTATAAAGTTTTTTTCTTTTTATTTTAAATAGTTTAGTAAATTATCAAAATGATATTCGAAAGTTCATATTAGGGATGGCAAAATTCCCCGAGACGTGGGGATCCCTGCGGGGACTGCCCCGAATGGGGATCCGATTGTGGGGAATTTTCCCCACGGGGATGGGGATGGGGGACAAAATTCCCCCGAAGCAGGCGTGGGGACCCGAGCGGGGATCCCCGCCCCGTCCCCGCTATTCCCCGAAATTTATGAATTCCTTAAATTTTCCTTAATAGTTTATTTCTCATATATGTTTTTTAGTCATTTCTCACACACACATATATAGAAACCCAAAACTCATAATCTTTATTTGCATAACCCTTCTTCAATTCAAAGATCCCTAAGGCTGTCCATACTCCATCTAACCTCTCTGCAGTCACCCCCTCGTCATCCTTCTCACCGAATCGTCACACCTCACTGTGCCATCACCCTTATCGCGTCGTAATTTCTATTTGCGGCATTCTTTTTCATAACTCTGCCGTCGTGTCCATTCTCCTCTCTGTTGCCACGTCTCTTACCTCGTCTACTGTTTTGTCCTTTGACTCGTCGTTGCGTCCCCCTATTGCGTTATTTCGAGAGAAGTCACCATCGTATCATTTAGACTTTTTGTATAAAATCTTGCAGTTTTTGTATAAGATAGATACTTGCAACTCTATTCATATGAAAATTAATAATTAGTTAGAATTATTATGTAGATGGGGAATGGGGTCCCCGCGGGGAATGGGGCCCCGTGGGGAATGGGGATGGGGATCAATATTCCCCCACGGCGGGGAATGGGGCGGGGATGGGGAACAAATCTGAGGGCGGGGATGGGGAGCAGGGAGGCATCCCCCGCCCCCGCCCTGCCCCATTGACATCCCTAGTTCATATTGCTAATGACATATAAATTTTTGAAAGATTTAAAAATGCGACAAAAAGAGCTAAATATATATATATTATAAACAATGACTTTAGATATCAAATTTTGATGCACATTTTTGTAATTATTATTAAAAAAAGATATTTTTATCCTTAAAATTTAGTAATTTTTTGTCAAGTAATTTAAAAAAAAATATTGTGAATGACCACATTTTTTTAAATAAAAAAAATCTAGAAATCAAATTGTGCTCTGAACATTTTGTGCATCTTCTAAATATTTATTCAAATATTGTCAAAAAAATTTAGATTAAATAAATAAGTTATTTGCTAAATATAAAAATTTTTTATTACTTACTAAAAAATATAATATTTATTAATTTTTTTATTATATTTTTAAATAATTCAAAAATTATTTTATCAATAACATATTTTAAAAGATTTTTTATCAGTAGTTAAATCTTTCGATATATCAAATTCGTAGTTAACCCTTATATAGTATTTGATATTTATGGTCAATTTGATACAATTATTATTACCGTTTCAATATAATAATCAACTTCTACTTATAAGTTTTAAAATATTGCGTATGCTTATAATAACTGATTTTCTAGCTTAAATTTTATCAAATTTTGCCTATAATCGAATTAATTTAGTTTTTCATCATTTTCCTAAAACAACTTTGAGTATTCACAAAAGTTTATGTTTTAACTTTTTAATTGTTGCCCATGAAATATATACTTATTCCTCAAGCAAAATGTAAGTTTCGGTAAACAACTTAATTAAGTTACTTTTGAGAAAATAGCTTAAACAATAAATATTTATATTAAAAGTAGTTTATAAATAAATTATTTTGTGTTTAGTTTTTTAGTTCTAAAAATACTTATTTTAAGAGAAATGTGATAAAAAGCTTTTTATTCTGAGAGAAGTCATTTTTTTTAATCTTTTTTTAAGTACCAAAATAGCTTTTTAGAAAGTTGCAATTTTATTTTGAAAATTGTACCAGACATTAATATTACATCTTTTCATAAGTTAAAAGTTAAAAAAAGTTACTTATAAACCCATCCAAACATACCCTTAGTCAAGTTACTTCATCTATCATCATCTCAAGGGATAAAGCAATAAGATTACTGGGTGTGATATGTTAGTAGTGCGAAAAATGTTAAAAGAGATTTCATTTCTTATAAAAAATAAATAAAGATTTCAATTTTAACGTAAATGAAGATAAATTTGATAAAAAAAAGACGAACATAATCAATATGAATTTTTCATATAATTTTATAATATATGCATGCGAACATATGATCAATAGCAAGAAATTAAATTTAATATATGTTAGAATATAATTAGGATCAATTAGGTACAATTAGTATTATTTAGTATATTTGAATATTTATTATAAGAGATTACGTCTTTATTATTATGATTTTTTTAGTATCTATAAGTATCTTTTTATATTGTATTATTCCAGACAATTTGCATAGACAACTTAAATACACTTAATAATATACCATCATTTCTCCAGTTTAGTCTCTTATTTCTAACATGATATCAGAGTCATGATATCCTCCTTGAAGAGAATAGGTTGTTTTTTTTGCGATGAAATCGCCGTAGTTTTTTAATTATTACAATTCTCTTAGTACCTATAAATACTGTTCTATATTGTATCATTCTAGACAACTTGAGTAGACAACTTGAATACTTACAAACCTTTTTCCTATTACTCCCTCTCCCTTTTCTAACATAGTATCAGAGTCATGATATCCTCCTTGAAGATGATAGGTTGTTTTCCTTGCGATGAAATCGCCGTAGTTTTTTGTATTTTTTTTCTGTCATTTTTCTTTCCCTTTTGTCACTCCTTTGATACTTTTTCACCTCACCGACTAGCCTATTTTGAGTTGAATGATCAAACACCATTGTCATCCGCTGCTTACCTATTCTCATGAAGAAATCATATAGTTTTCGCTCTCTTTTGACAGTTCCGTCGGCGTTCTCTCGTGTGTGGCAGTTCCGTCTGCGTTCTTTCGTGGCAATTCCATCTGCGTTACACTACAAGAAAATAGAGTTATTTTAACACTTTATTTTTTAACACCATAATTAAATGTCAAAACTAATATATATTTTTGACAAATATCACAAATGTCAAATTTTTTATGTTTTTTTGATGAATAATTTGACCGTAGAAAATTACTCCTCAATTTTGATACTCATTTGTTTTCAATTTACTCTACTATTTTTCTTCTTCTTTGGGCTCTGTTAATTTTGACATCACACTGCTCTCAGTTTAGGATTATACTACTCATTCTTTATCTTCAAAATCTCAATTTATTCTTTAGTTTCAAGATCTCATTTCATTCTTTGTTAAAATTTTTTGTTGAAAATATTTTATAGTCAATAAGTGTCAAAATAAATAGTATTTTTGACAATTAATAAGTATCACAGAAAATATGTTCTCAAAATTTTCTAACAAATTATTTTTGACAGCCAATATTTATCAAAATAAGATTTAAATTTTTTTCACAATCACTTATATGTTAAAAATACTATTTTTGACAAAATTTTTATTAACATATTTTCATAGTTAAAATAGTGTCAAAATTTATTTTTTTGACAAATTTTAATTTTCTTTTACACATTATAACCCTAAAAAATAATCTATATCGTTGTAGTGGTTCTCTCGTGGCAGTTCCGTTTATGTTCTCTCTTGGCAGTTTCGTCTGCATCTTCGCGTGGCAGTTCTGTTTGCATTTCGTCTGTGTTTCCTTGTGGCAGTTCCATCTGCATTTCTTTCCGGCAGTTCCATCTGCACTTCCTCGGCAGTTCGATCTGCGCTTCCTTCAAACAAGCGGCAATTCCGTCTGTGCTTCTTTCAGACAAGCAGCAGTTCCGTCTGCGCTTCCTTCAGACAAGCGGCAGTTCCGTCTGCGCTTCCTTAAGACTAACAGTAGTTCCATATGCACTTCCTTTAGACAAGCGGCAGTTCCATCTGCGCTTCATTCAGACAAGTGGCAGTTCCATCTGCACTTCCTTCCGACAGTTCTGTCTGAACCCGTTTTATCGGTTTATGCAGTTTTTTTTTCTCTTTATTTCGTTGTTTTAAATAAGTTTCAAACTCAAGTGAGGGGATGTTAGAATATAATTAGAATCAATTAGTATTATTTAGTATATCTGAATATTTATTATAGAAAATTACGTTTTTATTATTACGATTCTCTTAGTACCTATAAATACCCTTTTATATTGTATTATTCTAGACAACTTGCATAGACAACTTGAATACACTCAATAATATACCATCATTTCTCCAATTTAGTCTCTTATTTCTAACAATATAATTTTATCATGTTAACATAAAGTAAAATTTAATAAGATAATACATGTATAATTTTATATATTTTTTATAATATATTTTTAAGATCTGTATAATTTCATATATTTTTTGATAATATAATATATGCATGCGAACATATGATCAACAGCAAGAAATTTCATATAATTTTATCATATTAACATGAAGTAAAATTTAATAAGATAATTCGAGTGTATAATATCTACTTTTCTAAAAGAAAAGTTTTTCAAAATTTGGCATGCATGGGGGCAAATACTTTCAAGTATGACTATATATATATATATATATATTAGATAATTTTTAATATTGCAAGCACATCAACAAAAATGATATATACAATGTTTTACAGGAAAAAAACTTGTATGTCCCTTATCAAGTCCCTTTTAATGTGTAACACAAAATGCTAGTCCCAATGAAGATACTACTAGACTAAGACATGACAATATAATTAAACATGGCCTTTTAGTATTAGGATGCAACTACACCCACTTGTTACAAGACAGGTAGTAAGTAGTCCCCAATGAAGTTGATACAAAACTTGAGCAGTAACCCACATGCATGCATACAATAACATAAAACAAGATCAATTACACTTATTTTTCTTCAAGTTTAGAAAAATTCATAATTCTCTTTTATTTGTTTAGGTTATATTAAATAATTTTGGTTTGAATAAAACTTAGGTATTTTAAAATATACGTATTTTGGATTGATCATGATATATTTTGTTTTAATCTAGTAAAATTTAAAATATCTTTAATTATTTTAGACATGTCATTATTTTTTTATTAAGTATTGATGTTATAGGTTAAATATTCATGTGAAAAGCTAAATGCCAAAATTTGACTCTCTACTACCCGGTGGATCAAATTTCTGTAAAAAAAAAAATTAAAAATGAATTTCTTTGGTTGTCATTACCAATGGATTTTATCCGTCGCAAAAATAATTTTGTTATTAAAGAATTATTACCGACAGAAATAATCTATTTTTAGTTGAAAAATATTTATTCATTGCAGATGAATTAGATTTGTTGTTTTTTTTTAGTCAAATTAATGATAAATTTTGAAATTTGATGGTAATTTTTATTGATTCTATTTTTAGTGACAAATTTCATCCGTCACTATTTTTGTTACTAATATTAATGTCCATTACTAAACTAAAAGCAAATCGTTATTAAAAATCTATCAGTAATAATCTAAAAAATTGTAGTAGTGACCAAATCAAAACAACAAAAAAAATGATCTTTTTAAGGACGAAAATTATATAAAACTCTACTAAATCTCAAAAAAAAAATTGTTACCATATAAATATAATTATTAGTCTAAATTAGGACTAAAATAACGTAGATGAATATAATTTGATGATATATATTAAAATTAAACTCTTAGAATAATTAAAAAAATTTACAAATTATTGTTAAGGAGTCTGATAAGAGAGAAAGAAAATTGATTTTTGCAGCTATTAAGCATGCTAACAATGCAATCATGGTTTGGACAAAAGGCCAGCTGTGAGAAGAGAGAGAAAAGCAAAAAAAGAAATAGGAGCTAACAATCCATATGCATGCTGAATTGCTGATCGTATGAGAAAGCGGCGATCCCGCTACCACTGACCATGTTTTCCGGAATGATATATACATACATGCCTTATTCTTATTATCATTATTATTAGGTTCTTGGAAGATGCTGTTTTGAACAGAAACAAAATAAAAATCCCAATAATCCCTGAGAGTCACAGAGAGAGAAAGAAGCATGTGAGCGTATCTGATGGGTATTCCCCAGTTATGATACGCTGATGAGACACCTACCTCTCCCATCATCACTACTTCTTTCTTTCTTTCTCCTCCTCTCACCATTCTTCCCATTCCACTCCACCCTCCTTTGGATTCATTCTCCATTCTTACCACTTTTCCTTTTTCTATTTTCCGTACTTCTATTCTATTGTACGGCCCCCAACAATTTCATTTTGTGTCTCACATTTATTTATATCTTTAAAACTTTAATTTTTTATACAAATTCAACCATTTCCTATCATTATTACTAGGGCAATTTACGCATCTAAATTGTTTGACCCCCAATATTACACAAATACATTGTTTCCAAATTTAATACGCAAATGCATTGTTTCACTATTTTATGTAAACCGCTACTGGCAGTAGCGGTTTACAGATGTGCATAAACCGCTACAACCAGCCGCAGTTTATGTGTGAATGTGTGAGTGTAAACTGCTGCTGCTAGCAGCGGTTTACGTGCGTGTGTATGTGAGTGTAAACTAGCGGTTTACGTGCGTGTGTGTGAGTGTAAACCGCTACTGCCAGTAGCGGTTTACGTGTATGTGTGTGTATACTATTTAAATAATATTATAAATAAAAAATTTAATTTATCATTTCACAATATAATTTAAAAAATATAAATATGCATGTAATAAATTTTTTATTTGTATTTATTATTAAAATGAGAGACCAAATTACAAATAAAAAAATACAGTCTTCAAAGTATTGAATTATATAAAGCAAGACTAATTTTTTTTATTCTCATCTCTTTTAAAATTTATAAATAATAAAATAATTTATTTTTAGCCAAAAGTTTACTAAATTATATATTTTACTCTTTAAAAATCACTTCATTCTCTTTTATTTATATCAACCATACAAAGGAGATTGGAGAGTTTGGAAAATGGGTTGTGTTCTTTGCTGCTGATTTGCATTTGAGGTTCTAGCTAAATGATTTTTTTTATTTGTGCAACTTTGTTGTCTTATACCAAAAAATAAAAATTATTTGTATTTTACAGTTGATTAATTAGATAAATAATAGTGATAGCATCATAATTTTGATGAATAAAATAAAAAATATAAATATGCATGTAATAATTTTTTATTTATATTTATTATTAAAATGAGATTAAATAGCAAATCAAAGAGTGAGTACTCAGAGAGTACTAAAATATATAAACTAAGACTAATTTTTTTTTTTATCTTCATCCCTTCTAAAACTCATGAATGATAAAATAATTTATTTTTAGTAAAAAATTCACTAAATCATACACTTTTTCTTTAAAAATTACTTCATTTTTTATCCATATAAATCATATGATTGCAAAAAATATATACTCCATTTTCTTTCTCTCAATTTTTTTGTAACTTAATTTAGCATAAACAAACATTTTTTCTAATCAACGTGAGGAACACAGAAACCGCTAAATTAAGTTACAAAAAAATTGAGGGAAAGAAAACGGAGTATATATTTTTTGCAATCATATGATTTATATGGATAAAAAAATGAAGTAATTTTTAAAGAAAAAGTGTATGCTTTAGTGAATTTTTTACTAAAAATAAATTATTTTATCATTCATGAGTTTTAAAAGGGATGAAGATTAAAAAAAAATTAGTCTTAGTTTATATATTTTAGTACTCTGTGAGTACTCACTCTTTGATTTGCTATTTAATCTCATTTTAATAATAAATACAAATAAAAAATTTATTACATGCATATTTATATTTTTTAAATTATATTGTGAAATGATAAATTAAATTTTTTATTTATAATATTATTTAAATAGTATACACACATACACGTAAACCGCTACTGGCAGTAGCGGTTTATACTCACACACACATGCACGTAAACCGCTACTGCCAGTAGCGGTTTACACTCACACACGCACGTAAACCGCTGCTGGCAGCAGCGGTTTACACTCACACACTCACACACATAAACCGCGGCTGGTTGTAGCGGTTTATGCACACCTGTAAACCGCTACTGCCAGTAGCGGTTTACATAAAATAGTGAAACAATGCATTTGCGTATTAAATTTGGAAACAATGTGTTTGCGTAATATTGAGGTCAAACAATTTAGATGCGTAAATTACCCTTATTACTACTCATACTTGATACCCGTGAGATATTTTATATGAACATAATTTTATTTTGCTGAATCCTAGTATCTTTATGCTTGCTTACTGCAGTTATTTTAAGTATGTTAAAATTAAAATTATATTTTTAATAATATTTTTTAAAATGTATTATTAAATAATAAAAAATATTATTTTAATTTTAATAGTATATTTTAAAACATCATAATTATTGTAATATAGACATATTAAAATACATATTTTATTTTTTCGTTCTTCAGCTGCTATTTAAACATGTATTCCTCTTATACATGAATTTAAATTTTATATTAGAATGTATTTTTATATATACACATGTATGTTTAAATTACGGTGTAGTTTTATGTATATATGTGTTTGTGTTTGCAACTTTAAAAAGATAAGAGCGATTTTGAAAATATCTAAGATAAAACTTATTAAAGATAGTTTGTGCTTATTGAAATTAAAAAGTCTAATATGATCTCATATATTAATTTATTTTTAAATTTAATTCTTTTATTAATGTCTACTGCAATATTTGTTATATTTTAAAAGCTATTTTATTAGACACACTTGTTATTTTTTGTACTTATTGAAAGTTATTTTTTATTTAATTTACTAAATATAGATGTTATAACTTTTAAAAAGTTATCTTTTAAAAACTAATTTTTATAAGTTATTTTTAAAAATAAAAATTTTACCAAACAAAACCTAAAATTAGCTACCAAAATCAATCACTAGTATAAAATACATGTTAAAATATAAAATATATATTAAAAATAAGCTAAACAATATATATATATATATATATATATATATACATGGTGGTTAATTTTAGTAGTTGATTTTGGTGTATAAATAACATTTTTGATTATCAAAATATAGATGTAATACAAAAAAAAAATTAATTTACTAATAAATATTAAAATTGAGTAGAAAACTTCAAGAATATAATTTTAACTACATAAATTTTTTAATTGAATAGTATCACAATATTCTATTTTTGTTAAGTTGATTTAATATATATATATATATATATATATATTGTATTTTAGATAAAATTTAATAAGAAGATTTTTATTATTGTACGAGATTTAAATTTAATAAGATAAATTTTTTGACAAAAAAATTTAGCATAATTTTTATTTTAATATGAAGTTAAATATAATTTTATAATGAGAGAATATATATATATATATATATATATATATATATATATATATATATATTTTTTTTTTTCTAATACTTTTTAACAATTTCAGTGTGCCCCTACACCATATTAAATAGATCCGTCCCTAGTTGAGATTAACCTATTACTCTAGCATTAGAAATATAAAAAGTTCTCATCTATATTTCTATACAATAAAAAATGGAAATTTGGATGAATTTGGTATAATTTTTTTTTTCAAATTATTATTTTTTGCATAGATGTTTTCTGTTATTTTAGAATTTGACCCTAGAAAAATTTTCAGTGTGTAAGATGGTTGATATACCATCTTAACTAATCTCATATTCGCTGTAACTACACATATTTAAATAAACTAGTAGAATTAATAATTTCTGTAATTGTGTAATAATTTAGAGGCATGTACTTTGGATGTACTTTTGTTGTGCTCCTAGAGGCATGTAATATTTAAATACAAGTGACAATAAGGTTAACATCATAGCCAGGACAGGAATGAATCCATCCTAGACTTATGAAGAAAATAAGGTGCTAGAGATCAGGGTATCTGGTAGAGGGTGGGTATGTAGTAGCAGAGATATTAGGGTTTTTGGACATACTTATTAAATTCAATTTAATAATCAAATCGGACAAAATATTAAATTATTGGTTCAATTGATGCATCACTAATTAAATTGCTTAAATCAAATCAATCAATTAAATATATAAAAAATATATTTTAATTTAACTTTTGTAATATATTTAATAAAATATACCATGTATCAAAATTTATACCAAATTTGTTCCCACTCTATTTTTTTATTTATATTTCATATCGATGACCAAACATGGCCCCATAGAGACTCATGCATTAAGCATTCAATATTCATAGCCGAAGACTTCACATGTCACCCTAAAAATCTTCAAGCCTAATATTAAGGCAGTCAAAATTACCATCAATCAATCTGAATAATAGTTATATAATACATTGGACTTCAACTAAAACTTAGTTACCCTTCTTTTCTTTTCTTTAGAACAATAAAAGAAATTAAATAATTGGGATGAATGACCACTCTTTAATACATTAAGGGATGTACATATTAAAATTAAAGAGTTGTTGGTTGTTCCAATTCATATAGTATAGAAAAATTTTCAAGTGTACTAGAGTGTTTCAGTGATTTTTAACCGTTGATCTTAATTATAAAAAAATATATAATACATATATTTAAGATTAATGGTTAAAAAATCACTGAAATACTGGTGTACCGGTATACTTGAAAACTTTCCTTGTAAATGTTTGCACAATAAAGACATTTTTTTTGTCCTATTCATATAAGCATTTACATAAATTAAAAAAAAAATGAGAAGAGAAGTAGTGAGCATTAAAATCGCATGTTGCATTCAATTTTGCTACCCTAATGATCCCAAACAAGAACAGACAGATATGATACAATAATTAAACACCAATATCTCCATCCTTGTCATTGCTTTGTGTATAAGCATGAAAAAGATTGCCCATGTAAAAATATGTTTTATTATAATGTGCTAACATTAAGAAAAATGGCACTATTACTTCAAGTTCCCTAAAAAGTTCAATGAAACCATGTAATGAGAGAAACTAATACAAGAAACCTTTCTCAAAAAACAGAACAGAACACACATTGCATTCTTAAAGTGCTGGAAATAACTCATCAAGCCTGCATGGTAAAGAATAGAATTCATTGTTCCTAACATCCTTGTTATACATGGTGAACCTCTCCCACCATTGCATTCCACTGTCTTTTCGATCATCATCGTTTTCGCGCAACAGTGTGATGTCCAGAATGAATGCAACCAAGGCAGCAACCATTGTATGTGACATGAACATGACTGTCACAATGTCATTGAACTGCCAAAATAAATGTATATGTTAAAAATTTTATTTTTTGTTACCAATTTTGTATGTTATATACTAAGGTCCTAACAAAATAAAATTTTGATTGCTTTTTGGTCAAGTTATCTCACCCATCTTGCACCAGCTGATTCATGCTTCACATGATAATATTCTGAGAAATATTGTGGAATTGAGAAGCCAATGAAGAATGTGAATCCCAAAATAAACAAGGTTCTGAAGCTGTTGAGGTTACAGAATTGGAGAAATCCAAGGCCAGAAGAAGCTACATATTATCACAAAATTACAAACCAAAATTGTTTAAAGCTCTAACATGCAGAGAATGAGACAGAAACTTAAGACTAGGTAAGAATTGAATAAGAGAATCTTACAGACATAGCCGAAGACCACACAGTATAAGGCTGCGAAGATTGGCAAAGGTATAGAGGTGAAAAGCGCGCCGAATTTCCCTGGAATTATTTAACATATAATATACCATTAGTTCATGAATCTCAACATGGTGAAGTTCTAGAATGTAACAAGTTTTATTGGTTCAATATTACCAAATACAGAGAATAAAATCATAAAGCCTGCTGATATTTGAATGACTCTTCGGCTTCCAACTCTTGTTAATGCTAACAAACCAGCATTCTCCCTGAAAATGATGCAATCCATAAAAATAAGGAAAAACTTGATAAGAGTCTAAAGTTCCATTAAAACATTCACAAGAGTAAGATCTCTTTTAATAATAAAATTCATAAGTTCCTTGATTTATTGAGATACAAGACTCTTATAATTTGATTAAAAGACTTACACTGATGCTGTGCTTCCAGTGACAGAACCAAACATGCTATTCAGCATTGTAGCTACTCCCTAAAATCACAATAGAGTCACATAAATTTTAACTTTTATCATATGTTTCATTTATAATATGGGCCAAGAAAGAATGGCAAATTGTAATGAATCATGGTATCTTACAATCCAGCCAGCTCCACGGCTGATAATAGATGGTGGCACCGGCGTTGCGCTTCCAAATCTTGCCGAAGCATAGAATGTTCCGGTAGACTGCATATGAGTAAGAAAAATACAAAAAAGGGAAAATCAAAAGTGTATTTTGCCTAATTTTCAAGGTTTATATTATCAAAAACTAGTAACTAATATGGTTGCATTGTGCATACCTCAAATAGAGAAACAAAAGAAGCAGCCATCATAGCAAAAGCTTCTCCAGCATTGAAAGTAGGACTTCCCCATTGGAAGGGGTAAGGAAAATATACCCTGCATGAAAAAAGAAGCTTAAATTACAACTATTTATGCACTGCTAAATTTACATCTTGTTCTGTTTGATGTTAAGTAATAAGTAATAATAATAACTTGATTAAACAAATCCACACATGGAATCTCATGTCTATCTATATAAGTATCTCCAACTTACTTACTTAGAAGTTAGAACATAAGTTTGTGTTCTCCAAACAATGAATTTTAGCAGTGATAAATCTTCTTTGAGTGAAAGCATAATTGAGGTTACTCAATCTTACCATGAGGCGGCGCTCACAAGTCCGGCTCGATCAGTTCGGCAGCTAGTCTGTGTAGTTTCTGGCCTGTTGTTATATGCAGTGCATGAAGTGAGAAGCTGTGCAAATAGCCATGAAATCACAACCGTGGACAGCACTGCGAATCGGTCATGTATAGGCTTCTTTGTTGCAATATATCTATGTAGATACTGCAGAAGAAAAAAGTTGTAAACTGATTCAAACTTCTCCATATCCATAATCCATTCCTATTTTACATTTTCTAAATTCACCTTTTCAAAACTTTGCAATAAGATAACAAATAGTTAATAGGAATATTTATAAACAGAGAAGACTAAGAACTTGCCTGTGAGATGAACACCAAGAGAATTAGTGTTGGAAGCCCATATTCGACACATTTTGCAAGCTGTGACATTCATTTGGACAAGATTTAGAAAGAAATTGCTGAATAGAACTTAAAAGATAAAGATCACAAACTAATTGAATGAAAAAGTGGGAGAAAACTTGGAATTCTTTACCATTGGGAATCCAAGATGATAGAGAGTAAGTCCAGTGAAAGTTACATATGGGACTACAGAAAGTGGACTAAGAAACCTGACAACAATTAAAATGAAAACCCAATCAACAAAGAGAAATGATATTTGTATCACTTTTCGCCAGTCACTGAGTCGAGAAAGTCGAATTCACTACCTGACAGCATTCCTCCAAAAGCCGAAAAATCCGAGTACCATCTGGAAACATGCACTTAAGATCAAGGCACCTTGAATCCCTCTCATTGTCTGAGTGAATCTCTGAGTTATAGAAAATATTTTAGTTTTTAAGAGAAAAAAAGAAAAGTCAACCATTTAAGTCAAAATCAACACAATGGGTAGCATCTAAAGAAAGAAAAATGACATTAACCTCATAAGGATCTGTATATAAATCATATCTTTTAGCTTGAACTATTGAAATGACTGGTATTATGTAACTGTATGAACCAGCAATAACTGTTGGCAATCTGGTTCCAAACAAAGATTGAAGAATGGTGCTTAACCCTGCAACAAAGAGAAGGGTCTGAATCACCCTCACCTTCTCAGCCTACATTAGATCAAAGAACTTGGTATCATTAAATTTCAGAGTGTTTAGAAACAAAAGAATGAATCAAAGAAAGATTGAGAAAGTGATTACATCTCCTCCACCCATTTGAGGAACAATTATGGTTGGAATCAGGACAATCATGCCAAGAGTCAAAATGTAATGCTGGAACCCCAACAAAAATGCTTCAGCTGCATTGTCATCAAATTTCAGCTAAAATTTTACTGCTCACAAAATTTGATTACATAGCCAAAATTTTGAATGCATGCAAACATAAATTCCTTCAATTGGGAACATAATGTTTTCTTCCTAAGACTAATTGGCTATAAGCTTTTTCTCCATGCACTTTTCCAAAGCCTATGCCAGATTCTTTGTATTGGATTATTTTTTTTTCTTTTATTTTGGATAATATATTATATTTATTTTCTTCCTAAAGCTTGGGAGAAGCTATTGTCAGTTTGTCACGGTCTATTGTCATATTATTTAATTGTTCAAAAATACCCTTGCTTCTCTTAAAATATTTTTTAAGCTCATTATCATTAATATTTTCAAAAAGAAAATTGTATACCATAAAATATTTAGAAAAAAAATTAAAGAATATATGAACATGTATATGTATGAATAAATGAACATGTATTATGTATGAACAAAGGAAACAGGTATTATGTATGAATAAAGCTTTTAGCCAAAATTTCACCGCCGTTGCTATAAAAATGCTGCAACATTAGTATGACAATCATGCTAGAGTCAAGAGTGGTAAAGTTTGTGTCTACAAATCACATAGTAGGAGAATTTGATACACAAATGTTGAACATAGCCACCATGACAAACAGCAAGCATCAATGAAAAAAAAAAAAAAAAAAAACTTAAGTAAAGAAGAGTGTAATTACGCCATGGAGGAGGACTGTTGATGCAATATTGAACTCCGGGCAATTGATCTTTTACTGGGTGTGGCTGAACCTGCACCTCTACTATCTTTTTGCAACATTTCTTGCAACCTTTGCTGCAATCTTCTCCACCATTATTTTGAGCCATTCACCACAAACACAACTATGGAGGGAAGAAAATGATTAGTGCAAATTACTGTTAAATCTTATTTGTAGGCAAGAGGAAGTTGACATTAGTTGCTATATTATTCAAAAATTGAGTTTAAATGAGTTTAATTACAATTATTAAGAAAATTGATGGTTTTATCGGTTACAAAAATTGGAATTGAAAATCACAATTCTTATTAATCACCTAAAACGGTCTAATAAATTCATCAACTTAATGTTTATTTTTCAATATAATATATTTATATTTGAAAAAGTTATGATATTCACATTTAATTATAAAAGTTAAATTTCGTTTTAAAACCTTAAAGAATATTTAATTAAAAGCCATTAAAATCATAATAATAATTCATTTTGCTAATAAATATTGATTCTGATTCTTTTTCAACTATACCCTTAGAGAAGCAAACTATCATAACTTGCCTCACTGTAAAATTCCATCAACCTTGATCTATTTGCGGATTCTTGTAAAACCTCCTTCACGAGGGGTCAGAAGGGTCTTACTAAAACTTTTTTTTTTTTTTTCTTGTTTCCTTGGGGATTGATCCCTTAATCCCTTCTTCTCCACCTAAAAACAAAAACTATTATTTGTACACTTGAATAAATATTTTACTTTTACATACACTTAATTTAAATGTAATTCTTATGTACTTTTAATTCTATCATATTTTTCATTCTTTAATTTAATAAGCGTACAAATTAAACCCCAATTTTAATATACATCTATGATCTATCGAATCTATTTGAGCCGTTGCTATCTGTGTGAATTATGATTGGCCAAAGTTAGGACATAAGAAATCAATGTATTGACCCACAGTCTACATAAGGTTAAATTCAAATAGCTGTCTACAAAGAATCACTAAAAGAAGCAACAGCCACAACCATGAGTTTCTTTAGTGCATTAGATCCATCAAAGACTTCAACATGATGAAGCTATTTTATTATAATGATGATGATCATGGCAAATTAGACAAGTATGTATTTTCCAAGTTCCAAACCTCCAATCATTTTAATCTCATGTCATGTTAATTCCACAGTATTCCTTTCTTGCATAACTTCTAGCAGTAATACTCTTTGTTGACAACTACACCTGAATAATTCAATGCTAACATAGTAATAGTAGACTAATACTCTTTGTTGACAACTACACATAAATAATTCAATACTAACATAGTAGTAGTAGTAGACTACTAGTAGTTCTTTACTTTATAACTAAGGTAAATGAGGAAAAATGATCTCTTCTCAATTCTAACTGAGGTGTCTTTGGAAACAATGATTTAGTACAGAGAGCTAAACAGTTTTAATTCATAATTTAACTCAAATTCTGATTTCAAACTAAACACTATGAATTAGAACTAGGATATCAAAATGTGCAAATTGAAAATTAATCACATTCGGCGGAATAATTCACCAGAACTGTACTCTTCCATGGTTAAAATCATTCCTATAACCATATGAACAGAAAACTATCATATTTGATAATCCCTAAATCCAAATCAACCTAATATTTAATACAGAATAAAGCAAGAACATTTAAACTAGTTTTCAGTTTCACCAATATTGTCAACTTTCCTAATCCAAACCATCTTCTCACCTCTTTTGCCCCTTTCAAAATCCCTGTTGCCATAGCCATAGTCATTACCATGACCGCTTCTATAACCCTTTCTGTTAATGTAACCATAAATGCTACCACCATAAGAACTAGGTTGAGCGTAATTGAGACCATCACCCATTCTTCTAAACTCTAAACCCCTAAATCTCTGCTCAACCTCCTCCATCGGCACACCACCACCACCACCAGCACTCTCCTCGTTGGATTGGCTTTCCATGATTTTGGCTTTCTCCTCTTCAGCATTACTTACTTCCTCCCTCTGTTTCTTTCCATTCTCTCCTCCCATTTCTGTTTTCTTTTTCACAATCAGAGATTTTGGCTTTGTGGCATTCATCTTCGATTCACCGTCTCCTATTCCTACGTCATGGCATTGTTTCTCAGCATTGGTTCCAAAATCGGCACGAATTTTTCCGCGATTCAAGCGACCATTGCGATCGTGTTTTCCGACAAAAGACCTAGAAGCTGTTCCACGGCGTTGCTCTTGTTTCACTTCCTCATCCTCATCCTGTTTCTCTTTCTCTTTCTTCTCTTCGGTTTTGATTCCACCTTCATAAACATTAGGTTTTGGCTTCGCTTCCTTGTTCTTCTTCGGTTCGTAGTTGCCTTTACTTTTCGCATCGGCGCCTCTAATTCCTGTATCAGCTTCATTGCGTTGTTTCTCGGCATTAGTTCCCGAGTCACCACGAACTTTCCAATGATTCGCCCGATTGAAGTGACTTTGTTTTCTGGCAAAAACCCTAACAGCGGCTCCATGGCGGTGTTGCTGGTAAAAATATTCCGGGCGCGATCCCTGTTTCACTTCCTCTTTCTCCTTCTCTTCATTCTCTTCGAATTTTGTTCCTCTTTCTTCAACCCTAGCTTGTTTCGTCTTCGATTTCACTTTCTCCTTCCATTGCATGCTACCTTCTCCTTCTAGACTGACGTCTCCGTCTCTGTCTCTGTCTATGCCTTCTGAATCATCACGATTTTTCTGTTGATTACGGTTATTTGGATTCTCTTTCCCAGCGAAAGACCTAGAAGCGGTTGCATGCCTTTGGTGAGACTCTCCCTGTAACTGTTCAAGTCCAATTTTGTCTTCGTGTTGCTGTTCATGTGGTGGTGGTTGTTGTTGTTGCTGCTTTTGTTGTTGGAGCCAGGATTGTTGCAGCTGAGCCAGAGTGACGTAGTTGGCAGGAAGAGAAGGACGTCTCTTCTTTTCCTCCATTTTTTTTGTGTGCTTTAACAGCAGGTTTGAAAATTGAGTTGAATCTGAAGTTGCATTTGTGTTTGTGTATTAGTGTGTGTGTTTTTTCTTCCTCACTATTGAAAAGGAGGAACTGAAAGATGCCTTCCTTGTAAGTAAAACTTCTAGGAATGGGTTAAAAAGAAAATAAAAAATTCTTCACATCCCTTGAAATTTGTTAAAATTACACTTACACTTGTTCCTTCTTGGCCTGGATTCTTGATTTTCACAATGGTTTCGAATAAATAAAGTCACTGTTAAATTTATTATTTGAGAAAATGTGTATAAAAATACAAATTGTAAAATATTTAATGTATTTATTATATGTTTCTTTTAAAAAAATTTACTTAATAATAACCTTAAATAGAAGTGTGTAGATTGAATTGGATTATTCATAATTTTATAAATTAAAGACGTTAATTTATTCAATGTTTTAGAAAATATAAAAAATTTAGTCAAATAATGCTTTTAAAATATATACTTAGACCTTAAAACATATATTAGTAGGATATTTCTAATACATTAAATGTATAAAAAAATTTAATAATCATTTGAAATACTAAGGAATGCAATGCTATTAGTAAGATTCATAACAAACTACATTTATATTATCATAACTTGATGAAAATTAGATTTGACATTAAACCAATTTGGTATTAGTATAACAATTGAACCGGTTTAATATGAATTCAATTAAAGTATTAATAAAATCCATCAAAATTTTATTGACAAGTTGTCATTCACAATAATATTTGTTATTACTTATTAAGATTTCAAGAAGATTAAATTGCAAAAGAAAAAGGTAAAATCTTAGGAGGCATTGAACATTGAAATTTGTTTATGTTTTTTAAATCTCAACAATATCATTCACATTCAGCATTGTAAAACCAATGTTAAAAAGAGAGAATATTTGATATCTGTTACCAAGACCATGCCAATTGTTATGCATATTAGGCTATGATAATTGATTAGAGAGCATAGTTTACTCTTTAACTAATGTTTAAGGAAATGCAATTGTGTTTATAAAGATGCAAATGGTCAATTGAGAACAACAACAGATACTTCTATAATGATTAACTAGGAGGGGTCTAGGATCTGCTTTTATGGTGTTTCTATTTTTTTTTTATTTGCTTGTCATTCTAATGTTGCTGCATTTTTATAGCAACGGCTATGGAAATTTGGCTAAAAGCTTTATTCATAATAATACATGTTTCATTTGTTCATACATAATACATGTCCATTTATTCATACATAATACATGTTTATATATTCTTTAATTTTTTTCAAAATATTTTATGGTATACAAATTTTTTTTTTGAAAATATTAATGATAATGAGCTTAAAAAATATGTATGAATGAAAGAGAAGTAAGGGTATTTTTGAACAATTAAATAATATAATAATAAAAATTTTAATGATCCTCTAATATTCATCAAAATATAATATATTATCCAAAATGAAAGATAAAAAAAAAATCCAATACAAAGAATCTAGGCTGTGGAAAAGTGCATGCAGAAAATGCTTATAGCCATCAGTCCTTGGAAGAAAACATTATGTTCCCAATCGAATGAATTTAGGTTTGCATGCATTCAAAATTTTAGCTGAAATTTGATGACAATGCAGCTGAAGTATTTTTGTTGGGGTTCCAGCATTACATTTTGACTCTTGGCATGAGTGTCCTGATTCCAACCATAATTGTTCCTCAAATGGGTGGAGGAGATGTAATCACTTTCTCAATCTTTCTTTGATTCATTCTTTTGTTTCTAAACTCACTGAAATTTAATGATACTAAGTTCTTTGATCTAATGTAGGCTGAGAAGGTGAGGGTGATTCAGACCCTTCTCTTTGTTGCAGGGCTAAGCACCATTCTTCAATCTTTGTTTGGAACCAGATTGCCAACAGTTATTGCTGGTTCATACAGTTACATAATACCAGTCATTTCAATAGTTCAAGCTAAAAGATATGATTTATATACAGATCCTTATGAGGTTAATGTCATTTTTCTTTCTTTAGATGCTACCCATTGTGCTGATTTTTTTTTTGAAAATAAAAGCTCAACACAGTAGAGTGGAACAAACATAAAAGATATCTAAAACAGACAAGCAAATCTAGAAAGTAACACAAAATAAAGTACTCCCCCTGTTATCTCCGATCTAGCCATCAACAACATGAAGAGAGTGCACTCTTCCATTCGTCGCAGTTAAACATGGACATACTGATTATTTCCTCAACACCTCTATTTTTATTCTGAAATATCCTCCTATTCCTTTCCATCCAAATATTCTAAATGATCGCAGAAAAGCACTTTAACCGCTGCTTTTGGTCCTCCTTCCTACACGGCTCTTCTGTCCAACTTAGAAAATGGTCCTTCATAACTCGCGAAAGAGATATTTGACTCCGCCGGCAACCTAGAAGTCTGAAAGAATCCCATTACCGCTGTTGTGAAGTCAGACCCAATCTCTTTCCAACATCTCTTTATGAAATTCATATTGTATCCATCACAACCTGGCACCTTAGAAGACTCACAATCCCATACCGCCTCTCTAATCTCTTCAGTCGAAGGCAATGTCTCCAAGGTTATGGAGTCGACCTCCTCTATCCCCTCCACCAGACTAGGGCTGCACGCGGATCGGATCGGATCGGATATGGCCAAAATTTCGATCCGATCCGCACTAAAATCATCGGATCGGATCGGATCCAATATCCGCAGTTTTTAAGGTTGGATCCGATCCGATCCGATCCGCACATTTGCGGATCGGATCGGATCGGATATCGGATATATCCGCAAAACACAAAAATATTTTTAAAAGCTTATTTTTATTAAAAAAATATCAATAAAATTCATTTTTTCTATTCTTTTAAATATGTTTACTCTTAAAATAATATTAAACATACTTTTTTTAAATAATAAATTAAAATAATACAATATATATGATAATTATTAGTTGAAATAAAACATAAAAAGAATATTTATTAATTAATTTATTTATTTTTGCAGATACGCGGATATGCGGATACCAACGCAAAATCCGCAATCCGATCCGATTAGTGTGCGGATCCGATCCAAAAGCCTTGCGGATCGGATCCATATCCGCAATTTTCGGATCGGATTCGGATAAATACCGCGGATATGCGGATCGGATCCGATCCATGAACACCCCTACACCAGACCATCTCTGAATCCCAACACCGGAGAATCTTCCTGATGATAAAGCTCTTTGTAAAACTCTCTAATAGCTATTTTAATTCTAGCTTGGTTCCTTACCAATCTACCATTAATGACCAAAGAATCAATCCTGTTATTTTTTCTCCTTGCCGACGCCATACTGTAGAAATACCTTGTATTCTTTAAATCCTTCACCATTCTCATCTTCCCATCACCTCGTAAACCCCTAACATTCCAAGAACTGAAAATCATTTAGAACTATTATCACACACTTAGTTTTTATTTTTAGGCCTGCACCTAGAGGTGGCAAACGGGCCTAAACCCGCTGGGCCAGCCCGTGTAACCGCCAAAAAAGGCGAGCTGGGCTGGAAAATTAGGACCGCCAAATAGCAAAAGCCCGCTTAACCCGCACCGCTTAAATCGCGGGTTTTGGCGGGGCGGGCGGGCTTCCCCGCCGGACTTAGTTTTTTTTTTTTTTTTTTGCAAGGGGTACTTTTACATTTTTTTTTTTTACCAAAACCCAACTTCCCCCAAGCCCCAACCCAACTTACAAGAGAATGAAGATGAAAATTGAGTGTTTTAGATTATGTTTGTTTTGTTTTAGAGACAATATTATTAATTATGTTTTGGATTATGTTTATTTTGCTTTGGGAACAATATTTATAATTATGTTTATTAGATATTTATAATTACAAAGACTTTAATGTTTGTGAATATAAAAATTATAATTTGTTTATACTTTTAGAAATTATAATAGTTAAAATAAAAAACAAAAGAGATTTTTTTATATCTTTATGTATATTATTTAATAGTTAAAAGTATAAAAAAAGAGGATATTTGGCCGGCGGGCCGTTAGGAGGGGCGGGCTGGGATTCTGGGACCGCCTCACTAGGTGGGGCGGGGCGGGCCAGCCCGCCAAAGGGCGGGCTTCTGGGGGGGCGGGGCGGGCTTCCCCACTTGCCACCCCTACCTGCACCGTCTCATCTTTTCCTTCTGTTTATCCAGCCTTTTCTTTTGTGCAATTTTCTCATTCTGCGCCTGAAGAATGGCCATTATGTCTTCCTCCTCATCATACAACACTGCCCCTGATTCCATTGCCAGTGCCAAAGTCAGTTTGTTCTCCAATATCTGTTCCTCTAGTCCCCGAGTGTCCCCTCCCCTTCCGCCTTCTTGTAGTCCTCTTGCCCAGACCCAGTACATGGAACGTCTTCACCAGCTTGCCCAACATTCGAAGTACCTCTTCGTTGTTCCCGAATGATTGCCTGGTCCGGTACCTGTTGACCGTGGATCATGCCTGGCTCCCTGCACCGTACAGATTCAACCACCTCCCGAACCAGACCTTCGATCGCGTTCATACCACCCTCCCTGATCGCACCAGTGCTACCCTCAGCCTCGCTTATTCCCCCGCCCTTCGTTTTGGCCCGCCCCTCTTGTCCTCATCGACAACCCAACCTGGCGGGAGCGCTGCGCCACCGACGGTTCCAGTCCCGTCGTCATCAACCGCACCAGCTACCCGAGCTGTCCTGGTGCAGTCATCCTCGCCGCGAATCGAGCAGCTCCCCGAAGAACCTGGCCGTCTGTTTCCAATGGTTCCTTCCCCTTCTCGGATTCGACCATCTCCTCCCACGAAGCTCCCTCCACTGAGCTCGATGTGTTGTTGTGCGTCTGGGCGAGACTTGCTCTCCATCCCCAATTCCTCTTGCCAAGCTGGGTCATGCCCAATGGCCAAATGGGCTAGGCCCAATTCGTTAGATCTATGAGTTAAACCCTTGCTTTTTGTCTTGGCCCAACCGTTGGAGCTGCTTTGTTTTTTTTTTCTTTTGTTTTTCCTTTTTTCCAACCCTATCCAGCCCAGGATGCCTTGAACTGCATACACAAGTAACAGTCCTATCCGATTCATCATCATAACTATCTCCGTTATCATCCTCAAGATCCGAAACTCCCTGATTCACGCCATTAACAACTTGATACGTTACTATTTTTCCGCAACTGTGATCGACACTGCAATTAACCCATTCATTCAAAAAATCGTTTGAAGTTACTAATCTGCCCTTATCTTCCTCATCCCGTCTATCCACCATCATCAGCATACCTTCGTCATGATCGGTCTTCTTAGATGGACCTGGTTTATTTCTTCCATCATACATAGTTGCCACTTCGTGACTCACGGCCCCCGAATTGGTAGTTCTATTATCCAACCAATCTTCGAAACTCCTTCGTACTGCATGTTCCACATTGCAGGTCCACTCTCCTTCACCAGCACTTCGTATCCCCTAGACCCAACAAAGACATGAATCCTCTCTTGTATGACGTCCATAACACACGTATCAATCTGTACTCGACCTACCGTGAATGCGCTATCCAATTCCATCTCCTTTGCACAGTCAACTACTGCTCCCCACTGGCCTCCGATCTTCTTGAAGGTGTCTGCAGACCACACGCATAATGGAACTCCAAAGCATTCGAGCCAAACCCTCCGGGATCCACTACGCTCCGACTCCTTACACTTCCATACCCTGTGAAAAGTTTGTAACAGACAATTCAACCTGAACATGTACGTCTCTTCTGCATGGAGGGCACTATCAAACATTAACAGAGCTTTACAAGCTCCCATTTCCTGAATTTTGACAACATAAGGCAAATTCTTCGCTGCCATTTCCCTCAGTGATGTGAAGTCAATAGGCTTCGTCGTAACTCCTACCAAACTCCTCCGCACCCATTCCAAATTTTCCTCTGCTACTGCAGCTTCCACCTTCTTTACATTCGCACTCCCAATCATGGGTTGTAAGATTTCCTTTGTCCCTAATCCATGAGCAGTTGATAGAGTGTGACCGTCCCCTACTTACCTCGGTTCCTTCTGAGGTAATGGGTTCTGCTTATCCTCTCCTTGGCACCGCTCATCTCTATCTACAGTTTCCGTCCTTCTGTATTTCGCCTCTCCTACAGAGACGACCTTACCTCGAAGTCTCAACTTATTCATCTCCGCAACCATTGTACTGATTTTGGCTTAAATGGTTGAGTTCTCTTTTTTTCTGTTAAAAAAAACTAAAATATTTTCTATAACTCAGAGATTCAGACAAAGAGGGATTCAAAGTGCCTTGATCGTAAGTGCATCTTTCCAGATGGTACTTGGATTTTTCCAAATCTGACTCGCATTAAGTGTTATTATTATAGGGACAACAATACTAACTGGATTACATTTAAACAAGCTAATCAGGACAAGTGCATATTATTTTTATTTCCACTATTACAAAAAAAAGAAAAGAAAAGAAAACATTACAAACTCATCACATGCACACAAAAGAAAAACCAAGCACCAGAAAAACATCATAAAGTCACATACATGATTGAAGTTTGTACCACACATCGTGAAGGAAACGGTAATGGCATACCTCCATGATTTGAATATGAACAGTGGACCCACAAATCCCCAAAATCCCACCATAAATCCAAAAGCCACACTCGCAAATAGCCACTTCACTTCTCTCTTTTTCATTGTCATTAGCATCATCATCAGGAACTTCCCCGTCCATAGTATAGTTTAGGGTTGTTCAAATCCAAACCGATTCAAATTAAACCGCTCATCCAATCCGATCCAAATCGAAAACCGATTAAAACCGCACTAATTCGGATTTGATTGGATTCTATTTTTGCAAACCGCTGGATCGGATCGGATTTCGGATCTACTTTTCATAACCGATCCAATCCAATCCAAACCGCACAATGTGTTATAATATTATTATATTTATAATTATTCTTATAATATGTTCAATTTGTTATAATTTTTCTACTAGTGTTAAACCCGTGCGATGCACGGACTTATATTTAAATTTGATAAGTTAAATTAAAATAATATTTTATAACCATATATTTTTTAAATTTAGTATAACATTATCATTGTCGTTATATAATAAACGTGTTAAATATGTTGTTTTATCTTTATTCAAAGTAAATATAAATAGAAGAGTTTGAAGTTTATAATATTCTTGAACCATAAGGAAGGAGACATAAAAAAATAAGAACATATATAACTGTAATAATAGCATGTTAATTTTACCCTAAATTTTATATCAAAAAGCTAATAAAAATTTATCGACAACCTAGTATCTTACTAACTTCATTAGAAAAGCAATTGGCATAGGATGTTGTGCTCCTTGTTACACATTTCATTTCAAATTTGAAAAAAGAGTTATAGATAAATTAGTTATAGGGTTAAGTACTGTTTTCATCCCTAAGATCTGGGGCGAAAATCAAATTCGTCCCCGACCTTTTTTTTGTTATTAAAATCATCCCCAATGTTACAAAACGTTATAAAATCGTCATTTACTACTTTAATTTTATTATCTTGACCAAATTACCCTTTATAATTAATAAAAATAATATTAAAAAAACAAAAACAAAAAACCCTCCCCCCACCCCACTCCCACCCCATCTCCATTTCCATCCCCATCCCCATCCCCGATGTTTCTTCCTTTCCCATCCCCTTCCTTCTGTTTTTTTTTTTTTTTTTGGATTCCCCCTTCCTCCTCCTCTTCCACCTAAAAAACTCTAATTCTTCTTCTCTTCTTCAACAACAGCAACAACTAAATCTAACAACAACAATTCTTCTTATCTTCTTCACCAGCAACAACAACAAATCCAGCAAATTCAACAATAACAAATTCAGCTTCCTTCTGCTCTTTTCGGACTCTCTCTTCCTCCCCCTCCCCCTCCCCCACCCAAAAAACTCCAATTCTTCTTCTCTCTTTTAGCAACAGCAACAACTAAATCTAGCAACAACAATTCTTCTTCTCTTTTTCACCAGCAACAACAACAAATCCAGCAAATTCAACAATAACAAATTCAGCAGCAACAACTACCACAAAATAAATCACTAAAATTTATATTTGACAACAATTCAACAATCATCAATTGCACTTCAAATCCAAAATCAGCAACACAAAAATTAAAAAGAATTAAAAAAAATGTTTATGTTCTTCAAAAAAAAAGGAAGAACAAAGAAAATGAGGAACGAAGATGAATCCAAAACCCCCTAAAATAGCCAAACACCACCAACCCACGCTCTCTCTGCTAATGGAGAACATGCATTACGTCTTCCGAGGCTTCACCAACATTCTCCAATCCTACGACTCTGAGCTCCGAACCGATCTTGGAAAGGACTTCCAAGTCGATAAGATCATCAACTTCTCTTCTCCGCTTCTTCGTCGTTCACGCCTTGCAAGCCAATCGCAGGGACAGAGTCACCGACTTCTTCACTGTCCATGGCAGTGACCTCTTGCAATGCTCACAGGATTGGATTCGCTGGTTTGGTACATTTTGCTGTCGATGAAGACGGCGATGTGGGACTGGGCGGCGAGGTTGTAGACCTCATCGGCGAGAAGAAGGTAGAAAAGAAGGTGGGGACGGAGATGGTACGGTGGCGGAAAGAGAGAGAAGAATAATTGAGGTTGTGGTTGGGAGGGGGATTCGAAAAAATGGGTAGGAGGAAGGGTAAGAAGAAGGGGATGAGGGGCTGAGAGGGAAGAAACTGAAGAGATGCAGGATTTGGGTTCCGGGGGGGAGGGTGTTGTTTTGTTTTTTTTTTAATATTATTTTTATTAATTATAAAGGGTAATTTTGTCAAAATAATAAAATTGAAGTATTAAAGGACGATTTTATAACGTTTTGCAACATTGAGGATGATTTTAATAACAAAAATAGGTCGGGGACGAATTTGATTTTTGCCCCAGACCTTAGGGACGAAAACAGTACTTAACCCTTAGTTATATCTATAGTAAATATTTGTACAAAAGTGTAAATCATAACATGCTATTAAAATTAAAATAATATTATTCTTACCTAAATATTATTAAAAACCTCTTTGAACACAACATTTGTTGTTGATGACTTTGGATTGCCGTCTTCGTCTAGAATTAAAACCCTGAGGCCACTGCGACTCTTAACTCTTGACAAAGCAACATAAAGTTGTCCATGGGTGAACACTAATTTTGGCAAATAAAGTTGTACATGTGATAATGATTGACCCTGACTCATGTTAATGGTCATTGCAAAGCATACTGTTAATGAAAATTGTCTCCGTTGGAACTTAAATGGCAATCCTGAATCTGAAGGGATCAAGTTCATTCTTGGAATGTACACTTTATCTCTAATATTTCTACCGGTCACTACCGTCGCTCCAATTACGTTGCTGCCAAGTTCGTTAACTATTAATCTTGTCCCGTTGCATAAACCTAAAGTCTGGTCTATGTTTCATAGTAGCATTACAGCGACTCCTGGCTTTAAAGTCAACTTGTGATTGGGTAGTCCCGAATATTTGATGTCATTTAGGAACTCTGGTGTGAACCACTCTTGTTGTACATCTTCATTCTCATCAGTTTGACATGTTGTGTCAGAGCTCAAATACTCCCTTTCCATCCCTGGAAAGATTGTCAAGACAAAATTATTTACCTTCTCAACACTCTCAAGCGTGGGTGCAAGAATTGCCCAACTCTGAAAATACCTGTAATCTGACATGTTTTGCAACAAATTTGGATATGCAAAGTCTACCAAATGAGAGAAAGGGTCATCAGTAGTTGTAATCAATAGATCATCTGAAATTTCAACTTCTGATTCAACACCAACAACAGAACCAATATTTCTATTTCCAACATCAAGTATCCAATTAGCAAATCTCTTCATTTCACCTTCATCTTGATCCGAAGAAGACATTATAAGCCTTATATTCATATGTAGTTTCAGAACCTTACAAAATGACCACAGATGGGATGAGTTAATAGCGGATGCCAATATATCGTGTCTACTTCCTTTCGGAATCACCGGAAGTATCTGTCTGAAATAACCTCCTAGAACAACAACCTTACCACCAAATGGTTGATGTGTCTTATGTTGATCGGTAACTGACATAAGATCCCTGAGCGTCCGATCAAGTGCTTCAAAACGGCAGTTGTACCTTCCCTCGCATACAACATATTGAGAACTCAAAATTGGATCCTGTTTTGGACTTCTCTGATCTCTCCTCATACCACATCATGGCGTCGCAATGCCGACAAAAAAATTCTGGGTCACCAATATCTATCACATCTAATAATCACCAAGATAATAAATTGTTTCAGTTATATCTGCAACAAATACTTTATATAAAAATATACCTTTCTTTCACCATGTTAAGTATAAAAATAATATTTATAAAAGATTACCGAAGAATGCAATTTATGGATTAAAAAGATGAGATCATATAATACAATTTCATTGTGCCAACCTCAAGATTTAAGTTTTACATGCACGTTAATTAAACAATAAGAATTATAATAAATCAATGTTCAAATACAAAAATTATAATATATAACCATATCTTAGTTTGAATTTTAAAACTTGAACACTAAACGATAATTTTTTGTTTATAAAAAGCATAATAATAGTAAATAATAAAGTACTGATATTGCTACTTCTTAAATTACCTGTATTCTCAGCAACATCGAATATGGCCGGGTATTCAATTTGCATAGAATCATCTAATATAGTCGTGTTTTTAGTAATATCCTCAACTTCTTCAAAAATTTTTGAAAGATTTATAGTCAATTCCTTCAAGAATGTTTTTCTTTGTATCAGGTGTCTTTCTTTTTCAGCTATGCACACTTCTTCTAAGTCTTTAGTATCTAAATTTGAATTAGATGTACTTGCTCCTGTAATCATTAGAGATAATACATCAAGTACTTTATATTATAAAAAAAGAAAAATGAATATATGTTAAATGTTTGAATCAACTGAATTATGAATATATATTATGAAGGTAGTATTAAAGATAAAAGAAGTAAAATTTTAGTTTTGTGATAATTACAATCTATCATGCTTATCTTACCATGTCTCTTTTGAAGTAGCATAGTCTTCCTATTCAGTCTTGCATCCCTTTGCAATCTAATTCGATTTATGTACTCCCATGAATCTATAATAATTATTTTGCATATACCAAAGTGCATGTTCCAAAAAAAATCATCCAAAAATAAATCTGTATTAATGCTATTTGAAATGTTCGACAACACCAATTGAAAATGCACACCATTGGAACTATCACTTGAATTTCCTGTAATTTTTTCATAAATAAATTTAGTAACATAGTACGAAGACAATGTAAATTAATAATTTATTACTTGTCAATAGCTAAATAATATATAGAAAATATTGTATTTTATGGGCTTTCATTCGGCCAAAATACTCATGACATGTTAGTTATTTTGTATACCCAATAAAAACTAAATATATAGAACTGACATACTTAAAAATACCAAATAAAAAAATATATTATTCTAACTTAAAAACAAAAATGATAAAATAATTAATTTATTTTTTTATATAAAATCTACCTTGAATTGTGCTTCGCTTTGTATTTTCTTTGTCTTTTAATATCAATTTTCTCTTCAATATAATCTTGCTTCTCTTTGGACTTCTTGCATCTTTCAATATATACCTAAAAATATTAAATAAATAAATTTTTTAACCAATTAAAAATATATATACATTATACATAATACATTTTTATTATCAAATTTTTTATATTATTAAAAAAAACAAAGTAGTACACATATGACCGCGTTTGTTTTTGGTATACATGTCCATCAAAATATAGATACAGGAGTATACAGGAGTACATGTATGGTGTTTGTTTACTAAGATAAAAATGATGGAAGACATAGTCATACACAAACACCCATTAAAAACATGTATTTTGTATCTCTCTAAAATGTTGAAACACTAATTTTTTTTAACTTGAGACACTAATTTTTTTACAATTTTTTCTCATGTCTAACTTACCAAATAAAATATGTAAAATCGCACAGGTTTTATTTTCAATGGCTGCTTTAATTTCTTTTTTATTCTCATTTATTTAGTTACGTAAACATATTTTACAGAAAATAATATATATTTTTTACAAAAGTATCTTTTTTCAAATAAATATAAGTTTAATCTCAGATCAATAAATTTAACTTATAGTTAAAATCTTTTTTTTTATTTCCTTAAATAAAGAGATTGAAAATGAATAACTTATAAATAAAAAAAGAGAAAAAGATGAAAGTACTTCTATTGTTGTGCTGAGATAATCTAAAAAATAACAATGTAAACGAAGTAAATAGAAAAAAAATTATAAATGTGACAAATAAAAAAATTTAAATTTAAAAATCAAAATGGTTAAGAAGCCACTTAATTAGGAATTAGTATTAGAATTTTAAATTTTAAATTTTTAAATAGAGTTTCCTAATTAGCTAGTGCAAATTTAAAATTTTTAAATAAACTTTTTTAATTAAACGTTTGTTATTCATTAAGAATATAGGAATTTGTTAATTTAAAAATAATTTTTATTAGTTTCGTTATAAATAGTATCAATCCTATTATTTATCGATAAAAATAAATAAAATTAAATACAATCTAAAAATTAATAATTTTATAAATTACGTAAATTTAGAAAAAATACTTAAAAAGAGAGAAAAAGATGAAAGTACTTTTACAATCTAAAAGATAATAATAAAAATTTATAAATATGGCAAGTAAAAAAATTTAAATTTAAAAATCGAAATGGTTAAAAACTTAATTAGAAATTAGTATTAGAAATTCAAATTTAAAATTTTTAAATAGAATTTTTTAATTAGATAGTATAAATTTTAAATTTTTAAATAAAATTTTCTAATCAAACGTCCGTTGTCCATTAGGAATATAGAAATTTGTTAATTTAAAAATTATTTTTTTTAGTTTCAACATAAACAGTATTAACTTTATTACACTTTTTCTAAAATTTAAACAATATTACATTTTTTTAAATAGTATAAATAACTTCACATCTTAATAAGACTGATAATTCTATTTTCTTTATTATAATCCTTTGTAATTAGCATAGTAGCTTATAAATTATATAAATTTTTAAAAAATATTTTCAAACCCAATTGCTTACGTAAAAATTCAAAAAAAAGTATATTTGAATTTAAATTTAAAATTCTAAACATAATACTTTAATTAAAAATTATAATTAGATTTTTTTTAAATAAGTACACATTAAAAATTAATAACTAAATCAACAATAATTCAAAGAAGAAATTTATAACTTTATGACATTAAATATTAAATTAAAAATTATCAGAATATCAACGGTGAGAATCAAATTAAAAATAAAACCACAAGTAATAACCAAATAACTTCAATTTATATTTAAAAAAATTCTAAATTCCAAACATAAAAATCGAAAAGAACAAAAAGAAAAATAACAACTCAAGAAAAGATAATGTTTCCACCAAAACAAACATATGCTTAGCATTATTCTATTAGATAGACTCTAAAAGGGATCCCAAAACATGTGCATCCAAATTCTCAAGTTTCTTTCTCAATCTTGATCTTCTTGCAAGTTGAGGTATCACCTTCCACCTTCGAATCTTCCGACTCCGAGGATAGTCACTTAGTTGGTGTAATAGCATTTTCCAACAATTCGGATTCATCATTGGCCGCAACTTCATTAGAATTCAAGCAACAAATTCTGTACAAAAAACTACGTTAAATTAAAGACTTCTTTCTAACCTCTGATTTTATCTCACTAATATTTTTTTAATAAAATTAAGATCTAATTTTGAGAGAACAAACAAAAAAAAATTATTTTTTAAACAAATACCTTAGCACCTTCTACTTTCTCCCCTTCAATGATTGAGGATGTCTTTGAAATTTGAAGCAAACCACCGGTGTAATCAACATCCTAAAATTATAATTAATTATTATTTATAAATTAGATACTACTAATGACCAAGGAAGCAAAAAATAAATTGATTTTTAATAGAAAGTACACTTATATATACTCACAATTTGAATAGGGTGAGTCTCTTTGAATTTATTTATGAGATCCACATTATCAGTCATCTTCTTAACTTTATAAGAAGGTGAAAAATGTGGATTATCAGATATTTGAACTTCAACGATGAAGAAAAAGATCTTATCAATTAGGTTGAGCAAAAGTATAGGTGTATCCGATAGATCTCCTTTCTGCAGGGTATTACATAATATATTAATAATAAATAATATAAAAAGTACCAATAAAAATATCTTCACTGGTGCTTTTAGAAATAAATATTGGTTAGATCTTACCAATAGGAGTGGATCAAGTATCTTTACACAGCTCTTTCCCAAAATTTGTTTTGCCTCCTTGTCAAAGACTACATAACATGCACAGTTAGAATCATCAATGACACCAAACTTTATTCGATACCTGCTTAAAAAAGAAAATAACATAAAAAAAATTAAATATAGACTTATTCAATATCTAATCCAATGTACATAGACTTTAATTTAAAAAAATAAATAAATAACCTTGGAGTCATGGATAAAAGGATATTAGTAGAAAATTCGTGTCTTCATCGAGCCAAACCATCTCAATTGAGTATGACAATGGAGAATTTTCGTAACTTGATAGTATCCGTAACCGTATCACTCATATACGTATACACAAATTGTCGATTGTAGGATTGATATCAGCAATTTTGTGAATACCAGCCATTGGAATAAGTAGAGAGATTTTGGATATATGTAAAGAAATGGATTGATGTACTTTAAATTGTGTTGCTTTACGTCTCTCATAACTTATCATTTTATAGTTGCATCATAACTAAATTTTTTAAAATTTGGTTGACTTTAATTTAAAATTTAAAAAATAACAAACTAAGTAAAACAACCCAAATTTAAAATTTGAAAATAACAACCTAAACAAATAATAATTTAAAAATTCTAAACTAACGTAAATCTTTATATATAGTAATATTAGTATGTAACAACCGAAGAATAATTAACGTAAATTTTTTTAAAAGTCTAAATTTCTTTAAAAGAATTTATGTAGCTGCAATTTAAAAAAAAAATCAACAAAATTTTAAAAATTAATGCTAAAAAGAATTAACAGATTTTTAAAAAATAGTGTTAAAATATAAAAAAGAACAATCTAAGTAAAATCTAAATAAAATTTTAAAAATAACAACTTAAATAAAATAATTTGAAATTTAAAAAATAACAACCTAAGTAAAACCACCCAAACAAATAAAATAATTTAAAATTTAAAAAATAACAACCTAAGTAAAACACCCCAAACTTAAAATTTGAAAATAACAACCTAAGCAAATAATAATTTATAATTTATAAATATAAATCTAAAAATTTCTAGTGACGACACGTAAGCAAATAAACTCCCAGACTCAACGTATGAGCACCACGTCAGCAAATGAGCTCCCCATTTGTATTACTATAAAGATTATTCATGTATTATTATTATTTAATAAATATTTTATGTTCAAAATGTTATTTATTTATTTATTTTAACTAACCTATAATTTTATTTCTATTGTTATGTTATGGTTAGCTTTTTAAGATATTGTTAAGACTTGTTATGTCATTGTTGATAATTTAAAATTTGATGTTGAGACTTGTTATATGTATTTAATTTTTTTTTATTTAAAAAACCGCAAATCCAAACCGATCCAAACCGCTTGTAATCGGATCGGATCGGATTTCCAAAAAAAATTCATCCAATCCAAACCGCATCGCACATAAATTAAGCGTTCGGATCGGATGACTTTTTTCCTTAAAACCGAACCAAACCGCACCGCAAACACCCCTAGTACAGTTGAGCAGCAATGGTGGACCACTTAGCTTGTTGCCAACGAAATCGGATGCTTCAAAGCTTTGCAACTGAGTGCCCGTTGGGATTTTTCCCTCCAAGTGATTGTAGGACAAGTCTTGCTTGTTCAGGAAATTCAAGTTTGTGATGCTTTGAGGGATCTCCCCTGTGACTTGATTGCCAGAGAAATCAATGGATTCCAATAACTCCATATTGCCAATACTTTGTGACCACTTAACTCATTCTTGGATAAATTTTTTAAATAATTTTTTTTAAAAGAGAGCTTAAAATATAAAATCTTTATTTAATAGCAACTTATAAATGAGTTATTTTATATTTAAATTTTTAGTTATATAAATATTTATTTTAAAATTATAGCATTTGAATAAATAACTCAAAAAATACAATTTTTGTTACACAAAGAAAATAGATATTAAAATAACGATGATAAATATAAATACCTTTTAATATTGAGTGTTGATTTTACATAACTTAATCACTGATATTTTATATCACATACAATGTTAAATACAAATTTAATAATAAAAATAAATGGTAGAATAATAAAAAAATTCTAGAAGGAACATATACAGTAAATGGTTTAGATATAACCTTGCGTGAAAATAGTGGTAGAGGATCATGGAAAATGGTGGTGGAGAACCAATATTTTCAGCAGAAACAAAAAATATTTTTTACAGAGCCAAAATTGAAAGTAGCACAATGATTTCTTTTATTTTGAAGTCATTTTTTTTAATGGGAGTGTTAAAAGCGTTTTTCAAAAATAGAACCAAACACGTATAATATCACTTAAAAAAAAATCTCAAACGGACTCTAAGTCATAGTTGTAAGAACCGGACCGGACCGACCGGTTCGACCAGAAAACCAATGAATCGGTAGTCCAGCTGGTTCGGTTTTAGCTTTAGACCGAAAAAAAAAGTAAACCGCTTAAACTCAGACGGTTCGTCACAAACCGGACAAAACCGGTCAAAACCGGCCGGTTCGATGCAATCTGTGAACCGGCCGGTCATATAGTGCTCAAATATTCAAAAATGCATGCAGTGTGTTTCAAACCTGCGTCTCCTTGCTAGGCAAGGATAAGAAATGCCACCAAGCTAGTGTGTTCATTTGGAAATTCATGTGCTAATTATTCTATATATTATATACATACACAACTAAATTATTTTATATTTATTTAATTTAATTTTTGTTTTATACTCATTTTTTTTTAATTCTTTAGAATTTATAGAATTATTAAAATAAGTATCAAATATTTTAATATTTACATTTACATATTAAAATGTTAGTAAAGATATTTATTTTAAATTTTTTAGAGTATTGAGTTAGTAGGTCTTCGAAGATTTCGACTTAAGACTAATTAGTAGGGACATCTAAGCATCACCACTAAATTTCACATGAAAAATTAATGGAGGGACGTAATGTGTTCATCGTTTACTATCTTAAAGGACTAAATTGATATTTTATTTTTTTTTAAGGGCTAATTAATTTGAAGTAAAAAATTTTAAGGATAGACCTAATTGTCACTTTATTCAATTTTTTTCTATTTTATATTTTTTATTTACGTACGACCGGTTCTATCGGTTCAACCAGTGACCCACCGGTTGAACCAGTAACCCAGTGACCTAGTAACCTGACCAGTTCGATCACCAGTTCGGTTCTGACAACTATGCTCTAAGTAGATAATTAGCGGACTCTAAATAGATAATTGGCAGGTCTCTTTGTATATGTTGTCCGAAAGGAGGAGGACTCAATGATTATTCGTTCGCCGATTCAACAACTAAAAGAAACATCGATTCTTTGTTCGGTATCCTTCCTTTCTTCGAACAGATCTAATTGCCATGTAACAAACTACACCAAGTAAGAAGTGAAGAATAATTTGTTCATAAGGACCGCCATTGTATAACCATTCATCAAGCTTTCGATATTGGGTAAAAGTGCAAACTTATAGCCATTTTGGAAAAATCTTTTTTAAAGGAGATATGTTAATAACATTTATATATGAAAAATCAAGATCAGGTGATATAACCCAAGGTCTTCTAAAATTCAATTATTTAATCTATTTAGAATTCTATCTAATTTTAAAATTTTTTATTATTCTATCTAATATTAATATAACCTATTCAATTCCAATGAGTTATAACTCAAATGGTATAGTCTCTCCATTCTCACCTAAGAAATCGCGAGTTCGAATCTCTCTATCTTTGGTAAAAAAAATCATGATAAATTCATAATATTTAATTATCGTCTTCATCTTCATCTTCATCTTCATCTTCATCCATCTCATCTGATGTATCAGTATCCGTGTCAGTATCAGTATCAATATTAGTATCGGTAGATAAGTCATCGAAACTCTTATCCTGCAAATTATTATTCAGAGTGATGGGAATCCATTTGCAAAATTCATCAATAAGATCGGAATGGCCCCGCAAGAGTACAGCAACCTGCATGCATAACAACAACAATGTGTGAATGTATATGTTGAAACCAAAAGATCATGGTAGAAATTTAGATGCAATTAATTTTATGTGAAGTTGATAATTGAGAATCGTTAAATAATTTGATAGATTTGACTATATTATTATCTAACAATTCTCAATTATCAACTTCATGTAAAATTAACGGTACTGAATTTTCACCAATGATCCCCATACAATAGGAATAATAAACACATCACTAACATCGAAACTTAGTTGGGTAATACTCTTTCTTCCATTTTTGTACTTCATCACTTTATTTCTTACCCAATCGCAAATATCCATATTGTACCTAAACCGATCCTATATGCATCATCAACACACAAATGTTATTTATACAATTCAATTAAACAGAAGATTTGACTCAAGAGTTACCTTCATCTTTTTCCAAAAGTTAAAGCGGTCTGTATATCTTCCAAGCTTAGTAAAGCTTCATTAATAAGACAAAATTTTATCAGGTGTTACCAACAATATATATCGGATAATTTTATACGCGATAAATAAAAAAGGATATAACTATGGCCTCATTAATAAAATAAGACCAATACATGAGTAATTCCTATGATTCAACTCACCAAGTCAAAAATAAACGTATGAATGAAATAAACAACATAGTTTAACAAAACAAGAAATTAAAAGTTAAATAAATCTATCTCTTACTTTTATAAAATTCAATAATTTTGATGCAATTAAATATTCTTGAGACAAAATCATTCTAAGCCAAATTTCTTAAGAACTTATTTAATTATATACCTTTTTATGTATTTTAAAATTTGAGAGACTTCTGCGTATACTTCCAAAAACTATATCATGTATCACACAATTTTATTTTTATTATCTAGACAAATCCTGTTACTACTTGAATGATGTTTAAAGAAAAAAATAAATAGAGAATAACCTTGTCACCCACGAGATCCAATCATTGTCCTCGGTTTCAGTATCGGGATCACTATATGAATCGAAAGATATTTCATCCAAGCCTTTATCCTGCAAATCACGGTTCTCCAAATGTGTTGCTGCGAGGTGATGGGAGAGTAATGTGCATGAATCTTGAGGAGTCATGGGAATCCATTTGTTAAACTCGTTAATAAGATCTGGATGACCTCGCATGAGTACAGCAGCCTACATGTAACAACATGAAATATTTTCTGTTAGAGATATAACCATTAATGTTACCTTCTCCCATCAGCTTAAGCTTTTGGGATGAGTGATTTCATAACATGGTATCAGAGCTCTGTGTCCGAAAGATCAAGAGTTTGATCCTTGGTGAACGTCAAAAGTGAAAAAATAGCATAAGGCAAATAAAAGAGAAAAGAAGGCCTATGCAAAATCAAACAAACCCAAAAAGAGGCTCTTGTTTGAGGGGGAGTGTTAGAGATATAACCATTAATGTTACCTTCTCCCATTAGCTTAAGCTTTTGGGATGAGTACTCAGGTGCAGTCGACTTCACGTGAAGTTGATACTGAGAGTCGTTAGATAATTTAACTAATTTGACTAAATTTTTATTCAAGGAGTTTCAGATATCAATTTCACGTAAAGTTTACTTCAATTTGAGTTTTCACCAAAATAGAATATAAGCTATGAGTTCTTTTAAAAGACTATACGTAACTTCCTTAATTTTTTTTAAAAAATAATTAACATAATTAATATCTTCTGGTCGTTTTAAATTTCAATTATTCATATAAAAATACAACAAAATAAAAAGAATTATGATTTATATAATTAATAAAAAGTACATCATTTTTAACTTGATAAAAGATATTTAAAGATTAGCGGTTAGTAATAATTTTTTTTAAATAATAGAAAATGTTTTAATAAAATAAGTTTAGTTTAATTTAATTAATTTTAAATCTAATAAATTTATATCAAAATGCGGTGGATTCAACAGATTTTCCCACTCCAGGAAAATAAACTAAAACATATCATTTATGTGGAAATAATAGTTTTTTTCTTATTTATTTGGAAAATTTTCCTTCCCATAGCAATAATGTGTGTATTCATTGATAAAACCAAACAATCACAAGACAAAAACAATAAGAATAATAGAGAGATCACTAACATCTGAACTTAGTTTGGTGATAGACTTTGTTCCATTTTCGTACTTTCTTACTTTGTTTCGAAGCCAGTCGTAAAAATCCAAATTGTATTTGAGCCGAGCCTGCATGAATAATAAACCCCAATTGGTAACAGGAAAAAATCTATAATCCGTCTATTTTAACATTGATAAATTTTTTAATTTAGATGGATATAATTTAAATTATAAAAAATTTTAAACTTTAACACTTTGGATAGGATATAAATCAGTGCATGAAAAAATTAATAATAAAAAATTTAGATGGAATATAATTTAAATTAAAAAAATTTTAAACTTTACCATTTGGATGGGATATAATTTGGTATTTGAAAAAATTAATAATATAAAATTTTAGATAGAACATAAATCAATTCTATCCAAATTACAATGGTTTGAATTTGATTAAATTAAAAATAAATTTAAATTGATATAGTACATATGTAATTTAGAATAAAAAGTTAAATCGATCCGATCCAAATAGTAATAGATTATCTCGATTTTTTTCCAAACCACATTACAAATACGATAGTTATGAATGTATCTTGTTTGCAAATATATGATTAGAATTAAAAGCTGATTTAGTGAGCAAATAAGATAACAATAAATGTGAAAAAAATATTTTATTTATATAAAAAATTCCCAATTTAAATATATGACTAATATTATACATAAGGTAATCATACCTTTGATATATATAAGATATCAAGATATCTAATTTCTAAATCAAAATAAGTATATGTATATGTTGGAAATCATATAATAAATGAATTTAAATAAAACATTTAGGTTTGATATTTAGTTACATACCTTGATGTTTGTCCAAAGTTGACGGCGTTGTATAGACGCATCAGGCTCAATTTTGTTATTTGGACGGGTATTGGGTTTAAATCTTGGCCGTACTACACCCGGATATGGAACACGTTCCTTCTTCATTATTAACCCTACTGAAAAATGTTAAAAATGACCATATGATTAAAAGAAAATAGAAAAACCTGTACCAACTCACTAAGTCAAAATAAAAGCAGCTATATCGCATGAAGTGCAACAATTCAGTTTTACCGATAACAAGGGGGATTGAAGGTACAAGAAAATAAAAACTAAACGAAACAAAGATGGAAAGAAAAAACTAATACTTGAGTTATGATGCTATTCAGTATTCACAGTCCTCCTTTAGCAATGAAACTTTGAAAGGACTTGAAACAAAATTCTTCTTTTAAAATACACTCTCGTACTTATGTATAGGAAAGAGAATTAGGGTTTATTTAGATAACTTTTTTAAAAATATTTTTTATGAGTGTTTTTTTTTTTTAAAAAGATCTTATAAAAAAAACGTAATTTTTTTTTAAAAATTTTTATTTATTAATTATATTTGAATATAATAATGACTTTTGGCTTATCTCGTGGCTTAGTTTGGTAAAATAAAAAAAAATTTTTGTATTTTTTTAATAAAAAAATTTTAAAAAGAGTTTTTAAAATAAGATTATGTTTACTGAAATTAATTTTAAATATGTATAAATGGGCTGGTTATATTATTAATTATTATTATTATTATTAAAGTATTATTAAATAATAAGATATTTTCAATTAATATTAGTTAATTTTTTAAAATTTATTTTTGTATTAAATTATAATTATCAATTATAAAATTTTAATTTTAAATTTAAATATTAAAATTAACTAATATTGATTAAAACTTAATTTTTAATCATTTATTTTAATTTTAATTATTATTATTTTAAATTTTAGATATCATTTTTTGAATTAAATTTAAATTTTTTAAATTTTAAATTTTTACTTGAAAGGATAAAATATAATCTCTTATTCTTAAATATTTTTTATTTTATGTTTTTTTTAGTACCATCTATAAAATAAATAGTAAAAAGTTATCTTTTATCCTCTCAACTAAAATTCAAAATTCAAAAAATTTAAATCTTTTTGAATTTACCCAAAATAAAATAAAAATAAATAAAAACTAACAATGCGATGGAGGAGTGATGTCAATGCTGCACTCTCTGTGTGTGTTTCATTTGTTTGATGTTTGTGGCTGGATTTGGATTAATAGAGGTTGTAAGGCCGAAATTGTAAGTTGATTAATTTGTTGTCAATCAGTAATGTGAATGGTATGAATTTTGAAATAACAGTTTTGAGCATGGAGGATATGTTGGTGACATGTTTGGAGTCTTTGGACGATGATTTTCCTTGTATGCGGAGCATATATGTGTTCAAAGAATTTGTACTGCTTACTTCCTGCTTTGTGTGTTCAACAATGTTTAATTGTTTATGTAGTTTATGGTCTTGGCTTGATATTATGTAGGTATGATTTAGACCAGATATTAACTCATCTTATTAAGCTGTGAAAAAGATGAAATTTCTATGAATTTAGGATCATGGTCTTAAAAATTGGCCCGGTCAAAATTTTGGGTTAGATTTGGACTAAGACCAGTTCGATTTTATCCCGTATTACATGCAAAATTAGAGGATTTTTTTTTATTAAAGTGGTAAATAAAATTTTATTTAAATTAAAAAAGCTAGCATTTGATAAATAACCTTGCTCATCATCAACATCGCTAAGCACCGCAAAATGTCTGAAAGCCAATGATAAATCTAAGTCACATTGTTATTATTATAGCCACAACAATACTAACTGGATTACATTTTAACAAGCCAAGCAGGACAAGTCCATATTCATTTTTATTTCCACTATTACAAGAAAAGTGAAAAAAAAGAAAACATTACAAACTCATCACATACACACAAATGAAAAACAGAAAATTAAAACATTAGAAACATAAAGTCACATAGATGATTGAAGTTTGTACCACACGTCATCAAGGAAACGGTAATATGCATACCTCCATGATTTGTATATGAACAATGGACCAACAAATCCCCAAAATCCCACTATAAATCCAAAGGCCACACTCACAAATAACCACTTCACTCCATGATTCTTTCTCTCTTTTTCATTCTCATCAGGAACTTCCCCCTCCATGGTACAGTTGAGCAGCAATGGTGGACCACATAGCTTGTTGCCAACGAAATTGGATGCTTCAAAGCTTTGCAATTGAGTGCCTGTTGGGATTTCGCCTTCCAAGTGATTGTAGGATAAGTCTAGCTTGTTCAGGAAGTTCAAGTTTGTGATGCTTTGAGGGATCTCCCCTGTGAGTTGGTTGCCAGAGAAATCAATGGATTCCATTGACTCCATATTGCCAATACTTTCAGGGATGTGACCAGTTAACTCATTCTTGGACAAGTTCAAATAAATCAGACCAGTTAGGTTTGTGATTTCCATTGGTATTCCCCCCGACAATTTATTAGATGAAAGATCAATGTTTTTCACTAAGCCCAGAATGTTGTTGTACTCAGCATCTTTTCCTTTCACCCATAGGATCATGCTTATAGTATCACTTCCATATATAATCATGCCTTCCTGGATGGATGAACTTTCACTAGTTTTATTTATCATGGCACTCAAATGGTTCAAACAATTTGGTATATTGCCTGACAAATTATTTAGTGCAAGGTCCAAAACTTGGAGAAACTTCATATCACATAATCCGTTGGGAATGTTACCTGAAAGATTATTAGATCGGAGCCGAAGAAATTTTAAATTTACCAACCTTTCTCCAATCCACCTAGGAATATTCCCTGTGAGCTTATTTTCTCCAAGATCCAACAAAATCAACTCCTTGTTTTCCTTTAAACTGACAGGAAATTTACCTGAGAGTGTATTGTTACGTATAAGCAAGCATTCTAGGCCTGATAAAGAGCCCATGGAAGAGGGCAGGCTTCCAATAAAATAGTTGCTTTCTAAGTTGACATCCACTAGTTCTGGCCACATCCTCCAACAGTTAGGAATTTCTCCAGATAAGTTGTTTGATGCAAGATTGAGGATTTGTAACGTTTTTGGATTGTCAGATTTTTGACAAAGAAAATCCATTAATAACCCATAAAATGAATTATGTGAGAGATCTAGCCAAACCACATTCTCACTCACAAAGGGTAAATTTCCATGAAGATGGTTTGAGCTAAGATCAACTGCTGCTCCGTACCAAATCCTCACTCCTCCATCAGATTCTAAAATCTTTAATTCTTTTGGGAGCTTGCCATGGATATGATTGTGAGAGAAGTTCAAATAATAATAATAATGACTTGTTTCCCAAAACCAAATGGGAATGGAAGAAATCCCGACGTTAGATAGATCCAAATATAGAAGATCATTTTGTGATCGAATCCATGATGGAAAGCTTGGACCTAACTTCCACGAGCTCATTTTCAATTGAAAAAGTTGAAATTTTGGTTTCCAACTGGGATGCACTTTCAAAGTGAAATTGTTACTTGATGCTGAAAGCACATGTAAAGTAGTGAAATTGGCAAGGTCATCTTCATGTACAATCCCTTGAAATAAATTGTCATCTATGGCAAGAGATAACAATTTAGTAAATGATGCAAGAATTTTAAATGGATTTCCAGTAAGTTGATTTTTGGAGAAATCGACAAATCTTAATGAGGAAAGCTTTGCGAATGATTGAGGAATTTCTCCAATAATGTTGTTGCTGGAGAGATCAAGCATTTCAAGATTTTGAAACATTCCAAGTTGATTGGTGAGGTGACCTGAGATTTGTGAAGTAGAAGCCACAAGAGTGTTGAGTTGATGAGAAACACATGGGATGAGAATTTGTAAGATTTCAGAAAGTTGTTGATTGCATTTGAGATATGAGAAAGAGATGTGTCTCAAATTGCATAGCTTTCTAAAAGAGGATGGTATTCCTCCTTCAAACTGATTGTGTGACAAATCAAGGGCAACAAGAGAAGTCAGATTCCCCAAAAGAGTTGGAATTGTTCCTTCAAACTGATTGTATGACAAATGAAGGGTAACAAGAGAAGTCAAATTCCCCAAAGTATTAGAAATAGTTCCAGTCAGATGGTTATCTCCTAAGTACAAAGATTTGAGACGATGAAGACCGTATAACCAATCTGGTATATGGGATGAGAATGAATTGGATGACAAATCAAGATTTTCAAGCATGGTAAGGTTTTGAATACCATCAGGAATTGGACTATCAATATCATTAGAGTAACAGTTTGAATAACATTTAAGAGAAACAAGTTTGTTCAACTGAAAAATCCACTTGGGAGCAACAGAAATGGTGAGAGAAAGCAGGGACGAAAAGTTAAGCTTGGATGGTTGCTTATAATCACCCAAACTACAACGTCGTAAGTTTAAGTCATGCAAAGAAGGGAGAGCTTGCATATTGTGTAGCCAATTAAATGATTTGGATAGGTTAGCACCACTCAAATCAAGATATTCAAGGGAGGTAAGACCCAAAAGCCAATCAGCATTTTCAACAACCAATGATTCATCATAATAACTTGGGAGGCCAAGATGGATTAAATTGGTGAGATTGCCAATTTGATGTGGAAGTTTTCCATAGGCAACATATGAGAGGTCAAGATAGAGCAAATTAGAGAGATTCCCAATCTGATGAGGAATCTTCCCATAAAATCCAGAATCAGAGAGGTTAAGATGAGTTAAGGAGGTGATTCGAAAAAGAAAAGTAGGAAATTGAATACCTCGAAAACTATTGCCGCTCAAGTCCAAGTAATTCAGATGTTTCAATTCAACAAGAGAATCATTTATCGCTCCACTAAACCTGGACCTCTCGTAAGCGAGCAAGACAGCAATGGGTAAGGGATATTCAACATATTCTAATGATATAGAAGTGTTGAGGTGAAGGTGAAGGATGTGGAAAGTTAGATGACTACAAACAACATAATCCCAGTGACAGCAGTTGGGATTGGAAGCATTCCAAGAAGAGAGCCTGTTGAAAGGGTCAGTGAGATGATGCTTGAATCTTAGAAGTGCTTCGCGCTCACTTGGAATGCACTCAATCAACTCAGACTCAGGCTCAGAGGACGTTAGCAACGTAAGGCAATAAAGGTGAACAAAGATAAGCACAAGCATGCCACTGTAAGTGTTTGTGTTTGGAGACATGTTTGAATTTCTGTGTGTTTCCACCTTCAACTCCTTTCTCCTATTTATAATGCCTGTACACACATTTTAATTTGAAATGCTCCAGCTCCACCACTACTAATATATATGTGTCTTAATGTTACCATTATCACTTTATAGTTGGTCCTCACTCGCCCATTAACTCACCATTCATGATAATTGGGGTTCAAAAGCCAGGCCCCATCGAAAGATGGAGACTGCAAGAAAAACGTGATTCACAAACGTAACGTAACAAGTATAATGCATTCACTGCACTTGCTATGTAATTATTCTTCTCCTATCTAAGTTTCAAGTCCATTATTTTTGGAGTATATTTTTGTATTTTTTTTATTATTAGTCTAATCAGAATTTTAGATTCATTGAGAAAGTAAGGGGAGGAGAGAAAATAGAATTTTTAGTTTTATATAAAGCAGCAATTTTTGAACTACAGTTTTTTATTTGTTCACGGTTAGATTAGGCAAGTTTGTCTTATTTTGTTTTTTATTCTCAAGTATGTAGCAGAATAAATTGGCTTCACACAATAGTTTTGATTTTTTGATATTTTTTCATTTTATTAGTATAATGGACCCAAAATTTTTATCTCTCACCTTAAAAAAAATTTTTATATTAAAATCTTGACGTATTTTTGTTGTTATTTTATTTAATATATTTATTTGTTCAAAATTATTGTCATATTAGGTTGTAAGCATTTTATATTATTTTTTAATAGATATTTGTATTATTTTTGCTACTAAACTCTTTCAATTGTAGGAGGTAATTATTTCATCACAGCATGTTGATAAATTTAACACATTAATAATTAATAATATAATAGTTAATGAACATTGAAATTTTAACTTATATGATTAATGTTATTTACATATTTATATTTTTTTATGACTATTTAAATATTTAATTTAATATTTATTTGAAACAAAAACTTAAATCTTTTAATTAAATAAATAAATCTGGATAGACACTAAAAATTACTAATTAATCATTCTAAACTAAATATGATCGATAATCAGACACTATCCTTAATGGTTTTTATGTGAAAAATTTCGTGATGTTTTGAACATATATGTAAGGTACAGAAAATTAAAATTTTATATGAAATTAAAAAAAATAAAATTATAAAAATTAAAATTATTAAATTTAATATAAAATTTTATAAGATTACTTGGACTCATTTAAAATCGTAAAATCAAACAAATTTAAAACTTAAATGGTGATTATAGCTACATACTATACTATACATATATGTATGCATAAAGCTAAGGCATACCACTTCAGCTTTAAGCAAGAGAAAATGAAATATCTGTGCCAACTATATATGCGAACGATACTTTTATAAATATACATTAAATATAATTTAAGACTATGCATGTATGTATTTTAAAACATATTTAAGTAAATGTCTCAACTTATTATTATATTATTTAGGTATACTTCTGATGGATATGTGAAAAGTATTGAAAAGTGACTACTTATGAATAAGGAGATAATTTTAATAAGGACACTAAAAATATATTTTTTTTAAAGATATTTATATGTGTTATGTTATTATTAGATATTTTTATTAAATTAATTAATAATTTATTTTTTAATAAATTAGAACAAAATCGGTTTATTATAACAACAATAATAAATCTAATTGTCTGTATTATCATTATTAGACCCCATTTGATCCTATTGAATTACACAATTTAAATCGAATATCTTTAAATTTTTTGATAAAAAGATAAATATATCTTTAACTTTTTATTTTACAGATATTTAAATTCCTAAAAATTTAAAAATACAATTAAATTCCTAAAAAAATTGGGTTTATTGTTATTGTTATAAAAAAATCGATTTTATTCTAATTTGTTAAGAAATTTAAAAATAACCGGTTCATTAATACGTCTAATAATAATACGACACATAAATCTTTTTATAAAAAGATGTTTTACGCATCTTTACGAAAGCATCACCATATGAATAAACTATTTTATATGCATACTCTTGTCTGTCCATATAATAATCTAGTGCATATGAAGGAAGAAACTGAAAATATATCTTAGTAATTTAACTATTTAAGTGAGCATAAAAAATTATCTTTATTAATTGCTCTTAGAATACACATTACATATACAGATGTACTCTTAAAATATGTGTAAGAAATTTTCATTGTAAAACTCAAAATAATATATATGTTACGATATAACAGAGAATAGTGATTATTATTAATAGTGATATACATTTGCAATAAAACTATGATACCTCAAAACAAAATAAAAAATGAAGGAACATGGGCGGCTAAAGAAAAAATAGAAGTTAAAATAATATTAATTTACAGAATCTACATGCATGATATGTTAGGATAATTTATGTTGATAAAATAAATAAATTTTAAAACTATGCACAATATATATATCCTAAATCAGAATTGGTTATACGATTTATATCATTTACATATAAATTAAATTAGCCTGCTTCGATTTATTACAATGTACAACATATACATAGTAAATTGAATCAGCTTGATTCGATTTACTACTTATATAAATTATTGACATTTTCTAACACTATAACAAAAAGTTGAATACCATTAAATTTTTCATCACACGTAAGATTTACCGTTGAATTTTTTGGTGACAGAAGAGTAAAATTCATCAAATTAAAAGTTCACTAGCGGATTTACTTTTCTTGTAGTATACTTTTAAGTTAATTATTTATTTATTATTCGTTAATTTTAAAATATAAATGTTAATAAAAAATGTATTAATTTAGATTTAGATAAAATATTAAAATAAATAAATTCTAAAAATTTATTAAAAATTATTCTTTGACTTATTAGCATATAAAAAATTACTACTAGAACTTTTGACGTACGTTAAAAAGTTAATATAATATATAACCTTCTAAGTTGAGATAAGAATTAAAATTTAAATATTTTTAAATTATTTTTAATATATATTTTATATAAATAATTAATTTAATAGTTAATTTTTAGTATACTTGTATTATGATCCATTATATTAATGCCTGTCACTATTCAAATTGGAATGTGACAAAAATTTGATTAAGTGGTGTAAGTCATTGTTGTTGATAGTTAAATATTCTTTATTTTAAAATATTTAAATAAAAAAGAAAATTAACGACCTCAAAAAAACTCGTCTTGTTATATATACAGATACTTTATGTCCATTGTAACATAACTTTAAACTTTAAAGTCTTGGTCTTTGTTTTCATTTTTTCATATATATATTTGGATGTTAAAAATAATAATCTATCTATACACAGATACCTTTGTTTTTGGTAGATGATTTAGTTCTCTTCATAGATACCTTTGTTTTTGGTAGATGATTTAGTTCTCTTTTCAAGGGCAAACAAAGAACAGGTGCAAATTACGAAGGGGTCCCTTGGGATGTTCTACAAGAGTTCGGGACAGAAACAAATCCTGTGTATAATTAAAAAAGCCAATATACAACCTTTTTTAATCAAATACAACATAAAGTGTTTGTAATTTAGGATTTGAAATTTGTTTGAATATTGAGGAACGCAACTATTTCCATATGGACCCTAAAATCTAATAACATACCATAAGGGGTTAGTTTAGTATATAAGGTAGCTCATTTCACCTTAAAATGCATATATATGCAAGAATTTTTGTGTAAAACTCAAAATAATATATATTTTACGTTATAAACGGGATGAAAGTAGTGATTATTAGTATAATCATGTTACGTGTATATTAAAATTAGCTACTAATTTAAAATACAAATTAAAATATAAAATAAATATTAAAAATGAGTTAAACAATACATATATTTATAATAAATATATAATAATTAATTTTAGTAACTAATTTTAATTTAGTATACACATAGTATTTTTGTTATCCGTAATATCAACATCTTCGAAATACAATTTGCCAATTTGGTTAAGGGTCGATGTTATTGATCATGAAGTATTCTTTATTTTAAAATATATAAATAAATATAGAAATTTAGTGACCTCAACCAAAAAAAAAAAAAAAAAAAAAAAAAACTCAACGTGTTATCTACACTATTATTTAACTTTAGTCTTTGTTTTCTTTTTCTATTCCCATTTGGATGTTCGCAATAATGTATCTTTTTTTTTTCTTTCGTTTGGATTTTATTACAAGTCCTTATTCCCTGTGAATGAACGATTAACATCAAGAATTCCAAAGCCAATCCGTGTGAAGTTGGAAACTTATTATGGAAGAACTAGTCAACGATAATGTCTTGACAAATTAGTAAGAATGGGACAACCATGATTCACGAATTATATAAATGTTTAAAAAGTGACAAAACGTTAATCCACACACACATATTTCTTCACACAGTTCATTGAGATAATATCATAAAAAATGAGAACTAAATATACCATATTTAAAGTCTTACTCAAATTAAATCATAATATCTATAATAATCTAATAATATTCAATGAGTGAATATAATGTTGTAGAGTAGTCTCCAAATAATACTAATTAATAATTAGGAGGTGATGCATTATTATTTTGAAGAGCTTTAACGTGTTAGAACATGTGCCAAATTTCTATTACTGTTAAAATTGCATGGTTAGAGAGGATCAAATTCTCATTAAACTGTGTGGTGTAAGTTCAAGAGCAGAGTTTAAAGATTTTAGAAAAGAAAGTGAAAAAGCTGCTAGCAATAGAGAAACAGAGAAGTTAAAAATGATGATTTAATGTACTAATTAACCACTGTACTTATAACACCCTACTACACAGAGTTTTATGCTTAAGTCGTAGAATAGAGGTAATGTGGTGTTACGGACTTCTATAAAGTAAAATATATACATATTAGGGGTGTACATGGACCGGACCACACTGGGTTTGGCTTAACCCAGACCCGACTCGAAATATAGACCAGACCTAATTTTTAGACCCTAACCCGATCCTAGACCCATGAAACCTACGCACCTTCGAGCCGGGTGAAAACCGGGTAAAAACCTGATCTTTAGCATGTAAAAATCACATAATCTCCAACCATTATTTCACAATTCACATAGTAAAATTCACTTAAAAAAATATAACAAGAACCAACCCTTCTCTAAAATTAAAGCATAACCATAATCAATACTAATATTGTCTAATAATACCAAATATTTAAATCAATACAAATAACACAATATTATGCATTTTAAACATAAAACATTAACTTATAATCTTATAATGACTAATAACACAAAATATTAAGGTTTGCAATATTTAAATTTCACATAAGAATAACCATCATCCATTACTAATAACACAAAATATTAATTGTGTATGATGACCGGACCACCGGGCCGAGTTATGGCCCGGACCCGACCCGACATAATGACCGGGTCTATTTTTGAGACCCTTACCCGATCCTAGACCGATGAAATCACACTAAATTAGCCCCTAAAGTATTCGGGACCGGACCGGGTCTTCGGACCGGACCGGACCATGTACACCCCTAATACATATAACGATAGAAAAGATAATATACTAGGAGTCTTGAAAAACGGGGAAACAAATATCGCAAAACGAAAAGCGCAACGCTCGAGGAATAGGGTTACTTGCGTGCTAAGAAACCTAATAGGAAATGATAAAGATAAATAAGAGAGTAAAGGAAAGCCAAGGAAACAACCTAACCAGCTCCTGACTCAGCCTACGAAGTCAAGGCTGGTCGGATGATATATATATATACAGATATCCCAAAATACTCAAAACTCAAAATAAAGTCCTATCTCTCCCTTAACCTCTCTGAGGAACAAAATAAACAAGTTTCTTGAAGAGCAAGCTAAGTACATATATACATCTATATACAAACAGAAACCCAAATATGCACCCGGGAAATACTTCGCTTCAAATATCCAGACGCCTAGCGAGGAGCCTCTCGACTTGCATCTGAAAAACAACAACACAGTATGGGATGAGAACCAGAGGTTCTCAGCATGGTAAAGGTGCCACGCGTATAATAAATAAGGTCCTGGGAATGCCAGATGCAATCCTAGAACTCCGTCATTCAGTTATCAAACCTAATTTCTATAACAGAAGCCATAAATAGAGGTAGGTAACCTAAATATTCCTGAACTTACTCACTTTTTAAACATAACATAACTCCAAACCATTTTGCCCTTTCCTCCGTCCCTCCGTCATCCAAAATTCAGCAGAGACAAGCAACCAAACAAGTTCACGCACAGGTAATAAGCAGATAGTGCAAGTAGCAAGTATAACAGGTAGCAAGAGGTATATATTCAATTAAGCAAACCTAGGAAATGTATAGCAATCAAAACAAACAAATGCATATGATGTATGCCTGTCCTATGACTGATGAGGCTCATCTGTCGGTTATCCAGCCAACCCGACAAGTCCGAAAACCTTAGATTGTCCCTCGTCGCGCATCCCATGAGTCTATGCATAGATTTCACATTCATATATCATTCAAATCACTCACTGGGGCTATCCATACCTGGGAATTTATACGTGCCCGGTCACCCTTACGACGTAGGGTCAACAGAGTATCGAGATTCTACCTAGAACACGTAGTGGCAAGCCACGGTTCTTACCCAGAGAAACTCGTATCTCAGATATCATTATTCATAAGCCATTTTATAATCATAATCATCATTTAATCATTCATCAGAGTCATTGCATATTAACTTCATTCATTAACATCTTTCCCTTCACACTTCTCTTCATATTTATCTTTTTTCTTCACTCCCAAGTTACCTCAAACTCCTAACTTCTGCTATTTACTAAACTTACTAGTAGGATCTAGGATTAACAGGGCAGAAATAGGGAGTTTAGGGTTTAAAATCATGTTTAAAATAGAAATATAAATGTGCTGGAAAATAGGGCGTGTGCGTAGGCACACACCTGTGCGTGCGCACAGCTTAACAATAAAGCAGCACGTGTGCGTACGCACGAATACGTGCGTGCGCCCACATCCCTTAGTGTGCATGTGCCTTATAGTTGTGCTAGCGCCACCAACAGAAGGCTCATCCTAGCGTGTGTGTGCGCATAGAAGTATGCGTACGCACACTTTATGAAAAATGCTAGGTGTGCATGCGCACAGAGGCGTGCATACGCACAAGTTGAATTTTGCCTTTGTTGGGTGCGTGGGCACACAACAGAAAATTTAATTCTGCTGCAACATTTAAAATTTCAGTTTTTCGCACCATATTTTCGGCATCCATAACTTCCTCTACAAAATTCGATTTTTCGCAAATTTTATATCGATTCAAGCTTATCAAACACCCTTTAATTTAAAATAAATCTCATTTGCATTCAAAATTTGAGGAGCAAGTTATGGACTTCCAAAGTTCATTAAAATTCACTTTTTACCAAAAACACCACAAAACCTTATTTTTGCCAAAACCACATATCCCTCCCAAAACTCATTTCCAGCCAACCTAATATACCACAATCATCAATATAAATAGCCCTTAACCATAGCACATCCATTCAACCACAACCATGTTGTTACTTTGCCATAATCATGATTCCTTCATCCATCATTGTCATACTAATATACATATATAAACACATTCAATCAACAACCAAATCTCAAGAAGCACCATCAACTAACCATATTTCTCAACATAATTTCAACATCCACCTATCCATTAACATCATAAGCCCAGTAATTTAGAACATGCAACCATTTCAACTTATCCTATAATGCTCTAACCTCAGTTTTCACAAAACCTTATATGTTAAACGCGCGAAATCTAATCCATATCTTGACTGATCACTTTATTCAACCCAAGGCAGCCTCACAAGTTAGAACACAGCCCTCCAAGCTCAAAGAAACCAGCCACAAACCGAGCTTTACTCACCAATAAGCCTCCAAATGCTCACTTTTCAATCTCAATGCATATATATGAACTCAATTCCCACCTAATTCACATATATACTCCAAATTCAGCTTCTTCATACAAAAATAAAAATTGATTAGGGTTTAGGTTACTCTTACCGTACCCACACGCATAGTGACCCAAGTCCAATATGCTTCGGAAGCTAAATCGAACCTAAAACACCAAATTGGGCAAGATTATATCACAAAGGTTCCATTTCACCATAAGAAAGGGGGTATAAATTCTGAAACGAAAATCGAGCTTACCGATAAATTGATCCAACAGAAATGTAGAGTTCGACGCGCTGAACGCGTGGCCGCGAACGGTGCGGCGATCGGAGCTCAAACGAGGAAGTTATGGTAGATCAAGGATTGATGAGGGTTTGGGAGTTCTTCTTCCTCCCCAAATCTGTTGGCTTCGTTGGGTATGAAATGAGGAAGAAGAAGCTTCTGTTTCTTTTAAATTATGGGTCCGGTTAGACTCACGGGCCCAATTTGGGCTCTGGTTCAATCGGTTCGGTCTATTCGGTCCAATTTTGGGCTAAATTTTTGAAATTGGTATCAAAATTCTCGTTTTGACGAGCTCTATCCTATTTTGATATTAGTTTTGTATTTTTAATTTTTTTAATTAAAATTTAATTTATTAACTAATTATTTATCGATTTTAGCGGAATTTACAGTACTGACTTCTATAACATGTTATAGAGAGTAATTTATATGTTATTATAAAAAAGGTAGAATAAAATTTAATATATATATTATAATATTATAATTAGAGAATAAAATCAAAAAATATCAAAGAAGATAAAAAAAATCAATATAATTTATTAGGATATTATTTTATAATTAGTGTACTTTTGTTTTATATATTGATAAGAATCTTATAATCATAAAATGAAGAAATAAAATATAATATTTTTTAAATACTTTCTTTTTTTTCCCTAAACCTTGGTAACATATATATGAGCAGCAGTGATTACAAACTTGATATACTTAGCTAATAACACTAACTAAGTTAACCGTTTTCTAACTAACTCTGTCAGGTGGCAATTCTAACACTAGCTGTAATAATAAACCAATAACTTTTGCTTCTAGGATTCATTTGCTCAGGTTACAATTACATTGTCCGCACTTGTAAGCACTGTTATTAGGTGCTGTGGTTCCATGTGGTATTGAGTTTCTTATATGCTATGATACTTTTTTTTAATTTAAATTAATAGAAAAAAATATAAATAATTATATTTAAAAAAATATTAGAAGAATAATTTTTTTATTAATATTAACCAATACTTTGAGATATCTTATTTTTATACTATAAAAATTTAAGATTTAAGAGTTATGATTTAGAATTTAGTCTTTAATATTTAAAATTATTCGAATTCTGCTAGAAAACTAAGAGGGATATAGCCAACAACAAGCCAACAAAGATTTTTGAATTACATTTTATATTCATTAATTGTCATTAATTAATAATTATTTAAATTTTAATTTTTAAAAGATACAAAATTAATGATTATTAATTATTTCTTCTTACTCTAATTTACCTTTTACCATTTATCACGCAAATTCTAATTTCTCTTCCTAAAAAAAAGGTCCAAATTCTAAAAAAAATACCAAAATATAAGATAAAGAATCATCTAAATCTTAAGAAAAAAGCATACAAAACATAAGAAAAAGAAACATTCAAAACTAATAAAAAAGAATCATCCAAATTTTAAGAAAAAAAACATATAAAACATAAGAAAAAAAACATCCAAAACTAATAAAAAAATTCTCCAAATCCTAATAAGAGTTACAGAAAAACCTCATCATTAGACACTCAAATAACAACAATACCATTACAGAAACATCCAATCAAATGGAGAAAAAAAATATCTACTTAGTATATAAAAAAAAAATTCACACAAAACTAACCAAATACAATTCACTTGCATGAAAAAAAAAAACGAAATAGAAGAAGAGTGAATTATTGCACCGTTTTCGATTGCACCACGATCAATCGTAGCACCGCTAATGACGTTAACGATCGAGGGTAACAGCAAGAGGGCGCTGTGAGAATGCCTTAGATAAAGAAGGTTGGTGCTTACTGTTTGGAAGAGAGCAAAGGATTCATCGAGGGTTGACGAGAGGGAGAGTGAGTGAAGACTAGGAAGGTATCCTGTGATTTCCGTCGAGAGTGAAGGAACGTATCCCTTCAAACCTGATTTTGGCGTTAAAATCCATTAATAACAAATATTTTAAATTATAAATGAATAAAATTAAATAAGATAATTATAAATAATTGAGTTGTTTAATTTTTAACTGGTTCGGAGTTGTTTCATATATTTTTTCATAAATAAATAAATAAAAAATATGGTTTTATATATAAAAAAATACGTATGATAATATATGTTACAAAAATTTCTCACTAATTATGATTAGATAGATTAGAATTTTTAATTTGTCTTATTTTTTGGTGGATAGACCCAATTAATCTCTGTTTTTTTTAATAGCTAAATTAACAAAAAATTACATAATTACATAATTAAACTTCGATTGGTCAAGTGATCAATTCACTCGTCCGTTTAAATAAATATCAGAAATTTAAAATCCATTTCGACAAACTTTTAAATGAAGCTCAGGTCCACCAGAGATTAGTTCTTTACTATCCGTAAGCATTGCTAAGCACTGCAAAATGTCTCAAAGCCAATGACAAAATCTAACTCACATAGTCACATTGTTATTATTATAGCGACAACAATACTAACTGGATTACGTTTTAACAAGCCAAGCAGGACAAGTGCATATTCATTTTTATTTCCACTATTACAAGAAAAGGGAAAAAAAAGAAAACATTACAAACTCATGACATACACACAAATGAAAAACCAGAAAATTAAAACATTAGAAACATAAAGTCACATACATGATTGAAGTTTGTAGCACATGTCATCAAGGAAACGGTAATATGCATACCTCCATGATTTGTATATGAACAATGGACCAACAAATCCCCAAAATCCCACTATAAATCCAAAAGCCACACTCACAAACACCCACTTCACTCCATCATTCTTTCTCTCTTTTTCATTCTCATCAGGAACTTCCCCCTCCATGGTACAGTTGAGCAGCAATGGTGGACCACATAGCTTGTTGCCTAAGTTGACTTCCACTAGCTCTGGCCACATTCTCCAACAGTTGGGAATTTTTTCTGATAAATTGTTTGATGCAAGATTGAGAATTTGTAACTCTTTCAGATGGGCAGATTCTTTGCAAAGAAAATCTGTTATTGATCCAGAAAATGAATTATGTGAAAGATCTAGCCAAATCACTTCAGCACCCACAAAAGGTAAATTTCCTTGGAGATGGTTTGAGCTAAGATCAACAATTGTTCCAAGGAATATTGGAATCCTTAATTCATTTGGAAGCCTTCCATGAATATGATTGTGAGACAAGTTCAAAGAAAAATAAGGACCTGTTTTCCAAAACCAAGTGGGAATGGAATCAGAAATCCCTACGTCAGACATATCCAGATGTTGAAGATCCTTTTGCTACTGAATCCATGATGGAAAGCTTGGACCTAACTTCCATGAGTTCATTCGCAATACAATGAGTTGAAATTTTTGTTGCCAACTGGGGTGCACTTTTAAAGTGAAATTGTTGCCTGATACTTGAAGCACCCGTAATGCAGTGAAATTCACAAGATCATCTTCTTGGACGATTCCTTGAAATAAGTTGTCATCTATAGAAAGAGATAACAACTTGGGGAATAGTCCCAGAGTTTTAAATGGATTTCCACTGAGTTGATTTTTGGTCAAAGTCATATACCTTAATGACTGAAGCTTTGCTAATGATTGAGGAATTTCTCCAGTAATCAAGTTGTTAAAGAGAGAAAGTGATTCAAGATTTTTGAACATTTCAAGTTGATTTGTGAGGTGACCTGTGATTTGAGAAACACATGGGATGAGAATTTCTAAGATTTGATGCAATTGTTAATTGCATTTGAGATTTGAGAAAGAGATGTGCCTCAAATTGCAGAACTTTCTAAAAGAGGTTGGAATCCCTCCTTCAAACTGATTATGTGAGATATCAAGACTATCAAAGAAGTCAAATTTCCCAAAGAGATTGGAATTGCTCCTTCAAACTGATTGAATGACAAGTCAAGAAAAACAAAAGTCAAATTCCCCGTAGCATTAGAAATAGTCCCAGTCAGATGGTTATATCCTAAGTTCAAAAATTTGAGATGATGAAGACCGTATAACCAATCTGGTATATGGGATGAGAATGAGTTGGATGACAAATCAAGATTTTCAAGCAAAGTAAGGTTTTGAATTCCATCGGGAATTGATGGACCTCCAATAATACTGTCATAATAATATGAACCACATGCAAGAGAAACAAGAGTTATTCAACTGAAAGATCCACTTGGGAGCACCAGAAATGCTAAGAGAAACAAGTTTATTCAACTGAAAGATCCACTTAGGAATTTGCATACCTCCAAAATCGTTGCCGCTCAAGTTCAAGTAATTCAGATGCTTCAATTCAACCACAGAATCATTTATCTCTCCACTAAACATGGACCTCCCAAAAGCGACAGAGTTTAAGTAACCGTGATAGTAGAAAGCATCTCTTGAAGTGTTGAGGTGAAGCTGAAAGACGTGGGAAGTTACATTACTGCAAACAACATAATCCCATTGACAGCAATTGGGATTGGAGACATTCCAAGAAGAGAGCCTGTTTAAAGGCTCAATGAGATGATGCTTGAACCTCAGAAGTGCTTCGCGCTCACTTGGAATACACTCAATAGAATCATACTGAGAAGACGTTAGCAGTGTAAGACAATAAAGGTGAACAAAGATAAACACAATAATGATGGGAGTGTAAGTGTTTGGAGACATGTTTGCATGTGCATGTTTTCACTTTTCACCTCCAACTCCTTTATAATCTCTCTAGGTTGGCGCATTTTAATTTGAAAATGCTCCACTACTAATTAAATTAATGTATGTGGGTTAGTGCTATCACTTTATGGTTGGTACGGTCCTCACCCAAATTAAACGGTCACCGTTCATGCATGCTACGTACCTTTGGGTTCATAGATTGAAAGATGGAGATTCTTGTGCATGAAAAACGTTATTCAATGTAACTTTTAATGCATTGACTGCACTTTTATACTTAATTAAAGGAGGCCGCTATTTCACCATACCAGCCAGATTCATAAATTTAACATCTCTTAATAATTAATAATATCACAGTTTAATCATATGATGAGATTACATATTTAATTATTTATTATTAGTAACATTCAAATTTTAACTTAGGATTTTATACATGTAATGTTGTTTAAATTGGTAATATTATATATATGAGAAATGGTAGGTGGTCCAGCGACGGAGTTAGAAATTTTTTGGGGGGAATATGAAAAATATAAGTTAAAAAAAGAGAAAAATTAAAAATTAAAAAGGGACAAACTAAAAAATTAAAGACTTATACATACAAATTATTAATTTGGAGAAGTATTGTTCTACTCTTCCTTCTAATTAATATTTTTTAGAGGGTCAATATTTTTTATTAATATTAATTAATATTTTGAGTCAACGTTACTTTTATATTATTTATGTTCTTGAATTTATAATAAAAAACTATTTTAATAATTACCCTTAAAAATTAAAAATTACCAACGTGGATTAATCATAATAAGTGTTTAGAAAATTAGGTTAAAGGTACTTACAATTTTACCTGGGCCAAATGTCACTTTTGAATTGGAAAGTTAACCTCTAAGGCTCTAACCATCTATAGCCACCTCAAACTCAAATTTTATTTCGAAAACGTTGATATTAATAATAATCACGGCATCATTTGATATATATACATAATATATACGTATATATATACACGATTCTGGTGGCTGGTGGCTGACCCAACATTTTCGAAATATTCTTTTATTTCAAAATATATAACTAAGAAAAGAAAATTAAATTAGTTACCTGATCAGAAAAACTCGACGAGTTATCTACACATGTACTATATGTCTACTATATATTATAGGCACCACTCACATAAACATCACAAAAACAACTTTTTTTAAAGACGCCTACGTGGCAAAACCTAAATCATACATTCTAAAATCACACTTTTCACTACAAAACACTTAAAACCGTAGTCTTTTATAAGAAAAAGCGTTACCTAATGGAAAAAAGTAAATTAAAAGATTTAAGAGAAGAAATTATTAAATTATCAAAATTAATAAATCAAAAACTAATGATTTTAACTAATGTTAATTGTAATGACACCGAATTCCTGAAATCAATACAAAATGATTTTTCTCAAAATCTTTATTTTACTATAAGTTTTATTAAAGGACTTCAAAAACCTGAAAAAACTTATTTTTCACACGGAATTGCTAAAAAATGCTACCATGGAAATGATTCCCCACATCTTTATCATACTTTTAACCCACAATTAAATTCTATAGTAGATATGCTTGAAGAAATATTAGTATCCATAAAATTTCAAAGAAATAAGGAAAAAGAGAATCCCAAAGAAGAAAAATTTCAAAATATAATCAACATAACAGACTTAAAAGTAAAACCACCATTGAAATTATGAATATTGAAGAAAAATTAGAAGAAGTTACAATGCTTTTTAAACATGTTAGAAACAAGAGACTGAGAGAATAATATGAAAAGTGTATTATTGAGTTGTGATGGAAAGTACAATATACAAGAGGTATTTATAGCTGCTAAATGAATCAGAGTAATAAAGGCATAGAATCCTATAATTAATATACAGATATACTACAGAAATATAGACGATACTAATTGATCCTAATTGATGCTAATGATTCTCTAACATCCCCCCTCAAACTCAAGTGGGAGCTAAGGATACCAACTTGAGTTTGGATAACAAAGTCCGAAAGCGAGTCGGGTGATGAGCTTTCGTGAAGATATCAGCAGTCTGATCCAGTGTCCCAACGGCAATGAGACGAACAGCATCAATAAGGATACGTTGTCGAACAAAGTGACAATCAATCTCAATGTGTTTGGTGCGTTCATGAAACACATCATTATGTGCAATCTGAATAGCACTGCGGTTATCACAAAAAACATCAGTAAGAGACGACTGAGGAGCACCCAGATCTTCGAGAAGCCAGCGAACCGAGATAACCTCAGCAGTGGTGTCAGCGAGGGCACGGTACTCAGCTTCTGTGCTTGAGCGAGCAGTGAATGTTTGCTTCTTAGCACGCCAAGAGATGAGAGCGTCGCCAAGAAACAAACAGTAACCAGTAGTAGAACGACGATCAGTGGGATCACCAGCCCAATCAGCATCAGAGTATGCCTGAAGGGTCAAAGAGGAATGGGCAGAAAAATGAAGGCCATGAAATAGAGTGCCTTTGACATACCGAAGAATGCGAAGAACTGCCGCATAGTGAGTAGTACGAGGAGCTGACAAGAACTGGCTGAGGACATGAACCGGATAGGCAATGTCTGGTCGGGTGACAGTCAAGTAGACGAGACCTCCAACTAACTGGCGATAAAGTGTTGGATTATCCAAAACAGTGCCATCCATAGGGGTAAATCGAACATTAGGCTCAAGAGGAGTAGACTCAGTGCGACTATCTGTAATCCCAGCGCGAGCAAGAAGATCTGAAGCATACTTAGCCTGAGAGAGATAGATGCCATCATCGGTGGAGATGACCTCAAGACCAAGAAAATACCTGAGAGAACCAAGATCTTTCATCTCAAATGTACGGTGAAGTGAGGTCTTGAGAGCAGAGATACCATCAACATCATCCCCAGTGATTATCATGTCATCAACATACAAAAGTAGAAGAACAACTCCACGTTCGCTTTTACGAATGAAGAGCGCATTCTCATGAGGGCTAGAAGTAAAACCAAGACTGCATATGGTAGTGCTGAACTTGTCAAACCATTCACGAGGAGCTTGCTTAAGTCCATAAAGTGCCTTGCGAAGGAGACAAACCTTATCAGAAGGACAAGGATATCCCGGAGGTGGTTTCATATAGACTGTCTTTTTCAAATCCCCATTAAGAAATGCATTCTTCACATCCATCTGACTGAGAGACCATTTTTTAACCGCGGCAATGGCAAGAAGAGCTCGAACAGACGTAAGGCGAGCGACAGGGGCAAAAGTCTCTTCATAATCAATACCATACTCTTGCGTACAACCTTGAGCAACCAAGCGGGCCTTATAATGGTCAATAGAGCCATCAGAGCGAGTCTTGATCTTGTATACCCATCTACTGCCCACAACTTCCTGATCAGAAGGAGGATCAACCAGATCCCAAGTGTGTGCTTTTTCAAGTGCCTGTAATTCTTCTTGCATTGCTTGTTGCCAATTTGGGTTTGAGGAGGCTTCTCTGAATGTCTTAGGTTCATGTTGATGAAGAATAGTAGAAAAGCAATGGTATCAAGAGCTTAGGTCTTTTTTTTTTCCGATGAATATTAGTTCATAGCCCCTTTGTTTTTCCTTGTCGGCAGTGTTCTTTGGCCTCCTTTTTCGTTCTCTTTTTGACGCTTTGGTTCGTCACCCCCATAACCATCTTCTTCTTCTTGTCGCCGTGATTCCAACGCAACCAGAACCGTCGCCATCCACCTCCTTAGGAAAACTGCGTCCTCTTGTATCTCAGGGTGTTTTTAGGTCAGGTTCCGAATGAATCTTTTGACTGCATTTCTTGCCAAACTGCCAAACAACCTGCTTTATCTTTTCACAATAATTCATCTCTTGCTTGCTCTCCTTTTGATCTCATTCACTCTGATGTTTGGGGCCCCGCTCCCACTGCCTCTATGGGCGGAGCTCGAGACTTTGTTGTTTTTATTGATGATTCCAGACCGGACGATGATCCAATTAAAAATGGCTCAAGAAAATAATATTATGGAACATGGTTTTCAAATAGAAGAAGAATTAGTAAATTCTGAAAATATAGAAAATGAAGAACACATTCTAGACTATTCAAGTGACGAAGAACCAGCAATTCCAATACAAGTAAAAAATGAAGCTGGAACATCTAAGGATAATCAATCTCAATTTAAATGGGAAACAGGTTTTGATAATTATGCTTTTAAAAAAGGGTTTATAAATAAAGATTCAAAATATACAAAAATACCATCAAAATACGTTCCTAAAATCCAGGAAACGGAAGGAGAAAGAATGCTTGACTTAGACTGTAAAAAGAATGAAAAAGAAATTTTCAAAAATTAGTTGAATTCCTTTTTATTAGAAGCTTTTACTAATCCAAAGCTTAGTGAACTGTCTGGAAGAGATATTTGGAATTACATAGGGTTTCATACTAAAGGAACTATAAGAGATTATATAACATCAATAGAAAACCAAATAATAGAAGATTTAGCAACAAAAACAACAGCTTATGATAAGATATTATATATAATGATGATTCTATATAAAGAATTTTTTGGAAAAAATATTATAGATCATAGACAAGAAGTCTATAATAAAGAATATCAAGAAGCAAAAAATCATTTAGCTAATATTCAGATATATGATCTATGTAATGTGGAATCTTATATATGCGAATATAGAATACATTATTACAAATTAAAAGAAGAAGATAAAAATCATTATCTTAATATGTATATAACAAAACTACCATATCCTGCTAATGAATTTATAATGGGAAGATTTATAAGAGAAATAAATAGAGGGACAATTGAAAATAATTTTGGTGGAGCAACCTCTGCAATAAGAGAGGAAATAAAAGAACGTTGTATGCAAGAAGCAACTCAAAAAAGATTTGCGAATATAATTAGAATTTGTTGTCAGGATAATGAAGAAATACCCCAAAAATATGGTCTTAATAAAAATTTTCAAAGAAAAAGAAAATATCAATTTAGAAAAAGAAAATACTATCCAAACTGGAGAAAAAAGAGATATTTTAGAAAAAGAAATAACGATAAAAATAAAAAACAAAGAAATGACTATGCCCGAATAAAAAAGAAAATTGTAAGTGTTGGTATTGCCAAGAAGAAGGACACTATACAAATGAATGCCCGAAAAAGAAGGATAAAAAGGATCTTACTAAACAAATAGAAATTGCTAAGTCTTGTTTCATGGAACCATTAGAGGAATCTGATGATAACTTAGACTATATTTTTGAATATGTCTCGGAAACGGACTCAGAGACTGAGTAATAATGCCACATTTATTACTATAAAAATAACAGAAAAGTTTATAAATGCTTTCATAGATTCTGGAGCAACACAATGCTTTGCTAGTTCAAATATAAAACTTGATTGGAAAAAATTAAAGAAACCATTAAGAGTTAGAATAGCTGACAAATCAATACATAAAATTGACCAAAAAGCAGAGATGGTTGAAATTTTTATTCAAAATTATAGGTTCATTGTTCCATCTATATATATGTTAGATTCTGGAATGGATTTTATCATAGGAAATAACTTTTTAAAGCTATATCATCCATTCATTCAAGAATTAACATATATAGTTTTAAAAGCTCCACACGATTCTTCAATAAATCAAAAATCAAAACGTATAAAAATACCGACTACTACTATAGATAAGATCTTAAAATTTAAAATATTTTCTATATTAGAGACATGTTATTTAAATTTATACTTTCAGATAAATATCCCAAAAAATATTCTTGAAATAAAGATAGAAGAACTTTTGAATGAAATTTGTGCTGAAAATCCTTTAGATATTAAAAATACAAATAACGAATTAGTAAGTATTAAATTAAAAGATCCTACAAAAGAGATAAATGTTCCAAATAAAATTCCTTATTCCGCAAGAGATAGAGAAGAGTTTTCATTAGAATGTAGAGATCTTTTGGAAAAAGGAATTATAAGATTAAGTAAAAGTCCTCATGCGGCTCCAGCCTTTTATGTCAAAAACAATAATGAAATTAAAAGGGGAAAACGAAGAATGGTTATTAACTATAAGAAGATGAATGAAGCAACTATTGGTGATGCTCATAAACTTCCAAGAAAAGATTCTATTTTAGAAAAAATTAAAGGAGCAACTTGGTTTTCATCTCTTGATGCAAAATCAGGATATTGGCAACTTCGTTTAGACGAAGAAACAAAGAAATTAACTGCTTTTACTTGCCCAACAAAAGAATCAACAAGTGTGTTGCTCTATGAATGGAATGTATTACCATTCGGATTAAAACAAGCCCCAGGTATTTATCAAAGATTTATGGAAGAAAATCTAAAACAGTTAAATGAATTTGTTTTAGTGTACATTGATGATATACTAATTTTTACAAAACAGGATAAAGAAGATCATCTTCAAAAATTATTAATAGTTTTAGAAAGATGTAAAGAAAAAGGATTAATTCTTAGCAAAAAGAAGGCAAGAATAGCAAAACAAGAAATAGAGTTTCTTGGATTAATTCTATCCACTCAAGGAAAGCTAAAACTTCAGCCAAATGTCCTAGAAAAGGTAAATTTATTTCCTAATAAAATAGAAGATAGAAAACAATTACAAAGATTTTTAGGGTGTATAAATTATATTTCTGATCAACGATTTTTAAAGAATATAACAGAATACACTAAAAGCTTATTTCCAAAAATAAGTACTAAAAAAGAATGGAAATGGGAAGAAAAAGACAGTATGCAAATTCAAAGGATTAAAGAATTATGTGAAAAACTTCCAGAACTTTATATTCCAGAAGAAAATGACTACTTAATAGTAGAAACAGATGCTTCAGACATAACCTGGTCAGGATGTCTAAAAGCTAAGAAAGCTATAAAAAGTTTGGAACAAGAAAAAGAATCACTAGATTCTAAATATTCCCCAAAGAAATTACTTTGCAGGTATATTTCAGGGACTTTTACTCCAACAGAATAGAGATATACCACTCATGAAAAGGAAACTCTAGCAGCAATTAAATCTCTTAAGAAATGGAAAATTGATTTACTACCCAGAGAATTTACATTAAAGATAGATTCAAGTTACCTAACAGATTTCATACGGTATAATTTAAAAGTTGATTATAATCATGGATGATTGGTAAGATGGCAATTATTTTTGTTACAATATCCAATAAAAATTGAATATATTAAGGGTGACAAAAATGTTATTGCAGATACATTAACAAGAGAATGGAGTTCGTCTTCAATGCATTAGATCAAGAAATTCAAAAATATGAGCAAGAACTCAAAAAATGCAAGCATTGTCAGCAAATAAGGACACAGATCCAGTCTCTCAAGAAGGCCATTGAAGCAATGAAATCAACACAACAAGCAAAACTATCAGAGTTCAGCCAGCTAAGCATGGTGGACAAATCAGGTGAAGAAAAAATTTCAGAAAATAAAACAATTGCTGAAATCATTAAAAAATCCACCCAAGATAAAAAATATTATGTAATTTATAATGGCCCCATGAAAGGAGTATATGATGCCTGGGAAAAAGCAGCACCATTCACACACCAGTCAAGAATAATTCATAAAGGAGGGTTTCTAACACTAGAAGAGGCAAAGAAATCCTTCAGGGAATATGAAGCTCTCCATCCAGAGCAAACCCTAAAAAGAGCAGATAAAGCTCCAATTCAAACCCAGAGAACAGGGATAATAAGAAACATTCCTACAAGGGCTGAAATCAAGGAAAAGAAAAGGGTCTGTAGATCAAATCTCAGAGAAACCCTTAACATAGTCCTGAATTGGACTGAAGAAAAAAGGACAATTTTGGGATATTATCCTATTGCCAAAGAACAGCTAACAAAGCTGGTTATATTTCTAGATGCTTCCCCATCTGACACCTATTAGTTTTTCCAATATGGATTAATTGATACAATTTTAATTTTTAATGATCTAAAAATTATTAGTGAGTTTCCTGCAGGATTCGTTGATGCAGTAAAGAGATTTAAAAATATGATTGACAATGTAAATCCAAGGGATATATCCCTAAAATTTACAAACAGTCAACCTATTTTTAATGAAGAAGAAGAATGCTTGGTTCCAGCACACCAAGTAATATTCATGTCCGTCTTCCCAGGAAATTTTCAACCAATTGATCAGATTCAAGACTTAACAATTTACAGTCATGAAGGAAGGCTAGCCAGCACATTAGCAAGGGTCTTTGAAAGAACTCAAAAAATAACGAAGGAATCTCACACAAGGATTAATTATAAAAGTAGAAATACTTTGCTTGTGTCCAGTAAAAGAAATGAAATTGAAGAAAGAGAGATGAGACTCTTGGTGGAGTTTGAATCAGCATTCTACAACTTATCCGGACTTTTAGAAAAGCTCCCTGAAGGGATAAAGAGGAATCTCTGCTATTTGATAAAAGACAGAGAAGACCACAAGTGCCAGCTATGTGCCTCAGAGTTATCTGAAGAAAGCAATAATGAAACGGAATCAACTCACATGATGAAAGAAGAGGACAATGCATCTGAGGGTCACATGATAAAAGAGGAGGACAGTGCATCTGAAGCATCTCTTAACATTATTGCATAGTGACGTAAGCACTTAGGTCATAGAGCACCAACAATGTAGCTGGTGCAAGAGAACAAACAATGACGTAAGCAATGACATCATAAGAAGGGTAAGGATGAAAATTATCCATCAAACCCAACTATTATAAATAGGTTGCTTAGGAAATTGTAAAAGCATCAGACAATAGAAAGCAGAAGGCTAAGAGTACTCATATGCTAGGAGAGCAAGGAGGAAGCTGCCAAGGCGATTCTATAGTCTGAGGAAGAATTCCTTTAGGGAAAAATAGTTCTAAACTCCCCTCTGGAGATACAAACACCTTATGTAAAATATACTAAATAAAGGAAGTTTTTCTCCAGAAAGGTACATCTTCATCCTAGTCTTTAAATTATGAATTATTTAGAAAGTTTAGAATTAACAGAAGAATCTGATTATTATAGATTAACTGCTTTATTAGATAATGAAAAACAGGCTGTTCTAAAAACAGAACTTAATCTCAAATCGAATGAAAATTTTAATAAACAAAATCTTTTAAAAGAAGTTTTTAATAGAAAAAATATTATATACTATGAAAAAATTCAACTTGAAGCCCCTATAAAGATAAAATTTGCCAATGGAGAACTTGAAATAGCTTTGATAAATGATGAAGAATTGAGTAAACAGATTGAGAAAATTAAGGATCAACAAAAAAGATCTAAAATTGGGTGGATTCATATTAGTACTATACAAGTCTTAATCAAATCTACATATATGAAAGGAATTAATTCACCAATAAGCTTAGCAATCTGTGACAAAAGAATTACTGATGACCCAATAGATCAAATAATTGGAATTGTTCATGGAAACTTGGCAAACGTAAATGTTAAATTCAATGCCATCTTGGATATGCTATACCTTTATCAACTGAAAATCTTGGAAGATCTATAAGTTTGGCTTATAAATTCCACAGAAAGAATCTAATGGAACAAGATGATGAACCATTTTCAATTACATATGCAATAAATTATGCTTTAACAAATAGCCATCATAGTATAATATTTAAAAACAGAGAAAGAATTTATGTCGATGAATTATTTTAGAAAATTGTAAAAACAGAAATACCAAAATATAGAGCTATTGAAAACCCAGTTCTATTATTAAAAGAACCATCAGGAAAATTAGTTTCATCAAATTTTCAAATAAGAGAATCTAAAATTAATAGCCCTTTAAGTTTATCTAAGTTAAAAATTAAAGAAGAAAATTCTGAAATAAAAGAATTAACAAAAAAGGTCGAAAAATTAAATGAAACGCTAAACACTAAATTATGACAATAAATAAAGAAGAAATATATGTAACTTATCAAAACAAGAAACAAGAGCTCTTTGAAAGAGAAAATCGTTTGAATTATTTACAGTTCTCTGAAATAAATCAAAGAGCATTTGAAGCTCTAAAGGTAATCTATGATAAGTTGAAAAGAGAAGTTGAAGAGCTAGAAAAATTAATAGAATCTCTAGAAAATAGTGATGAATCGATGATAGAGTTTGCGGAAATTCTAAAATAATGAAGCATAAGAAGGTTGAAAAACCAGAAAATAAAATAAAAAGAAAAAGGGCGGAAAATTAAAAAGAAAAATAAAGGAGTATAAAAGGGAATTAAATAATCTTCAGATCGAAATTGATGACCTTTTAATAAAAAAGATAGAAATAAGAATAAATATAAATAAGTTGGAATTAAACTTAAAAACTTTATAAATGCTTGGAAAACCATATTATGACTTAAAAGAATTAAAGATGTTGAAAGAAAAAATAGAGAATGAAGTCGAAAAATTAAAAAGATATTTAGAAACAACAGAAAGTGTAGAAGTAAAAGAAGTCTTTGAGGATTTGAGAAATTATATTAAAGAAAAAGACAAACAGATAAAAGATTTTATATACAATAATCCATGCAAAAAAGAATATTATAAACTAAAACAAGATTGAAAAATTATAAAGATAAAATCAGAATTATGAATATACATGAAGGACTAGTAATAAATAATCATATAACAAATACAAGAGAAATAGTAGAAATGGTCAATACTTTAGAACTTGCAAATTATTTATCAAAATCCTTTAAATAAAGCACCACCAATTGAATCTATACATTTATTCGAAGTAAAATTTGAAGAGTTAATAAAAATTTCGAAAAAGAAATTAAAAATAAAGTCGAAAAATTTGGTATCAGAGCCAAGTTAACGATAAAGGATAACACTTTCTCTTTAAGCAACACTTTTAGGGACACACTTTTAAATCAATAACAACCACAAAATAAAAAACATCTTTAAAAAAAGTTGAAATGAAAACTTTATCAGAGTGGCCACCATATATTATAACTTTAAAAGTCTTGATCATCGCTCGCTTTCTTTTCCTTTTTCTATCAATTAACCTATATTTCTCCTTTCTTTTAGATTATTTTATTACAAGTCCATATTCCATGTGAATTGACGATCAAAATCAAGAATTCCAAAGCCAAACCGTGTGATGTTGTAAACTTAAATTATGGAAGAACCAGTGAACTAACCATGTCCCAATACGTTCTCTGTTATGCAACATGCAACTCAGCATCTTCATTAATTATATTGATCATCATTCTTCCTCATTATGGGAAAATGATATATTATATTGTTCGACACAACGAATGATATGAATGTTTAAAAGTGACATCTATATCTTTCTACCTACCCGTGATTTCCACAGTTCCTTGAGATAATATCCTAAAGAAATGAAAAAATATATACCATAGGTAAAGTCTTACTAAAATTAAATCATAACATCTATAATAATCTAATAATATTCATTGAGTAAATAATGTTGTAGACTACATAATAAATACTAATTAGGATTATTCTTGAGGACAGCTTCAAACTCTGATACTTTCTTCTCTGTTTTTTCTCTGCTATATCATAGCTTCACGCGGCACCAGTGGTGGAGCTTAGTTCAGACAAGGGGTGGCCATGGCCCCCCCAAACTTTTTATAAAAAACTTAGTAGTACTTTTTCAAAAGATAAAAAATAGTTCAATTGACTTAAATACTTTATTATGACTTAAAGTATCTAATAAGTTCAATAAACAACACTCTCTCTATCTTTAGGTTCAAATATAAAAAATTAGATAGCTTTTATTTATTTAATTTAATATTATTTTATATTTTACTATTTATTTAATTTAATTTTTTATATGATAAAAAATAATAGAATATTCAATAAGTATTAATATTATTGTATTTGTATAAATTAATAAAAAAATTCAATAAATATTATAAATTTTAATATTTATCCTTTTAACTTCTTCTTTATATATTTTACAGGATATATATTCAAATTTTTATATAAAATAAGAATGAAAAATCAAAGAATTGATACATTTTTTAAGAGTAAGGCTAATATTTAAGGAGAACATATAACTTTTACAATATCAACACATGTAGATAGTTCTTTTACTTTAATGAATCACGAAGAAAGTGAGATATAACCTTCAAAAGTTCAAAAAGTTATATCTGATGACTTTAACTTTAACTTTTTGGAACGAGATCTTGAAAAAGGGCTTTAAATTTGGCAGTATCACCCAAACCAGAGAGATGAGACTAGACGAGCTTATCTTAAATGAGGTCCATATAAAAAAATATTTTGACAATTATTTTCTATTTGGCCCCCCCTCAAAATTTTGTTTCAAGTTCCGCCACTGCGCGGCACTAATAAGCATCAATTAGAAGAAAAAGAAGAGAAACATTGATTTTTATTGAATAGACTTTTAAACAAGCGGGACAATTTTTATTTCTTACAGCACACATTAAACAAGAATACATCACAAAAGAAACTAATTACAAACTTAAAAACCCAAACATGATTGAAGTTTGTAGCCCGTGTCATCAAGAAAACGGAAATAGGCATACCTCCATGATTTAAATATGAACACTCAATCTTTCTCAATCTTTCTTTGATTCATTCTTTTGTTTCTAAACACTCTGAAATTTAATGATACTAAGTTCTTTGATCTAATGCAAGCTGAGAAGGTGAGGGTGATTTAGACCCTTCTCTTTGTTGCAGGGCTAAGCACCTTTCTTCAATCTTTGTTTGGAACCAGATTGCCAACAGTTATTGCTGGTTCATACAGTTACATAATACCAGTCATTTCAATAGCTCAAGCTAAACGATATGATTTATATACAGATCCTTATGAGGTTAATGTCATTTTTCTTTCTTTAGATGATACCCATTGTGCTGATTTTGGATTAAATGGTTGAGTTCTCTTTTTTTTTTCTGTTAAAAAAACTAAAATATTTTCTATAACTCAGAGATTCACTCAGACAAAGAGGGATTCAAAGTGCCTTGATCGTAAGTGCATCTTTCCAGATGGTACTTGGATTTTTCCAAATCTGACTCGCATTAAGTGTTATTATTATAGGGACAACAATACAAACTGGATTACATTTAAACAAGCTAAGCAGGACAAGCGCATATTATTTTTATTTCCACTATTACAAAAAAAAGAAAAGAAAAGAAAACATTACAAACTCATCACATGCACACAAAGGAAAAACCAAGCACCAGAAAAACATCACATAAAGTCACATACATGATTGAAGTTTGTACCACACATCGTCAAGGAAACGGTAATAGGCATACCTCCATGATTTGAATATGAACAGTGGGCCCACAAATCCCCAAAATCCCACTATAAATCCAAAAGCCACACTCACAAACAACCACTTCACTCCATGATTCTTTCTCTCTTTTTCATTGTCATTAGCATCATCATCAGGAACTTCCCTCTCCATGGTACAGTTGAGCAGCAATGGTGGACCACATAGCTTATTGCCTACAAAACTGGATGCTTCAAAGCTTTGCAACTGAGTGCCCGTTGGGATTTTGCCCTCCAAGTGATTGTAGGACAAGTCTAGCTTGTTCAGGAAGTTCAAGTTTGTGATGCTTTGAGGGATCTCCCCTGTGAGTTGGTTGCCAGAGAAATCAATGGATTCCAATAACTCCATATTGCCAATACTTTGAGGGATGTGACCAGTCAACTCATTCTTGGACAAGTTCAAATAAATCAGACCGGTTAGGTTTGTGATTTCCATTGGTATTTCTCCCGACAATTTATTAGATGAAAGATCAATGTTTTTTACTAAGCCCAGAATGTTGTTGTACTCAGCATCTTTTCCTTTCACCCATAGGATCATGCTTATAGTATCACTGCCATAGATCATGTCGCTCTGGATGGATGAACTTGCACTAGTTTTATTTATCATGGCACTCAAATAGTTCAAACAATTTGGTATATTGCCTGACAAATTATTTAGTGCAAGGTCCAAAACTTGAAGAAACTTCATATCACATAATCCGTTGGGAATGTTACCTGAAAGATTATTGGATCGCAGCTGAAGAAATTTTAAATTTACCAACCTTTCTCCAACCCATCTAGGAATATTCCCTGTGAGGTTATTTTCTCCAACATCCAACAAAATCAACTCCTTGTTTTCCTTTAAACTCACAGGAAATTTTCCTGCGAGTGTGTTGTTATGTATACGCAAATATTGTAGGTCTAATAAAGATCCCATGGAAGAGGGCAAGCTTCCAATAAAATAGTTGCTTTCTAAGTTGACATCCACTAGTCGTGGCCACATCCTCCAACAGTTGGGAATTTCTCCAGATAAGTTGTTTGATGCAAGGTTGAGGATTCGTAACCATTTTGGTTTTTCAGGTTTTTGACAAAGAAAATCCATTAATAACCCATAAAATGAATTATGTGAGAGATCTAGCCAAAGCAAAGTCACACTCACAAAGGGTAAATTTCCATGAAGATTGTTTGAGCTAAGATCAACTGTTCCATCATAAGATTCGAAAATCTTTAACTCTTTTGGGAGCTTGCCATGAATATGATTGTGAGAGAAGTTCAAATAATAATAATGATGACTTGTTTCCCAAAACCAAATGGGAATGGAATCAGAAATCCCTGCGTTAGATAGATCCAAATATTGAAGATGATTTTGTGACCGAATCCATGATGGAAAGCTTGGACCTAACTTCCACGAGCTCATTTTCAATTGAAAAAGTTGAAATTTTGGTTTCCAACTGGGATGCACTTTCAAAGTGAAATTGTTACTTGATGCTGAAAGCACACGTAAAGTAGTGAAATTCGCAAAGTCATCTTCATGCACAATCCCTTGGAATAAATTGTCATCTATGGCAAGAGATAACAATTTAGTAGCTGATGCAAGAATTTTAAATGGATTTCCAGTAAGTTGATTTGTGGAGAAATCGACAAATTTTAATGAGGAAAGCTTTGCAAACGCTTGAGGAATTTCTCCAATAATGTTGTTGCTGGAGAGATCAAGCTTTTCAAGATTTTGAAACATTCCAAGTTGATTGGTGAGGTGACCTGAGATTTGAGAAGTTGAAGCCACAAGAGTGTTGAGTTGATGAGAAACACATGGGATGAGAATTTGTAAGATTTCAGAAAGTTGTTGATTGCATTTGAGATATGAGAAAGAGATGTGTCTCAAATTGCATAGCTTTCTAAAAGAGGATGCTATTCCTCCTTCAAACTGATTGTTTGACAAATGAAGGGCAACAAGAGAAGTCAGATTCCCCAAAAGAGTTGGAATTGCTCCTTCAAACTGATTGTCTGACAAATCAAGGGTAACAAGAGAAGTCAAATTCCCCAAATTATTAGAAATAGCTCCACTCAGATAGTTATCACTTAACTTCAAGGATTTGAGACGATGAAGACCGTATAACCAATCTGGTATATGGGATGAGAATGAATTGGATGACAAATCAAGATTTTCAAGCATGGTAAGGTTTTGAATACCATCAGGAATTGGACTATCAATATCATTAGAGTAACAGTTTGAATAACATTTAAGAGAAGCAAGTTTGTTCAACTGAAAAATCCACTTGGGAGCAACAGAAATGGTGAGAGAAAGCAGGGACGAAAAGTTAAGTTTGGATGGTTGCTTATAATCACCCAAACTACAACCACGTAAGTCTAACTCTTGCAAAGAAGGGAGAGCTTGCATAGTGTGTAGCCAATTAAATGATTTGGATAGGTTAGCACCACTCAAATCAAGATATTCAAGGGAGGTAAGACCCATAAGCCAATCAGCATTTTCAACAACCAATGATTCACCAAAAACACTTGGGAGGCCAAGATCGATTAAATTGGTGAGATTGCCAATTTGATGTGGAACTTTTCCATAGGCAACATATGTGAGGTCAAGATAGAGCAAATTAGAGAGATTCCCAAGCTGATGAGGAATGTTGCCATAAAATCCGGAATCATAGAGGTTAAGGTGAGTTAAGGAGGTGATTCGAAAAAGAAAAGTAGGAATTTGCATACCTCGAAAACTATTGCGGCTCAAGTCCAAGTAATTCAGATGTTTCAATTCAACAAGAGAATCATTTATCGCTCCACTAAACCTGGACCTCTCGTAAGCGACGAAGTCAAAGGCATATTCATCATAATCTGAAGTGTTGAGGTGAAGCTGAAGGATGTGGAAAGTTAGATGACTACAAACAACATAATCCCAATGGCAGCAGTTGGAATTGGAAGCATTCCAAGAAGACAGCCTGTTTGTAGGGTCAGTAAGATGATGTTTGAATCTTAGAAGTGCTTCGCGCTCACTTGGAATGCACTCAATCAACTCAGACTGAGAGGACGTTAGCAACGTCATGCAATAAAGGTGAACAAAGATAAGCACAACCATGCCAGTGTAAGTGTTTGTCTTTGGAGACATGTTTGCATTTCTACGTGTTTCCACCTTCAACTCCTTTCTCCTATTTATAATGCCTGTAGAGTGTAGACTCATTTTAATTCCAAATGCTCCACCTTCAACTCCGTTTTCTATTCCCATTTGGATGTTTTTAATAATTTATCTTTCTTTTCTTTCAGATTTTATTATAAGTCCTTATTCCCTGTGAATGAATGATTAACATCAAGAATTCCAAAGCCAAACCGTGTGAAGTTGGAAACTTATTATGGAAGAACCACTCAACCATAATAATGTCTCGACTCTTGACAACTTAGTAAGAATGGGACAACTACGAATTATATGTATTATCTATCAATCTCATTAAAAGACCGCCATCCCATGAGCTTCTTCTTCTTTCAAATACACACATACGTCTTCTTATTTTTTGTTAAACATCTTCGTATGCCAGACGAGTCGAAAATGCTCTTCCTGGAAAACGGTGGGAATTAGCCTGGATCTGCGCCTGGTGAGTCAGACGTCGGGGTAAACGATCTCCCGAATTGATATGGAGTGGGGGTGCCACCTGCAATGATACTTCGACATTCAAGTCAGAAATGATTCAAATGGTGGCGAGAGTAAGGATGATAGTGACACACAAAATTTTTTTTTTTAAATTAAGAGTGAGACATTCAAAATTTATAAAAAAAATGTGAAAACTATACCAGTTAAATTATAATTCGTTAGCAACGGCAAAGAATAAAATATTAACAAGACTTTTGAAAGGCTCCAACCACACTACCTCCTTTGCACTATCATGAGCCCCTTCCTTGGCCAACCAATCAGTGGCCATGTTAGTTCCTATTCCAATCTCTTCTCTGCTTCAACTGAAACACTTTTTGGATCAAAGATCAAAGATCAAAGGAAGGAGAAGATAGAGTTGCTAAAATAACCAGATAAAATAACCATTATGCTCTTGAATTTTTAATAAAAAATTAAAAATTACCAACGTGGATTAATCATAATTAGTGTTTAGAAAATTAAGTTAAAAGTAATCACAATTTTACCTGTGCCAAATGTCATGTATATATATGTATCTACTATACACAAACATGCGACACGACACGGCACAGCAAACACACGAATTTTAAAATAGAATTACATTACGTGTACACTAAAATTAGCCACTAGTATAAAATATATGCTGAAATATAAATACACATTGAAAATAAATTAAACCACACACTTATTAATACACAAATATATTGATAGCTGATTTTATTAGCTAATTTTAATATATAAGTAGCATTTTTGTTTAAAATATTATAAGATACATAGATACAACATATATATAAAAAATAAAGTATTTTTTAGATAAATTATAATGATATTTTGATATTTTATTAATATTAAAATATAAAATAAATTTTTAACTATTTTTAATGTCTTTTTTTAATTATATAAAATAGGGTTAACCACAAAAAACGCCCCAAAATTATTCAAATGTTGACAAAAATGTATCCGAATTTTACTATCGACAAAAATGCCTTTAAATAATTTAAAAATGCGACAAAAATGTCCACTAGTAAATATATATTTTTAAAAAATATTTGAGATTGAATTTTGATGTGATTTTTTGCAGGTATAATTAAAAAAATGAGATATTATTATTTTTAAAATTTGGTAATTTTTTTAAGTATATATTTTTTTGTGATTTTTTAAAAGTATTTTTAGTTATTAACAAAAAAATTACAAAAAACAAATATACTTAACAAAAAATCACCAAATTTTAAGAGTAATAATATCTCATTTTTTTAAAATTATGTTTGTAAAAATTTGTATCAAAATTCAATCTTTAAGGTATTTTTTGAAAATACATATTTAATGTTAGATAATCTTGCAAAACAAAACTAACATTAAATATGTATTTTTCAAAAAATACATTAGAGATTGAACTTTGATGCGATTTTTTGTAAGTATAATTAAAAAAGTAAGATTATTAATGTTAAAATTTGATGATTTTTTGTTAAGTATATATTGTTTTGTGATTTTTTAAAAATATTATTGGTTGTTAATAAAAATATTATTAAAATATATATACTTAACAAAAAATCACCAAATTTTAAACATAATAATATCTTTTTTTTATAATTATACTTGTAAAAAATTGCATTAAAATTCAATCTCTAAGGTACTTTTTGAAAATATATATTTACTGTTGGGTATTTTTGTTGTGTTTTTGAATTATTTGAAAATATTTTTGTCGATAGTAAAATTCGAGTGTATTTTTGTCTCCATTTAAATAATTTAGAGACATTTTTTGTAGTTAACCCTATAAAGTATCCAAAATATTTTTGTTTTAATAAATAAAAATATATATTATTTTTAAACTTATTTAAAAAATATATGTTAAAAATAAAATTAAACATACTAATACGTAATAGTATTTAACTGTGTCCAAATATATCTAATGAAAATTTGATTTTTATTAAGACACGGCGTGTCCAAAATATGTAACACGTGGACACATTTTATTCAGTAAAATGTCTATATTTCGTAAGTATATATCTAATGAAGCCTTGATTATTATTACCAACATTTTTGAAATAAAATTTATGTGTCAATGTTATTGGTTGTGAAATATTTTTTATTTTGCCAACGAACTATAGTTTAAATGACATAATTTTTTCATACTCATTTAGAGATTATTTTTAAATTCTAATTTAAAAAAAATATTCTTTATTTAAAAGTATATAACTAAAAAAGAAAAGAAAATTAGTTACCTCATCAGAAAAAGTCGACGTGTTATCTACACATGTATTATATGTCTACTATATAACTCTTCCTGTATTATAACTTTAAAGTCTTGGTCTTCGCTCGTTTTCTTTTTCTATTAATTATTCTATGTTGCTTTCTTTCTTCTTTCTTTTGGATTATTTTATTACAAGTCCTTATTCCATGTGAATTGATGATTAAAATCAAGAATTTCAAAGCCAAAGCGTGTGATGTTGTAAACTTATATTATGGAAGAACCAGTGAACTAACCATAATTGATGCAACTCAGCATCTTCATGATATTCATCATTCTTCCTCATTTTGGTAAATTTCAAATTCACATTATATAAACATGAAAAATGATACATTGTTCGACACAACGAATTACATGAATGTTTAACAGTGACATCTATATTTTTCCACCTACCCGTGATTCCGCAGTTCCTTGAGATAATATCCTAAAGAAATGAAAAAAATATATACCATAGGTAAAGTCTTACTAAAATTAAATCATAACATCTATAATAATCTAATAATATTCATTGAGTAAATAATGTTGTAGACTACATAATAAATACTAATTAGGATTATTCTTGAGGACAGCTTCAAACTCTGATACTTTTTTCTCTGTTTTTTCTCTGCTATATCATAGCTTCACGCGGCACTAATAAGCATCAATTAGAAGAAAAAGAAGAGAAACATTGATTTTTATTGAATAGACTTTTAAACAAGCGGGACAAGTACATATGGATTTTTATTTCTTACAGCACACATAAAACAAGAATACATCACAAAAGAAACTAATTACAAACTTAAAATTCCCAAACATGATTGAAGTTTGTAGCCCATGTCATCAAGAAAACGGAAATAGGCATACCTCCATGATTTGAATATGAACAATGGACCAACAAATCCCCAGAATCCCACAATAAATCCAAAAGCCATAAACACAAAGAACCAATTCACTCCATTGTGCTTCTTTCTCTCTTTCTCATTACTGTCATTTGCATCATCATCAGGAACTGTACAGCTGAGCTGCAATGGTGGACCACAGAGATTGTTGCCGACAAAACTGGATGCTTCAAAGGTTTGCAATTGAGTGCCTGTTGGGATTTGACCCTCCAAGTGATTGTAGGACAAGTCGAGCTTGTTGAGAAAGCTCAAGTTTGTAATACTCTGAGGGATATCCCCTGTGAGTTGGTTGCCAGAGAAATCAATGGATTCCAATGACTCCATATTGCCAATACTTTGAGGGATGTGACCAGTTATATCATTCTTGGACAAGTTCAAATAAACCAAACCAGACAAGTCTGTGATTTCCATTGGTATTCCTCCCGACAATTTATTGGCTGAAAGATCAATGTTTTTCACTAAGCCGAGAATACTGCTGTACTCAATATCCATTCCTTTTGTTAGAAACAAGAGACTGAGAGAATGATGTGAAAAGTGTATTATTAAGTTGTGCTCAAAAGTACAATATACAAGAGGTATTTATAGGTGCTAAATGAATCAGAGTAATAAAAGCATAGAATCCTATAATTAATATACAGATATACTACATAAATATAGACGATACTAATTGATCCTAATTAATGCTAATGATTCTCTAACATCCCCCCTCAAACTCAAGTGGGAGCTAAGGATACCAACTTGAGTTTGGATAACAAAGTCCGGAAACGAGTCGGGTGATGAGCTTTCGTGAAGATATCAGCAGTCTGATCTAGTGTTCCAACAGCAATGAGACGAATAGCATCAATAAGGATACGTTGCCGAACAAAGTGACAATCAAGCTCAATGTGTTTGGTGCGTTCATGAAAGACATCATTATGGGCGATCTGAATAGCACTGCGATTATCACAAAAAACATCAGTAGGGGACGACTGAGGAGCACCCAAATCTTCGAGAAGCCAACGAACCGAGACAACTTCAGCAGTGGTGTCAGCGAGGGCACGGTACTCAGCTTATGTGCTTGAGCGAGCAGTGAACGTTTGCTTCTTAGCACGCCAAGAAATAAGAGCGTCGCCAAGAAACAAACAGTAACCAGTAGTAGAACGACAATCAGTGGGATCACCAGCCCAATCAGCATCAGAGTAAGCCTGAAGAGATAAAGAGGAATGGGCAGAAAAATAAAGACCATGAAAGAGAGTGCCTTTGATGTAGCGAAGAATGCGCAGAGCTGCCGCATAGTGAGTAGTACGAGGAGCTGACAAGAACTGGCTAAGTACATGAACCGGATAGGCGATGTCTGGACGGGTGACAGTCAAGTAGACCAGACCGCCAACTAACTGTCGATAGAGAGTCGGATTACCCAAAACAGTGCCATCCATAGGGGTAAAGCGAACATTAGGCTCAAGAGGAGTAGACTCAGTGCGACTATCTGTAATCCCAGCACGAGCAAGAAGATCTGAAGCATACTTAGCCTGAGAGAGATAGATGCCATCATCGGTGGAGATGACCTCGAGACCAAGAAAATAGCTGAGAGAACCAAGATCTTTCATCTCAAAGGTACGGTGAAGTGAGGCCTTGAGAGCAGAGATACCATCAACATCATCCCCAGTGATTATCATGTCATCAACATACAAAAGTAGAAGAACAACTCCACGTTCGCTTTTACGAATGAAGAGCGCATTCTCATGAGGGCTAGAAGTAAAACCAAGACTGCATATGGTAGTGCTGAACTTGTCAAACCATTCACGAGGAGCTTGCTTAAGTCCATAAAGTGCCTTGCGAAGGAGACAAACCTTATCAGAAGGACAAGGATATCCCGGAGGTGGTTTCATATAGACTGTCTTTTTCAAATCCCCATTAAGAAATGCATTCTTCACATCCATCTGACTGAGAGACCATTTTTTAACCGCGGCAATGGCAAGAAGAGCTCGAACAGACGTAAGGCGAGCGACAGGGGCAAAAGTCTCTTCATAATCAATACCATACTCTTGCGTACAACCTTGAGCAACCAAGCGGGCCTTATAACGGTCAATAGAGCCATCAGAGCGAGTCTTGATCTTGTATACCCATCTACTGCCCACAACTTCCTGATCAGAAGGAGGATCAACCAGATCCCAAGTGTGTGCTTTTTCAAGTGCCTGTAATTCTTCTTGCATTGCTTGTTGCCAATTTGGGTTGGAGGAGGCTTCTCTGAATGTCTTAGGTTCATGTTGATGAAGAATAGTAGAAAAGCAATGATAATCAAGAAGATGAGGAGGTGGATTCCTTACCCTAGAAGAACGAGCGGGAGGAGGAGGCATGACGGTAGGGGCAGGATCATCGTCCGGTCTGGAATCATCGGGAGATGGAGAAGGCGGAGGAACAGGAGGCTGTGGAGGGTCACTCGAGATAGAACCTGTAGAATCATCACTAGGAAAAAGATCAATATTGGGGTTAGTAAACAAAGGTGACTGAGTAGTAGGAATCGACTCAAAGGATGAGAACCGAGAAAACATATGGTGCTCCCAAAAGACAACATGACGAGATATACGAATACGTTTAGAAAGAGGATCCCAACAACGATAACCCTTATGTTCAGTGCCATAACCAAGAAAACAACACATACGAGCCCGAGGTTCAAGTTTACTATGTTCATGAGGCTGAAGAAGAACAAAACATACACAACCGAAAACTCGAAGAGAACTGTAATCTGGGGGGGTATGATAAAGACGCTCAAAGGGAGTAACATTACCAAGAACAGAAGAAGGGAGTCTATTGATAACATGAACAGCAGTAAGAACAGCTTCACCCCAAGTACGCTCAGGACACGAAGAGGAAAGGAGCATTGCACGGACGAAGTCAAGAATGTGACGGTGTTTGCGTTCAGCTCTACCATTTTGTTGAGACGTACCAGGACAAGAAAACTCAGACAGAGTACCCTGTTCTGCAAGAAAGGCTAAGAGTTTGGAATCACGGTATTCCATAGCATTATCACGTCGGAAAACCTTAATGGCTTTGGAAAACTGAGTTTTAATCATAGTAGCAAAGTTGATATAGATCTGAGGTAACTCATGGCGATTAGTCATCAAATAAACCCAAGTAAAACGGGAATAATCATCAATGAAAACAACAAAGTATCGAGCTCCGCCCATAGAGGCAGTGGGAGCGGGGCCCCAAACATCAGAGTGAATGAGATCAAAAAGAGAGCAAGCAAGGGATGAATTATTGTGAAAAGATAAAGCAGGTTGTTTGGCAGTTTGGCAAGAAATGCAATCAAAAGATTCATTCGGAACCTGACCTAAAACACCCTGAGATACAAGAGGACGCAGTTTTCCTAAGGAGGTGTGGGCAAGACGTTGATGCCATAAGTGAAGGGTAGAGGGAGAAGAAGCAGCACAGAGATTTGGTATAGGAGGAATATGAAGACTTTCGAGTTCAAACAACCTTCCGACCTTACGTCCAGTCCCGATGATCTGTCCCGTCCGAGGATCCTGTACACGACAACCAGAAACAGAAAAGGTGACGTCAAAACCCAGATCAACAAGTTGACCAACAGAAATAAGATTGAAGTTTAATTTGGGAATGTAGTAAGTATCAGGAAGATTAAGAGATGACTGAGATATAGAACCCTTGTGTGTTGCATGCAAGAGGGAGCCATTTGCAGTATTGACAGAAGGTCCATTTGTAGTTGCAGACATAGACGAGAAAATATTACGCAACGGAGACATGTGATTAAAGCAACCCGAGTCAAAGTACCATTTAGAAGTACCTGGAGGGCTCGATAAAGCAGCAGGGGTATTACCAGAAACAGAGAGAAGACGCTGTAGAAGAGATGCAATATCAGATAGAGAGACAGTGGTAGGTTCAGTAGTAGCGGCAACAGCAGAAGCAGGCGCAGGACGTGGTGGACGAGTAGGACAGGTAGTAAGCAAATGTCCCGAGAGCTTGCAATAACGGCAGAACAACTGTGAACAATGGTAGCTAATATGCCCTTTCTGGTGGCATGTGCGACATTCAACAGAGGGACAGCTGGAGAACGGGTGCCCAAAATGGTTACAGTTGCGACAGAAGACCCCCTTTCTGTCTGTGGCAGCAAAAACATCTGACTGTTCCATAAAAGTAGTCATAGAGAACAAGGAGAGGAGAGAAAAACTGCAATTTCGGAGCAGAAAATGAGGAAACGGATGGCAAAATCGGAAAGAGCTCACCAAAAAACCTTAGGGAGGGTCCCACTTGTCTGCCACGTCAGCGCCACGCCAGCAGCCACGTCAGCAAGTAATGACACGTGGCACGGGGTGATTGGAGAGGCAAGACACGTCAGCGGCTTACTGGGCGCGAGGGTCAGAGAACCGGGTCGGGTCGGGCGCGTGGATCGGATGCGGTCCGTCTCTCGTCTGGCTGACACGTGGGCGTTGCTGAGCCGTTGATCTGGAGCGCTGATCCAACGGCGACGAATGCTTCTGGAAGAAGAACACCTGCAACCGGACAGCCTACTTCAAGTGGCGCGTGGCGGCGCGTCCGGCCGAGTCTGGCGATGATTCCGGTGGCGCTGAAAACGTTGCAACGAGTTGAAGGCGACGGTGGCGGCGGTGAGGAACCTAAACGTCAGGAAAGGGTTGAAAACGGAGCACAAAGTACTGCCCGGAGACAGACGAACGGCGAACTTCAGACGGAGGGTGGCGGCGCGTGCGGTGGTTTCCGGTGACGAGGCTGGACTCGTTGAACTCGCAAAGACGAGACAAAGGCAGTGGTAAGGGCGGTGACGAACCAAAGCGTCTGAAAAGGGAGCAAAAGAGAGACCAAAGAACACTGCCGGAAGAGGAAAAAAAAAAAAAAAAGGACTATGAACTAATTTTCATGGGAAAAACCTAAACTCTTGATACCATGTTAGAAACAAGAGACTGAGAGAATGATGTGAAAAGTGTATTATTAAGTTGTGCTCAAAAGTACACTATACAAGAGGTATTTATAGGTGCTAAATGAATCAGAGTAATAAAAGCATAGAATCCTATAATTAATATACAGATATACTACATAAATATAGACGATACTAATTGATCCTAATTAATGCTAATGATTCTCTAACACCTTTCACCCACAGGACCATGCTAATGATAGCATTATTCATGAAGACACTGGATAGAGTTTCGCTAATTTCACCCACTTTATTTATCATGGCACTCAAGTGGTTCAAACAATTTGGAATATTGCCTGACAATTTGTTTCTTGCAAGGTCCAAATCCTGGAGAGACTCCATACCACATATTGTGTTGGGAATGTTTCCTGAAAGATGGTTGGATCGAAGCCGAAGAAATTTTAAATTTGTTAGCCTTTCTCCAACCCATGCTGGAATATCTCCTGTGAGATTATTCTCTCCAAGATCCAATGATATCAATTTCCTGTTTCTCTTTAAACTGGCAGGAAATTTTCCAGAGAGTGTGTTATTGCGTATACGCAATTGTTGTAGGTTTGATAAGGAGCCCATGGAAGAAGGTAAGCTTCCAATAAAACAGTTGCTTTCTAAGTTGACTTCCACTAGTTCTGGCCACATTCTCCAACAGTTGGGAATTCTTCCTGATAAGTTGTTTGATGCAAGCTTGAGAACTTGTAACCAATTTGGATTGTCAGATTTTTGACAAAGAAAATCTGTTATTGTCCCAGAAAATGAATTATGTGACAGATCTAGCCAAATCACATTAGCACCCACACAAGGTAAATTTCCATAAAGATGATTTGAGCTAAGATCAACTATCTGGAAAAATTCTTGAACCTTTAATGCTTTTGGGAGCTTGCCATGGATATGATTGTGAGAGAAGTTCAAATAAGAAGAACTACTTGTTTCCCAAAACCCTGTGGGAATGGAATCAGATATCCCTACGTTAGACATATCCAAATATTCAAGATTCTTTTGTGACTGAATCCATGATGGAAAGCATGGACCTAACTTCCACGAGCTCATCAGCAAAATCTTCAGTTGAAATTTTGGTTTCCAACTGGGGTTCACTTTTAAAGCTAAATTGTTAGCTGATGCTGAAAGCACCCCCAATGCAGGAAATTCTCAAGGTCATCTTCATGTACGATTCCTTGAAATAAATTGTCATCTATGGCAAGAAAAGTCAACTTGGGAAGTGGTCCAAGGATTTTAAATGGATTTCCACTAAGTTGATTTCTGGAGAATTCAGCATGTTTTAACGATGAAAGCTCTGCTAATGATTGAGGAATTTCTCCAACGATCGAGTTGTTAGAGAGATCAAGTTTTTCAAGATTTTTGAACATTCCAAGTTGATTTGAGAGATGACCTGAGATTTGAGAACTGAAAGCCACAAGACTCTTGAGTTGGTGAGAATGTCTAAGATTTCATTAAATTGTTGATTGCATTTGAGATTTGAGAAAGACAAGTCTCTCAAGTTGCATAACTTTTTAAAAGAGGTTGGAATCACTCCTTCAAATTGATTACCTGATATATCAAGACTGACCAAAGAAGTCAAATTTTCCAAAAAGGTTGGAATTTCCCCTTCAAGCTGATTATCTGAAATATCTAGACTAGCCAAAGAAGTAAAATTTCCCAAAAGAGTTGGGATTGCTCCTTCAATCTGATTGGATGACAAATCAAGGCTAACAAGAGAAGTTAAATTTCCAAAAGCATTAGTCCATCCCAGATAGTTATTCAAAGATCATAATATATATATATATATATATATATATATATATATATATATATATATATATATCAAAATAATTGTAGATGCACAATCAAACAATCATAAATGTAAAGCCTACTCACAACGTAGTCCCTAGGGACCGAGGATACCAAACCCAGAGTGCCAAATTCAAGGTAAGGAGGATTGAAGTGGAATGGAACGAATGAGCGTAGAATTTGAACCAGAGTAGCGACAAGATAGAGTTGGCTATAGTTCTCGATTGTTAAAACTATAATCCAAACGCGCCGACGGAACCTTTCCTCTCAACCCGAAATTGCGGCAGCCACAACCTCAGCTCCAAATCACTTTCTTAGCAACTACAACGACTCGGACTTAAGGGAAACAAGTAGCGGCAGCACCGGTGGTGGTTCCGGCAACAACAGCGCCATACCCATTGACCAGAAACCCCGACAGCGGCGGCGGCAGAAGAACGGCGACCTCAATGTGACTTTCCAGCGGCCAGAGGTGCAGTGGCTCTTGCGGCAGCAGCGAGCCACTCCAGCAACCCCTTGTGCAAGCTCTCTTCCTCCGGCAGCGACCTAGACGGCGACGACTCTCCACGGACGGCGGCGGGCCTTCGGCGGCGGTGCAGCTCCAGTGACGACGGTGCATGGCGGGACAGCGTTCCTCTCTTCCTCGAGCTCTCCCTCTCACTGGCGCTCAAGGACGACGGTGAGGGTGGCTTCAATGGCGGCGGTTGCAGCTCGCGACGACAGAGACGCTCCTCCGCGACGGCGCAGTTGGCAACGATGGGCATGAATGGCAGCAGCGACCTCCCTCTCTTCTCCGCGTCAGTGTAGGTGCGTGTGTGTGGGGATGAGCGACGTCGTGAGGGTGAGCGAGGGGAGTGCGTCCGTGAGTGTGTGTTTCTACGAAGAGGGTGTGGGAGGAGCGGGGGTGGGAGCTCAACGGCTAGTGAGGGACTGAGGGTTGAGAGAGTGTTTTTGTGTGATTAGGGTTAGGGAAAAAGTAAAGGAAGAGTGGCCCACAAATTTTTTTTTGAGCTATTACAAAAGGTTCCGTCGGCGCGTTTGGATTATAGTTTTAACAATCGAGAACTATAGCCAGCTCTATCTTGTCACTACTCTGGTTCAAATTCTACGCTCATTCGTTCCATTCCACTTCAATCCTCCTTACCTTGAATTTGGCACTCTGGGTTTGGTATCTTCGGTTCCTAGGGACTACGTTGTGAGTAGGCTTTACATTTATGATTGTTTGATTGTGCATCTATAATTATTTTGATATATATATATATATTAATTATGATCTTTGAATTATAGCTATATTTGCTTTGAACGGTTTTGAATTGATTAAAATAATTGATTTATTAGAATTAAATAACTCATTTTTATGAAGTTTATACTTTTGGAACTATACATGAGACTATATATATTTTTGATGAAGTTTTTGCATTATTCTAAAATGTTTGATTTTATTTGAATATTTGTTTTTGAAGCATTGAAGTATTTGTTGATACTCACTCTAAAAACTGTGAAATATATTTGAAATCTCTTATGGTTGAAAAAGTATGATTGAGAAAAGATTTCTGATGAAAAAGTATTATCTGATTTGATTTGATTTGATTCGATTCGATTCGATACCTTATATATTTGAAAGATCAAATATTTGTTGTATTTGAAATTATATGTTTTGAATTGGTTTGGGAGGCTCGTATTAGAAAACCGTAGTTAACGGCGGTTATGACGTTAACTTAGATACATCTAACTCAGACTCCAGCTAGCAGGGGGGTTGCTAGCCTAACGTGTAGGCCACACGTTAGATTTGTTATTCTGTTAGGACACACAAGAGGAAAGGGCTACCTATAGAGGTGGAGCCGCCCAAGTGTGGACTTTTGATTTGATTTCTGTATGATAACTCCCTTATTGATTCACTTATTATTATCAACTATTACTTTCTAATTAAAATTACTTTAATGATAATATTTGTATAGTCTCATGTTGATTATAGATGTATTGTTTGGTCACTGAGTTGTAAAACTAATCCCGTTTTTCTAAAAATATTTTTCAGGAACAAATATTTGACTGTGTGAGACTTTCTATTCAAGAATAACAGTCTGCAATGAGTACCTATTCTTTGTCGAATTCCTAGAAGTATATGCTCCATATGTCACAGGCAGGACCAACCATTCTTAGTTATTTTAATTTTTTGTTAAAAATATATAACTATTTATTTTAGAACTTGTAAAATATTTGTACTTGCTTATTGAACTTATATTTGACTATGTTAGGCTTTCTATAGGATTATTTTCCTGAGCGCCAGTCATGGCTCATTTTGGGTCGTGACAGTTGGACAGAACCATTTACAAATGAGGAATACATAAACTTATGCTACTTGCAATGAGTTCACAATTAAAATGTTATTATTTATAACAAATAAATAGGGCTATTGAAAATGATATTAAATAATGAGAAGAGTAAACGGCAAAGTTGAAAATCTTTATGAAGATATCTGGGACAAATTTCCTACGTTGGTGGCGCCGAATGATGATGTTGGTCTGAGACCCAAAATCGAGCTCTGGCAGGGAAACCACAAGAAGAGAAATGGAGTTTGCCCTGGTTTCTGCAATTTATGCAATGCAGCTCCGCCGGAGATGAACATCGCGATGTACAATTTGTTTTGAGGAAAAAACAATGGCTCATGGGACTAGAAGAGGATGGAGGAAATAGAATAGGACCGGAAGAGGATGGAGGAAATAAGATCTTAGCACGGAGAGGTGCTAAGAGGGTGAGGATTTGAGAAAAGTAATAAGCTCTTTGGTTTTGAGAGCTTTTTATTGGGGTGAATGTTAATTTGTATTTTTGTTGTTTTAGAAATAAGGATTGATTTGAAAAAAGTTAATTTGTTAGTTTTTATTGTGTTTTTTAGTTGTTTTTTTTTTATGTGAAAATAAAAGTTGATTTGGCAAGATTTGAGTAGTGAATTCTAAAATTTTACCAAGTAAGCGTTGGTGCTGACATGGCGTTAGTAGAAGAAGAGAATTAACTTAGAAGCAATATGGGTAAACCTATGTTCCTACTTTTATATATTAAGAATAGATGTTTAACAGTGACATCTATACTTTTCCTCCTACCCGTGATTCCACAGTTCCTTGACGGCTCGTTTGGTTGATGTCCATGTCCATCAGAGACATGGACACGGTGACACACGTCCAGTGTTTGTTGTATGAGACACAAAAAAGTGAGAGACACGGTTACACACAAGAGTACATGGAATACGTGTATTTTGTGTCTCTTCCAAATGGTGAGACACGAATTTTTAAGGGTAGACACAAATTATATCATTTTTTTGGACAATTTCACCCTTATTAATTTTATAAAATTCTTAACACTACCCTCCTTCTTACTTCATCTCCTCCCACTTCATCTTTTTCAGTGAACCTGAACTCCTCCATCTCCTCACCTCTATCTTTCTCTTTTTCTTCATCATAGTCTATTTCTCTTCCAAGATAGCTACATATTTTTCTCTTCCTCCTCTTCATTTTTGTCTATTCCCCTAATCTCTTTTTTTATTCTTCTTCTTCTTCACTTATTCCTCTGTCTCTTCTACTTCTTGTTGTATTTACCTTTGTTTATGCCCAAATTCGCCATTGTTACTGTTCTATATCGCATCTATAATCGTCTTTAATGCCGTTAACTTTCAGATCTGTCATTCTTCTTCTCCTTTTTTCAATTTGTTTCCGCCTTTCTCTCTCTTATTCAAGAGTTTCATCATTTTTGAAATCAAAGTTACAACAATGGCTACTGACTTTGCTGGTAAATCTTTAAACTGAAGATGGAAGATAGACCTTGGTGTTGTTGGAGGCAAATGGTTAAGATTGTTTGTTGATGGAGTGTTTTTTGCTTTTTTAAAAACAAATTGTATTTTATTGGAGGCTGGTTAGGACCATTTGTTAAATATCTTAGGTTATTTTATTTGATTAATTTCTTTTATTAGTTCAAGAGTTGTTAATGGTAGTAAAAAGGTGGAGGTGGTTGTTTAAACAGTAGCAGAGAAAAAATGGTGATGGTGGTAGTGATATTTTGTGATAAGGACAATATTGACATTTTATAAAGAGTTAATTTAGTGTTGTGTCTTGTGCTTACTTATTAAACAAATTAAAAAAATATGTGTATCACTGCGTTTATGTCTTCAATATCTATATATTTATGTCTATGTCTCAAACTACACATAAACCAAACGCAGCCATAGGTAAAATCTTACTCATTACTCAAATTAAATCATAACATCTATAATAATCTAATAATATTCATTGAGTAAATAATGTTGTAGAGTACATAATAAATACTAATTAGGAGGTGGCTGCATTATTATTCTGAGGAGAGCTTCAACGTGTTGAGGGAGTTTTTGAGACTGTTCATGCTTAATTCGCATATGGTCATTCAAATATTGTTCAGAACAGAAAGATTCAAAACATTTAATTTGGAGCAAAAAATATTACATTGTCTTATATCCTGGACATGAATTTGAATAGGAGATCCTTTTATTAGAGATTTAGAACATGGCAAATCCCTGTTACGAATAATAAGAAAGTTCAAATTTTATTATTGCTGTATTAGTTCTATACCGAATTCAAGATACTTCTTTACTCATAAAAAGTTGTTTATAATGGAACACAAGTGTTAAAATAGTAATGTAATTTTCTTTTTAATTAATAAATATAGAAAAAATTAAATATATGCACCATATATACGTGGCTTTATAGTGTTAGGTAGAATGAAGTTTGAACACGATTTCATTTTAGGGACCAACAAAAACAGCATCTAATCTTCTAATGGCTTTATAGTATCAAGTCAACTAAAATAGGTAGGTATGCCAAGCTTTCACAGTTATTATTTACTTCAACATTATTATTGCATCGTTATTTTTGTGCCCTAATTTGCAGTGGCGGAGCTTAATTCAGACAAGGAGGGCCATCGACCCCCCAAACTTTTTATAAAAAAATTAGTAGTATTTTTTCAAAAGATAAAAAATAATTCAATTGATTTAAATACTTTATTATGACTTAAAGTACTCAATAAATTCAATAAGCAACACTCTTTCTACCTTTAAGTTCAAATATAAAAAATTAGATATTTATTTAATTTAATATTATTTTATATTTTACTATTTATTTAATTTAATTTTTTATATGATAAAAAATAATAGAATATTTAATAAGTATTAATATTATTGTATTTGTATAAATTGATAAAAAAATTCAATAAATATTATAAATTTTAATATTTGTCTTTCTAACTTCTTCTTTACATATTCTACAGGATATATATTCAAATTTTTATATAAAATAATAATGAAAAATCAAATAATTGATGATTTTTTAAGAGGAAGGTTAATATTTAAGAAGGAGAACATATAATTTATTAATTTTTACAATATAAACACCTGTACATAGTTCTTCTACTTTAATGAATTACGAAAAAAGTGAGATACAACCTTCAAAAGTTCAAAAAATTACATCTGATGAGTTTGACCTTAATTTTTTGGAACGAGACCCTGAAAAACGGCTTTAAATTTGACAATATCACTCAAACCGGAGAGATGAGATTAGACGAGCTTATCTTAAATGGAGTCCATATCAAAAATATTTTGACAATTATCTTCTATATGGCCCCAAAATTTTGTGTCAAGTTCCACCGGTGCTCATTTGTACAGGTAAATCTTGTTGAGTTGAAATTGCATTGGTTAGGTACAAATGCAGAACTATCTCCAACTCTGGCATGTTAAACTCTGATACTGTCTTCTCTGTTTTCTCTCTGCTATATCATAGCTTCAAGAAATCTAAAATTACTTAGCAAACTTCCCTGATATCCATTTGAAAATTAGAAGAAAAAGAGAAACATTGATTTTTATTGATAGACTTTTAAACAAGCTGGACAAGTAGTGCATATTGATTTTTTATTTATTTCTTACAGCACACATAAAACAAGAATACATCACAAAAGAAACTAATTACAAACTTAAAATTCCCAAACATGATTGAAGTTTGTAGCCCATGTCATCAAGAAAACGGAAATAGGCATAGCTCCATGATTTGAATATGAACAATGGACCAACAAATCCCCAGAATCCCACAATAAATCCAAAAGCCATAAACACAAAGAACCAATTCACTCCATTGTGCTTCTTTCTCTCTTTCTCATTACTGTCATTTGCATCATCATCAGGAACTGTACAGCTGAGCTGCAATGGTGGACCACAGAGATTGTTGCCGACAAAACTGGATGCTTCAAAGGTTTGCAATTGAGTGCCTGTTGGGATTTGACCCTCCAAGTGATTGTAGGACAAGTCGAGCTTGTTGAGAAAGCTCAAGTTTGTAATGCTCTGAGGGGTATCCCCTGTGAGTTGGTTGCCTGAGAAATCAATGGATTCCAATGACTCCATATTGCCAATACTTTGAGGGATGTGACCAGTTAATTCATTCTTGGACAAGTTCAAATAAACCAAACCAGACAAGTCTGTGATTTCCATTGGTATTTCTCCCGACAATTTATTGGCTGAAAGATCAATGTTTTTCACTAAGCCGAGAATACTGCTGTACTCAATATCCATTCCTTTCACCCACAGGACCATGCTAATGATAGCATTATTCATAAAGACACTGGATAGAGTTTCGCTAATTTCACCCACTTTATTTATCATGGCACTCAAGTGGTTCAAACAATTTGGAATATTGCCTGACAATTTGTTTCTTGCAAGGTCCAAATCCTGGAGAGACTCCATACCACATATTGTGTTGGGAATGTTTCCTGAAAGATGGTTGGATCGAAGCCGAAGAAATTTTAAATTTGTTAGCCTTTCTCCAACCCATGCTGGAATATCTCCTGTGAGATTATTCTCTCCAAGATCCAATGATATCAATTTCCTGTTTCTCTTTAAACTGGCAGGAAATTTTCCAGAGAGTGTGTTATTGCGTATACGCAATTGTTGTAGGTTTGATAAGGAGCCCATGGAAGAAGGTAAGCTTCCAATAAAACAGTTGCTTTCTAAGTTGACTTCCACTAGTTCTGGCCACATTCTCCAACAGTTGGGAATTCTTCCTGATAAGTTGTTTGATGCAAGATTGAGAATTTGTAACCAATTTGAATTGTCAGATTTTTGACAAAGAAAATCTGTTATTGACCCAGAAAATGAATTATGTGACAGATCTAGCCAAATCATATTATCACCCACAGAAGGTAAATTTCCATAAAGATGATTTGAGCTAAGATCAACTATTTGGAAAAATTCTTGAACCTTTAATGCTTTTGGGAGCTTGCCATGGATATGATTGTGAGAGAAGTTCAAATAAGAAGAACTACTTGTTTCCCAAAACCCTGTGGGAATGGAATCAGATATCCCTACGTTAGACATATCCAAATATTCAAGATTCTTTTGTGACTGAATCCATGATGGAAAGCTTGGACCTAACTTCCACGAGCTCATCAGCAAAATCTTCAGTTGAAATTTTGGTTTCCAACTGGGGGTCACTTTTAAAGCTAAATTGTTAGCTGATGCTGAAAGCACCCGCAATGCAGGAAAATTCTCAAGGTCATCTTCATGTACAATTCCTTGAAATAAATTGTCACCTATGGCAAGAAAAGTCAACTTGGGAAGTGGTCCAAGGATTTTAAATGGATTTCCACTAAGTTGATTTCTGGAGAATTCAGCATGTTTTAACGATGAAAGCTCTGCTAATGATTGAGGAATTTCTCCAATGATCGAGTTGTTAGAGAGACCAAGTTTTTCAAGATTTTTGAACATTCCAAGTTGATTTGAGAGATGACCTGAGATTTGAGAACCGAAAGCCACAAGACTCTTGAGTTGGTGAGAAACACATGGGGTGAGAATGTATAAGATTTCATTAAATTGTTGATTGCATTTGAGATTTGAGAAAGACAAGTCTCTCAAGTTGCATAACTTTTTAAAAGAGGTTGGAATCCCTCCTTCAAATTGATTACCTGATATATCAAGACTGACCAAAGAAGTCAAATTTTCCAAAAAGGTTGGAATTTCCCCTTCAAGCTGATTATCTGAAATATCTAGACTAGCCAAAGAAGTAAAATTTCCCAAAAGAGTTGGGATTGCTCCTTCAATCTGATTGGATGACAAATCAAGGCTAACAAGAGAAGTCAAATTTCCAAAAGCATTAGTCCATCTCAGATAGTTATCATCTAAGTTCAAAACTTTAAGATGATGAAGACCATATAACCAATCTGGTATATTGGATGAGAATAAATTGTATGACAAATCAAGATTTTCAAGCATGGTAAGATTTTGAATACCATCAGGAATTGGACTATCAATATCATTAGAGTAACAGTTTGATTGACATTTAAGAGAAACAAGTTTGTTCAACTGAAAGATCCACTTGGGGGCAACAGAAATGCTGAGAGAGAGCAAAGAAGAAAAGTTAAGTTTGGGTGGTTGCTTATAATCACTCAGACTGCAATCTAGCAAGTGTAGCTCTTGCAAAGAAGGGAGAGCTTGCATAATGTGTAGCCAATCAAGTGATGTGGATAGGTTTGCACCACTCAAATCAAGATATTCAAGGGATGTAAGAGCTGAAAGCCAATCAGCATTTTCAATGACTAATAGTTCATAAGAATTACTTTGGAGTCCAAGATGGATCAAATTGGTAAGGTTCCCAATTTGATGAGGAAGTTTTCCACAGGCCACATGTGAGAGGTCAAGATAGATCAAATTTGAGAGATTTCGAATCTGGTGAGGAATCTTTCCTTGAAATCCAGAATCAGAAAGGTCAAGGTGAGTTAAGGAGGTGATTTCAGAAAGGAAAGTAGGAATTTGCTTACCTCCAAAATAATTACCGCTCAAGTTCAAGTAATTCAAATGCTTCAATTCAACCACAGAATCAGATATGTCACCTCCAATACAAGAATAAAATTCATCACAATCGTGCCCTGAAGTGTTTAGGTGAAGCTGAAGGACGTGGCCAGTTACATGGCTGCAAACAACATAATCCCAATTGCAGCAATTGGGATTGGAAGCATTCCAAGAAGAGAGCTTATTTGTATGGTCAATGAGATGATGCTTAAATCTTAGAAGTACTTCGCGCTCACTTGGAATGCACTCAATAATAGACTCCGACTCAGAGGATAGGCAATAAAGATGAAGAAATATAAGCACAATAATAAGCATGCGAGTGTGAGTGTTTGGAGACATGTTTGTATTTGCATGTGTTTTCACCTTCAACTCCTTTGTCTTCTCTTATTTATAATGGCTAGTGTTTCCACTATTCGTGTGTAGTACGTGGGTTAGTGCTCTCACTTTATGCTTCGTACCGCGTCCATGCATGCTACGTTCCATTGGGGCTCATCAAAAGCATAGATCGAATTGTGCAACAAAAACGTGATTCAACGTTACTTTAATTCATTGACTGCCTTTCTCTACCTAATTCAAGGAGGCCGCTATTTCAACATAACACCCAGGTTCATAAATTTTACATATGCTAATCATTATATATTTATTAGTAAAATTGTTATTTTAACTTACGATTTTATAATATTTATTTTTAAATCAATAACTTCAATCTATTAATAAATTAAATAAATTTGGACAGAGACGAGAGACCACAAGTGGGATTGATAATCAGACACCGTCTTTAATGGTTTTTGTGTAATAAATTTCATCATGTTTGATCATATGTGTAAGAAAAAGTATAGGGTACCAATATACTATCTGCTAACTTATTATCAACAATAATTAATTATTATATTTTAAATACATGTATAAAGAGAGACATCTAGAAAATACATCTATAAAGATATTTTTATTAGACACAACTATAAAAAAAAATATTTTTATTAGACACATCCACAAAGATACTTCTATTAAATACCGTTATAAATTAGAATTAGTAGAAATTGGCTGTTAATAACGTAGCGAAATTGTATATGTAACTATGTATGCATGCATTACGCCAAATAAACAATTTAAGCTTTAAGCAAGAGTAAATAAAATAATTGTGCCAACTATGCTTAGAGAAATATTCGATGGCCTATTTTCTATTAATATTAGTCGATCTTTTATTTTTATACTATCAAAATTTAAAATATAATACTTAATATTTAAAGTATCAATTTTTAAATTTTATATAATTGTTAATTTAAAATATCTTATTTGAATCTAAAAAATTCTATTTAACTTCATCGTAGTTAAGTAGTTAAGGAGTGAAGTCAATAATTTTCAAAAAGCTTGGTAGTTGGTAGTGTGAGAAAACTATATAACCTTGCTCATCATCAGCATTGCTAAGCACCGCAAAATGTCTGAAAGCCAATGATAAATCTAACTCACATTGTTATTATTATAGCGACAACAATACTAAGTGGATTACATTTTAACAAGCCAAGCAGGACAAGTGCATATTCATTTTTATTTCCACTATTATACAAGAAAAGGGGAAAACAAAGAAAACATTACAAACTCATCACATACACACAAAAGAAAAACCAGAAAATTAAAACATTAGAAACATAAAGTCACATACATGATTGGAGTTTGTACCACATGTCATCAAGGAAACTGTAATATGCATACCTCCATGATTTGTATATGAACAATGGACCAACAAATCCCCAAAATCCCACTATAAATCCAAAGGCCACACTCACAAATAACCACTTCACTCCATCATTCTTTCTCTCTTTTTCATTCTCATCAGGAACTTCGCCCTCCATGCTACACTTGAGCAGCAATGGTGGACCACATAGCTTGTTGCCTACAAAACTGGATGCTTCAAAGCTTTGCAACTGAGTGCCCGTTGGGATTTTGCCCTCCAGGTGATTGTAGGACAAGTCTAGCTTGTTTAGGAAGTTCAAGTTTGTGATGCTTTGAGGGATCTCCCCTGTGAGTTGGTTGCCTGAGAAATCAATGGATTCCAATAACTCCATATTGCCAATACTTTGAGGGATGTGACCACTTAACTCATTCTTGGACAAGTTCAAATAAATCAGACCAGATAGGTTTGTGATTTCCATTGGTATTCCCCCAGACAATTTATTAGATGAAAGATCAATGTTTTTCACTAAGCCCAGAATGTTGTTGTACTCAGCATCATTTCCTTTCACCCATAGGAACATGCTTATAGTATCACTTGCATATCCCATGTATTCATGGAAGGATGAACTTGCACTAGTTTTATTTATCATGGCACTCAAATGGTTCAAACAATTTGGTATAGTGCCTGACAAATTATTTAGTGCAAGGTCCAAAACTTGGAGAAACTTCATATCACATAATCCGCTGGGAATGTTACCAGAAAGATTATTGGATCGCAGCCGAAGAAATTTTAAATTTACCAACCTTTCTCCAACCCATCTAGGAATATTCCCAGTGAGGTTATTTTCTCCAAGATCCAACAAAATCAACTCCTTGTTTTCCTTTAAACTGACAGGAAATTTTCCAGAGAGTGTGTTGTTTCGTATACGCAAAAATCGTAGGCTTGATAAAGAGCCCATGGAAGCAGGCAAGCTTCCAATAAAAGAGTTGCTTTCTAAGTTGACCTCCCCTAGGTATGGCCACATCCTCCAACAGTTGGGAATTTTTCCAGATAAGTTGTTTGATGCAAGATTGAGGATTCCTAAGCCTTTTGGTATGTCAGATTTTTGACAAAGAAAATCCATTAATAACCCATAAAATGAATTATGCGAGAGATCTACCCAAACCACATCCTCACTCACAGAGGGTAAATTTCCATGAAGATTGTTTGAGCTAAGATCAACTGCTCCAAAAAATTTGAAAATCTTTGATTCTTTTGGGAGCTTGCCATGGATATGATTGTGAGACAAGTTCAAATACTCATAATGATAATAACTTGTTTCCCAAAACCAAATGGGAATGGAATCAGAAATCCCAGCCTTAGATAGATCCAAATATTGAAGATCATTTTGTGACTGAATCCATGATGGAAAGCTTGGACCTAACTTCCACGAGCTCATTTTCAAGTGAGAAAGTTGAAATTTTGGTTTCCAACTGGGATTCACTTTTAAAGTGAAATTGTTACTTGATGCTGAAAGCACTTGTAAAGTAGTGAAATTGGCAAGGTCATCTTCATGTACAATCCCTTGAAATAAATTGTCATCTATGGCAAGATATAACAATTTAGTAAATGATGCAAGAATTTTAAATGGATTTCCAGTAAGATGATTTTCGGAGAAATCGACAAATCTTAATGAGGAAAGCTTTGTGAATGATTGAGGAAGTTCTCCAATAATCTTGTTGCTGGAGAGATCAAGCATTTCAAGATTTTGAAACATTTCAAGTTGATTGGTGAGGTGACCTGAGATTTGAGAAGTTGAAGCCACAAGAGTGTTGAGTTGATGAGAAACACATGGGATGAGAATTTGTAAGATTTCAGAAAGTTGTTGATTGCATTTGAGATATGAGAAATAGATGTGTCTCAAATTGCATAGCTTTCTAAAAGAGGATGCTATTCCTCCTTCAAACTGATTGTCTGACAAATCAAGGCTAACAAGAGAAGTCAAATTCCCCAAAACAGTTGGAATTTCTCCTTCAAACTGATTGTCTGACAAATCAAGGGTAACAAGAGAAGTCAAATTCCCCAAAGTATTAGAAATAGTCCCAGTCAGATGGTTATCTTCTAAGTTCAAAGATTTGAGACGATGAAGACCGTATAACCAATCTGGTATATGGGATGAGAATGAATTGAGTGACAAATCAAGATTTTCAAGCATGGTAAGGTTTTGAATACCATCGGGAATTGGACCTCCAATATCAACCGAGCTATTATAATGTGAACGGTATGTAAGAGAAACAAGTTTGTGCAACTGAAAGACCCACTTGGGAGCAACAGAAATGGTGAGAGAAAGCAGGGACGAAAAGTTAAGTTTGGATGGTTGCTTATAATCACCCAAACTACAAGCTTGTAAGTTTAAGTCTTGCAAAGAAGGGAGAGCTTGCATAGTGTGTAGCCAATTAAATGATTTGGATAGGTTAGCACCACTCAAATCAAGATACTCAAGGGAGGTAAGACCCAAAAGCCAATCAGCATTTTCAACAACCAATGATTCATCATAATAACTTGGGAGGCCAAGATGGATTAAATTGGTGAGATTGCCAATTTGATGTGGAAGTTTTCCATAGGCAACATATGGTAGGTCAAGATAGAGCAAATTAGAGAGATTCCCAATCTGATGAGGAATGTTGCCATCAAATTCGGAATAAGAGAGGTCAAGGTGAGTTAAGGAGGTGATTCGAAAAAGGAAAGTAGGAAATTGCATACCTCCAAAACTATTGCCGCTCAAGTCCAAGTAATTCAGATGTTTCAATTCAACAACAGAATCATTTATCGCTCCACTAAACCTGGACCTCTCGTAAGCGAGCGAGACAGCAACGGGAAAGGGATATTCATCATATTCTGATTGTAATGGTAGAGTAGTGTTGAGGTGAAGGTGAAGGATGTGGAAAGTTAGATGACTACAAACAACATAATCCCAGTGGCAGCAATTGGGATTGGAAGCATTCCAAGAAGAGAGCCTGTTGGAAGGGTCAGTGAGATGATGCTTGAATCTTAGAAGTGCTTCGCGCTCACTTGGAATGCACTCAATCAACTCTGACTCAGAAGACGTTAGCAACGTCATGCAATAAAGGTGAACAAAGATAAGCACAAGCATGCCAGTGTAAGTGTTTGTGTTTGGAGACATGTTTCTGTGTGTTTCCACATTCAACTCCTTTCTACTATTTATAATGGCTCTAGACACATTTTAATTTGAAATGCTCCACCACTACTAATATATGTGGCTTAATGTTACCACTTAAAAATCTAAAAAAAAATTTACATTTTTTACAAATTTATAAATTTAAAATAAAAAAATAAATAATTTTTTAAAATTTATTAAAAATTACTCTTTGACTCATTAATATCTAAAAATTATTATGAGAAATGCTAGGGGACCAGCAACTTTTGTAATTTGTAGCCATCAAATAGCCATCAATGATGGTTTTAATGGTGTGAGATTGATGTGAATTTTTATCCAATGACTCACTTTTCTTTGCTGGTTACATGCTGGCCAGAATTTAACAAAGTTGCTGGTCCCTAGACTTTTCTAATTAGTATTAGTATTTTGATGTTGAAAAACTGAATATAAATTATAATATATATATAACTTTCTAAAATGACATATAAATTAAAATTTTATTTAAATTTTTTAAATTATTTTTAATTTATATTTTATATTTTAATATATATATTTTATATAAATAATTAATTTAATAATTGATTTTTAGTATATTATATTCGTATTGTGATCAATTATATTAAGAGAAAGTTGAGGGAACAAACACTTTTATTAAAATTTGGCCAATACTTAATCATAAAAAAAAGAGCAATCTCACATCATTAGATATAATCTTGCACCATTAAAAACACTAATGATAACTAATTAAGGAGTACAAAATACAAAACTTGTTGTCCTAACACTCTTATTATATTAATGCCGGTCACTATTCAAATTGGAATGTGGGAAAAATTTGATTTAGTGGTGTCATTGTTGTTGATAGTGAAAAATTATTTATTTTAAAATATTTAAATAAAAAAGAAAATTAATGACCTCAAAAAAATTCGTCTTGTTATCTACACAGATACTTTGTCTATTGTAACATAACTCTAAAGTCTTGGTCTTTGTTTTCATTTATATATAGAACACAAAGTGTTTGTAATTTAGGATTTGAAATTTGTTTGAACATTGAGGAACGCAGCCATTTTTATATGTACCCTAAAATCTAATACCATAACTATTAAATCTTCTATTGTCTAAAATTAAGAGTATGATAGTTTTTATAAATATAAAACAATTCTTATTTTTTGAACTAATTTTTAGAGTAACTTAGACTCATTTAATTTCTTATATAATATCAGAGCAAAAATTAAAAATTGTCATTGGACCAAACTCTCACACCACAACAAATTCATCAAACCGTCTTTAAATTTCACACTCCAAATCTTTGTCTAATCCTAAAATAATTCTTATAAATATAAGGCAACCCTTATTTCTTATTAGTATATTTTTAGAGTAAGTTAGGCCATTTAATTTCTTATAATAACGTAACATAAGAAGCCTATTATTTTGGTTTTGGTTCCTTAAAGTATATTCCCTACTATCCAAAAACACAAAGAGGCACAAGATGAAAAGAGCCTAGCAGCGGAAACGACACAAATGTCCAATACAAGAACAATATGGAAGCACTCACAACATAATATGGCAGCAACTATAACAAGCAAATATAGCAAGTAAAGCAATAATAAGAACACACCGAGATTTTAACGTGGAAAACCCCTTCAATGTGAGAGGTAAAAACCACGAGTCATCCAGACCAATGAAATAGCTCCACTATAATCAAATGAGGTACAAGAGAGTCTCAAACAAAGCACAAAAATGTGCATATAACCAGCCAAAACATCAAAGCACCAAAGCTCACAAATGAAAAGCAAGAAGATGAAATATACCCAAAAACAGAGCTACTGTCGAAGCCAATTTCTCCCTCTGCAGACCTCCAATTAAAATCTTCACCGTCCAGAATGAAGAACTAGATGTGAAGAATCTACAGTTCAAATTTCACGTCGATCCAACGGTGAAAGAATGAGAAAATACCGTTCCAAAATTGCTGCTCTGTGTAAAAACGGGAAACCTAATTTCTCTCTTGCAAAGCCAATTTCTCTCACTGCAAATCTCCAATCAACATCTCCACCGACCAGAATGAAGAACAAGATGATAGGAACATGCAGTTTAAATTTCAAGCCGATCCAACGGTGAACAATTGAGAAACTGCCATTTGAGATTTACTGCTTTGGGCAAAAACAGAAATTCTGTTTTTCCCTTCTCTCTCACTTGGTGGCTACTCTCTCTCACTCTCAATGACCCCCAAAAATCTGAATTAGGGTTGTGGCACAATGGGTGCAAGAGACACCCTTAAAATGTTGGGCTTGGGCCTCACAAAGGAGAGAAAAAAACCCAACAAATCTCCCCCTTCTCGACTAGGTGGAGGCTCTCGCCATTCCGGCGATCAAACAACATGTTTCAAACTATTCTCTTGACAATGCTTTTGTCATCATATCAGCACCATTGTCATCAGTGTGAACTTTCTCAAGTTCCAACAACTTGAAATCTAACACATCCCGTATCCAGTGATACCTAACATCAATATGTTTAGATCTTGGATGAAAAGTAGAATTCTTGGCAAGATGAATAGCACTTTGGCTATCACACAACAACACATAACGGTCTTGCTTGAAACCAAGTGCTGCAAGAAACTTCTTCATCCACAACAACGCTTTACATGCTTCAGTTGCTGCAATAAACTCTGCCTCTGTGGTAGAAAGTGCAACACACTTTTGTAGCCTTGACTGCCATGAAATAGCTCCCCCTGCAAACTTGACCAAATAACCTGAAGTAGACTTTCGAGAATCAATATCTCCTGCCATGTCTGCATCAGTAAAGCCAACTAGCAAAGGTTTCTCACCACCAAAACTCAAACTCAAGTTAGTTGTACCTTTGAGATATCTCATAATCCATTTAACAGCATTCCAATGTTCTTTACCTGGATTAGAGAGAAAACGACTCACAGTACCAACTGCATGAGCAATGTCTGGTCTAGTACACACCATAGCATACATCAAGCTTCCAACAGCTGAGGCATAAGGAATTTCATCCATTGCTTGTTTCTCCTCATCAGTGGTTGGACACTGCTTGGTACTTAACTTAAAATGAGGAGCAAAAGAACTAGCAACACATTTGGCATCATTCATGCCAAACCTTTGAAGCACCTTCTTTATGTACTTCTCCTGTGACAAATAAAGCTTCTTGGAATCTCTATAACGAGTAATAGTCATACCCAAAATTTGTTTGGCAGGACCCAAGTCCTTCATAGCAAAGAACTTACTCAATTGTTTCTTCAACTCATTAATCCTCAAAGCATTCTTGCCCACAATCAAAATATCATCCACATAAAGCAAAAAAATGATAAAATCATCATCAGAAAATTTTTGCACAAATACACAATGATCTGAAGTTGTCTTACGGTAACCATGCTTCCCCATAACAGATTCAAACTTCTTGTACCACTGTCTTGGAGCTTGCTTCAACCCATAAAGACTCTTCTTAAGCTTGCACACAAAATCTTCCTTTCCTTTAACAACAAAGCCCTCCGGTTGCTCCATGTAAATCTCCTTGTCTAAATCACCATGAAGAAAAGCTGTCTTCACATCCATTTGCTCAATCTCCAAATCAAGAGACGCTGCTAATCCAAGCACAGCACGAATGGATGACATCCTCACAACAGGAGAAAAGATCTCCTCATAATCAACACCTTTTCTCTGGCTAAAGCCTCTAACAACCAATCTAGCCTTATACCGAGGCTTAGAATTGTGTTCTTCATTCTTGATTCTGAATACCCATTTGTTCTTCAAAACTCGCATACCCTTCGGTAGCTTCACCAACTCATAGGTATCATTCTCAAGCAAGGACTTCATTTCTTCTTGCATAGCTTCAAGCCATTGAGCTTTGCTTTCATCTTCAACAGCCTCTCCAAAGCATTCAGGTTCTCCCCCATCAGTCAACAAAACAAACTCATGTGGAGAATACCTTGACAAAGGCTTTCTCTCTCTTGTAGACCTTCTAAGTGCATTTGCAGGAATTTCTAAAGCTGGTTCTTCATCTTGATCATCATCACCAACTTCATCAAGTATTGGATCAACTGTTCCATCTTCACTTGCACTTGTATCATGCTCATTATTTTGAGCTTCAACTCTACCATCTTCTACCATAGGCATAGAGGGAGTAATATCCAAGTCAGAAAAATCATCACTAGGCTGAACCATTGGCTTTTCCGCATTATCAACATCCTTCAATGTTTGGTCTTCAACAAAGACAACATCTCTACTCCGAATCACCTTCTTGTTAACAGGATCATAAAACCTATAACCAAACTCATCCATGCCATAGCCAATAAAAATACATTGCCTAGTTTTTACATCAAGCTTAGATCTCTCATCTTTAGGAATATGAACAAAAGCTTTACATCCAAAGACTCTTAAATGATCATAAGAAACATCTTTACCTGACCATACCTTCTCTGGCACTTCAAATTGCAAGGGAACACACGGTGTCCGGTTCAAGACATGAACAACAGTGCTCAAAGCTTCACCCCAAAAGGATTTTGCCAATCCAGACTGTGACAATAAGCACCTAACTCTTTCAACCAATGTTCTGTTCATCCTTTCAGCCAAGCCATTCAACTGAGGAGTCTTCGGAGGAGTCTTCTGATGTCTTATACCATGCTCTTTACAATAAGCATCAAATGGACCTGAGTACTCACCACCATTGTCAGTACGAATACATTTCAACTTCTTCCCAGTTTCTCTTTCAACAGAAGCTTGAAATTGCTTGAACACATTCAAAACTTGATCTTTGGTCTTCAAAGTGTAAACCCATAATTTCCTAGAATGATCATCAATAAAGGTTACGAAATAGATAGACCCTCCAAGTGTTCTTGTCTTCATCGGCCCACATACATCAGAATGCACCAAGTCAAGTATCTCTGACTTCCTTGAAGGTGGGTGGCTCTTGAAAGAAACCCTGTTCTGTTTCCCAGCAAAGCAATGGTTGCACTTTTGCAAAGCAACCTTACAACCAGATAAAAGATTTCTCTTGGATAACATATTCATGCCCTTCTCACTCATATGACATAATCTCTTATGCCATAAATCAGTTTCATCAACAAACTCAGCAGCATTAACAACATCTTTCACAATCTTTGCTTGAGTTAAATAAAGAGTAGAGTGTCGAGTACCTCTAGCAACAACCATGGAACCCTTGGTGAGCTTCCACTTATCACGAGAGAATGAGCTATCCAAGTCTTCATCACACAACTTACCAACAGAAAGTAAGTTCAACCGAATATCTGGAACATGCTTCACACGCTTCAAAGTCAACTTGGTACCATTGGAGGTTTCCAAGCAAACCTGTCCAACACCGGCACATTTTGCAACACCTTGATGAGCCATTTTTACATCACCAAAATCACCAGGAGTATAGGACGTAAACAAATCCCTCCTAGATGTAACATGAATAGAAGCACCGCTATCAATCACCCAACTAGTGCTATTATCAACAAGGTTAACAGATTCAAACTCCTCAACAACAAGAAAATCATCATGAGTTACATTAACCTTGTCTTCCTTGCTACCATCATCTTTATTTGTGCTCTTGTCTTTACTTGCCTTGGCTTTCTCCTTCTTTAGCTGCCAACAAAATTTCTTCACATGTCCCTTTTGACCACAATGATGACATTCAATATTCTTATACTTTCCTCGAGACTTGCTTCTGCTTTGATCTCTACCTTTAGGACCTCGACTTTTGCTTCTCCCCCTAGACTCAGAAACAAGAACATCTGAATGTGTAGTCGATGTACCTTGTGACTTTCTTCTCATCTCTTCATTCAAAACACTGCTCTTGGCAAGATCCATAGAGATTACACCATCAGGAGCAGAATTGGACAATGACATTCTGAGAATTTCCCACGAGTCTGGTAAGGAGCCAAGAAGTAACAATCCTTGAACCTCTTCATCAAACTTGATACCCATGGAAGATAACTGATTCATAATTCCATGGAAATTATTCAAGTGATCTGTCATTGATGTCCCATCTGTATACTTCAAAGCCAACAACTGCTTGATCAAAAACATCTTGTTATTCCCAGTTTTTCGAGCATACAACTGTTCAAGCTTAATCCAAAGAGTCCGAGCATGTGTCTCTCCAATAATATGGTTCAACACATTATCGTCAACCCACTGCCTAATATATCCACAGACTTGTCTATGCAACAAAGTCCAATCATCATCAGATTTATCATTAGGCTTCTCTGTACCAAAAACTGGTTGATGAAAATTCTTGACATAAAGCAAATCTTCCATTTTTTACTTCCACAAATCATAATTAGGACCATTAAGAGTGATCATCCTACTAGTATTAGTATTAGCTTCCATTGTTCACAAACTCACAAGCCCAGAAAAATACCAACAAGCTCTGATGCCAGTATGAAAAGAGCCTAGCAGCGGAAACGACACAAATGTCCAATACAAGAACAATATGGAAGCACTCACAACACAATATGGCAGCAACTATAACAAGCAAATATAGCAAGTAAAGCAATAATAAGAACACACCGAGATTTTAACGTGGAAAACTCCCTCAATGTGAGAGGTAAAAACCACGAGTCGTCCAGACCAATGAAATAGCTCCACTATAATCAAATGAGGTACAAGAGAGTCTCAAACAAAGCACAAAAATGTGCATATAACCAGCCAAAACATCAAAGCACCAAAGCTCACAAATGAAAAGCAAGAAGATGAAATATACCCAAAAACAGAGCTACTGTCGAAGCCAATTTCTCCCTCTGCAGACCTCCAATTAAAATCTTCACCGTCCAGAATGAAGAACTAGATGTGAAGAATCTACAGTTCAAATTTCACGTCGATCCAACGGTGAAAGAATGAGAAAATACCGTTCCAAAATTGCTGCTCTGTGTAAAAACGGGAAACCTAATTTCTCTCTTGCAAAGCCAATTTCTCTCACTGCAAATCTCCAATCAACATCTCCACCGACCAGAATGAAGAACAAGATGATAGGAACACGCAGTTTAAATTTCAAGCCGATCCAACGGTGAACAATTGAGAAACTGCCATTTGAGATTTACTGCTTTGGGCAAAAACGGGAATTCTGTTTTTCCCTTCTCTCTCACTTGGTGGCTACTCTCTCTCACTCTCAATGACCCCCAAAAATCTGAATTAGGATTGTGGCACAATGGGTGCAAGAGACACCTTCAAAATGTTGGGCTTGGGCCTCACAAAGGAGAGAAAAAAACCCAACACAAGATTCATCGGCATAGTAACTAGTAAGTGCATTATTCACCAAGTAACAACACAGCAACGCAACGGACATTGTTATGAGAGTAAGTTGAAGGGGTCAGTAAGTTAGTTAACTATGCAAAGAATTTTTGTGTAAAACACAAAATAATAAATATTTTACGTTATAAACGGATAGAAGTAGCTATTATTAGTAATATCAACATCTTCGATATAAAATTTGGCTAAGGCTCGATGTTATTGATCGTGAAAAATATTCTTTATTTTAAAATATATAAATAAATATATAAAATTAGTGACCTCAAAAAAAAAAAAAAAAAAAAAACTCGACGTGTTATCTACACATTATTTAACTTTAGAGTCTTTGGTTTTTTTTTCTATTCCCATTTGGATGTTAGTAATAATGTATCTTTCTTTTCTTTCATTTGGATTTTATTATAAGTCCTTATTCCCTGCGAATGAATGATTAACATCAAGAATTCCAAGCTAAACCGTGTAAAGTTGGAAAGTGGAAACTTATTATGGAAGAACCAGTCAACCATAATTAATGTGTTGACAAATCAACAAGAATCACTACTATATAATTGACTTTTACTAATATTTAAAAAATATTATTAAATCATATTAAAATATTATCTATATATATTAGTAATATTTTAACAAATATTAAATATATCATATTTTATTAAAAAGTTTTACTAACATTTTTTAAAAAATTTAATAATACTTGGTAAAAATATTACAATAGATTTTCTATAGTAATATTATGAAAAATGTTATAATAGACTTTTTTTAGTAACATTTAAAGAAATGTTACAATAAATATATTTTGTAACATTTAAAAAATATTACAATAGATATTTTATGTAACACTTAAAAAAATGTTACCATAAATATTTTTTGTAACACTTAGAAAAATATTACTATAGATAGTTTTTATAACACTTAAAAAATGTTACAAAAGATTTAAAGTAATATTTTTTTAGTTATATTATATTATTTTTTATTTTATATTATACATAATATAAATATACTAAAATTAATTACTACAACATAAAATATTTCTACAACTAGAAAATGGATTAATACAGACAGATTTACAGACGGATTTAGTCTTTATTACAGACGGATTTTTGGTTAGCGACGAAATTACCGACGGATTTTGTCCCTCTATAAAAGTCCCGTCGGAAATTATTTACCGACGGATTTTTTTTCCGTCGAAAAATTACAGACAAATTTTTACCAGTTACCGACGGATTTTTTCTCTGTAAATTTTCTATCTATTTCCCAAAGACGACGCACTTTCAAACGGATTTTCCGTCTATAATTACAGACGGATTTTCATACGGATTTTCCGTCTGTAATTACAGACGGATTTTCCGACGGATTTTTCGTCTGTAATTACAGACGGATTTTCCGACAGATTTTCCGTCTGTAATTTGAACTTTGGAAAATCATCTCACATTCTGATTACAGACAGAAAATTCGTCTGTAAATCCGTCAGTAAGGTAAAATAGAATTTTTTTTATTTTTCTAATTACGAAATAAACTTGTTTTCATACAAAATAAATATAAATTTAATATAAATTTTATCTAATTTTATTCGAATATTTATAATATTTCAAAAAATAAACAAATTCATCGTATTATCAAACTAAAAGAAAAGTACTATAAATAAACAAGTCAATATAATTCAAAACATAAACAAAGTATAATCCCCAAGCAACACTGGTTTACAAGGAAATACATGAGCACAGACTGAACATTAGTTGTTCAATTCTTCTAAGATCCATTCAACGTTTTCTCTTTCTCTTGGCGACTTGTTCTGCTAAGACCTCTGGGTTTCTTCTGCGTGCCACAATAATTTTTTGAGGAGTGGAGGAGTGATAACCACTGCAGAAAGCATAGAAAAACAATTGAATAAAGAAAATAAAGCAAGGATCAAACGATTATATTCTACTTCATTCATTTAAACATGTTAAGAATTAATGAAAGCATATCGTGGCACTGGATTTGAAAGGTATAGTATCATAAGGATGCGACATTGGTTGATCACGGGGCCTATGAAACAGTAAGTGTGCTATAGATCGATCAATGGGGTTTGTGTCAGTTTCCATATCCATGAATCTCATACACCTGAATGAAGTTGCAGGTTATACTTATCAAGAAGATTAAATAGCATTATATTTTTGCAATAAATTAAAAAAGTTTGTTTAACAGTACTTTCTATGCACTGACATTAAGTACTTATAACTCTGAGCAATAAAACTGAAGTGAAGACAGCAACCAATACCTGCTACCATTATGTGGCACCATTGATTTGCATGCTTGATCATCTCCGGTGCAACCATTTGCAATTGAGTCATTATGTCTTTGCTCGGCATTCTTAGCCAAACGGTATAGACTATCCCTTAGGCACAATTTGGTTCTAATATCCAACTGCAGCCAAGCAAAATTTTGTTACCGAAGTAAATTATAATCAATGAAACTGATGAACTTGCAGCAACAATTATAAATAGATAACAATTTTAGCATTAAAGATTTACATCTTGGAACCTTACCAAAGAATGAAAAAGGAAAAGAAAGATTATCACGCACATGCCTTAAAACACTGATGGCAGTGCGAAACTTCAAAGAGTCACTAGACCTTGAAGATAATGCCACCCATGAAAAGGACAGACCTACTAGGGAGGAGAGACTATTTCTTCCTGACTTGCATATAGAACAAAGCCCACAATATGCCACAAATTTATTACTTTGACATTTCTTGTATTCTCAATCCACTGAAGAATTTTCTTGTAAGGAGATAATATTCGACTGCGATCCCACTCATCCAAAACCTGTGATAATTCAGAGTTCAATAAAGATTCATTCAATCAATAAGAGCAAAGGCAAACAGCAAAGCACACAAATGGAGACAGAAATGTACAATAAAACTCAACAGAATCCACACACCAGTAAGTAGCAGCAGCACAAGAAAAGCTAATAACTAATCTTACAGTAGTTTTCAAAATAACCATAAAAATTTTAATAAACGAAGTCTTAAATCCAATAATAAGGTACACAACACACAGGACTAGCAACCAGAAAGAAGTAAACTAAATTCACAATATTCACAAAATGCAGCTACTTACAGTGAGCTTAGTAAGCCCTTGAATTCCTTCCAAGGTTTCTAATTTGTTCTCCAAAACGGATAACAATTTCAAATTAACGCATGACCTCAACCCCTGCGGTACCATACATAAGAAGCCAATCAGAATGCCCATAAGATTTATTCTTTCAGAAAAGAAAGAAAAAGAGAGTACCTCTAGTGAAGTTAGGTTGTTGAGTTTAAGGTCGAGCTTCTCCAGATTGCTGAAGCTGGACAAACAAGAGACCTACGCATTTACCAAAACTGAAAAAGTTAATATATAAAATGATGATCAAGAAATGAAATGAAACAGTACAAGTAATTTAAATTGCACAATAATGAGAAAAGAAGTTGACTCCAGAGGAAACCACAATAACCAAACATAATTGAGGTGAAATATCTTAGACACCAAAATTTCAAGTCCTGACCCCATACTCTCTTTTTTTGTTATTAAGATTGCCAAAAAATAAAAAGAGCACAACTAGCAAGATGACCCCATTAACTTTTAAGATATACTCAAGTTTTCTTGATATGAAGAATGTGAGTTTAAACCTTATTATTAATCATTACACAATAACTTTTATATGTCAACGTTTTAAACTTCAAAATTTAGTTAAGAGCCATGGTAGTGTAATACATCATTAGATACTTACAGATCTCCTTTTGACATATATCGCTTCACTATAATCTCATTTTGTTGGGCATCACGTCCACTAATAATCAAATAGTTCTCACTGCTAATGAACCAATTAAATTTCTCAAACCAGTGAACTTTTCGCATATGTGAAATTGTGGCAACACTTTTTTCCTGAAAAAAAAATTGTTGAACAAATGAGCAAATTACATAAGTAGTCTTTTATTTTAAGATTAAAAAGAATAGATGAAAAGTTGCAAAAGCAGTCATATATAAAATGATGATCAAGAAAAGAAAAAAGAAAAAGACTATTAGCTTGGTTGTCATGCAGTTCTACATATTGCTCGTTCAGCGATAAAATGGCTATCTTTATCTAAATATTTATTTTATTTATTTTTGGGTTAGACAAAGAAACTAAAGACTACTAAGGCACCCTCCAAAACAATAAAAGGACAGCAAAAAGGAAGAGCCTAATATCATAGATATAGCAAAAGGATAATTTTATTCCATGATCATAGCACATAGGAAGATCATACTGTATGAGCAATCAACATTTTTTGTCATTAAGTATATGAATATGAATAGCACGTAGGAAGATCATACTGTACTCTATGAATGATACACTATAGACTACCATAACAATATAGACATCCAAATTCCAAGAATGTTGCAGAAATACAAATTCAGAGTATCGAATACAACATAGTACAATACATGACAAGTATACAAAAAATCAGTCACACAAGTTCAAAAGTTTTTGCCAATAATATTTGATGCATATCCACATAGAATAAAAAAAAATGAAGTATTTGTGCATCATAATCTTACCCTTATGAAACGATCTCGAACACTCTCAGCAGTGGCATAGTAAGCTTGCTCTAGCTCAAACTTGAGAGGGGAAAAATGAGGACTGAACTGAGCATGGTAACTGATATTGGAAGCAATCTCTTCAGCTTTTTCAGCTAACGGATGTGCCACTGCAGCAACCTTTGCTGCAGAAACACCATCTTTGCCTAGACAGTAGGATAAAATAAAAAGACAGTAGAAAGAGTCACTTTAAGCAGGAAATCTTTGCTTAGACATAGAAAATCACTCAGTACTCCTAATTAGCAGAGTAGTTAGCTAGAATGAAATAAATTACCTGTCACCAAAGAGGAAGCAATTTAGACTTATCACCTTTCATTTTGGCTTGGAGATTGGCTCACAATAACATCAACAGCAGCTTGGAGAACTTTATCATGAAGACAAGGAAAAGACTCCAGAATCCTAAAAGTTTATGTTTTAAAATTGAGTGTACACATTATTGAGTCTGTAAATATGACTTTCTTTATAAATTTTATAGAGGCTAATCACATTCAGCAAATTTACATGACGAAAGAAAGATACCAGAACTTATTTTGCTATGTTAGAAGTGATATTGAAGCAATTTCATTCCCATTAACCTATATAAAAAGTTGAAAACAAGATAACCATTAGTCTGATTACAAATGCCCCATAATCAACATATCTAAAATCACCTTCCACATTCATAGTCTCATGGTTTCCATTTACCTAGATCAGGTAGATCCAATTATGGAAAGTTAATTGAAAATTTAAATAGCAGAAGGTAATAGCAAGATTCTTAAAATTTTACAAATAACTCCTTAATAATTCATTGAGGTTTAATAGGAATTATTTTCTATTCCTTTCTCCAAGCTTAAGGGATTATTCCAAGTTCTAACATACAAGTTATTTTTTAAAATTAATTTTAAAATACAAGAGAAGATCAATCTACGTTTCTAGTATTTCTATAAATTATCAATCCATAGAAAAGAAATCCAACACATCATTGCTTTACCTATCAAATTCTAATTCTATACACATTGGCAAAAGACTAGTGACTCAAATTAAAATTAAAGTTTAAAACTAAAAGCTATCGGTTTCTAAAAACAGGACATATACCGTTTCCCCACCAGTCCATAAGTCTTGATCATCAGAACTCAATACACCAGCCATTTCAAGTGCAGATCTAGCCAACTTAAGATCTCCATGTAGATCTCTAACTATTAAATGAAAATTGGCTCCGGTGAGATATATAAGAGACAAAAAGCATGCATTGCTGAAAAACATTATGTCTAAAACTAATTAACAAGGAAAAAACCTATAAGCATGTTAATAGAATCAATCAATGGAAAACATCCCCATCCATTGAAACTTTCACTTTGACATTGAGAATTTCATACTAGAGTTCCACCATATAAGGGAATCAAATAAAATAAAGCATGTATGCAGTTCATCATATAGTCTGAAATTTTCAATAAAAGCAATTAGTAGTAAAATAAGTGCATTGCTGATCCTATAAGAATTCCATCATGAAATACTTGACAGTAGATACACATAAAGATGTGCTTAAGAGATCAAAGATTTACACGTCATTTACTTGAAACCTGAGGCCAAAAAGAAAATGCAAAAAATTTCTTAGCAAGAAATGTTGCAGAACAAAAGGTGACTTGCACATTATACAACCGGCATTAGTAATTTACCCAAGAACATAGATATCAGCGGGTGGAGAGGTGTGAAGCCAATCTTCAAAGTTCAAATAACTTGGAGGTGACTTCCCTGCTACATTCCAAGTGGCAACAAAGATTCTGCATGCAGAAGGAATAAAGAACTCAATAAAATAGAAGATCCTTAATTGTTGTTGTTAGAAGAAGATAGTTTAGTACAACACAGAGCTACATGAACCATACCTATAATTATAAAACCTTTTCCAACTATTTTATTTAAAACTAAGGAAAGAGAAAGTAATGTGATTGACGACAAAATTTAAAATACCTCAAAAGATATTTAGCACAGTTTATTCCAATATCCTTTGAAATTAGATAATCAAGAAGCACATGGTAATCATAATGTATCTGCAGATCAACAAGTTAAAGACAACATAATCAATAGATAAGATCTTTTATTTCTTTTTAACTAAATAATAAAATGGATAGAATTGGGGAACCTATTTGCGTGCTATGGCTACATTAACACTTGCCTCTGAAAGAAACAGATGGAAAAGGTGCAGGTGGAAAAGTATATATAGCTGTGAAGACTTTACCTGAATCAGTGAACAATATATTCCTCTTTTATTAATTTAAAAAATTCTGCAGTAGAAAGTAGAAAAAATACTTTAAAGCCTTCAAGGTCTTTACCTGAATCAGTGAACAATATATTCCTCTTTCAAAGCCTTCAAGGTCTTTACCTGAATTAGTAGAAAGTAGAAACCTACCTGCTACCAGGTACCAACCCCAGCAAGAAAGGAAAGTGAAAACAGAAAACCTAATCTAATCCTATTTCTCAGCTATTCAGAATCAAAACCTAATCTAATTCTATTTTAACAACCTAAAAATCCAATAATCAGAAAACAAATCTAACTAAAGTAATTACTAAAATCAAACTAACTAAACAAAATTAATTGAACTCAACAGAAATTAAAAGAATTTTGAAACCAAAACCTGGTCTCTACGGTTCGAACAGGGGGAAAGAGAGAGGTGGAACCACGGCTGCGGAGGAACCGATTTTGGTCGCCATGAAGCTAGGGCTTGCGCGAAGGTAGCCGCGGCATTGACTGGAGGAGATGATGGCTGTAGCGCTGAGAAGATATGCGAGCTTGAGGGGCAGTGGTGGTGGAGCTTGAGGTTGCTTTGTTCTGCGAACGAGAAAGAAGGAGAGAGACAGGGGCTGTGTTCTACTGGTTCAGTGTTTAAAAAAGAGGAGAAGAAGGAAAAGGTAGCTGCGGCGGTTAGGGTGGCCGACGGTGGTGCTGTGGGTGAGGAAAGGAGAAGAAGAAGCTCGTCGACGGAGAGGGGAATGCTAGGTTTAGCTCCTTTGATTTGGTGCTGTGAATGAACGAGCTCGGGCACAAAGGATCATAAACGCGAATATCAAACATTTTCGACGGAAAAATTTTAAATTACAGACGGATTTTTCGTCTGTAACTATTTCCCACGAAAAAAATTAAATTTTTTGACGGAATTATCGACGGATTTTCTTTTCCGTCTATAATTTATACTAATTCATTTTTTTGTTTTTCGACAAAAAATCCCTCTGAAATTCCGTCTGTATTTCCGTGGGATAAAATCCGTCGGAAATATCCGTCTGTAATAACTAGTTTTCTAGTAGTGTTCATTAAATTTACAAATTTACAAAATAAAATTTTTACAGAAGCCATCTTCCGTAGTTATAATTATCGTTTTATTCTTATATGGATATATTTGTTAGCATCTGTATCTTTTATAGGTACAAATATATAGTAATTTATTCATGTTTAAAAGTGATATAACGTCAAATTATAGTTATTTTTGGCTGATTTTCTTTGATTATCAAATATTTTCGTTAACACACTTATTTTTTTAATTATCCGTGATCTTCACAGTTCATTGAGACAATATCCTAAAAAATGAGAACTAAATATACCATATTTAAAGTGTTACTCAAATTAAATCATAACATCTATAATAATCTATTACTGTTAAAGTTGCATGGTTAGAGAGGGTACGGTCAAACTCTCATCAAGCTCTCTGTGGTGTGAGTTCAAGAGGAGAGTTTGAAGATTCTAGAGAAGAAAGTGAGAGAGATTAGTTGAGAATGAAGAAGCTGCTAGCAATAATAGAGAAACAGAGAAGGCGAAAATATGATTTGAGACACTAGTCAAACACTTTGCTGAGTTACATGAATTGCATATATATATATATATATATGAGCAGCAGTGATTACAAACTTGATATACTTAGCTGAACACTAACTAACTTAACCGTTTCTAACTAACTCTACCAGGTGGCAATTCTAACTTTAGCTTCCAAGATCCATTTACTCAGGTTACAATTACATTGTCCGATCCGCACTTGTAAGACTTTGTTAGGTGCTGTGTGGTTCCATGTGGTACTGAGTTTCTAATATGCTATCATACTACTATTTTTTTTTAATTTAAGTAGATCGAAGAAAATATATAAGTAATTATAATTAGGAGAAATGTTAGAAGAATAAATTTTTTTATTAATATTTTACGCCAAAATTTTTTTATTAATATTAACCTATACTTTGAAATAATATCTTATTTTTATACTATAAAAATTTAAAATGTAAGAATTAAGATTTAAAAATTAGTTTTTAATGTTTAAAATTATTCACGTATTAATAAAAAATAATAAATTTTGTTAATAATGTATTATTGCTCTATATTTAAAATAGATGCAATGAAAAAAAATAATAAATAAATAAAAATTATGGTTTTATATATATAAAAAAATACGCGTGATAATATATGTTACAATTTTTTTTTATTAATTATGGTTAGATAGGCCAAAATCTCTAATATGTTCTACTTTACGGCAGGTAGGCCTAGTTAATATCCTCCTTTTAATAGTAAAATTAACAAAAAATTACATAATTAAAGTTTTTTAATAAAATATGACATAATATAAAACACAAATAAAAAAAAGTCAAATTACAGACTATTTTATAATCCACAATAAAATTCAAACTTAAATTACCAATATCTGGTTTAAGATTTAATTTGTAATTTTATACTGAGTGAATGGATTGAATTCATTCTCACATAGAAAAATGCATCAATATGAATGTTTTGCTAATTAGTCCCAGTGACGTATGTCTTGTATTTTTTAAGAATTTGTAGTTGTGAATTATTGTGGAAACTCTAGGCTACTGCTTATAAACCATAAAGTCAATAACGTTATTCAATTCGTATGAGGAATTTACATACCATTACCAAAGTTCTTATATATAAATAGGGCGGGAAGTGAGTCAAGCTAGATCATGAGTCAGTTTGAGTTCGACTCGTTAATGGTTGTATAAGCTAAGTTTGTGAGCTGATGAGTTAAGTTTGAGCCTGAAATTGAACTTATAAATTAAATGAGTCGAATTTGATCTTGAATAAGCTCAGCTCATTAGTTCGTAAGCTGGTTCGATTATATATATAATTATTAATACACATATTTTATATACATTTAATCTATACTTTTAATATTATATATATACATATGAAATAGTAATATATATAATAATGATCTTAATTATTTAAAATTTTATATTTATTTTTTATATATAATTTTAATGTAGGACAAAAATAAAAAATTTATAATTTATTGATATAGAATTATAGATTATATTCCTATTATTTGAGTCAGCTCGTGAGCTTTTAAGCCGAACTTGAACTTAAAAAATATGCTCAATTGTTAATGAGCTGAACAGTGAGTCAAGTTCAATTTTTGTGAGCTGAACTTGAATTTGATTTAGCTCGACTCACTTCCAATCCTATATATAAGTTCTTAGAGGTGGAAAGATAGAATTCTAAGTGCTAAGATTTAGAGCTTTGTGATCTTTTTTGTTGTTAATTGTTTGATTGCATTGAACATTCAAAATTTTACAAAATTTTAAATATAATTTTTTTAAATAATAGTTGTTAGCCCAATCCTGCATAGCTCCACCAAAATTCGCAGTTCAACTGTATAAATTTAGTGGATTTTTTTTTTGTTTGGTAAAATCAAAATTTTAATTTAATCTATTATTTTTAACAAAGATTGACTGGTAGGTTAACATCCTAACCTTAAAACATATCCTCTAAAGTCTAAATACAAAGATGTACAAGCTTCATTAACTAACCATGAGTAAATTCTACCACAAACATCAAAAAGATTATCGGCCTAGAAAATTTGAAAATTTGATATAAATAATTAATTTGAGAGTTGATTTTTAGTGTATTATATTCGTATTATGATCAATTATATTAATGCCGGTCACTATTCAAATTGGAATGTGATAAAATTTGATTTAGTGGTGTCATTGTTGTTAATACTGAAATATTCTTTATTTAAAAATATTTAAGTAAAAAAGAAAATTAATGACCTCAAAAAAATTCGTCTTGTTATCTCCACAGACACTTTGTCTATTGTAACATAACTTTAAAGTCTTGGTCTTTGTCTTCATTTATATATATATATATATATATATATATATATATATATATATATATGTGCAACTATGCAAGAATTTTTGTGTAAAACTCAAAATAATATATATTTTACGTTATAAACAGATGGAAGTAGCGATTATTAGTAATATCAAGGTCTTCGAGATAAAATTTGGTTAAGGCTCGATGTTATTGATCGTGAAATATTCTTTATTTTAAAAAATATAAATAAATATAGAAAATTAGTGACCTCAAAAAAAAAATAAAAATAAAAAAAAACTCGACGTGTTATCTACACTATTAATTAACTTTAGAGTCTTTGTTTCTTTTTTCTATTCCCATTTGGATGTTAGTAATAATGTATCTTTTCTTTTCTTTCATTTGGATTTTATTATAATAAGTCCTTATTCCCTGTGAATGAACGATTAACATCAAGAATTCCAAAGCCAAACCGTGTGAAATTGGAAACTTATTATGGAAGAACCACTCAACCATAATGTCTTGACAAATCAATAAGAATGGGCCCACGAATTATATATAAATGTTTAAAAGTGACATAACGTTAATCCAAACACACATAATTTTTTCACCTACCCGTAATCTTCACAGTTCATTGAGATAATATCCTAAAAATTGAGAACTAAATATACCATATTTAAAGTCTTACTCAAATTAAATCATAACATCTATAATAATCTATTACTGTTAAAGTTGCATGGTTAGAGAGGGTCAAACTCTCATCAAGCTTTTTGGTATGAGTTCAAGAGGAGAGTTTGAAGATTCTAGAGAAGAAAATGAGAGAGATTAGTTGAGAATGAAAAAGCTGCTAGCAATAGAAAAACAGAGAAGGCAAAAATATGATTTGATGCACTAGTCAAACACTTTGCTGAGTTACATGAATTGCATATATATATGAGCAGCAGTGATTACAGCCTACAAACTTGATATACTTAGCTGAACACTAACTAACTTAACCGTTTCTAACTAACTTTGCCAGCTGGCAATTCTAACACTAGCTGCAATAATAAACCAATAACTTTAGCTTCCAGGATCCATTTACTCAAGTTACAATTACATTGTCCGCACTTGTAAGACACGGTTAGGTGCTGTGTAGTTCCATGTGATACTGAGTTTCTGATATGCTATCATGCTACTCTTTTTTTTTTTTTTAATTTAAGTTGATAGAAGAAAATATATAAATAATTATATTTAGAAAAAATATTAGAAAAATAAATTTTTTATTAATATTAGTCAATACTTTGAGACAACAACTTATTTTTACACTATAAGAATTTAAGATTTAGGAGTTAATATTTAAAATTTAGTCTTTAATATTTAAAATTGTTCAAGTATTGACCAAAAATAATATTTTTTTGTTAATAATGTATCATTGCTCTATATTTAAAATAGATACAATGAAAATAAATAAATAAATAAAAATTATGGTTTTATATATAAAAAAATATGCGTGATAATATACGTTAGAAAATTTTTTTTAATCATGGTTAGATATGCCAAAATCTCTTATGTAAGACTCATAATTTTCGAAAAATATTATTGTGAACTAACTTCAATTTATTTATTTATTAAAGATTTTAATTTCAGAGATTATTTTATTAAAGCTAACTAAATCAATTTTTGATAATTAAATGAGAAAATTTATCTAATTTTACAATTATTGGGTAATTTTCATATTTAAATTATAAAGTTTAGAAATCGTAAAATAATAAGAATTTATATGATTTGATTTAAATAATTGTGATTCTAGAAATTAATACTTTAATTTTTATGAATAAAGAAAATTAATTATATTATCTATAGTTGTCGAATTAGTATTATTTATTTGAGAATAATTTGTAAATTGATAATTAAATAGTATTTTTAATAAATATTAGTGTTGGATTAAAACAGGTTTTCAATTATCCTATTACCTTTAATTTTATAAAATTGTTATATTACTCATATGAATTTTATCCTAACTCTAAATTCCCAAATAAAACCCTAATTTTAACCAAATTAATCCTAACCCCTAAACTAACCCTAGCCACCACATTCATCTTAATTTTTCCTAACCTAATCTGCAAAAGGGGGAAACAAAAGAAAGGGAAAGAAAGAAGAAGGGGGGGCACGAGAGGAAGAAAGAACTGAGAGGATGAGGGGGAAAGGAAGGGGACGGCGCCGGCGGGGCTGGGAGCCGCCGTCGCCGTCGAGTCATTAAGAAAGAGAGAGAGAGAGAGAGAGGCCGCGACTGGAAGGAGAGAGAGAAGCTGCCCTGCGTCTTGCTGCCGCCGTCGCCCTCATCCCGAATCGTCGTCATCGCCGATGCAGGGAGAGGAGCCGTCGCATCGTCGCCGCTGTTGGGTCGCCGTGCTATCGTCAGAGAGCAAAGAGCGTACGCGAAGAAGGAGAAGCCCTGCCTTCGTGTCCGCCGTCGCCGCCTCTGAATCCTTCGCCATCAAGCGGAGCCACGGGCAGAGGGGAGAGATCCGTGAGGAAGGGAGGACTGCGACCCGTCCAGCCGCCGCGCACAGTCGCCGCTCGTGTCGCCGGCGCCATCCTCGTCAGATCCGCCACCTCCGAAGCTTCTGGCCGCGCCTTCGCCGCTGGAGAACGCCGCTGCCGCCCAGAAATCGCCACTGAAGCTTAGGTCTACTTGTCACCGCAAGTTTCTCTGTGGTGCGCCGCCGTCAGCTGCCGCCGTGGCCACCACTGAACTCTACGCTGCCGTTAGTCACTGATGGAGGTATCTTTGCTGCCTCTATTTTGCTTTAGGTTCTTCGCTTCCTTAAACTCGTTCTAATTCTCTACTTTTACTCTATTTTCTGCTACAATTAGATTGAATATTGATGCTAGTGTTGTCGTGGGACTGTTGAAGTTGCTACTAGTTCTAGTTTTGTTATCCTGGTACTGGTCTGATCTTTCTCTTAGGTTTGGTCCATCTGCATGTTCTGTTTTATCACTAATATGGTTTTCATGTTCTGATTTTAATTCTAGTCCTTACTTTGTCTTGAATCCCCAGGGTTGAAATTGCTATTAATTCCTATCCAATCTGAATCTTTTATTTTGCTGCAACCATGACCAATGCGGTGAAGATTAACATTACCGCTACTGCTGTTTCGGTTGCTGCCATTGCCGTTCTAATTGCGTGAGAGTCGCATCGGCTACCATGAATTAAAAGGAGAGGGAATTATCACGATAAATTTGTGCGAATTCAGTTAATCGAGGTAGGGATTTTCTTACAATCTAATTTATATTACAGAGTTGTGATAAATAGATATTAATGTGAGAGAACATATGCCTATGATAATAATTGTCTTCTAAATGTGGTTGTTTGCTGGAGTGAATGATTGATTGCTTGATTACTTAAGTAGTTTGTGATTGCTGAAAAGAAATTAGTTTGAAAGGTTATTTAGTTGATTATTATAAAAATGGCTTTTCTTGGTTTTGAAGCTATTTTTGATGATGTAAAGGAATTGACTTTGGAAATGGTTTAATTGAGTCAGTGACTTTATAAATGACTTTATAAATGATTTAGTATTTAAGCTGGTTTGATTTTAAAAAGAGATTTATTATGAGCACTGATTCGCTTTGAAAATAATTTGATATTGGAACTAGCTGAATCTTGGAAAATGATTGAGGTTTGGAAAAGGTTTGAGAAATGTTTGGATGGGACCCGAAAAGGGTGGCAGAATCCAAGTTTTAAAGGAAATGCTGCCGAAATTTTATAAAATTAGAAGTTTCGTTTGAAGTAGTTATTTTAAAAGGTTTAATTTTAAGCATTATATGATTTAAGATTACTTCAATTATCAAAGGAAAAGTTATGTTTTGGATTGAGAATTGTTAGTGAACGGAATGGAAAGAAAGATGATGAGGATTTCTTTGAAATAAGGCTTTTGAATGAATTTTGAAATGAGATTTGGATTAATAAATGATTATGATGTTGAGAATGTTGAGATATGATCTTTGAATTATTCATTTGGCTTATGAATTTGAAATATCTGAGATACGAGGTTCCCTGGATTAAGTGCCGTGGCTTGCCACCACGTGTACCAGGTTGAGAACTCGATACTCTGTTGACCCTACGACGTAAGTGTGACCGGGCACTATATAAATTCCCGGGAATGTTACCCCCATTGAGCAATATTGATTATTTAAGAAAAAGCTATGCATAGACTCATGGGGATGCACGTCGGGGGACAGTCTAAGGACAATTCAGACTTGTCGGGTTGGCTGGATAACCGACAGATGAGCCTCATCAGCCATAGGACAGGCATGCATCATATGCATTTGTATGCTTTGCTTGAGTTTGAACTTGTTTTGGTTTGCCTAATTGCTAAACTGTTCGTAACTGCTACTTGAACTATTTGCTGTAACTGCTGCCTACTTGTGCTTTCCTTGTCTGCCTTGCATGTGTTTGTTCTGGCGTGCTACATTTAAGATTGAATTTCGGTGCTGAATTAATAATTGTGTTGTTTGATTGCGTGGTTAGTTTCTGATTGAGATTTTCTTATAAGAAAAGAAAGGTTTTGGAATTTGTGAAAGATTAAACATTGTTCCTTTGAAAAAGTTTTTAAATGATTTCTTATGGGTTTTAAAAGATTCATAAGGCAATGATAACCACTGAGCTTGAAAACAGTTTTCTTATTAAATATCTTCTTATGACAACTTTGAAATTCAGTGGTGAGACCGTGTGGTTAGGTTCTCACCCCCTACAGCTTTACCTTTTCAGGAACCGGAAGAAACGTTATGAAGAGTTACACTGCGTTTGGCTTACATGTTGTATTCATTAGATTATTTTCTTCCCTCGTCTTTGTTATTACAAGTTTGTAAGAGGGATAGGAATTGTATGTTTTATATGTATAATATATTGAGTTATTTTGTAAGGAGTCTTGTATATGAAACTATGCCTGCTTGTATTTTTCTTAAGATAAAATATTTATTTCTAGCTTTCAAAGAAATCAGCAATACAGTGTCGAGTTACAGGCTCCTATTTTATTATTTAGTATGTAAAGTAGTAGTAATACTTCTTGTTATCAGAGTGGCGCAGCCGGAAGCGTGACTACTGATAGTGAGGATGTTACATTGTGGTATCAGAGCGGTCTTTCCTGTAGAGCCTGAGGAATGGACCGGTTATGCTTCAATTGCATACTCTGAGAGTCAATCATGTAATAGGTCTTGTTTGGATAACGAGAATAGAGCTTTATGCACATGACAGTCTATTGATTAATGCCATTAGTCTTGCATTGCATAATTTCTGGTATTAAGTTTGGCCGGCTTAACACTAGTGAATTATGTTTGTGGAAGCACCAATGGGTTATCATAGATATTATGCGAGTTATAGAAAATGCAAATCGCGGGTTTTGGGAACGTGAGGTGTTAATTTTTGAGGCTATTCGGTTAGGAATCTTGAACTCTGCGAATATCATGTATCTTGTTCCTGTGGTATGCTCTAAGGATTTTCTTTGCGATTTTTTTTTTTTGAAAAGTGATCGGATTATTTTCCAACCCTGCCCTCCTGTTCACATGCGCTTTTGTTCGATTCTAACTACATATGTCTTCTTAAAATTCTTAGTCTATTTACCTTCTTTATTCAGGCACTTCCTCTTGAGTCATGTATTCTTTCATATACCTTTGAATTTGTTTTGATGCAGTATACCTTTTTAAGTTTTTATTCCGAGTCCTTTATAAACAAATTGTGATTTAGTTTTTCTCTTATTTGACGATAATTACAGCCACACTTCAAATCTTAACAAAATCGCTTTTGATTTGATATATATATATATGTTTCTCTATATAACCTTAAAAGTTCCTTATAGAGTTTAAAACTAAATGTTTTTATTATCTCGCTTGTTCATTCACTGATTTATGGAGATATATTTACTTTAAATACAATTTGATTTTCTAACTACTTTATTAAAGTTTTTACAAATGTCTTTATTTGATTATGTATTTAAGTATTCTCCAAAAGAAAGATTTTTGCCTCTTTTTAGTTGACTTTCATTTGACAAAGTTATTTTAAAGTTAGCATGCGCTATTTTAAATGAAGTTTTGAAAAGCTTCCTTATTTAGCGGAAATCTGTCTGTTTGCAACGCACCACTTATTTCTCTTTATGAATTTTATACCCTTTGATTCAAGCTTGAATTTGTTTCGGTATAAAGAATGATCTCAAAATTTTTAAAAAAAAATGAAAAAAAATAGTCATTGACCTGAGCTGTCTTTATTTCTGGACTTTGTATTCTATTTCAGTCGGAACTTGTTTCGATCAATATATTATTTTTTCTTTTATTCTTTCTATCAAGATTTTCTAAATTAGATTCTTTCTTAAGATTATTTGACTCTTTAGTTTCATATTTTACATTTTGTGTATTCTACTCTAACCATATTCATTAGTTATTTACATTAGTTATCTTGTAGATTCTTGAAATCACGGCTTTTAATTTTGTGTTTCTATACATGGAAAACGTAATTCCTTGATAAGCTTCAAATTTATTTTACTATACCATACCTTATGGCGTTCTTCTGAGATTTTGTTTGGATCTTTCTAAAGAAGTTGATTGAAGCGTCCTTTGCCTAATTTTATCCACAATCAAATTTTAAATTTTTTTTTATGAGAATTGTTTTTACTTTTACATGTACCTCTCTACATGAACTTCAAAATTTCTTTATATGGTTTAAACCTACATATTTGCAATATACGTCTACTCCTTTTCTGATTTATAGAAGATTTCACTTTTGATTCTTTATTTAAATGTAATTTGATTCTTACCAACTTTGTTACCGTTTTTATGCTTATCTTTGTTGGTTATGTACTTAAATGTCTTCCAAAACTCTTGAAGGAAGATTTTTGTTCTTATTTCAAATGACCTTTATTTTACAACCTTCACACCACTCCTTTCAAGTAGAATATGTTTTGATGTAACGCAAATATTTATATTCTTCGTGGTTCTTCTAAAAAATGTTTAATTCATATCTTTTCTTTTTCAAAGGTAAAATAATCCCTCCTTATGTTTTTCCGTTTCTCTGTGGACATGTTATTCGGTTATGTTTTTATACATTCTCTTGAATTCGGTAAACGACGCCATTGACTTTGATCATTTTTCTCTTGTAAATCTTACACTTTCGATTCAGCTCAACTTTAATTCTGATAAATGCAAAATTTTTCTCTCATTGTTTCCGTTGAAGTTCTTTAAACTCTCAATGCGTCCGCCTCTTATTCATAAACTACCGTTTGAATTTTTCAGAACGTCTATCCTTGTCATTATACTTCTCTTTATAAATTTTGTACTCTTTGATATAACATTGGAATTGTTTTGGGTACGATGCCGACCCTTGAATCTTTGAAAATGTAAAGTGCCCCTTTTTATTATATTGCATTGGTTTATGTGTTCTAAATTGTGCCATTCAATTTAATGTGTCGTTCCCACTTCTTTTTCCTTGGAGTGTAATTTAAATTTCCTTGCTTTGTCATTTGTACCTTACGCACATCTTAACCGTTTACACTTCTGACTATGTTAAAACTCTTGCAACACGGCTATTGATTCCATATTCCTCCCCGAACTATGAAAATCCCGTCATCATTTGAAGTTGTTTCGCAATAATGCGTCACCATAGTCTTTAATCATTCCTTTTCTATGAAATCTCATACTTCTTCAACTCAGCTTGGATATGTTTCAAACTAATGCGTTGATTTCCTTCTTTTTGATCCTATTGAATTTCTTTGATCCAAAGGTTATCCTTGAAGTTGTCAATTAATTTCTTTCTAGCAAACTCCATTGTTTGAGCATCCTTGTTTACCTGCAATTGCATTTACTCTTTCAAATTCTCGCGAACACGGTGCTTATTATCCTTTTGAGTATACTCGAGATTAATTTTAGTATCTTGTGCGATCGTTAAACTTAATAAATGGCACATTAGCTCTTTAGAACACGTCTAGTGAACGCAAAAGGTGAAAATTTGTAAATATACGACGTTGCAGGGAGTTGTAGAACCTTATTACATGCGAAAGATTTTTGTTGAGGTTGGGTTTGTGACCATTAAGATTTGCAATGTATTTGACGAAGTTGAGACCCTCAGATGAGTTGTTCGATGAAGTACAGTTAAAAAAAAAAAAAGGGTAGAGATAAGTTATGTTGAAGTTGAATAGTTGAATATCTGAAGTTAGTGCGAGATCAGTGTGCGAATATTAAGTATGAAGTTAGTGCGAGATCAGTGTGCGAATATTAAGTATGTCGTTTTAAACACAGCCTGTTTTATAATCTTTCACCGCCTTGCTTTACCATTATATGTTTGAACCATGTCATCATTTGTATCAAGTTTGCTTTGTAATTTCTATCTTGCAGTTACAATACTACCCTTATATCTTTATGCTATATGATAATCAAAGTATTTGAAACTATATAAATATGAATGCTAAAGTTCTTTGCTTTTTACACAAAGTGTTAGACCATGTAACACTTTCTGTAATATGCTAATTTTCGAGGACGAAAATTTTTATAAGTTGGGTAGGGTGTAAGACTCATAATTTTCGAAAAATATTATTGTGAACTAACTTCAATTTATTTATTTATTAAAGATTTTAATTTCAGAGATTATTTTATTAAAGCTAACTAAATCAATTTTTGATAATTAAATGAGAAAATTTATCTAATTTTACAATTATTGGGTAATTTTCATATTTAAATTATAAAGTTTAGAAATCGTAAAATAATAAGAATTTATATGATTTGATTTAAATAATTGTGATTCTAGAAATTAATACTTTAATTTTTATGAATAAAGAAAATTAATTATATTATCTATAGTTGTCGAATTAGTATTATTTATTTGAGAATAATTTGTAAATTGATAATTAAATAGTATTTTTAATAAATATTAGTGTTGGATTAAAACAGGTTTTCAATTATCCTATTACCTTTAATTTTATAAAATTGTTATATTACTCATATGAATTTTATCCTAACTCTAAATTCCCAAATAAAACCCTAATTTTAACCAAATTAATCCTAACCCCTAAACTAACCCTAGCCACCACATTCATCTTAATTTTTCCTAACCTAATCTGCAAAAGGGGGAAACAAAAGAAAGGGAAAGAAAGAAGAAGGGGGGGGCACGAGAGGAAGAAAGAACTGAGAGGATGAGGGGGAAAGGAAGGGGACGGCGCCGGCGGGGCTGGGAGCCGCCGTCGCCGTCGAGTCATTAAGAAAGAGAGAGAGAGAGAGAGGCCGCGACTGGAAGGAGAGAGAGAAGCTGCCCTGCGTCTTGCTGCCGCCGTCGCCCTCATCCCGAATCGTCGTCATCGCCGATGCAGGGAGAGGAGCCGTCGCATCGTCGCCGCTGTTGGGTCGCCGTGCTATCGTCAGAGAGCAAAGAGCGTACGCGAAGAAGGAGAAGCCCTGCCTTCGTGTCCGCCGTCGCCGCCTCTGAATCCTTCGCCATCAAGCGGAGCCACGGGCAGAGGGGAGAGATCCGTGAGGAAGGGAGGACTGCGACCCGTCCAGCCGCCGCGCACAGTCGCCGCTCGTGTCGCCGGCGCCATCCTCGTCAGATCCGCCACCTCCGAAGCTTCTGGCCGCGCCTTCGCCGCTGGAGAACGCCGCTGCCGCCCAGAAATCGCCACTGAAGCTTAGGTCTACTTGTCACCGCAAGTTTCTCTGTGGTGCGCCGCCGTCAGCTGCCGCCGTGGCCACCACTGAACTCTACGCTGCCGTTAGTCACTGATGGAGGTATCTTTGCTGCCTCTATTTTGCTTTAGGTTCTTCGCTTCCTTAAACTCGTTCTAATTCTCTACTTTTACTCTATTTTCTGCTACAATTAGATTGAATATTGATGCTAGTGTTGTCGTGGGACTGTTGAAGTTGCTACTAGTTCTAGTTTTGTTATCCTGGTACTGGTCTGATCTTTCTCTTAGGTTTGGTCCATCTGCATGTTCTGTTTTATCACTAATATGGTTTTCATGTTCTGATTTTAATTCTAGTCCTTACTTTGTCTTGAATCCCCAGGGTTGAAATTGCTATTAATTCCTATCCAATCTGAATCTTTTATTTTGCTGCAACCATGACCAATGCGGTGAAGATTAACATTACCGCTACTGCTGTTTCGGTTGCTGCCATTGCCGTTCTAATTGCGTGAGAGTCGCATCGGCTACCATGAATTAAAAGGAGAGGGAATTATCACGATAAATTTGTGCGAATTCAGTTAATCGAGGTAGGGATTTTCTTACAATCTAATTTATATTACAGAGTTGTGATAAATAGATATTAATGTGAGAGAACATATGCCTATGATAATAATTGTCTTCTAAATGTGGTTGTTTGCTGGAGTGAATGATTGATTGCTTGATTACTTAAGTAGTTTGTGATTGCTGAAAAGAAATTAGTTTGAAAGGTTATTTAGTTGATTATTATAAAAATGGCTTTTCTTGGTTTTGAAGCTATTTTTGATGATGTAAAGGAATTGACTTTGGAAATGGTTTAATTGAGTCAGTGACTTTATAAATGACTTTATAAATGATTTAGTATTTAAGCTGGTTTGATTTTAAAAAGAGATTTATTATGAGCACTGATTCGCTTTGAAAATAATTTGATATTGGAACTAGCTGAATCTTGGAAAATGATTGAGGTTTGGAAAAGGTTTGAGAAATGTTTGGATGGGACCCGAAAAGGGTGGCAGAATCCAAGTTTTAAAGGAAATGCTGCCGAAATTTTATAAAATTAGAAGTTTCGTTTGAAGTAGTTATTTTAAAAGGTTTAATTTTAAGCATTATATGATTTAAGATTACTTCAATTATCAAAGGAAAAGTTATGTTTTGGATTGAGAATTGTTAGTGAACGGAATGGAAAGAAAGATGATGAGGATTTCTTTGAAATAAGGCTTTTGAATGAATTTTGAAATGAGATTTGGATTAATAAATGATTATGATGTTGAGAATGTTGAGATATGATCTTTGAATTATTCATTTGGCTTATGAATTTGAAATATCTGAGATACGAGGTTCCCTGGATTAAGTGCCGTGGCTTGCCACCACGTGTACCAGGTTGAGAACTCGATACTCTGTTGACCCTACGACGTAAGTGTGACCGGGCACTATATAAATTCCCGGGAATGTTACCCCCATTGAGCAATATTGATTATTTAAGAAAAAGCTATGCATAGACTCATGGGGATGCACGTCGGGGGACAGTCTAAGGACAATTCAGACTTGTCGGGTTGGCTGGATAACCGACAGATGAGCCTCATCAGCCATAGGACAGGCATGCATCATATGCATTTGTATGCTTTGCTTGAGTTTGAACTTGTTTTGGTTTGCCTAATTGCTAAACTGTTCGTAACTGCTACTTGAACTATTTGCTGTAACTGCTGCCTACTTGTGCTTTCCTTGTCTGCCTTGCATGTGTTTGTTCTGGCGTGCTACATTTAAGATTGAATTTCGGTGCTGAATTAATAATTGTGTTGTTTGATTGCGTGGTTAGTTTCTGATTGAGATTTTCTTATAAGAAAAGAAAGGTTTTGGAATTTGTGAAAGATTAAACATTGTTCCTTTGAAAAAGTTTTTAAATGATTTCTTATGGGTTTTAAAAGATTCATAAGGCAATGATAACCACTGAGCTTGAAAACAGTTTTCTTATTAAATATCTTCTTATGACAACTTTGAAATTCAGTGGTGAGACCGTGTGGTTAGGTTCTCACCCCCTACAGCTTTACCTTTTCAGGAACCGGAAGAAACGTTATGAAGAGTTACACTGCGTTTGGCTTACATGTTGTATTCATTAGATTATTTTCTTCCCTCGTCTTTGTTATTACAAGTTTGTAAGAGGGATAGGAATTGTATGTTTTATATGTATAATATATTGAGTTATTTTGTAAGGAGTCTTGTATATGAAACTATGCCTGCTTGTATTTTTCTTAAGATAAAATATTTATTTCTAGCTTTCAAAGAAATCAGCAATACAGTGTCGAGTTACAGGCTCCTATTTTATTATTTAGTATGTAAAGTAGTAGTAATACTTCTTGTTATCAGAGTGGCGCAGCCGGAAGCGTGACTACTGATAGTGAGGATGTTACATCTTATCTATCCTATTTTATGGTAAGTAAGTCTAGTTAATCTCTTCTTTTTAATAGTATAATTAACAAAAAATTATAATTAAAATTTTTTAATAAAATATAACATAATATAAAATACAAATGAAAAAAATTAAGTCAAATTACAGACTATTTCATAATCCACAATAAAATTCAAACTTAAATTACCAATACACGGTTTAAGATTTAACTTGGAATTTTATACTGAGTGAATGGATTGAACTCATTCTCACATAGAAAAATGCATCAGTTTGAATGTTTTGCTAATTAGTCCCAGTGATGTACGTCTTGTATTTTTTAAGAATTTGTAGTTCTGAATTATTGTTGAAACTCTGGGCTACTTATAAACCATAAAGTCAATAACGTTATGCGTATGAGTAATTTACATACCATTACCAAAGTTCTTATATATAAGTTCTTAGAGGTGGAAAGATAGAACTCTTATGTGCTAAGATTTTATTAGAGCTTTGTAATCTTTTTCTTGTTATTGTGTGATTGTATTGCACATTCAAAATTTTACAATATTTTAAATATAATTTTTTAAACAATAGTTGTTAGTCCAATTCTGCACTGCTCCACCAAAATTCGCAGATTCAACAGTACAAATTTAATGGACTTTTTTGTTTGATAAACTCAAAATTTTAATTTGATCTATTATTTTTAGCATAGACTGACTCAGTAGGTTCGACCCATTTTAACATCCTAACCTTAAAACATATTTCCTAAACACAAAGATGTACAAGCTTCATTAACTAAATATGAGCAAATTCTGCCAAAAACATCAAAAAGATTATCGGTCTAGAAAGTTTGAAAATTTGCTTTCTACTTGTTATTTTATTTCAAACAGCAGACAACAGAATAATAGAGCAATCAAAAAATACAATGAGAGAAGTAATTAAGCTAAATTGGTCTAATAGTTAGTTTGCTAATTTATTTAAGTAAAGTATTGAGTGCTTGTTTGTGTACCATTATTTTGATAAAAAAATATCTTTTTTCAATGAAAAAAATATCTTTTTTTTATTTTTCAGCGTGTTTGGCAAATTTCTAGTAGTAAAAGTAAAAGTACTAGAAAAATTAAAAAAGAACATCTTTTTTGAGAAGATGTAATTTACATATTTTTTTAAAAGATCTTTTTCTCTTAAAAAAAAAAGATGTTTTTCATGTAATAAATAAACAAAAAAGTACTTTTATATTGTTATACCCAAATATAATTGATAAATAAAAAAATCTTTTTGCATGAGATACCCAAACATAAAATTACTTTTACTTTTTCATAAGATTTTTTAGAAAAAGATAACTCGAAAAAAGATCTTTTCTTAGAAGCTCACCAAAACAAGCTCTAAGTGTTTAAATCCCACTTTGTGCATGCAACAATCTATTGGACAATAACAAATCCTTAAATGGAGTTCTCATTTACAACAAATTAATGAACAAGAATAAATCTAAAAAGTGACAAAGACAAAAAAAATAAAAATGAACAAGAATAATAATTAAGATTTGTGTTATATTTTTTATTTTATTTTTCTTTTTTTGAGATTTTTAGATAAAGAATTTAATTTTAATTTTTTAAAGTATAAGAATATTTTCTCATAATAACAAAAAATTATTTAATTTTTTAATAAAAATATTTAAAAGAATATATTATCTATTTATCATAAATTATAAAGATTTTTTAGTATATACAATGATATAATAATTTTTTTAAAATATAAATATAAATGCTGACATGGATAGTTATATGTATAAATCAACTTTAATCATATTTTTTATATAATTTGATTATAAATATGAATGTAGTATTTTATATATATATATATATATATAGATAGAGAGAGAGAGGGGTATGTATTGATTACTTTTGTATTTAATATAGTTTAGTTATTTATTGTAAAGCTGTCAAACCGGTCAGACTAACCCATTTAAATTTGATCCGCTTTAGTACAACTTACATGGGTTATATAGCCTGACTCGTTTATTTTTTTCTTTGTTTATTGAGTTTTAATTCTATAGCCCTTTAAGGCCAATCCGATGAATTAAACGAGTTTATCAATTTATTTTTTTTTATCTTTTATGAAATGAAGTACGGAGAGAGAAAATTTAACTTGGAGATTGAGTGAAAGGAAGCAAAAGTAATTATATTATTATTGATAACTAATATAAAAACAGGAGATTATTTATATAAAAGTTCAAGAAAAGTGTTATTAGCACAATATGTACTTTAGCTACTACATTAGGATATTTTAGTAATTCTTGTTCACTAATTAATTACACCTTTTATTATCCCCTCCCAAACTCATGGCGGTTGAAAACGCAGTCTGAGTTTGTTTCAAAATTTGTAGTTGTTAAAAGAGCCACGTCCATAAAGTTGAGGAAAAGATTTTGAGCTGCGTACTTCAGAGGCAGTGATTTGTGAGATATAGACTTGTATTGGTGAAAGATCAGTCTTTTTGAATCGCTCAACAATATCCTCCTGAGCCATCAATAATGCTTCTAAATCGAAAATACTATAAAGGAGATCTTTTGCAGTCACATAAGTAATAAAATATTCATAATCCTGATTTAGGCCATCAAAGATGATATTGATGTATTCATTAACTGTAATTAGCTCTTCTACAGCATTAAATGAGTCAAGAATTTTCTTGATTTGTAAGAGGTGGAATCTATTTTTTTGATTGACTTCGATTGATGTTGAAATTGTCGAACTCTTGCCTTGATTTGTGATACAAAATATATATAAATTCGTGCCTAGATTTTGTGTGCAAACTTACACCCAATGACACGGTGCTGAAATGGGATTTTCATGAAAGTAAAGAGTCAAAAAGTAAGGTTATAATCGTTAGTTCTCCATGACTTATATACTATTGATTCTTTTTGTGCTATTTCATCATTGGTGCTGTGTTGAATCTTGTATGAATTTTGGATAAATCAAGATGATCCTAAAATTCCTAGCCGCAAATCATTAAAGTTGTAAAATAGCACCAGGTCAAGAAATTATTCTTTGAAAGTTTCTGAGAAAGCGGAATAGTGAAGCACGGAGAGAGAAAACCTAACCTAGAGATTGAGCAGGAAGGAAGCAAAAGTGATTTTATTATTATTATTGATAACCAATATGAAAACAGAAGACTATTTATACAAAAGTCCCAAAAAAGGCTATTAACACAATTTACACTTTAACTACTACACTATAATATTTTAGTAATTCTTTCTCATTAGTTAATTACACCTATTATATCTTAAAAAAAAGGGACAAAAAATCAATTTTTTTTTTTGGAAAAAATTTATTCTAACAAAAAATTTGTCACTTTTTAAGTTAACTATTTTTACCGAGTTGATTGGACTTTTGATAGAACATATTTGATAACTACATTTTGCATGCTTAAATGTTAGAAGCTATGAAGCACGGATTCTCTCTTGGTGCCGGCGTATTCGTGTCGGACGCAAATCCGACGCCGACACGCGGTGGATACTTCAAACGAGCGTATCGGCGGCGTGTCTTCTTGCGGTACAGAATTTTGGTGGAGCAGCTATCACGAATCCGAACGAGTCCGACTCGATTCAGATGTTCATGAGACGGATCATTCTGCTTGCAAATTTTCAATTGATTTTGTGATTTTATGGTCCGATTAATCAATTTTTTCTTTCTAATTTTAAAATATTCTAAAATTAAAACAAATCAAAATTTAAATTTAAAAATAAAATAATTAATAATCAAAACCTAAATTTACTTACCGTTTATCTTTGGTAGCTTACTTACTCACTAGTTTAAAATTTTTTATTTTTTTTAATAATTACATAATTTTAAGACTTTTTTATGCAACTATATTTACTCTTATATTTATAATATGATATTTTATTAATTTAATATATTATTTAAATTTTAATTCACAACATCTCCTAAACGTATCGTATCCAATTTTTTATAAAAAGAACGCGTCAGCGTATTCGTGTCGTGTCGTGTCCGTATCGCGTGTCGTATCGGTGCTTCCTAGCTTAGAAGTGCTTCACGCTCACTTGGAATGCACTCAATCAACTCAGACTCAGAGGATAGGCAATAAAAATGAAGAAATATAAGCACAATAATAAGCATGGAGTGTGTGTGTTTGGAGACATGTTTGTATGTGCTTAATTTCCACCTTCAACTCCTTTATTTCTCTTATTTATAATGGCTAGTGTCTCCGCTATTAGTGTGTAGTACGTGGGTTAGTGCTCTCACTTTATGCTTCGTACCGCGTCCATGCATGCTACGTACCATTGGGCCTCATCAAAAGCATAGATCGAATTGTGCAACAAAAACGTGATTCAACGTAACTTTAATTCATTGACTATGCCTTTGTCTACTTAATTAAAGGAGGCCGCTATTTCAACATACCAGCCAGGTTCATAAATTTAACATATGCTAGCTAATCATTATATATTTATTAGTAAAATTGTTATTTTAACTTACGATTTTATAATATTTATTTTTAAATCAATAACTTCAATCTATTAATAAATTAAATAAATTTGGACACAGACGAGAGACCACAAGTGGGATTGATAATCAGACACCGTCTTTAATGGTTTTTGTGTAATAAATTTCATCATGTTTGATCATATATGTATGCATGCATTACGCCAAATAAACAATTTAAGCTTTAAGCAAAAGTAAATAAAATAATTATGCCAACTATGCAAACATTACTTTTAGAGAAATATTCGATGGTCTATTTTTTATTAATATTAGTTAATATCTTATTTTTATACTATTAAAATTTAAAATTTAGATTTAAAAATTTTATTTAGTTTTAATGTAGTTAAGCAGTGAAGTCAATAACTTTTAAAAAGCTTGGTAGTTGGTAGTATGGGAAAACTATATAACCTTGCTCATCATCAGCATTTCTAAGCACCGCAAAATGTCTGAAAGCCAATGATAAATCTAAGTCACATTGTTATTATTATTATAGCGACAACAATACTAACTGGATTACATTTTAACAAGCCAAGCAGGACAAGTCCATATTCATTTTTATTTCCACTATTACAAGAAAAGGGGAAAACAAAGAAAACATTACAAACTCATCACATACACACAAATGAAAAACCAGAAAATTAAAACATTAGAAACATAAAGTCACATACATGATTGAAGTTTGTACCACATGTCATCAAGAAAACGGTAATATGCATACCTCCATGATTTGAATATGAACAATGGACCAACAAATCCCCAAAATCCCACTATAAATCCAAAGGCCACACTCACAAATAACCACTTCACTCCATCATTCTTTCTCTCTTTTTCATTCTCATCAGGAACTTCCCCCTCCATGGTACACTTGAGCAGCAATGGTGGACCACATAGCTTGTTGCCTACAAAACTGGATGCTTCAAAGCTTTGCAACTGAGTGCCCGTTGGGATTTTTCCCTCCAAGTGATTGTAGGACAAGTCTAGCTTGTTCAGGAAGTTCAAGTTTGTGATGCTTTGAGGGATCTCCCCTGTGAGTTGGTTGCCTGAGAAATCAATGGATTCCAATGACTCCATATTGCCAATACTTTGAGGGATGTGACCAGTCAACTCATTCTTGGACAAGTTCAAATAAATCAGACCAGTTAGGTTTGTGATTTCCATTGGTATTTCCCCCGACAATTTATTAGATGAAAGATCAATGTTTTTCACTAAGCCGAGAATGTTGTTGTACTCAGCATCTTTTCCTTTCACCCATAGGATCATGCTTATAATATCACTTCCATATGCCATGTATTTTTGGATGGATGAACTTGCACTAGTTTTATTTATCATGGCACTCAAATGGTTCAAACAATTTGGTATATTGCCTGACAAATTATTTAGTGCAAGGTCCAAATCTTGGAGAAAATTCATATCACATAATCCTTTGGGAATCTTACCTGAAAGATTATTGGATCGGAGCCGAAGAAATTTTAAATTTACCAGCCTTTCTCCAATCCATCTAGGAATATTTTCTGTGAGGTTATTTTCTCCAAGATCCAACAAAATCAACTCCTTGTTTTCCTTTAAACTGATAGGAAATTTTCCTGAGAGTGTGTTGTTACGTATCTGCAAATATTGTAGCCCTGATAAAGAGCCCATGGAAGAGGGCAAGCTTCCAATAAAATAGTTGCTTTCTAAGTTGACATCCATTAGTTCTGGCCACATCCTCCAACAGTTGGGAATTTCTCCAGATAAGTTGTTTGATGCAAGATTGAGGATTTGTAACGTTTTTGGATTGTCAGATTTTTGACAAAGAAAATCCATTAATAACCCATAAAATGAATTATGTGAGAGATCTAGCCAAACCACATTCTCACTCACAAAGGGTAAATTTCCATGAAGATGGTTTGAGCTAAGATCAACTGCTCCAAAAAATTCTAAAATCTTTAATTCTTTTGGGAGCTTGCCATGAATATGATTGTGAGACAAGTTCAAATAAACAATAATGACATGTTTCCCAAAACCAAATGGGAATGGAATCAGAAAGCCCTGCGTTAGATAGATCCAAATATGCAAGATGATTTTGTGACCGAATCCATGATGGAAAGCTTGGACCTAGCTTCCAAGAGCTCATTTTCAATAGAAAAAGTTGAAATTTTGGTTTCCAACTGGGATGCACTTTCAAAGTGAAATTGTTACTTGATGCTGAAAGCACTTGTAAAGTAGTGAAATTGGCAAGGTCATCTTCATGTACAATCCCTTGAAACAAATTGTCATCTATGGCAAGAGATAACAATTTAGTAGCTGATGCAAGAATTTTAAATGGATTTCCAGTAAGTTGATTTGTGGAGAATCTGACAAATCTTAATGAAGAAAGCTTTGTGAATGACTGAGGAATTTCTCCAATAATGTTGTTGCTGGAGAGATCAAGCATTTCAAGATTTTGAAACATTCCAAGTTGATTGGTGAGGTGACCTGAGATTTGAGAAGTAGAAGCCACAAGACTCTTGAGTTGTTGAGAAAGAATTTGTAAGATTTCAGAAAGTTGTTGATTGCATTTGAGATATGAGAAAGAGATGTGTCTCAAATTGCATAGCTTTCTAAAAGAGGATGGTATTGCTCCTTCAAACAGATTGTATGACAAATCAAGGCTAACAAGAGAAGTCAAATTCCCCAAAAGAGTTGGAATTTCTCCTTCAAAGTGATTGTCTGACAAATCAAGGGTAATAAGAGAAGTCAAATTCCCCAAAGCATTAGAAATTGTCCCAGTCAGATGGTTATATCCTAAGTTCAAAGATTTGAGACGATGAAGACCGTATAACCAATCTGGTATATGGGATGAGAATGAATTGTATGACAAATCAAGATTTTCAAGCATGGTAAGGTTTTGAATACCATCGGGAATTGGACCTCCAATATCAGACGAGGCATAATAATTTGAATCCCATGTAAGAGAAACAAGTTTGTTTAACTGAAAGACCCACTTGGGAGCAACAGAAATGGTGAGAGAAAGCAGGGACGAAAAGTTAAGTTTGGATGGTTGCTTATAATCACCGAAAGTACAAGCTTGTAAGTTTAAGTCTTGCAAAGAAGGGAGAGCTTGCATAGTGTGTAGCCAATTAAATGATTTGGATAGGTCAACACCACTCAAATCAAGATATTCAAGGGAGGTAAGACCCATAAGCCAATCAGCATTTTCAACAACCAATGATTCATCATTATCATACCTTTGGAGGCCAAGATGGATTAAATTGGTGAGATTGCCAATTTGATGTGGAAGTTTTCCATAGGCAACATATGAGAGGTCAAGATAGAGCAAATTAGAGAGATTCCCAATCTGATGAGGAATCTTCCCATAAAATCCAGAATCAGAGAGGTTAAGGTGAGTTAAGGAGGTGATTCGAAAAAGAAAAGTAGGAAATTGAATACCTCGAAAACTATTGCCGCTCAAGTCCAAGTAATTCAGATGTTTCAATTCAACAAGAGAATCATTTATCGCTCCACTAAACCTGGACCTCTCGTAAGCGAGCAAGACAGCAATGGGTAAGGGATATTCAACATATTCTAATGATATTCAACAGTATTAAAAAACACTAATAATAACTAATTAATAACTATAAATCACAAAATTTGCTGACCCTTAATACTCCTCTTATTAAAAACGCCAATATACAACCTTTTTTAATCAAATAGAACACAAAGTGTTTGTAATTTAGTATTTAAAATTTGTTTAAACACTGAGGAATGCAGTTATTTTTATCTGGACTCTAAAATCTAATAACATAATTATTAAATCTTACATTGTCTAAAATTAAAAATCTGATAGTCTTTATAAATATAAGATAATTTTTATCTCTTGAACTAATTTTTGGAGTAAATTAAACCCATTTAATTTCTTATATGATATTAGAACAAAAATTAAAAATTGTCATTGGATCAAATTCACACCACAACAAATTCATCAAATTGTCTTTAAATTTCATGCTCCAAGTAGGGCTGGCAATTCATACCCTACCCGTGGGTATCCAACCTGGTCCAACTCGTTGCGGGTAGGGTAGGGTACGGTCCGGGTATGCCTGCGGGTAGGGTAGGGTAGGGTTTAGTGTGTACCCTATCCTACCCTACCCGCACCTCGTATATAACACATATTTTATAAAAATTAGGTATATAGTGAAGGAAGTGAGAGTTGAACCCAAGTGAACAACCACTAAACTAGTTAGTTAATTTAGTAATTTAAAGTATTAGTTTTTTATTTTTTATGTTATTAATATGTATAAAATTTGAAATGATTAAATTTTATATTTACTTTAAAAAAATTTGATATTTCTGCGGGTAGGGTATGGTAGGGTAGGGTAGAGGTTTAATAAAATTTTCAACCCGCAGGTAGGGTTAGGGTAGAGTCCAAACCTACCCTACCCTACCCATTGCCAGCCCTAGCTTCAAGTCTTTGTATAGTCCTGAGCGTAAGAGAATTGTATTAAGTTTCATATTGTCTAAAATTAAAAGTCTGATCATTTTTATAAATATAAGATAAGCTTTATTTATTTCTTAATGTGTTTTTGGAGTAAGTTAGACCATTTGATTTCTTATAATAACGTAACATAAGAAGCCTATTATTTTGGTTTTGATTCCTTAAAGTATATTCCCTACTATCCAAAAACACAGAGGCACAAGATTCATCGGCCTAGTCACTAGTAAGTGCATTATTCACCAAGTAACAACACAGCAACGCAACGTACATTGTTATGACTTATGAGAGGAAGTTGAAGGGGTTAGTTTAGTGTGTATATATATATATGAAACTATGCAAGAATTTTTGTGTAAAACTCAAAATAATATATATTTTACGTTATAAACGGATGGAAGTAGCGATTATTAGTAATATCAACGTCTTCGAGATAAAAGTTGGTTAAGGCTCGATGTTATTGATCGTGAAATATTCTTTATTTTAAAAAATATAAATAAATATAGAAAATTAGTGACCTCAGAAAAAAAAAAAGAAACTCGACGTGTTATCCACACTATTAATTAACTTTAGAGTCTTTGTTTCTTTTTTCTATTCCCATTTGGATGTTAGTAATAATGTATCTTTCTTTTCTTTCATTTGGATTTTATTATAAGTCCTTATTCCCTGTGAATGAACGATTATCAAGAATTCCAAAGCCAAACCGTGTGAAGTTGGAAACTTATTATGGAAGAACCACTCAACCATAATGTCTTGATAAATCAATAAGAATGGGACAACCACGAATTATATAAATGTTTAAAAGTGACACAATAGTAATTCGAACATCCGGATTTTTTCATTTAGGGAAAAAAAAAAAAAGTCAGAATTTATCTTATTTAATATTTATTAATTATCGCAACAATTAATAAATATTAAATAAAATAAATTATGATTACTTTTAGCTAATTTTCTTTGGTTACCAAATATTTTTTTTATTCACCTACTCGTGATCTTCACGGTTCATTGAGATAATATCCTAAAAAATGAGAACTAGATATTTACTGTATTTAAAGTCTTGCTCAAATTAAACCATAACATCTATAATAATCTATTTCTGTTAAAATTGCATGGTTAGAGAGGGTCAAGCTCTTTGGTGTAAGTTCAGGAGGAGAGTTTGAAGATTCTAAAAAAGAAAGTGAGAGAGATAAGATGAGTTGAGAATGAAGAAGCTGGTAGCATGCAATAGAGAAACAGAGAAGGCAAAGTTATGATTTGATGCACTAGTCAAACACTTTGCTGAGTTACATGAATTGCATATATATATATATATATATATATGAGCAGCAGTGACTACAAACTTGATATACTAAGCTGAACAGTGAACACTAACTAACTTAACCGTTTCTAACTAACTCTGCCAGGTGGCAATTCTAACTTTAGCTTCCAAGATCCATTTACTCAGGTTACAATTACACTGTTCGATCCGCACTTGTAAGACACTGTTATTACTTATTAGGTGCTGTGGTTCCATGTGGTACTGAGTTTCAGTATGCTATCATATTACTCTTTAATTTAAGTTGATAGAAGAAAATATATAAATAATTATATTTAGGAGTAATGTTAGAAGAATAAATTTTTTTATTAATATTAGTCCATACTTTGAGATAACATCTTATTTTTATACTATAAGAATTAAGATTTAGAATTTAATCTTTAATATTTAAAATTATTCAAGTGTTAACCAAAAATAATAAATTTTGTTAATAATATACCAGTGTTCTATATTTAAAATAGATGCAACGAAAATTAAATAAATAAAATTTATGGTTCTATATATAGAAAAATATGCGTGATAATATATGTTACAAATTTTTTTTATTAATTAGGGTTAGATAAGCCAAAATCTCTAATCCGTCCTATTTTAGAGCAGGTAGGTCTAGCTAATCTCTTCTTTTAAATAGTTAAATTAACAAAAAATTACATAATTAAAGTTTTTTAATAAAATATAACATAATATAAAACACAAATAAAAAAAAGTGAAATTACAAACTATTTTATAATCCACAATAAACATTCAAACTTAAATTACCAATACCCGTTTTAAGATTTAATTTGGAATTTTATACTGAGTGAATGGATTGAACTCATTCTCACATAGAAAAATGCATCACTATGAATGTTTTGCTAATTAGTCCCAGTGATGTACGTCTTGTATTTTTTAAGAATTTGTAGTTCTGAATTATTGTTGAAACTCTAAGATGCTTATAAACCATAAAGTCAATAACGTTATGCGTATGAGTAATTTACATACATACCATTACCAAAGTTCTTATATATAAGTTTTTAGAGGTGGAAAGATAGAACTCTTATGTGCTAAGATTTTATTAGAGCTTTGTAATTTTTTTCTTGTTATTGTGTGATTGCATTGCATATTTAAAATTTTACAAAATTTTAAATATAATTTTTTAAGCAATAGTTGTTAGCCCAATCCTGCACTGCTCCACCAAAATTCGCAAATTCAACAGTACAAATTTAATGGATTTTTTTGTTTAATAGACTCAAAATTTTAACTTGATCTATTATTTTTAACATAGACTGACTCAGTAGGTTCGACCATTTTAACATCCTAACCTTAAAACATATTTCCTAAGCATAAAGATGTACAAGCTTCATTAACTAAACATGAGCGAATTCTACCAAAAACATAAAAAAGATTATCGGTCTAGAAAGTTTAAAAATTTGCTTTCTACTTGTTATTTTATTTCAAACATCAGACAACAGAATAATAGAGCAATCAAAAAATACAATAAGAGAAGTAATTAAGTTAAATTGGTCTAGTGGTTAGTTTGCTAATTTATTTAAGTAAAGTGTTGAGTGTTTAAATTTCATTTTGTGCATGCAGCAATCTATTGGATAATAATAAGTTCTTAAATGAAATTTTGATTTACAACAAATTAATCTTTGTTTTGTCGGATTAAGAAATACCGTAAATCTAAAAGGTGACAAAGACAAAAAAAAATGAACAAGAATAATAATTAAGATCTATTTTATATTTTATATTTTTTTTTCTTTTTTTGGAGATTTTTAGATAAAGAATTTAATTTTAATTTTTTAATGTATAAGAATATTTTGTCATAATAACAAAAAAATTATTTAATTTTTTAATAAAAATATTTAAAAGAATATATTATCTATTTATCATAAATTATAAAGATTTTTTAGTATATACAATGATATAATAATTTTTTTAAAATATAAATATAAATGCTGACATGGATAATTGTATGTATAAATCAACTTTAATCATATTTTTTATATAATTTGATTATAAATATGAATGTAGTATTATATATATATATGTAGTATTTTATATATATATATAGGTATGTATTGATTACTTTTGTATTAATATAGTTTAGTTATTTATTGTAAAGCTGTCAAATGGGTCAGACTAAATCATTTAAATTTGACCCGCTTTAGTACATGGGTTATATAGCCTGACTCATTTATTTTTATTTTTTTTGTTTATTAAGTTTTAATTCTATAGCCCTTTAAGGCCAATCCGATGAATTAAATGAGTTTATCAATTTATTTTTTTTATCTTTTATGAAATGAAGTACGGAGAGAGAAAATTTAACTTGAAGATTGAGTGAAAGAAAGCAAAAGTAATTCTATTATTATTGATAACTAATATAAAAACAGGAGATTATTTATTTAAAAATTCAAGAAAAGTGTTATTAGCACAATATGTAATTTTAGCTACTACACTAGGATATTTTAGTAATTCTTGTTCATTAATTAATTACACCTTTTATTACCCCCTCCCAAACTTATGGCCGTTGAAAACGCAATCTAGTCTGAGTTTGTTTCAAAATTTGTAGTTGTTAAAAGAGTTACGTCCATAAAGTTGAGGAAAAGATTTTGAGCTGTGTGTTTCAGAGGCAGTGATTTGAGAGATATAGACTTGTATTGGTGAAAGACCAGTCTTTTTGAATCGCTCAACATTATCCTCCTGAGCCATCAATAATGCTTCTAAATCGAAAATACTATAAAGAGGATCTTTTGCAGTCACATAAGTAATAAAATATTCATAATCCTGATTTAGGCCATCAAAGATGATATTGGTGTATTCATTACCTGTAATTAGCTCTCCTACAGCATTAAATGAGTCAAGAATTTTCTTGATTTGTAAGAGGTGGAATCTGTTTTTTTGATTGACTTCAATTGATGTTGAAATTGTCGAACTCTTGCCTTGATTTGTGATACAAAATATATATAAATTCTTGCCTGGATTTCGTGTGCAAACTTACACCCAATGACAGTGCTGAAATGGGACTTTCATGGAGGTAAAGAGTCAAAAAGTAAGGTTATAATCGTTAGTTCTCCATGACTTATATACTATTAATTCTTTTTGCGCTGTTTCATCATTGGTGCTGTTGAATCTTGTATGAATTTTGGATAAATCAAGATGATCCTAAAATTCCTGGCCGCAAATCATTAAAGTTGTAAAATAGCACCAGGTCAAGAAATTATTCTTTGAAAGTTTCTGAGAAAGCGGAATAGTGAAGGATTTGGGAAAAGGGTGGGTAGAGAAGAAATTGAAGATGGAGTAGGTACAACATTATTGTTAGTGGAATCTAATGTGTGAGATTTTAGGTGAATCGGTCATGCATCGTGAACGCTCGTGATATCATATGAAATGAAGTACGGAGAAAGAAAACCTAACCTAGAGATTGAACGGAAGGAAGCAAAAGTGATTCTATTATTAATTTATTATTATTGATAACCAATATGAAAACAGGAGACTATTTATACAAGAGTCCAAAAAAAGGTTATTAACACAATCTACACTTTATGACGCCGGATTCACTAATCTTGGCGAGGTTAACAATCTTATGGTGAAAATAGTCATGAACCCATCTTAGTTGACCAAACTAAGGATGCACCAAGGAAAAGCTTTCATAACTCAGACGATGTGGACTAATACATAACACAAAATTTACTATCCTAAATAATATGAGACTTGTATTCCCTTATTATAATTAACTAATATAATTAACCTATTAACTCTACTTGCTCCTGCGTCACTTTAACTACTACACTAGAATATTTTAGTAATTCTTTCTCACTAGTTAATTACACCTATTATATCTTAAAAAAAAAAGGACAAAAAATCAATTTTTTTTTTGGAAAAAATTTATTCTAACAAAAAAATTGTCACTTTTAAGTTAACTATTTTTACTGAGTTGATTGGACTTTTGATAGAACATATTTGATAACTACATTTTGCATGCTTAAATCTTAGAAGTGCTTCACGCTCACTTGGAATGCACTCAATCAACTCAGACTCAGAGGATAGGCAATAAAAATGAAGAAATATAAGCACAATAATAAGCATGGAGTGTGTGTGTTTGGAGACATGTTTGTATGTGCTTAATTTCCACCTTCAACTCCTTTATTTCTCTTATTTATAATGGCTAGTGTCTCCGCTATTAGTGTGTAGTACGTGGGTTAGTGCTCTCACTTTATGCTTCGTACCGCGTCCATGCATGCTACGTACCATTGGGCCTCATCAAAAGCATAGATCGAATTGTGCAACAAAAACGTGATTCAACGTAACTTTAATTCATTGACTATGCCTTTGTCTACTTAATTAAAGGAGGCCGCTATTTCAACATACCAGCCAGGTTCATAAATTTAACATATGCTAGCTAATCATTATATATTTATTAGTAAAATTGTTATTTTAACTTACGATTTTATAATATTTATTTTTAAATCAATAACTTCAATCTATTAATAAATTAAATAAATTTGGACACAGACGAGAGACCACAAGTGGGATTGATAATCAGACACCGTCTTTAATGGTTTTTGTGTAATAAATTTCATCATGTTTGATCATATATGTATGCATGCATTACGCCAAATAAACTATTTAAGCTTTAAGCAAAAGTAAATAAAATAATTGTGCTGACTATGCAAACATTACTTTTAGAGAAATATTCGATGGTTTATTTTTTTATTAATATTAGTCAATATTTTATTTTTATATTATTAAAATTTAAAATATAATACTTAATATTTAAAATATTGGTTAAATATTAACAAAAAATGATAAATTTTATTGATTATACAGTATTCTTACTTTTATAAATGCACATTATAAATATAATTTAGACTATGCATGTCGGCATTTTATTAAGACATATTTAGGTAAATAGCTTATTATAGTTTTATCCAGGTACTTTTATTATAACATATAAAAAAGAATTGAAAAGTAATACATGAATAAAATATATTTCATACATATTCTTCTCAGTTTTATATAATTGTTGGAGGGAGAGACGGGCTGATCGGTGGAGGTGAGAACGGTGTCGGTGGGAGGATGCGGCGGTTTCGGTATGACCGGCGAGAAATTTAGTGACGCAAGGTGAAAATCGAAAAAGATGACGGTGAGTTTTGAAGGTGTATTGGAGATTACGGTAAGATTAGAAATAACCGTCCATAGTGTGAATAAATTTAAATACTAATCTTAATTTTTAATTTTAATTTTATCTTTTTTTAAATTCATTGTACACAATTAATATTGGTGTCTAATATTTTCTCTTTATTTAAATACAAAAAAATTTCATTTAGTTTTAATGTTGTCTTACAGTAAAATCAATGTTAAATAATTAATAAAACTAACTCAGTCAGATATAAAAAATTTATATAACCAAACTCTTCGGTTGCCGAGAAGAATTCTTCGTAGTAGAGGTGATGATGGCCTTGTCCTCGTCGTCAGTGGCGAACTTTTCTACTGAAAGAGAGTTCTCGACAATATTCTCTATGTGCTTGAACTAAGGCTAGTGGTTCACGGTGATACAGCCACTACTGCTCATGATTCTGTGTCTCTCGAGTTTGTATCTCTCCTTTAGAGAATGACATTAAAGTTTGTATAACACTAACGATTATATCTCTAATACTCCATAAACCTCCATTGTACACATTGTATAAATATTCTATTGGCTCCTCATACTTTCCCAATTATTTAACATTAACTTTATAGTAGGACTACATTAAAGCTACATAAAATTTTTTTGAATTCAAATAAGACACTTCAAATCTTAATAACCACAGAATTAAACCCAAATATAAAAGATCAATTTAATACTTTATCTATAATATATTTAGGAAGCAGTGACAATTTGTTGAGTTACTTATAAAAATATTTTAACTACTTTATATCGTCATTTAGAAAGACATTAAAAAATAAATATTATTATAATTTATCTAAAAAATATTTTATATTATATATATATATATATATATATATATATATATATATATATATATATATATATATATATATATATGCGCTATATGTGTCTTGGTATGTTATAAAAATTTAAAGTTTGAATATTCATATGTTCCAAATATATATTAAAATCAAAGCATGCCCAAATAATTCATTTTAAGTTAGGGAAATCATTCTAATTTATGCTGCTTTGCTGTGAATTTTTATGATAAATTATCGTGATATAATAATCAGTTATACTAAAATGTCTTAATTTATACCAAAATGATGCTTATTATAATTTTATTTGGTTCAATAATTAAATAAGTATTTAAAATTTAAAAATTGTCTTATATATACAATAATTCATTATATGCACCGACAACTATTTAAATAAAGTTCAGACAAAGCGAAAAATAAAATTTATTAGTTGAGAAAATATGTATAAAAATACAAATTGTAAAATATTTAATATATTTATTATATATATTTTTTTAAAAAATCACTTAATAATAACCTTAAATAGAAGTGTATGTAGATTGAATTGGGTTATTCTTAAAAATTGAAGACGTTGATTTATTAAATGTTTTGGAAATATAAAAAATTTATCTTTTAAAAAAATTAGTCAAATAATGCTTTTAAAATATATTCTTAAAACATATATTAGTAGGATATTTTTAATACATTCAATGTATAAAAAAAATGGTAATAATTCATTTAAAACATTAAGGAATGCGATGGTATTAGTAAGATTCATAACAAACTAAATTATATTATCATAACTTGATGAAAATTGGATTTGGCGTCAATTTGATATTAGTATAAACAATTGAACTGGTTTAATATGAATTCAATGAAGGTATTAATAAAATCCATCAACATTTTATTAACAAGTTGTCATTCACAATAGTTAACCAGTTGTAGCTTAAATGGTACCGTCTCTTCATATTCACCTAGAAGTCACGTTTTTATATTTTTAGCCAAAAAAGGTCGTCAATTTGTTAATGTTTTTTAATTCTCAACATACAATATCATTCACATTCAGCATTTAGGCTATGATTAAATGCAGTTGTGTTTATAAAGATGCAAATGGTCAATTGAGAACAACAACAGATACTTCTATATATGCATGCTTCATTTTGCTGTTTTGATGTGTTTCCGTAGATTTTCAAGAAGCTTGATAGTTGGTAGTATGAGAAAACTATATAACTTGGTTTTGACTGTTGAACCTTGCTCTTCATAAGCATTGCTAAGCACTGCAAAATGTCTCAAAGCCAGTGACAAATCTAACTCGCATTGTTATTATTATAGCGACAACAATACTAACTGGATTACATTTTAACAAGCCATGCAGGACAAGTGCATATTCATTTTTATTTCCACTATTACAAGGAAAGGGAATAAAAGAAGACATTACAAACTGATCACATACACACAAATGAAAAACCAAGCACACCAGAAAATTAAAACATGAGAAACATAAAGTCACATCCATGATTGAAGTTTGTACCACATGTCATCAAGGAAGCGGTAATATGCATACCTCCATGATTTGTATATGAACAATGGACCAACAAATCCCCAAAATCCCACTATAAATCCAAAAGTCACACTCACAAACACCCACTTCACTCCATCATTCTTTCTCTCTTTTTCATTCTCATCAGGAACTTCCCCCTCCATGGTACACTTGAGCAGCAATGGTGGACCACATAGCTTGTTGCCAACAAAATCGGATGCTTCAAAGCTTTGCAACTGAGTGCCCGTTGGGATTTTGCCCTCCAAGTGATTGTAGGACAAGTCTAGCTTGTTCAGGAAGTTCAAGTTTGTGATGCTTTGAGGGATCTCCCCTGTGAGTTGGTTGCCTGAGAAATCAATGGATTCCAATGACTCCATATTGCCAATACTTTGAGGGATGTGACCACTTAACTCATTCTTGGACAAGTTCAAATAAATCAGACCAGTTAAGTTTGTGATTTCCATTGGTATTTCCCCTGACAATTTATTAGATGAAAGATCAATGTTTTTCACCAAGCCGAGAATGTAGTTGTACTCAGCATCTTTTCCTTTCACCGATAGGAACATGCTTATAGTATCACTTGCATATAACGTGGATTCCTGGATGGATGAACTCGCACTAGTTTTACTTATCATGGCACTCAAATGGTTCAAACAATTTGGTATATTGCCTGACAAATTATTTAGTGCAAGGTCCAAAACTTGGAGAAACTTCATATCACATAATCCGTTGGGAATTTGACCTGAAAGATGATTGGATCGGAGCCGAAGAAATTTTAAATTTACCAACCTTTCTCCAACCCATCTAGGAATATTCCCTGTGAGGTTATTTTCTCCAAGATCCAACAAAATCAACTCCTTGTTTTCTTTTAAACTGATAGGAAATTTTCCTGAGAGCGTGTTGTTACGTATATGCAAATATTGTAGGCCTGATAAAGAGCCCATGGAATAGGGCAAGCTTCCAATAAAAGAGTTGCTTTCTAAGTTGACCGCCATTAGTTGTGGCCACATCCTCCAACAGTTGGGAATTTCTCCAGATAAGTTGTTTGATGCAAGATTGAGAATTTGTAACATTTTTTGGTTGTCAGATTTTTGACAAAGAAAATCCATTAATAACCCATAAAATGAATTATGTGAGAGGTCTAGCCAAAGCATATCCTCACTCACAAAGGGTAAATTTCCATGAAGATGGTTTGAGCTAAGATCAACTGCTCCATCAGATTCAAAAATCTTTGATTCTTTTGGGAGCTTGCCTTGAATATGATTGTGAGACAAGTTCAAATAACAATAATGATGACTTGTTTCCCAAAACCAAATGGGAATGGGATCAGAAATCCCTACGTTAGATAGATCCAAATATACAAGATCATTTTGTGACCGAATCCATGATGGAAAGCTTGGACCTAACTTCCACGAGTTCATTTTCAATTGAAAAAGTTGAAATTTTGGTTTCCAACTGGGATGCACTTTCAAAGTGAAATTGTTACTTGATGCTGAAAGCACATGTAAAGTAGTGAAATTGGCAAGGTCATCTTCATGTACAATCCCTTGAAATAAATTGTCATCTATGGCAAGAGATAACAATTTAGTAAATGATGCAAGAATTTTAAATGGATTTCCAGTAAGTTGATTTTTGGAGAAATCGACAAATCTTAATGAGGAAAGCTTTGCGAATGATTGAGGAATTTCTCCAATAATGTTGTTGCTGGAGAGATCAAGCTTTTCAAGATTTTGAAACATTCCAAGTTGATTGGTGAGGTGACCTGAGATTTGAGAAGTAGAAGCCACAAGACTCTTGAGTTCATGAGAAAGAATTTGTAAGATTTGAGAAAGTTGTTGATTGCATTTGAGATTTGAGAAAGAGATGTGTCTCAAATTGCATAGCTTTCTAAAAGAGGATGGTATTCCTCCTTCAAACTGATTGTCTGACAAATCAAGGCTAACAAGAGAAGTCAAATTCCCCAAAAGAGTTGGAATTGCTCCTTCAAACTGATTGTCTGACAAATCAAGGGTAACAAGAGAAGTCAAATTCCCCAGAAGAGTTGGAATTGCTCCTTCAAACTGATTGCCTGACAAATCAAGGGTAACAAGAGAAGTCAAATTCCCCAAAGTATTAGAAATAGCCCCAGTCAGAGAGCTATCTCTTAACTTCAAAGATTTGAGACGATGAAGACCGTATAACCAATCTGGTATATGGGATGAGAATGAATTGTATGACAAATCAAGATTTTCAAGCATGGTAAGGTTTTGAATACCATCGGGAATTGGACCTCTAATATCATAGGGGCCATAATCATGTGAATTGCATGTAAGAGAAACAAGTTTGTTCAACTGAAAGACCCACTTGGGAGCAAAAGAAAAGGTAAGAGAAAGCAGGGACGAAAAGTTAAGTTTGGATGGTTGCTTATAATCACCGAAAGTACAAGCTTGTAAATTTAAGTCATGCAAAGAAGGGAGAGCTTGCATAGTGTGTAGCCAATTAAATGATTTGGATAGGTTAGCACCACTCAAATCAAGATATTCAAGGGAGGTAAGTCCCAAAAGCCAATCAGCATTTTCAACAACCAATGGTTCAACAAAATAACTTTGGAGGCCAAGATGGATTAAATTGGTGAGATTGCCAATTTGATGTGGAAGTTTTCCATGGGCATCATATGAGAGGCCAAGATAGAGCAAATTAGAGAGATTCCCAATCTGATGAGGAATGTTGCCATAAAATCCGGAAAAAGAGAGGTTAAGGTGAGTTAAGGAGGTGATTCGAAAAAGGAAAGTAGGAAATTGAATACCTCCAAAACTATTGCCGCTCAAGTCCAAGTAATTCAGATGTTTCAATTCAACAAGAGAATCATTTATCGCTCCACTAAACTCGGACCTCTCGTAAGCGAGCCAGACAGCACTGGGTAAGGGATATTCAACATATTCTGATGGTAGAGTAGTGTTAAGGTGAAGGTGAAGGATGTGGAAAGTTAGATGACTACAAACAACATAATCCCAGTGGCAGCAGTTGGGATTGGAAGCATTCCAAGAAGACAGCCTGTTTGTAGGGTCAGTGAGATGCTGCTTGAATCTTAGAAGTGCTTCCCGCTCACTTGGAATGCACTCAATCAACTCTGACTCAGAAGACGTTAGCAACGCAAGGCAATAAAGGTGAACAAAGATAATCACAACCATGCCAGTGTAAGTGTTTGTGTTTGGAGACATGTTTGCATTTCTGTGTGTTTCCATATTCAACTCCTTTCTCCTATTTATAATGGCTGTACACACATTTTAATTTGAAATGCTCCCCCACTACTAATATATGTGGCTTAATGTTACAACTTAAAATCTCAAAAAATTTAGTTCTTACAAATTTATGAATTTAAAATAGGACAATAAATAATTTTTAAAAATTTTATTAAAAATTATCTTTTACCTCATTAATATTTAAAAAAAAATTATCAGTATTTTTTATGTTAAAAAAATTAATATAAATTATAAGATATATATAACTTTTTAAAGTAACATATAAATTAAAATTTCATTTAAAATTTTTTAAATTATTTTTAATTTATATTTTATATTTTAATATATATATATATATATATATATATATATATATATATATATAATAATTAATTGGATAGTTGATTATTAGTATTGTGATCAATTATATTAATGCCGGTCACTATTCAAATTGGAATGTAAGAAAAATTTGATTTAGTGGGGTCATTGTTGTTGATAATGAAATATTTTTCATTTTAAAATATTTAAGTAAAAAAAAAATTAATGACCTCAAAAAAATTCGTCTTGTTATCTACACAGATACTTAACATACTTTGTCTATCGTAACATAACTTTAGAGTCTTGGTCTTTGTTTTCATTTTTATATATATATGCAACTATGCAAGAATTTTTGTGTAAAACTCAAAATAATATATATTACGTTATAAACGGATGGAAGTAGCTATTATTAGTAATATCAACGTCTTCGAGATAAAATTTGGTTAAGGGTCGATGTTATTGATAGTGAAATATTCTTTATTTTAAAATATATAAATAAATATAGAAAATTGGTGACCTCAAAAAAAAAAAAAAAAAAAACTCGACGTATTATCTACACTATTATTAACTTTAGAGTCTTTGTTTTCTTTTTCTATTCCCATTTGGATATTCGTAATAATTATCTTTCTTTTCTTTCATTTGCCCTTTATTATACGGTGAATGAATGATAGTGTAGATAACACGTCGAGTTATATGTTCCCTCTATTATACGTTCGTAATAATAGTTATATATCTACACTATATATAAGTCCTTATTCCCTGTGAATGAATGATTAATATCAAGAATTCCAAAGTCAAACCATGTGAAGTTGGAAACTTATTATGGAAGAACCAGGGAACCATAATGACTTGACAAATTCGTAAGAATAGGACAACCCCGATTCACGAGTTATATAAATGTTTAAAAGTGACCTAAAATTAATCCAAACACACATATTAGAACATGTCAAATTCCTATTACTGTTAAAATTGCATGGTTAGAGAGGGTCAAGCTCTGTGGTGTGAGTTCAAGAGCAGAGTTTGAAAACTCTACATTCTAGAGAAGAAAGTGAGAGAGATGAGTTGAGAATGAAGAAACTGCTAGCAATAGAGAAAAAGAGAAGGCAAAAATGATGATTGATGTACTAGTCAAACCACTTTGCTGACTTACATGAGTTGCATATATATATTAGCAGCAGTGATTACAAACTTGATATACTTAACTGAGCACTAACGAACTAACTTAACCGTTTCTAACTAACTCTGCCAGCCGGCAATTCCGAATTCTAACTTTAGCTTCCAAGATCCGTTTACTCAGGTTACAGTTACATTGTCCGCACTTGTAAGACACTGTTAGGTGCTGTGGTTTCATGTAGCATTGAGTTTCTGATATGCTCTCATACTACTTTTTTTTTTTTTTTTTAATTTAAGTTGATAGAAGAAAATATATAAATAATTATATTTAGGAAAAATGTTAGAAGAATAATTTTTTTTTATTAATATAAGTCCATACTTTGAGATAAAATCTTATTTTTATACTATAAAAATTTAAAATTTAAGAATTAAGATTTAGAATTTAATTTTTAATGTTTAAAATTATTTAAATATTAACTAAAAATAATAAATTTTGTTAATAATGTATCATTATTCCATATTTAAAATAGATGCAACGAAAAATTAAATAAAATTTATGGTTTTATATATAGAAAAATATGCGTATAATATATGTTACAATTTTTTTTTATTAATTATGGTTAGATAGCTAAAAATCATTTAAAATTTTTAGATGTGTTGGGTTTGATTGAGACTAAAAAGCAGGTTGTGACCAAATTTGATGTTACAAGAATATGGGGGCAAGATGGTGTGGGATGAAAATTTGTAGGTTCTGATGGTGTATCAGGTCGGCTTTTGTTAATATGGGATGAATTAGTGTTTAAAATGAATAATTATTATAAGGGGGAGAGATGGTTGTGTGTTGAAGGGGTCTTGGTAAAGAGTAATTTCAATTATGTTTTTTTCTTGATTTATTGTGCACATGATAGGGATGCGAAGATTCAGCTATGGGAGGAGTTGAGTTATATGACCGGGTTATATGTCAGGTTTCTAGTTGCTACATGGGAGACTTTAATGAAATAGTACATATGGACGAAAGGCAAGGTACTGATGTTTTACTTAGGTCGGCAGAAGAATTCAAGAAGAATTCAAGAGTTGGATCCAAAACATGCATTTAGTGGATTTGCCGTTCACAGATTGTAAGTTCACATGGTTTCGGGGACGTTCTTGCAGTCGTATAGATAGAGCTCTGGTGAGTTTGGAGTGGTTAAAGGAGTTTCCTGAGACTCGAATATGAGGTGGACCAAGGGGCTGTCAGATCACTGTCCTGTAATAGTAGAAGACATGAAGCAGAGGGAAGGTTCAACGCCGTTCCAAAGTCTAGATTCTTGGTTTACACATGAAGACTTTCTCAGAATGGTTGAGGAGTGGAGAGGTTTGGGGGAGATCCAGTTCACAGACAAATTGAAGGCTTTAACAATTTCGTTAGGAAGATGGCATAAGGCTAATTTTGGAGATATGGACAAGAAGATTACGGAGTTTGAGAAAGAAATTAAGAAGATTGATGATATGGTAAGCAATGGGGTGTATGATGGAACGATGGAGGCTAGAAGAAAGGCGCTAGTTACTTACTGTGAGCGGTGGTATGTCAGAAAAGAAGTTCATTAAAAACAAATGTCTCGGTCTCAGCAAGCAAAAGAGATGGACAAAAATACAAGATACTTTCACAACATAGCTTTAACAAGAAGGAGGAATAATAGGATTGATACACTGTTAACCAACGATAGACTGGTCAGGAATCAAGCTAGAATAAAAATTGCTATTAGAGAATTCTACAAAGAGTTATATCACCAGGATAATTCTTCTATGGTAGGTTTCAGGGACGGTCTGGTGGGTAGGATAGAGCAGGAAGATTCTGTAAGTCTAGAGGCGTTGCCGCCGGTTGAGGAGATCAGAGAGGCTGAGTGGGATTGTGAATCTTCTAAGGCACCAAGTTGTGACGGGTACAACACAAATTTTATTAAGAGGTGTTGGGAGGAGATTGGGTCTGAATTCGCGGCAGCAGTGATAGGGTTCTTTCAGACATCAAGGTTGCCGGCGGACTCCAACATCACTTGGGTGGCGTTGGCACTTAAGTTCATTGGGGCAAGGGAGATTAAAGATTTGCGACCTATCAGCATGGTTGGGTGTGTATTGACAAACCCCATTTGTAGGGTTTATCTTGTATTGATTTTTGGGGATTTTATCAACTTTTACCCACATTTATTCAATGAAATAGCATGGTTTTATAACTTCTCTCTTAATTGTGCTTAAGAGTGAAAACATGTTTTTTAGGACTTAAAATAGTTAAATTTAATTCACATTGATTCTATTAGATGCCTTGATATGTTTGTTAAGTGATTTAAGGTTTAGGAGGCAAAGATTGGATCAAGGGAATGAAGAAAGAAAGCATGAAAAGTTGGAGAACTCATGAAGAAATGAAAGAACCGGAAAGCTGTCAAGCCGACCTCTTTGCACTTAAACGACCATAACTTGAGCTACAGAGGTCCAATTGATGCGGTTCCAGTTGGGTTGGAAAGCTAACATCCGGGGCTTCAAAACGATATAAGATTTGTCATAGTTGCATTGCGCATAGGGGCGCACACGCGCACGGTACGCGGACGCGCCGATGGTGGCACATGACCCACTTAATGCAAACGTGGCCAGCGATTTTAGAAGCCTTGTGGGCCCAATCCAACTCATTTCTGATGCTATTTAAGCCAAGGATTGAAGGGGAATCAACATACTTTTCATACTTTAGAAGTTAGTTACCATTAGTTTAGTTTTAGCTTAGTTTAGTAGTGAGAGTTAGTTTCTAGAGAGAGAAGCTCTCTCTTCTCTCTAGAATTAGGATTAGAATTAAGTTTAGTTTTTAGATCTAGGTTTTAATCTTTGCTTTCTTCCACTTCTATCTCTCAATTCTTTGTTGCTACATTCAATCTTCTTCTATTCCTTTGTTGTAATTTCCTTTATGTTGTTCTTATACTTTGTTGTAGATCTAGTATTGTTCCTTCTACATTCTTCCAATTCAATAAGAGGTAATTCATAATAAATGTGTCTTCTTTGCTTTTCTATTGTTGATCTCTTATTTTTGTAGTTGTAGATTCCTTTAATTCTTGCATTTAATAATGTTTACTCCTCTTGCACTTTATGTGTTTGTTGAAATGTCTCTTTTAGTTTTAGTGTAGATTTTGTTCCTCTTGGCCTAGGTAGAGTAATTAGTGACACTTGAGTTATCTAATTCCTTTGTTGATTGATAATTGGAGAGATTGCTAATTGGTTTGAAGTGCACTAAAGCTAGTCTTTCCTTGGGAGTTGGCTAGAACTTGTGGCTCAAGTCAATTCATCCACTTGACTTTCCTTTAATTAGTAAGGTTAACTAAGTGGTAGCAATGAATAATTCTCATCACAATTGAGAAGGATAACTAGGATAGAACTTCTAGTTCTCACACCTTGCCAAGAGCCTTTTATAGTTGTTAGTTTATTTTCATTGCCATTTACTTTTCATGCTTCTTATCCAAAACCCCAAAATAACTCATAACCAATAACAAGACACTTTATTGTAATTCCTAGGGAGAACGACCCGAGATCCAATACTTCGGTTTATAAATTTTAGGGGTTTGTACTAGTGACAAACAACTTTTTGTATGAAAGGATTAGTGATTGGTTTAGAAACTATACTTGCAACGAGAATTCATTTGTGAAATTCTATACCATCAAAAATCCATTCGTCATGTATACAAGGTTAACTCCAAGGTATTGGTTAGAAGAATGAGATCCGTGATGCCAGCATTAGTAGGGAAAACTCAGAGTGCATTTTTAAAGGGAAGAAAAATACATGATGGGGCACTTATTGCATGTGAAACTATAAAATGGCTTAAACTGAGAAAAAAGGAAGTAGCAATAATCAAGCTAGATTTTCAAAAAGCATATGATAGAGTCAAGTGGAGCTTTGTGGACATTGTGTTGCGGAAGATGGAGTTTGGGCATAGATGGAGATCGTAGGTTATGGAGTGTGTGACCACATTATCTATGTCAGTTCTGATAAATGGGTCGCCATCCAAGCCGTTCAAGATGGAAAGAGGCTTGAGACAAGGTGACCCGCTTTCTCCTTTCTTGTTTGTACTGGTTGTGGATGTACTATATCGAATGGTTGGAGAGGCAGTTAGGAACGGACATATATCACCATTGTTGATTAGGAGAGATAGCATAGCGTTGTCACATCTTCATTTTGCCGATGACACAATTCTGTTCTACCCACCAAAGGAGGAAACCATTAAGAATTACAAGCGGCTACTGAGATGCTTTGAGTTGATGTCTGGGCTCAGTATTAATTTTGACAAGTCGAGCTTGATTCCGATAAATTGTGATGAACAGTAGATCCAGAGTATGTGCCAGTTGTTGGGTTGTAAGGGTGATTCCCTTCCAGTTAGATACCTGGGTATCCCCTTAGGTGCAAATCTGAGGTTGGTAAAGACCTGGAAGCCTATAATAGACAAAGTTGAGGAGAAGCTCGGTCTGTGGAAAGCTAAAGTACTAAATAAAGCTGAAAAGTTGGTGCTGATTAAATATGTTTTAAATAGTTTACCAGTGTATTATTTAAATTTGTTTAAGATGCCAAGAGCTGTTGCTGATAAATTAATTTCATTGCAAAGAAGGTTCCTGTGGAGTAAGGAGAATGGTAGCAATGGGATGGCTTTAGTAAGATGGAAAGTGGTGCAGGCCCCTAAAAGATTAGGCGGGTTGGGAGTTGGAGAGGCTATGGTTCGTAACACAGTTATGTTGTTTAAGTGGTGGTGGCAGTTTGCAAAGGAAGATTGCCCGTTGTGGAAGAAGTTGGTTTGTTCCTGTTATAATCTGAATCCTAATGAGCTACTGTCAACTTAAGTGCTACCTACTAAAGAAAGACCATGAAAGGATATATGTCAGTTACAAATAACGAATAACTATATAAGGGATAAGATGGTTACAGGATTGTCTATGGAGATTGGTGATGGACAGCGTACTTGGTTTTGAGAGGATATATAGTTGCTTTGTGGGTCTCTGAAAGATCGGTTTCTCGGACTTTTCTCTATTTCAAACCAATGTGGATGTGTTATAGGGGATTGTGGGTTCTAGGATGGGTTAGAGTGGATTTGGAACTTCCAATGGAGGAGAGAGCTCTTTCAATGGGATTTGGAACTCCTGGGTCAATTACATGAGGCGTTGAGACCTGTGAAACTAGTAAATAACAGAGAGGATAGGGTGGTGTGAAAATTTGATAGACAAGGAGTTTTTTCAACTAACTCATTTGTACAGGTTTTGCAGGAGGCGATACTCCCAGAGGAGGTTACAAGCTACAACTTTACTAAGACCATCTGGAAAGGGTTAGTTCCACCAAGAGTGGAACTGTTTGCTTGGTTTGTCCTGATAGGTAGAGTGAATACAAAAGAATGGCTAAGTCGTTTTGGGATCATTAACCAGAAAGATAACGTCTGTGTTTTATGTAATAAAAATGTGGAACATGTGCACCACTTGTTTCTAGGCTGTGATTTTGCTTGGCAGGTGTGGAATGTTTGGATATCGATGTTTGGCCGATAATGGTCTATTCCAGGTTCGATGAAAGAACATTTTCTATTGTGGACAGAGAAGCTGAGGAGAAGGGAGAATAGAGAGCAACGATTGAGATGCTTCTTTGCAATCGTTTGGAACATCTGACTGAAAAGGAATAGAAGGATATTTCAGAATAAAAGCATAGGAGTTGAAGATATTATCAATATGACAGTGTTGAGCCACAACGAGTGGAGAAGTATGGACTCCTTTAGTTATTGATGGCTATGCCAGAGATGACAGAAGATTTTTTCTTTTTATTGTTATGTTTTGACTACTCCACTTTATTGTATTGAACTCTTTGTTTTAAAAAAAATAATAATTATGGTTAGATAGACCAAAATTTCTAATTCGTACTACTTTACTAGGTAGGTCTAGCTAATCTCTTTTTTTTAATAGTTAAATTAACAAAAAATCACATAATTAAAGTTTTTTAATAAAATATAACATAATATAAAAAACAAATAAAAAAAGTCAAATTACAACCCAATTTATAATCCACAATAAACATTCAAACTTAAATTACCAAAACCTGTTTTAAGATTTAATTTGGAGTTTTATACTGAGTGAATGGATTGAACTCATTCTCACATAGAAAAATGCATCATCAATATGAATGTTTTGCTAAGTAGTGCCAGTGATGTACGTCTTGTATCTTTTAAGAATTTGTAGTTGTGAATTATTGTTGAAACTCTGGGCTGCTTATAAACCATAAAGTCAATAACGTTATGCGTATGAGGAATTTACATACCATTACCAAAGTTCTTATATATAAGTTCTTAGAGGTGGAAAGACAGAACTCTATGTGCTAAGATTTTATTAGAGTTTTGTAATTTTTTTCTTGTTAATTGTGTGATTGCATTGCACATTCAAAATTTTACAAAATTTTAAATATAATTTTTTAAACAATAGTTGTTAGCCCAATCCTGCACTGCTCTATCAAAATTCGCAGATTCAACCATGCGAATTTAGTGAACTTTTTTTTTGTTTAATAGACTCAAAATTTTAACTTAATCTATTATTTTTAACAAAGACTGACTCGTAGGTACCTTAAAACATATTCCCTACACACAAAGATGTACAAGCTTCATTAATTCAATATGAGCGAATTCTACCAAAAACATAAAAAAGATTGTCGGCCTAGAAAGTTTGAAAATTTGCTTTCTACTTGTTATTTTATTTCAAACAGCAGACAACAAAACAATAGCGAGCAATCAAAGAATACAATGAGAGAAGTAATTAAGTTAACTAGTCTAGTGGTTAGTTCGCTAATCTGTTTAACCAAAGTATTGAGGGTTCGTTCAAATTTCACATTGTGCTTGCAACAACTTATTGGACAACGACAAATCCTTAATGGAACTCCGATTTACGGCGGATTATCCTTATTTTGTCGGGTTACAAAACATCACAAATCTAAAAGACAACAAGGACAAAAAAGTTGAAGATGAACAAGAATAATAAATTTATTTTCTGTTTTATTTTTTTTGAGATTTTTAGATTAAGATATTTAATTTTAATTTTTTTAATATATAAAAATATTTTTGTCACACAACAAAAAAAATTTAGTTTTTTTAATAAAAATATTTTAACATATACAACGATATAATAATTTTTTAAAAATATAAATATAAATACTGACATAGATAATTGTATGTATAAATCTAGTTTAATAATATTTTTTATATAATTTGATTATAAATATGAATGTCGTCATTTTATACATATTCCTAAACGTATTCTTATTTATAACCCTGATTGTTTAAGGCTAATCCAATAACTAAATCGGGTTTATCAGTTTAATTTTTTTATCTTTTATAAAATAAAACACGGAGAGAGAAAACTGTCACTGGCTTAAAATGAGCTATGACTGATTTTTAAGAAAATAGTTCCCCATCAAATTTAATAGATTCGAATATAAGATAAATAAAAAAATTACAAATATTTTTGATAAATTTATAATTTTAAAAATGAATAATTACATATTTTTAGCAAAAATAAAAGGGTTAAGTACTGAAATCGTCCCTAAAGTCTGGGGTGAAAATCAAAATCGTCCCCGACCTTTTTTTGTTATTAAAATCATTCTCAACGTTACAAAACGTTATAAAATCGTCATTTTCCACTTCAATTTTATTTTTTTTATCATATTACCCTTCATTATTAATAAAAATAATTAAAAATAATATTAAAAAATTAAAACAACCCCCCACACCCCTCAACTCTCCTCCCTCCGCCCTCCCCCCTCCCTCCCGCCTCCCCCCTCCCTCACCCTCCCGTAACCCCCTCAGCCCACTCCCTCACCTCCCACCCTTCAACCCTCACCCTTCGCCCCTCCCCCACCCTCCTGTAACCCCTTCAGCCCACCCCCTCACCCCCACCCCTCATCCCTCACCCATCACCCCATCCACCCAATCATCCCACAAAACAAATTAACAGCATCCACCCAATCACCCCACAAAACAAATTAACAGCAAATCAAAAGCAGAAGAAGCATAACAATTTCAATAATCACATCAATTTCAATAAATAATAATTCAATAATCATCAACTACAATTTTAGTTTTCAAATCCAAAAATTCAATAATCATCAAGTTACAATTTCAGAAGCAGAAGTTCAAGCAGAGCAGAGGAAGAAGCAGAAGTTCAATAATCATCAATCATGTATATGTTCTTCAAAAATTAAAAAAGGAAAAAACAAAAATAGGAAGAACGAAGGGTGGCGGCGGCGGGTTGGACGCAGGGGCGGCGGCAGTGAGGTGAGGGGGTGAGGGAGTGAGGGAGTGGGATCTGATGAGGAGAGTGAGGGAGTGAGGGAGGTTTGGGGTGAGGGGGTGAGGGAGTGAGGGAGGGGGTTTGGGGTGGAGGGAGAGACGAAGAGATCTGGGTGTGGGTGGGGGTGGGGTTTTATTTTTTTAATATTATTTATATTAATAATTAAGGGTAATTTGGTCCAAAAAAATAGAAAAGGATGATTTTATAACGTTTTGTAACGTTGAGGATGATTTTAATAACAAAAAAAGGTCGGGGACGATTTTGATTTTCACCCCAGACCTTAGGGACGATTTCAGTACTTAACTAAAAATAAAATATAGATGAATCATGCCTGTGACATATGGAGCATATGACTTTTACGAACTCAATAAAGAATAGATACTCCTTGCAGATCATTAATCTTGGATATAGAAAGGCTTACATAATCAAATATTTATTCCCGAAAATTTATTTTTAGAAAAAACGGGGTGAGTTTTGTAACCCAGTGACTAGACAGTACATCTATAATTCACATACATGAGACCATATAAATATTATTATAAAAATAATTTTAGTTAGAAAATAGTAATTTATATAAATGAGTGAATCAATAAGGGAGTTATCATACAGAAAGCAAATCAAATAATCCATACTTAGGCGGCTCCACCTCTAAGGGTAACCCTTTCCTCTCGTGTGCCCGTACGGGATAACAAATCTAACGTGTGGCCTACACATTAAGCTAGCAACACCTTTGCAAGCTGAGGTTTGAGTCAGATGCATCTAGGTTAACGTCATAACCGCCGTTAACTACGGTTTTCTAATATGACCCACCCAAACCAATTCAAAACATATAGTTAAGTTTCGAATATAACAAATTCTTCGGTCTTTCAAATATGAGGTATCAAATCAAATAAAATAATATTTTCTCATCCAAATCATAGTCAATCATATTTTTTCAATCTTAAGGCATTTTAAATATATTTCACAATTTCAAAATAAGCAAGTACCAATAAATACTTCATTATTTCAAAAATACATATTCAAGTAAAATCAAATGCTTTAAAATAATATAAAACTTCTTCGAACATACATATAGTCTCGTAAAAATATATAGTCTCATGTGCATATTAAAATGAGCTTAACAAAGATAATTATTTAGTTCTAAAAAATCGATTATTAAAACCAGTTTAAAATCCTTTGATAGTAATCTTTGTAAGTATAACTAAGTTCAAAGCACCGTATATCAAAATAATTATAGACATAAAGCTAAATGATTATAATTATAAATGTAAAGCCTACTCACAAATTGGTCCCAAGGGACAGAAGAGACGAAACTAGAGTGCCAAAATAAAAGGTGGGAAGGTTGAAGTAGAATGGAATAAAAGAACACGAAATTTGGACCGGGATAGGAGTAACAACTTCAATCCTCACTACAGTAACATCAACAACAGCCCTAGTATCAACAACATGGAACAACTACAGTAACAATGACAACGAATCCAATAGCCTACGGTGGTTTAAAACTAAGCAAAGACAGAAAAGGACATCAAGCAGGATAGGATAGAGTCAATAGTAGAGCTTTATGGCAAGACAAGGCAGATCAGAACAAGATTAGTCTTACCAAAAGAAATAAGAGGATGGAGTATCAGTAGCTCCGGTGACCCCCACCGGCAAGGACAGAACCGGAAGAAGCAAAGTTGAGCTAGGGAAAACTTGCAAAATTTCCGGCGGCAGCTTCCGGTGACGTCAGTGCGATTTCCGGTGACTGGATGCGCGGTGGCACAGCTTGCAACAACGGCGGAGGTGTACCAACTCCCCCTGCTCGCGAGACTCTCCTCTCTCTGGCCATTGCGTTTCTCTCTCCTCTACGACCTCCTCTCTCTCTCTTCGAAGCCCCATACCCGCAATCGTGATGGCGACGACGAAGCTCCCGGTCAAGCGGCAACGACATGGCACGGCAGTGACGAGATGTCGTCCCCTTCCTCTGTTCTGTGTGTCGTGTCTTTCTCTTTCACATGCGGTGGCTTCTTGTGGTGGCGATGGAGTCCTCGACGATGACAATGGAAGCTCCAGCTGCGGCAAGGATGGTCTCCAAGGGCGACGGCAAGGACGGCGGGACATCACCTCCTCTTTCGCGCTTCTTCCTTTCTCCTTCCCCCATTCCCTGTTTTGAACTCCTTCTCTCTCTCCCTCTCTTTTCCTGATTCGCGACAACAACAGTAATGGCAGCTGCCAGCCCCGCCAACGTCGTCCCTTCCTCCCCTCTCTTCTTCTTCCTGATCCTCACCCTCTCTATTTTTTCTGTATGTGTAGCGTGTGAGATGAGAGTGTTTGAGTTTATTTTGAAATTAGGGTTAGGATTGGGAAAAGAAAATAAGGGTAGTGTAAGCATTTTGATAAAATTGGCGGGTTGGGTAGTAGTAAAAAGAATTAGATGTAAAATGTTTCAAAAAAAAAGTTAGGACATTACAAAAACCTAGCCTGAAAATTGAGCAAAAGGAAGCAAAAGTGATTCTATTATTATCGATAATCAATATGAAAATAGAAGACTATTTATACAATAGTCCAAGAAAAGTGATACTAGCACAATATGCAAACTCACGGTGGTTGAAAATGCAGCCTGAATTTATTCCGCAATTTGTAGTTGTTAAAAGAGTCACATCCATAGAGTTGAGGGAAAAATTCTGAGTTGTGTACTTTAGAGGTAGTGATTTGAGAGACATAGACTTGTATTGGTAAAAAATCAGTCTTTTTGAATTTCTCAACAATATCCTCCTGAGCTGTCAATAATTCTTCTAAATTGGGAAAGTTATAAAGAAAATCCTTTGCAATCACATAAGTAATGAAAGATTCATAATTCTCATTCTGGCCGTCAAATATGATATTGGTGTATTCATTACCTGTAATTAGCTTTCTTACAATATTGAATGAGTCAACAATTTTTTTGATTTGTAAGACATATTCAGTGGTGAAATCTATTTTCTTGATTGACTTCAATTGATGTTGAAGTTGTTGAACTCTTGCTTTGGTTTGTGATGCAAAATATATATGTTTGAACTCGTGCCCAGATTTCGTGTGTAAACTTACACCCAATGATAGGGTGCTGAAAGGGGACTTCCACGGAAACAGAGTTAAGAAGTGAGGTTATAGTCGTCAGTTCTCCATGATTTATACGCTGTTGATTCTTTTAGCGTTGTTTCATCATTGGTGCTGTTGAATTTTGCAAGAATTTTGGATAAATCAAGATGATCTTAGAATTTTTGGCCGCAAATCATCAAGGTTGCAAGATGGCGCCAGATCAAGAAATTATTCTCTGAAATCTTTTGAGAAAGAGAAATGGTGAAGGGTTTGGAAATAAGAGTGAATAGAGAAGAAATTGAAGATAGAGTAGGTACAATATTATTAGTGGGATCACTTGTGTGTGAGATTTTAAGTGAGTCGGCCATGAATTATGAATGTCCATGATACCATATGAAAATGAATTACGGAGAGAGAAAACCTAGTCTAGAAATTGAACGAAAGGAAGCAAAAGTGATTATATTATTATTGATAACTAATATGAAAACATGAGACTATTTATACAAGAGTCCAAAAAATATGTTACTAACACAATCTACACTTTAGCTACTATATATATTAGGATATTTTAGTAATTTTTGCTCACTAGTTAATTACACCTGTTATATCATAAAAAAAAAAGGACATGAAACCAATTTTTTTGAAAAAAAAAAATTATTCTAGCAAAAAAAAATGTCACTTTTAAGTTAACTATTTTTTTTACCGTGTTGATTGAATTTTCGATAGAACATATTTGATAGCTACATTTTACATGCAATTCATCATTATCAACAAATAACTTGAATTTTACGATGAATTTGTAACAACTTGTTCAGTTGCTAAATTAAAATACTGCCGAAATAAAGACTAATATTTTTCCTCACAAATTAGTAGCAACATGAAACAAGTAAGGAAAGTCTATCAATGGTTAAGTGGTTGCTAATTCCTCACTAAACAAGCTTTTGATTAGTGACTCAATTGCGATTAATTACATTTTTTTTTTGGTTTCCCACGGTATTTCCCAACCCGGCAGGTCAAGGACTAATCCGTCGCGGCACTGAGCTCCATTTAAGGGTTTGCCGCTGGCCAATAGGTTGCTGCATGCACAAGGCGGGATTCGAACCCCCGACACTTGTTTAAGCGGACTAGTGAGCTAACCACTAGACCAACCCAACTTGGTTGCGATTAATTACATTTAATAAATTCACGAATTAGCTTTGAATTTATTATATCTATATGACGGATTTCCAATAAAACTAGCGAGTTATTTGCTACAAATTAAGTAGGGCATAATTTTTGTTTTGCGACAAGATTGCAGTTGTCAAGTCACTCGCTAAACTAAAATTGTGACGACTTAGTGACAAATGTATTTTGCTCACTAATTAGTGACTTGAATTTAACGAACAAAGTGTGTAAGTTGCTAAGGGGTCGCGAATTTCTCGCTACTGAGGTCCTAAGTTCTCAATATCCAAATTTTCGCTTTAGCAACTAATTAGTAAGGCACACTCCCCTAACTGAATGATTTATCTGTTGCGACAAATTTACGAGAAACTAGTTGCCTGCGAAAAATATTTCAGTGATAAATTAGCTAGGAGATTGTCTATCACAAAATGCATTTCAAGTCTTTTGTGACTAATTAGTTAGGATTGTTCCTCGCTAATACATCTTTTCACAATAAATTTATTAAGCGACGAATTAGTGTGTGAATTGTTGGCAATAAAATGAAGGTAAATTTTGGCTAAGAATTATCTAAGAGTAAATCTCTCGCTAATTGAATATCAAATACTTGCGACGAAATAATAACAACCGTATTCCTCACTATTTTATTTTTATTCTGTAAAATTCTTAAGTAATTACTTGCTAATTAATTTATGACGAATTAGCGAAAAAAAATTTCACCCTTCTTTTAACTATAATACTCAATTTGTAAGAAATTAGTTTCTTTGTAAATCTCTTGCTAATCAATTATTTTTCTCAAGTTCAAATATTTTGTTGTTAATGCATCATCAATTTTTTATTAGTTAGTAACGATTAATGATAAAAAAAAAAAAAATCGTAAAATTTATCGCTAATTTATTAAATTTTTATAGCTAAAATATTTTTTATACAAATATTTTATATCTATTATGATATAACTTTAACGTCTTGGTCTTTGTTTCCTTTTTTATATCTTTTTGGATGTTAATAGTTCTATACAGTGTATGTATATAGAGAGAGAGCTAAGACTAACACATAGTACATAGTGACAGATAAGTATATTTTTATAATATATAATGATTTCAATAATTAATTTTAGTGTGTAAATATATTTTTATAAATATCTGGTTTTTGTGATAGATGAATATGGAAACTTTTCTATTATGTCTACTATCAAAAATAAAATTATAAAAACCAGTGTGATAAAAATGAATAATATTCACATACAAGAGTTAGTTAAGCTAGGCTGTTACAGCCTGCATATTTTAGACCAAATGAAATCTTTATACAAATATCATTTTCCTTGTTGGTTGTATGTATCCCAGTAGTATTATTGACGAAACCCAGAATATACAATCCAAACATTGAGTGTATGCATGTATGTATGTTGCACTTTATTATTTTTTAAAAAATATTATTTATATACTAAAATCAGTTATCAATGTATTTATATATAAATACATATTTAGTTTAATTTATTTTTAATTTGTATTTATATTTTAATATGTATTTTAATTTATATAAATGACTGATTTTAATGTACATATAATATTATTCTTATTTTTATATATAAAATATCATATTATTAGCTCTAACACATAAATATCTTTGTATCATATGTTATGAGAAATAATAATTTTTTCCCTGAATAAGTGTTGAAAAATGTCAGCAGATTCAAGCCAAGCCAAACACAGCTAGTAATAGCATTGAAATTTCAACACATCAAAACTCTTGAGTGACGTAATCTCTTAAATGATAGGAATGCGGTGCAAGATATTTCAAAAGTAAAGGTGTTCTGTATCTAATTAATTTTATTTAGACCCAATAAGGTATAAACTCAGGTGCAGTCGACTTTACGTAAAATTGATAATTAAGAGTCGTTAGATGAAAATTTAGTCAAATTAATCAAACCATCTAACAATTTTTAACTATTAACTTTACGTGTAGTCAACTGTAGTCAACTGCACCTGAATTTCCACCACCAAATAATAATGCAAGTTCTTATTATGAGTTAAGTAAATTTAGTTTTAACTAGAAAGGCCAAAAGACGAGGTGAAGGTCGTACTTCTTTATTATTTGGTTTCTGATTTAAAATTCATAGTTTTAAATGTAAGTGCTTAGAGTTAAAATGAGTAGAAGCAGCCCTAACTAAAATGTAGGTTTTTCCAATATAAGATAGAATATATTAAGAATTCATATAAAAATAACTTAGATACTAACAAAAATAATAAAAAAAAATTTGAATAATGTAAAAAATTGACAAAAATAACTTATTATCAAACAATTTTATTTCTGTCTGTTAACAAAAACCAAAACTATTTAACTACTCATATTTTTGTCAAATATTTAAATATTTTAAATATTTTATTTGTTATTTTATTTTTTTGGAATTATTTTTATCGATTTATAAATTTTAGAATTTAATTTTAATGCACCGAATGTAATGTATTTTACACCGTCGTGCAATTATATTTGTTTGTTTGAATGACCGTTTACCAACTAATATAAAATATGATTCGGGTTATGTTATTAAGTAACCAATGATTTTTTTGAACAACATTAACAACGAGTTTTAAAATTGGTCTAATTCAAGTAAAACACACTATACTCTAAATTACTCACCTAAATTTTAATATTAAAATAATTATCTACACACCTAGTGAATTGAATATCTAATAAATTTATTGTTTACATTGTTTAATATTTTTATTATCTACCTATATTTTTTTTATATAATTATTTTTATTAATATAATAATTGAATGTAGATATAAAATTATTTTATATTAACAATATATCAATTTTTTTTTTATATAACATTTTTTTCTCATAAGTAAGAGCTTAATAAATTGAGTGGTTGTTACTTGTTACCGTTGTTGAAATGGGTTGTCCAATGAGATGATTGTATCTGATGGAGTTGCATGCAAAGAGAAGAGGGGTGGGAGGGACATGTGGAAGAAGAAAGAACAAATGGAACCGACATAAGAAAATTGAGAAAACCAATGAAGGCTAATAGGTGTATCCATGCATGGCAACGAAAAGCACACGCGTTATGAAGACAGAGAGTAGGGTTAACCAAACGCCTCTCATTGGTGGAATGGTGTTAGCATATTCATCACTCTGCTGCGTCAACCTCCATTCCCTTCTTAGATCTTATTACATTTCTGTACCTTTGACAAAATCAATGCACCCAATGCAAATTCCCATTTCTGCCATCCATCTCGATTCTTATCCAATGGATTTAACCATATTCTATGCAATTTTACCATTTTTGATTTTTTTATGAATTTAATTTTGATATAGTGAGAATATATGGTGCGATTTATACAGTCGTATAAATCACATTTATTTTTTTTTATGACCATTTATGCTATTAACATAAAAGATAATTATTTTTATTAATGTGATGCTATGTAATTAGATGTATATATAAAATTATTTTACATTGACAGTATATCAAAATTTAATTTTTTTAATGATAATTTTTCTTTTTAATAGGACAAGTAAATTCTATAAAAAAAATTTTAAACTTATATATCTTTAATTAAATATATATTGAATAAGTTATTGCGAATTCTTTCATTTTTTGATAAATTTATAATTTTTTTAAAGAAAATACTAAATAAATGTTCAAAGCATTGTAATGCTGAATTTTATGAATTTCTGATGAATGGAATATGAGATTAATAAAAGAATGAAATGTGTTTAACATTACAATTTTTGAGATATTTACTTGATTTTTTTTAGAAATCTCTAGTCAACTGCAATTTTTTTATAAACTTATTTGATACCCATTTAATTTTTTAAAAAACTCAAATTCAATCCAGAACATTTAATTTGAATATTTGAGTCAAGCGGAGCCATAAACATCTTTGACATTATTTAAGAAGAATAATTAATATGTGCGAAAATCAAATTGGACACTAATAAGCCAATCAATTCATTATAAATTTTATATAAATAAAAAATAACATAACACACAGCAAAAGAAATAATTAAAATATGAAGTATTTATATTTTATATTACTTATCCCCGAAATTTTTTTGGCTCAATATAGTATTTCATTTAGACTAAATAAAATTTATATATTCTTCATCAATGATCATGAATAATATTAAAAATAATAAAATTACTTTTCTCTAAAATTTAAACTAACAAAAAAATATATAAATAATTATATTTGTTTTATGTATATTATTTTTTTAAGATTTAACAAAAGATTAAATTTTAGATTATTTAATTATAAAAATTTTAATATTATATTATAAATTTACCTTTTAAAAAAATTTATATGACATAAATAATAATTATATATATCTAACACTGAAAAACAAAAACAAATATCCTTAATCTATCCAAAAATCCACATACTATATATATATCCAATAAAATTACTATAGGGCATGTATATATGTGTAAGCATGCATGGACCCACCCTTTGTGCCCAATCCCCAGATGTCCTTCTTGATGAGCCATGGCAACACGTACCCACCATGCAAACTCCAAGTGTCACTTCCTCCTCTCTTATTGCTTCATGTTTGCCCTTCTCTCATTGGTTCCCTTCTCATACTCCCCAAATCTCACTCCCTAAAAACATCTCCCCCTTCAAATAAAACAAAAACTAACACGCCATCACAAGTCACAACCCTCTCCACTCACACATTTTGACACACAAACACTCTCAAACTTCACTCTCACAACACATACCCAATTCCTCTCTTCTCTTTCAGTTTCCCCCTTTATATAACTCTTTCAACTACATACACCACCCACATTGCTATAATCCCATATCCTCTCAAATCACAACCAAAGTTTGGATCTTTTTTACTTCAAGAGATAAATTAGGCCAAAATATACAAAAGGGTGTGCTCAAAATCCATCAAAATGATCAAAACTCTGAACCCTAATTACCCAAATAATACAGCAAAAACGGCTGAGATCATGTCAAGGTATAGGCCAATAGCTCCAAAGCCAGATACCAATAATTCCTCATCAAGCTCCCTCACTGATAACAATGGCTCCAACAGCAGCAACAGCAACAATTCACTCTCTCAAAAGATCAAGAATTCTCCTTATCTTAGGAGTCTTTGGCCACAGCTTCAAGCAAGACCAACAAGGACTAGAAAGAGAGGTAGAGCCCCAATTTTAACACTTCCACCTTCTTCACTCTTTAAAAGGCAAAAACTCAACAACACAAATAATCTTCTACTAGGATTTTATCCCTCTACAACAAAGAACCTACTTTCATTACAAAGTTTGAATTTTGTTCCTCCTCATCAACAACTCGGTAATCCTCTCTCTAATCATGCAATTGGGGTTCTTAATTGTCAATTAGAAAACACTAATGATGTTAGCACTATCAGTAATTCCACTACAAGCCCAAGTTTGGTTACACTTCCACTTCTTCCATGTTCACCTTCTTCTTCTTCTACTTCTTCCATCCATCAACCACCAAAGTTTGACTTAACCAACAACAACAATGCTTGCAAAGAAGTAACATTTGATCTGAATTTGACTGCGAAGTTGCACATCCCGGAAGAGAAGGATCTCTTGCAGCAACTTCAGAGGCCGGTGGCGATGACGGCGACAGCAGCAACAAATAACAATGTGGTAGTAGTAGCTCCTCAACCGGTTCGACCGGTTGGTTCCTCCATAAGCGTTGGTTGCATCAATGAAGATGCAACAATGGCAATTCAAGATCAGAATCTCAAGAGAAAACAAGAGGTTGAGGATGAGGTTGAAACCGAGACATTACCAGCAATTATAACAGACTCAAAAAACCGGGTTAGGATGGTAAATTCCTCATACAAGGAACTAGTTGGTCAACCAGAATGTCCATGGCTTGAATCCATGGTAACAAGCATTCAATGCGGGTCATCAGCATCATCATCAACACCATCATCATCACCAAGATCATCATCTCCAAGAAGTAACAAGAGGATAAGTGGTGAAGTAGCACTTCAAGTCTGTGATGATTCAATTAAGATACCAGATTCATCATCATCAAATGGATTCTCTTGCTGGGTTAGGATTGAATGGCAAAGCAGTGAAGATCAGAGGAAGAAGTTTTGTGTGAATGCTTTCTGTGATGTTACCAAGTTGTGTTGTGAATCGAGGGATTATGTGTTCTCGTGGAGGTTCCACACGCGCACCAGAGAAGCTTCTCAATCTAGTTGCAATCTTTAAGAAATCTGCATGTTTTTATTTTAATTTCTTCTTAGATTATATAGTTCTAGTAGTAGTGTGAAACCTTAGCTTTGTTCTTATTATTATCTATATATTATACATATATATCTATGTACATTATTACATAGTTATATAATAGATATATGCTAATATAGTATTAGCTATCAATTATATATATTATATAGTTTTGTTATGCTTTGTGCTTATAATATTAATGTACTTTAAGGACAAAGTTTGCTAGTTATGAATCTTGGTGTTACCCTCATTTTCCTAATTCTCTTTTCAGTTCCTAAACAAATCTCTTGAATTTTTATTTTTAGGTAACTATATTCTAAATTTGTCTAAATAGTTGAATGGTGTTAAATAATGAATATTTAACTATATGTTTAGTTAAATATATTTTATTATTTAATTAAATATGTTTGATTAAATTATTTAACTGTTTATAATATCTTTAAACCTTCGAATAATGAAGATATCTAAGCTTTGTATATATATGAAGATATGATCATCTAAATATGTTTGATTAAATTATTAACAGTTTATCATAGTAAAAAAAAAAATCTAACTCTGTATAATATTATTTTTAAATAAATATATTATTGTTACGTGGATAATCTGAAAGAGATGATTCAGAGATGGATTGTGTTTGAATGGATTGTGTTTGAATGAAAGGTTTAAGCCTGGAATTGCCGTTCGAGTTGTGCATCACATGGAATGGGGTGATACCTGTAAAGATGTTGTGCACTGGATGGAATGGGGGTGATACCTGTAAAGATGCCGTTCGAGTTGTGCATCAGATGGAATGGGGTGATACCTGTAAAGATGTTGTGCACTGGATGGAATGGGGATGATACCTGTAAAGATTTGTGCATCAGATGGAATGGGGTGATACCTGTAAAGATATTGTGCACTGGATGGAATGGGGATGATACCTGTAAAGATATCTAAGAATGGGGTGATACCTGTAAAGATATCTAAGTTAGTAAAGAATTAAGTATGTTTAGGATGTATAAGTAGGTTTAGGATGTATAGGATGTATTGGATTATGTCACTTCTGAAGGTGGACTTCTGAAGGTGGATAACCGTAGTGTTATTAAGATATCTCTTCTAGAAGTAGATGGATGAGAGATTTTAGGTAAATAAGTGTTATCTGCCGGTTTATGTCGAACTTGACCTCCAAAGAGGTCGGCTAAACAGTAAAGGCCAATCTTTAGATTGGACCTCTTTTGACTTACTTAGACCTGATTGGACCTCTTTTGACTTACTTAAACCTGAATTATAATATTGGGATAGGACATGAACAATTATATTATTAAAATAATTATCTTATTTTTATTTATTTTTTTAGTTATACAATTAGGATACTTTTGGCAATGTTTATGTTTATGTTTATAATTTATAAGTTTTATTATTATATTTATACAATTAGGAAGATCTATGACCTTCATGGAATGTTGTTATTGAGTTAGTTTGAGATCCACTTAGATTTGTCTTAATACCTATTGGACTAGTAGCATTATCTATACAACATTACTGATTGCATTTTGTTCCTTTTTTATATAGAGTTAAGCTTATTATAATTATTGATAAAAAATTGATAATATAAAATAATTTTACACAAATATTTAAATGTATACTGTTATATTTTTAAAAATAATCTGAATTTGATTAAATGTTTACATCAAAATTAAACTTAAAAAAAAAATGCACATCAAATATGATTATATGAAAATTCCATGAGACTAGGAAACATAAAAAATACAAAGGCTGTCATTAGAGGTTTAAATTGAAACAAACAAATAGTCATGAGTAAATTCTCAATCTCATATTCTCATATCCAAATAAAAAAACAGGAAATCGTTTCCTTAAATAAAAAACTAAATATATGTAGTTTATTATTAAATATTTAATTATTTAATTATAAAATATATAAAAATATATATAGTATATAACATGACTAATTTAATTCCTAAATTTTTTTACCGAAAAAATATTTAATAATTTATTATCAAAGTCTAACAAGAAACTAGCTAGTTTATTCTGAATGCATTTATTATGAAACAACCACGGATTTGGGAATCTATTTTAAAATTATATAGGATGATTATATCAAAACTTCCAAAAGAACATATCAAGTCTTGACGTTTATTAGAAGGTGGGTTCTATGATGCCTTGTGTTTAAATTGTTTAATTTTTTTTAATTTTTTTTTAAATAAAAAATAAAATATTTAAAATAAAAAATAAATTATATAAAATTTATTAAATATTATTTATTTATTTTTTTTAATAACTTAAATACAAAGTGATAAACACCATAGTATTCACTTTATTATAATTCACTTAGGCGATCATTTTCAGAGTGATTAATTTATTGATTATTAATATTATTGTTTTAAAAAAGTGAAAGAATGAATAACAAAAGTTAAATATACCGGCTTTGCATATTCTAAGCTGCCCAGTTGTCGTTTTGTTTGTTTCTCACAATGAAACGCCATTTGTATCCCTTGTTCACATCGAGCATTATTCTTTCCACATCTTCTGCTTTTCAACAATGAAAATTTCTTCGGAATAAATGGTCCAATATAACTCCTTAATTAATATACTAAATATTTTTTATTAAAGCCGGAAAAACTCTTTATTTAATCTGATAGTAAATATTCTTTTTGGTCACTAGTTAAAATTTCGGGGAACAAATGAGATTTGAAAATCTCTTATAAAAAGTCTCACATCGTTTAAAAAGATGAGCATCTCAGTCACTGTATCTAGAATTTGTTAATGTTTGTACCACTAAACAATTATTTTACTATCTTTTTATATCAAAGAGGATATATAGGTGAATTTTCAAATCTGAAAGAGAATTGAAAATTTTGTTAGGAATCAAATTCAAAATGGCTATTTGTTATTTTTAATTTAATTTTATAAATCATCATTATTGTAAATTTCTAGTCATATTTCTAATATAATTTTCATCATTTTCATAGTGTTTAGTAGTTTTAATAAGAGTAATGATTAGGAATTTTAATCCATCTTTCTAATTATGTTCTTAATACGTAAATGAATAAAAACTCAAATATATATGTTATTTTTTAAAATATCAAAAGATTAAAAGGTTTTAAGAAATAAAAATTTTATTTAAAAATTAAGAAGATATATTAAGATTTTCAGTTATTTTTCTTTCGTAAATACTACTAACACATGGTTAGTTTGAGTTACAAATACTTTTCTTTTGTCATTAATCTTGGATTCGAATTCTAAGTATAAAATAATACTCAATTTGATTTCTGAAATTTAAGGTCGGACTTAAATTGACTCTTAAAATTATAATTGACTCAATTCGACTCCTAAAATTTACAATAACTTGCTAAGATTTGAATTTCTCGTCTAGATTTCATACAACTAAGATTTATTAGACCTTTTAGAAGTTTGATTCAACATATGACAATAACAAGTTTTGGAGTTTTAATAAATTTTGGTCACATAGAAGTTCGACAAAGAATCCAAATCACAATATATTAATATACCAAATTAAACGTTGTTAACGGATATTAGCTCAAAAGTTAATGTGAGTTAAAATTGTAAATTTTGAGTCTATTTTAAATCTATTAAAATTTTAAAGGTCAAATTAAATTCGATTTTAAATTTTAGGGTCAAATTGAGTATTAATTTCTTAGTAATGACTTAAAAATATTAAAACATTACACAACTTCTCCAATAAAACAATAACTATGCCGCTTTAAAAATATAGTATTTATTATTTAATAACTAAGATCACTCACTACTCTCTTAATATATTTCCAAACCTTCAAACCAAAATTCCATAAGTTTATCGAACCAAAAAATGGCACCATTAACACCAAAATCCAATGATAATGAGGACCCTGAGGAAAACCAAGCTCTTAATAAGCTTGAATCAGCATGTTCTGATTTAGAATCTTTCCTCAGAGCAACAGAGATCATGGAACACAACCTTGTAACCATGGAAACAAGGTTCGATCTCTTACAAGGATCTTTATCCAATGCATCCAGAAGGATCACACCTTTGCAATCCTTGGCCATGTCAAGGAAAGCACTTGAAACAAGGATCAACCGAGCCGTTTCGCCGGCGCTGGAGCTCATCGAGACCTTTAAGGTCGCCGAGTCCCTCCAGCACCGGATTCTTGACCTCTCGGCCAATCTCTTGGCCGAGAGGACACAGCAGAAGAGGCTCCAGAAGCTTCTAGAATACGCCGATTGCGTTGATAGGTTAAACGAGGCGATTAACTCTATATGTCAAGTTGGTGAGGGTGTCATTTTGAAGCTTCAAGAGGTTGTGGAGTTCATAAGCAGAACAAAGGCTGCGGATCAATACAGGACACAAAGGTTGTCATACTCATACAACACACTTTGATCATTTTTATGTTGCTAACAAAATTTACCCAACAAATAATGTCCTTTTGCTACATATAAAGGATGAAGTTTTCATCTTCAATTTACAATTTTGTCAACAAAATTTTTTTTTTGGTAATTTTAAGTTTCACTAAGTTATTATCAAGATACCTTTTTTTATTTCAATTAACTATTCTATTTAAAAGAGACAAAAATTTTGAAACAAAGAGAGTAATATAGTATTTTATTTAGTTTCATAAAATTTTTATCATTGTTATTTGCACATTATTAGACAAATTATATTAATAATATGAACCATTTGCATAGGTTGAGAGAGGCACTAGCCACACTGAAGGCACTGTATGAAACTGAGGTGGATGAGATGAGATTTGAAGGGTTACTAGACCAAGCTTTGCTTCATATGCAAGATGAATTTGAGGCAATATTCTTGAGCATAAAGCATAAGAACCTAGGAGATATGTCACAACTACAATATGATGATGATGATGAAAATAATAATGATACTAACAATGAACTTGTCAATAACAACTTTGTTGCTTGTGAATTGGGGTCAGAGCTTGAAGTTGAAGTCCTCAGAAGAATTTCATTCACTCTTGCTGCTAATGATTGCTTGGATATTTGCATTGATATCTACGTCAAGGTGATGATTCATCTATTTAACTATTTTTATTTTCATTACTTCAGTTTTAGTTTTAATAGTAGATATTCTCTATAGAAAAAATATATGGGATAAAATATTTTATTTGACCTACTCTTATTAGTTAGTTTAACTAGAATAGATGTACACTGCTTAAAGTCTTAAACCTCACATGTATAGAAATTAATTCTAATATTATTTTTTATATAAAAAAAAGATATTTGAAGTTTTGCACATAGGTTTTCATCACACTAACTGTAGACCATTTCATTGCTTTGGTTGAAAAAAAAAGTGAAAAGCAAAAGAAGAAGGATACAGATTCCCCATTTCCAAAACAACTTTAGGATAAAAGAATGAGTTTAATTTGGATGCATTAATAGCGTAAAGGGTTTTACACAGTCATGCAATTACATCCGTTTTTTTAGTTGACTATTCAAGCAATTAATGTAAAAGGTAGTTATTTTTACTGACGTGGCATTACAAATGCATATGTAAAACTACTTTACACTGAGAGCACATCAAAATTAATTTCTAAAAGAATAAGAAGAAATTATGTTATGTAACAATCAATTTACCTATTATATAGTCACAATGACTAAAGTTCTAATCACACATTTGTGTTAATACATGAATTAACAGGTGAGGTATAGAAGGGCTGCAAAAGCATTAATGAAGCTAAACCCAGATTACTTAAAAACATACACACCAGAAGGAATTGATGAAATGGAATGGGAAACCTTAGAATCAGCCATAACCCTTTGGACCCAACACTTCCAAGTTGCTGTTAGAAAAGTTCTCAAGTCAGAGAAATCACTCTGCCAAAGAGTCCTAGGCACAATCATGGATGGACTAGTTTGGCCAGAATGCTTTGTTAAAATCTCAGACAAGATCATGGCCGTGTTCTTTCGATTCGGCGAAGGAGTTGCGAGGAGCAGCAAGGAGCCGCAGAAGTTGTTCAAGCTTTTGGACATGTTTGAATCATTGGAGAGGCTAAAAGAACATGTGTTGGAAACTTTTGAAGGTGAATCTGGTGTGGATATTTGTACTAGGTTTAGGGAACTTGAGAAGCTTATTATTGATGCATCCAGCAAAGTTTTTTGGGAATTTGGATTGCAAATTGAAGGCAATGCTGATGGACTTCCTCCACCACAAGATGGTTCTGTTCCAAAACTTGTTAGGTATGCCTCACTAATCACTATCATGCATCATTTTTTTAAGGGTAAAGTGCTAAATTGGTCCATACGTTTGGACGTAATTCTGTTTTGGTCTTTAAAGTTTAAAGTGTCCTATTTGAATCCAAAAAAGTTTCATTTATTTTCAATGTAGTCCCATCGCGAGGTCAAAGTCAAATAATTAACAGAATATCCTACATGACAGCAATACAAGAACAAGATCGATAATTTAGAGAACAAGTATAAGCTCCAGAGGCACAAAATCAACCGTGGATACATCAATACATTTATTTATCATTTTTCTTACAATTTAAATGAAATATTTTCTATAGAACTAACAAGAATGATAAATAAATGTATTGATACATTCACGATTGATTTTGAACTTCTGGAACTTGTACTTGTTCTCCAAATTATCGATCTTGTTCTTATACTGCTGTCATGTAGGACATTCCGTTAATTATTTAACTTTGACCTCACGGTGGGACTACATTGAAGCTAAATGAAACTTTTTTGGATTCAATTATGACACTTTAAACCTTAAGAACCAAAACAGAATTATGCTAAAACATAAGGGACTGATTTAATACTTTACCATTTTTTTAATGTCCTGTGAAACTTTATTCTGCTAAAAATTTAGTGACATATCTATACTATATTTATAGTGAAAATTCACATGTATTTTTGTTTTCACGTGAAGTTGATAGCTAAGAACGGTTAAATGATAATTTAGTCAAACCATACAATATAGGTACGCAATTAACTACCTAAAGTACCTTGCCTCGGAGAATTACAGAACATCCATGGCTAAGGTTCTAAGAACAGAACAAATATGGAAAAATGGGATACTGTCAAAACAAGAAACAGATGGGAGTCTATTGAAGAATGCAATTTCCAATGTCATGGAAGCACTTGCAAGAAACATTGAATCAAAACGTTCAAGATGTAGGGACAAGATCTTAGTGCAAGTTTTCTTGATGAACACGTATTGGTACATTTACATGAGGACCAAGAACACAGAACTTGGTGAGCTATTGGGAGATCAATACATGAAGATTGGGTACAAAACAGTGGCGGAAGAATCAGCTTACTTGTACCAGAAGCAATCGTGGGGTGTTCTGGTGGGCATTTTGGATGGCGGCGATGTCCAAGAACATGGGAAGGATAGCATAGGAAGGTTGGTGAATGAGAAGATGGAGAGTTTCTTCAAGTGTTTGAATGAGGTTTGTGAGAGGCACATAAGAGGTGGTTATAGCATTCCGGATTTAGATTTGAGAGAACAAATGAGAGAATCCACTATGAAGCTTGTTGTTCCGGCTTATGTTGAGTTCTTGGAGTCTTACTCTGGATTCTTGCAGAGGAAAATGTATCCCAGCCCCGATAAGTTGCGAGGGATGGTGACGAAGGCCTTTGACGGCGGCGAGGGGAGGCCGAGGAGGCGCGGTTCGACTTCTAATGATCGGAATGCCGGAGGGAACTCTGCGTCTCTAGAGGGTGATATAAGATATTTGAGACCATCAAGATCGAACACTCAAGATGTGTGAGGGATATGTGTTATGTTTTCGAGTTATGTTAAACAATTTAGTCAAATATAAGTGGCATTTGAGGTGGCAGAAACAGTTAATTTCATATAAAGTTAGATGAAAGAAAGCTGTTACATACATCTGAAATTTTACTGACATTTGAATAGCCATTCATTTTATTTATGTAACAATATTTATTTGAATATCATGTAAAATTGTTTATACACTATAACAATGTATAAAAATTAAACTTTATCTTTGCCAATGAATTATAGCTCAAATGGCATAGTCTCACCATTAGGTTGCGGGTAGTAAACATTATTAATGTAGTAAAAAAATTACACAGAAAATCAGAAAATAAAAATAAAAACCTCTTTAATATGAAAAATAAAAGAGTCACAAATTAAAAACCGATCAATCCAAACATTAAAATTTACAAATAAAATTTAAGACGAAGAAAATACTAACAAAATAGAATTGTTATTGTGTGATCCATAATTCCAACCACAAACTTCGTCTTAAAAATTCAAATGATCAAAGTAAATAATTAGTCGTCCTAATTCAGGTGGCCAATTTACAATAATAATTTTGTATATGTGTAAAAATATATATATATTTTTTTTTCTTCTCTCAAATAATTACCGATTCTACTTTATGAGACTTTTTTTTATTTAACTCTAAATTTTGGTAATATAGTATTAGTTATTACTCACTGCACTCTCAAAATAAGTAATTATAAATTTGGATACTAAAGTAAAAAAGTCACAATCTCAACAAAATGATACTTTAAGTCTAAGTCATAGTGCTTTATAACACGAGTTGGTCAAATATGTTAAAATGAATTGAAGTTCAGATTGTTCAGACCTTGATTTGAGGCAAGAAAAGTGAAACACGAACATGCTACCAATTAGTGTAAGGCATGGATTGTTTCTTTGATTCAGATGTATGACCTTGGAAAGCCATGTATACAATAGCAAATTGCTGTGTACAACTAACAATTTCATCAGGAAAATGAACACAATTAAACAGTGAATAAGTTATTGCAGCATAAGATTTTCATAAATCATTACAGTTAACGAACTAGGGAACAGTTATATGGGAACTCTTTGTAATATTCATATTTACAATAGGCTCAATCATTAAACTTAAAATATACTAAAATCATGTGTAACATGAACACATTAATGATCAAGTACGTTGACCCTATTAATCATTACAATTTTATAATTGACACTTTTAGCAGCTACTTTTTTTAATTTCTTGTCACTCCATTTTCTCTCTAAACTAATTAAATAAAAAATAAAAAATGCCTTGCCAGGACAAGAAGCTACATGAATCCAGGTGTTGAAACTTGAAAACCAAACCTTGAAGAATTGACAAAGTAAAATACTTTTCTAAAATATTTGTTACGGATTCGACCCACGGACCTCGCATACCCGGTTACCCGGGGACGACCCGCTTTGATACAAAGGCCCAAACACCGGCCCTTCAAAGCCTCTAACCCAAATATCTCTCTTATCCTAACCAAATAAAGATAAGATAAGGTATTCGCCATCACCTATAAATAAGAGGACCCAGGTCCCCCCAGGTATTCATTCATTCCTCACACTTTCTACCTCTTAGATCCATTCTGACTTGGGCGTCGGAGTGTCTTTGCAGGTACCACCCCCCATCGCTCCAGTCAAGCGACCCGGCTCCAGTTCCATCCGCGGGTTCCCGATCCACCCTTCAAACCGTACCAGAGACTTCTCGTACATTGGCGCCGTCTGTGGGGAACCTGCGCCAGCTGGACCCAATGGGGGACGTCCTGGTGGAAACCCCCTCAAGCCAGGATGACTCTCAACCAATTAACCCAACCCCCGAGCACCGTGAAGCAACGAACCAAGCGAGAATAGCAAGCACTATTCAAAACGCGAACAATCACGACATCACGGACCGACGACATCCTGAAAAAGCCAGCGACAAAGCAGCGCAGATCATCCAGGATCTATGCCTCCGAGTCCAAGAACTCGAAGGTAAGATAACCGATAAAGGAAAACACAACAACGAGCACGGAAGCCATGCAACCTCCAGATCAAAATCTCGCCGCGGAAGGTCGCCAACCCGACGACACGACAGAAGAAACGATCGCAGCTCAACACGCGATCACAGACACGAGAAATCACCAGAACGGCGATACAACAAGAAACATAACCGCAGCGCCTCTCAAGATCTGAGTTATCAACACTACTCAGACGAAGATCCGAGGGACCGAAACACCAAACGCACAAGGAACGACCATACAATAATGGGAGCTACACCCTTCACAGAAAGAATCCTGAGGGCAAAACTCCCCAAAGGCTTCGACAAACCTACCGATATGAAATACGATGGAACTAAGGATCCCCAAGAACACCTAACGGCTTTTGAGGCCAGAATGAACCTAGAAGGAGCGGCCGACGCAGTCCGATGCAGAGCCTTCCCGGTAACCCTCGCCGGGCCAGCGATCAAATGGTTCAACGCCCTCCCGAACGGATCCATAGCCGGCTTCCACGATATTACACGAAAGTTCATGGCCCAGTTCACTACTAGGATCACCAAAGCCAAACACCCCATCAGCTTACTAGGGGTCACGCAAAAACAAGAAGAATCCACAAGAAAATACCTCGACCGCTTCAACGACGAATGCCTAACGGTCGACGGACTCACGGATTCCGTCGCAAGCCTTTGCCTAACCAATGGGCTAATGAACGAAGATTTTCGCAAACACCTCACCACCAGACCGGTATGGACCATGCATGAGATCCAGAACGTCGCCAAAGATTACATCAACGACGAAGAAGTCAGCCAGGTCGTTGCCGCCAACAAGCGGCAGCACGGCAACGCCCAGCGCGGCAACTCGGCTTCTCACCAAAACCCAACACTCAAAGAGAATCATCGGGACCACCCCAGGCCGACCAGCCGACCACCGAGAATAGGCAAATTCTCAAACTACACGCCCCTGACAGCACCAATTACCGAGGTATACCACCAAATAGCAGATCGAGGCATCATTCCGAAAGCACGGCAACTCAAAGAAAGGACAGGAGGCAACAAGACACTTTACTGCGAATACCACCGAGGTTACGGTCACAGAACACAAGATTGTTTCGACCTTAAAGACGCCATTGAACAAGCCATACGAGACGGCAAACTCCCAGAATTCGCCAAAATCATCAGAGAACCGAGACGCGCGGAGAGAGACAGGTCGTCGGAGAGGGAAGGACGTAACCCGAGAACCCAAAAGCAACCCCCAAGGGAAAGCCCAGAGGAAGATCCAACCATCATAGTGAACGTCATCACAGGCAAAGACGTATCAAGCAAGTCAAAACTAACAATGAAAAAAGACCTCAAGATAATGGCTGTAAGGAACCAAGTCCCAATCTCCGCGGCCGACAATACGATAACATTCTTACCAGAGGACTGCCAACACGGCACCTCAGCCGAGGACGCCCCTTTCGTCATCTCAGCTAGAATCGGAACAGGACTCGTACGAAGGATACTAGTAGACACCGGGGCAGACTCAAACATCCTCTTTCGGGGAGCCTTCGATAAACTCGGACTCCACAACGACAACCTCCAAACACACCGCCACGGCGTCACGGGACTCGGAGACAACTTCCTCAAACCAGACGGCTCAATCACACTTCCCATCACCATAGGAACGAGCAGCCAAAAGAAGACAATTCTATCTGAATTCGTAGTCCTAAAAGATTCCACAGCCTATAACGTGATTCTCGGAAGGAAAACAATCAACGACTTCTCCGCAGTTATCTTTACCAAATACCTCCTTATGAAATTCAGAACCGACGACGGCTCCGTCGGCACCATCCACAGAGACCGAGAAGTCGCAGCCGAATGCGACAACACCAGCCTAGCCCTAAGGAAGAAATCACGGGATGCGGCCGGTGTATTCCTAGCTGATCTGGATGCCCGACAAGACGGCCAACCCAGGCCAGAACCAGAAGGGGATATGGAAAAATTACAAATAGGGCCAACCAAGGATGAGTACACCTTCATTAACAGGAACCTCCCATACGACCTCAAAGAGGAGCTCTCTCAACTCCTGAAACAAAATAGGGACCTGTTTGCATTCACACCGGCCGACATGCCGGGAATAAGCCCCGACCTAATGTCTCACCGTCTAGCCGTGGACCCCAAAGCCAAACCAATAGCACAAAGGAGAAGAAAAATGTCACCGGACCGAGCCACCGAGGTCAAAAAACAAGTCAAAGCCCTACTCGAGGCCAACTTTATCCGAGAACTCCCCTACACGACTTGGCTAGCCAACGTCGTACTGGTGAAAAAATCTAATGGGAAATGACGAATGTGCGTCGACTACACAGACCTCAACAAAGCTTGCCCGAAAGACGCCTTTCCCCTACCAAACATCGACGGTTTGGTAGACGCCGCATCCAGTCACCGGTACCTCAGCTTCATGGACGCATACTCCGGATACAACCAGATCCCAATGCACCAACCAGACGAAGAGAAAACAGCGTTCATCACCCCAGACGGGACGTACTGCTACACAGTAATGCCCTTCGGCCTAAAAAACGCTGGAGCAACCTACCAAAGACTGGTTAACAAGATATTCCGAGACTTATCCGGTAACAAATTAGAAGTTTACATAGACGACATGCTCGCCAAGACCGAATCCGGCGAACAACTAACCGACGACCTCAAAGCCATAATGAACACCCTACGAAAGCACCAAATGCGACTCAACCCGGCAAAATGTGCCTTCGGAATGGAGGCAGGGAAGTTCCTCGGCTTCATGATTACGCAACGCGGAGTTGAAGCAAACCCAGAAAAATGTCGCGCCATCCTCGAGATGACGAGCCCCAAAAACCTCAAAGACATCCAAAGGCTTACCGGCCGACTAACGGCATTATCACGCTTTCTCGGGGCTTCAGCCCAAAAAGCGACCCCCTTCTTCAAGCTAATGAAAAAAGAAGCCCCCTTCAAATGGGAGACGGAATGTGAAGAAGCATTCCAACACTTCAAGAGGGTCCTAGCGGAACCACCAATCCTCGCAAAACCCCAGACAGGGGAAACACTTTACTTATACCTCTCCATAACGGAAGAGGCACTCGCAGCAGCACTCGTCCGTGAAAACGAGAAAAAGGAACAAAAACCCATATACTTCATAAGCAAAGTTCTACAGGACGCGGAAGCCCGCTACTCACGCTTAGAAAAGCTAGCTTTCACACTCCTTACAGCCTCCCGACGCCTACGACAATACTTCCAAGCTCATCCCGTGACGGTTCGAACCGACCAAGCGGTCAAACAGGTGTTGCAGAAACTCGACCTAGCTGGAAGAATGCTAGCATGGTCCATTGAACTATCTCAATTCCAGATCAAATTCGAACCCCGGAATGCGATCAAAGCACAAGCTATGGCCGACTTCATCGCCGAGATGACCCCGGGAAAGCTCACCCCCGAATCATGGAAACTACATGTCGACGGCTCATCAAACTCCACCTACGGAGGCGCCGGAGTCATACTCGAAAATCAAGACGGAATCACGATCGAACAGTCGGTACGATACGAATTTCCAGTATCAAACAACCAAGCAAAATACGAGGCCCTCTTGGCAGGCCTATCCTTAGCACGGGAAGTCGGAGCAAAGGTCCTAGAAGTAAATACCGATTCACAAGTAGTCAGTTCCCAAATTAACGGAGACTACCAGACACGAGACCCCCTACTCCAACAATACCTCGCTAGGGTAAACAAACTAAGAGAAGGATTCGAACACGTCACCATACGGCACGTCCCTAGGGAACGAAATGCCAGAGCAGATCTACTCTCCAAACTGGCCAGTACCAAACCCGGACACGGTAACAAATCGTTAATCCAGGAAGTCGTTAAGACACCCTCCGTGTCAACAACAACCAATGCTCACCTAACAATTTCGAACCAGGGATCTTGGACCTACCCAATCCGGCAATACCTCCTCGATGGAACACTACCACCAGATCCCAAAGAGGAAAAGCGAATAAAGAGGGAAGCCGCCAACTATACCATTGTCGCAGGACAGCTATACAAACGCGGATTCTCGCAACCCCTGCTCAAATGCATCGAACCCGAGAACACGGAGTACATACTCCGCGAAATCCACGAAGGTTGCTGCGGTCACCACGTCGGAGGCAAGACCTTAGCCCAAAAAATCATCAGAGCAGGCTACTTCTGGCCCACGGTCATCCGAGATTCCATGCAAATAGTTAAAAACTGCGACAAATGCCAAAGACACGCCAATATCCACCAAGCCGCACCGCACCAGCTCAGCACCATACCGGCAGAGCGGCCATTCGGCACTTAGGGCATCGACCTCGTCGGACCCTTCCCTACGGCACCTGGCCAACTCAGATACCTCATCGTCGCCGTAGACTACTACACTAAATGGATCGAAGCCGAACCTCTGTCCACCATAACGGCAACCCAATGCCGAAAATTCCTCTGGCGTCAGATCATCACCCGATTCGGGATCCCCGAGATCGTCATCTTGGACAACGGAACCCAATTCACCGACGAAAAATTCAGAGAATTTTTAGAGGGGCTGCGCGTATCCCACCGTTTCAGCTCGGTAGAACATCCCCAGACAAACGGACAGGTGGAATCCACAAACAAAATAATCGTCAAAGGACTTAAAAAGCGGCTCGACGAAGCCAAAGGGCTATGGGCCGACGAACTCGGGTCGGTCCTATGGTCATACCGAACCACACCCCAAACGACAACAGGAGAAACACCTTTCCAACTAACATACGGCGTCGAGGCGGTCATCCCGGTAGAAATCGGAGAACCAAGCCCCAGGAAAACGGTAGGAGGTAACGACGAAGAAGCAGAACGAGACCTCATCGACGAAACCAGAAGCATAACTCATCTCAGGGAGCTAGCCCTAAAGCAAAGAATCAGCCTGAGATACAACCACGGAGTCATCCGGCGAGAATTCGCGGCCGATGACCTCGTCTTACGACGAAACGATATCGGTCCCCCGACCCCAGGAGAAGGGAAGCTCACCCCCAACTGGGAAGGACCATATAGAATCAAGGCTGTAATCGGAAAAGGAGCGTACAAACTCGAACGGCTCAACGGCGACGAAGTCCCGAGAACGTGGAACGCCGCCAACTTGCGACGATACTACGCCTAGACCAACCTACAAAGGACGCACCCTCGTCCTCATTTCTGTTTTCGTATTTCTCCTACCAGTTTACAAATTCTAAGATTTTAAACTCGGGTACTCTTTCCCGCCACCAACGGAGGGTTTTAACGAGGCCCAACCATCAATAAAAATTCCATTAGAACGGCTATTTCTATTTTCTTTAGTATCCCAAAAAAACGGAACAAAGACACGGCCGCAACTGGGGGACTGATCACCCCCCAGGCCCAAAAACGCGGATAGCCACAAAAGAACCCGACCAAACGACGGTCCGGGGAAACAAACGAAATACACACGAAATAGCCTAAAACGGAATACATGATAGGCCCGGACGGCCCAAAAACAACAAACAAAACATACAAAAGGCCCGAACGGCCGATAAAGTACCATTAAAACAAAGATAAAAGTGTTCCAAAATCAAAATACACGGCCCCCGGCCATCCGAAAATATCCAAAAGCACAGTACAAAGAAAAAATCCAAAGAGATAAAAGTAAAAGCTACTCGAGGTCAACGATCTGGCCATCGCGAACAGTCTTGAAGGCCCCCATCACGGACATATCCACACCAGGAGCCAGCACTGAAGCTTGAGCCCTCATCGTTTCCTCGGTAGCCGCAATTGCGTCCTTCGCATCAGCTAGTAACTCCGTCTTCTCCCTCCTCAAGGCAGCAACCTCGGCCTTTAGAGCCTCCGATTCGGCGAGAAGCACGGCAGCCTGAGACCCTACATCAGAAGCCCGCTGTCGTTCCTCTGCCAGCTGAGAGAGAAGCGAAGTTTCAACCTCGGCAAGTCGAAGAATCTCTGACCCGGCCTCCTCAGAAGACTTCACAGCCTTCTCCCTCGCAGCTTCGGCAGCCTCAAGTTCCCCCTTCAACTTGGCTACCTCAGCATGAGAATGACGAAGCTTCTTGTCCAGCAAACCAACCTGAGCCATCACAGGCTCAGCCTTCCGAACAACAACGGCAGACCGGAGGAGAGCACGATACACCGACTTGGCCTGGAACGAAACATCGCAGCCATCAAAAAACGGCTCCGTTCCAGGCATTAAGTGTTGATCAATAAACCCCGGAGCATCGAAGCGTCGATCCATCACGCTGGGCACAAGACCTTCATCCTCAAAAGTCTCACTGCTCGGGTCCTCAGGCCTCTTCCTCTTCCGAGAAGCCTCAGCAGCCGTCACCACGACGACTTCAGGAGAATTCGCAGGGCCAGGGGAAACTTGAGTATCGGCCCGCGCACCCGAAGAAACCACCTCCTGAGAAACTGGCTGCGACTCCACGGCAGGATTAGAAACGGGAGTAGCCGGGGACGACGACCCCTCCTCCTGGGCCATCGCCGCCTTCAGACGTGCTAAGGATGTCAAACCACCAGCCATCTCAACTGCAAACAATACAAAAAATTCCCAAGTTACAAAAACGGGAAACAAAACATAAAAAACCAAAGAAAAAACAGACACACACCAACATATGACCGACAAGAAACCGGATCACCCATCACGTCCCGGGGATTCAAAGGACGCTCTCCAAACAACTGCCACAGAACGAGAGCAATATCCCGCTCCTCCGAGGACAGGAACTCTTTCGAAACACGAGTAAAAACTGACGGACCCGCCTTAAAATTCCAGTAAGTGGGGAACCGACGATCACCCTCCAACGTCAACCAAAAGGGATGATGTCCCCCAGCGGGACGAACCTTAAAATAACCACTCTTAAAACCGTGGAAGGAGTCTTCATACAAACCGAAGATCCGACGATGGGGCTGAGCCCGGAAAGACACATACCCCTTTTTATGTTTCCCCTCCTTAGTCGGAAGAGTGCACAAGAAAAGGAAAAGAAAAACGTTTACCGAGGCAGGTAACTCTAAATAATCACAAATGAGCTCAAAAGACCGTATGGCCGCCCAGCTGTTCGGATGTAGCTGGGACGGCGCCACGGAGCACCGATTCAACAATTGCTGAACAAAAGGAGAAAAAGGAAGCCGAACACCAAGCCGGGTGAACATCGCCTCATACACCCACATCCAATCCGGCACTGACGGGGAGTCGAGATTGGTATAGCAAACCCTCTCATCGACCCCAGAGAGAGCAAGCTCGTAATGGCGTTCGGCATCGCCACCCCCACAAACAGCCCCTTCATCACGGAGCCGTTGGAGGTCCGCCTCCGTCATCCGCGACGGTGTCCCCCAAACATCACTGGTGACCCAGGAAAAAAGGTCAGGGACACCCCCCGCCGGGGCCACCGGAGCCCTCACACCCTCCATCCGTCGGCGAGCCATACCTAAAATATCGACGAGCACCACCGTCAGCCAAACCTTACGGCAGAAAACAACGGCGGGTAAAAAACCAAAAATACCGCCACCGCACACCACCAATTATACGGTGGCACTCGCCCCAACCCTACTCTAGGAACCCAACAGAACTATCTAAACCACCATACAAACACCACAAAACTACTCTAAAACAGCTACACTTAGCAAAAACAAAAACAAAATGCTGCAAAAAATAAAGCAGAAGAAAGCAAAAAGTAACAAAAGAGATGCTAACCTGATAAATCGAAGGAAGACAACCCCAAGGAAAGACGCCGCAAAAGAAATCCAACCAAAACCACAGAAAGCGAAAATGGAGAAAGGGAAATGCTGCAACCAGAAAGAGAAGTGAAAGCAAAACGAGGGAACTAAAGGAGGAAAACCAAAACGGTTTTTGAAAGAAGTACAACGACGAAAATACCCTCAAGAAAGCGAAGCAAATGCAAGGGCAAAAAAGAAAAAGCACAACCTGCAATAAATACCCCCTCGGAAAAAGTTAACGCCTCGAAGAACGCAACAGACGCGACTGATACGGAAAAAGTCACGTCAGACCTAAACGGTCAGACGAATCTTCTACAACACGGAGACCGAGGCACCGACCTCACCTCAAAGGAACCAGACGGGCACCCGAGAAAAATCGAGCCCATAACAAACATCTCCCAGCGACAGACCGACCTCGCTCGCTCTCCCGCTGCGGGGGCAACTGTTACGGATCCGACCCACGGACCTCGCATACCCGGTTACCCGGGGACGACCCGCTTTGATACAAAGGCCCAAACACCGGCCCTTCAAAGCCTCTAACCCAAATATCTCTCTTATCCTAACCAAATAAAGATAAGATAAGGTATTCGCCATCACCTATAAATAAGAGGACCCAGGTCCCCCCAGGTATTCATTCATTCCTCACACTTTCTACCTCTTAGATCCATTCTGACTTGGGCGTCGGAGTGTCTTTGCAGGTACCACCCCCATCGCTCCAGTCAAGCGACCCGGCTCTAGTTCCATCCGCGGGTTCCCGATCCACCCTTCAAACCGTACCAGAGACTTCTCGTACAATATTCACGCTAACACATTATTCTGTAGTATATTCTGTTTTTTGAAATTATTAATATTCTTTGTTCAGAAACAATACTATTACAGTATTTAAAATCTCAAAGAGAATATAACTCATTTTCTTTTTCAATTTTTGTATTCAACAACCAAACTGAAAATCATTTGTTAAAAGGACTAATACGTCATTCTAACTAATTATGTGTCGGTACCAAAGTAACAAAAAATATATATTTTATGTAAATTCATTGTCAATTATAATATTTCTGCTCATAAAAAATTAGTATAAAAATATTTTAGATTTTATTAAAAATATAAAAACATTAAATTAAGGGTAAAAAACCATTATAAGCCAATGCCATCTAGAATTGACGTATATAAGCCAAACTGAAAATCGTTTCAATAATGCGCCAGATGCTATATTTATATAATTCGAACCAGTATGGTTCGAACTGCATATGATAGTAATTCGAACCTGGGCAGTTCGAATTACCAGTTGATTGTTCTTCATAAATCGAACTAGGTTGGTTCGAACTAAGAATGCACATAATTCGAACAAGGTTAGTTCGAATTACACACAGCACGCGTTTCCAAATAATTTAAATTTGACTATTAAAAAATTAATAATTTATTAAAAAAATTTTATTAAAAAATTTATTAAAAAAATTAATAATTAAAAAATTAAAAAAATATATTTTATTTCATACATTAAAAAAAGCTAACAAAATATTTAATTACGAGACTTCTTTAAAATATTTGTGATCTATCAATTTGAATTCCAGACAATACTCTTTTGTCCATTTTTAATAGCTCGTGAATATTTTTTAATAAATTTTTTAATAAATTTATTTAAATTATACTACAAAAAATATTTTATCCTATGCAAAATAATTTAAAAAGAATGGCTTAAAAATGTTAGGAGTACTATAAAAATTTGTAATGTTCTAATAACTTAGGTGAATACATGCATGTACTCAAATTTTAAATAAAATACTCTACATAATCAATAATAATTTAGAAATGAAAGAAAATATTTTATTCCATACAAAACAATTAAAAAATATATTTTGTGAGAATAAAATATATTTCATAACATCTTTTAAGCCATTTTTTTTAAAATGGCTTAAAATGGCTTAAAAGATGTTATGAAATATTTTGTATTAGAATAAAATATATCTTTTAAGCCATTTTCATAATATCTTTTAAGCCATTTTTTAAAAAAATGGCTTAAAAAATGGCATAAAATTATTTTGTATTAGAATAAAATATATTTTTTTTAAAAATAGCTTAAAAGATGTTATGAAATATTTTGTATTAGAATAAAATATATCTTTTAAGCCATTTTCATAACATCTTTTAAAAAAATGACTTAAAATATGTTATGAAATATATTTTATTCTCACAAAATATATTTTTTAATTGTTTTGTATGGAATAAAATATTTTCTTTCATTTCTAAATTATTATTGATTATGTAGAGTATTTTATTTAAAATTTGAGTACATGCATGTATTTACCTAAGTTATTAGAACATTATAAATTTTTATAGTACTCCTAACATTTTTAAGCCATTCTTTTTAAATTATTTTGCATAGGATAAAATATTTTTTGTAGTATAATTTAAATAAATTTATTAAAAAATTTATTAAAAAATATTTATGAGCTATTAAAAATGGACAAAAGAGTATTGTCTGGAATTCGAATTGATAGATCACAAATATTTTAAAGAAGTCTCGTAATTAAATATTTTGTTAGCTTTTTTTTAATGTATGAAATAAAATATATATATTTTTAATTTTTTAATAGTCAAATTTGAATTACTTGGAAACGCGTGCTGTGTGTAATTCGAACTAACCTTATTCGAATTAGGTGCATTCTTAGTTCGAACCAACCTGGTTCGATTTATGAAGAACAATCAACTGATAATTCGAACTGCCCTGGTTCGAATTACTATCATATGCAGTTCGAACCACACTGGTTCGAATTATATAAATATAGCATCTGGCGCATTATTGAAACGATTTTCAGTTTGGCTTATACACGTCAATTCTAAATGGCATTGGCTTATAATGGTTTTTTACCCTTAAATTAACGAATTTATAATTAGATACCTCCATTGGGCCGTGACCATTATGATAACCAGTATCCAGTACCTTCACTCAAAGTGACCAAACCAATTACGACCCAAAAACAGCATGTCGTTTCGAATATTATGGGTCGTTTAAGACGGAACGAACATGAAAATACGAAACGCAAGCGTGTCTGAATATACGTGACGTTAGTCGTTGCCGTTTAACTGATGACCACGAACCCGAGCCCAGTAATATAGACCAAAGAAAGAATGATTCCATAGAGTTGAAAAGAATCTACCATTTTTCTCTACCTTTTTAATTTTCTGCAACCCAACACTTCGCATCACTTGAAACTTCAAAGTTCAAACCACACAAAAAAAGAAAAGAAAAGAAACGCCCAAAACGACAACAACAATGGCTTCGTCTCTGTCGTTTTCAGATTTCCCCGAAGACGTTCAGCTCTGCATACTGTCGTTTCTCTCTCCCACCGAAATCGCCACGTTCTCCTGCACATCAAAACGCTTCGTTTCGCTCTGCACCAGCGATTCGCGCCTCTGGTTCACGATGTGCGAGAGAAGGTGGGGTTCCAAGACACAGATCAATAAATGGGTGAAGGGTGCAGTCACGTACAGGCACCTCTATAGAACTCTAAGCGAGTGGGAGAATCTCATTGGCTTCTGGCGCCGGAGCGGCCCAGGGAGCGCTTCAATTTCTTCGCCTTCGTTGCTCTTCTTTGAGTGGTGGGATACTTGCATTTCGGGATTTAGGGTTTCTCCGTCGACCAATGGGTCATATGGCGTTGTTAAAGCTCCGTTTCTTTGGATGGGTCTTTCGGATGATGGCCAGATCGTTAATTTGTTGGATCCTGATGGCCGCGGTGAGGTTTCCGTGCCGGAGTTCGCGGCGGTGCCGGCGAATGGGGAGGTTGTTTCATAAGCTCATTACTTAAGAGCATGTTTGTTGGTAACAGATTATTTTTGAGTTTTTTTTTTTTTTTTTGACAATTTATTTATTTATTAAATGAGCTAATACAAATGCACAATTCAGCTGTTTTGGATGGAAAGATTCTTTTTTTTTTAATGTAGAGATGTATTCTCCTTGGCTTCTTAGTCACGAGCTGGAAAAAAAAAAAAACCTTTTTTAAGCTTTTAAATTGGAATGGGAAACTTTTGTGTAATGCTTTTTTCTTTTTTAATGTGAAAAATGAAAAATCACCTTTTGTGATAATTAGAAAAAAAAAAACAAAAATAAAAACTGACAAAAACACAGTTTTTCTGGTGCAGGATAGTTAGTCAATTAGTTATATTGAGTTGATTGAATTAGTATAATGCTTCAAGTGAAATTGAGTGATTCATTTTGTTCAGTCTCTGATGTAAATTGTAACAGGTTGGATTAACTGAGAATGAGTTGATTCCAGTGAATTTGAGTTTCATGGGGAGGACGCATTTTGTTGTGGAGGAAAATCAGAGCTTTGCTGCTGCAAATTCTTCGAGTTGGAGTTCTGATCAGAAGAGGAATGGATGTAGTAGGAGTATGAGTCCTGGGAACCTAAGCGGCGATGAATACGGTAGTGTCGGGGAGGATGTCAGTGGATCGCCAGGAAGCTTGCCAGACCGGTTGATGTCTGAGATTTATCAGCATTTGGCAAATAGGACTAGCCCTGGAAGTGATAAGTCAAGGAAGCAGAGGAGAAGGGAGAAGGAGAGGCTGGCTAAGAGGAAATGGGAGCCTGAGCATTTTGTGAAGATCGAGAATTGCTCACCAACACCATCGCGGCCTTTACAAGGCCTTTGGAAGGTGTTTCTATGCTGTTCCCTCTTGTTACGCTCGATTATGTGCATAAGTTGCCTTCTTTGATATCTTTCATTTTGCAATGATATCATAGAGTAGTTGAACTATTAAATACTTGGTTGTTTGGGTCAAAATAATCAAATTGCAAAATGTTAAGAGAAGTGATTGGGAATTGGGAATTCAATAGCTGGTAAGAATGCTGAGAAGTTCTGATGTTTATGATCTTGTGGAGATGCAGACATTATATTGAAATCATGTTGGTAGCACTATGTGTTCCAAATGAAACATGGTGTAGTGCACTAGTGCTCAATATTTTCCCTTTTCTATTATGATTATGAAGATGGATGATAGTGGAGCACTTTGGCTCATTGGACTCTTTACTATCATTGTTGCAGGGAATCTGTGATGACATGAATTTAGCCTTTTACCTTGTGGTGTATGATGACATCGGGGGCATTGCTTGCCGAAGAGTTGGGGATCCTCCTGAGCGCTTTTCCAACTATGCCCCGGTTTTCTGGACATCTAAAACGACGTTTCTGGAGACTCCATTTTCTCTGGAGGAAGAAACCTTGTATGACAGCCGGCTTCATATCAGACCGCTTCAAACAAGCTCTGAAATTCAAGAGCAGTTCCACTTGTCCGATGTCGAAGTGGTAAACCCATTTCAGCAGTTACATTTGTCAGACAACGAAGTTGTCAAACGAATTCTTCACATAAGCTCAAGCTATGATTTAGTTATTCCAGATGCAGCTGGAATAGTAAATCCAAGGAGTGGAGAGGGAAGGATTTGGCAATACCACAATGATACTTTTGGATTTGGATTCCTTTGTGACAACTTTGTCATAGACATGAAGCATATTTTCCGCAACGGTTGTATTGTGGATATAGTGAATCCTTGATTTCTTTCTTCTGCATTCTTTGTTCATAGGTAGTTAGATCAATGTCACCTATACCCTGTGACATATTATTTTATTCGCTGTGAAAATAATTACAATCTTCCTAGATGGTACCTCTTTTCCTTTTACTTCCTCACCCCAAAGGCAAAACAGATAATGTTTAGAATAGATGCAGAAGAAAAATAGGATAAGAAATGTGCAAGCAGCACACTTTTTAGCTTTGTGTTGTTCCTCTACATACTCAAGCATTGGCCTTTCACAATGTAGCCTTTCAATTGTGGTTTTAATTATTTACTTATTTATGTCTTGAAACACTGTGACCTTTCTAAAGTATATCTTGTACTTTCTTTCTCTTGATGACCGGGAGAAAATGGATTCAGTTTGTATATATTGTTAGTGCAACTATTTTAGTTACTCAAATATCAATTCAAGTATTGTCAAATTAGTATAAATATCTGATTCAGTTACTCATTATCTTAAAAGTCTTACAATACAAAGTATTTCATTGGATTTTACATTATTATTGCATAGCAATAACTTTAAAAAAATGTTTATTGGAAGGACTTTGCAATAGAGAAGATTGCTGATTTCCTGCATAATCTTTTTAATTGGCTATTACCTTCACTATTAATGAATGAAAGTATGAAAGTTTATTAAAAACATTGCAAAAGCATGAGTAACTGCTAAATCAATCAACACTCACAACATGGGAAATAGCAAATGAAGATCATCAAGATTAGAAAAATGCAATACAATATTTATCACTGGTAAAGGTATATTCCAATTTCCAGGACTCAAAATACTGGTAAAGCATGAGACACAGTAGAAACATATGGGGAAGAAAACATAGAACCGTATCAAAGGAATAAAACTCTCAAGACTCTTTCCTTTGTGAAGCATTTTATGTCTCAGCCGTGACTTCTTCGCCATTGATTTTCGCTTGCACTGCACTCTTCTCATGATCACCTTCAAGCTGACTCAAGTTTCCCTTCTCCTTGATTAGTTGGACATGGTGGTGTTTGCAGTAGAGTTTTCCCTCGTGCGCGATGTAATTGGAAGGGCTGATAACACATCCTCCATGGCAGCACTTGAAGCAACTCTTATGGTAAGGAGTCCCATTCACAGTGACCTATATATATCATTAATAAGCTATTTTTGTAATAGTGGAAAGAAGCTATGGTTGAATTGTGTTGTTACCTTCTCAGTTGGATACACAGTTTTTTGGCAACCAGCACATTTATCTCTTGTTCCACCAAACATACTTGAAACTTTTGCTGCTGCAGGTTTCTGATTAGAACAGAACAAGAGTTAAGAGATATGTTAGAAAGCTGAATGTGCTTTTGTGAGTTGCAAGAACCGAGATTTCAATTTTTGTTTACCTCATCAGTGTTTTTCTCTGGTTTAGCAACTTTTGGTGTTCCTAATTAAGTAAAGAAAGGAAATACTGAGATTCAATGATGCATCAAAAAGTGTGAGTGACAGATAAAAGAGAAGGAATTAATGGTTTCTTACCTTCGAAGCTTTTCTCAAGGCTACCAGTTCTCTTGAAAAGTTGATCAAAGTGCGGCCTACAGTAAAGAACTCCCTCAAAAGAGTTGTAGTTGCTCAGCTGCAGATACATTAATCTGTCACTAATCAAAATTTCAACATGGAATTTAACATCTCAAGCCGTAGAATCAACCACTACTGACATAATTATCAGTATCAGGTTAGTCTGCTTATATTACACCAGATCCAAGGCTATATTACCAAGAACTAATTGTGTGCGTGCGTGCGTTCGTGCGCGAGTATAGAGAGATACCTTGAGAGTTCCTTTGCAGTGGTGGCAGCGGAAGCAAGCTTTGTGGAAAATTCGGTTATCCGCAGTCAACTTATCAACAAGGTAAACGGTTTTGTCACAAGCCATACATTTCTGAGTTGTTCCTGCAAATGCCATTGCTTTTCTTTCTTTCTTTGTTTTCTCTTCTGAATCTTTTAAGTTGTTACTAACTGAATGAAGAACAAAAGATCAATGAGAGGATCAAAGATGAAGCCAAGGGAAAAACAAAAGAGAAAAAAAAGGAAAAAGAAGAAAAGAGAGAGGATAGAATGCAGAAATTTGCGGAGACAAAGGCACAACCTCCTAACAATTATAGTGACATGACAATCATTTTGATCAGATTCTAAGCACCTAACTACACTTTCTCATTTTCTTTATTTATTAGTTTATTTATTTATTTTTTTCTCTCTGCCTTCAACTGTGAATATAAATGCGTAAAATCTAAGAAATTTATCACACTAATAACATGTTTATGTATTTGTAAAATTGATCTAGATAGAATCCTTTTTTTTTCAAGTGATTCATGTTTAGTAAAGGATAAACTTAATTGTTGTATAACATCATTAACAAAGTTTATTTTGATAATCTGAGTCTCACTTTGGAACATGGAGAAGAATCATGCATAATGTAAAGTGAAAGTTGCAAAAGGGATTACCCTACCAAGAAAGAATTCATTGACTTTTTTGCCTTCAAGTTTATGTCATCCATGTAGTTTACACCATAAAAATTATATATCTTCAAGTAGGGCCTTCAATTAAGTCCTAAATAATTAGTGTAAAATACTAATTTAGTAACAATACTCCAAACAGAAATTGGTGTACAAAACTAGTGTTATTAACTATTAAACTAAAATAGATCCACTATGAAAAATCCAAGTAAGCAGTCACAATCTTGATTAGATATTTTGGTTTAATCAATGTGTATTTGATAAGAAAAGACACTTTGTAATCATGGGGACCAGTGGCTAAAATATGGCACTGCCAGCACCTTATTATTCAATATCTAGCTGGCTTACTTTTATTCTAGAATATTACTTTTTCCAAATAGTAACAATTGATTTCTTGAGTTACAAGGGTAGGTCAAGTTTTATTAACTTTAGGTAGCCTTTGATATTTATTTTGGGACAGAATGCATGAAAATAAAGAGGTAGAGAGTAGAGACATATGTTTATGTCATTTTTTGTTTTTTGTTTTTTTCTTTAATGAAAATTGACTTAAAAATTGTTTAGGTCATGACAAATTTTTTTCCTTTTGGTGTTATCTCTTTCTCTTCAAATATATTTTATTCAAATTGTCTTTTTCTATTTTGTAGGACTTTAACCGTATGCCATTTAGTATTTTATTTATTACTACCAAATGTAGTACAATTCTATTAACTCATAATTTCTCACCTTCCTAAGTTTATATTGCCTAATAATGGAAAATTACATTAAAATTGTTCTTATAAAGTATGTATTTTAATTTATGAAGAAACATAGATGGCTATGTCTATTTTAATGTAACACCCTGTAATTTGGTGCAACATTGCAATGATGGGTCTGGTGTGTGCTGCATCTTGCAGGTGCTTTGGTTATAGTAATCTTGCATCCCACTCCAATTATGATGACAGCTTGTAATTAATCTAAGTCTGTCCCACTGAAAAAAAAAAGAAAAAAAAAAAAAAGAAGGGACAATGTTCTGACTTTGCATTTTTGTTCTGTCATCAGATTGCATTGATAAATTTAAGGGTAATTTACCTAAATAAAATGAATGGAAAAAAATCATCTTTAAATTTATTATTTTATATGATGATTTTTTTTGGTGATTATATGATGATTTTTTAAATGCTAATTGATTGGAACTAAAAAAAATATTGTATAAATTTTTACCGTGTGTATATAGAATTTTTTTCCTCATAAACCATGGTAAGTAATAAAGATTTATGCATACAAATATTTTTTTATAAATTGTGCCTAGTTACAATAATTTATGTTCAAAACCTTTCTTCATAAACCACTATAAGTTACAATGGTTTATGATCAAACAACTCTCTTCATAAACTGCAGTAACTTGCCACGATTTATGTATAATCCTCTAAAATGTGGTATGTTATCACGAATTACATAAAACAATGACAGGACACATAAGTAAAAGAATCTCAATTGTTGTATTTTAATAAAATTTCTTCCATCCATTTTATTTAGATAAATTATCCTAAATTTAATGCCATGTTTTTATTTGGCTAGTTTAAGGCTCTATGTAATAAAATAATTAACAAAATGATGTTCTATAATGATCAGGTCATTGGTTAATTTGCTTCATTTACATTGACTAATTAATTACATATAAAATAACATTTGAAATAACCACAATAGTTTAGGATCCAATTTATGTAAATTATCTAAAAGAAATATTTTTTAGAGATGTAAAATTTGTAATAACATTAACTAATTAATGCCATATGAAATAATCAAGATGGTTCAGTTGAATCATTAATTAGTTAGCTTTATTTGCCTTAGTGGATCCAATTTATTCAGATATATGTATGATGTTGTGTTAGTTCAATAAAATTTAGTGTCATATGAAATAAAAGTTTGTTGCATATGGAAGTAGCTGGAAGGAATGCAATGTCTACTTCATCTTGTGTTAGTTAAATGTCCTATGGACTATGGTGTAGTGTTGTTGACTTTGACTATATTATTTGTTTAAGAATAATACAATTAGAACCCCTTAAGTAGGGAGTTGATCATAGAGTGTTAATATTTGCATGTACTAAAGGTGTCTCAGATTTCATTAATTAAATGGTTAACTAACTAATACTAAAGAAGAGAAACTTGTATGTGACTGGAAATTAATTTTGCAACATATCTGATTCTCTATTAAAAATATTTAGTTTCTATTTAGTAACAGTGTTTCACGAATCAAATCCTTTTTTATTTAAATAATCATTCAAGTATTAACCGTTGGGAAATAAATTTTTTAAAATTATATTTTAGTTATTTTAGATGCAAGTAAAATTTATTTACAAATAAATAAAAAAATATTAAAACGAATTTAATACAAATCAAAATTTTGGAGCAGCACAACCTTATTCTAAAACCCACTAAATTATGTTTAAAACAAAAAGCCCAAAAATGTACAAGCCCAACTTGTGCATAACTAAATTTAAAGCACAAACATGCCGCCGAAGAGCCTTGGCTCAGTGGCATTTCACCCCCTCCCCATTACTAAAGGTCTAGAGTTCAAACTCTAGAGGATGCATTTGTGGAAAAAATATGATAAATATGTGAGGAGTGTGTGGGTGTGTTGTGTACCTAGGATTGGGGGTTGTCCAATCCATTGGGGTACCTAGGATTGGGGGTTGTCCAATCCACTGACCAAAAAAAAAAAAAAAAAAAAGCACAAACATAAAATTAAAGTATGCAACTTTAAACTAATTTTTACAATTAATTATTATTTTTCTATATATTTAATTATTTATTAACTATGTACGAAAGCTAAATTTTTAAAATAATTAGGAGAATATATAGTGAATATTATCTGTATAAAAAACACATTATAAATACCTTTTTTAGGGATCTAATATATAATAGATATCTCGCATTTCATAATTTATTAGAGAGAAAAATACAATAAACTTGAGAAATAATTTACCAAAATGAAAACCATGAAATTGAGAACTATATATTGAAAAAGAAAAGTCTCTTTGACTGTGATATAAAATATTGAAAATGAAGTAAAATAGGATGTATATTTTTAGTTCTACAAACATGTGATGACTATGATAATTTTTTATATTTACATAACATAAATTAAATACATATTTTAAAGTATTTATAATTTTATATGACAAGGACTTAAACTAAAGCATATAACAAGGACAAAAATAATGTAAAAGTTTTTATAGGTAATAATATTATATGACCTGTATTTATAAAAGCTAAAAGAATTCATAAATCTCCAAAACATAATTAATAATAAGATAAAGTATTAAATTGGTCATTTACGTTTGGGTATACCAAATTAGTTATCATTTTTTTTACTATTTAAATGAAATATTTTATATAGAACTAAGGAGAATAATAAATAAATGTATTGATGTATCCACAGTTAATTTTGTGTCTCTGAAATTTGTACTTATTTTTCAAATTATCATTTTTATTCTTGTACTGTTGTCATGTAGGATATTTTGTTAATTATTTAACTTTGATCTCACGGTGAGACTACCTTAAAACTAAATAAAATTTTTTTAAATTTAAATAGGATACTTTAAATCTTAAAGATCAAAATAAAATTACTCCAAAACGTAAAAAATCAATTTAGTAATCTACCTTTAATAATATTATTCAAGTGCAAGCAATGCAAAGTCTACCCTTGTGTGTATGTGTGTTTTGTTCTTTTCTTATCAAAAACAAAGTCTACGTTCTTAATACCTCTTCTAGGATTATTTTTCAGCAAAGAGAAACTTGGAAATAAAAATCATGATGATTTGGCAGATGTAAAACATCCTTGTGATGAAGATAATATTGAGGTGGGTGTTAACAATAATGTTTATATTTATTTCTTGTGACATCATGGCTGCTGCAATCACTAATCAGGGAACCAATTTTTCCCTACAAAACAAATTTGTATGACTATTTATTATTGGATATGTATTTAGTTCAATTTTCAGTTTTCCTTTGTAGTAATCTTTTGCTATAAATGTCCAAGTCAATCCTACAGCATCATATGGAGAATTAAGAACACACATAAAAACAAACGAAAATATTTGGTAACCAAAGAAAATCAGTCAAAATCAACCATAACTTGTCTTATTTAGCATTCATTAATTGTTGCGACAATTAATTAATGCTAAATAAGACAAGTTCTGGCTGTTTTTTTTGTCTACCTAGCATTACTCATCACTTATTTGAATGTACAAATGAATTCTTGGTATGTTTAAAACCAAGGTTCAATTTATTAGTAAAGTCCTGTAATTCAAACTAATTTATAATTAAAATATTTATAATTTTAAATTTTTTTAATGAAAATGGTTAGAAACCAACACTTATAATATAAAAAATAAAAGAGAAGAGTTGGTTAATTCAAAAGTAAGATATAAATAAAAAAGAAGTATTAGCCATCTAAATTTTTTCTTTTTTAATCATGTCCATTAAATACAATATTTTAATCAAGTACCTAAAGTAATTTATTATTTTAACTAAACCTTTTGCTTAATTAGATAAGCTTTTAGCTTTTCCCATAAGAAATTAGAAGATTATTATAATATGAGAATATAAAAGAATTTATAATATTAGATTAAACGAAACACCTGATTGTAAAATTATATTCAAGACAGGGACCCCATTTAAAATTTTTAAAACAATATATACTAAATTAAAAATTATTCCATAGCATATGACTTGCATTTCAGTGCAACTAAACATAAAAATCTAAAATAAACTGAAAGACTAATTTTGGGAAAACCGAATACATAAAATTTCCATGCATTGCAACACAAAATTTCAAACACAATCACAATATCATATATATTATTACATCACAGATAAAATATTATTATACATATGAATCCTTGACATTAGCAAATACGTCCATTGTTTTTTTTCTTGATAACTACTCTTATTGTCATGTTCAAACAAAGTTCTTTCTAGAAGATATTAATTGATTGACATGAAAATTGAAGTATTGTTGTCATGTTGAAACATGCTACATCTTAAATACTTATATTTATGATTTTATAGACTAAGTCCATAGTCTGTTCCAGAAGTTACATGTGCACCAAGCATAGCTCATGATCCATAGTTGATTTCCTACGGCACTAGCTAGATTCTAATATCTAATGAATTCATATTAGAAGTAAATGGTCAAGAAAGACTAAAATAAACAAGGAAAACTTTTTTTTTTTTTAACGTCAAAATATAATATTATGTGTTGATAATGCTCATTTTATGGCAAACCCTAAATAGTTATATATTTTCGAAACAGATTTAATGCATTTAATTTAATATATGATATAAGAATATGGATAATTTTTTATTTGGTGAGTTATGTATAACTATTTATTTTAGCATGTAACATTTAAAAACTATATGAAATAAATTTAAGAATGGATGCTAATACATGTTCTTGAAGTAAGTATTAAATATGTGCTACCAACATTTTAAGTATTTTTTTTTCCACAATTTTTTCACTTTTAAATTTTGTTATAACCAAATTACCTAGATCAATAAATCTCACTTTTTTATATTATTATTAGTTTATTTATTTTTTAAATATGTATTGAAGATTTGAATCGGATTTTATATATGCAAAAATTCATTGATTAATAATAAATACTTAAATAAAATTTAATTTTTGACCTATAAGACCTAGAAATATGTGAGAAATTAAAAGCAACTCGTATTTGATATCGATAAACATCAATTTTATTTTGGTAGAAACTCAGATGTAGTTGACTTTACATAAAATTAATAACTGACAGCTGTTAGATGATTTAACTAATTTAATTAAATTTTCATCTAACGACTCTCAACTATCAACTTCACGTGAAGTCGACGTACCTGAATTTTCACCTTTTATTTTAAATGTGGAAATAATCATTCGCAACACATTATATTGTTTCATCTCTATCTCTCTCTCTCATTGGTCAAAAAACTAATAATAACTCTATGGAAACTTCTATAGAATTAACCTCAAGTTTCTATGTGTTTTTTAGTTTGACTTTAGAGACTTTTTTTTTTTTAATTTTTGTACATCTTCTCAACCTTTCAATTTTTAAAACACAAGATCCATAGTAGCCATATCATAAAATCTTCACAAAACACTTTCTGATACAAAAGAAACAAAAACCTTAGTCATTTGTTTTCCCATATGTTGAGCCATTTTGGTTGTGGAACTTTCCATCATGAAGCTGATGATGAACTACCATGCCCAACTCCAAGAAAATCCAAAACTAAGAAGGACAATCCCTTTTCGACACGTGGACTCGACAAATTCTCTGCACTCTTAGCTGATCTTGATGAGAAGAGGCAGAGGATTTACTCACAGATGAACCCTCATGAAATTTCATTTGTTAGGTTTGTATATTCTAGCACCAATGATTTTGTTCCTATAGTTGTGAAGGTGAAGAACAACAACAAGAGCCAAGAACTCAAAGTGATGAAACCAAGAAAGTTAGATCATCATCATCCTCATCAAAGTGACAAGCCCACAGTTGAATCAAGTGAAATTGTGGATGAATCAAAGCAACCCAAGTTGGAAAATGGTGATAAGAAGGTGAAAAAGAAGAGATTGAATTGGAATTTGAAGAGTTTTGATATGTGGAAGCCATGTTTCTATGTTCCAATGGTTATGATACTAATCTTGGTGTTGTTGACAATGTTTGGGAGATCAGTTTCAACACTTTGCACTTGCATTTTGTGGTATGTGATCCCTGCACTGAAGGGTAGTAATAGATCATCATCAAATTCAAGGATGTTGCCGAAGAATTCGAAGAAGAAAGATTATGCTAGAGGGGTAAGTGAGACCAAGAAGATTGTAATCAATGAAGGGTTGGTGAATAATGAGAAGAAAGATTATGTTAGAGGATTTAGTGAGAAGAAAATGGTGGTGAATGAAGAAAAAGTGAAGATTAAGAAAGAGTAGGTTAGAGGTTGGAGTGAGAATAAGATGAACACAGATGGTTTAATGTCTCCAAGGATTTCTATTGGTGATTCTAATGATGAAGTTTCTAAGAACAAGTCTTCAGCAAAACACAGCCATAAGAAAAGCTGGTGAAGATTGTAATTTTCTGTTTTTCATTTCATAATTACCCTTTCTTTCTCTTTTTTTTTCTTTTTGCTTTTTGTTCAAGGAAATTTTCAGTCTTTTTTTTTTCCTGGAGTGGGAATAGGATTTTGATGCTGTGAATTATAGTAGTGTAAATTTCAATCTTGGTTGAAAAGTTTCAATGCTTCAAATGTCAATCATTTATTACTTGTTTTGAGTGTAAAAGGATATAAGCTAAGTGGTAATATCCTTTCATGTTAGCTAATCTTGCTTCATGATCATGGTGTGGTTTATTTGCATCTAAGTTCCTTATGGTAAACACTATATTAACAACCAATATGTATTCCTTTTATTTTCTTAATTAAATACACAATTAATTAATAACAATCATATTTTTATAAGAATATAAAAATATTTAAAGTATGAATAGTGCTATTGTAAGTTATTTTATACTTACTACCATGAAGAATATACACATCTTTTCAAGATTTTTTTTTCAATTACATTCATATAATTTTGGCACTTTTTTCTCTTCATGGTAAAAACTGAAAAAGAAAATGAATAGGTTATTCAAATTATGAACCAAGATATCCTATGGTATGGATATTCATTATTTTAAAGGAAAAGTCTAAAATTTCATCTAACTTTTTGAATGAAAAGTTAGGTAAACATTGTTTAATATTACACACTAAAATCAACCATTGGCATATGTAAAGTTGCATTGGTTAGGTTAGAAGTAGTAAATGAAACAACATGCATTTTCTGAAACTTTAGTGATGATTTCACTGGAATTAATCTTGTTGGATAATCTTTAATATATAGTTAAATTTGGTGCATCATATAATGCTTTAATATATGTTATTGATGGAACATTTTGAATGTAAATCCTTTAAAGTGAGAAAATTGATAAAAGTAATAAAATGAAAAGTTAATCATTATTGATTTTATAACTTCTATAAAATATGTACCTCATATCTTAATATTATTTTAATTTAAAAATAATCAACTCATTTACTCATCATTTTACCAACTTTCTAACTTTAGAAAATCTTGATCCGAGCATTTCTATCCCTACGTTCTTGTCTCTAGATTAAACATCCAACTCACTCAGTTCCATCCCACTAACTAAAATTTTCTTTTTTTGTTAAACTCCCACAAATTAAAGTTGATTGCGTTACTTTTTTAAATGATGAAACCATTATTCACTAAATTAAATATGTATCCGAAAATCTTCCGACTATATAAACCTCTAATTCGGTCCGTGTTCATTTTTTTCAAAAGACGTGACCTAAACAAAATATCAAAGACAATTTAGTCCTGACTTGTAGGAGTAAACGCGGATTGGATATAGCCAAAATCTCTATTCGATCCGCACCAAAATTATCGGATCGGACTGGATCTCGGATATGTCCGCAAAATATATAAATACCGCAATTTTTAGATCGGATCCGATCTATGAACACCCCTACCGACTTGCTTATCACGAAACAACACAGCCCCTCTGAAATTTTAACACATTTCTTAATCCATTATTACACTAGAAAGAAAACCTGTGAGGCAACTTCAACACATTTCGTAATCCATTTCTATCACCTTTTTAATTTTTATCCGCTACAAGAGAGGAGTGACTAAAAATAACATATCTTTGCTTGGTGTTTAAAAACTAAAAACAAGAATATCCAAAAGGCAAAAACATATACAAATAATAATTATGACAATTGAACTATGATTAGTGTGAGTACAATTGACATCTCAAAAGACTATGAGCCTTAGTGACCCAAAATGGTCTTAGTCATAGTCGCTAGAAAATGCATGGAATGGTCCATTTGCTAGAAACTTCTCAGTGTAGGCTTGGATCCATGAGTCCTTATTCCTGCATAACATAAAGGGACTTGGTAGTCAAAATTGGCAACCTTTGATCAATTTCAGACAGTCAAAATTATGTGGAATTCAATTATGTAAATTTTGGATTAACTTTTTACTTTTACTAGTAGTATATCTATTCTTAATATCATATACTTAGATAAGTGAAATCTACATAGCAATTGGATATTGAAATTAACATGTGATTATTTCAGTTCAAATATGTGAGAATTTCAATTATCTAAACGTTGATTTAACATTTGCCTTTGCTAATAGTATATACCTCTGCTTAATAACACACTCAACAACACATAGACAACTGAAATGCATACCTATTTGAATTGCAATAATCATATGTCAATTTAAATGTCCATATTTAAACCAAAAAAAAAAATCCCGAGTGTACACTAGGGACAATCATAAGAATCATTTGAGATATCAAAATCTAACCCGGAATCTCCTTGGCCGGACATTCTCTGGGCTGTGGCGAGCATAAGGGGTATGGCGTCTAGGAGTTTCACTTTTATAATGATCTGCCGCCGTTGTTGACACTCTGTTGGTCTTTTCTTGAGTTTGATTTCTCGTGTTCCGAAAAAATCCATCTCTATCCCAGCTAACTTCATAATCAGCCTTTAATCTCGATCCTTGCTGTCAATAAACAAGAAATTCTACTGTCACTCATCACAAACAAATCTAAGTTTCCAATTTCCATCATGTATAATTCACAAATTGATGCAAGTGTGAGGCAGCTTTATACTTCCAGTTTAAGCAATTGCCATAACACTTCTGACCACAGTCATTGACAGTAAAATGAACTGATCATCTTACTATAGACATCCAAAACAGAAATAGTGACAAATGACAATAAAGATGTGAACTTCAGTGTAGTAAGAAACTATGCTTATTTCACAGTGGAGTTACCAAACATAAGTCAGAAACAAGCCAATACCTTTTGCAATGAGCGACCACATAGAACTCTCAATGCATCATGGAAGTCTCTATATTTTTCAAACTGAACCACAATCTTACAGTAAAGGCCTGAAACCAGGTCTCCGCTGTCTTCATTTGCATCCTTACCTGGATCATTGTCCTCAGCAACATTAAGATTCCTATTAAATGTAAGTTACAGAACAAGAAAATTATGTACACCCATAGTAAGGTGAAATATGATAATTCCCATATAAGTATCAGTATAGGGTGGAATATAACAACATTTAACAATAAGTACAGCAAATTAAGAAGGTTCATTGTACTGCTTAAAAAGGTCAAAGAAACAAAATCATGGAAGGAAAAAATATAGCCTTCACCTCCAACCTAATCATGATTAAAAATGTTTGTTCCTTGAAAAAATAAAATCATTGAAAATCAAATACAAGATAAAAACATCCTTTAAAAACAATCAATTCCTGCAAGTACCTTATCTTGCCAAATGTTGAGAAGATGGTATGTGTGACTAGCATGGAAGGCTTAGAAGAAACTCTAGGCTCAGCAAACCATCGTGAGGGAACACCCCTCAAAATAATCGTATCTGGTTCACGCTTCCCTCTATAGTACCCTGCAGAAAGATCAAACCTTTACACCTAATTAAAAATACAATCCAACCCTTCCCTTTCAAATCACATCAAGAAAAAACCAAAAATCAGACGCAAAAAAAGAAGCAGCTCAAATTAGTTCCCAAAAATGATCTTCGCATCAAACTAGTCCTCTAGAGATTTTGAGCATCAATCTCATCCTTCAAAGTTTAAAATAAACACTAAGTCAATCTTCTAAATTCTAATGTATATTAGGCATCAACTTTAGTACTTAATTTACGAAGAGACTCTAATTCGATGTACTACAAATCTTTCTAGCAAGCCTTTAAGCACTTAGTAATAAGAACATGAGTGAACGATCAAAGGCCAAACCACTCCCTGAAGTTGATAATCGTCTTCAATTTCATCCTTGAAGTGAGCACCTAAGTACAAACCTGACCAATTTGACTACCATAACAAAAGCTGCTAAGCCTTTCTCACTAGCTCGGATCAGCTACATTGATTAAACTTGACCACTTTTACTCATTTTTGAAGATTTCAAGGACCTTATAGACATATTTATAGTCATTACCACTTTACGTTACTACTAATTTCATGGTTTACACAAAATATAAGAAGAATGAATGCAGAGACGAACCTCGAGTATCAAACGCAAAAAACTGTTCCCAATCTTTCTTCATTGCCTCAAAATCATCCGAAACGGGAACAGCAACATCAAGCTTGAACTTAACCCCTTCAAGATTCAGCTCAATCCCGTTCATCTTCTCCACCAACCTCTTCCTCCACTCCCAAACCCTCTTCTCAACCGCACCCTCGCCTTCCTCATCTTCTTCTTCAATGAACTCGAGATTCCAGATCCTGAGAGTCCCCGAAGCAACAGGCTCCTCGCGCTTCCGCTTCTTGAGGTCCCTCACGCGCTTAACGTCGAGGTCGTCCTCGGGAATCGCGAGGGAATGAGTGGTGTGAAGGTAGTCGATCAGAGCGCGCTTCATCTTCCACTCGTCGACGGAGGTAACGGTTGCGGCGAGAGGGTAGATAGTGAGCGTGAGCTTCACGCGCGGGACGAGCGTGAGGCCGCTACTGTTGTCAATCTCTAACGGTTTCGTTGGGCGAAACGGCTTTGACCGTTGGGGTTGTTGGTCCTTGCTGTTGCTCATTGTCCAAACTCACAAATTCTCACAACACTTCACAGTCACGATAAAATGAGATTCGGATTCGAAGCTGAAGAAGACGAAGAAGAGAGGGTTTTCTGAAGCTGGTGCTGACGCTGCCACTGTAACCGTGATACTGGCGGCCAACGACGAAACGCCGTCGTTTTCGTTTACTAAAATGGTTGGTGTTTCTTTTATTATTTATTTGAATAAATATCAGATTCAATATTATTCAATTTTTTATTATTGTAAAATTATTTTTATAACTTTTATTGTTTAGGAAATTTAAAATATAAAATTTAAGATAAAAAAAATATTTAGCTAAAAGTTATTTGCTTAGTTAAACTCTATTTATGTATTTATTTTAAAATTAACTAAAAAACTAATTTTGATATTAAAAATGTTATAGAATTATCTAATCAGAGTTTTACAGTACACAATTTTAAAAATAAATTACTTTTAATAATATTTCAATACACAATTATATATATATATATATATATATATATATATATATATATATATATATATATATATATATAATTCTTTTACATACATAAAATATAATTTCAATAATTAATTCTTACACATTCAATACACAATTATTCTTATCATATCCAACAAAAAAAATATCAGTCCACCGAAAAAAAATATTTCAATTGAGATTTTTAAGTGTTAGACTGTTATTAGCAGAAAATTTTAATTTTTTTAATAAATATATTAAATATTTGAATTATGTATGTTTTTTATAAAAATATTTCAATTGAGAATGTTAACATGCAATTGCTTGGTTGAGCTGCTCCAATGGTTTTTTGCGAATTGACCAACAAGCTTCATCCGAGAGAGTGTGTGTGTGTCCTTAGTTATGAAGTTAAGTTTGAAGCTTTGTGTAGCACTGTGGCTTCTTCCTTCTTTGTGGTTTCTGCGAATTTGAGCTCTTCGAAAGTTTCCATCGGTTCCTCGCATTATTACTCACACAGGTTAGTTGCGACTACTCACTCCATTCATGTTTCTATTGTCATTCCCCATTTTGATTTTCGCTCAACCTGGTTCGAGTTTTGCAACTGGGTATTATCTATTATGCTCTCCATGTGTTCGATGAATTTCCTCAGTGACACTTAGGCTCTTTTGCATATTAATCAAATATCTCTATATTAGACATGCTATTACTAGTATATCAAACGGCACGTTTTTGAAAAATAATAACTTTTGAAATTAGTTGAGATGAAATTTGTTTATAACTTAACTAAGGGGTCTTGGTTCATGTCTTGAAAATAGCCAAAAAAATATATTTTTTTATGGATTATTTATAATAAAAGGTATTTTAGTAAAACAAGTTGTGCACCAACTCAGTAGATTATTATTTAGTGAATTTAAAAAAAAATTACCTTTTTGTGCAAAACTAGTAGAAATGATCGAATTGCATTCTTCTATTAGGGCAGTTGGATAAAAGTTCCACGGATTTGTGGTTGGAATTTACTTCATCAAATTACTATAAAATCTGAAGCAGGCCTCATTTCCCTCATTCAAGCCACACACAATCATCCAAAGTTGGAAAAGATCTTGAGTTACAGATGGCTTGTTCAGACATATTTGTACTTGTTCAACCCAATGGATATATAAAAGACACTGTAGGTGGTGCAACCTTTCAAAGTTGGGATCCTCTTTTGATGAATTTTGATACTGATCATCAAGAGTCTCTACTTGAGTTGAAGAATCTGATATTGGCAAACATGGGTGAACTTGGAAGAAAGAAGATATCTCATATGGCATATAAGTTGCATGGTATAATAGGTCCCCAATTATCTGACAGTCGGGTTATTTGGCTCACCTCTGACCAAGACATTCACTTGATGTTTGATTTCCATGTCTCAAATTGTGAGCTACGGTGCATAGAGTTGTACATTAAAGTTGAAGACATGATTAGTTCAGCCAGTTCGAAAGCCAATCCGCAAGTTGTTCAATCGGACAATATTGAGAGTACAATCACCAGTGATATCCCCAAGTTTTGTGTTCCCCAACCGTGTTGAAAATGTGAAAGTTGATGGAAAAAGAACCAATGTTTGTGCAAGCCCAGGTGAGTTCTCTCTGTGATGAGCTGTTTATCAATCAATTCAGTTTTCAAGTGATTTGTCAATTTTGCATATATCAATTTGCTAAACCACATCCATAATACCATATCTTAGTAAAAGAGGGGGAAAAGAAATCTAGGAAGAAAAACTCAAGAATGGAGTGAAATCCAGTTAAATAAAATATTGACAAATTTATGTTTCAATTTACCAATTATTTACTTTTTTTAAGAAAAAAATAAAATAAAATATATAATGTCCTCTTTTACTCAGCTTCTTTGGTGCTGACTGCTGAAGGGGAGTGTTATGCTCTTAAATCTTAATCATCTGCCAAGGCTACTATCCTGCTGTGTAAAATTTTGATTACTATGCTACTATGCACAATATTGCAAATAAAATATACTTTGTTTTCTGACTTGAGTTTCTTTCTCCTTTATTGCAGCTAACATGGCATCAAGAGGTGTTGCAGTGGACAAACTCTGCCTTCCACCCAAGACTGCGAATATTGGAGGTGCCTGCAGTGTCTTTCCACCTCCAACTTCAAAGAAGTCTTCATTTGTGGACACGGGTGCTGATCTAGGACTTTCACCTCCGATAAAAATGCAAAAAATGGTGGATGGCAAAGGGAAGCCGGTTGAAAATGGTGTGCTGATCCCCGACATTGAGGAGTCCAATGTGTATTCCAAACCCTTCCAAGCCCAAGATATGTGCCGCAACTTGGAGCCACCTATCACCTCCAAATCTCAGATGGTGCTAGAAGGCCGAGTTAAGGAATTGGAGATCCGCCTTGAGTCAAAGGAAAACAAGAGAGCTGCCTTAGAGGAATTGAAGGTTACTTTAACCGCCAAGATTAGTAATCTGGAAAACAAGCTGAAGGAGGCTGATAAGGAGAAGAAGGCTCAGTTAAGAAAGGAGAAAACAGCATCAAAGGGGATAATTGAGCCGTTGGAGGCAGAGGTCAAACATCTGAGATGTTCCGTCCTTGAAGCAAAGGAGGGAGCACACAAGAACATCATGGAGCAAGTGTGTCTTCTGGCTCTGGGTATTGACTTTTTGCTTGTTCACCCTGATAATCGAGTTGTCAATGGGGAGATTGTATGATAGGAGCCCATTAACAACAGCTGCTACTTCCGGCCCAATACAAGAAGCTGAAAGCAATGAGAAAGCAATTGGGCCAGAGAAACCGTTAGCAGAGCAGAGAAACAAGCGTGTGAAGAAGCAACCAGCTTGGATGAAGGACTACGAGCTGTGAAATAGAGGCGCAACTTTTTGCTTGTTCACCCTGATAATCGAGTTGTCAATGGGGAGATTGTATGATAGGAGCCCATTAACAACAGCTGCTACTTCCAGCCCAATACAAGAAGCTGAAAGCGATGAGAAAGCAATTGGGCCACAGAAACCGTTAGCAGAGCAGAGAAACAAGCATGTGAAGAAGTAATCAGCTTGGATGAAGGATTATGAGCTGCGAAATAGTGGCGCTGTAGAGTAATAAAATTAGAGGTATCACTCTACAGCGCCTCTATTTCACAGCTTGTAGTCCTTTATCCAAGTTGGTTGCTTCTTCACACGCTTGTTTCTATGCTCAACTAACGGTTTATCTGGCCCAATTGCTTTCTCATCGCTTTCAGCTTCTTGTATTGGGCCGGAAGTAGTAGCTGTTGTTAATGGGCTACTATCATTGTAAATCCCAAGAAGGATAGTGTACCCCAAGTTACTTATGTTATGGAATTTGGATGCAAACGTCAAATACATCCAATGCTGCGTCCATGAAGCAAAGGAGATATCACATGGTAACACATGGAACAAGAATGGTAGTGAACCCAAGTTCGTTTTGTTGGCAAGCACTCAGGTGCAACGTGATTGCATAGGCAAACTGCAAACACTTCATGCTACAATAGGATAATTTCGTTGGTTATGTATTAGCTTTATTTTTGAAATTTTAAATGACACTCACTGCAAGGTGTAAAATTAAAGTGACTATTACATATATTTTTTGGTGTCCAACTCATCACATATATATTAGAATTAAATCAACTCTAATTTCATATATTGGTATGAATTTGTTTATTCATATATGAATCATTTTGTTAGAAAAAGATAGTAAAAAAGGGAATTGCTATGGTAATGAGTTTGACTATTTTTTTACCTAATTGTCAGTTTGTCACTGTTTATATTAAACTAATTAGTTTTCATTCTTTTGCCATGGTGGCGAGTTTGTGACTATTTAAAAAGAATAATATTACATGATCAATAAATATTATCATTTTGTGTCCGTACTCCGTACTTGGCCAGCAATAAAATTTGCATACACTTATTAAAATTTGCAGGTATAAGTTAATAAAATTTATTTGTCGAACACAATTGAATTATATATGATGTGAGATTTGAACAAGAAACTTTAGGAATGAAAAACAACTTAGTAAATATTAGAAATACAATTTCACTAATGAGTCCAATCCCTCCTTCTCAATTTCACATCCTTGCATGGACACAAATTTTTGTCCCTTAATATTGCATGTATGTTCTGCACTCACTTGTTCCTCTTGGAGGAACACTCAGAGCTCCACAAGTGATACACGTTTTACCAATTGATGATGTTGCTGAGAATTCTAGTCAAGACAACATGATCACTAGTGAAAATAATCCAGGGCATGTTTTTGTCATGCTGCTAAAATCAGTTAGGATTAAGCCTTAATCATTTGTGCTCATTTGTGTTCTGCAGATTTATACAAAACCATTCACCATGATGCCTGTATCAGCTGTGGAACGTCCAGGAAATTTGTGAGTGTTTTTAGTAAATAATCTTGGTTTAATCCTTTTAGGTTGTTTTCCATGCTACTCTCCTCTCATGCTTTCGGATGGTCCCAAAAATCAATTCCAACCAAATTAACTCGATTTCTATTTTTGTCAATCACAGAATGGTAGAGATTGCTGATTTCTTCCAACAAAATTTGCTCATTTCTTTCTGACCTTGATTTATTTATTCATTTTGCTTTCAAGAATTTGTTTTTATCATTTATTGATTGTAGATTGATCCTTGTTGAAAGAGCTAGCTTCACATATCAAGGTCAAACACAAGTTACTTCTGTAGTTTCGACTTTCGACCGAACTTGTGAATTAATAATTCTCAAGATTATATATCTCCCTGGAAATTATACTTGCTTATGATAGTGGTTTGGCAATGTTGCTACTAATTCAATGCAAAACTCATCAAATTTTTTTACAGATTAATTGAATAGTTTCTCTGAAAACCAACAAGAAGATTTATTTATATATTATTCTACCAGTTTCAATCAACAACTTTTATTCATGAATTATGATAGATTAGTGTGGTTGAGTGCAGAATGATGCAAGCTTTGGTGGACAAACTCGTGCCACTGCTACTTCTGCAGATGCTTCAAGATTATGATGAATGGGTTCAAAATCAATTGGAAAATACTACTTAAAATCTGGATTCTAGTTAATAAATTATTGGGCATTTTACCAAAATAAAACAATTGAGTTTCAAATTTACCGAAATACAACTTTTACAAAATGGATATCAAAATACAACTTTTAGTAAACTATGTAAACCGCGAGAGGGATCCCATGGATTCCAAACATACCCCTCCAGCGGTTTAAGTTGAAGCAAAATTTGTCCAGAAATCGCGGATAGACATAAACTTCGAGTTCTTTTGCCACTGAACCTAACACATGTTTCATCCAACAGCAACCATGAATGGATCAAGCACCTTTAATGGATCAACCAACGAAATTTTCATGGTTGAGGAAATCAATACCGAATTGGTGCAGTTAATACCCTGCAGAAAGATCAAACCTTTACACCTAATTAAAAATACAATCCAACCCTTCCCTTTCAAATCACATAAAGAAAAAACCAAAAATCAGACCCAAGAAAAGAAGCAGCCCAAATTAGTTCCCAAAAATGATCTTCGCATCAAACTAGTCCTCTAGAGATTTTGAGCATCAATCTCATCCTTCAAAGTTTAAAATAAACATCAAGTCAATCTTCTAAATTCTAATGCATATTAGGCATCAACTTTAGTCCTTAATTTACGAAGAGACTCTAATTCGATGTACTACAAATCTTTCTAGCAAGCCTTTAAGCACTTAGTATTTAGTAATAAGAACATGAGTGAACGATCAAAGGCCAAACCACTCCCTGAAGTTGATAATCGTCTTCAATTTCATCCTTGACCAATTTGACTACCATAACAAAAGCTGCTAAGCCTTTCTCACTAGCTCGGATCAGCTATATTTGATTAAACTTGACCACTTTTACTCATTTTTGAAGATTTCAAGGACCTTATAGACAAATTTATAGTCATTACCACTTTACATTACTACTAATTTCATGGTTTACACAAAAAATAAGAAGAATGAACGCAGAGACAAACCTCGAGTATCAAACGCAACAAAACTGTTCCCAATCTTTCTTCATTGCCTCAAAATCATCCGAAACGGGAACAGAAACGTCAAGCTTGAACTTAACCCCTTCAAGATTCAGCTCAATCCCGTTCATCTTCTCCACCAACCTCTTCCTCCACTCCCAAACCCTCTTCTCAACCGCACCCTCGCCTTCCTCATCTTCTTCTTCAATGAACTCGAGATTCCAGATCCTGAGAGTCCCCGAAGCAACAGGCTCCTCGCGCTTCCGCTTCTTGAGGTCCCTCACGCGCTTAACGCCGAGGTCGTCCTCGGGAATCGCGAGGGAGTGTTGGGGTTGTTGGTCGTTGCTAATTAAATTATTTGATCATATACTGAAAGCAAGATTATAAAAGAAAGAAAGAAAAAGAAAATCGAAAGAACTGATAACATTCGAACCACAAATAACAAACAAAACTATTGTTATTAAAATAGTTTATTAAATCTTACAAACCATAAATGTTAAGCAACAAACTCATTATGTATCAATACTTTGTACAACTCATTATGTATCAACAGACCTAAGAAACCCTACGGCATAGCCATCAAGCCCAAACCATTCAATCTTACAATGTCATCAGAATAGTTCTAATTACATAAACCATGAATAAGGTTGCAAGAAAAACAATCATAGCCAAGTTGCAAGATAATATGAATGAAACAGGGTGATATAAAGGAAAGGATGATCAAGAAGCCTGTCTGCAGTCCACCTCTTGCTAGGATCCTTCATAAAACACTTTTCCAGAAAATCATGGCAGAAAAAACCGATTCCCTGCGGCTTCTTGGGTGATAGTTTATGATGCTCAACCAAGTACCTCAACTCCTCAATAAGCAAAGGGCTCTCACTCCAGGCAGGCAATCCAGTGAGCATTTCAATCACTATGCAACCAAGTGCCCATATATCCATCGGAGCATTAATATGACCGGAAAACGCTTCCGGCGACAAGTATGACGGCGTACCTCTTGGCTTGGACTTCCACAACTCAACATCTGCTTTCTCCTCTTTGGTTTTCGATAATCCAAAATCTGCAATCTTCAATTGATAGTTTGCAATCTCTTTATCCAATGAAGGAAACACAAGAATGTTCTCCGGCTTGAGGTCACAGTGGACGATTCCTTTGCGATGAATATGTGAAAGTCCTTTAACAATCATGCGTGCATAGACACTCACCTCGGTCTCGGGAAGAGGTTTCTTGTGGATCAAGTCAGCCAAAGAACCATAAGGAGCATACTCCAAGAAAAGATTGTAGAATTGATGTCCGTGCTCTAATGTGGTCTCAGTTCCAAAGCATTCAATAATTTCTTGGCAACCACTACTTTCACCTTCCCAAAGTGATTTAAAAATCTGTTCTTCTTTCTCCAGTGAGAATGCCAACCTGGGAATGGAGCTCTTTACAGCAATGAAGCTGTGAAACCGATTTTGTTCATCAACAAGAATGGCAAGAGAAACAGTGCCATAAGAACCTGCTCCCAAGACCTCCACCTTCTTCCATTGTAAATCACTCATCTTGGACCGATGTTTCTTACTCCTGAATCAACATCAAAGGTTACATGCATGATGCATTAAGTGATCAAATAATTTTATTTATGAATATACAAATTTTTTGCATACCTGCAGTTGCCTAGTTCTTTTGGCTCTTCTTGGGGATTCTCAACTCAGCTTTATTTTCGATTAAGGATTAATTATTACTGTGTTGGTTATAGCTTGTGGCTATTCGTATAAATTATTTGTATATATAATAGAACTTTGTGTTTGATTAAGGATTCTCAGCTCAACTTGAACGAGTTACGCGTTTATCTTATTAACGGAAAGATAACAGTTGATTTGCATATATAATAGAAAGTATAAAGACAGTGTTAGTAGGAATAATTTAAATCAAAAAACAAATTAAAAATCTTGAAATATATCTATCTTATAACAGTTTTGAACCAATTTTAATTTTTAAACCCAAATAAAAAGTGAAATATATCTTATCACAGTTTTAAATCCAGATTTTGTTAGTAAAAAAGTTATGAAATAGAGATAATTTAATTTCAAAATCTTTGTCTCTTTTTCATGGTATTTATGTCTACTATGATCTCCATAATTTCTTTTAAATTTTAAAAGTCAACCAAATATCTAGTCTAGTTTGATTATCCAAAAATTCAAATAGATATAATTTAAATTAATGATTTAATTTAATTTAATAAAAATAAATGTATTCATTTTGCTATATCCATATGATTAATTATGACTAGTATTTTAATTTCCAATATTTCATTCTCAAATCTATTTATCCATCTACTTATCAAGTCTAATTAATTATTCAAAAATTTAAATAGATATAATTTAAATTAATGATTTAATTTAATTTAATTTAATAAAAATAAATGTATTTGTTTTATTATACTCATAAAATTATGATTAATATTTTAATTTTTAAAACCAAATAAACATAACTGAAAAACTATTAGACAAACTGCATGTAATGTATTATCCGTAAAAAATATCTTGATAAATAATGCTCCTTTGTGTTTTTAGAAATAAAGATTTTTTATTTATATAAAGGTATTCATTAATGGTTCTTATCATAGTTTTTTTCCCCATTTTTTTCTGCAAATATTAAGAATTTTAGGAGATACATATTGGTTTAAATATTTCTACCCGGTGATTGCATTGAAATGATCACTGAATCTGAGGAGAGTTTAAAGTTTATGGTTGGGTTCCATTAACAAAAACAAGCACCTAACATGGCAATGAATATTGGTTCTATCATTTTTCTCTTTTAAAATATGAAGAGATGTAATTTTGTGATCAAACCTCATATAATTTGGAAACTCTTGCTTTCAATGCTGGGTTAATATGTTAGCTCTAGATGCTAATTTTGCAAAGAGTTCTTGATTAATACAAAATTTACAATTGAGTGAAGAGTAATAAAACATCATGTTGAATATGTACATGTTACAAAAGGATTCGGTACAAAACCAAAGCTCATCAAGAAAGTACAGTAGTATATATCACATCTAACATGTCCATTCCCTGTTTCATCTCCATCTCATGCATCTTATGACTTGTGATACCACTACTACAAGAGAGAGCTCTTGATGAACAATTTTAAAATAGGAAGGGGAAAAAAAAAAAAAGAAAAGGAGAACCTTTTAGCAACAAATGAATAACTGAGCAAATGCTATGGTTGGCTATAAATATCAAGTCCCAAAGCATTTGAAATGTTAAATTAGCTTGAAGCAAAAGCTTGTCATTCCTCATGCTCTTGCCAGCTACAAACTGATATCATCACGTGTGTCTAAGCCTTCTTCCTTCTACATAGCGCGAATCGCAATTAAAACTGCAGAGATAACGATAAGTGTAAGCTACATTACATACAAAATACCAAGGACGATGTATCATATTTTTATAGTGACAGATGAGGAAACGACCAGAGTCTATGGTAATTGGGAAGAGATGCTGAACAAACATGGTGCTAAAAAGTAACAAGTTATTCAACAAAGTCATGAGCCATGGTTTACTATATGATATTTGGAAACTCCCCAATAATGAGCAACAAAGTCAACTCAACAAAAGAGGGAAAAAATAAGCAGGAAGTGATGGCAACATGTGCAACCTTTTCCAACTAAGGAATCAACTATAACCTAGAGATTATATAGTAAACCCAACTTATAAGCAAGAAGGCCATTCAATTATCAAATTACTTAAATTCCAAAGTTGCAAGAAGGTTTTTATCACTAAGAAATTGAAGGACATGCAAGTACACTTGTGTCTATATGAATGTGGAACACACGGTTGCACAGAGATACAAACAACTTACCAATCAAGCAAAGGAGAACAACAATAGAAACTGTTATTCGAACTGGTTGACTGTATCGCATTTGGTATTGAGATCTTCGAATCTGTCTCTGAATAGCACCATACCATCCATAAAGTTGCTTGTCATAAGATTCATCAGAACTTTCAAGACAACTCTGACTTTTTTCAAAGGATGCCTTGTTGCCCTTTTTCAATTAGATAAAGAAGGAATTAGAGTATTAGTAAACCAACCAATGTATAAATTTTCTTTCTTTAATAAAAGTGCTACTGAAGTATGTTTCCATATCAGCAAAACAGCAAGATCAGGTTAAGAACAAACCTTTTTCAATTCGGTCATTGGAAGTAGCGCATTATCGGGTTCTTGATGATTCAGCTTTCTATAACCATTCCTAGGCCACTTCAACACAGGTACGGATCCCATCGAACTAAGAAATGCCGATAAACTTGCTACCTTAGGCATAGGACCGGAGGAACCACTGGACGAACTCCATTGCTGCGCATCATCAGAAACTGCAATTTTCCAAGAACCAATATCAGCACTAGCACTAGCTGCCCTACGATGCGCATTTAATCTATCTTCCTTTGCTTCACCCAACCCAGACAAAGCATGTGCATTCTTTGAACAATTACTGACTGAATTGGTATCAACTAATCGCGGATTTCCGGTCGCTGGCATTCCCGAAAGAAATAATGCAAGTTCATCTTGTTCTCCTTCATCCAAATGCGCCCAAGGCCGAGGTGCCTCACCACCCGATTGGTCTGATTCATATAATGAATACTCAACTTTTGTGATCTTCTCATCAATGGCAGCAACAAAATCGCGGTGCCTATTTCTTGTATCCTCAATTGAGCTTCTGCTATAGCTCGACTTAACTGCCCGATTGAATTCATCTAACTGCATAGTGCCCACATAACATGTAAGCATGTAACAACAATCTCAAGATGACATACAAAACACAGTTTTTAATTTTTCTATTTCTATTTTCCCTCCCAAATTGCTGCACAGAAAACAAAATGAGCTATTCCAAACACAAAAAATCAATTACCTGCCATTTAGCAGTGCCAAGAGCAGTATTTAGATCTCTACGAAGCTCATCAGAGTTCCACACGCTGGAATCATCTTTTGTGGAACGAATCCATGTCCTATATGCAGATTCCAACCTTGAAAACAAAAACCACAATGATAAACAAATCAACAAACAAAAAATTACCATGAGCTTCAAAACCGGTTTCTGAATTCAACATCCAATATTAGAGAATAACGTTAAACAAAAATCACAAATTGCCCCTAAATCTCTATCCAAAACCAAAATACTAGCTACAAATTACAGAGAAGAATACCACAATAATTAATAATAACAAAAGCAAATTAGAAGAACATCACGAAGGTGATGAATAACATGCAAATTAAGAGTACCTGTCTGCAGATTCCTGAACTTCTTCGGCAGCTTCAAAGAAAGGATCTTTCTCCCACCGGTCAAAATTGGACGTCATGAATAGAAATGGGTCGTCTCGAAATTTAGAAATTATGAACATAACAACGAAAATGAAAATGAATAGAAATTGGGAACAAAAGTAATTATTTTATAAACCCTAATCGCGATCCTTTCTGTCAATAAACAAGAAATTCTACTGTCACTCATCACATAAACATATCTAAGTTTCCAATATCCATCATGTATAATTCACGAATTGATGCAAGTGTGAGGCGGCTTTATACTTCCAGTTTAAGCAATTGCCATAACACTTCTGACCACAGTCATTGACAGTAAAATGAACTGATCATCTTACTATAGACAACCAAAACAGAAATAGTGACAAATGACAATAAAGATGTGAATTGCAGTGTAGTAAGAAACTATGATTATTTCACAGTGGAGTTACCAAACATAAGTCAGAAACAAGCTAATACCTTTTGCAATGAGCGACCACATAGAACTCTCAATGCATCATGGAAGTCTCTATATTTTTCAAACTGAACCACAATCTTACAGTAAAGGCCTGAAACCAGGTCTCCGCTGTCTTCATTCGCAACCTTACCTGGATCATCGTCCTCAGCAACATTAAGATTCCTATTAAATGTAAATTACAGAACAAGAAAATTATGTACACCCATAGTAAGGTGAAATATGATAATTCTCATATAAGTATCAGTATAGGGTGGAATATAACAACATTTAACAATAAGTAACAGCAAATTAAGAAGGTTCATTGTACTGCTTAAAAAGGTCAAAGAAACAAAATCGTCGAAGGAAAAAATATAGCCTTCACCTCCAACCTAATCCTGATTAAAAATTTTTGTTCCTTGAAAAATAAAAACATTGAAAATAAGAAGAATTAAACTGCTAAGCCTTTCTCACTAGCTCGGATCAGCTACATTGATTAAACTTGACCACTTTTACTTCAAGGACCTTATAGACAAATTTATAGTCATTACCACTTTACATTACTACTAATTTCATGGTTTACACAAAAAATAAGAAGAATGAACGCAGAGACAAACCTCGAGTATTAAACGCAAAAAACTGTTCCCAATCTTTCTTCATTGCCTCAAAGTCATCCGAAACGGGAACAGAAACATCAAGCTTGAACTTAACCCCTTCAAGATTCAGCTCAATCCCGTTCATCTTCTCCACCAACCTCTTCCTCCACTCCCAAACCCTCTTCTCAACCGCACCCTCGCCTTCCTCATCTTCTTCTTCAATGAACTCGAGATTCCAGATCCTGAGAGTCCCCGAAGCAACAGGCTCCTCGCGCTTCCGCTTCTTGAGGTCCCTCACGCGCTTAACGCCGAGGTCGTCCTCGGGAATCGCGAGGGAGTGTTGGGGTTGTTGGTCGTTGCTAATTAAATTATTTGATCATATACTGAAAGCAAGATTATAAAAGAAAGAAAGAAAAAGAAAATCGAAAGAACTGATAACATTCGAACCACAAATAACAAACAAAACTATTGTTATTAAAATAGTTTATTAAATCTTACAAACCATAAATGTTAAGCAACACACTCAGTATGTATGAATACTTTACTTTGTACAACTCATTATGTATCAACAGACCTAAAAAACCCTAAGGCATAGCCATCATAGCCAAGTTGCAAGATAATATGAATGAAACTGTGTGATATAAAGAAAAGGATGATCAAGAACCCTGTCAGCAGTCCACCTCTTGCTAGGATCCTTGGTAAAGCATTTTTCCAGAAAATCATGGCAGAAAAAACCGATTCCCTGCGGCTTCCTGGGTGATAGTTCATGATGCTCAACCAAGTACCTCAACTCCTCAATAAGCAAAGGGCTCTCACCCCAGGCAGGCAATCCAGTGAGCATTTCAATCACTATGCAACCAAGTGCCCATATATCCATCGGAGCATCAATATGACCGGAAAACGCTTCTGGCGACAAGTATGACGGCGTACCTCTCGGCTTGGACTTCCACAACTCAACATCTGCTTTCTCCTCTTTGGTTTTCGATAATCCAAAATCTGCAATCTTCAATTGATAGTTTGCAATCTCTTTATCCAATGAAGGAAACACAAGAATGTTCTCCGGCTTGAGGTCACAGTGGACGATTCCTTTGCGATGAATATGTGAAAGTCCTTTAACAATCATGCGTGCATAGACACTCACCTCAGTCTCGGGGAGAGGTTTCTTGTGGATCAAGTCAGCCAAAGAACCATAAGGAGCATACTCCAAGAAAAGATTGTAGAATTGATGTCCGTGCTCTACGGTGATCTCAGTTCCAAAGCATTCAATAATTTCTTGGCAACCACCGCTTTCACCTTCCCAAAGTGATTTAAAAATCTGTTCTTCTTTCTCCAGTGAGAATGCCAACCTAGGAATGGAGCTCTTTACAGCAATGAAGCTGTGAAACCGATTTTGTTCATCAACAAGAATGGCAAGAGAAACAGTGCCATAAGAACCCGCTCCCAAGACCTCCACCTTCTTCCATTGTAAATCACTCATGTTGGACTGATTTTTCTTACTCCTGAATCAACATCAAAGGTTACATGCATTAAGTGATCAAATAATTTTATTTATGAATATACAAATTTTTTTGCTTACCTGCAGTTGGCTAGTTCTTGCTCTTCTTGTGGATTCTCAACTCCAGCTTTGTGTTCGATAATTAAGGATTACTATGTTCTTTATAGCTTGTGGCTTGTGCTATTAATTATTTATATCACTTTAACGAGTTACGCGTTTGCTATCTTCTCTATCTTATCACAGTTTTGAACCAATTTTAATTTTTGAACCCAAATAAAAAGTGAAATATATCTTATCACAGTTTTGAACCCAGATTTTGTTAGTAAAAAAGATTATGAAATAGAGATAATTTAATTTCAGAATCTTTGCCTCTATTTAATAGTATTTATGTTTACTATGATCTCTATGATTTCTTTTTAATTTAAAAGTCAACCAAATATTTCTTTTTCAAATCTATTTATCCGTTTATTTATCTAATCTAGTTTGATTATTCAAAAATTCGAATAGATATAAATTTAAATTAATGATTTAATTTAATTTAATAAAAATAAATGTACTCATTTTGCTATATTCAGATGATTAATTATGACTAGTATTTTAACTTCCAAAGCAGAGTTTGGTCACTGAACAAACTCGTTCAAGTTGATTACTTATTAGACTAATTGTATGCATTATCCAAAAAAATATATTTTTTTAAAAAAAATAATAATTTTTTATTTATATAAAAAAATATCCATTAATTGTGCCTATCATTTTTTTTCTTCATTTTTTTCTGCAAGTATTAAGATTTCTAGGAGATACATATTGGTTTAAATTATTCTGCGCAGCAATTTTATTGAAATGCTCATTGAGTTTGAGGAGAGTTTAAGGTTTATGGTTGGGTTTCATAAACAAAAACAAGCACCTAAAGTGCCAATGAATATTAGTTCTATCATTTTTTGCTTTAAAATATGAGGAGACGTTTATTTTTATTAATTTAATTTAATAAAAATAAACGTATTTGTTTTATTATACTCATATAATTAATTATGATTAATATTTTAATTCTTAAAACTAAATAAACATAACTGAAAAACAGAGAGCATGACCTTAAAATGAAGATTAAAATATCCACACCAATTAAACGATTTTAATATATATCTAAATGATGTATTTAATATTAAACCTTATATCTCTTAAACTTCTACTAACTTAATCTTCATGTATATATAAGTACACCTATGACTAATCAGTGTAGAAATTCACTCATTCTAACTCTTCTCTCCTCCTCTCTGGCACCATTCCTCTCGTCAAGAAAAAATGAAACCTTGAAAAAACATTAAAGTCATTTTAACACAATACATTTAAAACTATTAGACGAACTGCATGAATTATCCTTAAAAAATATCGTGATAAATAATGCTCCTTTGTGTTTTTAGAAATAAAGATTTTTTATTTATATAAAAGTATCCATTAATTGTGCCTATCATAGTTTTTTTTTCCTTTTTTTTTTTTTTGCAAATATTAAGAATTCTAGGAGATACATATTGGTTTAAATATTTCTACTGGTGATTGCATTGAAATGCTCACTGAATCTGAGAAGAGTTTAAAGTTTATGATTGGATTCCATTAACAAAAACAAGCACCTAACATGGCAATGAATATTGGATCTATCATTTTTCTCCTTTAAAGTATGAAGAGATATAATTTTGTGATCAACCTCATATAATTTGGAAACTCTTGCTTTCAATGCTGGGTTTATATGTGAGCTCTAGATGCTAATTTTGCAAAGAGTTATTGATTAATACAAAATTTACAATTGAGTGAAAAGAGTAATAAAACATCATCTTGAATATGTACATGTTACAAAAGGATTCGGTACAAAACCAAAGCTCATCAAGAAGGTACAGTAGTATATATCACATCTAACATGTCCATTCCCTCTTTCATCTCCATCTCATGCATCTTATGACTTGTGATACCACTACAAGAGAGAGCTCTTGATGAACAATTTTAAAATAGGAAGGGGAAAAAAAAAGAAGAAAAGGAGAACTTTTTAGCAACAAATGAATAACTGAGCAAATGCTATGGTTGGCTATAAATATTAAATCCCAAAGCATTTGAAATGTTAAATTAGCTTGAAGCAAAAGCTTGTCATTCCTCATGCTCTTGCCAGCTACAAACTGATATCAACACGTGTGTCTAAGCCTTCTTCCTTCTACATAGCGCGAATCACAATTAAAACTGCAGAGATAACGATAAGTGTAAGCTACATTACATACAAAATACCAAGGGAATCTATCTATGGTAATTGGGAAGAGATGCTGAACAAACATGGTGCTAAAAAGTAACAAGTTATTCAAATTCAAATTCTCATGAGCCATGGTTTACTATATGATATTTGGAAACTCCCCAATAATGAGCAACAAAGTCAACCCAACACAAGAGGGAAAGAATAAGCAGGAAGTGATGCAACATGTGCAACCTTTTCCAACTAAGGAATCAACTATAACCTAGAGATTATATAGTAAACCCAACTTATAAGCAAGAAGGCCATTCAATTATCAAATTACTTAAATTCCAAAGTTGCAAGAAGCTTTTTATCACTAAGAAATTGAAGGACATGCAAGTACACTTGTGTCTATATGAATGTGGAACACACGGTTGCACAGAGATACAAACAACTTACCAATCAAGCAAAGGAGAACAACAATGGAAACTGTTATTCGAACTGGTTGACTGTATCGCATTTGGTATTGAGATCTTCGAATCTGTCTCTGAATGGCACCATACCATCCATAAAGTTGCTTGTCATAAGATTCATCAGAACTTTCAAGACAACTCTTACTTTTTTCGAAGGATGCCTTGTTGCCCTTTTTCAATTAGATAAAGAAGGAATTAGAGTATTAGTAAACCAACCAATGTATAAATTTTCTTTCTTTAATAGAAGTGCTACTGAAGTATGTTTCCATATCAGCAAAACAGCAAGATCAGGTTAAGAACAAACCTTTTTCAATTCGGTCATTGGAAGTAGCGCATTATCGGGTTCTTGATGATTCAGCTTTCTATAACCATTCCTAGGCCACTTCAACACAGGTACGGATCCCATCGAACTAAGAAATGCCGATAAACTTGCTACCTTAGGCATAGGACCGGAGGAACCACTGGACGAACTCCATTGCTGCGCATCATCAGAAACTGCAATTTTCCAAGAACCAATATCAGCACTAGCACTAGCTGCCCTACGATGCGCATTTAATCTATCTTCCTTTGCTTCACCCAACCCAGACAAAGCATGTGCATTCTTTGAACAATTACTGACTGAATTGGTATCAACTAATCGCGGATTTCCGGTCGCTGGCATTCCCGAAAGAAATAATGCAAGTTCATCTTGTTCTCCTTCATCCAAATGCGCCCAAGGCCGAGGTGCCTCACCACCCGATTGGTCTGATTCATATAATGAATACTCAACTTTTGTGATCTTCTCATCAATGGCAGCAACAAAATCGCGGTGCCTATTTCTTGTATCCTCAATTGAGCTTCTGCTATAGCTCGACTTAACTGCCCGATTGAATTCATCTAACTGCATAGTGCCCACATAACATGTAAGCATGTAACAACAATCTCAAGATGACATACAAAACACAGTTTTTAATTTTTCTATTTCTATTTTCCCTCCCAAATTGCTGCACAGAAAACAAAATGAGCTATTCCAAACACAAAAAATCAATTACCTGCCATTTAGCAGTGCCAAGAGCAGTATTTAGATCTCTACGAAGCTCATCAGAGTTCCACACGCTGGAATCATCTTTTGTGGAACGAATCCATGTCCTATATGCAGATTCCAACCTTGAAAACAAAAACCACAATGATAAACAAATCAACAAACAAAAAATTACCATGAGCTTCAAAACCGGTTTCTGAATTCAACATCCAATATTAGAGAATAACGTTAAACAAAAATCACAAATTGCCCCTAAATCTCTATCCAAAACCAAAATACTAGCTACAAATTACAGAGAAGAATACCACAATAATTAATAATAACAAAAGCAAATTAGAAGAACATCACGAAGGTGATGAATAACATGCAAATTAAGAGTACCTGTCTGCAGATTCCTGAACTTCTTCGGCAGCTTCAAAGAAAGGATCTTTCTCCCACCGGTCAAAATTGGACGTCATGAATAGAAATGAGTCGTCTCGAAATTTAGAAATTATGAAACACAATAACGAAAATGAAAATGAATAGAAATTGGGAACAAAAATAATTATTTTATAAACCCTAACAACTGAGAAAATCGGTGTTGGTTGATGAACAAAGAGAAGGTAATGAAAATGGGTCGTCAATATAAATAGAAGGACGTAATAAAAAATTATGGATCCGTGAGAAGTGAGAACATTTCTGATTAGTTTAGAATATAGATTCACGAGAAAGAAGCGGGTCCTAAGCGTAATTCATAGAGTTTTAGTTCTTTCTTTTGTTTGGTACATTCATAGTTTGATACAATTTTTTCCAAAACAATTTAGAATTCAATATAATATCTTTTGTAAAAAGTTAGAAAAAGGAAAGAAAAGAGTTCAATAAATCAGCATAGCTAATAAGTTATCAACTTATCATAAGTAATATTATATATATTTTTCAAAATATCAAAAATAATTTATTGAATTTTAGAAGAGAAGAGAACTAGGGTGGTTTTTCACCAATAAAATATATCAAATTAATAAGAATGAAGTCAAGTGGAGTTTGGAGAGCAATAAGTAAAGTTATTAATGGAAGAAAATTATATATTTTTTCTTTTGTTATTTGAGAGTTTAACAAAGAGATGAAGACTTTATCATTTATCAATTTTTTTAATGTATGTTAGCTGGGTACTAATTATAAACCAATTCGGGTTAAAAATTGTTAGTTTATTTGTTTGTTTAAATAAATATCAAGTTAATATGATAAGTATTTTACTTTGAGTTTAGCTATGCTCATAGAGCACAAGTTAAGATTATTATGAATAAAAAATTTTAAATATTTTATTTTGATAAATATATAATAATTACATGTATTTTTAGGATATATAATAGTCAAACCATTTTATTTTTTAATAAAAAATAAAAAATTATCTTGTTTAACTTAATATTTATAATTTTATATATATATATATATAATATTTATATTTATATATTTATTATGTCTAAATAACTCATTTAATAAAGGAATGAATGCATTGCAAAAAAACCAAAATAGAAAAAATTATAAATCTCTTTAACTCCTAAAATATCACTTCCAAATATTATTCTTTAGTTTTATTTTAATTTTTTCATACATACAAAAACAAAAAATGACTACTTGTCTATTTTTATGAAAAAAATTTACACAAAAATAATAGTATAAATTATTAAATAATTTAATTAAATATATTCAGTCAGATATATCCAATCAAATATAACTAATTATTTAATAATTTGTAATATTATCTTTATATTAAAATATCTTTAAGAAAGTAGGGAAAAAAAAAAGATTTTTTTCATTGCCTATTAATGTAAACAAAAGTCAAAGCATGAATGCCATACTAAATTCAAATATAACTGACGACACTACATTAGTCAAAGCGCAAATCGCATAGGGAAAAATGTTAATTAATTAGTTGAATTGTTCTTATTTTTGTCATGTTTTGTTTATGGTAAGTTCAGTCAACGAGATTTTGTCATAGTAAAAGACGAAGCTGTGGAGGTATTTAAAAACCGAGCGCGTAAGGATTATGGTCAACAAAGTCCTACTGCAAATATATATATATACAAAAATTTATAATAAAATTTATAACTTATAAAAACATTCAATTCATATCTATATATTTATTATATCTTACCGTTATAAACAACACAATAAATTTATAACTCCAATAATTAATTTGTTAATTTCTATAAATAATTCATTAAATATAATAAACATTCATATTATAAATGTAATAATAATATTAATAATCATAATAAATTTTACTTTACAAATATTCAAATTTCATATTATTTCAACTACTTATATAACTTTCTAATCACTATTCCTTCAAATGACATCAAATTTAGTACGAAAAATTTATTTTCTAGCTACACAACATCTCAAACTTATTCAATAGAGTATCATTCTTTGAATAATATTACCAAACAAAAAGACAATTGGTTTATCAAAGTTTGCGTAGTTCATCTATAGAAAACATTAACACCCACAAATGAAGAAGAGTCTCTTTGCTTAGAAATGATTATATTAAATGAAAAGATAAAAAAAAATATTTATTATATTTTTTAATTGAATTTACGAAAAAAATAGTTTAATTATTTTTGCTTTTTATACTTTTTATATTATTTTATAATACTTTATATATAATTATATTTTGATATTATTAAAAGTATACTTCTTTTAATATGCTATTCATTGTTCCTTTTTAACTAATTATTAACTATGATTTACTAATGCAGGAACACATCTTCATATAATTGTGAAGAGAAATATGATGAACAAATTCAAACATTTGTTACAAGAAGAAAAAGTCTATATTATAAAAAATTTAAAAATAGAAGATTCAAATGATCTATATAGGCCAATTAAAGATACAATAAACGCAAACTTTTTACTCACAACTGTGAAAGAAATTAAAGATCCAATTTTGAACATTTTCCAAGACTATTTTAAATTTGCATCACTTGAGACATTGTCTGACAAAGTGGGTCAAAGAAAAATACTAACAGGTAATTTTATTTTATATTATTTTAATTATTTTTATTAAAAAAATCTACACATTTTTGTTCTTTTATTGTAGATGTCATTGGAAAACTACATCAAGAGATTAAAAAGAAAGAAAACCATACAAATTCAAGACACATCTTTAGAAGAAAAAATATACATGCAAAAATGGAACAAGAAAACATAATAGAAAGTGCATACAACTCAACAATTCATAAATAACATGTTTTCATAAGAATCTACTACAGAAAGAAAAAAACAACAATTCTAACAATAACCAATAAAGAAAAAGGAGGACGAGCGCCACATAAAAAGACTAAGTCCATCAACTAAAACAAATGCAAAAATCAAATCACCAAATAAAAATATCACTTTGTACAACTTTAACATCCAATATTTTTTGTACTACAAATTATTTTAAACAAAGCACATTTCAAATTTAACTTTAATTCTACAAAACATAACCATTTTTAATATTTATTATATACTATTATTAATTTACCGTCCACGCGTAAGTCTTATTTTAATTAATATAAGTCCTCTATATAAAATATTTGTCACACTCTTTAATGTATGAGGATCTATAATTTAGTAAATAAAACTATTAAACGCTTCGAAAGATACTATAAAAAAAAATAAACATACATGAATTATTACTCATAAATATCACACCTTCGTATATTTTTTATAAAATTTAACTATTATAATAAATTTTTAAATTATTATTATTTTTCATTTCTTAGTTAAAAAAAAATAAAACTTTTTTTCAATAAACAAAACAAACAAACTCACAATATTATAATGATCTAAAAATTAAAAACAACTTGGAACAAAAAATCGCTAAGTATTTTTGTTTGTTCTTTATTTTCTATGCACCACTTTATTCAATTAAACTCTTTTTTTTTTTTTTTTAATTCAGAGTTTAACCATATTATGTTATGGCTAATGAAAAAACCTTATATTTAATGAGAAGGTAAGCTAAGTCTCCTCAACAATGATACAGTTAAAAGTTTAAAAAAGATTTTTTCTCTTTTTATTAATCCAACTGCCACAAGCAACTAAATATTCCTCTAAACTTTATTAAAAATAAAAAATACAAAAGGAGTCCCACAATTTCTTTCACATGCTTATACACTTATTATCCCTTTTACACAAATTGAAACCCCAATTTCCTAAATTTTCCATTTCGTGCCAGAAAAAAGAAAATTGGTTTCATTCATTGAAATTCACGCAACAGAGAACAATCTGCTCTTGCAAATTCTGAATCGAATCAAGGGACTAAGAAGACGAACTTTTTGTTATGAGAACAGAAAAACGATAATGAGCGTGAGGAATCACACCCCATTCTTCGGGACTGAAGTTCATGCTTCTTTTGAAGGTAACAACAGCAGCTTCAGAAAAAGCCAAAGGAACTTCCCAAAAAAGGGTTTCCTTCGTTGGAGTGTTGTTTCTGCAAAACAAGGATTCCCGGTAAGCCAAGCATTTAGGTTTCCTCAATTTTGTTACCCTTCCCCGTTTTAAACCCTAAAACTAACGCTAAGTCTTGATTTGATTGCAAGGCTCGAAAGGTTCAGAGCCTACATGATGGAGAAGAAAATAAAACTTATTGGCGGCATCATTGAAGCACCAAATGTTGAGAAGATGATCTTTCTTGAGATGATTCCTCCTAGCAATTTCGCACCAAGAAGAACTCGCTAGATTATAAGTTGATGCAGAGGTCATATTCCACTTCTTCAGAACCTGATCATGGCACACTTCACCTGACGGTTCTACGAGCCCTACTTTCATCCCAATCAGCCGCCCCTTCCCATCCCGAGCCTCAAGAACCCTCATAATCGCTGCGTCTTTGTGTGCCAAGAACTTGCACTCCTCGTTTATCTGCTTCTCCGGCATCGCTAACCGGCTGTTATTAGGCTCCAAGTCTGTCTTTGTTAACTTCCTTTGCATCACAAAAGTTACATCAAATCCTTTCAGGGAAGCAATAATCGCCTTGAAAATTTCCGGAAGCTCTGGAATATCAGTCTTTGCTGTTGATGTAGATGCCAATGTGGATACTGTTGAAGGCAATGTAAATGTCAATGTGGATGTTGAAGGGGATGTAGATGGCAATGTGGATTCTGTTGAAGGCGATGTAGATGTCGATGTGGATCCTGTTGAAGGCGATGATGCAGCAGTATTCTTCTTATTCAGCGTTCTCTTGCCTTTATTCTCTTTCATGCTTGCCTTTCCCAGAGAGTGGTGCATCTTCAACGCTTTGGAGAACCTCTTGAGTTCCGCACGGTCCTCCTCGCAGTAGAGACTCTTGTTTGCCTTAATTGCTGCCCGGTTCACTTTGCAGTACTCCGGATCGTGTAGGGACACTACGACGTCAATTCTTGTAAGGCAGAATGGATTAGGAGCCATAGCTTCTATTGTTTTCAAATCCAGCTTCAACAACTCCTTCAAAGCTTTCTTGCTTCTCATCTTGGCAACCATGACACTAGAAACACTTTCCAAAAACAGGTTAGACTTTTTTTTCACAAGAATGTGAGACTCATGAATCAGAATTTATAGGATGTGCTTTATTTAGAGTTTAAGATATGATAAAATTAAATACTTTCTGTTTTTAAAAATCAATTAAGGAAGATTTTGATTAATTTTAACCTGTGTAAGTTTAATTTAAGATATGATATGATATGATAAGATACTGTTTCAAAATAATTAACTGGATACAACACAAGTTTTCACTCCACTTTGTTTATGTTGTTTCCAAATTTGTTTTCGTTCAAGTTTAACTGGATAGTGGATACACACAGTTTTAACTTTTAATTGAATGTTAGATATGATTTTAATTTTGATTTGAAAATTTTTAAGGTTTTAACTGATTTTTCCACCCAAGCATTTTTCTATCACTTAACTGATTTTTTTTCCACGTAAAAAAAAGAAACAGATTTTCTGTTATTTCCCTTTTTTTGTTCTCTCGTCTTTTTGTTGTTTCCAAGTTGGTTTTCATTCAAGTTTAACGATGTTCGTAGTTTTGATTTTGACTTGTTTGCAAGACCAGAGGAAGCCATGTCTGTTTTAATGACTCTTTTAGTAGTTTGAACTAAAATTTAAAATTTGAATTTATATTTTATATTATATTTTATTTAAATTTAAATTAAGATAATTCTGTATTTATATTTGTGTTTTAAAATTAATAAATGATAAAATAAATAAAAATTGTGTTCTTCATTTGAGAAAATTTAGATAAGCTCTTTTTTTTTCTGAAAAAAAAAAGAAAAAGTTTTGGAGAACTAATTCCTCATTTTTTAATATCTTGACTTTGTGTTGATTTCCAATCTTTTATACAGAGACTAGTATTTAAACAAAGTTTCTACTACACTTTTTTTTTTAGTGTTTCCTGTTAGTTGATGTGTGTATCATTTCTATTCGTGTGTTGTGCAGACTGGACTATTTGTATATGACATTTTCTGGGTTTTTTTCACTCCAGTGATGGTTAGCGGTTAGCGTTGCTAAATCATTTGATGCTCTGAAAAAGGTTAAAGTCTTATCTGAGTGAATTGAGTTTATTTTCTCCTCCTTTATATGAAGTTAAATAATATACCTTATACAATATCTTCCTAATATTGATCATTCCAATTATTTTTCAGCTTTTGTCACCCCACAGCAGATTCTACCCGTCCATTTTCAATGCTTGGCCTTGGTGACATTGTCATCCCTGGTAGGCTGACTTGTTAAGTTATTAATTATGAACATGACTATAGATACATTGATTATACAAGATTTTCATCAAGTTAGATTAATTTTCATGTCATTTGAGGCATAAGATATGATAAACATTTCAAAGCTAATGTTATAACTTAAAAAGATGTTACATTATCCTCTCCCGTTGGATCAACAACGAAGCAAGCATTACAAAGAGTGGTACTCAACTAATGCAAGCCCTTTAATTTTTACATAAAGTTAATAGTTGAGAATCATTAAATAATTTAATATATTTGGTTAAATTATCATTTAACGATTTTCAACTATCAATACTACATAAAAACAACAGTACGTGCATTTCTACCTTTAAATTAATCTAAAGAGTTAGAAACTTTAATATTCATTCATTCATTGATAATCATATCCAACTAAATGCAATCGGACTAACAACCTTATGCTGTCCATCTGACCATTTCAGATAAGCAAAGCTATTTGTGCCCAGAGCTACTGAATTAGAAGATGTGAATGTCACAGTGTAGTTCTTCTTCTCAAACAATTCAGTGAAGGTAAGTGTTTCAGGTTCAACCACAATTTCCACTAATGTGTCTGACTGGAATGACACTGAAGCTTTATATGTTCCTGGGGCACCCACATTGGTCAATGTCCTTGAGTATTGGACACTATTATTGGGTGTTTCAAAAGGAACAGCAAAAGAAGGGTAGTTGAGATCTTCAACCCTGTAGGTCATGCTTGGGACACAAGTAAAGTCTGTTCTAGCAAGAACCTTAATTTGAGAAGAGTTGTAATTTGAGGCACAGAGGAAGTTGAGGTAGTCATGTATATCTGCATCATAGATAAGGCCAGGATCAAGGGCTAGGAGTGGATCCACGTGTCCGGCACCAAAGTCAAAGGGTGTAGCTGGTTGTTGTGTGGCAATGTCCATAATAGGGTATCCATTTGTGTATGTTGTGTATGATGTTGTCATAAGGGCAGACCTTATTGCGGCAGGGCTCCATTCTGGGTGTGCTGCCTTAAGGATGGCCGCTAAACCGCTTATATGAGGGCATGACATTGATGTACCTGTTGCTCACCATCAAACTTTACTAGCATCACAAAATGCAAATTCTCAAAATCGAATTCACTCTTCAACTATTAGAACTAAAATTAGAAACTTCAAAATTTAACATAAATGAATATATTATTTTTAATTTTTTTGTATTTTATTATTTTAAATAAATTAACTGCTAAAAATTGAAACAATTTGACAGGTATTTTTGTCTTTGGCTAATTCGTTCACAATTGATTTTTGTTCAAAATCAGATTAATTTGAAAAATAATTTTGGTTAACGTAGTCAAATTTATTGGTTCAATCTAATTCTCAAAAACTATTAAAAAAAGAGACCACAATTAATTTTAATATTAGACATAAAAAAAGATATTTTATAAATTCCAAAAATTAATCAAACAAAAAGATGTTTTATAAGTTCCAAAAATTAATCACTAAATTATCTATTAGTTATTTGTGCATATGTTTTACTTGTAATTTTTTAACATTAAAATAATCATACTTTTGGTAACAAAATAATCACACTTTTAACGTTAAAGTAATAAAAATTTGAGAAAATGACAAATAGGTCCCTGACTTTTTGTCACGCGGACATTTTCGTCCCTGACCATTGAAAAATACTTTTAAGTCTTTGATCTTCACAAAACTTGGACGGATCAGTCCCTGACGGAGGCATTTGAACGGAGGGACTGATCCGTCCAAGTTTTGTAAAGGTCAGGGACTTAAAAGTATTTTTCAATGGTCAGGAACAAAAATGTTCGCGAGACAAAAGGTTAGGGACCTATTTGTCATTTTCTCTACAAATTTTCATGAATGTGAATCAAATTGATTGTGTTGATTATAAGTAATAAGCTTTTGTTAAATTATTTATGAAAGAGAAATGTTAAGAATTATCAGAATTTATAATTTTTGGTCAACACTTAATCATCGATTCAGTATAAACACTTACCGGACATAATGTTGAAGGTGGTGCGCCTACTGTCTTCTTCCAAACCAGTTGGTCCAGCAGCTCCGGTCCATCCAGCAAGGATGTTAACTCCCGGTCCGATTAAATCCGGTTTAAGTATCTTGGGCGAGATAGGATTGGGTCCTCTGGAGCTGAAAGCCGCCACCACCGGAGAAGGCTGAACATGTAGTTGAGTGCCTCCAAAGGAAACCGTAGCCGTGGCATTCGAACAAGACAAAATATAATCTCTTATGGCATCACTCGCTTTCTGCCCTAACAATGCTGCAGGAACAAGGTGTGCATCAGCAACTAACTCCTCTCCATGTTCTTCACCGTTCCCTATAAGCATTCCAATTCCACCAGCTCTCTTCACTTCTAATCCCTTCTTGAATCTTCCACTTCCTCCTCTCTTGCATAGCACAATCTTCCCGGACACTCTAGAAGGAATCAGTGTGTTTGTTTCGCAGCGGTTTTCCAATGTTGAATTGCTCACATTCCCGGCATAAACAAGTGGCAGGGGAGTGTCCAGTAACTTACTCGAGGCTTCCACGTAGAGTGATGATCCGGCGTATGTCATCCCGTTTCCGAGCCTGACGTACGCCGGAAAATCACGGTCTATGGTACCAGCACCGACAGTTGTCATCCATGGTGCCACGTTGGATATGTTTCCCGGAAACGGGCCGCTATTTCCGGCTGAAATGGAAACAAGAATTCCATGGGAGGTGGCTCTGAAAGCACCAATTGCGATAAGATCTTGGTAGTATTCGTCTAGTTTGGAGCCAAGGGACATGGAGAGGATATCCACGCCGTCTTCGATGGCCTTGTCGATGGCGGCGGCTATGTCGGAGGAGTAACAACCTCTTTTCCAGCATACCTTGTAAGATGCTACACGGGCTTGTGTTGACATTCCTCTGGCTGTCCCCGGAGCTAAGCCGAAGAGGCTCGCTCCGGAAACTATGGAACCTGCTGCTGTAGTTAAGGTGTGAGTTCCATGGCCTTCTTCATCCCTTGGTGACTTAGATTCCTTCTCTTCATTGATAGGTCCAATAGATTCTTCATGCCTATGTTGCAATGATATCAATATTCAACACAACACGTAATAAGTTTGTTAAGTTGTTTGATAAATAATGTTCCATGTAAGCTCAAATAAGATTATTTAATGTATACATGAGTAAGGTATCATAGATTCATACCCTTTGTGGAAAAACCTTGCACCAATAAGTTTCCTGTTACAGTGTGATGAATTGAAGTTCTTTCCAGATTCACATTCACCTTTCCATCTACTTGGTATTGGGCCAAATCCAGTGTCATCTAAGCTCTCATGCTCAGGCCATATACCACTGTCTAATACTCCAATAATTACTTCACTCTCTGCCACAGAGGCAGGTAAATGGGTGCTAAATCTATCCAAACTAGCAAGAGTTAGATCCAATCCAAGGAAGTATGGTGTTCTTGTTGTGTGAAGCTCGTATTTGCGCTCCGGTATGAGCGAAAGGATTCCTGGTTGCTTCGAGAGCGCCTCGGCTTCTTGGTTAGTTAGCCTTGTTGAGAAGCCATGGACTACATGCTTGTAGGTGTATAGCATCTCTGCTGATTCTGATACTGATTGCAATGATGATTCAAACCAATTGTGGTGATCATTGAAACTTGCTGGCATGGTGGACTTCTCCATGTGGACTATGTATGTTTTTTTGGATTGTTCTATGTTGTTTTCTGCTATGGTGTGTTTGGCACAGAAAATCAACAGAAGAATCTGAAGAAACTTGAATTTCAGCATCTTCATTTTGTGACTGTGTTCTTGCCAACTGAATCTTTGGCTTGTATCTTGTTTTTTTGATTTGGATATGTGGGAATGTTAAGGTATTTATTGTTGTTGATTTGGAACTCTTGAACTTTTATATATCATAGGGGCAAAGATTCTTTTACGTGATAATTGGAGGTTACACAAAAGGGTTGTTCTCAAAACAACTGAAAAATATGGACTAAGTTATAGAAAATAATTAGGCAGTGTTGTTAAATTGAATTAATAATTATTTGTGTTTGTGTATGTGTTTAGATCCATGAGAAGGTACTACTTTTCAGAAAGTTATGCAAGCTTGAACAGACCATTGTGTTAATCTCTTGTGTAGTTGTGTTGCCTCTTCACATTATGTTATGTGTATTTTACCCCTTTCTTGTTTGGTGTTTGCAATGAAGCATAGCTCGGAATTGAAATGTAACTAATTCCAATTTTCACATTTTGAGTAATACGGAGAATTAAATTTATATCTAGAATTTTTTTCCTCAATTTTTTGGTGCATATTTTTCTTATAATTCTTGTCCATGCTATATAAATTAAAAATCTGCAAGATTTATTAGATGATGTCTCTTTCTTTATTAGAGGGAAAATATTTTTAATTTTAAATTTGAATCGTACATTAAATAATGAAGCTAAAATCATACATTTACTCATTCTCTTTCTTTTACCACTATATGATTTTATTTTATTTTTCTTTCTGACCCATCAAATACGAGAAAAGTTGCTATTCTGCTCATGTACTACTAATTTGAAAAATATTTAAATTCTTTTTCCTTGTCTCTTCCCCGTGGCCAAGTGTAATGTTCATTTATAATTTGCAATTTTGCATTACTGTAATTATTATAAAGTTCTAGTTTTCTTAGGTTATTAATTACATTCAATTGTTCTTCATGCACTAAATAATTCATTACTCGTCATAATAAAGAAACGTAGTGACATAGGCTATGTTTGGGTTAATGCATCCACCACACTATGATGGAACGTTTGCTATGTTTTTGACAGTCAACCTCCCAGTTCATGAAATTTTTTATCAATTATCATAATAAAAATCTGGTCTAAAAGATTCCTTTCTTTGTGGAGTCTATAAAGAACTTTAAAGCCTTCATTGTTCGCACTTCGCAACTTGTCATACTGATACACATCTATTGCATGAATTTGTACATGTCTGCATTAGTGAATTAATGGAATTCAATAATCATAGCACCTAGTTACTAATTCCAGGACCTATAAATGTACCCTGAAGTACAAAAACTTAAAAGCATCTCACTTTCAAAATAGAAGAGGTAAAATTTTCTTTCTTTTACATAATATATAAACCGAACATCATGGGTTGGGAATTAGAAAGTCCTTGAGTATTTCCTGATTTCATACATGATTGAAGAAATGGAAACAAGATCCTTGTTCAATGCAGAACCACCAACTATCCTCTTGATGCAATCAGAGAGTCTGGTGTAATAAAGCAACAACTGAGTCAATGCGGCCCTTAAGATCTCCATACCACACAAGAAGTTGCTGAAAGAAGTTATCACGTCTTTGTGCATAAGCTCTATCGCAGCCTTCCACCTGCTCGCAAAATCCTTCACCAGTGGCTCGACTTCGGCCACGGTTATCGGCTTATCATTACTGGACGTTGAGTCCTCCGCTGAAAAGTCAAGCACAGTTAAACCAGAATATTTTCTAAAATCCATATGGAATGCATATAAGGTGTTGACATTTTCAGAGTTTTCTTATACTTACAGGCTCTGGATTTTACAAACTTGATTAAATCATTGAAATGCTCTTGTAGCAGTTCTTCCTGCATGGATTGGAGAAAGTGTCAACATGACTATGTATTAAAGCATAAGGATAAATTAAGTTCTCCCAAAACATATCATTAGCTATACTTTCCCATTTCTCCTCCTTTCAATAATTATAATTGCTTCCTTTTTCTTTTTTCTCCATAATTGATTATGTCAAAATCATTTCATCTTTAGATAATTACCTTCAAAGTAATTTATGTTTGGATGTATAAAATAGAATTTAATAGCTATATTAAAGGTGCGAGTTTTGCTTCTAGTCAAAAGCTTGAAAAAGTTGCTTATGATTATAAAGCGTTTTTTCAGCTTGGAATTATTATTTGCTTATTATCTATTTGTTTATTTTTACCAAACATGACAACCTTTTCAAAACAGCTTTTATTATTATTATTATTAAAAAAAATCTACTTTTAGATTCAAAAATACTATTTGTACACCAAAATCAGCCACCATGTATTTTTGTTCCATGTGTAGTTTAATTCATTTTTAATATGTATTTTGTATTTCAATGTGTATTCTACACTAGTGACTGATTTTGGTGTACACCTAGCATGGTTGTTTTAGATTATAAGTCGTGTTCCCACAAAATTTTTGTTTGTGGTGACACAAGATATACAAGAGATTATTGCAATTACCACAAATAATGTTGTATTGCTCTTTAGTAGCTCCTCAAAGTGCATTTGAATTTTCCCACCTTCAGGACCTGCTTCCTGGAATCAAGATCATCAGAAAATTTCAGATGAACAAAACTCAAGGAAATTCCAAATTGCTAGAGCAAACTATAGAAATCAATGTTTTATGTGATTTTATTTCATTTTATTTTTTAATTTCTTTTGGGGTCTCGTCCAAGTAACTTTTTTGTCTAATGACACCCTTGACCTTTAGATTGATGCACATATAGCTCAACTATAAAAAAAGAATCAGATTGTAGATCCTACCTTCAGAACAGCAATTGTCATATCATAATTGTTTATAAGAAACACTGTCTGCAGTTTTGGCTTTGGAAAGTTCTTGGCAAGCTTGATTATTAAGTCATCAACAGCCATTCTAAGCCGTTCCAAATTCAACTCGAGCTGTAATTAAGCACATAAATTTTGTCATGATGTCAGAGTACGTACAAAAGAAAAGTTGATGATTCTCCTTTTTTCTTATACTGACCTGACCATCTCCATACTCAGTGTTTAAGTGGATAAGCGAGGCGGTGAACTCAGCATAACGCCTCATGACATAGTGAGGATGAACATCATCTTCCCACAAAGTCCTCACATTAGCATTACGCAGGCTGCTGAGGTGCATGTCAAATACCATCTTAAATCGAGGCCATAGAGAAATATTAACCTGCCAATTCGGAATCAGCTTCAGTTAAACTCCATGGTGCATATGCTGCACAGGTTCATGGACTCTTTTATGTTGTTAATGTTAATCCATTTGAACCATCAAAATTGCATGTCCCTCAAAATTTTAAATTAAAAGTACATAAATGACACAATATATTGTAAGTGCAAGGGAGTAAGAAAACCAAGAATGTGCACAAAAAATATCAGAGGTAGTAAAAGGACTATAAAGCAAGAAGAGAGACAAAAATGCAGTGGAAGGGGAACAAGAACCCTAGGCTATTCATGAGCAGTTAACTTTATTCATTTTAAAATATTATCAGTGATCAAGAAAAGACTTGTGTTAACTGACCTTGTCTAAATAAGAATCCAAACATGGAATACGCCTCCGAGACATGATGAGCTGAAATGAGAAAAGTGAACCATTTGTAAAAGCACTATTCTTTGCCAACACAAACAACAAGTTTAGTTTCAGCTGAAACATGATCTGGGGAACGGAACTAATTTGAATGCTAACTGTGCTGAAGATTCTATTATGTGTTACACATTTCTAACAAAGCTTTATCACGGTAAGCTTGTATCACAAGCACAGATCATCATGGTATTATGCTTTATACAGTATAGGAGGATGCGTTCATCAGTATTTGCATCACAATATTACATAGATCTTCTGGATATTATTCACTTTTGGCATTTACTTCCTGAGATATGATTTATATCCCCAAACGACAACTAAATTGGGAATTCCAGGATAGGTGGAAGGTGGCTAAGATCAGGTGTTGGCATTATACCTACAATAGGACAGCTGCAACAGTAGTCAAATTAGCTCTCACTATGGTGTTTCCATGTTGGCTTTAATATGTTGTCCTTATTGAAAGGACTGAACCAGAATGCTACAAGTTGAACATTACCTGATGCTGCCGAATTATAAGAATCATAAGCATTAATCCTATAGCATCATAGCAGTTTGGAAGAATTGTATTGACGTGCTCATCAATGACACCGAAAGGACCTGACAATACCAAAGAACAAACAAAATAGTCCACTTAGAACCTGAGGCCAGAAGTGAAAAATAAAATAAAATAAAATAAAATGCCACCGTGAAAATGATACTGTTTGTTTGGTGTGTGCAAGTATTTGTATACCAAAAAGTAAAAAATAAAAAGAGCTGAAAACATTCAGAGCATTGGAGATCACTATAGAATGGTTTCACTTTAAGTTAATTGTTTCAGCACTTCAAATAAAATCCCATGCAAACATTATAAATCACGAGCTTAAATTTTCATCCCTAACACATCAGTACTGAATTTTCAATGCTACATTATTTAATTTTGCCAAGCATCCCAGCTCATTGGTGTTACTAATATAATGATCTTCTGTATAATTTGTGAGTACAGTGAAGACACTATTAAAGAATTCAGATACCTGAAAAGATTTCATAAAATACATTTTCTTCTCCAAAGAAATCTTCACAGAAATTATACCTGCAGACAAAAGAAGATAATGCCAAACATGCATATCACCGTAAGTTTTATGCACACTAATATTTTATATGACAATTTAAGAGGTACAGAAAACTGTAGTGTACTCTGAAGTAGCAGTATCCATAAGCAGCTTCTGCAAGCTCCTGAAAAGAACCTCATATGGATATTTAAGAGAACTAGCTTCAGCAATATGAGGAATCAAAGCAGGCTCCTCAATTCCCTGTTAAAAACGTGAACAATATAATAATGTCAAATCTTAGGCAGTAATCCGAAGTTCGTACAAGCTGTGGAGATCGGAGTCATCTAATGACATAAATTCCTAGTAATCATACCAGAGCCTAGGAGAAACTAAACATCACTAATAAAAGTATAGCAAATACTTCCTAAGAAGAATCTCTCTCCCTTTTTTTCTTTTCTTTTCATTTCCTTTTTTTTTATTATCAAATCAAGGTACAATTATCAATTCATAAAACCACCAACAGCACCCACAGAACCCATAGAAATATAATACAGCCCAATGAAGAAAAAGAAATCTTTCTCCAGGCAGCTTTTGACAAAACTTAGTTGTTGTATATCTTAGTTGACTCAGCATTCAGAAAATGAATATTCTACATGGTTTTCCCCCTTTTTCTAGATTGAGTTATACCTTTATTATATTGATCCTGTCCCCAAGAGCAAAAACAGCAGAACGATTCTTTAGTGGTTCTCTTGCTCTTGTGAAAAGACCACTGCTTCTGGTCTCTACACCAATTAAATCCTCCGCTGTTGCTATATCCAGCTGTAGTTTCTCCAGAGCTTGTATATAAGCACGGAAATGAGCACTGAGAACCTGCAAAAATATAACAACATTAGATTAGTTTCCATATTTCTCTTCAACTTCACTGTTTCCCTTTAAAATCAATCTATTCTACATGCACACTATTGAAGTAGCCGCTAAAAGTTGTTAATTCACAAATGTAACACGGATCAGTAATAAGACAACTGAGCTCACACAACAATCCAAACAGCAATATTCTAAAGTTTAAGTGACCATTCAAAGCATGGAGGTCAGCAATATAGTAACCAGCACAGAAACAAAGTAACAGCTTCCAGACAGCAGTTCCCTGAATATGGCAGGCCAGCACAGAGATGCCTGACGTCTCACATACTATCAATATTCATACATCCCTTTACACCCCATTGAAACAAAATTGAAGATAATTACATCAAGAGCAAGCAAAAGCGTTGTCCACTCCTCATAGCAACATCAATATTGTAGACATAGGCAAAAATTATAAATCAGTCAAAATCCCAATGGATGACTCTGATTTCAAGAGTTACCTTGTTCATCGTATCAATGTAAGCTGCTCGAACTTCATTATATATTTCCTTGCCATGTTCCTTGAGGAAAGTAATGACATATCTACACTTTTAATTTCGATTTGTTAGATTCAAAGCAAAATCCAAAGTTCACAAAGTAACTAAAATGATTTGTCAACTTATTTTCTGATATTCCCTCCATTATAAACTAGCCACATGGCCACACCTACATACACATTCTGTTACTCCTCTTGCAATCTTTGTGTCACTAATGCTTCAGCAATTAAAATTAGGCCCATTATGATTGGCCCAAGTCCCCCCATGGTTCTTATCACAGAACAAACAAATATTCTTGAGTGTTTATTCATTAACAACATTCCATGAGATCAACAGCTTGTAGATAAAATTTTAAATTTTGATTTTATAGCTTAGCAGTTATCATCATATCAAGCTACAGGGTTCTAAAAACCATTAAAAGAAACTCACTTGTACTTTAAAAGGACATTTTGTTGAAGTATTTGGATATTTGTTTTGGGTTTTCTCAACGCATACAGTTTCTGTACAATGAAGTCAAACACCTGCAGATGTATGGATAGCTATGATAAATATAATTGTTTATGTAATAACTACTAAAAATAAAATATTACAAGATATTTTATTATAGAAAGAAAAGCTCATGCTAATACTTTTACAGTTATTGACAACCTTAGACACTGCTTTCTGCCGGAGTTTTTCAAGCTCAGGTTGAACATCTTTTAGAGCTTTTGAAGCTTTAACCATGGGATCCACTTCTACAAACTTTAGTTTCTTACTCAGAGTCTCAAGTGTTCTCAGATATTCCTCATTGACCTGGAAAAAGTCCAAAAGATTAAGAAAGGAAAGGGGAAAAGAGTAACCAAAAGGGAATGAAAGTATAGCACATGAGTATGCTAAGCATAGGCACATCATATATTGTGTAGTGTCCAGGGATTTTAAAACATATAAAGCAAAGGCTAAAATATATTAAAGGCTAAAATGTCAAAAGAGAGAGACATCTATTCAGCAACAATAAGCTGTCAACCTAGGGTACATATTCTCAACTCCAAAAGAATAATTGTTTTTAAAGGGCCTATATAATTCAAAACTAATAAACAAGATATAGTTAAAAATCCACCAGCTACTTCAATTCCAATGCCATATATTTTCATTTTTATGCATTTACTAAAGAAAAAGTCACGATCAAAGTATATGGGAAATACTCAATAAAACCCTTGTTTCAAAGCCTAAAAAACTGATAGCATTCATTGATGTAGAAGATAGATGGAAACAATACTACTAGAAAAGATTAAAATGTATACAGTATACCATCAAAAACAATTAAGCCAATATTACTGGAGAGAAGAGTATGAAAAAGCATAAATACCTCTCCATCAACAAGAATGTCCACCATCCTTGGAGGGACAATAATGTCCTCGACGAACTTAGCCAATTTGGATTCAGCCACCTTTTTGGGGGGAAAAAAGAGAGAAGAAAAACTCTTTTACTACATACAAAACTTGTCAAAATGTTAATGTAAATAGCCTTTTTATGCAGTTTGCTTCCCATATCAACATGAAAATTAGGTGCATAATGCTTGTCCATATTTCCCATTGTATTTAAGCAAAGGCCAAATGATGTTACAAACAAGAAACACCTTTTAAATTTTCTTTACTCCCCTCTGTTTTTAATTAGCAGCCCCTTTTTAAATGTTCAATTGGATTAAGGAAATGATAGAAATGTATCAGAGTTATAAATAGTAAAATGCATTTTACAAAATTATCCTTGGTACCAATTATTTGTGAAAAAATATAAATTATAAAAGTGAACTGTAAAACAGAGGGAGTATTTTAAATAAAACAGCCATACCTTGCGATTCTTCAAGCGCAAACCCATATCCATAGACTTCTCCTGTAGAATCTTAATGTCTGAACTAATGGAACCAATCTCAGCCTGATTAAAAAGCACAAAGTATTTTAGTATTTAATATTCAATATCCACAGAGCATGTACTTCAAACAGTTGAATAAGTTCTCCATATTATTGCAGGCACTTAGCCGATTTGTTGAACTATGGTTCCACCTCAGATTTCAATTATTTCTTTGCCATTATATGCTCAAAGACTTTTGTAGATAATCATCTCAATTATATAGAGCAGTCAATTAATGTAACAAAAATTAAGATAAGCAAGATAACAGAGATGACCCCTCCAAATTAATGCAACTGCCTTATGGGTGAAATAAACTGTTTACCAACTGCATGTACTCAAAATAGATTCTGTCACATGTATCCAAAATAAATACAGTAAGTTTCTAAAGTGCTCAAAGGGTCGAGCAACACACCTGAAATCCACTTAGAAGAGTTTCCATATGTGACAAAATACTATCGCAATCACGAATTTGATCATGAAGAGAGACTAAATTATCACTTTCTTTAATATAATCCTGCAACAAACAAATCAGTTGGAACACTAATTGATTAGTAAATTTCAGCAACCACGGAACCTAGAACCAGATAAAATCCTACAGAGATATGATCTCCATAATGCCAAGCCTACATGTAACGTTAGTTCTCTAACCAGAAAGCAATCGTACAGGCACACTAATTGTCAAGTCCAGCAAACCAAATAAAAATGGAGTGGCTATTATAAAGCATTACAAAAACACTTAAAAACAAACCTGAATTGAATCCAATTCGACTTTGCGCAAATCATTTTCAACTCCCTTTGTATAATCCCTAAGTTTTGTGCCTTTGGATAGTATGTTTGCAACAACCTACATCAATGAAAACAAGTTAATAACTTCATATGCATGTCTAACTGGGAGAATATTTCAAAGGCAAAGAAAACCGGAAATATGAAGAACTTATGTGATTAGTGACAAAGAACGGGCGCGATAAAACCTAATTGTAATCCTCATTCAGTAAAAGAGCTGTAAATTTTAGCCACCCATTGAAGTATTCACACATTTGTTTAATTTTTTCCCCTTTTTAAAAGGAAGAGATCATTATCCTATACCCCCCCCCCCCCCCCCTTCTCTTCTCTTCTCCTTTTTTTTCTTTTCATCCTTGTAACCAACCCATGAAGAGAGAAAATGTTTTTGCTGTCATAGTTGTATAGTGACTAGGAACAAGCATTGGAATATCACAAAGGTGCATGCAAAAAAGGACATAGCATATTCAAATAAAAAAACCATCATGGTTACAAAAGATTAAATTAAAAAGAAGGAGAAAAAATTAGGCTATTCGAACATCATGTAATTTTAAATTAATAGAGTTTCCATTGAAGAACAAAATAAAATATGGTTAACTCACTTCATCATTCTTACATTCTTCAAGCTCCTGTTGAAGCCCTTCCAGCGACACATCATCACTGCAACAAGAACCCAAAAAACAGAATCCACAATTTTTCAATACTTAAAGGTCAAAAATGAAATGACAAAAACCGATAGTAGTAACAAGAAATATAATCTAACCTTCCTAGATCGTCTTCAACATTTAAGTCTCCAACAAACGCTCCCAAATCGAATGTGCTACCAGGGCTCTACACAACACATAAAAAAATTGATTGCAAAAATAAAAGTCCACACCATCTGGTTGCAGATGCTAAGAGGAAACGAAAAGTAATGCATACCACCACTGAGCTTGGAGTTACATCAGCCATATTCGTTTGTGCAACGAATAATTCTTCACGGGTTGCTTTGGGTTTTCAGTATTACCTTTTGAGAGAAGAAGTAAAAAGAAAACCAACAAAGATTATTGTTAGTAAAAGCAAAAAGATAAATGATAGAATAGACGAGGTCTTCGGAAAACAAAAAATATGAACAAAATACAAATTTGCAAATTATCCAGGTGAATCACTAATGATCAATAACACACCACAATCCAAATTTACAAGCATCAATGGATCCCCAATTTCGTGTAGCAGACAACTCAGTTTGACGAAGTTCAACACAGTCAAGCATAACCATGAATTTGCAGCCATACAAGAACCCATTGTCAGTATTCCCTAACAACAACGCTAATTCTCCCTTGGATTCGAATTCAATTCAAAGCCCATTACATCTACAGCTAAATTAACTTTGATTAAACATCGCCGAAAATAAGAGCAACTTTAATTAAGCATCACCTTTAACCACAATGCACATTCCCACGGATTCAGACCTAGACTGACATTTGAGGAAAATGAATTGATGAAAAGTTAACAAGCTTGAGATGGAGAAGGAGAGCTCACCAGACGGAGAAAGAGATGAAGAAGGAACATGCGGCAACCGTGAACGGTGACCAACGCCGGTGCAGCAAGCAACCCGATCCGATGGAATGAGATCGGGATCGGGATCGTGAACGGTAGTTAAGATGGAAGATTGTGGCGGTGGTGGGACAAATCTGACAGGTTATAATTAAGATACAAGTCGTTGATGGATGGTCCAATGAAGAAGAAGAAGAAGGAAGCTTAGCTAGCAGGGAAAAAAGAAGAAGAAAGAAGAACCACACTGTATCTAAATCGTAGGAACCTTCACTTATGGCTACTGCCTACAGGAACCTGTATTTTTTTTTTTTTTTTTTGCTCGATTATTTTTACTATCAGAAATTAAGTTGTCTTTGGAATTTTTTTTTGGAAAAATTTTTCTTTTTCTTTCTCTGGATGAGTGAAAAATTACTATTAACCAATCACAAAAAGAGGTTATTTTGTCATAAAGTTGTTAGAAATAATATAAAATAAGGATTTATAACATATAGTATAGTATTAATTTAATTAATAAAAATATTAATTAAATTAAATATCTTTAGTTAAGCAGCATCTAAACTACTCGAATTATAATTTGAAGAACATATTTTTCTGTACTGTAAGTAAATCTAAATATCTTTATTATTATAAGTAAAATATGTAATACCCAGAAAGAAAATAGTTAAAGATGATCTGTTTTCTATTCCTCCTCCTCTACTCATTTCTATCTCTTCAACGCTGCGCTTCCCTTCCTTTCACTTCTCAGAAGTCGTTGCCACCTGTCACATACGAACGATTAAGTTGTCATCATCCTCTTCATGTAGCTCTACTGCTGCTGCAACGGTGTCGTTTCGCCACTGACAATTAAAAAGTTAAAACCACCAACCTCTCTCGATCAAGTCATCAGCACGAATCACATTCCGAGCTAAACGACGACGTTTTAGTGGTAAAACTATAGAAATTGTTTCAGAGTTCTTAGTGCTATTTAACCCTACTGGAATATACTCATACTTATTGCTACATATTATTATTATTATTATTATTATTATTATTATTATTATTATTGAAGATGCATAAGTTAATTGATAGATTACTGAGTGTTACACAGAGAAATTAACAGGGTTAAATTATTGAATGTGTAGCATTATGGTAATATAGATTGAGATTTATGTGGTCAACCAATAATTTGAGAAGATTTGATGATCAATTCAAAGATTCAAAGTTGTTGTAACAAAGAAGTAGACTTGAGCTTTTAAGATTAGCATTTGGCTCAGGTGCTTACTGTAGAAGAATGGATTGGTCCATGCAATTACCATTATAAATTTAATTACCATGATAAACCATGTGCCTTCAGATCTTCCACGATTAGTGCTGCATTTTCTTCTGCTTGCATCTGTTCTGTATGTAAGTCTGCTGATAAATTTCATTTATTTTTTCTATGTATATGAAATATGAAAACCAACATTTTTGCTAACTCGTGTTTGGATTTCTTAGAGTTGAGGTGATTATGTATATAACTTAAACGACTTGTACTATTGCTGGTGAATATGGATTGAGATGGATGTAGGTGATCGATCAATAAATTTGAGAATTTCTTGAAAGTCTATGCAAAGCTGGGAATATATAATAAACAATTGAGATCATATTATACAGAATATGCCATTATCCTTTTTTTTCCCGCTATTTACAATTATTTCTTACTAAGTCTCCCCCCTGAAACTCTATCCAATAGAATGGAAACAGAACATAATGATAACATGCACCCAGTTAGGCCTCCTTGCTGAACCAACAACCAAGCATTAAAATACTAGAGTGATCCTTAGTTTATGCGAACCTATTCAACTAGGTTTTGCTGATATTTCAGAATCTGTGAGTTAGGATCCTTGAAAAATCATAGTCATGTCCAGCTGAATGCTATTGGACTAGCAACCTTATGGTTTCCATCTGACCATTCCAGATAAGCAAAGCTATTTGTGCCGGAAGGCATCGAAGTAGTTGTAAATGTCACAGTGTAACTCTTCTTCTCATACAGTTGAGTGAAGCTAAGTGTCTGTGGTTCAACCATAATTTTCACTGAGGGAGGAAGGGATGACACTGAAGCTTTATATGTTCCTCCACTGCCTACATTAGTAAGAATTCTTCTATATCGGACAGAGGTGGCCTTATTGGAACCACCTCCTATTCCTGAAGCTGTTTCCAAGGGAACAGCAAAAGAAGGATAGTTGAAGTCTTCCACCCTATAGTGCTTCCTTGAATCACAAGTAAAGTCTCTTCTCGCCGCAAGCCTAATTTGGAATTGAGAGTAATTCAAGGCACAGAAGAAGTTAAGGTAGTCATCTACTTTTGCATCATAGACAAGACCAGGATCAAGAGCTGCCACTGGATCCACATGTCCAGCACCAAAATCAAAGGGGGTTGCTGGTTGTCCAATGGCAATATCTTCAATTGTTTGCCCAGTTTTGTATGTTCTATAGGCTGTGGTCATGAGTGCAGACCTTATTGCGGCCGGGCTCCATTTCGGGTGCGCTCCCTTGACAATAGCAGCTAAACCACTTACATGAGGGCATGACATGGATGTACCTGAAATTATGTTAAAGTTCACATGCCTAGTATCAACCGTCAAACCGGTTGGTCCCACTTTTCCAGTCCACCCAGCAATGATGTTTACTCCTGGAGCTATAAGGTCTGGTTTGAGTATCTGTGGTGTGAGAAAATTTGGCCCTCTAGAGCTGAACGCTGCCACCACTGGAGACGGTTGAACTTGCAAGTGAGTGCCTACAAAAGAAATTGTAGCTGTGGGATTTGGAGAGGAGAAAGTATAGTTCTTTACAGCCTCGCTGGATTTTTGGCCTAGTGCTGCTGCAGGGAGGAGATGGGGGTCAGCAACAAGCTCTTCCCCATATTCTTCGTTGTTTGTCAATATCATACCAACGCCTCCAGCTCTCTTTACAACTAGACCCTTTTCCACCCTCGGAGATCCTCCTCTATCACATATCACGATTTTGCCAGCAACTAGTGAGGGAATCAAGCTATCTGGGATGCAAAGGTATCCCACCGTTGAATTGGTTACATTACCAGCATAAACAAGTGGTACTGGAGAAGCAGATAAAGGTTTGCCTGTGTAAAGTGATGCTCCGGTATGTGTCTTCCCGTTTCCAAGCTTGATATAGGCTGGGAAATCACGGTCTATGGTACCAGCTCCCACGGTGGTTATCCATGGTGCTACATTGGACAAGGTTCCAGGACTAGGCCCTCCATTTCCTGCTGAAGTGGAAACAAAAATTCCATGGGATGTGGCTGTGAAAGCACCAATAGCAATGATATCTCTATAGTAGTCCGTTGAAGTTCCCCCAATAGACATGGACAGGACATTCACACCATCGTCTATGGCCTTGTCGATTCCGGCTGTTATGTCAGAAGCGAAGCATCCACCAAGCCAACACACCTTGTAAGCCGCCACACGGGCTTGTGGAGCCATCCCTCTTGCTGTCCCTGAAGCCAAGCCGAAGAGGCTTGCTCCTTGGACTGCTGATCCTCCTGCTGTAGTTAAGGTATGAGTTCCATGACCATCATCATCCCTTGGTGACCTTGATTCTGTCTTCTCATCAATAGGTCCTAGAGCTGCTTCATACCTATACAAATATTGAATACAATACAATATTATTTAATTTTTTTTTTTTTTGGGGGGGGGGGGGGTGGGGGAGGGGGATAGTTGAATGTTGACTATATTACCCCTTGTTTCTTTTCCTTATCTTATATGATATTATGATTACTTTATTTAATTGAGGTAATGAACATAAGGGTAAAGTTGGAAAAGATTAATTAATGCTACATAGATATTCACACATGACAAATTTCAGTTAAAATATTTTTGTTAAGAAGACAGTTATATAGATGGTGGAAGTATAATGATAAGATATTAGATTGAATAACAAAACTTATCATGAACTTGATAATTTTTCCCACAAAATGATCAGTTAGTAGATTAAATAAAGAATTTTTTTTTTTTTAGTTCATAAAAAAATAGAGAAAGACATAAGACAGCAGTATTTAATGCATATACAAATAAAGTAACATACAATATGCATATATGAGAAAGGCATCATAGCTTCATACCCTTTGACCAAAAACCTTGCACCAACAAGTTTCCTGTTACAGCTTGATGAATTGAAGTTGGTTCCAATTTCACACTCACCTTTCCAGCCGCGCGGCACTGGTCCGAGTCCCGTGTCATCCAAGCTCTGCAGCTCCGGCCAAACACCAGTGTCTATCACTCCAATAACCACCTGACTCTGCTGCTTAGAAGCAGGTAAAAGTGTTGTGGCCTTGTCCAATCCAAGAAACTGTGGTGTTCTTGTTGTGTGAAGCTCATATCTAACTTCAGGCATGACATAAAGAATCCCCGGTTGTTTCGAGAGTGTTTCAGCTTCTTGGTTGGTTAGCCTTGTGGAGAATCCATGAACTACATGATTGTATGTGTATAGCATCTCTGCTGAATCTGACACTGATTTCAGTGATGAATCATACCAACTGAGGTGATCACTGAAACTTTCTGGCATGTTGAACTTGTCCATGTGAACTATGTATGTTTTTTTGGCATCTTGTGTTTTCTTTTCAGCTATTGTGTGTCTGCCATAGAAAATCAGCAGCAAAACAATCTGAAGAAACTTCAATATCAGTATCTTCATCTTGTCACACTGATTTTTTTTATTTGTCAAATGAATCTTGGCTTCTTTTGTGCAGAGATATGTAAGGTATTTATTGGTGTTGATTTGGAACTATTGAACCTTGATGCAAAGATTCTTTTTACGGCTAAGATGATTGTAATTGGAGGGTCACACAAAGAGGGTTGCCCTTAAAACAACAAATGAATGTGGACCCAAGTTATAGAAAAATAATATTAAGAAAAAGTTTGTTAAGTTGAATCAATAATGCATCGTGAGTGACCCAGTGTTTCAAGACATTCAGGAAATTTTGGACCTCCTTTTTGAATGAACAACAACTAACTAATTCTAATTTACACCCATGTATTATTAATGGTACATAAATTAATCACGTTATATTCAATAGTAAATTAAAAATATTTATAGGAATTAGATTTAATTTAGCTGTTTCATTGCAAGATACTCCACTTTACAACTTTTTACTCATTAAACAATCAATCATGCACACGATAATCTACTTTATAATTAAACTTCTCAACATACAATCCACTTTTAAAAATGAATATTAACCAAAAAAATGAGAAATAATAAATAAAAATATATATTTAATAATATTTTCATTTATAAGAGAGTATAAATCATTCTCCTTAATTAAATGACATAATTAATTTATTTTTATTTAATTATAGCAAACATCAATTCAATTTTTATGTGAATCAAATTTTAAAAATTTCTTTTTTATTATTAGTTTATTACATACATAATTATACAATCTTTATTCTAAATGAAAGTTTTAAATTTTTATATCATTAATTCTAAAAAATATTTTTAAACCACCACAGTATATTTTATAAAAAAAAATCTAAAATCTCAAATTCGATTGGTCTCAATTTATGAAAATCAGATACATAAAAAAACTATTGGTTTATGACCTACAAAATAAAAAAAAATAAATATTAAATAATAACAAACCAATTTCAGTTCATTTATTATGAATGTTATATGTTTAAAATTATAGATATTATATATATAAAATTATAGATGTTAAATTAGACATATTTTAGCAATTTCTACTATACAATTCATATTTTTACATACAGACTATATATATTATAAAATAAAAGATAGAAATGAAGAAGAAAATTATGAAATAATTAATGTAATTATTAACTGATCAAATTAAAATCAATAAATATAATTTTTTTATAAATATAAAATTATAGATGTTATAAGTATGAAATTGTGGATGTTATATATATGAAATTATAGATATTAAATGAAAGATATTTTCATAAATTTTACTATGCAACTCATATTTTTACTTATCGATCGTAATACAATAAAAAATAGAAAATGAAATGTAAAGAAAATAATATAATAACTGATATTTGAAAGGAACTGTAAATAAAAAATAAAAGGACAAAGATTAAAAAAACAACCAATAAATAAAAAAAATAAAAGCAATGCTTATAAAAAAAATTATTATATCATGGATAAAAATTAAACACATACGAAAATTGAGATAGATGATAAAAAAAATTTTCAATTTAACGGGGTATGTTTTTTTCCTCTTGGTTGCTAGAACTTATATTTGCAGGACGTCAATTGAGATTGTGAATGTGTTACTAATAAGTTTTTATATTCAGCTTTTATATTTGTAGGACATCAGTTAAATGGTAAGAATCATGGGATATGTTTTTATTATAATTATAAGGGTTAAGTATGATTTTGGTTCTTAAGGTATAAGTCAAAAAAAAATTTCGTTCACAATCTTTTTTTTTATATATAAAATTGTCCTTAAAGTTTAAAATCAAATTTTAAAATCATTCTTTTTATTTAAATATTAAAATTTTAGACCAAATAACTCATAACAAAAAAATTATAAAATAATTAAAAAAATGTTTTTGCTCACGAATAAAAGAAGAAGAAGGGAAAATGAAAGAAGAAAAATAAGTTATTCACGATCCACTTCTGTCTCCGTTTCTGCCGTCATCTCTGTACGATTTTTGTCCTTAAGATAAGAACTATTTTAAAATCAAGTTAAACCTTAGACACAATTTTGTATGCAAAAAAGGATTGGAGATAAAAAGAATTTTCGGCCTAAACTTTAAAAATTAAAATCGTACTTAACCCTATGATAGTGTATAAATAAATCACCACATTAAAAGTTTATGAACATTTCCCACATTAAATGTAATTATCAAAATCAACTATAACTATGAGCATGAGAGAAACAAAATAAAAGACTGAATCAAAACTAATAAAGCCAAAAATAAAAAGTTTGAGTAGTTTTTGGTTAATTTTTTTATTATTAAATAATTTTTTTAAAAAATATTTTAACTCTACTTCTGATTTACTCTTCATTTCTCCAACTATATATGTATAAAGAAACTTCCATTATTTTATGATATTTTCTTATGGCTGGTATGAGTCACAAGTTTTTCTTATTAAGTTTTCTTTGCACAATTAACAAATCATTTCCTAATCCAGTTGTTAATAAGTATGTAACATCACATTGAAGATTTTCCATGTAACTAAATTACTAATAATTAAATGGTTACAGATTACTAATAATTAAATTGTTACAGTTACAACTTGAACTTTTAAATCAAATGGAGACTAATACCCGTAAAAAAAAAAAAAAAAATGGAGACTGTCACGTTATTAAATAAATATGCTACAAAATCTACTAAATCAGTTTTATTCTGTATTAATGTGAGTAGTTAGGTAAGCACACCAACTCAATGATTTTCCTTTTTAAATTATATTTTAATTTTCTTATTATTTAAATTTAAGTTTAATATTAAATTCATTTAATAAAATTATAAAAATATTTTCAATTAACAATTATAAATTCTTTAAAACAAATAAATGGTAGACATTATTATCGGTGCACCAAACTTAGATCTACGTATAAAAATGTGTCATTCATAAGCTCACATAATCCATACATATTTCGACCATTGATATTTCTTTTCCTTGTCAAATTCTATTCATTTTGCTATCTATTTGACATTTTAACTAGTGTGTTTAATCATTCATATTTGTCATTTTCAAAAGATAGTGAAGTAGTGACGACCATTTTTCCATTCATCAAGTGCATTATTATATTATATTATATTATATTATATTATATTATATTATTTTTTTTTCAAATAATAACAAAAAAAAATCTCATTCATTACGGTATTTGAAACAAAAATATTTAAATTAATTTAAATAGAAGTTAATTAAATTTTATTGTTTTTTTCAAAATCAATTCTAATCCAAATAGGCCTATTGAAATTTCATTTCATTAAATTTCATTTAAAACTTAAAATCTCTAAAATGTCTTTATAATCTAATTACTTCTTCTTAACATTTTTTACTCATTTTTTTTTAATGTCTCCTACATTTTAACATATACTCTCTCTTCTCTCATCACCTTCATTTTCCTTTCTTTTCTTTCCTTCAACTCACTTAATATAATACATACATTTGTTTTCGAAAGACCTACTATGTATATCTAAAAAACTATTTACACGTATAAATTTTATGTGTTTAACTTAGATTAATGACATCAAGCGTTTGTTAATGTCTGAACATTTTAAGTGAAGTTGTGTCAATCGTGCCACCAACAAAAAGTTCCATAATTTTGTTCTATTTAATAACATGAATTAGTTGTTATAATTTATCATCTTACCATTAATAATTAGCTTTTTAATTTATTTGATAAACATTCTAAACACTACAATTTAATTCAATTCTATAATTTTATTATTATTTTATTCTAAACACTCAAATTCAATTCAATTCTATATTATTAAAAAATTTTAAATAGACTATTAGTATATCTGTTCATTTTTTTTTTTTTGAAATATATTGTGAAAACAAGCCTTACCTATTATTAATGTAAAATTTGGAATTTACCAATATTATTCCATCTAATTTTGTATAAAACATGAATCTACCTAACCTATCTTGTTCTAAAAAGCTACTTTATTATAAATTTCAGAAACTTTTTTTTTGGTTTCGCATTAAAAAATTTGAGCATACATTATATATTTAGTGTATGTGTTGGAGAAATTGGATTGGATGTTGGAAATCAAATCTTAGAAGACATGAATATGTAGATTGAAAAAAACTACTCCACATGTTATAATATCTCCTTCTTCTTAGACAACCTCATGATAAAAAATTTGAATTCCTAATAATTTCACAAGTTAACTAAACAAAGCTTAAGAGAGAGAATACCAATTTAAGTGAGTTTGATTTGGCCACATAAAAGTAAGGGCTATGCATGACAAGAGTATATTGCAATAATTCATCCATATATATCTCTCTCACAATAATTGACACTTTGTTTTCTTCTATTGCATTGCCATCATCGTCTCATGTTCTATATATATAATTAAATTAGTGATGAACAATAATTAAAAAAAAAAAAAAAAACAGACGAACAAACAATCCAACTCATCATTCACTTATTATTCTCTAAAAAAAAAAGTGTATTTATTTTTGTCATGTACACTACTAACACATGCTCATTTATTATCGTATGGAAGTAGTGTGAATATTAATATTATGTGTTATAATAAAGATGTATAAATGATTGGGAGCCACTTAGATAAAGACGCTTAAAACGTCTTTTTTAAAGATATTTTTAAGTAATTAAAATTCAATACATATAATTAATTAAACTATGTTATTTTTATCAAAATTAGATCAGATAAATTGATTTGACAAAAAAATCGATAAACTATAGCTTGAATCGGTCTAAATTAATATTTTTTTATAAAAAATTATAATATTTCTATTATAAAAAATGGCTAAAATATTCTTTTATATATATATTTATATTTTAAGAACCCTAAATTCTAACTGTTCATACCCTGGCCCAATAATAAAGGTCCAGGATCCAAGCAAAAAGGCCCAACCCAAAGGGTTGGCCCTCACCCAGTACCAGCCTTCATCTCCAGAAGTCGGTACTGAGCACGACCTGCTCCCAAGAAGTCGGATACGAGGGTTAGCTGGTAGATAACACTCATTCGAATGAGTAACTGCCCCTAGAAACTCTCCAACCACTTCATAGAACCATATCTTAACCTCCCTAAGATAATGGGAACGGTTATCCACCTAAAAAGGTGGCACTACTTCAGCGGTGGTTATTGGTTCACCACTATAAATACCCTGACGTCCCTCAGGTATCACTAAGTCCAATACTCTCTAACCTGCTCACACTCTTGCTAACTTAGGCATCGGAGTGTCCTTGCAGGTACCACCCCCCATTCCTTCACACGTACAAGTCGGACGGAGGAACACCGAGTTTCAGGTTCACTCGATAGTCACCTCCCTCACACGTTTGGGCCAACCAACGCCATCCGGCCCACTAATCTCTGGTTACCCACCGTAACATTGGCGCCGTTGCCGGGGACCCGTGAGATCAACCAGTGATGGCGGAAAGATCCCCTGAAGAGGGTCATGTGGAGACAGATTCCGAACAAGAGAATTTGAACACTGGAAACAATGAGGCAGAACAGACCCTCCATCAGGAAGTCAATGACCAACATAGGGAAGGCACCTCCGGAATCAAAAATCCGAAGGTGAACTCCTCGGAGGGGCGCGAGTCAGAAAAAGAAGGACCCTCCCACGCTAGTGAACTTATGGGATTAATCCATAGCCGCCTCGAACAACTAGAACAGGAGCGGGAACGACAAAGGGAAGCTGAAAGGAACCTAAAAGAGGAGATGGAGCGACGAAAAGAGTTAGAAAGAAAACTCTTAAAGTTAGAATCCTCCCTCAAAGGTCGGAATTCCCACGACGATAGAGAAGATTCTCCCTTAGGAGAGAAAGATCCGTTTAGCGAGGACATAATGAGGGCAAAAGTTCCGAGAAACTTTAGAAGCCCCGATATGGACTTCTACGATGGAACCACCGATCCAAAGCATCATCTGAGCAACTTTAAAAGTCGGATGTATCTGACCGACGCTTCTGACGCTACGCGATGCAAAGCTTTCCCGACAACCTTGTCAAAAGCAGCGATGAAGTGGTTCGACAGTCTCCCTCCGAGGTCAATTACCAGCTTTGAAGACCTCTCAAGAAAATTATTGATGAGGTTCTCCATCCAGAAGGACAAAGTAAAACATGCACCAAGTCTCCTGGGAATAAAACAAGAGGCCGGGGAGTCCTTACGGGCCTATATGGAAAGGTTCAACAAAGCATGTTTGGAGATTCAAGACCTGCCCACAGAAGCAGTCATCATGGGGCTAGTCAATGGTTTTAGAGAAGGTCCCTTCTCACAGTCCATATCAAAAAGACACCCCGCCTCTTTAAATGATGTACAGGAAAGAGCTGAAAAGTACATCAATATGGAAGAAAACGCTAGGCTAAGAGACCCGAGTTTGCGACTCGGACACCCTCCCCCAACGAAAGAAAGGGAGAGGGAAGCGAAGAAGAAGGAAGAGCTCGGCCTCGATAGGCCAAGGAAATATCACTCTTATACTCCATTGAAAGTTCCCGTAGTGGACGTATACAGAGAAATTTGCAATACTGAAAGGCTACCTCCCCCCAGACCCATTAAAAATAAAAAAGGGGGGAGCCGCGGGGATTACTGTGAGTACCATAAGATATATGGGCACTCTACAAACGACTGTTACGACCTTAAAAATGTGATAGAAAAGCTGGCCAGAGAAGGTCGGCTTGACAGATATCTCATAGAAAGGTCGGACGGCCATGGAAAAAGAAAGCGAGAAGATACGGATAGAAGAGACCCACCACCACAAACTCCGGAGAGACATATCCATATGATCTCAGGAGGGTTTGCGGGAGGGGGGCTCACAAAATCCTCTCGTAAAAGACATCTCAAGAGAGTTTACCAGGTTGAAGAGGGGTCCTCCGACCTCCCAACCATTTCATTCACAAAGGAAGATGGGCAAGGAATAATCCCTGGGCACGACGACCCAGTGGTAATCACCATGATCCTGGCAAATGCCCATCTACACAGAACACTAGTAGACCAAGGAAGCTCAGCAGACATCCTCTTCAAGCCCGCTTTCGACAAACTAGGTTTAGATGAGAAAGAGTTAAGAGCTTACCCCGACACCTTGTACGGATTAGGGGACACGCCGATAAAGCCACTAGGATTTTTGCCCCTCCACACCACCTTTGGAAAGGGGAAAAAATCAAAGACTCTGAGTATAGACTTCATAGTCATCGACGTGGGATCGGCCTATAATGCTTTAATCGGCAGGGCTACCCTTAACCGACTCGGAGCGGTGGTATCGACACCCCACCTCTGCATGAAGTTCCCGACCTCGTCGGGGATAGCAACGGTGAGGGGAGATCAGAAGTTGGCAAGAAAGTGCTACAATGAAAGCCTAAACCTGAGAGGAAAAGGCAAAGAAGTTCACACAATAGAACTCGGGGGAGCAAGGGTTAAAGAAGAACTGCGACCACAGCCCGGGGAAAAAACTGAGGAGATTCAGGTCGGCGAAGAGGAAGGAAAAAACACTCACATAGGAGCCAACCTAGGGGAAACCCTGAGACAAGGGTTGATTAAGCTCCTAAGAGATAACTCAGATCTCTTCGCCTGGAAGGCCTCCGACATGCTTGGGATAGATCCCGAGCTCATGTCTCACAAGCTCTCGGTCTACTCAGGGTCCCGACCTGTGCAACAAAGAAGACGCAAGCTCGGTCTAGAACGAGCCCTAGTAGTAGAAGAGCAAGTGCAGGCGCTCCTAGAAGCCGGCTTCATCAAAGAAGTCAAATATCCAACATGGCTAGCCAATATAGTGCTAGTCAAAAAACAAAATGGTAAATGGAGAATGTGCGTCGACTACACCGACTTAAATAAGGCATGTCCCAAGGACCCCTATCCACTACCAAGTATTGACACCCTAGTGGACTCTAGCTCGGGGTATCAATACCTATCATTCATGGACGCCTACTCCGGATATAACCAAATCCCGATGTATGAACCAGACCAGGAAAAAACATCATTCATCACGCCCAGAGCCAACTATTGCTACGTGGTCATGCCATTTGGGTTGAAAAATGCAGGAGCCACATATCAGAGGCTGATGAATAAGGTGTTTGCCCCCCACTTAGGGGGCTTAATGGAAGCATATGTCGACGATATGTTAGTAAAGACCAAGGAGAAGGTCGACCTCCTATCCGACCTCTCGCAAGTCTTTGACACCATAAGGTTGCACGGGATGAGACTAAATCCTGCAAAGTGCGCCTTCGCAGTGGAGGCAGGAAAATTTCTAGGATTCATGCTAACACAAAGAGGGATCGAAGCCAATCCCGACAAGTGTAGAGCTATCCTAGAGATGAAAAGCCCGACTTGTTTGAGAGAGGTCCAACAGCTGAACGGCCGACTAGCAGCTCTTTCCAGATTTCTGGCAGGATCAGCATTAAGATTCCTTCCACTGTTCTCCCTACTGAAAAAGGGGCACCAGTTTGAGTGGACTCCCGAATGCGAGGAGGCGTTCCAGGAGTTCAAAAGATTCTTAAGCCAACCTCCTATCTTGACCCGACCTATAGCCGGAAAAGACCTCGTCCTATACCTATCCGTGGCAGACAAGGCTGTCTCAGCAGCCTTGATAAGAGAAGATGAGGTCAGTCAGCACCCAATCTACTTCATCAGTAAAGTTCTACAGGGCCCTGAGCTAAGGTATCACAAATTAGAAAAGTTTGCTTACTCCTTAGTAATAGCCTCGCGAAGGCTGCGGCCTTACTTTCAAGCTCACACAATAAGAGTCCGCACAAACCAACCCATGAAGCAAATCCTCCAAAAAACGGATGTTGCAGGAAGAATGGTCCAATGGGCAATAGAGCTCTCCGAGTTCGACTTGAAGTACGAAACTCGGACAGCGATTAAAGCCCAGTGCCTCGCCGACTTCATTGCAGAATATGCAGGGGACCAAGAGGACAAACCGACTACCTGGGAACTCTATGTGGATGGATCCTCCAATAAAACAGGAAGCGGCGCAGGCATAATACTGGTAGATGAAAGGGGAACCCAGATAGAGGTTTCCCTCAAGTTTGAATTCCCAGCTTCAAATAATCAGGCAGAATACGAAGCCTTGATCGCAGGATTGAAGCTGGCAGAAGAGGTCGGTGCTATGAAGGTGATGGTATACAGCGACTCCCAAGTGGTGACCTCCCAAATAAGTGGGGAATATCAGGCAAAGGACCCAAATATGAAAAGGTACTTGGAAAAAAGCTTCGGAGCTCCTGGGGCGCTTTGCAGAAACCGAGGTGAAACACATAACTCGGGATCTAAACAGCAGAGCAGACGCCCTATCCAAGCTAGCAAGTACCAAGCCGGGAGGAAATAACAGAAGCCTGATTCAAGAGACTCTCCAGGAACCTTCAGTGGTAAAAACGGAAGACACACTAGAAGTCTTTGAAGTGGTCGGATTAAACCTCGGATGGATGAACCCCTTAGTCGAATACCTAAAATTCGACATCCTCCCTAAGGAGGAAAAAGAAGCCCAGAAAATCCGAAGGGAAGCACAACACTATACCTTGGTGAAAAATGTTCTCTATAGAAGGGGGATATCAACACCATTGTTAAAGTGTGTACCGACCTCAAAAGCCACTGAGGTGTTGGAGGAGGTACATAGTGGAATCTGCGGGAACCACCTCGGAGCCAGGTCATTGGCCAGGAAAGTGATCCGAGCTGGATTCTACTGGCCAACCTTACAGAAAGATGCCACAGAATTTGTGAAAAAGTGCCAGCCATGTCAGATGCATGCAAATTTCCACGTGGCTCCCCCAGAAGAGCTCATTAGTATCACTTCTCCATGGCCCTTTGCAAAATGGGGAATGGATTTATTAGGTCCCTTTCCCCAGGCGCCAGGACAAGTTAAATACCTAATAGTGGGAATAGATTATTTCACAAAGTGGATAGAAGCAGAGCCACTGGCCACCATCACTGCACAAAGAAGTCGGAGGTTCCTCTACAAAAATATAATTACAAGGTATGGGATACCTTATTCCATTACCACGGATAACGGAACCCAGTTCACCGACTCCACCTTTAGAAGCCTAGTAGCCAGTATGAGCATCAAGCACCAGTTCACCTCAGTGGAACATCCACAAGCCAATGGGCAAGCCGAAGCAGCCAACAAAATCATACTGGCAGGGCTGAAGAAAAGATTACAAGAGGCGAAAGGAGCTTGGGCTGAAGAGTTCCAACAAGTACTATGGGCTTACAGAACAACCCCCCAATCCGCCACTGGAGAAACACCCTTCCGACTAGTCTATGGCGTAGAAGCCATGATCCCAATAGAGGTCAATGAGCAAAGCCCAAGAGTGATCTTCCACGACGAGATCAGGAATATACAGGGACACAAAGAAGAGCTCGACTTGCTCCCTGAAGTCCGAGAAGAAACTCAGATAAGAGAAGCAGCGTTGAAACAAAGGATGACTATAAGGTACAACAAAAAAGTCATTCGAAGGAGTTTCACCCCTGACGACTTAGTCTTAATCAGAAACGACATTGGAGTCAACAAATCGGGGGAGGGAAAGCTCGCTGCTAATTGGAAAGGGCCATACAAGGTCAAGGAGGTCTTAGGAAAGGGCTATTATAAGGTGACCGACTTAGGCGGCACCGAGTTACCAAGGTCATGGCATGCTTGTAATATGAAAAGGTACTACAGTTAAAAGCAAACTCTACTCCCTGATGTACTCTTTTCCCAGCTTCATGATTTTTTCCCAGAATCAAAGGGTTTTTTCTGGAGAAGGGTTTTTAACGAGGCATCATAGTAGGGGCTAAGGGAAATAAATTATCAAAAGCCCTTAGTAGCAATAAGGTACCTCCTCAACTAATAAAGATCTTTTTTTTTAATATCTCTTTTAAATTCCCTTTTTTATTCTCTTTCTACGAAACGCGCCGATTTAAGCTCGACAAAACGTGAAAATCCCATGAACCGACCTAGATGGTCGTTAAGATAAAACGACGAGGTACGAGTCGGCGTAAAGAGGTTATAGAAGTCGATCATGATAAACTCGGGAACAGTCCGACTCATAAGTCAAAATGCGAAACCGAGTAAAATTAAAATGAATCGCAAAAGTAGCCTAAGTCACGAAAAGCTCAATAAAACGAAATTGAGTACTAGGAATAACAAAAAGAGATAAGAAAAACTACGAAAAATTGTAAAGCTGCCTTGAAGATCAAAGGAGATTCAGAAAAGCAGGCAAGCCCCAAAGAAAAGGTTTTTCTAGAAAAAGATCAAAGAATCAAAAGAACCACGAACAGAAAAAGCATGCGCGCATAAGGTAACTCAAAACCCTTATCCAAAAAGGGCATTTATTTAACGCTAAATTAAACCCTTATTAAAAAAGGGCATCATAAATTGTTTTGTTTACGGCCTTAAAAGGCCAAAAAACTGTTCAAAACACCAACAAATAAATATAAAGAGTTTAAAAAGAGGGGCCCACAGGCCGGGCCCCAATAGCCAAAATCACTTTTTAGGAGGATCACCACCAGCAGAGTCAGGGGGAACGCCAGGAGCAGGAGTCGAAGAGGAAGTCGGAAGAATGGTAGAGGAACTCGGAGCGTCCTTAGAGCGAGGAGGGGACTCTACGATCCTCTGCCCCCGAGTCTTTAAATCAGACTCAGACTCCACTATGGGGACAGGAGGATCCACGATGGCGCCATCAATAACAATCTTATCGGGGTCCAAAGGAGAAAGGTCCAAGTCAGGAGCAATAACTCCGACCTGTTCCTTGAAAATCCTCCAGGCCTCGTCAGCACCATCCGCAATAGAGTCCTCCAACTCAGTGTAGGCCTTCCGAGCATTCAGCAAATCGTTCTTTACAGACACAAGATCAGCAAATAAACTATTGTAGCTGGCTTGCGCTGCTTTCCTCAAATCTACCTCCATGTTGCATTGGGCCTGCAACTTCTGCCCCTTCTCTCGAAGACTGTCCCTCTCCTCCTTCAACTTGGCGACTTTCCCCTCCAACTCCCTCTCATGCTCCTGATATATGCGAAGCCTACCCTCCAGCTCCTCGACCCTCGAGGTCCTCCCTAAAGAGCTGATAGGAGTCTTCTCAAATATATCCAAGAGTTTGCCACAAACCCCCGCCGTCTTGAGACTCTCCTCAACCACAGTAGTGAGGTAGTGCCGAACAGAAACATCATCCATACTCATACGAGCATGAGGATAGATGTTCTTTCGGACGAACGCAAGAGCGTCCGCCTCACCAGAAGCGCCAGACTCTAAGGTCTTGCGCTTCTTCGGCTCTGGTTCGGGAGTAGGTCGGACAGAAGGGGGTGGCAGAGAGGAAGCAGAGGAAGAAATCACAATAGGTTGGGAGGGAGTCCCAACATTCCGAGGAGGAGGAGAAGGAGAGACGACCACCCTAGCACCACCAGATCTGGCGCGAGACTTCGCCTTGGCTTCCTGAACCCTCTGGAAAGACTCTTGAGCATTTTTCTTTGCCATCTCTACAAAAACAAATTGGCAGCTATAAATCAGACAAGTCGGTAAAAGAAGTTGCAAGTCGGAGATAAATGAAAAACGCAAAAAGCTACCTAGTTGCGACTGGACAAAGGTCGGCGACCCCTGGAGAAACTTTTTGGTATCCAAATATGGGGCCCTCCCCCACACTTCTCGGAGGAACCCCACAATGGCCGCCTCCACCTCATCCAGGTCATCCAGACCATATTTCTCGCAGGGAGAGGCCTCTAGCCAATATAAAGGGAACCGGGGAGAAGAATCATCATCCAAGAAAAAGGGGTGGTGACCCTCTACTGCTTGAACTTTAAAAAAATAGTTTTTGAAATCATGAAAGGATTCGTCAAAAAGGGTAAAAAGCCTCCGACCTTGAATGGCACGGAAGGACACCCACTGTTGCTTATTATTTAACCCACTGAAGGGCTTGGTCATATGGAAGAGATAGAAGAAAATCCTCAGAGAAGTCGGAAACTCTAAGGCCTGGCTGATGAATTGGTAAATTTTCAAAAAACCCCAAGAGTTGGGGTGAAGCTGGGTGGGGGCAACCCGGCAATGACGCAACACAGACATTTCAAACTCTGAAAAGGGGAGAAAAACGCCCAAACGAGTAACCATGCTCTCATACATAAAAAAGAAATGAGGGGCCGTCTCGTCGGCCCTCCCGAAACAAACCCGGTCTTCTGGACCCGGGACTATCAACTCGTACTTCGGTTCATCTTCTTCAGAAATACAAATTCTATAGTGAGTACGCAGGTGGGTGATAAATTCAGTATCAACCGAGGGCTCCTCCCCTAGGACCGTAACATCAACCCACTGGGAGAGAGCGTCTACGGAAGCCATTTCTTTTCTTAAAAAAGGGTGACAAGAAACCTACAAAAGAAAAGGAAAATCAACACACGGTCTCTAAGGGAAGGGGTACGGAACTAAAGCCTACAAACCAAATCTACCTACAAGATAAAGACACGCAAATAGAACGCATGTTACCGAAGGGGAAAGGCTAACCTTTAAAGTCTGAAATCAAGACTGGAGGAAATAAAAGCCTTTGAAACACAAGAACGCAGCACGAACAAATGTAAGGGAAATTTGAAAGATTGCAGAAACGAAACAACGAAAGAGAGGGAAAGTATTTATAAAGACGTTAGGGGCATAATGGTAAAATTGGGGCAATCATTAATAAAGATGCACCGTTACCAAGGCCATTAAATCCCTACGCACACCCCTAATGGACACGACGCTTGATTAGACGTAACTGTCAGAACCAAAAGGTCACGAAAAACCACGTCGGTTCTTAAACCATCACGTCAGTCCTCTTGCAAATCGGCTACGACCCCGAGTTGAATACTCGAACCCAAATCCTAAAAAGAAATTGGGCTCGAGTAGGGGCACTGTTCATACCCTGGCCCAATAATAAAGGTCCAGGATCCAAGCAAAAAGGCCCAACCCAAAGGGTTGGCCCTCACCCAGTACCAGCCTTCATCTCCAGAAGTCGGTACTGAGCACGACCTGCTCCCAAGAAGTCGGATACGAGGGTTAGCTGGCAGATAACACTCATTCGAATGAGTAACTGCCCCTAGAAACTCTCCAACCACTTCATAGAACCATATCTTAACCTCCCTAAGATATGGGAACGGTTATCCACCTAAAAAGGTGGCACTACTTCAGCGGTGGTTATTGGTTCACCACTATAAATACCCTGACGTCCCTCAGGTATCACTAAGTCCAATACTCTCTAACCTGCTCACACTCTTGCTAACTTAGGCATCGGAGTGTCCTTGCAGGTACCACCCCCCATTCCTTCACACGTACAAGTCGGACGGAGGAACACCGAGTTTCAGGTTCACTCGATAGTCACCTCCCTCACACGTTTGGGCCAACCAACGCCATCCGGCCACTAATCTCTGGTTACCCACCGTAACACTAACCATTTTCTTTTCTTTGTGTCGTTATACGGTTAGAATTTTTAGGATTTTTAAAATTATTATATGTATTAAATTTTAGTTAATAACAAACATCTTTAAAAAAAGACGTTTTAACTTTTAAGTATCTTTATTGGAGCGTCTCTCTAAATGATTATATTTTCTAATTTGATAGATTAATAATTAAATTACTGTAAGTTTAAACTCTATTTAAGAATAATTTGTCACAAGTTATTGCATGCATAAAACGAAATTAAAAAAAAAACTTAACACTTATTTAATTAAACAGATAAATAAGCTAACTATTCAATCAATTTGAATTGATTAAATATATAAATTAATTTAATATGCACAAATTGATACAAATATAATAAATACAAATAACGAATATCATTTTTATAATATTGGACAAAAAGAAATTAATAAAGTGGTAGGGTCCAATGAAGAGAAATCTAAACACACGGATTCTTTTGCTTTTGATAATTAGGGTTGGCCAGTAGAAATTTGGGGGGCTACTTCTTTTGTCTTTTTGTTGCTTTAATTTTGTTAAAATGTGTTATTTACTTTTTAGTGGAGTATGAAATTTGCATAACAAAGAATAATAAGTGCCCAAAACGTTTGTTTCCGTACATGATGAAAATCTGCACCTTAAATGTAGATGCTACATTTTAACAAACAATAAAGTCTTATCTCGTTAGTCATCACATAGAATCAACTATATATATTAAAGAGTAAGAATTTAATTTGATTCTTTAATTTTAAATTAAATATTTTAGTTTCTAATACATTTTTTTTAAATTCTAAAATATTATTTTTATTAGCTAAATGCTAAAAAAATATACTCTAAAATAAATTAGTTTCTCTTCAAAATAATGCAAAGACTAATATGTCAGACAAAAATAATTTTTAAAAAATAAAAATTTATTAAAAACAAAAATATCGAATTTAAACTTTTTTTAATAATTAATTTAGATATTTATTCTATATTAAAAGACATTATTATTGTATTATAGTATATATGATTTACAGTAAAATTATTTATATATTGATCTCAGTTAAGTATTTAACTATTTTGTGTATATTCTTTTTATAATTAAGTCTTCATCTCCCTTTTACGATTTATTTATTTTCTATCTAATCCACTTCCCTAATTAAATGTTTTGCTGTCGAACTTCTTCCTAGATGTTGAACACAATTATGAAAATTTTTAATGAAGTTAAATCCTTGATTTATTTAACTTGGCAACAATTAAAGAAGAATCCATTGATTTGGCATCACTAAGGTAGCGTTTGGTGGAGAGACAGAGACGGAAAGACTGAGACTGAGAGACAGAGACTAAGAGACAGGGATTGAAATAAATCTCAGTATTCTGTTTGGTGCAAAATGGGAGACAGGAATTGAAACAAGAATGAAACTCTAATTTAATTTGCACAAAGAGTAAAATTGGAATTAATTAATTGAAATGAAAGTATTTTAAGTATAAAATGTTATTAAAGTTTCAGTCTCCATCTCTAAAAATTTCAGTCCCCTGTGTCCCTACTTTTTGGAGGTACTGAAATACTGAAATTTTAGAGACAGAGACAGAAATTTTAGTACCAGTTTCTGAACTAACAAACACGATACTGAGTCTCAGTCTCTCAGTCTCTGTCTCAGTACCTCAAAACAAACACTACCTAAATGAAAGAAGCTTTCTCAAGCAGAATAAGCTATCAATTTTATTATGGACGTGCTTCAATATAAGGTGCTAATCAAAATTTGGTGAAAACTCAAGTGTAGTCGACTTCACGTAAAGTTGATAGTTGAGAGAAGTTAAATGACTTGATTGATTTGATTAAATTTTCATCTAACGACTAACTTCAAGTGAAGTAGTCGATTGCATCTGAGTTTCCACCTCAAAATTTATATCTAATTTATACAAAAAAAAAAAAGGTTACCTAGAACTAATACATATATCAATATAAGTGGAGAAAATGACATAAAGTGTCTTATTATTATGATATCATACTATATAGATATGTGAGTCCATCAAATTTAAACCCTAAATCTACTACTATGTTTTATTTATTATGATGAACATGTATTCTTATTAATTAGTTTTTATTTCATTTAAAAAACTCAAACTCAAGGCTTTTTTTTATTTGTTTTCATTTTTTTGTATGAATGCCATATAACGAATCACTATTTAATTTGATCCAAATCAGCTTATTTTACAGATAAAAATAAGGGAATGCTAGCATAAAAACGCGTAAAACGTCTTTTTGTAAAGACCTTTACGTGTCGAATTATTATTGGACGTATTAATAAACCAATTATTTTTGAATTTCTTAATAAATTAGAATAAAATCGATTTTTTATAACAATAACAATAAATCCAAATTTTTTCTAGGGATTTAATTGTATTTTTAAATTTGTAGGAATTTAAATGTCTGAAAAATTAAAAGTCAAGGATATAATTGTCTTTTCATAAAAAAATTTAAAGATATTCGGTTTAGATGGTATAATTCGATTGGATCAAATCGGGTCTAATAATTATAATACAGACAATTGGGTTTATTATTGTTACTATAATAAACCGATTTTGTTCTGGTTTATTAAAAAATAAATTATTGACCGATTTAATAAAGATGTCCAATAATAAAATGACATGTATGAACGTCTTTAAAAAAATACATTTTTAATGTCTTTATTAAAGTGGTCTCCTAAAAATAATATGTATATATATTGAAAAATAAGGGTCCATAAATAGAATATTTCAGGAAAGTAACTATAAAGAAAAATATTCCTTAACAATGAAGGTAGGAATATAATTAATTAAGTTAATAAACAGATTATCGTTGATGATAGTTATGGTTCTGGTGTATATATATAAAATTAAAGGTGAGGTTGTAGATAAGAAAAAAGGGGGGTTTGCTGAATAGACAAAGCGAGAAAATCATTTAATCATGGAGTGTGTGGAAGATGTTTGAGTGACAGCTTCTATCTCCAACTTGTAAACTTGTTTCTTCTGTTTTCCTTTATTCTGGCAAATAGCTGGATTTTGGACCTACCACTCATTAATGCTAACTACATTTTTATTAATTTTTTGTGTTAATTACTAATAACCTTAGCTTCCTTTTCTGGTTAATGTATTGCTTGCGGTTAACTTGGTCAATGTTATTATTGTTGGTTAACTTGCGGTTAATGTATTTCATCAATATTTATTAATAAAATTCATAGAGAACTACGATTCTTTGTTATTTCTGCAAGTTAATTTATAACAAAAATTGTTTAGGTGACACATTTGTGTGATGACTTAGCATGTTAAGTGTTATATTGTTATTGTCAAATTAGTTAGAGATTTATTTGTGCTTAACTTTAAATTAGTCGAGAATTTATTTATCTTTATTTATTCAGACAAAACGATGTCGTATTGACGTTAAATTGGTCAAGGACCTGTTTGTTAAGAATATATTTGTTTTAAAAAAAATTGATATAATTTTTTAAAAATTAATTTTTTATTGCTATGATATTCATTATATTAATATTTTTTTTAATAAATTATTGAATGTATGGTATAATAAGTATAAACTAATCAATAAATTATTCAAATTTAAAAATATTATTTATTATAAAACTAAGTATACTTTTTAAATTTATAAATAAAAAAATTATGCAATTAAGAACAAAAAATATTAGTGAAAATTAAAATACAATTAATAAATTAGTAATATAATTTTAAAAATAATATCTATAATATATTACTAGTAGCTACTAAATACATGAATGGATTATTAGACCGTCAATAAGTAACATTTTTAATATTCAAGCAATAGTAATTTTTTTTTTTATAAAAATATTTAAATCTATTAAAAAAAATTGCTAAAATTACATCATAAAGAACCATGAAGAGTGACATCAAGTCAACAACGATAAGTAGCAGATGTTTTATAAAGGTTAGTTAATTTTTAACAATACTATTATTTTACATATATAAATTTACAAATATTTCAATCTAATTAATTATTATATATTGCTATACATACAAACAATATTTAAAGTTCTTTATAAGTTATAACTCCTAATTTATTAGTTATTACTATATAGATAATTGAATTTCAATGTACAAAAAATTTAATTAATCTATATCATTTCTTATAATGTTACATCTTCCATGTATCTCTGATCTTATAATAATATATAGTATTAATAGATTATATATATATATATATATATATATATGTGTGTGTGTGTGTTTTATTTTATTTAATACTAGTAAATGAGAAATTCAGTATGTCATTACTCAAAAAGATTTGTGTCAATCAAAGCCTAATAATATAAATATTATAATAATAAATTATTATATATGCCACGTATGTCAAAAAATATATTAATGTGTCCACTAATAATTTATAAATTATATTTCAATTTTTATTAATATTTTTTGTTTTTAATTGCATAATTTTTTATTCATATATTTAAAAAATATATTGGAAATTATTTTTTATAATAAATAATATTTTTAAATTTAAATAGTTTATTAATTAATTTATATATATTATTATATTATACATTCAATAATTTACCGAAAAAAACATTAATATAATGAATATTATAGTAACAAAAAGTTAACTTTAAAAATTATTATATTATTTTTTTAAAATAAATAAATTCTCGACCCATTTAACGTCAAAACGACATCGTTTTGTCTAAATGAATAAAAACAAATAAGTTTATGAACAATTTAAATTTAGGAACAAAAAGATTCTTAACCAATTTAACCGACAACATAACTTTTAATATGCCAGCTCATTACTCAAACATATCACCTAAATAATTTTTCTTAGAAATTAACCATAAAAATGATAGAGAGATCACATTATTCCAAAATGTTAAGGTTGTGTTTATTTCTGAAAAGAGGACAAGATAAGATACTGATAACAAGACACAAAGAATAAGGACACATAAAATTTTGTGTTCTTATATTCTATTTGGTGATAAATTAAAACAAATTATGAAAATATAATTTATTCTTATTTTTTTCATTTAAAAAATTTGAGAAGAAAAATATAATAATAAAAAATATAATTATAAAAAATTAACAAAAATAATAAAAAAATAAAAAATAAGTAGTGTCTCTTGTTAGTGTTTCTGTCCTTTTTATCAGGATTGATACAAAATACACTAATTTAATGTCTCTGAACACAATATCTATATCCATGTCTCTCAATATTCTGTCTTTGAAAACAAATGTAGCCTAAGGGACAATAACGAAATTGAGTTTTTTTTTTTTTTTTTTTTTTTTGGGTTAAAGAACGTTTTATTTTTTGAAGTAACGGTTAGAGACCGAATTCAGTGTTCTCTCTAATTGAAATAAAGAATATTTAAACTAAAAGCTTTTTATTTTGCAGTCTATTCAATGTAATTGGACAGTTTAATTCGATTTTTAAAGCGCTAGCTTCTTTTTTAGCCATTAATTTGGTTGAACATTTAATCTTATGGAAGATACATTGGTCCCAGATCACAGTGAGAACCCAATTAATAAAGTGATATATCATATCATTATGAATATTCATATATATAGTCACAATTATACAAATCGCAGTTTCCGGGGCCTTAATCATCATTATGTTATGAAAAGGGTTAATGGAGTATGACGCATGTGATCATGGAGTCCATAAACAAAAGAATTTGAGTTTAATTTCCTTGATTATTGTGTGAGATCTATTAGTAAGTAATCATCTAAGAATTTTGTAGTTAAATTATTAAGTCAACAATAACAAATTTTTATCTCACTAAATGGAGTCGACTATATAAATTCATCGATGTCATAGAATTTTATTATGTATCATATTTACAATGATACTATTGACCACTTCATATATATAGTTTATTAAAAAAAAAATCATTATAGCCAGTATAATTTGATGTAAGAATTACGTATGATTATTCCTACTTGATTATTATGGAATCTGATATTTTCTTTGTGGTTTCTAAGCTATATATGGAACCCTCAAGAAAATTAGTTAAATGTCATAGCCAATATGGAATCTCTACGCAAGCCACTAATTTAGGAATTACATTCAGTTAGAGATTATAAAAAAAAAATTCGAAAAATTTCATATTTCAATTAAAATTTAATTTTCACAAGGCAGATATCCAATCCTGTATTAACATATCAGTAAAAATAAAACTAACTTAAATTGATAGAATGGTCAGTTCACTCGTCCGCTTAAACAAGTATCGGAGATTCAAATCCCTCCTTATATATACAACAATCTAAGATATCTAATCGTGTATTAACACATCAATAATTTCATATTTCAATTAAAATTTAATTTTTACAAGGCAGATATCTAATCGTGTATTAACACATCAGTAAAAGTAAAACTAACTTAGATTGGTCGAATAGTCAGCTGATTCGTCCACTTAAATAAGTATCGGAGATCTACGACGGATTAGTCTTTGTCCCGTCGATCGACAAGAAAAATACCGTGAACTACAAAAAAATATTAATAAAAATAACTATTTTTTTAATTTATTACTTAAAAAATATTTAAAAACATAAATTTGATTCAATCATCAAATAAACTCTTTATACTATCAATCTATTAAAACTAAACTTCTCTTATTCTCATACAAAATAAATTTTGGACAGGCTCATAAATACCCCTAGGTCCTAGTGATTATTACTAGAATCGTAAAACATTTATTTGATGGGAATGGATCTTTTCAATTGTTAAAAAAATTAAGAGTGTAAAGTGTAATTTTTAATTTTTCATTGTTTTTTCTCTCATATTTATTCTTGTTCTTACTTATAAAACTAATGGTGAGAGATCATATTTTACTCCTTCAATTGTTAAAAAGAATTGAGAGTTTGATCATCCATATAATTCACAGTCTATACATAAATAAACTCAAATTATATAGGGTAGCTGATAAGTCACATTCACAGATGAGAGACCAGAAATATGGACAAAAATATTTTGTCAATAAAAGTCGATTCATGTTGAATAATAATAATGACTTTTCCTCATGTTCATGGACCTCCTTAATAAAATTGACAACCTATAATAACCTACAAAGCTAACTGTATAGATTATAATATATCAACAACTATACTCAATTAATTATTCATATGATTTGCATATGAATATATTGAAGCTACCGTTTATAGCAACCACGTAATAAATCAAGGGTTACCCCAACAAAGTTGCATTGAGAACCAATAATTCATGAAATAAGGGTTTTGAGACAAGGACAACGTTACAAAAGGAAAAACGAAGACATTTTTATGCACCTTTTATATATTGTTACATAGAATTGGTTGTTTTCAGCATCCAAACATTAAATAAATAAATAAAACGTTATTGTCAACTTTTTGACAACCCAAAAAACATGAAAGAAATAGAGGACATAAAATAGATGCATAAGCATATTATTATCCCGTTAAAATTTCAGTTTTTCTCCGTAGTTTATTTCATTTATATGATATATGTTTATATAAAAGCAATAACGTGTGAAAAACAATTAAAAAAAATCAACTCAAACCGTCTAAAATAATTGTATAATTTTATATAAATTATGGATATTATATAATACAAGATAATTTTAGATATTATCTCTCTAACATTACATATATATAAAAATATGGGGAGCTAATATTAATTCAATCAATTAATTAAAAAATCAGTCAACAATTGGTAACTCAATGTTCACTTCCTCTCTTTTTCCTCTCTTTCCTTTTTACTCTCTCCTTTGCCCGCATGCACAAGGCGTGATTCGAACCCCTAACACTTGGTTAAGCAGACGAGTAAACTGACCACTCGACCAACCCAACTTAGTTATCTTCAATTGATATTTGATCCATGAGATTTCAATTAGGTTAACAACGATGTTGCTTAAGTAATTCATGAGATAGAAAATAAACATATGGAACATCTATTATCTATTATTAAAGTAGATACAGAGCACTCATGCACAGTGAAGACTATTATTTGAATGCATCGTGATCATCTTTCTGCTCAGCTTATTATTTGATTTGGAAGAAATTCTATTGATTAAAAATAGATTAGAAAAAAATAAATTTATTATTAATGTGAAAACACCCAATTTTTACAAGAAAATAAAAATAAGAGTAATGCTACACATTTAAATCTTTTTATGAACTAAATTTAACTAAATTAAACAATAAGACTTAGAATAATACTAATCATAACTGATTTTTGTTATATCAGACTAATTTAATTAGACTTAGTTAATAAAAAAATTTGAATGTGTATCATTATTCTAATAAGAATAAACCTATTGCTGTGAGTTAGAGTAAATAGACTTATTACCACTTGAGCCGAAAGATGTGTTAATGTTGATTGATAATATATTGAAATCTAGTAAGATTGATTCTATAAATTTCTGTAATTGCCAATAAATTCAGTTGTACGTGATCTATATTATGTGGAAAAAAAAAAAGCAACTTCATTTCTATTTTCATTCTTTCAAGAAAGTATTTTTTTGTTTTTAATTAATATATATACAAAAATAATCAGGCTAATTTAAAAACAAAACCATTAAGATACTTTTATACATTGAAAATCCTCTTTAATTAATAAACCTTCTTGTTGTTGGCAGCAAGAGCAGTTGATTTATATCAGTATTTATAGTAGCTACAAACAAACAAGATAAATCTATAAAAATTATCTTATTATAAAAAAAATTATTCCATATCATGAGAATATTAAAAATGTAGATACTGATAATTTAAATCATTAATTAAAAAGAAAAATGGAATAACCTTGTATATATATATATATGCAATCCTAAAACAACATATAAGACAGCCCTAAAAAAAATGACCTTCAATAAACAGTTTTAATTAAAAAGTTATCTTATTGTTAAAAAAATTTCATTGAGATGCCAGTTAATCACTTCAATATAAATACCTTGAAATTTGAACATGTCGAAAAAATGTATTACATTACATATTGCGAGAAGATAAAAAACATACGTAAGAATTTGGCACACTTTGTACCAGATCGCTAGTAATATTACAACAGTATTTGGTAGAATTAATTTCACCTTGTTTTGGTAATTTTCATTTCACATAAAAATTGAAAATCATAAGAGTAAATGTAACACTTGTTTTGAAGCTGGATATTTCACATTAATTAATGAAAAATTTAAACAAAGGTAGAATAGGAATAGGCACCTTAATTAAATTAAACTGAATTGGTCAACCTTAGTTATTGCAATAAGGAGCATACTATTTACGTGTAATTGCCATAGGACTGAGATGATATACTACTAATTCATATATACATGCATTTATTTATTTACAATGTGTATTAACACTTCCAATTTAACAATACTTCATTTTCAGCACACGCCTTAAGGAACAAATGAGAAAGCAAACACCCCAAGAATCTTGCATCACTTCAAAACAAACTTCCAATCTTGGAATCAGTCTTCGTTTTGCAGAGATAAATGTTGGAAAATGCCATATGGCATGAGATTTGAGCAGAAAGGTTCCATCATTTCTTAACCTGAAAATTTCCATGCTAAGCTAGCTTGCATATATACTTGAGAATTCTAGTTGCTGAAATAAATCTATGCATGAAATCAGGTAAAAGATGATTAATATAGAATGGAAAATTCTTAAACAGGAACATCAAATTTATTTTCAAATGCAGACATACCTGCTTTGTCTTATGTTGATGTTTTTAATTTAGTTATGAAGATTGAGAGCGTTAAGCAGTCCAATAGATATAAATTTTCATTGGGTAACTTTGATTTTTCCTAAAGTTATGTTTATAAAATACATCTTATAAATTACAAAGAAACGGAGTGTCACATAATTTCATATCAAGGAATGTTAGAAGAGTTGGAAACTGATATAATTAAATCAAACAAAGGTAGAATGATTGCTCTAGAGAACAATCCCAAATTTACAAGATTAATGATATGTTTCCCAATGTTAAAGTTCCTTATAACAATTTCGTAGCATGCTTTTCTATAGTGCAATCTCTTAGCTTAGCTACTTATTAAGACTGAACAACACCACCAGAGATCTTAATTAGGATTCAATCATTAAATAATATCTTCCGAAATAAGTTAATATCTAATGGTTTTACAAACTTACATTGTTCTTCTCTGTCTCTGCAGGTGTGCTATGATCTTGGGCACCAGATTCTTGTTCAAGTTCCCTGTAATAACACATACTCTAATTAGAGGTATAGACAATAGTAATATAGTCCTCCTAAGATTTGGCCATCAATTTAGTTCATCAATGTTTATAATAAACATCTAGTTCTCTTTCTCCAACTTATAACCAAACATGATTTTGATCGTAAATTGATGATTATTTTATCAAAGAAGGACTAACTCAATCCAAAGTGGAGAACTAATTTGACATCTCATATATCTTTCCAGGATCAATTTGAGCTTTCTTTTTCTTTTTTCATTTCGAGACTTCTTTAAAATACTCTTCTACATTGATATGATATCCAATCCGATGCAACCATGTAGACAAAAACAGCTGACTTCTGCTACCTCAAAAGAAACCATTTTTGTTTAGGTGGCACCACTTGATTGGATGTTAGTGTGATAACCAAAGTACTTAGAAATTAAGCATCTTTTGTTGACACTGTATAAATGGACTGTATACTATTGAGTACCTTTCATTTATGGTCATTTGTGGATGAGACAAAGATGTGCTCGATTCAGGAACAGCAAACTCAGAAACCTCTGACCCTTTTGGTTCAAGTTCAATCGTTCCCTGTTATAAATAGTTAACATCAAGTTCTCTAATGTTCATGATGTCACTTCACTAAAGATAACTCTTAAGAAAAATTTGCCTTAACAGCACAAACTCACATCCGAAGTATCTTTGATCCACCCGAGAGCTTTATCCGAAAGAACGCTGATATACTTCTCCATTGCAGCATCCGGAGTCATGTTTCCCAGCTTTTGCCAAGCATTCCTTGCACAATGTAATCACTACTTTCGATTACTCATACAAAGCAGCTCTCAACCCTGTTATTATAACTAGCAATCAAGCTACACCGTGTAACTTGTACAGCACGGCCTTTTACGTGTTCATTTTATGTTCATTTGCCTGGCTTGAGTGTTCTAAACATGGATTTGGCTCCGCTAAATGCATGGTGTGCTTTAGAGATAAATTATACTATTTGAATCATGGATGAGAAAATCAACAGTTTTCTGATTTAATAAGATAAAAAAAATACATTTATAACTACTCATATAATCTAAAACTGTTGATTTTCTTATCAATGGTTCAGGAGCTGCACTTTATTCTCGAAGGAGCCAAATCCTGTGAAACAACTTTATTTCCTCTTGTATAATCTAGGAGTCACTTTTAGATATTCCCTTATAATTTGCCCAATTTTTGGTTCACTCCCCCAGTTGATTACTTTCTTACAACAGCACTACTTAACCCTTAAAAGGCTAAAGGAGATTGTACCTAAAGAAATTTTAAGGGGGACATTCTACTAAGTTAAGCAGCTATGATTAAGCCAATAACATTTTCTAACCTCACCCACAGATTCCAACCTATAACCTTATTATGTCACTTCTTGAATCAAGTGCTAATGCGCTTATTCAAAAATAATAGTGGATGAAGGTGTCATGTAAACTTCTAAAAATTGCTTAGATCTCCATCTAAATAAAGCCAACATATTTATGAAACGTTTGGCAATGATCCATTTTAGAGAAGGACAGTATACACTTTGCAAATGCAACTCTAATTAAAAGCAAAACAAAATCATCCCACATGGAGTAACCAAACAAAGCAAGGCAATGCAAGTTAGGCAAATCAAACTAACAAACCAACCAAACACTCATACATTCCAAACAAGTGCAATAGTTAGGGAGAAAGTTTTTTATTAAATTAAAATTGATACCACTTTGCACGTGCATTGAGCTTGAGAGGCATTGGTTGAGGTTCATGACAAGGACCCTCTGTTGCAATTTTGTGAAGACCATACAACTCCATTAGCACATCACTTCCTAAACCATTACCACCTCCACCAACCACGAATTCGGAAGCCGATATGAACTCCTTCTCCAATTCACTCCTTTCAATCCCTTCCCAACCATCATCATCATGGTCGTCTTCATCGTTGAACGGTTCAACCGTGATTCCCTCTGTTTTCCTCTGTTCTTCACAATCTTCGGAACAACCTTTCTTTTCTTCACAACACTCTGTTTCTCTCTGTTCTTCACAAACTTGCAAGCATTCTTCTTCTCTCTGCTCCTCACAATCCTCTGTTCCTCTTTGCTCTTCAGAATCTTTCACAGGTTCTGTTTCTTTCTGTTCTTCAAAATCCTCCACTGGTTCTGTTTTACTCTGTTCCATAGAATCCTCAACTGCTTCACGAGGATCAAATTCTTCACTGTCGCCATTGGTCTCAATGACCTCTCCTTCTTCTTCTTCTGCCGCCTCCGCCGCCACGTGTTCCTCGCTCAACTCAGCAATGGTTGATAAGGCTTCAACTTCAAAATCAACAACTCTGGACTCAATTTCAACCTTAGACTCTTCTTCCCTGTTCCGAGCTGTTTCGACAGTCGAAATCTGAATTGGACTCAGAAACTCCACCTTTCTCTCACTATGAGGCTTCTGAACCGTTAACCGTTCCTGCTGCAGAGTCACAAGGGTTTGTTGTTGTTGTCGATGATGTGAATTGTGAGTGTTAGGATCAGAAGCCATGGCCATGGAAACAAGCTTGGCAACAAGAAGAGAGAGAAGCAGCGCTAAGGAAGCGGTTACAAAAAGATCGCTTGCAGTTACAAGCTCCATAACTAACTAACTAACAAACGAACAAGTTTACGCTGAATTTTGATCGATGATAATGGAGAAGTAAGAGGTTAAGAATAGGGATTAGAATAAGAAAGTGTGATTAGAGAGAGAATGTTTGGAAGAAGAAGAAGAAGAAGAAAGGAAGAAAAGCGGTGAAGGAAGAGAGGAAAAGGATAATTTGATGAGCAGAGAAAAGCATATTCTGCGGTTTTTTTCAACTTTATGCTTTGCCTGTCTTCCCCCTTCTAATAATGGGATACATTTTTATTTATTTATTTATTTTCATTTTGATGTTGTTTTCATTAATAATATTGTTTTTACTATAACTAGTGTATTAATATATTCTAGTACAATGTGTAGCGATAACTAATTCGAAATGAGAAAGTATAGGGAGTTAATGGCCTAAGCGTACAATGTGTATAATAGAGGTTTAGAAATTATCAGAGATATGACCATTAGTGTTACATTGTTCTATCAGGTTATACTTTTGGGATGAGTGGTTTCATAACATGGTATTAGAATTTTATATTCGAAAGGTCAAGAGTAAGCTTTTTGGATAAGTGGCCCAGGAGCTCCCTAGCAGTACTCATTCGAAATTAGTTAAAATAAATAAGATAATCTTACGCATCTAAATCTTTTTATGAACCAAGTTTAATTAAGTTAAATAACAAGACTTAAAATAATGCTAACTATAACTGATTTTTGTTATGTTAAACCAACTAGTTGGACTTGGTTAAAAAAATTTAGATGTGTAGTATTATTCAAATAGATATTTTATATAGTAAAAAAAGAGGTTAAATTTCAAATCTTATAAAATAGTGAAATATAATTTTTATGAATTATAAAAATATAGTATTTTCACATGTATAGAATAAGTGAACTTTTTAAATACTCAGCAATTTAAAAATAATTTAATTAAAATAAGTTGACACTATAAAAGAGATTTATTATATCATTATGACAGTGAAGGAAATTATTATCATTGATTTTAGTCATCACTATTTGTTATTTGATTAATCATACGATTGTTGAAAATTTACTTTTGGCAATAAATCCTTTTAAAAAGGATTTTATATCATTAATTCATTATCATGAGAAATAAGTTTGGAGTTTTTTTATACATAAAGTTACTATAATTTTGTATTTTGTAACTTTTTGAGTTTGGAAAAGGTGTGCTGTGTTAGGAGCGTGGTCCCATTGTGGCGGAAAAATGGGTGAAGGACCAGGTTGACACACTCATCATCCTTATCTGACCAATGTTGCATACTAGCTCATGTATGAATTTTATTTTATTCCATGTTTTATATATGTTTTTAGGTTGTGGTCCAACATTTATATTAAGCAAATAAACATCCTGGTTTGGTATGTTTGCTGCCTTCATGAATTATTCCATATTGTTGATGATTATATATGCATTAATAACGAAAAATTGAATTGTGTTAAGCATAATATTCGTTTCACTTTGATTTTGCTTTACTTTTAGAAAAAAAAAATAGTCAAAGATTAATCGAAAATATTTGGTAACCAAAGAAAATCAGCCAAAAACAGTCATAACTTACCTTATTTAGCATTCATTAATTGTTGCGACAATTAATTAATACTAAATAAAACAAATTTTGGCTGTTTTTTTTTTGTTTACCTAGCATTACCCAAGATTAATATTATCTAAAATTCTAAACAGATACTTTTCTTTTCTCAATCTTAAAAGGAGTATGGAGTTCATATAAAATGCCCCAAAAAGGTCATCCATAGCGGCCGTTACATAAAGGGTGAAACAAATACGTAATGCGTAGGAGCTCCCGTGAAGAAAAGAACAAGTTGAATATTCTCAAGAAAACAAGTTACATTGCGTGTTTAATTGTGTTGAAACTTGAAATTCAGATTACTTGTTTAATATTGACAAACTCATTTTTAAAATAAACACATAAATTACTTCATATATCAAAATACTATAACTCCTAACCAAAATATATTTTTCTTTTAACATTCTTTTCCCAGAGACCAAGCCAAGAGGATGGATGCCAAACTTATGTTTAACTGCTCTAAAATCCAAATTAGTACTGATAAATATGCAAAATTAAACACACCTTTGAGGAGACCTTTTGATTTCTGCTGGTAAGCATAAGATGATAAGAAAATCAGTGGTAAAAGTTCAAGATCACCTCCCTCTGTAATTCTACTTCACTCAGGTTGAGCATCAGAATGAATCTTCTCGTACAAGCGATGAATGAGCGACGATTTCGACATCTGTGGCTCTCTTTCGAGCACAGCAATTACATCCTTGACAGAGATGCTTCGGGCAATCTTAGTTTGAGTCAAAAGGGAATTATTTCTCCCATGTTTTCTGATAGCCCCTGTTTGGAAGAGTCAATAGAGCAAACAGAATTATTTAAAAATAATATAGGACAAACAATCAAACAGCAATAATGTTTGCTACAACAATTTCAACCACAAAATTAATGGACTATCAAACAAGATTAGTTATCACATTCCATGCAAGATAATATAATTCTATTAGAGTTCAATCCAACAACAAAGCCACATTTTCATCCACAACTTAAGATATAGTTTTATGGATGTCAGTTTGGTGAATACTGAATACTATATCTAAAGTTTACATCCATCTTGTGGTTGAATTATTTGACAACTGAAATGACAGAAAAAACAGCTTAAAAGAAAACTCACCTGAAGTTGCAAAATTAGTAGAACCTTTTTTATCCCCTTCGTGATTATCCTTAGTACTTTTTCCAGATGCTGAAGATTTGCGACTTGCATCTTTAGCTGGTTGAGAACCAGATGACGTGTCCGTCACGCCTTCACGTTTCTGCCTGGCTTGCTCGGCCATAAGTTGCCACTTTGAGAGCATGTCGTCTCCCCCAACAGCAGCACGGGCAGCAACATTTGCTGCATTTGTCCTCATCTTGTCATCCTCTTCCTTGTTCACCTGCAGCTTACTAAATATTAATGAAAAGAGTTTCCATGTAGATAATGGAGAAATATAAGAATGGGATTAAAAAAAAAACCTTTGATGATTTATTACGACCCTCGTCCTTGTCCTTGTCACCATCAGCTCCAGCATTACCATCACCCTATATTTTAAAATGGACTGAAATTAAGAAACAGGCACAGGTTTCAAATGCTGATAAGTGCAAAATACTCACGTCATTTTGTTTCCGAAGCTTCTCTGCTTCTGCCTGTCTTTTCTCCCACTCCTCTCTTACTTTCCTATTTATTGTCATGATTTGCTGCTGAACATCTGAGGTGACAACAGTCCGATGTCTTGTCTTCTCAAAATCAACCCGCTGGTAGGAAAATTCTTGAAAGTAAGAAATTTTATTGAATTATGAGAGAATATTCCTGCAAGCAGGTAGAGAACAACTAACCTGTTTTGACATTCTAATCAGGTTACTTATCAGTCCACGCATTCTTTCCTCCACACACTGAAAACTCAGTTTGAATAAGTAAGATTACATGCAAACCTACTGTTATGAAAATTGAAATCTTGGTTGAATCTCACCAGTGACAAGCATCTCTCCACATCATTGCTCACACCCTTCAAGCCATACTTAAACACTGACAGTAATAACACAAAACAACTGTCTGTAAGGCCTGGTGTGGCTAGTTTGTATCCAGATAAGCTCAAAAGGAAAAATTAAAATATATGGAGATAACATATGAAAAAGACACTTACTAATCTCAAACAATTTTTTCTGGAGTGGAATTTTCTGCAAAATCAGCCTTTCCTCTTCTTCTTGCACAGCTCTTCGAGTTGCTTCTGAAACCCGACTGTCCTCCTTGGGGCCTGAAAATAACTGCTCTTCCTCTTCCTGTAAAAGATGCAAAAAATGGCCTTAGATTTTGAAATGAGAGTAGACATCCCTTATCATTGAGCTATCAAGCTTAGTTCAACATAACACAGAATTGTACCCTCAAATCGACTCCACTAACAGCAGTGACATCATTAAGCTGGTCAATGCTTTGTTCAACGGATCCCCCCCCAGATCCCTTTTGCTTCTTACTGGAGGATATGAGCACAAGATGCATGCATCAAAATGAGTTAGAACTTAGAAAAGAAAGAACAATTCCAAGAGTGAAGCATGCTGCAGGCAAATAAGACAGATCACCTTGGAGGAGGAGGTGAGGAACCAAGTGCTTCAAGTGGTTTCTTCTGGCCAACAGAAGGCTTTTTCACAGGTGCCCTCACAGTAATTCCAGAAGTGTTTGATGGCACCTGGGTGCTTAACTGATCAAACACAAAATAGAGTGGGGCAAAGAGTCAGAGTTATGCATGAAGTTTGAATATATTATTAAATAGTGGGTGCGTACAAAATGATAATTTGCATTTACCCAAAAAAGTGAAATTGGAAAAGCAAATTTGAAGTTCATATTATGCCCCAATAGCAGATTGTTTCAAAAAATTAAAGGTAAAAAGTGCAGGACATGAAAGGTAAAATAAGCACGCTTTTCATTATATGCTTGTTATTCTTCACTGCAACTTAAATACATAAATAGCATCAGAGGCATCTCAATAAATGCATAGGGTAAAATAATCAAAATGTTTCAAAGCACTACTCCTAGCATGTAACTAATGAAAATAACCAAGTTTGCAGCATACTAATCCAAACTAAAAGCATTGTGGTCTATGCCACCAAAAACAAAAAACCCTCAATAAACTACCAAGAATAAAAAAAAATAAAATAAAAGAGGAAGGAGAAACAAAAAAAAATGCTTGTTTCTTAAAACTGAATTACAACAAGATTCATAAAGTTATAAGGACAGAAAATAAATCATAAGCTATAGACAATTTAACTCTTGAATATGCATCTATAAAAGAACAAATATTTTGTATATATACATCTAATATAAACATCGGTACTGTACGACAGGTGCATACCATGTATCAAAACAATCACATTTGGACAATATTTGATCCACAATACTTTAGCCACTATATTAGACAAGATCAAGTATATCACTTGGAAACTTACTGAGACACTAGGATCTAGTTGGGCCATTCCAGAAGGGGAAGCAGAATTGAGTAATGTCAAGCCAGTAGATGTTGTAGGTGCCATACTTGTGGATACTGGAAGGCCCCTTGAGAACTCATCCTTTACAGTTCCTTGATTGGCACTTGCCTGTTCGATTTGTGCAGAATTAGCTGAAGGCAGTGCATGGATTTTAGAAATATTCTGCCTATGTTGCTGCTCAGTGGGCATGTCGCTAGGTTCCTTTTTGACATAAGAACCAGATGACAAGAAGCCTGAACTTTGATCTTTGTTTGATGGTGGTTGCCATGCATTTGGAGTTTGCTGGGATGCCGGATTGTTTAATAGAGCAACAGAGCCACCCGGCAGCCTCTTGGGATCATTCAAAGAGTTCTGCTGTTCAAGTTTTGGCATAGCAATGAAGCCTTGTGTTGCCCCACCTAAGTGATTGGGACCAGTGCTTTGATGTGGAATTTGACTCATATGTGACTCATGTGGTGGTGGTCTGATAGATGAAGCAGAACTACTAGCTGGCCCTGAAAAAGGCCTATAATTACCACCACTACTGCCATATGCTGATGGGAAATGTAGATGCTGAGGCTGTGGCTGCGGCTGCGGCTGCTTATTAAGCCCGTGTACATGAACAGATGATCTTTCTGCTTCCTGACTAACACTGATGGAATTGGAAGATGACAACTGGCTCGGTTGCAAACCCTGAGTTTCCATTCTAGCATCCAATTCCTGAGATTTTCTAGCATTGTTCTCCATAGTTTGGACAGCTGAAGAAGTCATACGAGATTGGTCTGCAGCTGCATTCATACTTCTCTGATGAAGCTGAGCTAAAGCATGGGGATCATTTAATTGTCTTGCACCTAAGCCAACAGTGGGCATCCGAACAGGTTGCTGCTGCCCCACAGGTCCTTGGTTGGGTCTCGTCTATAACATTAGAAAAGAACAATGAATCTTGGCATGATATATATATATATATATTAAACTTGTTCTCAACCTACCTGTGCTTGTAGCTGAGCTTGTACTTTGTTCAATGCTAATCTAAGCATCTGGTCCCCTACAATACCTTTCATAAGCCGCACAAAACTGTCTTTTGCTATTTCGTCTTTCTATAACACAAACAATAAATTCACAAAACAGAAAGTGAGTAGCATGGGATATCTGTTCCTAAGTTGATCATATCCTATCAACACAAAATTGACTATAGCAAAGAAAAGAGACAAGGTTCCCACTACCAAAGGACCAGATAGTGAGATTATTTTGAGAAACCCACCTTCAATTTACTAAATAGAGTTTGAAGTTGCATGGCTCGGTCTTTGGGAAGTTGAGGTATCAAGATAGGTAGCAACATGCCAAATGGTACCTGTTTTTGACGATTAATTTGGCCTCCTGGCTGCTCATTGACTGTAGCCTGTTGATTACTTATTTGCTGCAACTTCGCATACTGCTGAGATTCGCTGCTGGGATTAAGTGTTTTGGCTACCTCATTATTAGGAACAGGATCTTTTCCCAAATTTTGAATTCCAACTGTCTGAGAATTTTGAAGAGAAGCTTGTACAGGCTGTGGTTGGTGACCTTCATCTTGAGTCTGCTTTTGTGATAAAGCAGGATTACTTACAGTCTGAGAAGCAACATGCTGCGGCAAAGGAGGATTATTTACATTCTGGGAACCAACATGCTGTGGCAAAGGAGGATTATTTACACTCTGAGAACCAACATGCTGTGGTAGAGGAGGATTATTTACGTCCGAGGAAGCAACATGCTGTGGTAAAGGAGGATTATTTACGTCCTGGGAAGCAACATGCTGTACTTGCTCAGCAAGAGATCCATGTTGCTTTTGCTCCACCTCAGATGAAGGTTGCTCTCGTTGCTGTGCAGTTTCAGGCTCTTGATTTTGAACTTGGGTTTGGTTTTCATGGCTAGGAGTTGGCCACTGTGGCATTGACTGAGTGAATGTACTGTTGCTTCCTTGAGACAAAACTGCAGAGAGTATAGAAGCACAAAGCATATGCAATTCATAAATTACCAAGCAAATATAAAAAATCACACGACTCAACAATCAATTAAAAGAAAAATAAAAACAAACAAGAAAACTAACATCTGAAAATACAGATATTAGTACAGAAATTCATTTAGAAAAATATATTTCATTTGCGAAAATATCAACCAAAGCTTTGCAACCTCTACTGGTCAAATTTGATACTTGGAGTTAGAGGTCATTGTGCTACATTTATTTGATTGTATTCTGCTAAATAATTAAGATCATCTAAGTTCTCAAAGATGTTGTCCACTACCACTGTGTTGATGAAACTTTTTAGTTTGTTCAACTACATTCCTTGATCTCCGCTTCAAGAGATCTTTTAAATGTGGTACCTCTACTATTGTTTCTAGATACCAAAAATCAGAAATAACACCTTGGGGAAAAGTACGTGATAATAATAATAATAATAATAATAATAATAATAATAATCATCATCATTATCATCATCATCATCATCATCATCATCATCATTTTGGCTAGGGGATACATTGTCCCTTAGATAAATTACAGCACTTACATTACAGCCAGATTTTAAAGGATTTGTGTAGATCCTTCCCATTTATGAACACTAGAGTATAGTCAAACATTTATCTCCTTATAATAGATTTTCCTTTTATCGCTCAGAATAATTAATCCAAACTCACTTTTCTAACACCATCCCCAACCATAAAACAACTCTTTCAAAATCAATTATTTTGATTGCAATCTGACCAAAATCTCGACCAAACAAGCTCATAAACAATAGTCTAAAGTCTAAACACTGTTTATGCAGCCGTGTATTCAAATGGCATAACAAGCGATCAAAAACAAACAAACCAGAGAGAATTTAACTATTTCAACTCAGAAAAACATTACACATTAAAAAGCATAGTTGGGGTACCTGGGTCTGAACCAGAAGTGGAAGCAGATCCTCCTATGTCTCTGTTTAGTGCAGCTTGGAAGGCTTCAACATCCACCCCTGAATGCATTGTTTCATCCTGTGAAGTACACATCCAGACATAGTGGTTCAGCAACACCCCAAACAAATAAATAACAAAAGAAAACCATAGGTAAAAAGCGGGGAAAAACCTCGTCATCTTCGAGGAGCTTCATAATAGAAGGATCCATGGCAATGGCAATTCCAATCCCAACTCTGATTACCCAACAGAAGTTTAAGAGTTATTCGAACATACAGTATAATCTCTCGCTCTATTTATGTTTCACTGGGTAAATTCATCAAACACCTGTAGGGCAGCTACCCAGTTGAAAAACGCAACAAAGGGGAAAATGAATGGGGATAATTAATGGTAAAATAGGGTATTAGCTACCGAATAGAAAAAGAAAAAGAAAAAGGAAGAGTAAAATAGAACAACCAAAACGGGGATAATTAATAATAGGGTATTAATAGCGAGTAAGATAACAACCAAATAGGGAAAAGAAAAAGAAAGGGGAAAATAGAGAAAAGGGGAAAAAGGATCAAAGGAGAGAAGTGAGAATCCCGTTCAACAAGAACCAACACCAAAACGCGCGAAGTATTGAACAGTGGCGTTCACACAGAGAAGATACAAAAGCATGGCATCGACCTCCTTCTTTTGTTGAGTTTAATCGGTTTATAATATTTTTCGAGTTTAACGGATTCTCTCGGTTCGTTCTTGCGTTAACGAGTACGATTTTTCAACTTACGTCATCTTTTTTATATGTTCTTTTTTTTGTACTAAAAGAAATGTATAATGAAAAATAACAATTTGAGAAAAAAAAATTATTTTTTGTTTTAGTCTCTAAAGCTGTGTTCACAAATCGATATAATTCTTAATTTTTAAAGCGTATCAACTAAATAATGATTGAGAATCTTAATTTACTCTTTTAATTTTAACCATATATATTTTATATTTTAGGGATAAGTACTTTTTTCGTCCCCAAAGTCTAGGCTCAAAATCGATTTCGTCCCTAGCCTTTTTTTTTTTGTTAAAATCATCCTCAACGTTTAAAAATACTTTAAAATCGTCCTTTTCTATTTTTTTTGACCAAATTACCTTTAACTATTAATAAAAATTAAAAAAAAAAAACCCCACCCTCACCCCCCATCAGATCTCTTCGTTTCTCTCCTCCACCCCCCCCCACACAATTTTCCTTTCCTCCTACACCCACCCCCACCCTCACTCCATCACCCCCAACCCGCAGTCGCCCCGTGTCCAGCCCTCCGCCGCCGCCCCGCGTCCAGCCCCACGCCGCCCCGCGTCCAGCCCACGCCGCCGCCCCGCGTCCAGCCCCACGCCGCCGCCCCGCGTCCAGCCCCTCGTGGCCGCCCCGCGTCCAGCCCGCCGTCGCCCCTGCGTCCAGCCCCCCGCCGCCTCTGTTTTTCTGTTTTTGCTTTCTGCCTTCTGCTGCTTCTTATTCTTTTCTTCTTCTTCTGTGGTTTTTGATGAAATTTGTTGTTGTTGATAAAATTTGTTGTTGGTAAAATTTAAACTTCTAAATTTTTGATGAAATTTGTTGTTGTTGATGAAATCTGATGATGATGATGATGATGATGATGACCGAGTGGGGTGAGGGGTGGGAGGGGGGAGTTACGGTGAGGGAGGTGAGGGGATACGGTGAGGGTGGGGGGTGAGGTGAGGGGGGGTTACGGTGAGGGTGGGGGATGAGGTGAGGGGGTGAGGGGGAGGCAGTGAGGGGTGGGGGGTGAGGTGAGGCGGTGAGGGGAGGCGGTGAGGAGTGGAGGGTGAGGGGTGAGTGGTGAGGGGGTGGGGGGGTGGGGGTTACCGGAAGGGTGAGGGAGTGGTGGTGGTGAAGAGGAGAATGATGATGATGAGGATAATTTGGTCCAAAAAAATAGAAAATGACGATTTTAAAGCGTTTTTAAACATTGAAGATGATTTTAACAAAAAAAAAAAAGCTAGGGACGAAATCGATTTTGACTCCAGACCTTGGGAACGAAAAAAGTACTTATCCCTATATTTTAATTTATATTATATAAATAATTAATTTAATGAATAATTTTTTATACATAAGTTGTAAAAGTTAATTTATATGAATTAATTGATGTTTATTAATTTAATTTAACTTTAATTTATGATCCAATTTCAGACATCATATTATTCACAAATTAAAAAATGTAGCTGTTACAATAATATTTAATTATCTATATCAATATTACACTAATATGAAACAAAAGTCCTGCCAAAAAACAAAGAGAGTGACATTATTATAAGACTTAGTAGATTTTTTTTTAAATAAATCAAAATTCAAATCAACACTTTTAAGTTTCAAAGAGTAAAATAAATATCAAGATTGCGAGAACCGAATTGGTCAATAAACCGGTAAAGTCATTGATTTAATAGTTTATTGGTTCGACTGGGATTCAATCAGAATTTGACCGAAATTCAACCAGTTTAATTAAATATTAATTAAAATTATTAAAAAAATTACATATAATTTTAAATATATAAATTCAATCATTTCTAACTTAATAAAATTAAAATTTTCACAATTTTACATGATAAATTATTCATAATAGTTAGAAATTAAAACTTTCACAATTTTACATGATAAATTATTCATAATTTAATATTAGAAGTTCACAAACATATGTTGATGTTTTTAGTATACAAGCCATGAATGAGCGACAATTTCGACATCCGTGGTTATCTTTCGAGCACAGCAATTACATCCTTGACAGAGATGCTTCCGGCCATTTTAGTTTGAGTCAGAAGGAATCATTTCTCCCATGTTTTCTGCCAGCCTCTGTCTGGAAGAGTCAAAAGCACAAATATCTGGACAAACAATCAAACAGCAATAACCTGGTTAAATTATCACCCTCCATGCAAGATAATATAATTCAACGACAACGCCGCATTTTCATCTACAACTTAATAGTTTTAGGGATGTCAGTTTTGTGAATACTATACCTGACATTGACTTGCATCTTGTGGTTAAGTTATTTGACAACCGAAATGACAGATAAAGAGTTTAAAAGAAAACTCACCTGAAGTTGCAGAAGTAGTAGAACCTTTTATATCCCCTTTGTGATTATCCTTTGAACTTTTTCCAGATGCTCAAGATTTGTGATTTACATCTTTAGCTGGTTGAAAACCAGATGACATGTCTGTCCCTCCTTCGTGTTTCTGCCTGGCTTGCTCCACCGTAAGTTGCCACTTCGAGAGAATGCCGTCTCCCCCAAGTCACAGCTCACTAAGACACTAAACCAAACAAACAACTAAAATATCATGGTCAACCAAAGATCAAAAGGGTTTTAGTGGGGAAAACAATAAGTTATCTTTAATTCTAGACTTCTTGTCCTTAACACATCCTGTTCTTCAATGTTGTATTAAGCGTACCTTCCCCATGGGGAGAAAAATCACAATTGTTTTAATCTTCTCGTGGATACTTAATTTCATATAAAAAAGAACTCAATAAACAACCAAAAATAAAATAACATAAAAGAGGAAGCAGAAATGACTGTTTTCTTAGAACTGACTTACAAGAAGATTGAAATATGAATAAGGACAGCAAAAAAAAAACCATAGCTATCAACAATTTAATTACTGAATATCATCACTAAGAGAACACATATTATGTACATATACATTTAATATAGCGTTGGTACTACAGGTATCAGGTGCATACCGCATATTAACAATCATAATTGGACAGTATTTAATCCACAAAAGTTAAGCCACTGCATTAGTCAAGATCAAGTATATCACTCTCAAACGAGACAGTAGGAACTAGTTGACCCATTCCAGAAGGGGAAGCAGAAATGAGTGACGTTAAGGCCAGTAGATGTTGTAGGTGCCATACTTCTGGATGCTGGAACGCCCCTTGAGAATTCGTCCTTTATAGTTCCTTGATTGGCACCTCCTGGTTCAATTTGTGCAGAATTACCAGAACACAATCCATGCATTTTAGAAATATTCTGCCAGTCGCTGCTCAGTGGGTAATTCACTAAGTTCCTTTTTTACATAACCAGATGACAATAGCCCTGAATTTTGATCTTTGTTTGATGGTGGTTGCCATGCATTTGGAGTTTGTTGGGATGATGGATTGTTTAACAGAGCAACAGATTCACCTGGCAGACACTTGGGATCATTGGAAGTGTTCTACCATTCAAGTTTTGGCATACCAATGAAGCCTTGTGTTGTCCCACCTAAGTGATTTGGATAAGTGCTTTGAGGCGGAAATTGATTCATATGTGACTCATATGGTGGTGGTCTGATAGATGAAGCAGTACTACTTGTTGGCCTTGAAAAAGGCTTATAATTACCACCACTACTACCATATGCTGATGGGAAATGTAGATACTGCTGCTGTGGCTGCTTATTGCCTCTGTATGTGAAGAGATCATCTTTCTGCTTCCTGATTAACAGTGTTGGAATTGCAATATGCCAACTGGCTCGGTTGCAAACCCTGAGTTTCCATTCTTGAGATTTTCTAGCATTGTTCTCCATAGTTTGGACAGCTGAATAAGTCATATGAGATTGGTCTGCAGCAGCATTCATACTTCACTGATGAAGCGGAGCTAAAGCATGCGGATCATTTAATTGCCTGGCACCTAAGCCAACAGTGGGCATCCGAACAGGGTGCTGCTGCTCCACAGGTCCTTGGTTGGGCCTTGCACCTAAGCCAACAGTGGGCATCCGAACAGGGTGCTGCTGCTCCACAGGTCCTTGGTTGGGCCTCATCTGTAACAGCTGAATAGAACAATGAATCTTAGCATGATATCAACATATATATTTCATGGGACCTGTAAAACTCATCCATAACAAGAATTAAACTTGTTCTCAACCTACCTGTGCTTGTATTTTTGCCATTGCTAATCTAAGCATCTGGCCCCCTACAATACCTTTCATAAGCCGCACAAAACTGTCTTTTGCTATTTCGTCTTTCTATAACACACAATAAATGCACAAAACAGAAAGTGAGTAGCATGGGATATCTGTTCCTAAGTTGATCATATCCTATCAACACAAAACTGACTTTAGCAAAGAAAAGAGACAAGGTTCCCACTACCAAAGGACCAGGTAGTGAGATTATTTAGAGAAACCCACCTTCAATTTACTAAATAGAGTTTGAAGTTGCATGGCTTGGTCTTTGGGAAGTTGAGGTATCAAGATAGGTAGAAACATGCCAAATGGTACCTGTTTTTGACGATTAATTTGGCCTCCTGGCTGCTCATTGACTGTAGCCTGTTGATTACTTATTTGCTGCAACTTTGCATACTGCTGAGATTCGCTGCTGGGATTAAGTGTTTTGGCTACCTCATTATTAGGAACAGGATCTTTTCCCAAATTTTGAATTCCAACTGTCTGAGAATTTTGAAGAGAAGCTTGTACAGGGTGTGGTAGGTGGCGTTCATCTTGAGACTGCTTTTGTGATAAAGGAGGATTATTTACAATTTGAGAAGCAACATGCTGTGGCAAAGGAGGGTTATTTACATTATGAGAAGCAACATCCTGTGATAAAGGAGGATTATTTACACTATCCTTGTTAGGATTTACAATCTCCCCATTGACAACTCGATAATCAGGGTGAACACGCGAAAAGTCGATACCCGGAGCCAGATGATGCACTTGCTCCATGATGTTCCTGTGTGCTCTCTCCTTTGCTTCAGGGACGCAACATCCCAGATGTTTGACCTCTTCCTCCAACTGCTCAATTCTCCTTTTTGATGCTGTTTCCTTCTCCCTTAACTGCGACTTCTCCTTATCAGCCTCTTTCAGCTTGTTTTCCATATTACTAATCTTGGCGGTTAAAGTAACCTTCAATTCCTCCAAGGCAGCTCTCTCGTTTTCTTTTGACTCAAGGCGGATCTCCAATTCCTTAACTCGGCCTTCTAGCACCATCTGAGAGTTGGAGGTGATGGGTGGCTCTAAGTTGGGGCACACACCTTGGGCTTGAAAGTGTTTCGAGTACACATCAGACTCCTCGATGGCGGGGAGCAGCACACCATTTTCAACTGGCTTCCCTTTGCCATCCACCATTTTTTGCATTTTTGGCGGAGGTGGATGCCCTAGATCAGCACCTGTGCCCACAAAATTTTACTGGCTACATTGTGCATAGTAAGCACAGTAATCAAAATTTTAAACAATAGGAAAGTGGCCTTGGCAGATTATTAAGAGCATAATTAACACTCCCCTTCAGCAGTCAGCACCAAAGAGGCTGAGTAAAGGACATTGTATATTTTATTTAAAAAAAAAAAGAATAAATATCGACAAATTGAAACATAAATATTAGCTATTTCATTCTATGTGAGACAATCTAATTAAACTGGAGTTCACTACATTCTTGAGTTTTTCTTCCTAGATTTTTTCCCTCTCTTACTAAGATATGGTATTATGGATGTGGTTTGGCAAATTGCTATATGCAAAATTGACAAAACACTTGACAACTGGAATGATTGATAAACAATTCAACAATGAGAGAACTCACCTGGGCTTGCACAAATGTTGCTTCTGTTTCCATCAACAGCTTCTGAATTTTCAAAAAGGATGGGGAACGCAAAACTTGGGGATGTCACTGGTGATTTTACTCTCTTTGCTCCTCTACCAACATTATTCTCCGATTGAACAACTTGCGGATTGGCTTTTGAACTGGCTGAACTAATCGTGTCTTCAACTTTAACATACAACTCTATGCACCGCAACTCAGAATTTGAGTCATGGTAACCAAACATCAACTGAATGTCTTGATCAGACTTGAGCCAAAAAACCTGACTGTCGGATGCTTGCGGACCAATTTTAACATGCAACCTATACGCCATTCGAGATATCTGCTTCCTTTCAAGTTCACCCATATTCCTCAATATCAGATTCTTCAACTCAAGCAGAGACTTTTGACGATGAATGCTCATCAACAAAGGCTCCGAACTTTGAAAGGGTCCATCTACAGTGTCTTCTACATATCCATTGGGATGAACAAGTATGAACACGGTCGAATAAAAATCCATTTGCCACTCTGAGCTCTTCTTCAGATTATATAGTGACCTGATGAAGTAAATAATTTTTTATTCACTAAATAATAATAATAATAATAACCTGTCTAATGGTGAGAGATTTCAGTAACATGCATAAGATCCTAAGTGTCATTCAGAAAATTCATCGAACACATGGAGAGCATAATACCCAGTTGCAGAAAACTCAAATCAGGCTGAACAAAAATCGACATGGGAAAAAATAATAACAATAATAATAGTAACTGATCTTGAGAATGACCATGTGAGGAATCGATGGAAAGTTTCGAACAGCTCAGTTTTGCTGAAGCCTCAAACCTAACTTCATAACTAAGAAGGACTCTTTCTTTCTCCCGGATGAAGCTTTATTTTTTGTTGGGACTGGAATCCCATCTCGTTTACTCTAACAGCGAAAATCTGTTCGATTTCTTTCGGGCATAGATAAGAATGGAGCCATTTCTTTGAATTTGTGTTAACCAAAACGATCAGCTTCAAAGCAATGGTTGACCATTTTGTCCTTCTCTTTTTTTTTTTGGACATTGCTAGTGTGTAGAAAGAAAAGATCTTCTACATGTGTAGAAGACACATGTCCCTTTCTTAGTTAAAGTTTTTACAAAAGATAAGTACTCAAAGGAGACATTTGCTGCAGTGGTTCAGTTGATGCAGAAGTTAGCAGTAAGAATTATCCGTTTGTAAATTCCAAAAGTTACTTTTTTTTTTATTTATTTATAAAAAGTTACATTAACAGTATTTAGTATAATTTTTTAAATAAATTTTTAATATTTTAAAAAATTATTTAAAAATTTTTAAAAAAATTAAAAAATGTGACTTCTTCTATTTTTAAAAATAGAAGTATTATGAAAGAAGTCATTTTTTTTAATTTTTCTATAAGTTTTTAAATAATTTTTTAGAAAGTTGCAATTTAATTTTAAAAATTGCATTAGACATTAATACTACTATTTTTTATAAGTCAAAAATTAAAAAAAAATACTTCTAAAATTTTTAAACGGATTCTTAATACACAATTTTAAAACAAAAACTTTTATAATAGCTTTCCAAATAAAAAATAATTTATTTAAAAGTTATTAATAAAAATTCTTATTTTTTAAGTTTAAAGAACTTATTTAAAAAAATTTAGTTAAACTGACCCTTAATACTGTAGCCATGGTTAATTAATGTTTGGTTTTAGTGTTTAATATAATCAATACAAATTTTATATTTGTATACTATATATGTGGGCCGAGTTTAATATGATAGATGGGTGTTGGTCTTTTATGCATTGGGTCCAATATAAATGTTTATCTTAAAAAATATATTCTGATGACTTTAAGATAAAACTATAATATAATTTAATGATTTTTTCATAAAATATTAGAATAAAATTAATCCTATTAACGTTTAAAATTGTATGAATAAAAAATATTATTAAATAACTAAAAATAATTAACTAATAATTATTCAATTGCCTTAACTAAAATTTTAGTATATAATTTTTACTTATAAATTTTTCTCAAATTTATTGTTTTTTTTTTATCTTATTTGTTAACTTAACTTTTTATTAGATTAATTTTTTTACTATTTTTTCAACATTTAAATTAAAATTTTATATTAAAAGTTTTTTATAGTGATCGATCTCCAATAGCACCATAATAGTTACAATATTAATTTAACTTTTAAAATTTTTTCATATTATAATTTAGAATAAGTAAATTAATTTATTTTTTAATTTATATAATTTTTTATTTTTCTATTTTCTATAGCACTTCTTAAATGTGTGGCTTTTATATATTAATATTAACTTAGATTTATCTTTTTAAACGTAAATTTTGTTAATGTACGAATATATAGCAAGATTTATTAGGATTATTTTTTCTTTAAAAAAAGATACTTTAAAATAATAGTATATCTAAAGGTAATTAATAGTATAAATTAACTCATTTTTTTTAAGTGACTAAATAATTTTAAAAACGTCAAATCCATATCATAATACTTCTTAAATCAAATGTTGCATATATTTCTAGTACCTCTTGAACCACTTATTTTTTAGTCAAGTTTAGTAGGCTATCCAAAACAATTATCTTTCCTAAATTTAACTCCATGTGTTATGCAACACCAAAATAAATATATAATTTTTTATATAATAATTTATTTAATAAAAAAATTTAGAAGTTAATGTAAAATTTATTTTCGTATGTTATTTAGAAGTTGTATTTAATTAGCATTAACTGTATTAACTAATTATTTATATTTAGGTGTCAAAAATAACTATTTATACTATTATTCATTTATTCGATACCTTGTAGTTTATTGCAAATTTAATATTGCAAAACTCATGTCGATGTCCTTTAGAATTTCTTGATATCCTAAAGCCATCATAGTATTTTTTTATTAGGCCAATATTATTTTTTTGGGTACAAATTACACTAATATTAATATAAATATCATAACTTTAACATAGACAAAAAATATAACATGCAACACTTCTATATATGTTAGGCTCAATCGTTTGAAAATCAAGATCTGCCTATTCGTATTAAACCGGACTTATATATATGTATTATATAAATATTAAAATTGCCCTGTTTATATTAAAGACTAATAAGAAATTAATTAATCATTACTTTAATATTATTTTATGTCAATTTCTTTACAATTGAATGTTGCAAAAATTGTCCCCTAAATTGAACATTAAAGATGGCTGCCGTATCATTATTGTACTTGTCTTTGGTAAAATTTATGGCTGTGAAGACGACATCTGTCTTCTATACATGTAGAAGGACTTTTCTTTCTACACTAATAAGGCCTTTTTTTTTTTTTTAACACCAATTTATATAATTTTTTTCTTCTGTTTTTGAAGCAGTAATTTTTTAAGAAAAAAATTACACTTACCTATTATGAGATTTTGTGAAATTTAAGTAATATTACATTTAATGTTTGGTAAAATATAACATTGTCAAATTCATTTATGAATTAATTGCTTGATTATTATACATATAACTTTTCTAGTATTGTGTCTATTTAAAAATTTTACATGAAGTAGAATTCGAACCAAAAACTTGAGTGATGGAAAATAATTTTGTTTCTTGTTATATTTTTTTTAATATATTAACAATAATATATTATATTTAATTAATATATATAATCTAAAACATTCAATTAAATATTATTTTTATATTAATTTAATTTTTTTATTTTATATTTACTTTTTTAAAATTATTTTTTTAATGTACAAAATTATTAAAAAGTAATAAATTTTATTAAACATCTATAAAAAACAAACAAAAATATTTTATTAATCATAAAATACTTTTATGAAAATAATAGTTAATTAAATATTTTAGATTATATTTTAATTAAGAAATATAATATATGGTTATGTAATATGTTTAAAAGAAAAGCATAATATACAACAAGAAATAGTTTGATCTAATAGTAATTAAGTTGTTCTTCATCCCTAAAGTTTTTTGTTCAAATCTCACCTCATATAATTCAATAGTTTTCAACAAATAAATTTTATTAATTTATATATGCAAATTTTAATAAGTATACACAAATTTTATTGTTATTTAAGTACTAACACAAAATAATAATATTTGCTCATAATGTAATATTATTCTTTTTAAATAGTCACAATTACATTATTCTTTTTAAATAGTCACAAACACACCACCGTGGCAAAAGGATGACAACTAGTTAGTTTAATATAAACAGCTAAAAAAATAGTCAAACTCATAACCATAGCAATTCGCTTTTTTACCGTCTTTTTCTAACAAAATTATTCATATATGAATAAACAAATTCATACCAATATATGAAATTAGAGTTGATTTAATTCTAATATATATGTAATGAGTTAGACACCAAAAAAATATATGTAATAGTCACTTTAATTTTACACCTTGCAGTGAGTGTCATATTTAAAATTTCAAAAATAAAGTTTACATAACAAACGAAACTATCCTATTGTAGCATGAAGTGTTTGCAATTTGCCTATGCAATTGCACCTGAGTGCTTGCCAACAAAACGAACTTGGGATTCACTACCATTCTTGTTCCATGATGTTACCATGTGATATCTCCTTTGCTTCATGGACGCAACATTGGATGTGTTGGACGTTTGCATCCAAATTCCATAACATAGGTAACTTGGGGTGCACTATCCTTCTTAGGATTTACAATCTCCCCATTGACAACTCGATTATCAGGGTGAACACGCGAAAAGTCAATACCCGGAGCCAGAAGACACACTTGCTCCATGATGTTCTTGTGTGCTCTCTCATCTGCTTCAAGGACGGAACATCTCAGATGTTTGACCTCTGCCTCCAACGGCTCAATTATCCCCTTTGATGCTGTTTTCTCCTTCCTTAACTGAGCCCTCTTCTCCTTATCAGCCTCCTTCAGCTTGTTTTCCAGATTACTAATCTTGGCGGTTAAAGTAACCTTCAATTCCTCTAAGGCAGCTCTCTCATTTTCCTTTGACTCAAGGCGGATCTCCAATTCCTTAATTCGGCCTTCTAGCACCATCTGAGATTTGGAGTTGATAGGTGGCTCCAAGTTGCGGCACATATCTTGGGTTTGAAAGGGTTTGGAGTACACATTGGACTCCTCAATGTCGGGGATCAGCACACCATTTTCAACCGGCTTGCCTTTGCCATCCACCATTTTTTGCATTTTTGGCAGAGGTGAAAGTCCTAGATCAAGTCCTAGATCAGCACCCATGTCCACAAATGCAGACTTCTTTGAAGTTGGAGGTGGAAAGACACTGCAGGCAACCCCAATATTCCCAGTCTTGGATGGAAGGGAGAGTTTGTCCACTGCAACACCTCTTGATGCCATGTTAGCTGCAATATAGGAGAAAGAAACTCAAGTCGGAAAATAAAGTATATTTTATTGGCTACATTGTGCATAGTAGCATAGTAAACAAAATTTTACACAGCATGATAGTGGCCTTGCCAGATGATTAAGATTTAAGAGCATAATACTCCCCTTCAGCAGTCAGCACCAAAGAGGCTGAATAAAGGAGGACATTATATATTTTATTTTATTTTTTCAAAAGAAAAAGTAAATATTGGTAAATTGAAATATAAATTTGTCAATATTTTATTTAACTGGATTTCACTCCATTCTTGAGTTTTTCTTCCTAGATTTCTTTTCCCCTCTCTTACTAAGATATGGTATTATGGATGTGGTTTAGCAAATTGATATATGCAAAATTGACAAATCACTTGAAAACTGAATTGATTGATAAACAGCTCATCACAGAGAGAACTCACCTGGACTTGCACAAACATTGGTTCTTTTTCCATCAACTTTTACATTTTCAACACGATTGGGGAACACAAAACTTGGGGATGTCACTGGTGATTGTACTCTCTTTGGTCCTCTACCAATCTTGTCCGATTGAACAACTTGCGGATTGGCTTTCAAACTGGCTGAGCTAATCATGTCTTCAACTTTAACGTACAGCTCTATGCACCGTAGCTCACGATTTGAGACATGAAAATCAAACATCAAGTGAATGTCTTGGTCAGAGGTGAGCCAAATAACCCGACTGTCAGATAATTGGGGACCTATTATACCATGCAACTTATATGCCATATGAGATATCTTCTTTCTTCCAAGTTCACCCATGTTCGCCAATATCAGATTCTTCAACTCAAGTAGAGATTCTTGATGATCAGTATCAACATTCATCAAAAAAGGATCCCAACTTTGAAAGGTTGCACCACCTACAGTGTCTTTTATATATCCATTGGGATGAACAAGTACAAACATGTCTGAGCAAGCCATCTGTAACTCGAGATCTTTTCCAACTTTGGATGATTGTGTGTGGCTTGAATGAGGGAATGAGGCCTGCTTCAGATTTTATAGTAATTTGATGAAGTAAATTCCAACCACAAATCCATGAAACTTTTATCAAACTGCCCTAATAGAAGAATGCAATTCAATCATTTCTACTAGTTTTGCACAAAAAAGTAATTTTTTTTAAAAATTCACTAAATAATAATCTATTGAGTTGGTGCACAACTTGTTTTACTAAAATACCTTTTATTATATATAATCCATAAAAAATATTTTTTTTTTTTGGCTATTTTCAAGACATGAACCAAGACCCCTTAGTTAAGTTATAAACAAATTTCATCTCAACTAATTTCAAAATTTATTATTTTTAAAAAACGTGCCTATTGATATACTAGTAATAGCATATCTAATATAGAGATATTTGATTAATATGCAAAAGAGCCTAAGTGTCACTAAAAAAATTCATCGAACACTTGGAGAGCATAATACCCAGTTGCAAAACTCGAACCAGGTTGAGCGAAAATCAAAATGGGGAATGACAATAGCAACATGAATGGAGTGAGTAGTCGCAACTAACCTGTGTGAGTAATAATGCGAGGAGCCGATGGAAACTTTCGAAGAGCTCAAATTCGCAGAAACCACAAAGAAGGAAGAAACCACAGTGCTACACAAAGATTCAAACGTAACTTCATAACTAAGAAGGACACACACACACTCTCTCTCTTTCTCTCGGATGAAGCTTTTATCTTGTTGGGATTGGAGCCTCATTTCGTTTCATCTTACAACGAAATGAGGTCGGTTTTTTTCGTACAGAGCTGTAAATTGGAGCCATTTCTTTGAATTTGTGTTGTTTAGCGCGCGCAATAAAAAACGATCAGCACCAAAGGAATAAGACCATTTTGTGGGCCTTTTTTTTGTGACCCATTTTGTGGGCCTTATTTGGGCTTCTAGGCCTATGCTCTCATTCCAAAAGCCCAGTAGTAAAGAGCTAATAATCCAATATAATACTATACCAAAAAAAATATAATACTATACCAAAATGTTATCGAAATATCAAGTTTTAATGAAAAAGCTATATTATGAGTTTTAGGAGATTAATACTTAAAAAAAAACCTCACATATGAAACTAAACACCTTAAAAATAGTTTTGTAACATTTTAAACTCTTTTATAATATCTAGCTTTTATAATCCATTATATTTACTATTTTATATTTTTTTAAGATTTAGCTAATATAGGAGTAGTAAATAATTTTAAATATTTTTTTAATAAATACAAAATAAATTAATTAAAATTTTAAATTTTTGTATTTTTAATAAAAAATATTAATTTAAAATATTAATATGTATCTTTAACAAACAAATTAGCTAAACTACTTTTTTTTTTTATCTATCTGTATCCCTCTAAAATGGTTCTAATTAATTATCAATATTGCGTGTATAAAACAACTTTCCATTGTGCAATAAATTTCAAAATGCATTGGTAGCATATTAACTTTCCATAAACTAGTCTGAACCTAAGTTTAGATGAAAACCATTTTATACTATAAAGAGGTAAAAGCAATTTTATTTACCAAAGGAGAAAGACACAACCAACTCTTAAAAGATTGGTTAGGTGTGTGTGAAAAGAACCATTATATACAAGAAAAATCTTAATTAGAACAGAACTGCATTACTTGTTTTATTCCGATAAGGTTATTTGGTAAACACGTTCAATCTTTGTTGAACACTATAATTTTTATTTGGCCAATTTTTTTTCTAAACGCGGACATGATTTTGGGTTTGAACTGTCGTTTACCAAAATCAATAAATTGTAACTTTTACGTTTAGCTTTTGTGTTTACTTCATAAATTAAAAAATTAATTGACATTCTATTAATTTTGTCATTCAATCTCATTTATAATAAGAGATACCAAAAACAACTATAGATTTTTTTCATGACTATATTTTACAAACAAATATTTTTTTAATATTATTATCAATACTTTTTATTAAATCTTAATTTTTATCAATTTTTATTTATTTTTCTTGTTAATAGTATGACTATTTTTGTTTAGAGTTTTTTTATGTTCACTGATATATATTATTGTATTTTTCTAATAGAATTTTTAGTATTGATTGTTCATATAAATTTTTTAATTATTTTTATTAATACGTATTTTTTTATAGAACTTTATTTTTTTATTTGACTTTGTATATTTTTTACTATGTATTCTTAAATTAGTATATATTTTATTTATTATTGTTAATTTTTATAATATAAATTTTATTAGAAAGAAATAATTAAATACAAAAAAAGTACTAAAGAAGAGTACTAAGAAATTATAATCAAAAGAATACTAAATTTCAACACATAAATTTAAATTTTTTTCAAAAAAAATTATAATAAAAAATATTAAAATAATATAATTTTGAATAATATAAATTTATGTCTTTTTTAGTAATTTTTGTCTAAACGTAATTTTGAATGATGTAATCCAAACAAAATTTATTTTATTATAATTTATTTTGATATAAAATTACCAAATATAAATCACATCAATACCAACTTACTTTTTATCAAAATTAAATTTATAAAATTAATTTTATACAAACTCTTATTTGCAAACTTTAATCCAAACACACAGTAGATAATATTTGCAAATAATTATTGTTAAAATTTCACACTATGAATTAGAATATGCTCTCTGGACAAAAGAGTTAAACATAGGAACAAAGATCAAGAATTTGAAATGGGAACAAGTAAAAATCTACAGAGATTCTAATTTTAGTAGTTGATAGAAACTTTTGTTTTTTACGTTTTTTAATATAATTTAATATTATAATTTTTTTTTGTTATAATTTATAATATTAAGATCTACATAATTTTAAAAAATTTATATTTTTATAATATTATTACGAATAAAAATAATAAAATAATATTACTAATTAAAGGGGCTGCTTGGAGCTTTTATTGTGTTCCATTAATAGAATCATAAAAGGATGTGAAAAAATATAGAAAGAATTAATGCTCTTATGATAATTTGATGTTTGAGTTAATAGAATTTAATGCACCAGTTGATAGATTACAGTGGAGCACTGGAATGCGAGCCCCTGCTCTGCCACTACTCTTGATTTCCCTTTACACGTTAACTAAGTAGATAAATAGTAAATATTTAAATTATTTTTTACAGAATTTTAAATTGAATAATTTAACTTCTAATAAATTTTAATCAATTTGAGTGGATTTAATAATTAATTTATTTATTTATTTAAATAAATATTGAAAAATTTAATTTCTGTACACGTAATAATTTATTTTTAAAAAATTAATAAATTTTTATTATTCAATAAATTTTTTATAATTAGTCATATTAGATTAATTAGCCTATTCTTAAGTATGATGATATTATAAATTTTAAGAGTTAAATGGATAATTTTAACTATTTTAATTACTACTATACAACGAATTAGTTTCAAATATTTTTAAATTTAACAAGTAAATTTTTTTTTGGTGACTTTAACAAGTAAATTTTGATCACGAGTGTTACTTCTAACTGGGATTGAAAAGAAAATCTATTTAAAAATTTTCTTAAAATACTTCTCAAAATCTTGAAATTAAAGTTTTTTAACTAAAAAAATCAATATTTTACATACTGATATAATTAATAGGTTAAAGAAAATGGCTATTTGAAAATCTTGAAAGGAAAAAAAATAAGGTTTAATTATTCTGTTGGTTTCTATAGTTTCGTGAAATTTTTAATTAGGTCTTTATATTTTTTTTTAATTGGGTCTCTGTACCAATTTTTTTTTCAATTAAGTCCCTTTTAGTAGTAATTGACTTAATTTTATAGGGACCCAATTAAAAAAAAGAATTGATACAGGAACCTAAATAAAAGAAAAAAAAAGAGTAGGGACCCAGTTAAAAAAAATTTGGTACAAGAACTCAATTAAAAAAAATATAAGAATTTAATTAAAAATTTTGCGAAACTATAAACCAAAAAATAATGCAGAGTCCAATATATTTAGCGTAAAACATACAAAAATTAGTTAGTGTTAAGTCAGATATATATATATATATTATTGATCTAACATTTTTCAAAAAGGAAAAATGCAAACACACATATGATCAAAATGTTATGGGATGCATGCATGGGTTATTGAAGATTCATCATCACCGATCTTATCTTCTTAACTATGTACATGCCTCTGTTTCACATGCATGACATGATGATGATGATATATGTTCATAAGAAACATGAGAGAGAGGGTGCATTCTCCCTCCTCTTCTTCAATAAGTGTCCACAACTAACTTATTTAATTCCACCATTATTATTCTTTCTTTCTCTCTATAAGTTACATGAAAAGCCAAACCAAGTTCTGCATGTAATAGTAATAATCATTTGAACACTATCATGAAGGTTTCTGGGTTTTGGCCATTGTTCTTCTTGCTCGCTGTGGCAGCCGCTTTAGCATTCCTTAACTTCTTATCTTCCGATGGTGGATCCAACTTTTCCGGTATATCTCTATCCATTATCACTTTTTTTTTTATTGCATTTTTTAAGGAAAAAATAAGGGAAAATGATAGTGGAAATCTCTTTGGTTCATGATCATCTTTGAAGCAATAATAATAATAATAATAATAATAATAATAATAATAATAATAATAATAATAATAATAATAATAATAATATGCTCTTTTCAGTCTTTTGATTGTTGATTTTTTCTTCTTTGATCAATTTTTTTCCATCTATAGAGGAGAAATAGGATGCATGCAATGGTAAAAATAATGAACCAGAAATAAAGTGTCAAATCTTAATAAACCCTCTAATCTTAGAGAAATGGCTTCAGTTTCAAAGTTCCTTTTGTGAAATAAATCATGCACATTTTGATTTTTCAAAATATCCTATGTGCTTGTATCAAATTTCATATTACAATGTCATTTTGTTTATTTTCAACTCAGATAAAATCCTTTTATGTGCTTATTCTGTCGAAATCTCTTTTTTTTTTTTCAATTCTTAATAAAAAGTTTACACATACTGATTAAAGATCATATATGAAAATTTTAGATGAGAAGATTTATATTCCCATGGTTTATTTTATTTGACATTGTTCAAGTATTCACTTATCAAGCATTGTATATGGTGATTCTCACAATTAGTACTGAATTTGAGTCAATTTTGATGATTGAATGAGAAGAGTAAAATGCGTATTTTTTAGTATCATTTTGACAAGCCTTTGAACTCATCCATGACAATGATATTGTTAGCATTTTATAATATCTTAGTTACTTTAATTAGTACACTTCTAAACATTGCATGCATGCATTAAACAACATCTTCCTATAAATCATTAAAGCATTATTTAGAACTAATTAATTTGAGTAGATTGTATTAGATTTTTTTATTGTTTTATGATAAGATCTATAACGCATTGATTGGTTCATGCAACCGACTTTTCTTAATGGGATAAGATTTAATTTGATTGTTATTAACTCCCTATTAAATGACCTATATAATTTCCCTTTACATTATTAAATGGCATCACAGATTTGCCTGTTACCAACTATGGACATGGAACATCGGAAATTGTAACAAGAAGGAAACTGAAGGTATTGTTATTTTTACATGTTTGGAAAACCATTTGAATGTTCAAAACAAGGTTTTCAAATTCTCTACAAAAAGAAGAACAAAAAAAAAAATCATGATTTTGCAGGTATATAAAATTGAGGTCTCTTTTAGTAATTTTTCATCTAAAAGTGATTTTGAGTAGTATAATCCAAACAACATTTATTTTACTATCATCACTGATATAAAGATTGTCAAACATAAATCACGTTAACACAAACTAACTTATTATCAAAATCAATTTTACAAAATCAATTTTATGCAAACTTCCGTTTGCAAACTGTAATTCAAATATACACTAAGTATGAGTATTTCAGGAAAATGATAGCAAGAGAACAAGTAAGGACAAAGTTGATAATAGACTCATTAATCTAGATGATTATGCTGGCAAAAATGGTCCAGATAAAGCTGTAAGGACTGAACCTATTGAGCATGGAACTCCTTACTTGCCATTTTTCCCAAGACCTCCACCTCCGGATCTACCTAGCCCCGACGGATATTCCGATATTCCTACCCCCGGTGTATATTCCGATTTTCCTACCCCCGGAGGTTTTTAAGTAACTAGTATTATTCCAACATCAATAATATCGTATTCTATGTCGATATATCATGTGTCTGTCTGCTCGGAATATGATGATGACTATGTTTAAGAAATCTTTCTATGAAAATAATAGACTAATGTATTTTGGTGGATTTGGACAGTATTTATATGTTGGAGTGATCTTAGTAGAGTTTAATTTCCTACTTTTAATCCATGTTGTCTCATGTGCTTGCATTGTGTTGTGAAAAAGGGAAAAAGTTGTTGTAGCTTTTGGCATCCTATAAGGTGTCCAGTTGAATCTATCTATCTTCTTGAGTTATAATATATGTTTCTACTTGTTATTAAATTTGATTTGTGTTTATTCAACTTCTTCAATAATTATCCTTAACTTTTTATTTAATTTTTTTAATTCGATAATGATTTTTGTCATTACTAATTTGGCTTGAAAATCTCAAATTAAATATTATTTGAGTTCCTATGAGATTTGTTAGTCATGATTGGTAAGGGGTCGACAATTTTTTAGATTTTGGGTCAACAAACAATCAGTATTTGAGAAGAAATGAGCGACAAAAATAGCAATTTTTTAGATTTTGGGCCAACAAACAATCAGTATTTTTTCAGAAGAAATGAGCGACAAAAATAAAACTTTATAACGCGCGGAACTTTATAACGCCCAGATGAGATATTTAAAAAATATTGATATTTACTAGCTGAATGATGACAAAATTTGATTAAAACTACTGATCATTGAGCTAGACTTTCCATTATTAAAAAAAATTTGCATGTTTCTTATCCAAATAAACTGAGGTAGATTATTTTTGTTTCTAACAACTCTGGAAATTAGTAGAGCATAGTACAATCTAGTAGGATACTAGCTAGCATTGGTTGATTATTATTTTTGTTTCTTATTTTTGTTGAAGAAAACTACCTACTAAACACCAAATTTTCAGGTGTTCTCTCTGACTTTGGTTCTTCATTATTTGTGGTTGTGAAAATATTGTTTTTTGAATTTAGTTATAACAGTTTTAGTTTTAGTTTAGGTCTTGTTGGTTCACTGATTCTTAGTCCTAATCCCAAACAACTATTTATAATTTAACATGTAAGTCGTAACTGCCTAGTAATTTAACATGGTTCCAATTAAAATATTTATAGACGATAACCACTATCAGCATTCAGCAATAATGAAATCATGTTGTCCATGGAAATCTGGAAAAAAACGATTAGGAACAATACAATCTTCTTGGTGCTTGACTTCATTGTTGAGTATTGTTATTATTCGAGTTCAAACTCCACTTTTTTCTCACCATTGCCAAATGCTACATTTTATTTATTATTTTTTTAATGCAATCTATAAATTAGAACAAGTGTTTTATTTTGATTAAAACATCATATATACTCTTTTATTATAAGCAATCCTGCCGGAGCAGCCAAGCCAATAATTAAGATTATTTTGGTGACAAATTAAAAATCTTTTTTTTTTTTTCACATGGTATTTCTAAATTCGTTGCGAATTTAAATTCTATTTAATAGTTTATTATTAACCAATGGATCGTTACATGGTATTTGAATCTCTACAATTATTTAAGCGCATAAATGAGTTATCTATTTGATTAACTCAAGTTATTTAATTATTTTATATTATTGAGAAATACTAGAGATGGTCTAATAGAATTTATTATTTGTTGTCAACAGTTATCCAATAATATTTAAAAGTGTAAATTAAAAATATATTATTAAATTATTAAACTAAAAAATTTGACTAATAACTAAAAATACTAACCAAAAATAATAAATTGATTAAATTCTGCTCATCCTTCAATTTTTTCTCCATATTATTATAGAACTAACTATCTATAATTAAAAAATCTCACCTATATAACTAACTAATAATAGGAACTAATTAAATAACTATACAACAGATATCTTTTAAATATTATCTTTTATTTAATTTTTAGAGAGAGAAAAATCAAAAAGCAATTAATTTTCTTGATTTTTTGACCAATTAATACGTAAAGGTGGATATTTAAATTAATTAAATAATAATAAATTCTAAAAAAGCCAAAAATTGAAAGTTTTAGAACAACTAACATTTCTCATTAATAGTTTCTTGTAATATTATCTTGTTGTTTAAGCCAAAATTATTGACATTCCATATAGTTTGATGAACCCACCCCCCAAACCAAAAAACAAAAGTCATGAGCCAAAATTCAATCAACCAGAATAATAGCCACTATTGGAAGGAAAGAGGCCCATCAATCCACATCTCACCAAGTGTATGTCCTATTCCTTTTTTCTTCATTTACTTTTCTTTGTACTCTCTAAATAATAATAAATAAATAGACTATACTACGTGTACATCAAAATCAGCCACCAAAATCAGTCATCAGTATAAAACATATGTCGAAATATAAATTCACGTTAAAAATAAATTAAATTACACATATATTTATACACAAATATATTGATGGCTGATTTTAGTGACGGATTTTATTATACGAATAACATTTTTATAAATAAATAATATTAGAGAAAATGACAAATAGGTCCTTGACCTTTTGTCCCGCAGACATTTTCGTCCCCGACCATGAAAAATACTTTTAAGTCCCTGACGGAGGCATTTGGACGGATCAGTCTCTGACGGAGGCATTTGGACGGAGGGACTGATCCGTCCAAGTTTTATGAATATCAGAGACTTAAAAATATTTTTCAATGGTCAGGGACAAAAATGTTCGCGGGACAAAAGGTTAGGACCTATTTGTCCTTTTCTCATAATATTATTAATACATATCTTGCAAGTCTTGGTGACTTTAATCTTCTAAAGATATATAACAGCTGTGGGGAACTAGTTCTTTATCTCTTTCCGACCCAACTTGTACCTTCGATCTCATCATCAATGGGACCTTCATAATTTCTCTAAGCCCCATCCTTATGACCCATTTCAAAGTACCATGTTCAATTAAGTTCACAACAAATTATATTTAATTAGGTTAATGAAAAGTTACTTTTGAAAGCTCAAAAATTATTCCTTGAAGTGTTTGTTAAGTGATTATACTTTTGGATCGGAACTCCTTATGACAAAGCGTGTAATTTACATAGTTTTAAGGGTTAGTTAGGTTTTAACTTTTAACTAATCACACACAAAAAAGTTAGTAACACATTATATATATATTATGCATATACAGTGGACTTATGATCTGATCTTAACCAACAATTTAGCATATGTTATGACTTTTCTTCTTTCCTTTATGATTTTATATCCTTCCTTTACTTACAATGTTCTCAACCTCTTTAGTACTCTTTAGTCTTTAGTCTCTTAGTCCAATCAGGTCACTACTAATTATTTTCTCTTTATTAATTAGTTTCTTCCTTTGTTGATATGCTTTCACAAGACCAAGTTATAGAGAAATTTTCAAAAGTGAAGAAGTGATGCTTAACTAGATATTATGCTTAAATCGGTTAAAAATTTTGGGGAAAATTATATTAGAAGTTGATGAAAGAATATAATTGCTTTTACTATAATTATTGCTTTTGGGGTGTTTAGTCTATCACTATAAATAATGTATTTAGTAAAAAAAATACTATTTATTTGTTCCTTAAAATATGATATTTATTTAGTCTCTAAATTTTTTGTGATATGAATAGTAGGTAGCATTTGGTAAAGAGACAGAGACGGAAAGATTGAGACTGAGAGACAGAGATTAAGCGACAGAGATTGAAATAAATTTCAGTATTCTGTTTGGTGCAAAGTGAGAGACAAAAATTGAAACAAGAATGAAATTCTAATTTAATTTGTACAAAGGATAAAATTAGAATTAATTAATTGAAATGAAGGTATTTTAGGTATAAAATGTTATTAAAGTTTCAGTCTTCATTTCTAAAAATTTTAGTCCCCTGTGTCCTTACTTTTGGAGGTACTGAAATACTGAAATTTTGATGACAGAGACAGAAATTTTAGTACCAATCTCTGAACCAACAAACATAATACTGAGTCTCAGTCTCTCAATCTCTGTCTCAGTACCTCAAAACAAACGCTACCTAAATAATGTCATCATTTGATTACTTACATGAATTTCTTAAATAGTTTTTGTCCATATGAAATATTTGTTTTTTAATGAAGTAGTTCTTTTATTTTGATATAGTAAAATTAAAAAATATATGTTTTTAGTATCTATTATTAATGTATTCTGTAAAGTATTAAAATGACCAATTGAAATACTGATTAGACAAAATATGTCACATTAATATTTAATATCTTAATAAAATAAAGATTTAATTACTTTGTTGATTTTTATAATTTTATTAAAATTTTAATTAAGTCTTTATATTTTTTTCAATTAAGTTTATATATTATTTTTAATTTTGTAATTAGATTTTTTATAGAACAAAAAATGTTAGAATTAACTGAATATTTTTTTAAAATTGAAGATATCTATAATTAAGAATCTAATTAAATCTTTGATTACATATTTTTTGAGAGAAATATTATATTAATTTTAATATTTTTTATATAAAAATGATCTAATTATAAAATTAAGAGTAATGTAGACATCTAATTAAAAAATTAATATAAAAATTTAATTATAAATTTGATAAAATTATAAAGATTAACAAAATTAAATCTAAAATAAAATACCAGCGAAGACTAATAGTGTATGTATAGATAATAGGAAAAGAATTTTAAATGTGGCCATTATTATTTTGCAAAAACTGTGTTAGTTTGTTTGAGGAATTGAATTACACTTCGTCTTTGCTAAATTATTTAATTTACACAATGAATTGAAAGAGTTGCCTTTGGTAAATCTAGCATATTATGATATATATGTTTTAAGCAGCAGACAAAATTCTATGGGAATATGGAAAAAGTGATGTGATGAAGCTTAACTAGACATCATGCTTAAATCGGTTAATAATGTTGGGGAAAATTAAATTAGAAGTTAATGAGAATTAAATAACATATAATTGTTTTTGTTATGTGTAGCAATTTGTGGATACGTAACTAGTCAATATAAGTTAATTAGAAGATATATAAACGCAGATAACAACTACTTAAGGTTGTTAATCCATCACTAGCTAGCTACTCTATATATGAACATATTGATATTTTATTTACTTACTACTCAAAGAGCTCGCTCGTGATGTGTTAGTTGGAAAATCATGGTTTGTATTAGTTGGCTATTAAGAACTTTAATTTTATCCTCCTTTTTATCGATCTCAATCATGTGCCATATTCTTTAGGCTGCGTTTGTTTAGAGAAATATATACTGAAACAGGAATATAGAGACACAAAATTATGTTTGACTGAAAAAATATAGACAGAAATAATATATCTAGAAAGACAGAGACACTGAATTAGTGTATTTTGTGTCCATCCTGATAGCAAAAATACAAAGACACTAACAAGAGATATAACTTTTTTTTATTATTTTTGTTAATTTTTTATAATTATATTTTTTATTATTATATTTTTCGTCTCAAATTTTTTGAATGAAAAAATGAGAATAAATTAAATTTTCATAATTTATTCTAATTAATCACTAAACAAATACAAAAACATAAAATTTTGTGTCAGTATCTTATTATCTTGTCCATTCTCAAAAACAAACTCAACCTTAATGACTAAAGTTTTTTTTTTGTTGATAATTTTATATAATAGCGAAATTAAATAGTAACATATTATAGGCACGCACTTTATTAGGGTTAGTTAGGGCTATTATCTCATGAGAATAACTTTTATATGTACTTAGGTAGCATTTGTCTGTAAAAGACTGAGATTAAAAAATTAAAATTTAGTATTATATATAAAAAGTTAAAATTAAAATTTCAGTTCTTTTAATATTTTTAGAAAATTAAAATTTTTTGGAATAAAAATTAAAATTTTAATAATATTTTTTTAAAAAATATCTTCATTTAATTTTTTAATTTTTAAATTTATTTTTTAATCTTTATATTTATCTTAAATTAAACATAATATTGAGGCATAACTCAATTTAATATATTTTACACTAAACACAATATAAAAATTTAATTTAATTTCTATCTATCAATCTTTGTATCTCAATTTCAGTATATTAATCTTATTCTCTTTTTCAAACGTAATCTTAAAGACTTACTGTAATAATGTGAACTAATTTTAATTTATAATTTTATTCAATAAAAAATAAAATAAATAGCTATGAATAATTATTATAGTAATTAATTAACTATTTAGCATTCATAGGTAATCTTTAATTTTTTTATTTATTAACACTGTAAATTATTTTTATATTATTAATAAAAAAAATTAAACCTACAACTTTAAGGGGTATATGAATGAACTTGTGAATCAGTACAATGCTTTAGGAATTCCAAGGACCCACCTTATAGTCGAAGGGCTACTAAAGCAAATAAGAAGGGATATAAAGAAGAGATGAAGAACAAATTAGACACAACAGGTTGAAGCATTCTCAAAAAATGTGATGCCTTTTGCTTAGCTTGCAAAATCATATCAAACAAGTCATATGTATGTAAATTTATTGAAAACATACATATGAGGTGCTTATTATGATTTATGTTATTTGCACTCAAATTTTTTTTTTTTTATTTATAAAGTACGAGACTTAATTCTATATAACTGTGTTTAGTTACGAGAATAGAATAAAATAAGACATTAAGAATAAAATATAAAAAATAAAAATACAAAAAATAATATTTTTTTATATTTTATTTTATAATAAATTAGAACAGATTATGATGATGACATGGATGATATAACGAGTATAAGAACAAAATAATTTAACAAGTGCTTATTCATCCATTCCTCTAATTGCACTTTTATTCTAATTAAGAACAATGATCACATCTTTTTCTATTTGCAAAGAAACAGTGATAATGAATATATATCATCATTAATTGGCATACCCATCACACATGATGGCCAAAATTTGCTATTATTTTTTTTTATCCATTTGAGTATATATATATATATATATATATATTACATACGCACACACCCTCTCTAAGGACAAAATGATTGTTTGCCTCAAAATGTTTATAGAGTGATATAATCAAATATCTGTCATTAATATTCGTCTTTTTGATATGTGTCTTATAAATATGGAAAAGTATGAGGAGTCAATGGAATATTTGTACAATGTGTATAATAGAGGTCTAGGGAGTATTAGAGATATAACCATTAATGTTACCCTTTTTCATCAGCTGAAACTTTTGGAATGAGTGGTATCATGACATGGTATTAGAACTCTAAATTCGAAAGATCAAGAATTCGACCTTTGGTGAACCCGAAAATCAGTTTAAGTTTTTGGGAAAATATTTATTATCCCTAGTACTCTCGGATGGTTATTCTAGATAGTATGGGAGATGTTCAAACAAGTCATTGTCTCACGGCAGTTCATTTGTCCATTTGCTGGAATAAATGTTTAGAATTTGATTATTTTTTTTGTGTATATAATAATTTATTGATTAATGATAAGTTCTTAAATAAAATTTAATTTCGTAATAAATTATTTTTTAATCAGTCGAATTAAAAAATATCGTAGAGAACTAAAAAAATTCTTTATTTTTAAATCGATAGTCTTAGATTTAGTTAAGTGTCATACTAATCTTAATGACTTAGTGAGATAATAATCAGCACTAAATTTCTTTGAACTTTTCATTCATAATTTTTTGGTTAATTTATTTTAGTTACTAAATATTTTCATTTTTTTTAAAAATTGACAAACTATAGACTTTTTAAAGCGAACGATATATAGAATGACCATCTATACCCTTATCATCACTTCATTTTATTTAATTAACAATTCCCACAAATTTTCCTAAGGATTAACAAACACGTTAGAAAAGGTATAATATAAATTTCATCATCTTGGACCATTTTTTGTTTTAACTTTATATACCTATGGATGTTAAAACTTATATATAAATGGGTGAGAGTTAGAAGTGAGAAGAAAAGGAAGGAACCATAATGAAATTGAGTGCTGGAGAAGGAAGTAGTTGCTTTTGGAAGTGGTCCTATAATATAAGGCTGAGTGCACTTATAATTACATACGCGTTAAAAGTTAAAGGTATTAGGCATGCATGTGTTGCTGTCCATGCTCTGTTTTTTCTATTAAAATTAATTGATTCATTAATTTAAATTCACTTTCCTTAATTCTTATATATTTTCATTTATATATTGGTTGGTGAATTAAGTGCTTCCCATACTTGCCACTCTTGAAGTTCCAAATGCATGCATATATATTGGGACCTCAATCTCACCCTTTTGTGAACCATTTACGTATGACTCAGAAGATGGTAACCACACATACTCTCTATTTATTAGTAAGGTTTGGATGAGAAAAATACAGAGATATTAAAATAGAATATATTTTTTATGAAATTACTTATTCAAAATTTTAAGTTAATAGACACGTAAATGATTATATTTTTTTTATTGATTTTATGCTAAATTCTTTATTTTCAGGTTAATAAAAATTGAACTCTAATTTTTTAATGATCAAAATTTTGATATCGTATTGTAAAATTATTTGTTTTAAAAATTTAAACTAAAAAAATACATAAATAATTATATCTATAATATTTTTTTCATGAATAGTAAAAATATTAAGTGATTTACTCTCAAGATAGAATTATCTTTTTTCTTCATTTGATCTTTTTTATTTAATCAATTTATATATATATAGTGACGGATCTACAAAATTTTATTAGTAAGACAAAATAATATGATAATTATTTTTATAATTATATTTATTATTATAAAATACAATTAATTTTCAAATTATATCACAAATAAATTAGAATAATAAAATAATCATTTAAACAATAATATATTAATAATTCAACATCACAAAATTAAAATTAAAATCAAATTCTTTAATTAAACACAATTTTAAAATCAATTAATGAAACAAAATAAAAAATCACTCGTGAAAGTAATAGTGAAACCATATATACACAATACACTATTATTGCTTTAGCTATCATTTTTCTTTGATTTTGTGGTAAAATTAATCACATGAATAAGGAAAAAAACATGCAATAGGGCATAAGAGTTTAATTTTTTCACATATATGCTGATAACTTTAGGTGAAGTTGATAAATGAAAGCGGTTAAATAATTTGACTGATTTTACCAAATTTTTATCTAGAAACTCTTAATTAGTTATCAACTTTTTGTAAAGTTAATTGCACCTAGTTTCTGTCATAATATATTTGATTGGAAGATATTACTCTTAGAAATGGAGGCAACAATCACGCTTTATCACACAATTAGTAGAGCAAAACAACATTAAAAAGAAGAAACGGATGACAACATTAAATATTTAGATTACTTGAACAATTTTTAAATTAGGAGAAAGAGAGTTAGAGAAGAAAAGAGAGTTGAACGAACACAATACTTTGAAAAATTGAAATGATTCAAATTAATTAGATTATTATTATGTTTTTTATATTATTTATTTAATTATTTTTATTAAATAATTAATATAATAAAAATAATAAAGTCATTTAATCTCTTTTCTTTTTATTTGTATATAGATGTTAGGAACCAAAAAAATAAATAAAATAGATAGAGTCAAATTTATTTACTCTGTGGGGATAAAAAAATATTTTTACTATATACTATATATAAAATTTTTGTGCCTCCATACTGGCTAATATAAATCCGTCACTATATATACACACACTGCATGGTACATGAAAAAATCACTCATTAAATTAGTTATCGATATAAAAAATTTATTAAAATATAAAATATATATTTAAAATAATATTACACATTTAAATTTTTTTATTAACTAAATTCAATTAAATTAATCTAATATAACAAAAATTAGTTATAATTAATATTATTTTAAGTCTTATTATTTAAGTTGGTTATATTTAGTTTATAAAAAAATGTAAATGTGTAGTATTCTTCATATATTTATATATAAATAGGGATAATAATTAATTGTGACACATTAAATTGGAAGGAAATTTTAGTTAAGGCATTACAGCGACAGAAGCAACTGACCCTTGTATCCGCTAATAAATGTTAAAAAGAATAGTAATGTTACATAACTATAGCCAGGACAATAATTTGTCACAATTGTTACATGACCTCATCAAATTCAAGAAGAGTAGTTAGATATGCATGCTATAAAAGTCAAATGTGTGAATTGTGAATACTGTTCATACGTCCTTCCTTCATTAATTTACAAGTTAGAAATAATATACATCATATTATTATCGTAATACAACCAACTTGGGTTGGTCGAGTGGTCAGTTCACTCGTCCGCTTAAGTAAGTGTCGGGGTTTGAATTCCGCCTTGTGCATGCAGCAATCTATTGGCCAGTAACAGACTCTTAAATGAAGTTCAGATCCGCGACAGATTAGTCCTTGACCTGTCGAGTTGGGGGATACCGTGAGAAACCAAAAAAAAAATTTATTATGGTAATACATATATAAAATAAGTTTTAGTTATTAATTAACTACGCCATATAAGTATATATTTTGCAATATATAAATTTTTTTTTATTAAACTATTTTAAATAAGTCAAATTATTTACTTTTTACACATTTAATTATTCTACTATAATAAATCTAATTATTCGAGTAATTAATTATTTAATTATGTAAATCAATAAATATAAATATACATAAATATAAAATGACTGATTTTTATAATTAATTTTTTATATATATGAACAATTTTGCATTATTATTTTTTAAAAGTTATCATTCCGAAATCTAGAGGATTTAGATTTTTTTTGACGTTTATATAAAAAAAAAACATATAGTATTTAAAAAAAAAAGGACAAAAATTTGATGACAAGATATGCTTGTAGCATTGAGTATATTTGATAACTGGCTTTATTTTGCAACCACCACACCATTCAATTTGTTACCACTTTTGCTGTACAAAACAAATTCCAGCACAAACGGTTTCTGTTTTGTGGTTGGTACTTGCATTGGTAGCTGCAAGCATTCCCCTACTTACCAATTTTAGATATGTTATATATATATAATTTAAATTTAAGATTTAAATTGCTATTTGGTTTTAGAATTAATTAAGTTTATAACTTATATTTATTATGTTGCTATTCAATCAATTACAATTGCAATCACTTTGAGTTAAAGTTGTGATTGCTTTATCTCTAAAGGATAAATTTTGGTATGATTTATATACTTGAATTCAACTAATCTTTTATTCAAAATGTCTTTATTATATACCAAGTGTTTTTAGTAAGAAATTTGTTATTGCTCTTCATTTGTTCTCTCTTGTATAATAAAATAATTAATACATATTTATTTTTATGATCAGATTGGATGTATATGAGGCTTTTTTTATATAAATTTTAGAATACTTTATCTTAATAAAATGATTAATATATATACATATATATATCGAATAGCTAAATTCAATTTGCGCATTTACATATAAATCAAATCAATCAAATTTGATTTATTTTCAAAAGTCTGAAATAAATAAATCGTCTTCGACCACTTAGATTTAGTAGTGTAAGAGTTTAGAGTTTGATAAGCTATTAAATCAATGCCACCAAATTCGATTTAAAAAGAGAAATATAGGTAAATTGAACTAGGCTAGTTCGATTTATGTCTAACGTATTACCTATGAAATACGGACACTTCGCTGAATTATCGTGTCCACGTGTCTGTTGTGTCTAACCGTGTCTTAATAAAAAAATAAAAAATTCTTCTCCGGACACGACTAGACACACCTAAATACCATCACGTGTCAGCATGTCTAGTTTTATTCTTAACATATATTCTTAAAATAAATTTAGATATAGTATATATTTTATTTATTAAAACAAAAAATATTTTAAATACTTGATATAATTAAAATAAGACATTAAAAATAATTAAAAATTTTAATTTATATTTTAATATCAATAAAATATCAAAATATCATTACAATTTATCTAAAAAATACTTTATATTTTATATATATGCGTATCCCCGTGTCAAGTAAAATTTTAAAATTCGCGTATCAGTGTATTTTGTGTCGTATCGTGTCGTGTCCCGTGTCCATGTTAGTGTCCGTGCATTGTAGCATATTACAAGGTAAGGTAATCAAATTCAAAAAGTGATAGGTCTTATGCAAAGTGGAAACACCTAAAATGTTGTTGTCTAAGGTGACACTCACAATGACTAATGATACAAGTTTTTTAGTTATTGTGTATTACTAATAAAGATCCAATAAATGTTTTTATCCGACAATCAACTAGTTTTGTTGAGCTGTAGAGTATCATACTACAGAATAATAAAAAAATATATTAAGAATTCATAGTAAATTTTACACAATCAATAAATAATCCGAATAAAAAAATTTAATATTATTCATAATTTATTAAAAAAATTATACAATATCTTAATTTATAATCATATAACTATTTTTTTTATCAAAAATGATGACAATCTTATCCTAAAAAATTAAAGCCTAATCATGTCATTACATACAAAATCCAATCTTGATATCTCCACCGTTTATACTATTTTAACTTTATTCATAGAAATCAAATTTTAATAATTATAATTTAACTATCATTATCATGATCATTATCGGTCTAAATTTAACTATAATCACCACCATCTAAATTTAACTATGATTAACAATTTTGAATTACTATTATCTCTAATATTTTTAATTTAAAAATTCTAATAATCAACAATTCTAATCTAACAAACATTTCTAATTTAATAATTCTAAATTACTGTGGATCGCTAACATTTTTAATTTAACATGAATAAAAGAAATTTTGTACATTCACTTCTTTATTGATGTTACCAGCAATATAGACAACTTCATCTAATTAGTAGAAATAATCTGGGACGTCCTTCATGACAGAAATTTTAAATTTTCTTACTTTCTGCCCTTTGAATTCTCTCTCATATATGTAAGAATGAAGGAGCAAAAACAAATCGTGTGAAAAGAAAGGTATCGCAAAATTAAATCGAATTAGTCTACTTCGATTTATGATGTATACTACTCTTAGTAAATCGAATTTGTCTCATTTAATTTATCTTTTATCTCTCATTCGTGTATAAATCGAATTCACCTCTCGATTTACTCTTATCAAAATCTTAGATTACCAAAACGAAACGCTCTCACTTCTCTCTGCTCTCACTTCTCACTACTAAATCGAAGTTGTTGAACTCAATTTACATGTTTTTAGCTTTTGAACATAAATCGAATTTGGCTTATTCGATTTATGTGTAAATTGACAAATCATAATTAACTCATTTGATTTACATAAATTGAAATAAAACAGACGTGTAACCAAACTAAAATAAAGGCATGTGTATTGTTTCGGGGCTTACCTAGAATTGGATGATTGGGCTTGTTTGTGAGGCCTAAGCATTTAAGGAAGGTGGTCTCCGATTTGTCGTGCGTTAGGGAGCTGCCGTCCGAGTTGTGTGTTTAAAAAAGTGGGGGGTGGTACCCACAAGATACTCCGATGCCTAAATTAGCAAAGGGTTAAGCAGGTTTAAATATATTGGAACTTAGGTTTATCTGAGTGTGTCAGTGTATTTAATTTATAGGTGATGATCCAATAACCACCGTTGGTGTAGTTCCACTTCTGAAGGTGGATAACCGTCCCTTTATCTTAGGATTGTTGAGATATCTCTTATAAAAGCGTGTGAGAGATATTAGGGGGTAGTTATTTATTTGAATAAATCACATTTGCCAGCTCATGTCGAATCCGACCTCTTTAAAGAGGTCGGATAAATCGGTAAAGACCCTCCTTTGAATTGAGCCTTTTTGGATTGCTTGGTTTTGGACTATAGTATTGGATCAAGGTATGAACATGTATAATTTTATTGGCCAAATATTTTATTAAAGTAAATTATCTTAAACTTTATATTTTATCTAATGATAAAATAGTATACACTTTTGATTTAAATAATTTTTTAATTCTTATAAAATATTTATTATTTAATCTTTATAAAATTTGTTTATATCCCAAATTTGTTTATTTAATAAATGTTATTGGATAAAAACTAAAAAAAAGAAGAAGATTATAATAACAAAAGATTTACTGGTACTTTATATAGCTTAATATTATTTATTTTTTGGTGACTAAATAAGGAAAGAAACAAAGCAAAAACTATTCTAAATCCGAGCGGATGATTCGTTGGAGATCAACATCAGGCTCAGACCAAATAACATGATTAGAATTACTCTTGGCACCATATTTAGCCATCCAATCCGCAGCTCTATTTGCTTCTCGGGACACCCATTCAACGTGAACAAGCCAAGAACGAGATAAAAACTCCTGAATCTTGTGAACCAAATCTGTTACTTCAGATGGATACCCACTTGTAAGCTCATGCATGATGGGCAGAATGTCAAGGCAATCTGTTTCACATATAATATCCCTCAAACCGCAATCCCAAGCTAAAACCAACCCCCTCCAAGCAGCAAATAATTCACATCTGATTATAGACCAAGGGGAATGCTTCCAGAGCAGCCCGAGATCCAATCTCCCTTAGAATCTCTAATAATACACCCAAATTCCGCTAAATTTGAATCCATATACAAGCTTGCATCACAATTAACTTTAAAACTATTGCCTACCGGTGGTTCCCAACACAGGCAATTTCGGAGAGACCTAAAGGCATTGCTTCGATTCCTGTAAACCTGTAAGTCTTTGGCGGTAATTCTGGCCAAGGCAACAACCTTATGGTCTGTCCAAGGGTTGTCAGTGTTGAATATGTCATTGCACCTATGTCTCCATACCCACCAAAGCCCTGCACCAAAGGACGCCTTATTGTTAGCCAAGGCCTTCCGAAACCACTCTTCAAGAGCAGTACCAGCCGTCGAGTCCAGGATACTAGGATCCAACATATACCAGATTGCCTTTGATCGTTCACAGTCTCTAAGGCAATGCTCCATAGTCTCCTGCGCCTTGTTACATCTCTTACACATATCTGAAGAAGCTAAATGCCGCTTGAATCGAAAGGTCTCAGTTGGTAGAGCATCATGTAAGCTAAGCCACATAGTAAATTTGAACTTCTCTGGAATGTTTGTGTTCCACAACCAGTTCCAATTACTGTTGGCATTCCAATTTAATGTTTTCTTTAATAACCATCTGTAACCCTCCCTTGCACTATACTTTTTTGTTGCTGCAGGCCACCACTCCCACTGTGGCTCCAACTCAGTCAAACTAGGATATCTCAGACCACAAATAAACTGCTTAATCTCATGCGGAATAGGCGTGGTAAGACTATCAACCTCCCAAGACACCCTTTTCCACAAGTCAGCCACCATGAAATCTGATTCAGAAATATGTACATAAGGAACAAGGTTGCAAAGCTTACTAAAAGGAGTCCACTCATCATACCAAACTGATTTGTGGACATCTCCAATATTCCAATGAAGCCCTTCCTTGAGATGCTCATAGGCAGTAACAATGTTCTTCCAGGTAGCCGATGAAGAATTTCTACTGTTTCCGTTCATACCAGATTGATTCCTGAGATATTTATGCTTCAGAACCTGCACCCATAACTTTTCACTATTATTTAGACAATCCCATACCAACTTTCCCAGAAGCGCCATGTTAGCACAGGAAGTATCCCTAATACCCAATCCTCCTGCCTTTTTAGGAGTTATGGCGACCTCCCACCTGACCAGAGGCAGCCCTTTTCCAGTCGCTTGGCCTTTCCACAAGAATTGTCTCATCAAGGAATCAATTTTATTACATGCATACTTCGGGAGAAGAGAAATTTGCATTTCATAAACTGGGATAGAGGCCATAACTGATTTAACAAGACAAAGCCTCCCTGCCTTATTCAGTAGGCTTCCTTTCCAACTGGAGAGCTTTCTCGAAATTTTTTCAATAATCTCCTGAGCCGTCTTCCTGGAAGCTCTGGCATGACCGATGTTAATTCTCAGGTATTTACCCAAATCATTGCAGAACCGGATGTTAGAGACCCCTGAGAGAACCTCTTTTCTCCTCTCCGACACCCTCTTGGAACACTGGGCCTTTGACTTATGAAGATTTACCTTTAAACCTGACGCTCTAGAAAACAAGTCCAAACAATGCATGACCTCTATTACTTGAGCTTTTGATGCCTTACAGAAAAACAAAAGATCATCTGCAAACATCAAATGAGAAAGTCGTGGTCCATTCCTAGAAACCGCAACTGGGTTCCACAAACCTTGGGAAACTCTATGAGAGATAAAGCAGGCAAGCATTTCCATACATAGTACAAATAGATAAGGAGACATAGGATCTCCTTGCCTCAACCCTCTCTTCGGATTGAAATTTTGGAGCCTGTTCCCATTCCACAAAACTGCCAACGAAGAGGAAGTCACACAATTCAATATAAGATTAATGGTAGCCTTTGGAAACCCAAACCGGACCAAAGTAGCTTCCAGAAAACGCCAGTCTACCCTGTCATAAGCTTTTTCCAAATCAATCTTGAATGCCATGGTCCCTTTTCGAGACTTGGTGTTCCTCATGAAGTGCATAATCTCTTGAGCAATGATAATATTCTCTGTGGTTCCTCTTCCTAGAATGAACCCTCCTTGCAAAGGACCAATGATCTCCGACAGGAAAGGTCTGAACCTGTTAACTAGAACCTTTGTGACAATTTATAAATTACATTACATAAGCTAATAGGCCGAAACTCCCGTAAGGAAGAGGGAACTTCCACTTTAGGAATTAGAACAATGAGAGTATCGAAAATAGCCGCATTCAATGACTCACCCTCAAAGGCTCGCTTGACCAGTCTACACACATCGTTGCTAAGAGAGTCCCAGAACTCTTTGTAGAAAATTGCTTGAAATCCATCTGGCCCTGGGGCTTTAAATGAACTCATGGTCATCACAGCTCTTTTAACCTCTTCAGATGTCACCGGTTCCACCAACTTTTGACAAGCCTCAGTACTAAGAGACGGGCAAGGAAAAGGCCCCATGGCGTCCAGGTCAATATCCTCCCTTGTAGAAAAGAGCTTTTGAAAGAAAGAATTTGCCGCCATTTCTAGAGTCGTAGTCTCCGTGGCCCAAGACCCATCATCCAAAAATAACCCATGAATTTTGTTCCTCTTTCTCCTGATAACTGTTTGCAAATGAAAAAATTTTGTATTTCTGTCTCCACATCTCACCCATTGTTCTCTAGATTTTTGATACCACAACAACTCTTCTTGAAGAAGGACAGCATTCAGTTCCTGATGCAAAACTTGCTCTTTGATCCTAAGCTGTTGATCCTCCCGACTTTCCAGAGTAATCTGAACGTCATTCAAAAGCCTCTCCAACTCCCTTTTCTTAACAAAAATATTGCCAAAAACCTTTTTATTGAAGCTAGTTGCATCTTTTTGAACCTCCAACAAACATTTGACTACATCCGGAGCTCCTCTATTCCAAGCTGTATCAACAACATTCCTAAAAAGAGGATGAGTCATCCACGCAGCCTGGAATCTGAACGGACGATGGCCCTTGGTAGCCCTCTTTGCCATCTTGCACCTAGTGAATAATAGGCAATGATCAGAGTGAAGGCGCGCCAGCACCTCAGTATAAGCCTCCGGAAACATTAGCCGCCAGTCCTGGTTGATGACTGCTCTATCAAGCTTCTTGGCCACCTGCACCCCACCTTTCACCTTCCTATACCAAGTGAATCTTCTCCCAATAGCCCCCATATCAAACAGCCCACAATCCTCTAATGTTTCCGCAAATTGTTCTGCTCTGGCAAGTCTAAATTGCCCCCCTCTAACTTCACTCTGCAACAAAACATCATTAAAGTCCCCTAACACAATCCAAGGTCCGTGGATCATATTAGCAATCCTTGTCAAGTCACCCCACAGTTTTTTACGTTGATGTATATGCGGATTAGCATACACCGCACTGCAGTAACTAGATGTATTGCCCATTGTGATTTCAAAACTGATACATTGATCAACTACATCCAATACTCTCACAGAAATATTTGAATTAGAACATAGAACCCAGATACCCCCACTATGACCATTAGCCTCAACAATACCAACACCCTGGTAACCTAGATTATTCCAAAAAGATTTCATCCTCTCGAAAGCAATATGGGTTTCAAACAGAATGAAAAAAGTAGGATGAAATTTATTCGCTAACTCCTTACTATGAACCCGGGCCAATTTATTAGAGGCACCTCTAATATTCCAAAATAGAAAGCTTAAATCTAAATAATCCATAAAACAATTTGTATTGTAAAAAGGACCAACCTCAGCTGAAGTCCCTAACGAGATGATGAAGATCCACCATCATATCCCCCTGAGCCTTGCTTGTCCTTGTCCGGTTGTTGCCCGGTTTGTCTGTGTCCCTCCACTGACAACCCTTCCAATTTGCCGATTTGCTGCTTGCTGGTGTCGCCAAGGCAGTCCGGAGTCGACGGCGAATTCTGCAAAGAAGAAGGGCGCAACCTCTTGTGTCCGTTTTTGATAATGGCAGTGAAAGTCGGCACCGCAACGGAGACAGATTTGCCCTTCACCCCTTGCTGTTTGGAAGATGCCATGCGTGCCTTAGATCCGCTAACCGACCCGGTCTTCACCCCTGATTCGGCTCCTCTCATACGTAGCCCAAAGTCACGGTTCTGGTCCAATTTCTGATTTGAGCGCACCGGCATTTTATCTTTAGATGTTTGTTGGGCTTTGTTTGATTGACTCAATTTTCCTCTCCTTTTACCGCTGACTTTGGTCCAGCCAGCCTCATTTTCCAAATGTTGGGACCCCACTTCCTTCCCATGCAACGTATCATCTAATTCCTCCCCAATTTTTGCAACTATCACTGACTCTTTGGGATTGCATCCAAATTCAAAAATTTTCTCTTTTGAAGCTTCCTGTGGCTGCACCACCCGGGCCGCCGTCTCGGTCACTGATGTTTCCTTTCGATCCACCCTTTCCGAATCTATTGGGGTCATTCTGCAGTCAGTTGTTGGATGCCCGAAACAATTGCACTTGTCACAAATAAGGTGTAAGCATTCATACTCCACCTTATATTCAAACTCATCGACAGTCACACTCCAGACCACCGGCAAACCAAGATTAATTTGCACGCAAGCCCGAGCAAATTTTCCCCTTTCCGCCAACTTAGTAGCCAGATCCACCTTGACTGGTCTTCCCACAGCAGAAGCGATTCTCATCATGGCTTTATCCTGATAGTACCATATGCTCAAACCAGAGATTCGAATCCAAACCATAGTCTCCCCGAAAGTGTCCTCACAAGGTTTAAAATCCGGTGTCCATGACTTGACCGCAATATAATGACCGAAGATCATCTATGGCCCCCCTAGTAAAACCTTCTCTCGATCGTCCATGCGATCAAATTTAACGAGGAAGTACCCAAAACCCACATCCAAGATTTCATATCCACCGGTGATCCTCCATACCCCTTTCAATTTGTGAAACATGGCCGTGTAACTAAGGTTTTTTCCAAGAACCTTAATCACAATTGCTTCCTTGTATGGTTCAGAAAGGATGTTCCTAGCCTCTTCGGAGAAGCAAATTCTTGGAGGCATAGGATCTCCTTGTTTTCCAGTGACCACTGCCATGGAATCCTCATCTAGAGCTTCAGCCCGATTTATCCTGTGGCTACCGTAGAACCAATAACCTTGTCACGGAACGAAATCTTGGAAGTCACCCTGGAACTAAGGTCGCCCTTACTTGATCCCTCCTTCACAGCTGATGCAAACCCTCCCACACTCTCCCCCTTATCTCTTTCGATGGCATGGCCATCTTCTTCACCGTGTTTCACCCTCAAACGCTCTCTCCCGCTCTCTCCTTCTCTCATTCTCTCTGAGTACGGAGTATGTCAGATATATAACTAAACCTTTTTTCTTATTATAAAATCCTTTGCCCTATTCCTTAATATTTTAATTGAACCATTCATAACAAGTAGGTCGTATTTATATAATTTTTTAGCCCTAATAACTTGGCCAACTAATAATAGTTAATTGTAATTAGATCATACCAGCCAAAGAGAGCATAGCTCACCGGATGGGGTTTCAATTAGAATACAAAAAACGTTATGTATATAAAAAAAATTAATAATTAAATTAATCATTATATATTTATATATTTAAGTATATTATTTTATATATTTTTAATATTATATATATATATTATATAATTTCTTTCAAGAAAAAATTATAAAAAAATTGTTTAATTTATATAGTAGGAGTAATTGTGCTAACATATACATGTATACGTATTGTTATAATATAATACTATAAACTATATACAGTACAGATCAATATATCATATATATTTAGATTATCATTGTAACTATTATCGATATATATATATAGCATTCACTAATTAAAATGTGCCTTGTGTTGTGGGAACAATATACTTATTTATTAGGTAGAAGTTCAGGGATAATCAATTTTATGTAAAACTAATAATTAAAGATAGTTAAATAAAAATTTAATTAAATTAATTAAATTATTTAATAATTTTTAATTATCAATTTTACCAAAAATTGACTACACCTAAATTTGTATCTACTTATTAACATTTGTTTTTACATAATAAAATAGATAAGATCGATGTTACCTTCAATTGAGACTATACTACCTTGCATGTGGAAATATAAAAGTAATGCTGAATCTGGGGCAAAAAAAGTATGATTTATCAATCGGGCTAAAAAAAATAATGCAAACCATTAGTATTGGATTTGGATTTTTTAAAATTTGAATTTCACTTTAAAGAGTAAAGTGTGATCTCTTACTATTTATTTTATAGGTAGGACCAAAAATAAATATAAAAAAAAACTATTCAAGAATAGAAATATTTACTCTTTAAAATACAAATTTAAAATTTAGAGAATTCAAATTTATTAGTATTTGGCAATAGGCAACGCAAGCCATTGTTAGACCATGCACATACAAACGGGTAAAAAGGAAGAAAATTTTCTATATTATATATAATTTTCATAATCTTTTTATTTTATAATTTAATTTTCATCATCTCTTATCTTCTTAAAATAAAAATTGTAGTTTCATAATAATTAACATATAATACGGCAATAATGTACCTTTTATCATTTTATAATTTTTCCACCAAACAGTAGTAATCAATAAACAACATAACTAGTAAATTATCAATTTATGGAGCGTTGGAGTATCAAAACTTTAAAATGAATCGCAATAAGTGTTAATTCGAAGTAAAAAAGTTAAATAAAAAAAAAAGTTAAAGCAACCTCTAGTCCTCAAGTTTACAATAAAATAGGTCCAGTCCATTTTTTTATTATTATCACTATTAATTATCATCATTCTCATAATAATGTAGTTAATGTACGAGGTATCGAAGTTGATTTGAACTTGTCCGCCACCATTATTGGTTCATAACCATTCACTAAAAAGCGAAATAGTTACTTTTTATGCAGAGAAGAATGAACTTCAATATTATACTTTGCAACGGAAGATTATTATTCTTTTTATAAAGAAAATTATAATGTCTAATATATATATATTTCATATAAATTTAGTCAAAATTTTTACTTTTTATAGTAACAAATTTTTAGTATATATGTATATCAAAAAATATTATTTGTACATTAAAATTAATTATTAATATATTTGTATATAAATATATATGTAATTTAATTTAAGTTTAATTATTTATTAGTCTCTATAGTTTTGTGAAATTTTCAATTAGGTTCTTATATTTTTTTAATTGGGTTCCTACACTAAATTTTTTTCAATTAAGTCCCTCTTAGTAGTAATTGGCTTAATTTTATTGGGACTCAACTAAAAAAAAATTGGTAGGGACCTAAATAAAAAGAAAAATAAGTGTAGGGACCCAATTAAAAAAAATTTGGTGCAAAGACTCAATTAAAAGAAAAAAAAGTATAGGGATTTAATTGAAAATTTTGCGAAACTATAAGGAGAGTAGAGTAATTAAACCTTTAATTTATTTTTAATATATATTTATATTTTAATATATATTTTATTGTCGCCGTTTACTATTAACCAGGATGCCCCCAGAATTTGTCGTTTCATGTAAAAGTGTGGCAATATTGTTGTCGTTTGCGTAACGTCTCTCCCAAGACTCATTCTCGCTTCCAAGTTCCTCGTTTATATATAGTTCTCCCTTCTTTCTACGTCGTTTTCTTCTGTTTGCCATTTTTTCATGAAATATTAAGAATTGCCCGTCACCACAGAGAAAGTGACGTGAACTCTCGTATCCATTTACAAAAATGCCCTCCCAGAGCACAAATCCAACAGCCACAAGGCCACAAATAACGAGGGAAGGAAACTACATAAAAATTATAAGATTGTGAATTGCATATAAGAAATTCAACTCTCAAATAACTTATTGTCTTTATGAAATATTTCTTTTTTTCTTTCATATAAAATATTTCTACCATTATATTGCATTACACGCATTTAATCTGATTTTAAAATACATTAAAAGACGTGAGCCAAAAAATAGTGTATAATTCAAAATAGTATATAAAACATTCTCTTTTACCAAATTATCCTCTTCCAGAACTGCACCTCTAAACTTGGCGAGTGCATTTATTCCCTTCCACATGGCGCGTACGTGTGTAACAGTGTCATTTACTTACCTTCGTCCCTCCCTCACATTTCTGGCGTTGATTTTTCCCAAATCCAACACCAATCGCGCAGCGTGTGACAGTTACACTCTCTCACTCCTTCATACTTCATCGCCGGCGAAGCGTAACGGTCACATTCACCTTCACATTTTCGCCGCCAAAACCGTTATATAACACTCTCACTTATCTCTTTTCTCCAAATTCAGCCCCCCCCTCTCTCTCTCTCTCCGTTCAGCGCTCTTCTTTTCTAATTTAGGGTTCTCACTTCTTACCTTGTGTTTTCTATTTCCCAAGGACGTGTTTGGATTTTGGAATGTACTAATTGATGAAAACGAAGAATCTCAGAGTTTGCAATGGTAGCTGCAATTTCTGCTCCGGTTAACACCAAACGCACCCCAACGCCAAGGCCAGCACGACCACCTCTCTTACCTTCCGAATCGGACAATGCGATCGCTCCACCACGAAGGCCCAAGGCTCGAGAAGTCACTTCTCGCTACTTGTCTTCGTCCACTCCTACTTCTACTTCGTCATGTTCGTCCTCAACGACGTCGTTTTCGTCATCTTCAGTGTCGTCTACTCCTAGAAGGTGCAATTCTCCGATGGTGAACAGGACGGTGAATTCTTCTGCTTCTGCAAAGAGGTCGCAGTCTGTGGAGCGGCGGAGGCAGGGGACTCCGCGGCCGAGTACGGCGAACGGAGGCGGAGCCGAGGCGCCTGCGGCGCAGAGGATGCTCTTCACGGCGACCAGGAGCTTGTCTGTTTCGTTCCAGGGGGAGTCGTTCCCGATCCAGGTCAGCAAGCCGGCGCCGTCACCGACGCCGGCAAGTTTAAGGAAGAGCACGCCGGAGAGGAGGAAGGCGACTCCTACGCCAACGCCGAGGGGGAACGGAAATTCGGATCAACACCGATGGCCGGGGAAACTTATTCCGGCGGCAAATTGCATGAACAGGAGCTTGGATTGCGGCGATTCTTTGACGAGGAAACTCGGCGCGCCGGCGAGCGTGGTCCGGTCGCTGCAGAATTCGATGGACGCACGGGTTTCTTCACACGACGGAGCCATAACTAGATCGGAGAGAAATAGAGATTATGGTGGATCTGAGTCGCTGCACGAGCTCGTTAGTTCCGATAGTGAGAGCGTGACTTCCGGTAGTTCCTCCGGAGCACAGGAATTTTCCGGCGCCGGAGGACAGCGAGGTTCGCGTTCACTCATTGTTCCGGCGAGGTTCTGGCAAGAGGCTAGCAACAAAAACGGTGGAAATAGAGCAGTGACGGTTCCACAGAAACTTCTGGCGCCGAAGAGAACATCGTTCGATAGTCCTGGACCGTCCCCGCGAGGAGTGGCGAACAGCAGGGGACAAGCTTCTTCTCCAATTCGCTCTGCGGTTAGACCTGCTTCCCCAATGAAGCTCTCCGCTACGCCGTCTCCGGCGGTCTGGTCACCGTCATCAAGAGGGGTGAGTCCTGCAAAGGTTAGAAACGGAGTTGCTGGTAGTTTGAACAACAGGTTCTTCGGGAATGAGCCTTCTGTTCTGAGCTTCGCTGTTGATGTTCCGAGAGGAAAGGTTGGGGAAAATCGAATTGTGGATGCGCATTTATTGAGGCTTGTGTATAACAGGCACCTGCAATGGCGTTTTGTTAACGCCAGGGCAGATGCTTCCCTCTCTGCGCAGACATTGAATGCAGAGGTATGTTTTTGAAATATTTAAATTTTGAATATATGTTTCTAATGAAGTTATGGTGTTTGCATTATATTGATGGAAAGTTTAGCTAAACACTACAGTTTCTGCTGCAATATGATTTTGATGTAATTAGCCATAATATGCTTGTCTGTCGGCAATAAAAACCATGACCGTCACCAAACTTATGAGGAAAGAGACACTGTTGGAAGTGTAATCTCATGTTATGCAGAGTAAAGGTTCTGAATCTGTGTTTTGTGTGAATTATTCTTCCTAATCAGCGTCATATCACGAAGACCAGCCTCATTTTTGCAATTTTAGGGTGCTCTTGTGTAAGGAAAAGCGGGTGTAGAGATAGGTTTTTTATGCTTGTTATACTACAATTGCTGGTATTTGTTTTGCTTTCGGCACTTCTTTTGCATTGCATGTTTGGTTTATTTTGTTGCTTTTGACCTCTAATATTCTTCATTGTCTCAGAAAAGCCTCTACGATGCATGGTTAGCAACCTCAAAACTACGAGAATCTGTTAGAGCCAAAAGAACAGAGTTACAATTGCTGAAGCAACAATTGAAGCTTATGTCCATCCTCAAGGGCCAAGTAAGATCTTCATCTTCCTTTCTGCTGAAATTTGATTGTGCTTTTTGAGCTTGATTTGGTTTATAGTTGCATTTCCTTCTTTAAAGTTTCATCCATTAGTCTGATCGTCAAGTCACGTGGTCCTTTGTAGCACAACTCTCATCCCCTGCAATCTTAATCTCATCCAGTTAGGTTGACAACTATAATATACATTTTTTTATTATCCTTATCATAAGTACATATTGGTTCATGGGAATCCCTCAAGCAATTCCTTCTGGATAAACTGGATTCTGTTCATTCTTGGGTTTTTGTTTTTATCAATGGAACCATGGAGGATACACCAAAAGGAAAAGTAGTTGCAGGAAAATCGAAATCACACCAAAATTGTGTGCAGAAAAAAACTAAAAACTTCTTCCATTTTTGATTCACAGAGATCTATTTTCCTGCATGCATGCTATACTAGACATAAATTAAAGTTTGATGTTAAATTCTTGATGGGAATCATCCTGTGCAGATGATGTATTTGGAAGACTGGCCAGGTTTGGATCGGATGTACTCTAGCTCCCTTTCAGGAGCTATTGAAGCATTAAAGGGTAGCACGCTCCGACTTCCTGTTGTTAGTGGCGCCAAGGTATTTTACTTTACCCCCAAAGCTTATTTTTCTCTTCCTCTCGAAAGTGATTACTCATTTACATATTTGACATTAATGTGGAGCCCTCTGTATTTTACCTTCAGGCAGATGTGCTTAACGTGAAGGACGCTATTTGTTCAGCAATGGATGTGATGCAGGCAATGGCATCGTCGATATGCCTGCTGTTACCAAAGGTACGTGTTTCTTCAATATGCCACATCTACTGATCTTGGTCTCACTTATTGTTTGAGCATGTAAATGTCGATTGATTTTCTAATAACTGTTAAGTGACATTGGTATATCCTGGTGTAGATTATGATTATGGTGGAAAAAGGGTGTTATACACCATAAGTCTAGTCTTGCTAGGTGACCAGGAGATAAAAGCACATAAGGTTGAAAATTTCTTAGATAAGGACAATTGTAAGACATGTTTTGGCAAACTTATAATAAAGTTGGTTGAAAACTTAAACAAGTGATCATATCTTAACCAAATTTGGCAGAACTCACTTCTATTGGGGTGTGCGCTTAATGTGAGATCATAGTCTTCTGCTCATGCAATAATCTCTCCAGAAGGTTTAGTTTGCATTTTCAAGAAAGTTGTGTTGGACTTGATTTTTGAACTTCCAGCTAGCTATAGTGTTGAACTACTTATGGTTCTACACTTCACATTGCGTTGCTTTTGTACTTTGTAGTTAAACCCAATAATTTTATATAACTTCCTATTTCCGCTTGGTATGCTACGAGCATGGTTGTTTTCGGTACATCAGTGTTATTGTGGACATTTACTGATGGGGCCCATATCATTGACAAATGAACAGTTACCAATTTGCATCGTGCTCAGAATTTCATCTAATCATCTTCCGTTCAATGATAATCTAACCTCTTTATATAGATCATATTTAACAATGATTAAATTCTACGCTTTTAGAAACCATATTGTTGCTCGATGCCTTTTCATGGTGTAATATTTATAGTTTGAGATCTGAATGAATTCCAAACCTTTTACGACTATACCACCTTGCTGTTGGCCCTTCAACCTAAGTGTAAAAAGGCATACTTTTTGTTGCATTCGAAGGCTTAATATTATACAATTATATGCATGTTAGATATATATTTGTCCACCCTCCACTGTTATATGCCTACTCCTTAATTTTTGTGCTCTTATTGCCCAACTCATAACTACTTTCAGTGAGGTATTTGATTAGAAGCAGAATACAGGATGCCTTTTTGTTAACACTTAACACAACTGCATTTTAGTGGTATTCCAACAAACATTAGCATCTGTAAAGAGTTTTGTTTTAGTTTGATGTAGTAAATTCTGCCTTTGTTTTTAAGTAAATCCTACAGTATGTATTTTCCAACAGACATTACTACATTTCTTTTGAAAATCCAATATGTATTTTCCAAATCCCTCTGAGAATTTTAGTTCTAAAAACAAATATATTTTATTGATGACCATGTATTTTTTCCCTTCATTTTGATCTGTAGTTGGACTTGGTATTTTAGCTTTAGAGAGACAAAAATGAAGATTAAAACCCATATTCCTTGTAACCATAACCATTAGGAAAAAAAGTGTTCTTGCTCATTTCTCTCCATTTTCCCTTAATTTCACAAGTCGGCCTGTATTTCTTGTCCAGCAAGTTGACCACTGGCCTTCCCTACACAACCGTTAATTATGTTTTAAATAAGTATCTTCCGTTGTTTTCCTATGGTTATCCCTGCTTTGTGCTAGCAAAATATGTAAGACTGATATATGTTGTATTTATGGAAACACTAATTTGTTATACGGCGCTGCTAACATGTATTTCTCTCCACTACCAGTTTAATAGAAGTGCAGACGGCATGACCCATCCAGTTTGCTTTATTTCTTTCTTTTTAATTTGTTCCCGGGGCCTTGAGCCTTCACAAATTTACACATGTACGAATTTCCAGCAATAGTTAAATGCTTGAGTTATAAACTTGATTTAGCCTTTGAACTTTGACATGACATGTCAATTTGGCCTTAAAAGCATTTGCAATTTGATAGGTTGGGCACGTGAATTCACTTGTGGTTGAAGTTGCCAACTTAAGTGCAAAGGAGATGGTTTTGCTTGAAGAGTGCAAAGACCTTTTGTCAATGTTAACAACCATGCAGGTAAATTTTGTATATCAGAAAAGATGTGCACTCATTTTGTTTCTTACATTGAGCCATTACTCACCATTTTACTATTTGATTGGGCGTGAGACCTATCCCGTGAATCTCACACTTCATCCATTAATCCATTATAATGTGTGTCGGCTTGGTGTACGAGACAAAAATGAGTATAAATTACACATCTCTAATAGAAAGGGGGCTTTGAGGCCTAAAGTTCTCTTGATTCTTCATTTGATAATTGTTCAAACATAATGGGAGGGTATTAACTAGAAACTCACTATGAAAAAATACCTCTTTATGAACAGGTAAGAGAGTGTAGCCTGAGATCACACATTTCACAACTGAAACGCTTACCCTGGAGACCAACAACAAAATTAACAAGCAAATAACAACATATCTCTTACCCTGCCAAATTTCAGTGCTAACATCATAACAGATAAGGCGTTATTTTGGCCTTGAATTCAATATTCAAAAATACCTGATCAATCTTGTGCAAAGAGTGAGGATTGGAAGTTGTCTAAAATGCGAGCTAATTTGTATACGGCCTTATTTTGTTTTAATTTTTTAAATCTTTAGTGCCGAAGGATGTATATAAAGTGTGTAGCTTTTTGTTTTTCTCTTTTCCTTTCCCTTTTTTTTTTTTTGGTATGTATTAGCCTATTAAAAGCTGGTGAAGGTTTTGAAGAATTCCCCCTCTGTTTTACCGTTATTATTATGTATTTAGTGTTTATAGTATTACTATTACGTAATCCTTTATACCATTATGTCAATTGCCTTTTAAAATGAAAAATGCTGAAAGAATAAGTTATTTTTATAACAAGTTAAACTAATTTTTTTTCTTTTTCTTATTCTTATGTGTCTCTTCTTTCTTCTTCAATTAGTTTTTATTGTACTAAAATTATTGGATCAATCTAGTTGAAGTTGATTATCAAAATAACTTGGTTATATAATATTACGGTTTTATTAGCCTCGGTGTGTACAAAGTACAAGATGAATTTGTACTTTAGAAAAGTCGTTGGACTAAGAAAAGCTATATTTATAAAGTTTTTAGATAAATTTGTATCAGACGTATAAAACTTAAATAAGGTTCTGTATTAACAATATTTAGAATTATTCTAGATTTTATATTAAAAAAAAAAGAAAAAATTGGTCCCGACAATTATTCTAGCTTGCCTAAACTTTAGCGAGGTAGTAGTAACTGTAGAATTTATTTTTCCGTCTGTTAGTAGATGCAACAATCTAGACCATTTTAGGGCCTGAGAATATAGAATTATCTGCTTTGGGTCGAAGTTTATGGGCTAGGTTTGTTCTCGTAAGTCCATATCCAAAATCTATATCAGTTTCTCTGTGTGTTTGCCAGTTTCATAAGAAGGCCAACTTTTCTATTTCTTTAATCTCTTATTATTTTTGGTGTTTTTCTTCCTACGTCCGAAAACAGAAAAAAAATTTCTTTCAATATAGATGCCTAGTGGTGATCATTTGCGCCAAAAAGAAAGTGGTGTAACCGGTGGGCTCTTCATGATGAGCCCATCATTCCACGTATGTCTGTCCCAAAACCAAAACGAAGTCCACCTACTCACCTATGAGGGTCCAGATTGTACTAAGTTTTTCTTTTCCTTTGCCCTTTAGTATAATGCTTTAGTATAGTGTCTGTCATCAATAAGTTAAATGTGGTCGCACCCAGACCCCAAAAAAAAAAAAATGTTGTCGCACGATTTAAAAATATTTTAATGTTATAACACTTTAAAAGTGCACACTATAATACAATATAATATAATATAATATAAAGTTTATTTCAAGTGAATTTTCTCTACTGTTGATAAAATATAAATAAATAATATAACCTGAATTTCAAATAGAGGACAAAATAAAAAAAAATTAAATTTAATTCTTGGGAATAAAATAACTAAAATAAACAATTGTAAAATTCGACTATAGTTGTTTTCTTTACATATAAAAAAGCACGTGTTTTTCTTTTGAGAAAAAAACGACATGATTTAGTTTGCTACAACAATATTTAATTTGTCATGTTAATATTTAAGCGAGTAGATTAATAGGAGACAAAGGTAGATCACTTTTAGATTTTGTTAACCTAAAACCAATCAAAATGATGAGGTAGGCAGCTAGCTGGGTTAAGAAACGTGCGTGTGGTGTGAAGACAAAGATAGTAGCAGAATATATATGGCATGGCACCGAAATTTGGATACAGAAGCTTACACATAGAACGTGTGAGGTCTAAACAAATTAAAAGAAAGAAATTAAAGTGTGTTCATCAGTTTGCAAGTTTTCATGCAAGTTTAGTGGTTCCTGAAGAAGCCACATGTAATGCAACTGAGAAAAGATGCCATTAACACTCTGTGGACAACAGCAACATCACACCCACTAGCTAACATCAACACAAATCATTTTGCCTAATTATTAAGGAAATTATTTTTATTCTTTATATTGATATCCATTTTATCACTATATGACTCAACATAACATTAAGAAAACAAAAATAACTTACTATCTATGGAGGGTGTGTAATCCATATTGCCTACTCTCTACTACTATTAACATTTATCTTCAAAATAATTAAAAGAATTCTTTTTTCCAACAAGATATTGGTATTAGTACAGTTGTATACATTAGAATTTAATTTTCCTCTTTCCCAGTGAACGTCTAATGAGTTTTGAAGTAGTAGATAATTAAGTCATTACACGAAGCGATTTGATATTAAATATCTATCTAAATAATTTTTACATTAATTTTATATAAAAATTAAAACTTGGATATTATTAATATAAAAATATAGATAACTAAATTTTTAATTAATCAAAATTAACAAATTTGTTTTAGAATTTATAATTTAACGTTTAAAATTTAAAATAAATAAAATAATTTTTAAAAAGTTGACTTATGTTAACTACTTGCCATTGCTTTATTAATATTTATTAATCCTATATTCTTTTTGTTGTGCCTTTTTTTTTTTCTTTTTGACATATTCTATCATTTTTACGAGGATAATTCACATTATTAAACCAAACTCCATCCAATATTACACATATCATCCAAAATACGTGAATCACCCATGTGGCTATTTTTATATAAATCAAAACGGAAAGATTAGATTTACATTTCTTCATAAATCAAAACAGGTTTGATTGAATTATATGTGTCTTAGTAAATCTAATTTAGCTGTTTTGATTTATACATGCAACGTATATATAGTAAATCTACACCCACCGTTTCGAATTATACAAGTCTAGAGCCCATAGTAATTCGAATGAGGCTAGTTAGATTTAATAGCAGGATTCCTATAAATAGAGTTTTAATTGGAGGCATTCGAACCACATACTAAACGCTACCCCACCACCTCCCTCTACCCAAACACTCCAAATAGTTAAAAGATAACGTGATGGGAGATAATCCGGACCATCTCTATCGTTTGGATGGAGTTGCCCATATTGTCGGTGTCATCAATGAAGAGGTTAGTGTATTTATTCTTTCAAAAAAAGTATTAAATATTTTATGTAAATGTTTTCTGATTTATTATAATGAAGGTCGTTTATTACATTTTTTACACTAGATAGAGTGGTTAGATTAGTGATTTAATAATTTATAGAGGTCGAACCGAACAAATTCTAATCTGGATACTAGTTACAAATAAATAAAAAAATGTGAGTAACGAAGATAATGTGTAGTGAGACTTAAACCTAATTGGGCATTTAAGCAGAATATTTTAATATTATTAAACCTAATTTTATAAGGGCCAATTTAATGAATAAATAAATTTATTTTGTGTTCGTGATCCTTACATTATTTGGATGCGTTTATGGCATTATTAGGATTGAAATATGCATTATTTGATATTGTTATGTAGATATGTTTTCATGTGGTTGTAAGAGACAGTTTGTTATATTCTTTATGCAGCCTCACCGATGTATCAGTAGCATGACACGTCAAGTGGATATACGACTGGATGAGAGGATCGTTCCGTACTTGCAGATGGCTAGTTTATACCATCTTGCGAGGCTGAACGATACTTGATTTAGATTGGATGAGCCGCTGGTGAGTGCGTTCGTGGGGAGATGGCGTCCGGAGATGCACACATTTCATATATCGTTTAGAGAGTGCACGATTACACTGCAGGACGTGGCGTACCAGTTAGGGTTGCCGATAGATGGTCAGTATGTCAGTGGATGTCTGACGGAGTTTGAGCAATACATCCAGGGTAGTCGCCCAGCTTGGGTGTGGTTTCAGGAACTGTTGGGTGTGTTGCCTCTTGCGAACTGCATCAACAAGTTTACAGTGAAATGCAGTTGGATGCAGGACACATTTGGAGAGATACCTGATGGCGCCGACGAGGCCACTATTATGAGGTATGCCCGGGCCTATATCATGATGCTTTTGGGGACTCAGCTATTTGGGGACAAATCTGGGACTCGCCTGCACATTTGATGGCTGCCATACGTAACCAGGCTTGAGGACATGGGAGGTACAGTTTGGGATCAGCTGCTCTGTCATGGTTATACCGGTGCATCTGCCGCATGGCGAACAGAAATGTCAAGTTAGCCAGTCCATCGCAGCTGCTTCAGTCATGGATCTTCTGGCAGTTTTCTGGGTTCAGGCCCGCTGGATACAATACCTGTCGCTTGCCGTTGGCCTCGAGGTGAGATTATATTCAAGTGCTATGTTTCTCTTTTACTCTGTGGATTTATTTTTATTTAGTGATAACGTGTGGTTGGGTGTCAGGTGGTCAGGTTACAACCCAATCACGAGCGAAAAGGGACCTCGAGTTGCTCATTGGAGGCTCCAGATAGATCTCCTTCAGGCTAGGGATGTGAGTATTTTATCAAATCTAAACAATTAATATCTAATCTCAGCTTGGCAACACTGTAAATATAGCGAAGACGTTGCAAAAATATTTCTGTGCACAGTTCACATGGATGTCGTATAGCTCTCACGACGTAGTCCAGGTGGTGCACCCAGAGATACTTGAGTATCGGCATACGACCTTATGGAGGAGTGTGACAGCATTGATATATTTTGCTGTCATAGAGTGACACCAGGTAGATTGGGATCTACCCCAGTTCGGTGGAGTACAGCCTCTACCCCGTCCCGCACTGAACATTGACTTCTTGATGGCGAAGGATGGTAGAGGTGGGGATAGGTGGAGTCACGTGCTGGCGGAGGTGGGATAAGAAAAACGACCACGACTCAGCATTCTCACCCTCCACAAGTGCAAATGCAACAGGCAGGATGTTAGCATTCCCGTCCTGAGCAATCGCAACAAGCAACGTCCCCTAGTATTTGCCGTACAAGTGGATCCCGTCAATGCTCACCAACGGCTTGCAATGTCAGAATGTCTCAATACATGGTGGGAATGTCCAAAATAGACGATGGAAATAGGCATGCGACTGATCCACTACCCCACCCACTCGCACAGGACTCGTCCTCAACACTGCAACACTACCCGGCATCATCATCTGAACACTTAGCACCCATCGTGGCAACTCGTTGTAGCTCTCATCCCAATCACCATAAATCTATGCCACGGCCTTCTGCTTAGCCAACCAAACCCTCCTATAAGTCGGTCTAAAGCCAAAATGTGCCTCTGTCGCATTCAGGAGTACCTTGATACACACCGCAGCATCAGCTCTAACCATTGGCAATATGAATGTGGATATCACATGGTAATCAAGACTCCTATGATCACTCGATATCGATGTCTCCAGACAAGTATGAGGTTCATTGTACCGCTGCACACTCCAAATACCTCGGCGCTGCCGGAGACTGATCCGAATCAACCATGCGCACCCGTTGCCAAATTCCTTACACTTACCATAGTACTTGCGATAATCATACTCCACCACTTTGTACTGAACTCCGCGTCGTTCCTGAAACTGCTGACCAACCTGAAACTCCCCTGGTCCTCCAGCATCCTGTGTGTCTCTGGCTCCGAAACCGACCCCTGCACCGGGATTCCCCTGCTATGTCATTGCATCCAAGTCCAAATTTGAAAAGTGTGGGGGACACTGTTGAGTCCCCGAACTGAATGCTCCACCACCCACAACTGGATTACTCCTTGCTATGTCACTACCACTATCATCGGCAATGGTGTCCGACTCCACATTCTCATCCTCATCATCATCATGTAGAATATCGTCTATACCATCCGGTGCTCTACCATGTAATGAAACCGGTGCCGTATCAGTAACACCTACAACTCTGTCACCACTGTGGTGTAAATTAGCTGTAAAGGACGGAGAGGCAACATACAGTGCCTTAGGTGCAATCACAGGTACGGATGAGGAGGCACAGCCAGGCCTCGAACTAGAACATGCTGCCGTCGCTGGACCTTGTGGATTTCGGTTCGAACCACCTGAGCTGGAGACCACATATACGAGCTTGGCCAACAACTCAGGGGTCCTCACCTCGGGAAACTGCCTACAACAATGGAATAGAACTTTCAAATCTTCATCACTCCCTATCACGAATGAATCGTACTTCACGTCATCACGCAAAACTGAGATAAGAATTCTATAGAATAATTTCTCAACTCGTTTCATGCCTTGCAAACCCAGTTTTTGTATTATGGAATTCAGGAACTCAGCAAAATTCGTTGAAGGTTTCAAAAAAAATACTAAGAGGATCCTTATCAGTAAACTTAATTCCAGAGTGTGTTTTTTTCTTAATCGACCATCTATAGTGCACTAGTACTAGCAAACTCTCTTTACTCGCCATTGTGTTGTTTCTCTCCCCCTGAATTGAACGTTTATATCATATATATATATAGGGGTTGGTCGCACAGTAAATCTAATCAGGCTCATTCGATTTATGTACTAGTGTAAATCGAAATAGGGTGTTTTGAATTACTATGACCTTTTAATGTGTATAAATCGAAACGGTCTAATTAGATTTACTAGATAACGTTGCATGCATGTATAAATCAAAATGGATCCATTAGATTTACTAGGATACTATATAGATCGAACTACTCTGTTTTGATTTACCGTTCATGACTAAATCTAATATTTTCGTTTTGATTTATATAGAAATTGCCACCTGAATGATTCACGTAACGTTATATATTTTTGAGTGATATACATAATATTAGATGGAGCTTGATTTAATAACGTGAATTATCCTTTTTATGATTTAATTTTATTGAAGTATTGGGTCAATTATCTAATTGTTAAAATATATCTCCTTTTAGCTTAAATATATTATTAGAATTCATTTTTTATTAGGAGTGAATACTCATATCATTTTCATTTTAATTAAACATATTTATATAAAAATTCAATAGAAAAATGCATGTACAAGAGTGACAATAATCATTCGTTATTCTACTCGATCATACATCAATTAGTTAAAAGTATGAAAAGAAACACAAAAATACAATAAAGTTAAATAAAGAAACGTATTTTCTTGATCTTGACCACTGACCAATTGGTCAAACAAAAAATTTAATACTCATATAAACTATAATATTGGCAATTCATTACATATATATTAGTAAAAAAAACCGACAATTACATAAATCATTTATAATTTATTTTAAATTTACGTGAAGTTGAGTATACGTAAATTTTTAATATATATATATAAAATTTTTAATTAATCTTTTTACAAATAAAAAGATAAATTTATTTAATGGATATTAGAAGAATTCAATTGTTACCATAATAAACACTAACTATCTATTAATTTGAATTTTAAAAATCAAATCATTCTATCCTTGTAAAACTATTTTTATAAATTACAAAAAATTTTTAAAGTCTCAATTCTTTTCAGTAATTTTTGTTGGTCATATATGACAATACTACACAATAATTTCTTAAATACATTTTAAATGAATCTATAGTCTTTCTCGTTACTTTGCATGCATTCACGTTTATTTTTGTTTAGTGATTGCGAAACCAACCCCACCACCATTGACGAATCTTAAATTTATATCCATTTGACATTAGATAAGCTCATAGGCCACACATCAAAAAATTAGTTAATTAATTTTTAATAACATTTTAAATTCAATGGATGGTTAGTGTTAATCATGATAATACAATAAAATTTTGTTAATAATCATTGAATAAGTCATCGGTATTAACTTACTTTTTATTTATAAGAGTATATATATATATATATATATATATATATATATATATATATATATTCATTTTATTGATTCTACTTAGATACACAAAAATTTATATCGTCTTGTACTTATGAGTAAAAGAATTAAAAAGAATAGGTTGACGCCTTTCAGAAACGCTCTCTTTTTCTCTTTCATTACCAAATTCTCTTGTTATTTAGATAATTTTTCATTAGTAATAATGCAGGTTTAATGATAATTAATTTTATAATAAGAGTATATATAAGATATAATCACTTAACAAATATTTTTTTAGATTAATTATCTTATGTACTCTTGAAGTACTCTTATTACAAAATTAATTATAATTGAATACACATTGTATTCCAATGTTTATACTCCAAAGTATAAAATTTGTTTGCCAATTTACCCTTTACACACTAAATTCTGTCTCATACGTGTTTAATTTACGTAGAATCACATATCAAAATCTTCCTCAAATGTCTTCAAGCACAGTTGTTAGTGCACATGTCTTTGTATGTGCCTTTTGCACCTACAATCCTCTATCCGGAACAATGTCAGCGTTATCGCAGCTGTTTTTAACTTTTTATAGATGCACTCCTCAGAGCATTTGGCTCAATCTCTGCAGCCAAATCTGCTTTTGCATCTGGCTGTACAGATATGAGTATAACTATAGAGTTGTTTGATATTAAATAAGTTAATAAATCACGCATCAAATAACTAGTTAATTAATTTTTAATAGCAATTCGAATTCAATTATGTTTAATTTTGTATATATTTGTTATTTAGATAGTTTTTTATTAGTAATAATATAGATTTAATTATATTTAATTTTATCATAAGAGTACATAAAAAGTACAAAAAATTTAATTATTTAACAAACATATTTTAAAAGATTTTCAAAATGAAAACCTAAAAAATATTTGTTATACCTTATATATTCTTTATGTACTTTTATTATAAAATTAATTATAATTGAACCTACATTATTGTTAATAAAAAATAATTTAAGTAACATTTTATAACATCTATAATGACTTAGGATTCTTAAAGTAATAGAAAAAAAAGTATTAACAAAACTGAAATAATGAAAGTGCTAATTTTTTATAATACGAGCTTTGACTTAATTTAGGTTTTTTTTGCTAAACATGGTAAAAGAAAATTATATAAAAAATTTAATTTGATTGGAATTTAATATATGTATTTTGATTGAAGAATTATTTTTTATGGATATTTAAATGGGTAGAAGTTGTATATATATTTTTTTCAAAGACAATCAATTATTTTTATTCACCAATAAAAGAAAAGAAAGATATTGTCTAAATTGAAGGACATAACGGTAAAAGCAAAAGAAAGGGGTTCTTCCAAAGGCGTCACTTCACACGTCGTAGGTGAGTAAATCAACATTGAATCACAAAATTGAAAAGGGAAAGTAAGGGAAAAAAACTAATCTATTCTTGAAGGCGTAGGGGGCGGACAAAAATTTTTTGGTGAGCTCTAATGACACTAGCAGCAATTTCCTCCGAAGGGGTAGTACCAGCACCTTACTCAAACACTCGACGATTCCGGTCTTTCCATAAATGCCACAGTAAAATTGCCGCAAGAAAAACCTTGTTACTTCCATTTGGTTGCTTATCCAAGAGACTCGTTGTTGAGCTCCACCAGTCGAAGAAGGTGGTTGAATTAGAAAAAGGTACACATGCTTTCATTTCTGTCTTCCTCCACGTTAATTTTGCATTTTGACATAGAAATAGGCAGTGAGTTATTGTTTCACTCTCTTCTTGACACAGTGGACATGTTGGTGGCGTATTGAAGAATCTCTGATGGATGAGTTGCATGACTGGAATTCTTCCGTAGAGATATTTTCAAAGAAAAATTGTAATCTTCTGGGGTGTGAGTAGTTTCCATAGATGGCACCAAATTCCTCTTTGTTGTATATACACTGGGCATAGATCAATTGGTTCATGATGGAACAGGTAAGAAATTCGGTACCCGGATGCAACGTCATAGCATTTGAAGTTATTAAGTAGCCACTGAACCTTGTCTGATCTTTTTTTCGGGGTTATTGTTAGAATTTGCTGTGCTACCTCAATGGGAAACACCTCTGAGACAAGCCGTTGGTTCTATTGTTCATTTTCAGAGAAAAGGTCTTTGACGAACGTTATTCGATTTGATGTTTGGCTGGAATTGATGTCGCAGGAAACTTTATATGGGAAGGTTGAAGGAAGCCAGGGGGTCTCTGAAGATCCGAATGGACTCGCCATCCCCCACTTTTCAGATTGTGCCTTTTTCTGCCACACTTCATCCTTGGAGAAGACTCTGCCACCCCTAGGAAGGTAATACTCCTTTATCTGCACTTAGTAAATCTTCATACCTGTAATACTTGCCCTTTAAAATTCTAGCTAGGAGAGAATTAGGTTGGATTATGAGTCTCCAGCATTGCTTGCCCAGCAAAGCTAGATTATGTGCTCGCAGGTCTTTCACACCCAGTCCTCCCTCGCTTTTTGGCCTTGTTATCTTATCCCAACTAATCTAGATCATGCGTCTTTCCTCTCCGTGCCGTCCCTACCAAAATTGAGTCAAAATACTATGAATGTCCTTCAGCAAAGTATCTGGGAGCCTGAAACAAGATAAGGTATAGATATGTACTGCTTTTCCAACTGCCCGGATCAACATCTAACGACCTCCATTTAACAAGAAACTCTTTTTCTAGCCTTGCACCTTCTTGAATATCCTGTCTTTAATGGAATTGAAGGTGGTTCTTTTTGATCTATTGATTACTGAAGGGAGCCCCAAGTACTTGTCTTGTGCTCCAACACGAGTAATGTTCTTCCTTGTTTCTAGGATTTTTTGAGTAGCATCTGGAGTATTGTTACTAAAGAAAATTGCTGACTTATATAGGTTAAACTTTTGTTCGCTAAAACTTTCATATGACTCCAAAAGCTCTAGGATTCTATCACAACTTTTCTCAGAGGCCTTGCAAAATAAAATAGAGTCGCCAGCAAATAACAAGTGACTAACTGTAGGGCACCTTCGTGTTACCTGAATACCGTAAATCAAACCGTTTTGCTCTGCCTTGTGTAGCAGGAAGGATAAATCTTCCGTACAAAAAAGAAAAAGATATGGTGTTAGAGGATCTCCTTGTCGGATCCCTCTATTTGGTTTGAAAAAACCAAAAGGTTGGCATTCCACCAGAACAGAATAAGAAACTGTGGTAACTAACTCTCGGATCCAGCTAATCTATCGCATGCCAAATCCCAGTTTTTCCATTATGTACCAAAGAAATTTCCATTCGCTTCTATCATACGCTTTACTCATATCAAGCTTAATAGCCTTTTCATGCTCCAGCCCCCGTTTCTTAGTTTTAAGATAGTGCATGCACTCATGGGCAATTAAGATATTATCAGAGATCAGCCGTCCCTTCAGAAAAGCGCTCTGATTAAGGCCTATTATCTTATTCATACAGCTTTGTAATCTATACACCAAAACTTTAGAGATAATTTTGTATATTGTCATAGATAAGCTAATAGGTCTAACTTGGGACATGTTGCTAGCGTCAGGAACTTTCGGAATTAGGCAAATATTTGTGTGATTAAAGCGTTTTAATAGTTCGCGCCTCCAAAGAAACTTTTAATGGCTCGTGTTACATCTTCCTTTACAATGTCCCAATAGAATTGAAAGAATTTCGCTGTCATTCCGTCGTCTCTTGGGGCGCTTTGAGGATGAACACTAAAGGTAACCCTCTTAATTTCCTCGTCTGATACTGGTTTTTGTAGCCTTCGGTTCATGAAAGTTATAACCTTAGGCTCAAAATCAGCGAGAAAAGGCTCTGATCTGCCTTATTGGTAGATGAAAAAATGCCTGTAAAATATTTCTCAGCCACTCTTGCAATATGTCAGCTTGAGAGGATACTACTTCCCCATTTCCTCCCACTAGTCGCCAGATTTTATTCCCCATTGTACGCACTTTGAACTTTTTGTGAAAGAAGGCGGTGTTCCTGTCCCCTTCTCTAAGCCACTTGACCCGGGACTTCTCCTTCCAATACAATTCTTCATTTAGGTATGCCTTTTCAAGCTTCGATTCAACCTCGTGGATATCGGTTCCACCGCACATCCCTACTGTCCTTATTTCTTCCAATCGGGCCTTAAGTGTCTCAATCTCCTTCTTTGAATTTGACCGATTACTTTGTTGCCACTGCACAAGCTTGTGGCGGCACAATTTTAATTTTTGAGTGACGATATACATCGAAGAACCTTCAAATGAAGAAGCCCAGGCTTCCTTAACAATATTCCTTATCTCCTCCACCACACCACCTCTCTTGGAACTTAAATATTTTTTTTCATTTTTCGATCCGAGGATTAGTGTCCAACAGTAAAGGGGCATGATCTGAGCCATTTTCGGCAAGTTTGAGGACGGTTGGATGACAATAAGATTGCAATAGCTCCCCATTTACTAGTACTCTGTCCAAAGTTCCTGGATCAATTTATTCCCTGCCCTCCTATAGCTCCAAGTGTAGTGTCTTTCGATCATACCTAGATCCACCAAATCATTGTCACCAATGAAGAGATTGAAGGCTGTCATAGATGATAAAGACGTGTCGCCACCCCCAAGATAGTTATTCCTCCCTGATTCTGCCCCATCGTCACCGAGATCTCTTGAAATTGGCCTGTTCTTACTAGTTCACTGCAACTGAGATGAACTCCAATTATACTTCATTCCTCATTGTTTGCTACATCTTTCACTATAGCTTGTATATAGAAACTGGAGCTGCTGGTAACTTTAATATTGCACCCTTCTTTCCACGCCATGGTCAGGCCTTCGGCAATGCTATTTGGATTAACAATATGCCAATTACTAAAACCACACGACGTCAACTTCGCTTCCACCTTTCGAGTTTGGTTTTTGGTTTCACAAATAAAAATCAACTCGGGGGAGTGGGATTGAGATATCCCTTTGAGGTTATGGATTGTCAAGGGTCTCCCCGAACTCCGACAATTCCACGTAAGAATCCTCATGGTATTTGGGGTGCCATTTGACGGATGGCACCCTCCGCCTTCTCCTTATCCGCATTCCCTTCCTCCAAACATACCTTTTTTTGTTTTGTTTCATTCTCCATATCCGCTGGCCTTCTTTTGTTGTCACTTACGTGCTGGTAGTTTTTTCCTCTTGCCTAGTAATCTGTTTGATCTTCTTCTTTCTTGACTCCTCTTTATTCGTATCATCCTTTTCCAGTTGTACTTCCAAAGAATATGCCATTGGATTAGCATCATCCAACAGGATCAGAGATCCATTTTCCTCCATAGACTGCCCTTCTTTCTTTGGTATCTGATTCGATGCTACTTTATTCCACTTGTCGAGAGATTCCGGTGCCCTTTTTTCCGTGTCTCTATTATCCTTCATATTCATACCAGCAAAGCCTTCTATTAGTCATGTGGGAGGTGGTTTCTTCTTTAGTTGTGCAGGTCTTAAATTAGAAGTTTTACCCCCTCCTATGTCATCTCCACTCTCTGTATCCACTCTTTTGCCGACTTGATCAGCTTTAACCCACTCTCCAATGCTATCCTGTGTGTTCCGATGTGCCATCAAATCTATGATCAACCTGTTATAGTGTTTTGCATCTTGCCCTAGATATGCACAACAGGTGCAGACTTTACCCAAACGCTTATATCTAACACTAATCTCCATTACCTTTTTTTTTGGTCCAACAAACCGCATACTATCTCAATTTTTTTTTTCCATCAAGTTAGATTTTTGCCTTCACAATTTTAGATGTTTTGTCTCTAACACTAAAGAATCATATTTCAATAACCTCTCCAATCTCACTCAATTTTCTTTTACCTCCAATATTTTGTATATTGAAAGAAAAAAATAGTGAATATACATCTATTATTTATATATTAAACATGTGTGTTACAATTAATATCATATTAATGACTCAATGCTTATCTTGGTGTTAATAATTTACACTATAATAATGTAAATCTATAAAAAGTCATACTGCTAATGGAATGATTAAACACTGTAATTGGGATGTGATTTTTTTTTTTTTTTTTTTGTAATTTTTTAGTGTCAACCAAAAGAGAACGCCGCCTTGAGCAATTCCAAATTAGAAATCAGAAATTACATGCTTCCAAGAATTTGGACTCTTTCGTCAAGATTCTAGAAACAAAGACACTTGCGGCAGTTGAAAAAGTTGTTGAGAATTGCAACCTCCTTTGGTTATGGTTATAACTCTGAGGACCATTCACTCATTTCTAGATAGATCCACTCTCTAAGCTTGCTGCATGCTTTTGATGACTACTAAATACTCTACTACACACTCATGTTTTTGCCCAAATAATTCATTCTCATGCTTAAAGACATGTAAATATTTTGGTGCGTTATATTCTTTTTTTTATATGTTTCTTAAATATTATGGGTTTATTAAAAATCGATTATCAATTAAATTGGTTATATATATATATATATATATATAGTCTTAGTATTATTTTATATATTTTTAATGTATATTTTATATTTTAATATATATTATATATAAATAAATGATTTAATAATTATTTTTTTATGTGCATAGCATGATTGGTTATGTTTTCTTAAGCAATTTTATGCATCCATACTTTTAATAAGTATTTTCAAGAGACTTATTGACATTGTTATACAATTTCATATCAGTACATTTATATTTAGATATATAAATTTAGAAGAATTTAATTTTTATATATTATCAATATAAAATTATCAGTGTATTAAAATTAAATTTAACTTAAAAATTTATCAATTTTTTCAAGTGACAAATACAAAATAATTAACAAATTATTTACATTTTAAGAATAATTTTTTTTTCACGGTATTTTCAAATCTTATTTTTCGTTGGCCAATGAATTACTATATGTACAAATGGGGTGGCAAACGGGCCTAAACTCGCCGGGTCGACCTGCGTAACCCGGCAAAAAAGGCGGGTTGGGCTGAAAAATTGGGACCGTCAAATAGCAAAAGCCCGCCTAAACCGCACCGCCTAAACCACAGGTTTTTGCGGGGCGGGGCGGGCTTCCCCGCTGGGCTTAGTTTTTTTTTTTGCAAGAGGTAGTTTTACAATTTTTTTGCCAAAACTCAACTTCCCTCAACCCAACTTACAAGAGAATAAAGATGAAAATTGAGTGTTTGGATTATGTTTATTTTATTTTAGAGACAATATTTATAATTATGTTTTGGATTATATTTATTTTGCTTTGGGAACAATATTTATAATTATGTTTTGGATGAAAACTTGGTTTATAATTATGTTTATTAGATATTTATAATTACAAAGACTTTAATGTTTGTGAATATAAAAATTATAATTTGTTTATACTTTTAGAAATTATAATAGTTAAAAGTAAAAAACATGAGAGATTTTTTTTATGTCTTGATATATATTATTTAATAGTTAAAAAAAAAATATATTTAGTGGACTTAACCCGCCGGCCCGCCAGCTCGCCGTTAGGTGGGGCGGGTTGGGATTTTGGGATCGCCTCATTAGGCGGAACGGGGCGGACTTTTCCGCTTGCCACCCCTGACAATGCAGGATTCAAACTCCAATATTTACTTAAGCCAGCTAGTCAACTAACTATCAAATTAACCCAAGTTGGTTGAATAAACTAAAATTTTTATTAATTCATACAATTAGTTGGACTTATAATTATACATGTCACAGTTAAGTCCATATTTACTTACGAATATATAATAATGTCTTATGAACTGAAGATTTCAATGGATTATTTTACTTTGTAGCGTGGCATATGTACATCGTTGATGTTCATTTATTTAAATTTAAGATTAAATTAGTGAGCAATATAATGTCTTAATCTTATATTAATTTAATTGTTCTGACTATATACATACATTCAAAATGGTAGCAGTTGAGAAAGGTTTTGTTTTTGTTTTTTTTTTTTTTTTTATTATTAAATAATATAAGGTATGCAATTTTCACATGTCTAGCATTACCTAGCTAGTATATATTAACAATTGATTTGGAGAGGTGCCCAATTGGATTAGATAGATCCAGGAATCCAGCTACTTATGTTGCATACTTTTTTTCTATTGTTAAAAAATAATAATAAAATATAACTCATCCCTTTTTGCGTGATCTATATATCCATATAAAATATGAGTTCAATTACTATACATACATAGTCATCCATTCAACCATTTAAGATTTTTAAAATTATAGATGAATAACTTAAATATTTTTATTAATGTGATAAATAAATAATTAAATGTTTCTATTTTTTGCTATTTATTTATCTATCCGCAACAAAATCCTTAAAATATTATTATAAATTTAGAATAGTCTAATTTTTTTGGGTATTCATCAACTTTAAAAAAATAATAACTTTTATAAAGTGTGAGTGCAACTGCAAAGCAATAATATATTGTGAAAAATGAAGGTATATATCTTTCTAAAATTTTGCAATAACTTAAAATCAAAGCAACAATTAAAGAAAAACGAACACTCCCTTGTCATGGACATTACTCAATTGGAGCAGAAAGTAATGGACTAATGGGAAGTGCATGCATTATTATGTCCTTTTTTTCATATTTATAAAAGACCTTCTTGAGCTAAGTTTGCTCAGAGTTAGGAATAATACCTGTGCGGAAAAAAGAAATAAATAAATTATTTCATGATGGAATAAAAAACTAACGCGTTAATGTTAATGGGAGTTAGTGTATTATAACACAAAAATAATAAATTAATAAATAATGATATGGTTGCATGTTATAAAGCACGGACACTTCAATGAGTTGTCGTCTCTCTGTGTCGGACACATTTTGGACACAACACTTACCGATATTCGTCCGACACGTATGTTTGCTGTGTCCAACCATGTTTTAATAAAAAATAAAAAATTATTCTCCGGATACATGTGAACACACCTAAATATATTCGCGTGTCTAATATTATTCTTAACATATATTCTTAAAATAAATTTAGATATAGTATATATTATTATTTATTAAAATAAAAAATTTTAAATACTTGATATAATTAAAATAAGATATTAAAAATAATTAAAAATTTTAATTTATATTTTAATATCAATAAAATATCAAAATATTATTATAATTTAACTAAAAAATATTTTATATTTTATATGTATACATGTCCCATGTTATGTAAAATTTTAAAATTTGTGTGTCCGTCGTATAGTGTTGTGTCAGTGTATCATAGGTTGCATGTAATTTATTAATTGTCTTTTATGTAGAAGTGAGAATTGGAATTTGGAAAATTCTCCTTTACCGTGTAAACTAGAAATGGAAAACGTGTGCACCCAAACAAGACGCACAAAAAAGTCCACGCGTTGTGCAATGGGGGGTTAGATACCAAATTCACCAGTTATTTACCAAAGATAAATTTAATAAATAAATAATAATATTTAAGAGTCAATAAAAATTCAATTTAAATAATTTAAAAATATTTTATTTAATATTTATTAATTATTGTTAAATAATTATATAATTTTAAATGTAATAAAGATGTAACTATTATAAATATTATGTGTATAAAATTATAGATATTATAGTATATAAATAAATTATATATATTATCTTTTTAATATTATCGTAAATAAATAAACAAATAAAAACCATTATATTTATAGTATGAACACAATTTGGCATCTTGGTCTACTTTGCTCTTTAACACGCAAAGGAAACTTGGCCTAAAAATTGGGCACCTACTTTAGCAACAACAGACGGTTCCTCTTTGTCTTTCTTATGATGATGTTAAATGTAGCATGTGACTTAACTATACAATAAAAACCATTATATTTATGTTATTTTTTATTTATAATTTACATTTGAGTTCATTCCACCGTTACAATAATATATAATATACGCTTACATTGTGGTCGATTTTTTTTATATAAAAAAAATATTTTCGTTAAAAATAGAATTATTTAGTATAATTAAAGATGAATAAATTTTACAAATAGAGAATTAATTAACATGTACGTGTCCATATTTTGACAACACACAAAATACGTACTATACACGTGTTAATATTTTGGCCAATACGCAAGGTGTGTATTGAATACGTGTCAAATTGTAGTAATATATTTTTTGCTTATTATTTTCTATACATTCACAATACTATAATATACTTTAAATATCAATACAACCAAATTATTATCTTTATCTCCGTATTAAAAATAATTTTTATTGCATTGTGATAACATACCTAAATTGGCATTATATTGTTATATAATAGTCATAGTAATCTAAAGTAATGTTTAAGAAAAAATTAAAAAAAAAAAACCTTAATGTATATATCTAAGTATACATAACTCAATGCAAATTGCTTAGGAAATCCATGATAAGTAATCTGTACATAAGTACATTATAGTTTAATCTGAAAGGAGGTTTAAATTTCTACTTCTTATTAACTCATATATACGTAAGTACATACGCAAGTAAAGATGTACCATTCTTATGTCTAACTGAACCTTCCTTTTAATTTTATGTGATTTTTGGCCTTTAGTAAATGTTTTATTAGAGGGTGGACCGTCTTAGCATTCAACTATTCAAGAACGCGGTGCAAGAATATTAATACTCCCACACATTGAAAATGCGAAGTAAAACTTACCAGAGTCAACGTTGATATTATATATTGACATCTACCATATATATAGGAAAATTATAAGCTACTTAGTTACTTACATAAACCTAGTTTTATCTAAATATGATACTTAAGATATTATCATATGTTGTATTAGATAATTTAATTAAATATATTAAATTATTTAATAATTTTTTATTTTTATTTTTATATAAAGATAAGTTTATGTGAGTAGTAATTTTTTTTAGTAGAAACAAGATCTGTTAGTTTTTGTTGTTCTATGCAAAATTTATTATTTGACAAAAAATGACTAATAAAAATTTGGAGGAAATAATAAATAATGCAAAGGTACTACGTAGCAGATAAATTTGTCTACTTATAGTACTTTTAAGTTAACGTATTGAAGATTTGTGTCTTAAAAACAATCTTGCTAAAGAAGAAAATTAAGGCCAGCATGGTGAATAAATTGCACATGTTATGACTGAATTTATAGTCTAATAGTTGTTGTATATTAATTGATCTTGAAATAAATTGCATCTGTCAAAATTGACTTCACATAAAATCTACTAAATATCTTTTGTTTGTTATGTTTAACCCAAAAATGTCTTGTATTCAACTTTTTGTTACCTTCTTAAAAAAAATGAGCTTAAGTAAATTGCATGTGTTGTTTAATTTCCCCCACCAGAGAAATTCTTATATGCTCTGAGAGTAAGATAGTATTTTTGTTCTGATTAATTAATTATTCTTAATATAAGTATTATAAATTTATTATTATTTTTAATTTTAATTTAAAAATAATAATATAAAATTCTAAATTTTAAATCTTAAATGCTAATCCAAAAATAAAAACTAACATTAAGCTGACAAAAACAAACAATACAAAGCAAGAATATTTATTTGCTATCAAAAATCAAAACACATAATAAGAATCTCACACATGAAACAGCCTCATCACTTGTGCTCTCTGCTTCCACTCCAAATTCGGATCATTATTAAAATGTGCTATAATATTCGAAAATGTTATATTAATTAAATGTATAAATATATATATTATTGTTTAATTTTTTTTAACATATATTTATAAAATAATTAATTTAGTAACTAATTTTTTACCTAGTACGATTGTATAAGCTTATATGTTAATATGGTATAATATAAAATATGGTTGTCTATAGTATAAAATTATTATAATTAAATAATTAAATTTAAAAGATAACATTTTAAAGAAAGAATAACATTTCTCTTGGTTAAAATAGTATAAAATATGGTAAGTGTACAACTTTACTCCTTTATTGACCGAAAAAAGTGGGAGAAAAAGAGGTAACATTAACATGTGGTTAGTTACATGCGTGAAAGGGAAAACAGTAAAAACCGCCAACATAGAAACATGCGTGCCAACTTGTTTCTAACTCAACTCACACCATTGCGGCATTGCCTCTGCTACCCAATCATCACCATCATTCCACTCAATAAAATATCATCAATTATTAATTCACTTTTTTTTTTTTTCATTTTACCAATATCTTTTCTCATATAGTCCCTTAAATGGCTATTTTTTCCCAAACAATTTTCTTGGAAAATAAATTTTCGTTCTAAGAGTTACAATCAAGAATGGAACTTATAACTAACTAGACGTTTTAAGAGTTTCATTGTATGATGATTTTCTTACCATGACCATAAAACTATGGTAGCTTTATTTTATTTTGAGAAAAAAATTTCCAAAATCGAATCTAACAGGAAGAATAAGCTAACAAATTTGAAGGAGCTTTTTACCATAGTACCCCACTCTATAGATCAGATCAATCATTCCATGCATGGATTGGATAGGTCAAAATCAAAACTGAATTCATTTTCACAAAGAAAATAAATAAATAAATTGAATTTTTCATGCCACCGTCAAAAAGTACAATTCCAAATCATAAGAGTTGGTTCTGAAAAGAGAACCCAAAAGTACAGTATTTACAGAAACAAATCAATCTAAAAATTCTCCAAATAATAAAAATCTTTTAAAAAAAATATAACTCATATATGAATCTGGATCTATCTCAGTGTTTTCTTCATCCCTAATCTAATAAAATCCAAATTAAATCAAATCTAAACTTGAAATTAAACAAGTTTTGCAATCTAATTCACCAAATTTTCTAACGGATTTGAGGGATTTCGATCTTCTGCACCATGAAAACACGTGGCTTCTTCTTCATCACAGGGTGAGGGCTCTCTACTTCTTCGTCCCTCGAGAATTCACCGTACGCCGGAACGTTAAGGTCGAAGTCGCGGTGGCTAAAGGCGGTGTGAGTAGATCCCACACCTTCCTCCGTCGTAACACCGCCTGCACTCCCCGCCGCGCCGCCGTCGTAGTGGCACCTCTTGTGTCCGCCTAACGCCTGTCCCGTCGGGAAAGTCTTGTGACAAATTGAGCACTCGTGCGCCTTTCCCGAACCGCCGCCGGACACGGCGACGCCAGCTGTGGCGGAGCTAGTGGTGGCTGCTGAAGACGTAGAGTTATCATCTCCTCCGCCGGCGGCGGCAGTGTTTTTCCGGTGACTCGCCTTGTGTCCGCCGAGAGCTTGGTAAGACGGAAAAGCCTTGTTGCAGACGGAGCATTTGTAGCTGAGTTTTACGGCGGTTGAAGAATCTCCGGCGGTAAGTTGCGGCGGAGGAAGAACGGCGTCGGTTCCAGGTCCAGCGTGTCCGCGAGCAAGCATGATGAGGCATAGAGCGAGATACTCTTCCTCCGTGCACGGCGGATTGTGGTGGTCAAAGCGAGGTTGAGAAGATCCTCGCCTTGAGCGCTTTCTTTTAGTCCAAGATTCAAACTGGCTGTGGCCGTGGTTGTGGCTGTTTTCGAAAGAGTTCGCCGTAGGCGAATTCAGAGCTTCCAGAGCCATCTGATAACAATAAGATTCCGATACGAATTAAAGGAAAAAAATATGTAAAAAAAAAGTGTTTGTATGTGTTGTATGTAGTTTTGGTGAAATGTTGTTCAAGTTGTGAAGTAATGGAGGGAGTGAGAGTGTGGAGTGGGGGTTTATAAAGGAGGCCCAGCATTTCAGAATGGACGGGAAGTTGCTTGACAAGTGGTGAGAAAGTAAAGCTTAATAATATTGAAAGAGTTTCAAGTGCATTGGGACACCGGTATTTTAGTTGTTTTAACGGTTAATTTAAATTATTAAAAATATATATAATATATATTAATTAAAATTAACGATTAAAATAATTGGTTTACACTTGAAATTTTTTTAATAATATTAAACATTAAAAACAACTATTGCTAGCTTCCTAATTTTAATATTATATTTTATTATTTAAAGTAATAAAATATTTATTTATATTGAGGAGGAAAATTATTAACAGTAAGGATACAGGTGGAGTGAAGTGGAAGCACGTTTCTTAGTTATGAGGGGAGTTTCTTGGTAGCCAAGAATGACACTCAGTTTGGTCAAATGGTACGTCATTTCTGAGTTTGGTTTCATTGTATTTATATTGGGATTGCTGTTAAACTTCTTTTTTCAACAAATATCATTATTTTTCTTATATCAGGTTCATTTGTTTTCAAAATATTTAATTATATGTTAATATAATTATATATATGCGTGTGACGTAATTACTTAACAGAAAGAGTCCACTAGCCAATTAATAAATAAAAAAAGTATATTTGAAGGGAGTGAATAGTGAGAGGATGCATGATAGTGAGAGAAGTATAAGCAAAGATAGAATTGAAAGATGAAGTGGAGTCTATAAGAAAGACTAGGTCCAAGTTCAAAGTCAAAATCCACTAAACTATATAGTACTGTACAAAAGAAGAAAGGTTCTTATTCTCAAATTCTTTGATTTATCAATTTCTATTAATAAGTGAGAAGAAGTGAACGCGGTCCAAAATTATTATTAGAGAATGGTCAACAGTATACATAGCAGCCGGCACACTTTAATTTGGTATAAATCAAACAAAGCAAACCAACTATGAATGAATTTGAGTTTTCAATTTTCAATTTCAACATCTTTTATTAGTGGCCACCGCCGACTCTTATAAAAACCAATCCATGTATTCTTCTTGCAATTTGGAAATTGATCAAGGTTTGATGAATCTTCCTAGTTCTAGAATTCAGAGTATTCTAAAATTATAGAAATAATTAATAACAAGGTTTATCATACAGATTGAATGGTCAGCACTCAGCAAATACATGCCTTAATTAGTTTTATGAGGTTTTTCAAGAATGTACATGCATGGGCCGGGAGGTTTAATTATTTCCGGTACATTAATTAGGTGTGATGGATATATTTATAATAACAATAAGAGAAAAGGACAAATAAGTCCCTAATTTTTTGTTCTGCGAACATTTTCGTTCTTAACCATTGAAAAATATTTTTAAGTCCCTGACCTTCACAAAACTTGAACGGATCAGTCCCTCCATCCAAATGCCCCCGTCAGGGACTGATCTGTCCAAATTTTGTGAAGGTCAGAGACTTAAAAGTATTTTTCAATGGTCAGAAACGAAAATGTCCGAAGAACAAAAAATCAGGGACCTATTTATCATTTTCTCTAACAATAATGATATTTTGATGATGAAGTCAAGTCAATATAATTAACGTGTCAAAAAAAGTCAACATATAATTAAGACTATAAAATAGATACTTCATCTATTCAATTAGAAGGGCTAGCTAGAGTCATAAAAAACAAAAAACAAATTGCAAAATTAATTTTATAATAATAGTTATTTTCTTTTATTATTTTATTAATTTATGTATTTTAGATAAAAAAAAAAGGGTTATGTTTTGTATTAATTTGTTAAGTGGCGGACACATATTTTGTGGAAGTATAAAGTTTTAGAAATTAAACACTTATTTGAAATAAGAAGGTAGGAATGGAAATATTAAATATAATATAATTAATAATCACATGACATAAAATTAAAGTATATGGTAAATAATAATCACATAATTAGTATAAAAGTATTGAACCTAGAAAAATGAAAGTTAGTTGAATAAAATAAAATGATGTAGTCATTCATACAAGAGTCAATATTAAAAAAAGTAATACATTTTCCTCTTTGGATACATGTGTTTAATATATTACTCTTGCTCACAAAATTTGTGATAACTATTTTTGAATAATAATATATTTTTCCATTTCTATTAAGTTTCAAATATTAATGCATAAAATAATTAAGTAAAATAAGGAATTTTTTATTTTAGTTTAAAAAAGATACTTTAATATCTAAAAGTCAAAATACTATAAAATATTGCTTTTAAACTAATGATATATATATACAAACTTATATTCACGAGATGCTTACTACAAATTGAAATACAGATGATAAAAGAGGCACCATGAGGCTATGGTTTGGGATTTAGCAAGGTAGGTATAATTATAATATATGATTTTAGTGGAAAAGAAGGAACAAAAACAAGATCGAAGGCAGATCACATGTAATATAGTTTTCTACTTGTTGGATTTAGAATCTACTATATCTAGTGACAGCAACTTGCTCAACTGCTAGTGGGCTAGCTACTACATTACCACTATTCTTAATTACATTTTTTTAAGTAATGTTAATATATAACATTAGAAACTAATAATGATTTTCTGAAAATTTAATGTATTATTTAACCACGAGTCTACCAATGAACTATAGCTCAAATGACATATTCTCTCCATACTCACCTAAAAATCGCGAATTCAAATCTCATTCCCAACTTAAAAAAAAAAAAAAAAACCACGAGTCTAAAATATAAATTATAACTTTCTTCTCATGGTCATTGTGAAAAAGGGTTGGGTCCCGGGTCGTGAAGGAAAGTAGAAAGTAGAAACTATTAATTATTTTGGAGTGCTTGAGAGAGCAACTATAAATGGTAATTTACACGTTTTTATTTTCAAATCAAAGTTCTCCATGCTTTTTGTACATGAAAATCATCATAGCATAGCCAATTTTTGCCCTAATAGACCATTCATTACTGTCATCACTTTATTACTTCCAAAGCTATAATGGGAACCAAGTTTTTTATGTGTTTGGAAAAGCAGTATGATTATGAGTTTATAACTTAAAGATTAAAATCAGTTATATAACCGAAAAGATTAAAATCAGTTTTTTTAGGAGAAATTAGTATTATAATATCTCTATTAGTGATATAACATTAAATTTTTAGGACAAGCGGTTTCATGATATATAGGGGTGGCAAACGGGCCTAAACTCGCCGGGCCGGCCCGCATAACCCGCCAAAAAAGGCGGGCTGGACTAGAAAATTGGGACCGCCAAATAGTAAAAGCCCGCCTAACCCGCACCGCTTAAACCGCGGTCTTTGGCGGGCTTTGGCGGGGCGGGGCGGGCTTCATCGCCGGATTTAGTATTTTTTTAGCAAGGGATATTTTTACAATTTTTTTGTCAAAACCCAACTTCCCACAACCCAACTTACAAGAGAATGAAGATGAAAATTGAGTATTTTGGATTATATTTATTTTGTTTTAGAGACAATATTTATAATTTTGTTTTGGATTATGTTTATTTTGCTTTGGGAACCATATTTATAATTATGTTTTGGATAAACTTGGTTTATAATTATATTTATTAGATATTTATAATTACAAAGACTTTAATGTTTGTGAATATAAAAATTATAATTTGTTTATACTTTTAAAAATTATAATAGTTAAAAGTAGAAAATATGAGAGATTTAATAGTTAAAAGTAAAAAAAAAAAAAAAGATATTTGGCGGGCTTAGCCCGCCGGCCCGCCAGCCCGTCGTTAGGCAGGGCGGGCTAGGATTCTGGGACCGCCTCACTAGGCGGGGCGGGGCGGGCTTCCCCGCTTGCCACCCCTAATGATATAGTATCAAACTTTGTGTTCGAAAAGTCAAGAATTCGATCTTTAATAAATTTCAAAAATAAAAAAAATAACATAAGATAAATAAAAGAAAAAAAAAAGGCTTATACAAAAATCAAACAAATTCAAAAGATGCTCTTATTTGAGAAAAAGAGTTAGAAATATAACCATTAATATTATTTTCTCTTATTAATTTATTAAGCTTTTATAAGAAAAAAAACTTAAAATACAATTATTGAAATTTTGATTTTTTTAGTAAAAAAAGAAAATAAAAAATTTCTTCATTTGAGCTATTTTTTAAATTTTATTTTATTTTATTTTCACAAGAAAAGTGTAATTCGTTTTGTTTTTTGTTTTCATAATTCTGTAAATTTTTATTGTTGGTGTTATTATTATTTTTTTTATATTTTTTTTTTACCTTTTTACACAAGTCTAAATCAAAAGTACAGATTAACTAATAAAATATATTTTGATAATTATATTTTATAATTAAGTATCATTTTTTTTTAAATATAACCAACCGAACCGATTTTATTAGTTCTACAATGATGCCAACCATTCAGTTGGCTGTTGTTTGAACAACTAAATTAAACCGAATCAACAGCGGTTTGGTTCGATCGGTTTTTTAGTTTTTTTTTCACCTAATAAAAATTTAAATTATCATAAAATGAAGTTTAAAACCTTCAATAAACTAGAATAATAAAAGTATATCACATCCAAATTCAATACAAATTCAACTTAATTAAACATAAAACAAAGACAACTAAAAATGTCTAGCAAAACAACAAAAATAAACACACTTTAAACCGAAACAGTCACTTTAAAACAAATAAAAACCAAACAGCCACCATACTTAATCTGAATCCACACCAGACTCATCATTATCTTTTTCGGTTGGTGCAATTTCTACAAAAATAAAACAAAAAAATCAATATAGATTATAAATTATAAACATAAACCATGAAAGGAACAATAATTTTTTTTCATACCTAATTCAAGTTTCTCAAACTCTTCAATAAGCTCCTCAATAGCATTTTATATAAACATAACAATAAAAAATTAGCATTTTAACTCATCAACAGTATCAAAAGTATTGTTTTCAGCAACAAATTTAGCATTTAAACTTGTGAAACATATTAATTATATGCAGCCATATATATGCAGACATATAAAATCAACCATAAGCATATATATATATATATAAAATCAGTACCCGAAAAATTCAAACGCTGACATTTTGGTACCTCACTATTGTTATTGACAAAGTGGTCCTTAAAAGATTTTAAAATTTGACAAGCGTGTCCCCGAGCTCGCCGGAGCAAATTTCCGGTAAGCACAATGCTGATGTGGCCACCGTGTTTTGGTGACTTGGCAAACCACTCCCAAAGTTCCCTCCCAACGCACACTCCCTCCCCTTCCCTCTCCCTCCCTGTCGCAGCCCCCATCCCCAACGCACACTTCTCCCCCATCGCAGTCCTCGCCGCATCACAACCCCCTCCCCAACGTATACTTCCCCTTCTTCCCTCAACACCACCATTCACAGCAACAACAACTTTAACATCAAGAGCAACAACAACTTCCATCAGTCTCCCTCTCCAACACACACTACTTCTTCCTCCCTCAACCCCACCACTCGCAATAACAATAGCCTTAATATCAACAGCAACAATAATCTCCACCACTCCCCCTTCCCCAACGCACACTCCCCTCTCCCTCCCTCAACACCACCATTCACAGCAACAACAACCTCAACATCAACAGAGTTGTCCCAAATCATGAATTGTCCCAAATTTTTAGGTTAAATTATCATTCAAAAAGATTAATAACAATAAAACTCAGAGAAAACAAACAAATTCATATACAATAATTAAAATAAAATAAAATAAAATAAAATAAAATAAAACTTAATACAGACACCACCAAAGCAAGAATAGAAGAAGAACACCAGACACAGAGGGGGCACGACACGATGGAGCCAAAATGGAACCCAGACAGAGGAGGCATGGCAGCGACTGGGGCTAACAGCAAGCAGATACAAGCAGTGAAGGCGACAGTGGTGAAGGCGCACAGACAACGCAATGCTACGAAGGAGACAGACGACACTAACGGATGCAGAAGACCCGACGATGAGATTGCGACAGTGCGGTGTCGATAACACTGGTTCTATAAGACTAAGAAGGTTGATTTGGGGAAGAGTGAGTTGAGAGTGTGAGACACTATGTTGGGAAGGGGATTAGAATTCAAAGGGGCAAGGGAAGGAGATTAGGGTTCACAAAGGGGAATTTTGGATTGAGGAGGGGGGAAGTGCGTTGGGTATGGGGATTAGGGTTAGGGAGGGGGAGGGAAGGATTAGGGTTGGGGAGGGGGAGAGTGCAGTTAGGAAGGGGAAGGGGGGAGTGCGTTGGGGAGGGGGAAGGAAAAAGAGTAGCGTTGGAAAGGAAGAAAGGAAAAATTAGGGTGGGGGAGAGTTTTTGCCATGTCATAAAAAATGTAGTGGCCATGTCAGCACTGTGCTTGCCGGAGATGTGCTCCGGCGAACTCATGGGTACGCTTGTCAAATTTTAAAATCTTTTAAGGACCATTTTGTCAATAACAATAGTGAAGTATTAAAATGTCAGCGTTTGAATCTTTTGAGTACTGATTTGGTCATATTATATTATATTATCTTGGCTCATTTGCTATATTGGCTCTGGCATTGTGTGAAATTCCTAAATCTATATAAATTCCACCTAAGCCCGTGCTACTTGAGTTAGACATAGTTACAAACAATTAAATTTGACAAGCAAGCTATGCTTCCTAACTAGTATATTCGGATGGTATAAAGGAACATTCAAGAATTATTACATAAAACTGGTGTTAACTGCCAAGATCAATGCAAAGACAGTAGGATGTTGTTATTTGCATCCTTGTTACTATTCACTATACATCTTCAACATAAACATTTAGTAAGCTTGCTAGGAACCTGCAAACTACCAACATTTACCTTGAGAATTACAAGTAAAATATGGTATTTGCAATATACTATAGATTGTACCCAGTAAAATACTAGTTAACCTCCAACTCAAACAAAGACAGCTAATGTGGTAAACTCACTCATCAGCAATCAATTAATTATCAATTGTGACGTTACTCAAAACCCACAAATCAGACCCCACAAAGATGCTAACCTTAACCCATCTCAATCATATTCTAAAGCAAGATTTCAGTATTTCATGGGATTTCAATCACTCACAAGCTACTTTCTCCGTTTTTAATTAAATGTGCACTTTTGAAATACTTTCCTACTTTTCTTTTTGGCTTTTTCTAGTCCTATACCTTATTAATAAACTACAATCATCTTCAATAACAGGGTCAAGCCACCAAGACTGAGTAAGTGTGTAAAGTAAATAACTTGCAACAAGAACATCTAATAAGTAATAACTTGCAACAAATTGTGAAAAAATCGAGTAACCAATCTCAGAAGACGACATTGTGAGTTGCAGGAGAAGGCTCGGACCAAGAATTTTCTCGCCAACAAAGAGGGACTGCTCGGCGACGGAGACTGCTGGACGGCGACGAGGACTGCTGTTCGGCGACGGGGAAGAACGGCTCAGACAGAGATCGACAACGGCGAGACGATGGCGTGAAGACAGCTCTCTGCAACGCCGGTGATAGAGATCGACGACGTCCTTCACGGTGACTCGACGACGGCACTCTCAGCTTTCTGGCTCTCTGGCTCTCTCAAGCTCTCATTCTCTCATCAGGCAATCAGCCATAGAGGAGAGAAAGATGGACATCAGTTTACTGATGCATTGTGTTGTGGGGTTGTGACTTGTGGCTGTGTTGAGTAGGGATTGGGAGGTTAGAGGTTTGCATATTAAGTTAAAGGGCAAATGTGTAAAAAGTTTGCATTTCAGAACTAATATTTCGGTTCGGTTTGGTTTGGTTCGGTTTTTACCGAACCGAACCGAACCGATCGGTTTAATTCGAAAAAACGAAAAAAATCGGTTTTTTCGGTTTTCTATTCAGTTGTTGTAAATTTCGATTTAATTTTGTAGTAAATTTTGGTCTGGTTCGATAACTTACACCCCTAGTGAAAAAGGATTAAGTCATTGCTTAACTATATCGTGTTGCTGGTTGTTTAGTTTAAGGCCCCATAGCCAACCCCTAAGCAAGATATGAATGAAGACATTAAAAAATTTATTATCAATTCTTTTATCGAAATCTCAGCTAGTAGCTTCTAGTAATTATTAATTATTCTCACACATTATTGTCATCAGTTTCCGCGCACCAACAAAAACAAATAATAACATATTAACTGTAATAATCCAAAATATTTAAAACAATCACATTCACGTCAACTTATAAAATAAATGAAAACATGTGGTCCGCTTTATTTATTTATTTTTTGTAGTCTTTCATATTGAAGGTGGACTTCAGTTCAAAGTTTAAACTTGGTAATTAAAACACGTTTAAAATTGTAGTTTTTTTTTATTCTATAAAATCAAATTCATGATATTTTAGTTTTTGGTTTTTCTAATTGTCATGATAGGAGAAGAATGGAGACAACATAAATGATTATATTTTTAATATTTTTTTAAATAATATCTTTTTGAAGGGTGTAGGAAAATCATATATATATATGATTGACATTTAATTCGAGAGTATCTGATACTATATGTTATTATATATAGTAATAATTAGAAGGAAGAAAAAGTGTTTTTTGATCGGTGATGTTGTGTTGCATTAAAATTCACACGCAAGTTGAAGGGTAAGCAAGTTTTATCAGTGGAATGGAAAAAGGTGGCATATGCTGTCTCCTCTGCTTTGCTTTAATTTCCAACCTTTATATAATTATAAATTTTATACTTCAATGCTCGACCTTCAAATTATTTACTATATTATTAAATTGGAAATGTGCAATATCTTTCTAAAATTATTTATTTTTTGTACACTTATCTGATTATTTGCATAAGCTTTCGAGCGGGCATATTTGAAAAAGTAATTATTTTCTCATCGGAAATTAACTTTAAAATATTTAATATAAATTATTTTTTATGTTAATTTTGCGATAGTCTAATGAGTTCGTCATCTAATTTTAATGAAGATGCCTTTTTATTTTTAATATTGGAGAACAGTGGTATTTTGTTGTATTATGAGAATGAGAGATGTATTATAAAATTGTGAAAGACAATTAAAAGAAATCTAAGAATTGAATTTGGATACGAAAATTTAAAGGTTAAATTTGTGTTTAAATTTTTTTTATCATTTTAAAATTATAAATTTAAATCTCCAATTTATATATTCATAAAATTCCATAATAAAATCTGACCTTCAAATTTTCCATCTTCATATTTAAAAAAATCATATATTCAACCTACCCACAACAATAGATAATATTTTATGTTGGTCTATTTCTAAAAAAGCTAGCCTAATGCAAAAGCCTTAGTGAAAGCATATATTTTTCATATTAAAATATATATATATATATATATATATATATATATATATATATATATATCTATTTCGCTATTAAATTGGAAAATAAAACATGCCAAAAATAATATATTATATTTAAACTAAGTTAACTTAACCACATGTGTTTAAGATAAGTAACTAATTTTATAAAATCAATTGATTGATTTACATATATTTATTTTATATAATTTTCATAGAAAATATCAATTATATAAATATTAGTATAAAATTATAAATTATGTTATGTTGTTTGAGCAACTTTGTAAATTCGAATTAACTTGTAAATTTTTTAAGTCAAATTTAAATTTTACAAATACACTAAATCGTAAGTAAATTGAGGTACGAAATAAATTCAATTTTTTTAGCTTAACTTGTGACTCAGTTTAACTCAAACTTACTACTAGCCCTAACAAAAACTTATAAAAAATCGAACATTCACTAATTTTTATCTTCTTAATAATTTGATTTAGATAGATAATCCAACCGATATTAATATTAAATGCCACTAGATTAAAAAATAATAAGTGTTAGTGCGTTTCAGAATATTATCCACTTGGGTGAGGTTTGAGGAGCTAGGCCTACTAAGTGGTAAGTGCCCATAAGGCCATAATAACTATTGGTTCATTTCCCAATTGCCATTTTATTTGACAGGAAAAAAAAAAAAAGACAAATCGATATCTGATTTTTTGGTGTGATATTTAAATTTTTTAAAATTTAAAAATATATTTAAGTTTTTAATTTTTTTAAAATTTGGATATATCGATTCTTAAATCTAATTTGTTCTATTTTTAAAAATTTTTTATTTGTGCATTCACATCAACTAAATCAGTACAACAAAAATTACGTTTGATTTTTTTTTGTCTGACAGACCTAAGTAAATATGAGAAATCGATATGTCCAATTTTCAAAAAAAAAAATTTAAATATATTTTTAAATTTTCGAAAACTTAAATATTCACAACCCAAAAAATAAAAGATCTATTTGTCATTTAAAAAAAAACATCATTGTGACCTAAAAAAAAGACATGACATCATCAACCGGCCACATTTATGTCATTAGTAATAGACTAATAGTATAGTGTAGCTAGCAGACAATGAGGTTTGATGATGATGATTTATAAAAAAGATTTTGTTATCAACAAGCATTTTAAAGATTTCGAACATTTCAATTATGTTAAATGCATAACATACTACGTTTCACTCTCATAACTTCATAAGGTTTTTCTTTGATCATAAAATTCTATAGAAATAAAGAGTTTCCTTTTTTGGATGAACATAAAAAAGGGTTTATTTTTAGTATGTTTTGGTATTAAAACACTTGTTAAGGTTTATAAAAATATAAAATAAATTTACTAAGAGTTCAATTTTCACCGAAAAAATAGAATTTCAAACAATTCAATACATTCAAAGAATAACAAAACACATAAAAAAAACTTTGGGGCTATGCCTTAATTTTGATGCAATAATTGATACCAAATCTGCTTAAAGTTATAGTAATTCTTCTCATTAGTTGTCAATGATTCATTTGACTACTTTTCTTAATGCATGTATAAATATAGTGGATATAAATTATACCTTAATTTGTAAAAATTAGAAATATCATTTGTACACTAAAATTAGTCATCAATGTATTTGTGTATAAATACATATTTAGTTTAATTTATTTTTAATGCGTATTTATATTTCAACATATATTTTATACTGATAATTAATTTTGATGGCTGATTCAATACTTAGTGCATTCACTAAGATTTGAATTCGAATACAACATATTAAAAGTCACATAGATTATCATCTTTTTTTTTTTGGTCGGTAGATTAAACAACCCCCAATCATAGGTACTCCAATGGATTGGACAATCCCCAATCCTAGGTACACAACACACCCACACACTTCTTACATATTTTATCACATTTTTCTTTAATTGCATTCTCTAGGGTTTGAACCCTAGACCTTGAGGTGGGGAGGGGGAAGAAATGCCATTAGAGCCAAGGCTCATTGGCACATGGATTATCATCTAAACTAAGGTCTCAGCTGCAGTAAAGGAGTAAGTTCAAGACCGAAAAAAAAAAATAGTAAGTCTACCCTGTGTTTTTTTTTTTGGACATGGTGAGAACCGGGCAACCCGACCCACACCGAAGAGGATCCAAATGTTATTTCCGTTCTTTAGCTCTGGGCTGTAAGCCCCTTATTTTACCAAAAAAAAAAGGATAATGGATCCAAATGTTCAAAGAAGCTCATCTATTATGTTTTTAAGTCTTTCATCATAATAGCCCAAATACTACTATGGGCTACGTGAACTCCAATGCTGGGTTTTCATTAAACAAAAACAAAATATTGGATTAACCAAAAAAAAGAAAACACAAAAAATAGGGAAATGATGTTTTGTGATATGGAAATTAAATTAGTTCATAAGACCATCTCCAGTAAGGAACTCATCTCAGTCCCTATTTATGGCCCACATGTCATAAAAAGTAACTTCACATCAATTTTTGCATCATAAACGGAAAATAGGAACTCAAAGCATCTCTCTCTTCTCCATTAGGAGGAACTAACTTTAGTCCCTGTTGTGGTCCCATTTAATTAATTAATTAAAATATTTAAAATTAATGTAATTGATTTTTTAATAATATTATTTAAATTTATAAATTTAAAAATAATTCACTATTAAAAGATATTAATATTAAATAAATTCATATATAATAATAATACACAATATATAATTCGGGATTACACTAATTTATAGTTTTGTGTTTACAATTGTTAATTTTAATAATATCATTAGCATTTTAAATTTTAAAAATAAAAATAACTAACTCAACTAAGAATTATTTTGTAAGGTGTAAAAATTAAATTTATTTTTTAATGTAAGTAAATTTAATTAATTATAATTTAATATAATAATATAAATAATATTCAATATTAATTATGATATAAATAATTAATATAAATTATTAATTAAATAAAAATATAATTATTTAATATAATTTTTATTATAATTATTACTAATTTAATTATTATTTCATTATTTAATATAATTATTTAATTATTTCAGATTTTATATTATTATTTTTTTAAAATAATTTGCCAAATGGCAAGTTATTATTGGTTAACTTGAGTCCCTGTTTAGAGGGACTTCCTCACCTTGAGACCCGTACGGGAACTCATTCCTTCTCTCCTCCAATGGTTAGAGTTCCTATGTGTCAGAAAAAAGTGAAAGAGGAACTCACCATTGTATATGCTCTAATGGACGAACTATATGTATAGAATTTTTGAAAAGGGTTAATCATGCATGATTATATTAGTTTCTATAATATGGATTTTCTCTAATTTCCCCTAACTTTAGGTCTCTCATTGAATTGTGGATTTCTTCATAATATGTTTTACTTCCTTTTGAGCTGTTTTGGTATGCTTTTCTAAATATATTTTGTATTATAAAAATAAAATAGAATCCTAGTTAATTACAACATTCACTAATAGTATTGGACGAAATGAGTTAAGTAAAATCATTGAAGAGAAATGTGAAAACTATTGAAGTTTGATTTCATGGTGACAATTTGCAAGAGCAAGTTTTTAGATTTGATTGAGAACTTAAAAAATTTATAGTTGATAACTTAGTGAAAGTTGACGGCGATAACTTAAAAAATAATTGAAGAGAAATGTGAAAACTATCATGCATGCAAATAGAGATGATAACATATACTCTATTTGATGGAATAGAATTGTCTATATAATTCGTTGCAGATAAAATAAAATGTGATGCAAATTTAGTTTTGAGTAGGATTAGATACAGATTTAAGATATATCTTATCCTACTTTATCTGTACTTCTAATATATTATATAATATATATTTAAAAATTTTATATAATTATAAAGTAGATATTGAACACACGATTTCTTAAGCTAATAATTTAAATTACTAATTTAGTATATTTATTATATAATAAGAGTGATAAGATATTTATGTTTATGTTATTTTAATTTTATTAAAAATTTAATGATTATATTATTTGTAGTTTTATATTAAATTTTTTTAAAATTTTATTATTTTTAATTTTAATTTAAACTTAGTTTTTTATTTTCTATTTTATTAATATGTATAAAATATAGAATAATTGCTTGTATTCTATATTTGCTTGAAAGAAGTTGATTTTTCTACGAGTAGGATCGAATAAAATAAAATTGAGAACTTTAAAATGTAAATAAGATTAAATTTTAAAAAAAATTTCAATGTACATATAGAATTAGTAAAATCTAAATCTTATTTTACTTATTGTCTGTGTTAGACTGCAGAATATAAAATGAATAGACATAAATGTCATTCTTTCAAACTTTACACAAATATATAATATGTAAAGTTAGTTAAACGTGCGCTTCACTTTTTGATTTGTTTTATTAAAGAAAACATATATTCCGTGAGTATATTTTAATTTGCTTCATCTACTGATGAATTGTTTAACAAACATATATAAGGGTTGCTATATAATGTAATCACTCCTCTCTTGGATTCGAATTTAAATTTCATTTGTTGGAATTTTTTATTTTGTAGGTTTTAAACATATATTTAAATAAGTATAAGTAAATTAACTATTTTATATTTGATTTATATACGGTAGTCTGATTTTATTATTCTGTTAAATAATAAAAAATAAGTCCAAATTTTTTACCGAGTTAGACTTTAATGAGAATAAAACTAAATTATTCTATTTTGTTTGGACTTTTTAGATTTAATAGAACTAATAACTAAATTTAAAGAGAACTCCGGATTTTTATTCTAAAAATACATCTTATTGCCGTTTTAGTTTTTGTTTCTAGAAATTTTAATCCTATATACTATAACAATTCCAGCAGATAGCGGCAAAAATTTTGCGACGGTTTTATAAAACTACTACAAAACGGCAATATACGGCACATATAGTGGCGGTTATTGGTTGGGGATGCAATCAGAACCACATTTAGCGGCGATTTTCACGAACCGCCACTATATTTCAATCAGACTTGCACTTAGCGGCGTCTTTTCGAAAACCGCCACTATATGTACTGTCGAGTGAGTTATTGTTTTACATTTTGCGGTGGTTTTGTTTAAACCGCCGCAAAATACGTATTACCACATATTGCAATGTTTTCTTTAGTAATAACCATCTGGGTATAATCTAGTTAAGTAAACACTACTATCTTAAGCTACATATGTTTAAATCATTGTTACTTAAACTCGTAACATTTTTTCTACATTCGTTTTACGTAAAAAAAATTCACAAGTTAAATAACCTATATATGTTAACTCATGTGAATAAATTAACCAATAAGATTTTCTTGTTTACTTTATTTGCATTTAAATTTGCATTCAAATATGGATGTAAAAGAAGAAAATAAAATCATACTCTGGACTCATTAAAAATCAAACATTTTCTAAAAATAATAATTATAAATATTTTCTATAAAATATTAAAAATAATAATTAAAAATATTTTCTACAAGTCATTAAAAATTCAAAACGTTATAATTTTAAATTATATTTTTTTATTTTAATGATTTGTTGAGCATTTATTAAAATAAAAAATTTACATTTTTTTTAATAACAATCTTAACTTGTATTCTTAGATATAAGAATTCATAATAACTAAATTCAAAATTAATTAATGTTTTATCAAAATTAAATACTAAATAGAATAAAAAATATTTTTATATGAAAACCAATCAATTATCTGTATATTATCGTAGTTAATAGATTCAATAATGCTAACTGACCAACAAATATAATGTTTTTGGCAAATATTTCACTAATTTTAAATATTAAAGACTAAATTCTAAATCTTAATAAATATTTGATGTTTAATAATTTATAAAAAATATTTATAATTATTTTTTTATTTATGATTGAATATAGTCTTTATTGAATTCATTATGGATATTATTAAATGTACTCTTTATTGTATTCTTTATATACGCTTGGATCATATATAAATAGATATAAATTAATTCGATCTACTATGGTCCAAAATTAATTCGAAGCAGATCCATTCGAATTACTACGGACGTCCTAGTGTGCATAATTTGAATCACCCTGATTCGAACTACCCTAAAACTACATGCAAGCATAATTCAAATTAGACAAATTCGAATTACAAGCATTACTACTAATTCGAATAGGACTAATTCGAATTAGTGTTGGTTTGTCTAATTCGAATGAGACTGATTCGAATTACATATGAATGTGCTTTTGGGAGATCCTGGTAATGTTTTTCAATTTCGTAGAATTGTGTAATTTAGTCCTCCATTTGATTTAATTGTGCATTTTACCCAATATATAAATTATACAACAAAAATCTGTGTGGCAATCAAATGTGTTCATGTGATATATATAATTATTAGCGCTAAATACATCGAAGAGACATTTTGCTTGGTGGTATCATGACATTGTTAAAGCTTTTCCTTCTTCGAGGTTCCAAGTTCGAGCCCTGCCTTCTTCGTTTGTGGAAGGCTTTACATAGTTGATATTCTACAGTGATCGTGGGTGGTGGAAGCGCAGGCTTAACGATTGAGTCGGTTGGATCACCGGACGGTCCGGTCCGATTCTAATAACTATGAACGAAAATACTAAAATTTGGCTTTAAACCGCCGCAAAACAAATGTTGTTTTCGTTTATTTGTTATTTAGCGGCGTTGCAAACCGCTGCAAAATTGATAGACGTTTAACGGCGGTTATTCTAGCGGTTAACTAAAACCGCCGCTATCCGTTTAGCCGCGCCCCATCTTCCGGCGTTTTATTAAATCGCCGCGAAATGTTTTGCGGTTCAAAACCGCCGCTAAACGGCTCCAGCAATTGCCGCTAAATGCCGCTTTTGTTGTAGTATGTGTTTCCATTTTTTGGAAGTATTAAAGGAATTGAAATTTTGTATTTTAAGACTAAAATTTTAGTTTATTATTTGGCTATCAAATATAATACCGAGTCTTAGTTCTTGATCTCCAATTTCAGTCTTTGAAAACAAACACTATCTAAAAGAATAAAAACTACTAATTAGATCCTCAATGATAGAAAACATTGTATAAGTTATACTTTTCATCAATTAAAATTACAAAACACAATAAAATTGTCTAGATATCCTGTTATCTACAGTGATATATTTCATTTCTGTCACATTAGCATGCAAAATTTTTGTTTCAAATAAAAGAGGTTCATGATAATTATATGAAAACTCAAAACATGAAGGAGGCATCAAGCAATAGAATCATCACCGCATACTAACGTGACAAAAATAAAATATTTTTACTATAAATAATAAAACACTTAAGCAATTTCGTTTCGTTTTGCACTTTCACTTGACAAAAGGATATAATGTATTTATATCATTTACTTTTTTTTGAAAGTCTAGTTGATATTTTTGTATTCTTTAAACGTTAATTAATTCAAATTCAAAATATTTAGAAATCTAATTGCCACTTTACTTAAAAAATATATTTTTAAATAATTAGTTTAAAATGAGTAAATATTTTTAAAAACTCTTGTTATAGAATTTTCTCACTCTAATAACAACCATCTTATCCAAATCAGAAATATGATATTTGAAAAATAAATTTTTATAATACAATAATATATGTATATAATTTCTGATTAATATATATCTTCACTAGAAGGAATTCGGAATGGAATAAAATCAGATTTTTAGAGTTATATGCTCCATGAATGATCTTCTTGTCGTATTAAACTTGTGGATTTAATTCCTTGGCCTTTTCAATTCATCAAACGTTCGAATTCGGGAACTTCTTTGATCGAGGGTTTCTTTTTAAGATCTCCAAAGGTCGTGTAATGGCGTGATCCAAATTCCAAAAAACAACAAAGACCACACCCTACCTCCTTCAAAGGAAAAAATATAATATAATATAATTATATTTAAATAAATGAAATTGGAAAAAGCAGCCAAATCTTGACGCGTGGATGAATGAGCGAGAGAGTCGGCGGAATCTAAGGACTGTGTTCTAACTTCTAAAAATGTGATTAATTGGTGACTTTTTGTTCCGTTAATGCGTTGGATTACTCCGAACTTTGAGGATTTCCATTAATTTATCTTATCAATTATAAGTTCCATGAGAATGGGATCATAACATTAATTTATTAAAATTATTATATTTAATTTTAATGTACCGTCAATATAAAATAATTTTAAATATATATTTAATTATATAATTTTATATCAATAAAAATAAATAGATTCGAATTTTTTAAAGTTGTATTGTTACTTTAAAAAAAATATATTATTAATCACTATTGAATTAAGATAGTGAGACTCACAGATAATAAATATTATAAATTAAAAGGTGATTAAAGCATTACTTTATCACTTTGCTAACATTATTATTTTAGAGAATCTTTTTTCAAAATAAATATCTTTTAATATTTTATATTAATTATGTAAATAATTATTTAAAAAATAGATATAATTATAAATAATATAAAATATTTTACATTATCAGTATATCAAAATTAAATTTATATAATTATTTGTTTATAAATTTTGAAATAATTTATAACCGATGCTATGATATAATATCAAAATCTTTTTATGAAAAAAAAAATATTCAACTTAATTTTTTAAGATAAATAATTCTATTGGTAAATTTTAACAAACTCTCTTTAAAATAATATGTATCTTGTATGATGTATCAATTTTTAATTCGATGTTATTTTAATATGATAATTAACTATATTTGTAATTTTAGTTATTTTAATTTAATGAGAATTAATATCTTAATTATAATAAAATTATTTTATAATTTAAATTATTATTTGAAATGAATAATTATATGTTTTTTAAAATATTAATAACTAAATTTCTTTTATTTGAAAGTTCACACGGTTTATAATTTGGTAAAAATATATTAAAAAAATAATTTTAGTTTCACAAAATACACATTTTATAGATAGATAAGAAATATTGCATATGTTTAATATATTTTTTTGTTAAGTGACAATAAATAAGTGCTTCAAATGCCGGAAATTCAGAAGTGTTATTTAAAAAAAATTTTGAGGAAAAAAAATTAATTATTAACATTTTAAAAAATTATATAATTATCTATTTTAAATAATAATTTAATTACAAAATAATTTTATTATAATTAAAATATTATTTTTTATTAAATTAAAGTAATTCAAGTTATAAATATAATTAATTATTAAATTAAAATAATATCTAATTAAAAATTAATATATTATAAAAAATAAATTATATATTATTTAAAAAAAATTGGATAGAATTCACCAATTTTATTATAAGTACTTGAAAAAGTTACTTGAGGTATATTATTCTCTTTAATGTATATTGAAGTTAAATATGTAGCATTATTACGTAAAATTCCTTGATTTATTAGGTTGGTAATATTAACATCTTGTTGACTTTCATGCATGGGCCCATCATTAAATATTTTTTATTGAGTAAAAAATATTGTATTTTTTTTAATTAAATAAAATTTAATTTTTTTATTATATTTTATATTAATAATTTAAATGTAAATTTAAATTTAAAATTTAAAATTTAAAATATATATAAAATTTAGAATTTAGAATATTTTATTTTTAAGTTTTTTATTTTTAATAATAAGTTAGTTTTCAGAAAGTACTGTATTTTTTTATTTTTTGTATAGCCTACTAAAATTCGCAGTATAAATCTCATATTTGCAAAAGACATTAATGTCAAATTTTATAAACAATTGTGTTAGGGATATTATAAAATTAAAAAAAAAAAAAACTGAACATTTACAACCCACATAATTTTATTTTTATAGTTCACTAGTAATTATACCTTTATAAAATAAATGCAATGTAATTGGGTCTCTAAAATTGATTACAAGCGAAGGAATACATGTAGGTGTACAGGTTTACCTTTACAAGTGAAGCTTTATATTATGGTAAAAACTCAGGTGAAGTCGACTTCACGTGAAGTCGATTGTACCTGAGTTTTTATCTTATATTATCGCATAAAAGGGGGATTAGAGTGTAATTTACCCCAAAATTATGTCACAAACACAAATCAACAGTATATATCGGTTTATTTATAAATGTTATTAAATATAGTAAAAATTATATTAAAAACTAATAATTCAGTGACAAATTTAAATCTTCGCTAAATATAGCAGCAAAAACATCCTAACAAGTTTACAACAAGTTAACAATAGTTTTACCAACGGTTTTATAACCGTTGCAAAAAATCTAGTCACCGCTAAACCAATCATTAAGCTGTAAAAATAAGCGTCAAAAAAATGTTTTGTTGTAGTGATATATACTTATGTTTTATAATTTTATTTGAATATAGTTTCATACAGTTAGTTAATTGCATTACATTTGCATTAATAGAAGATATTAAATTATGAGAAAAACTCAAAACAATCCCTGACAATTATTTCGAAAGACAACGAGATCTTTGACAAAAAAAAAAAAACTCAACTTGATTCCTGACAATTACCTCGAAAGGACAACGAGGTCCCTGTGCCAAAAAAAGTTAATTTTTTTGGCACAGGGACTAATCAGTCCCAAAAAAAATTAGGGGCCAGATTTGGTTTTTTTTTTTTTTTTATAAAAAAAACCTCGTTATCCTTTCGAGATAATTGTCAGGGGTGGGATATGGTATTCACTCTTAAATTATCATAAAAAATAATTATATTTGTGCCAAAAGTAATTCATATGACATATGTATCACTTTGCTATGAAATTAATGGATTAATATAACATAGAATGAATTTTTAATGGTTATCAATGGGATGGAGATAAATTCCCCCTTCTCGACCTGAAGAAATTCACATAATTAATATTAGTTGAAGATATATGGCTAAGGAAACTTTATATATATATAAAAGAATCTTAGTGCCGGAGTTTGAATAGTACACATTGATATATACAAAATCGGCAGAAAGAGACAGTGTTTTGGATTTAAGAATATTTTGTGCTCTGTTAGTTATTATCTTATCTCAATGTTTTATTCCCAGCTGGAAGAGAAGAAAAAAAAATCGTTTTTTTTTTTAATTTTTTCCCTATACACGAATATTAACTTTGACTTTTTTGGGGTTGCAACGTGAAAAACGTTTCGTATGGAGGTGTACTTAGTTGCTGTCATTGAGTTGGAACTTGGAACTTGGAACTAAACTTTAGACGTATATGTACCAAAAAAATAAAAACAAATTGAATTCTATTATTCTAGTATTATTATATTTTAGAACATTCATTTTCAGTAGTCAAAAAACAAAATAGTGCAACATATCCAAAAAAAAATACAAAATACAAAATGTTCTAGCTAGCATGCATGAGCTAGTTTGAGGAATACTACTATTTCACGTCAATATACAAATAAACCTACCCTAAATTAACCTAATATTTTATATGTATTAAGTTACTTTATAACTTTTATAGTTTGAAGCTCAATACTTAAATTCTTCATGATCAATAATGATAATTTAGTTAAAATAAAAGATATACAACTTTCTCCATCATGTACACTTTTAGAAACCAAAATCTTGATTAGATGTTTAAGGGATCGAATTAACTAATAATTAATTCATACCGTCACATTGCATTACATAATTAGTCATATAATTAATTAGTATAGTAATTGTACAATGCTATATATAATAGGACACACAATTACTTTGAGTTGATCGAATTTTATTTTGTGTATGCAGTAATTCATTGTTCAACACTAAACTCTTAAATATAACGATAAATTAGTCATTGATCTATCGATAACAAAAAAATATATAATAGAACATATTATTTAATTTATGTAGCTGACCCATGGAAGTTGTTATTTATAGTCCCGTTACGTTACTAGTTATAAACTTATAATTAAGGTCATTGTCATGCTTTAACTTATAATTATAAATATATATGTATATTTATAAAGTTGAGGGTGGACTTTACTTGTACTTGCGAGGCGTGTTCACCATTAAGTCTACTAGTCTAGTATCTATGGGTATGTAGATACAAAATGTTCTCTTTGCATATCAAGAAACTCTGATTAGTAAATTAGGATAAGGGTCTTCTTCTGGTGTAGTAGAAGCTAGCAGATAAAACATCTATATATGTGTGTGTGTTGACAAAGTCATTTTTTGACATTTGTATAAAACCATGGAATAATACCTGAATCTCCATTAGTGGCACATTATGAATTTTGCAAATGTGGCCTAAAGTTGTATGTAAATTACCATTCATATATATTAATCCATTGATGTGTTGATGAGTGCATGTATCTACATATTTAATAAATTATGATTATTATTAATTTTCTTATGAAATTTTTACAAAACCCTTTTTGATGATTTGCATCGTCTCATGCAATAATTTTGAAATTTTATCATTCAAAAATACAAAATTTTTTATTATTGTTAAATAATAAATTTATATATTTTCATTATATTCTTTGAAAGTTATATGATCATTAGTAATTGATGAATACAATAACAACTACTCTATATGAGAATAAATATCTCTTTAAAGGTCAATATCAAATCTAATGATATCTTAAAATAATAACATTTTATATTCAAGTGATTTAATCAATCAAATACAATTAAATTTTTTAAATTCACGTACTTCTTCTTCTTTAAATTTACGCAGGCACATTCTTCTTTATTATTGATACTACGTTTTCTTCTTCTTTTTCTTTTTTATTGTTTTTTTTGTTACCATCATCACCAACACCACCTCCTTCTCCCCCTCTTTCTCCTTCTTTTCTCATTAGAATTTATTCTCCTCCTTCCTTTTCATCATTCTCCTCCATTATCATCATCATCATGCATGATCATCATCGTTATCATTATTGTCGTTTTCTTCTAATACATATCGTCGTTATCATTATCGTCATTATTATTATCGTTATCGTCGAATTTTCGCCATATTTAATGACATTGTCTGATCCAAAATTGATTTGATAATGTTCTTGTTCAAAATTGACTTGGTTTGTACTTGTTTTGAAACGAATTTGTTTGTGTATCGTCATCATTAAATAATTTCGATTAATTTGAAATTTAATTTTCGGTTCATTCTGAATGTAAATAAGGTGTACTTCTGAACATTCAATTTTATTTGTGTGCTTGTTTTTGAATGCAATCATTAACTAATTTCAATTCATTCTGGATTTAAATAAAGTGCACTTGATCTGTGTTTGTTTTGAAACGAATTTGTTTGTGTATCGTTATTATTAAGTAATTCCGATTCATTTGGGATTTAATTTTCGGTTCATTTTTTATGTAAATAAGGTGCACTTCTGATGATTATGTTTTCGAACTAAGTTTATATGTCTCACAGTCATTATATAATTTCGGTTCATTTTTTAGTGAATTAATGTGTGTTTGGTCTCGTTATTCTGCACAATTCAAAACTTTTCCTCCTCACCTCCTTCCTCTTTTGAAAGGAATAAAACCAAAAAAAAAATAGAAGAAAAAAAAAAGAAACAAGAATAAAAAACTCCTCAAAACTCCTCATCATGTTCTTCTTCTTTATTCTTCTTGTCTTGTTCATCTTCTCCTTCTTATTTTTTCTTCTCATAATTCTTCTTATTTTACCCTCTTAACAATAATAAAAACATGAAAAAATTAAACAAAGAAAAAGAAACTAATAATGCTGCAAATTTACTTAATGGATTTGGATGTGTTTTTATTCATGATTCAATTTTGTCTGTGTGCTTGATTTCGAACGCAATCATTAAGTAATTTCGGTTCATTCTGGATTCAAATAAGGTGCACTTGTTTTGAAACGAGTTTGTTTGCATAGCGTCATCATTAAGTAATTTTGGTTCATTCGAAATTTAATTTTCGGCTCATTTTGGATGTAAATAAGGTGCACTTCTGATAATTATGTTTTTGAATTGAGTTTATATGTTACAATCATTGTATAATTTCAGTTTATTTCTGAGTGAATTAATGTGTATTTGGACTTGTTATTATGCATAATTCAAAACTCTTCCTCCTCACTTTCTACTGCTTCTTCTTTTTCTTCTTTTTCATTTTTTCCTTTTTTATCTTCTTCTTATTTTATTTTGTTATAATTTTTCTTGTTTCACTCTTTTGAGAGGAATAAAAATAAGAAAAAGAGAGAAAAATAAAACAAAGAAGAAGAAAAATACATAATACTGCAAAAATCACTAAGAAGAGGAGGAGAAAAAAAAAATACAGCAACAATAGTAGCAACAAAAAAATGATGATGAGAAAAAAATACGTAAAGAAGAAAAAAAAAAGGAGAAGGAAGAGGAGGAAGAGAAAGAGGAACTTGAAGAAGAAGAAGAAGACGATGAGATAATAACGTAAAGTTCTGCGTGTAAATGTAAATGACTTGGTCGAAAGAATGACGTGAGTGTATAATTATTAATCACACTTTTTTTTTAATAAAAATAATTTTTATTAGTGTTGGGTTTACTTAATTGAACTTTGAACTTAGATGACAAAAATATTTAAATGCATAACAAATCTGATCTTAAAACACCACACATGTATGATTATGATTTAAGAAGCAGAACGATATTATTATTGGAAAAATAATATTTATACCATTTTTTGTGTACACTCATTTTTATTTCTCTTTCAAATATTATATTTTTATAAGATAAAAAGAATTTTTATTTGCTCTCCGTCCTTATTACTAACCAAAAGAATAAAAATATACACATACACAGTGGATATAATATTCCGATTTTTTTTTACCATGTCTACAGTTTATCTGTCTGATACAATTATAAAAATTAAATTTCAATTTTTATCTTTTATATATCTTTTAAATAAATTCACAATAAATACTTTAAACACCAGAGAATTATTTTCCATGATATTTTTCTTAGCTTGTAATTAAGTACATATATGAAATTTACACACGTTAGAAAATAAGGGAAGTTATTTGATTAGTAAAAATATGAAGAATTTAATAACTTAAAGTCAATATACATAAGAGTTATATACCATATTATTACCATCACCACTCACATTTCTATCATTTTTACTTTAAGCAGTGCTTACATTTGTTTTCACTTTAGAAGAACTTTTATGTCGTCTGAAGAAAATTAGTTTTCTGTTCCAAATGATTCTCATAGAAAAGAGCGCTATATAAATCTACATATAATAATGACCTAAGATAAAGATAGATCAAAGGGAGAGATTTGCGATGGCAAATTAACATGTCAGCAGACAATAGCTTATTAATTGCACATGAATTTTGTTATCATGATTTATAGATTGAATATAGGTAGAAATTCAAGTGCAGTCGATTTTACGTAAAGTTGATAACTGAAAGTCATTAGATAATTTGACTGATTTGATTAAATTTTTATGTAACGGCTCTCAACTATTAATTTTACGTGAAAATCGACTGCACCTGAATTTCTACCTTAAAAATATCATACCTAACTTGAAATAAAAGAAATAAATGAAAAATAAGCCATCATGATGGAACACACATAATACAGAAATTCAGAAAATGTTGTGAACACGTGCAACATTAATTTCGAAGCGCATTATTGAAAGGATTGTATATGTCATTGTACATTGATCCTATACCAAACAAATACCATTACTCTAGTTTAGTATAATTTAAACTATTTTCTTATGCTATTTTTAAAAAATAGACTGAAACTGAGAAATAAAAATTAGAAGATAAAAAATTAAGAAATTAAAACTAAATTAAATATTTATATTATATTTAATATAAAATATATTAAATTAAATTATATTAAATATCATATTTAATTTAAAATAAATATAAAAATTAAAAAATAAATTAAAAAATTAAAAAATTAAATATTTTTTTTAAAAAAAATATTATTAAAATTTTAAATTTAAATTCTAAAAATTTTATTTTTTTGGTCTTATTTTTTTGAAGAACCAAAAAAATTATAATTTTATATTTTAAAATTAAAATTTTAATTTTATTTTTTAATTATTAAGAACAATATTAAATTTCACTCTCTCAATTTTAGATTTAATATAAAAGAAGAGATAATGACCAACCTCCACGCTTGCTATGTCAGTTCATCAAGTACTTCTAAAGAATGTCACACACATCCCACAATGGATGTGGCCGCCCTCAATTTATATTTAAAATATGATGAAAATTCGAGTACAGTTGACTTCACGTGAAGTTGATAGTTAAAAGCTGTTAGATAATTTGACTAATTTAACTAAATTTATCTAATAACTTTCAGCTATCAATTTTATATGAAGTCGACCGCACCTGAATTTCTACCTTAAAATATATGTTATTTTTATTTTTTACATTAAAAAATTGATAATAAAAAAGAAAAGATAAAACAAATATTTTTTATATCATAAAAATATATACAAAGAAGTGTATATAAAAATAGTATAAATGTCATTTTTTATTCCCCTACACAGTCTTCTTTCTTTAATTATTTCATTTGATATAAAATCATTTATGTATTTTTTTATTTGGCAATATTTGAATCTTTTAAAAATAACATTTATAGTATATAGTCTTAGATTTTATATATATGGTTGGCAAAAATAGTTATTAGAATTCGATTTAATTTTTATATTATTGTATGAAAAATAAATTTTATTTTATTTTTTTAAAATATTAATATGATATTATTTATCAATAGTATTATGAAATTATTCATTTTAAAAATTTAAATTAAAAAAATATTAATAATATATTTTTAATAAATAACTTCTTAATTCTTTTAGTACTTTTGAAAATATACAACTACAAATTTAATCATATAAGCATTCTTGTGATATATGAACTGGTTTTTTTAATAGCACGTTTAAGTTTTTAGACCATTTCTAATAGGGAACTCATTTTAATTTTTATTTATGGTCCACTTGTCATAAAAAGTAACTTCACATCAGCTTTTGTGTCATAAACAGTAAATAAGAACTCAAAGTATATCTTTCTTAAGGAACTAACTTTAGTCCTTATTGTGACTCTACTTAATTAATTAATTAAAATTAATATAGTTACTATTTTTGTAATAATATTATTAAAATTTATAAATTCAAAAATAAATTGAATATTTTTTTTAAATTAATGGTATAGTACAAAATTTTTATCTCCTAATTGAGATAATTAATATAAATTATTAATTGAATAAATATATAAATATTTAATATAATTAATTATTATAATTATTAATAAATTAAATATAATGTAATTATTTAATGTAATTATTTAATTAATTATTATTTAAATGATTTTATTAGATAATTAATATAAATTAAATTAAATAAAAATATAATTATTTATTTTTATAATAATTTGCCACGTGATAAGTTATTATTGGATGATGAAAGTCCCTGCTTAGAAGAACTCCATTCTCTTAAAAATCACGCAGAAATTCTTTTTTTTCTAGATTTATATTTTGGCCATTGAAGATGCTTTTAAGTAGAAGTACCAAAATACTAACATACATGAGTTTATTTAGAAAATTAAAGAGATACACACAAATTAATTAAACAACAACCATGTGAGATATATAAAAAAAAAAATTAACTACTACATTCGTCTTCATATTAAAATACGAAATATATATTAAAGGTACAATTTTTTTTTATTATTATAAGTTCTTGGAGAACCCCACGTTCTTTGTTCACTATGAAAAAACGCGCATGCCTAAGCCCCTCTCAATGATTTATATTTTCCAACTCCTACCTACACATCACTATCACCATTAATTAATAGACCCTAAATTAATCACACTTAGTACCAATCAATGATTAGACTTAGACCCTTTCTCGTTACAAGTTTAATACAAGTCTAAAAGATCATTAATGGTTTATATTATTAGTATTATTCTAAATTATCATGACCATGAAATATGGTCCCATATATTAGTTGTCACGTTTACATTTTCTTGGCCCCTCAGTAGACTCCCCTGAGTTCAGTTACAGAGAACTCGGACTTATATATATATATACCAAGGACAATAATTACTATTTAAATATTAATAGATATTTTTATTATTTAAACAAATAAAGTCAATGCTATCAATAACATATTTCTTGAGATTTGGGTATAAAATGTGCTTATGGTTCATAACTTCTCATCAATTTTCAGTGCCATTAGACCAATTTTTAACCCAAAAAATCCCTCCCTATTATATAGAATAATAGAATATGGAATTTCTAGGAGCATTCTCTAATAATATAGAATTGGATTGCTTCAAAATGTTTTCAACTGAAAAAGAGCATGATTTCACTTACACTACTACTACTTCACAATTATTTCTAGATCAACGTTCATCACTTCTTGTAGGAGAAGATGATGAATTGAACTTTGGATTAGTACAATCCACAATTTCCTCCAATCTTATTAGTGATGAAAATGAGCATTATTTGTTTCATTCTTTAGATGCTAATCCCAACACAAAAATGTTGCATTATAAGTCACAAGAAGAGAGTAGTTACAATAGCAGCAATTTGAGTGGTGGTGACACTAATTTCTTCAATGCCAACATGGATCTTACAACAAACTACTACTATTCTAGTAATTACCATGATGATCATGTGCTAGCAAATGATGTTTCTATATCCATGGAGTTATGTATGGAGGAGAAGAATCTTGCATGTTTTGCTCCATCAATGGAAGACAATGATGATCATGGATTATTGGAGAATTATGATCATTATCAATGTCATCAAATGGAAAATGTTGATGTTGTGCAGCTCAAGAGGAAGATTGTTGAAGTACCAGAATTGGATGTGTCTGCTGATGAAAACAATACAAGTAACGGATATAAGAATCAAAAGAAAAAAATTTTCGTCGCGAAAGATGTAAGTTTTATTTATTTAGTCTTTTTCGTCTTACAAAAATACAAATAAATAATTTTCGTCTGCTGGCATCTGTTGATTTGACTGAATATGTATTATTCAGTCAAATTGACAATTATCAGTAGACGGTAGAATAATTCGTGATAATTCAAAAAAGTTTGTAATATTTTATTTCGCATTCAGGAGCAAGATTGCATGAAAAATGAAAAGTCTAGGAAGAGAAAAGTTGTTAGAAATGGGAATGAAGGAGAAGAGAGAAATAATAATGTAGGGTTAGATGGACAGAGCTCAAGTAGTAACATTAACATATGTGAGGATGACAATGCTTCTGAAGAAAACAATGGAGGGGTAACTTCGGTATCTCACTCAAATGGGAAAACAAGAACCATTAGAGGAACAGCAGCAGATCCCCAGAGTCTCTATGCAAGGGTAATTTAAATAATTATTTCTAAATTGAAATGCACATTAATTAATTTTATATTAATAATTTATTCTCTTTCATATCTTTTATTTGTTACTTGCTATTATTATTAATTTTTTTTATTCAATTTTGGTTATTACAATTCTATAATATAAATTTAGAGAAAAACTCAAAACAGTACTGACAATTATTTCGAAAGACAACGAGGTCCTTGACAAAAAGAACTCAACCCGGTCCTTGACAATTATCTCGAAAGGACAACGAGGCCCCTGTGCCAAAAAAAAGTCAATATTGTTTTTTTTTTTTTGCACAGGAACTAATCCGTTCCAAAAAAAATATCAGGGGCCGGATTGTGTGTTTTTTTTTTCTTGAGGGCCTCGTTGTCCTTTCGAAGTAATTGTCAGGAATCCGATGGAATATTCTCTCTATAATTTATATACAGTAGTTAACCCTCTTTTTGATGAAATATTGCAGAAAAGAAGAGAAAGGATAAATGCGCGATTAAGAATTTTGCAGAGTCTTGTTCCAAATGGAACAAAGGTAAATTTTGTGAAGGACAATTGTTGTTTGAAAAAAAAAAAAGACTTTTTATCGGGTAATAAGATAGAATTTAAATTTTAATGCACTTTCGTACGTCTAATTATGTAATGTTATATTAGTAAAAATAACAATCTTTCTGTATGAATAGTCATATAAAAAAATGGATATGATTACAGGATAATGTAAAACGCTTTACACTGTTAGTACGATTAATGATAATATTTTTGACATCATAATAATTTCACTAACATAAGTTTATGGTAATTTTTTTTACGCAGGTTGATATAAGTACAATGCTTGAAGAGGCAGTTAATTACGTAAAATTTTTGCAGCTCCAAATCAAGGTACTAAATAAAGATACATATATAATAAAACATAGATCAAGTAATTATGTTTACATAATCAAATGAAACACAATATATATCTGAAAAAAGAACTTGCGTGATTGTTTTGCAGCTTTTAAGCTCTGATGATCTATGGATGTATGCTCCTCTTGCTTATAATGGACTTGACATTGGACTCAAACTCAATAACCTCAAGAATTTTTCACCATCACCATGATATTAAAAAATAATTGCATAGAAAACTATATAGAAAAATTGAGCAATATATATATATATGTATGTATGTGTTACAAATTTAATTTGTTATTGTTAACTACTTTAATTTGAATAAAATAGCAATTTTGATGCTCAAAGAGTGTCATTGCATTTTCATTAATCTCGTGCCATCACGTTGTTGCAAAAAGCATAATTAATGAAATCAAATTCTAAATTACTTCGGAAAATTATCTATCAAGTTAGAGTCTTCATACATGATAACTTGTTAAGTAGGTAATTAAGGTCGCATATTTAATATAGATAGCGATTGACTTACATACATGGTCTCTACAAACTTTTATTTTTTTTTCATTTTTAAATTTAATAAATATATTAAAAACCAATTTAAATATAAACACATTATCTAAATTTAAACTCGATTTAACGGTTAAATGAATATATGCACTGACTAATTTATAGAAATAATTTTGTGTATATGCGAAAATAATTTTCTCCTTTTTTTTTTTCATGTTTGCTGTTTTGTTTCAAACAAGATCTCTCTCTCTTAATCTTAACCCTATTTTAGCCATTTTACTCTCGGCAAAGAGAAATCATAAACTTAAATACCAACTTTAACTTTTTTTTCACATAAAAAGGATCCCAAAAATCCAACAATATTATTCTAATTCTAATGATTTCCATGAAATTCTATTATTCTAGCCATGTTTTATTAGGGCACCATGCAAGCGTAGCATGAAAATATGAAGGTCAACTTACTACTAAGCTTGAATGTAGAGCCTTCACACACAACGATTACAGTGTATTACTGTCGATATGCATATCCATCGTTATAAGCTAAAAATAATAAGAATAAAGAATATATCTCCATATAGTGCAATTGAAATATTAAAAATTATTTTAGTGTATGCAATTATCTCATAAATTACTTTAGTGGAACTTAAACAAAATAAGGAATACAAAAAATGGTTACTTAAACAAAATTTATCGCATGCTTCTTTTTTTTTTTTGTCTGATAAGATTACTTCCATAATGCGATAATTTTTGTGAAAAGGAAAAGTTGACATAAAAAATTTAAGTCTGACTAACCCCTAAAAAACTTAATGGTCTAGACATTAGAGATCCAACTTGTGCTAATATTACTTTGTTAAAAAAGTTTATTTGACAACTTTTTAATTGCTCGAATAAATTTTGGATGCAACTCATTTCTAATAAGTATATTAAAAAGAATGATCTTAATCTTCTTGCATCTTCCAAAAATACCTCTAATATTTGCAGGAGTATTTACAAGATATTTAATCTCTTGCGGAACGATTTTTTGTATCCAATTTTTTTGGTTTGAAAGTTGGAGAATGGAAGGTCTGGCCAACAAATTACTGCACGTGCGTATATCTGATTGTGATATCAATATTAACGATTTATAGGTGGATGGACAGTGGAGGTTAGAGAGATGTTGCACTCCCATTACTAATTCGGTAAAGCAAAAAATTATGATCTATAATCCGAATGTTTAAGTAGGAGAGTGGGCTAGTTGGAGGTGAATGACAGCTTTTTTCAATATCTATTATTCAAAAAACGATTATTTATAATTGTGTAAGCATAAGTTTGATTGGAAAGAGTACCGGAATTGGCTTTGGTTATAGAAGGCTCAAGTCCCAGAAAAATATGAACTTTTTTTTTTGCTATGTATGTATGATGCAATCCCCACAACTGCATTTCTTTATCATAAAAGCATGGGAGGTTGTGGTTTGTGCCCCGGTGTCGCATTATGTTTTTCATTGTCTGCATGAGTGTCCTAGAGCCAAGGCTATCTAGCGAAAGCTGAATTTGGAGATAAATGGGCAGAATTTTAAGACATGGCTACAAAAGGGTATGAACTCTAATGATTTTCTCTTTTTTTTGCGACTATTTGATGGATTTGGAGAGATCGTAATAATGATGTTTTCAATCCGATTGATTCGTAGAACATTAATAAAGTTATAACTCTTATTTAGGCCTCTTAATCTGATTTTCACATGATCTTTTTTACGTATTATGTTTCTACTTCTTTTATGTTGTTTTCTTGATATTCTTCTTTTCTTTTTTCGATTAAAGTAAATTGTGATGCTAGTTTATTTGGTGAAGCCGCTGATTTTGGTGTGTTTTACGTGATTTTATGGGCTGTTGGTTGCATGATTGTGTTGGCTTTTTATCTTTTGTGTCTATTCTTCGAAACAAATTGTTTGTAATATGGAAAGATTTGTTTTTTACGTGAAAAGATAGTTTTAGAAATGTTATCTTTAAGATGAATTGGTTGAAGACTTTTATTCTTATCAATGAATAAAATAACAGAATTTAAAGAACTGATTATAATTTGGTGTCTAAAGTCATTGAAGTCTTGAGTTGAAATTAGAGAGTTGAAATTAATTTTATTCAAAGAGATGCTAACTATGTTACTAATGTTTTGACAAAATTTGAATTATCTAGTAACATTTATCAGTTAGGGTGAGAGAAATTTTGAAAAGAGTTTGTCCGATTACACCAAAAGTCCGAAACTATATCTTTAGCTCTTAAAAGTTATTTTTTCTGTTTCTAGTAGTTTTTTTTTTCTTCTTTTAATCTAGTGTAAACAAACAAAAAAAAACGAAATTTTGGAGGGTTTTTTTTAAAGAAAAAATAAACATGAAAAAAGGGTAATTATTGGCTAAAATAAGAAGGAAAAGAAAAAAAAAAAAAAAAACGAAAGAAGAACTGCCGAGTAGGGTAACCCTTCTCATTTCTCAAATCTCAAGTGTCAAGTCTCGAGTGTTGAGTGTATTTACTATTTTATAAAACGACAGCACCGATCGCTCATTCAGCGGCACTAACCACTCACCAATGGCGTCCGCCGAGCAGCCACTGAAGAAGCGAAAGCATTACGACACTCTCCCGGAATCCCCACCGCCGCCACCACCGCCGCTGGCACCATCCGAAGAAGTTCCACCACCGCCTTCGCCGCCACAATCTCCTCAAACCCTACTTCGTCCGCCTACTCCTCCTCCTCCGCCTCTGTCACAGGATGAGGTCGTCACCAAGCGGAGGAACAAAGATGAGGTTCGAACCGTGTTTGAGTGCTACCGTCGCATCAAGCTCTTCTTGTCAAAGAAGGAAGGTGCTTTCATCCATGACCTTGAACAGAGCTTCTTCGCTCTCATCAATGCTTCCAGAGGTAAACACTACTAAACAACACTTCGTAGTTCATTCTCTATCTGTTTGGAGTGTATAAATTTGAAATCAAGGTTAATGAATTTGAGTTTGTTGAATGCGATGTTGTAATGTGATTGATTGTGACGCAATTTTGGCTTGTGGATAGAATTTGTCTGCTTTGTTGTTGTTTGCATTTGCCCTAAGATGTTGTCTCTGTAACTGCCTATATTGTGCTAACTTAAAACTGTCTTTGGAGAGAGTGTTGTTTTAAGAGGGGTGATTTTGTTTCTTTTTCATGCTTGGAATGGTAATTAATTAAGATTGGATTCGGTTCGATTCCATTTTTGTTGTGGAGATATCTCCTGTGATTTAGAAATCTTCTTGTTGCTGCTTTTGGCGGGATTCGGGAATCATTTCATTTCAAATGCTCTTTTGGATTGTGGAGATATATCTATTTCAAAGATCTGTTCAGTTTTGACAAACCTTTGATGTATATGGCATACAAAAGTATCAAGTAGGAGTTTGCAATTATAGGCCATTTTGTTTTTAATTTTTTTTGTTGGTTTGTTTGAGGTAACATTTACGTTCCCCGTTGACAGCGTTTTGATGAATGAAAATAAGGATAGATATGTGCTATTGGTGACATAATGTTGACGTTATCGTGCCGTTAACTAACGCTTTGCAGTTTTGTTAACGTTATCTATGAGATATTCTTTCGGAAATTTCTCCTTCTACTTAGAATGGTCTGTGGGATTCACATGTCTATAGATTCATAGGAATGATTTCTAGAAAAGCAATAGATAAATTGCATGAATAATTCAAAATTGTTAGGCAATATGAGTTATGACTCTGTATATGGTTTTTGGTTAATGTTCAATACTGTTGGGTTTATTCTTTTTACAGATAAAAAGTATTGGATCTGTTCTTGATTAGAATCCTTGGAAAATCCCTTTGTTCCCCTTCCAGATGATGTAAGATGATGAAACCACAACAATGAAAACTCAGACTCAAACAATATCCAATTTTATAGAACCACAATCAGGATATATTTGCTTTAATACCAATAGTTGGAATTCTATATTCATATTCGGAATTTATAAAAAAAGGAGAAATGTCTGGGTAGGCAGTGCCTCCTAGATCATTTATTAGACTTACCTTTTAACGTTTGACCTGTATAATACGAGTGAAGCTTGAAAGAATTTATCCGTTTTATATTAAAAAATTGGGGGAATGGTCCAATTGGCTGATAAAACTTAATTTCAAAACCTCTATTTGAGTTCCTACCAGAAATGAAAAAAGAAAAAGAAATCGCTTCTTGAGGATTTTCCGGAGATAGGGGAAGAGGGTATCTTTGACCAATACTAAACGCTTGTTTGATGCCTGTTGCAAATGTGAAAGTTCATTTCAAGGTACTTCCAATGAAATGAGCTCCTCTGGTCAAGCGAACTTTATGTTTATATTTAATGCCGATGTGCATTAAGGAGAATAAAACTATTGGTTTCTTTGTCCTAAAATTTCATCTGGTTTTGTAAAAATTACATCAGTAATGTTTTTGCATTGCTGTATAAAAACCTCTTTCCAAGTATTCAATAGAGCAAACAGGTTCGCAGGCTAGTAACCGCCATACACTCTTCCTTGTACTCAATAGAGTATGAAACAAAAACACCGAGTACTCACTGTGTCTGAGTTGCTAATTAGTTCTAATCATGGATCCAATTCCAAAACCTCCAAAGAAGCGAAGGCCCTATGTGATTCATCTAGAATCGCCCCCGCCTTTGTCAGTAACGCCTGAAGCAACCCTATCACAACACTCTAAACCAACCCTACCTCCGTCGGTGATCCCACTATTTCCTTTAGAGGAGAATCTTGCGAAGTGCCGGAACCAGGGTGAGATTAGAGACATGTTTGAATGCTATAAGCAAATGAAATTATGCTTGTTGAATAAAGAGGGTTCATTCATGTCTGACCTTGAACAGAGCTATCTTGCTCTGATATCTGCTGCCAAAGGTAACTATTGCGGTTATGGCTTATGAATTTGATCAACATGAATGATTTTCGTCGAATTTGATTTACTATGTTGATTGCGATCTTGTGTTGGATTTGATTGTGATGAAATTATGGAATTGTCATTAATTTTAGGGAAGGGGAACGTTGCCACAAATTCATTAGGGAACCTTTATTTGAGAAGATTTTGACTTGAATTCACTGGTCTAGCCCAAAAAAAAATGTTATTTTGTGACTGTCTTCTGCTGTGCGAGATTTAACCTCGTGTTTAACATATTTAGATGAAAAAATTTCTTTTCTTTCTTGAAAGATATATTATTAAGAATGAATTTTGCATTAAGAAATCTTATCCTTGCTGCTTTTGGTGGGATTTGTAGATCATTTCATTTCGGATGCTCTGTTGAGCCGTTAAGTTTTAATTATTTCAATTATTTTAAATTTTGCCAAGTCTCTATGATGTATTTTACAAAGAACAGTGTCAAATATACAGTTGTAGGATATTCTTAAATGCTTAAATGAATGTTTTGTTGAATGGAAATGCTTAAATGTCATCTTTACTGATATGTAGTTATGTGCTACAAATCACAAGATGTTAATGTTTTCTCATACATTAGTTTAAGTATTAATACTTGTTTGAGAGCTGCAATTCTTTTGGTTTGGGATTGTTGCATGTATACAGGTATTAGTATTCCTGCTGATACTGGCACAGATATAGGTATTGGATAATATGGAAAAATTTCTAAAAACTAGAGTATGGGTAAGGGAGGGGTATAGCAATGTTAATCATAAGACAAATAGAATTTCCTTAATTTGTTATTTCAATATTTTCAAGAATGCACCTTTATAAATTGATTTAGCTGTAAATATGTGCTTTTTATAATGATTAACATGTACCAGGGTTATTGAATAGCAAGGTTTTAAAATTAAGTATTGGGTAAATACCCATGTGTAACCAAGCAAGTGCTGATATTGGACATGTGGCACACATATGAGATCTATTTATTTGTACTTTTCATTGGGAAACATATCTCTATTTTTATTTTTCCATTTCCATTTATAGAAAATTATTAAGTCTTTTCAAATATTAGACAATGATTTTGGTTGATACAGTTTTTGCAATAATTACAATATTACATTTACATAGTTGCTGTTGTGTTTTCTACCTTTGCCCATTGGAAATGGAGAAAACAACTATTTGCTGTTTTCTGATTTGCTCCTGATTGAGTACTTAAACTGCAAATAATCAATGCTCTATTTCCAACAATTGAGTAAAGGATAGAAAATTTTCCTGGTTGAAATTCTCTAGCCAATAATGAAACTTTTACATTGTGACAGGTTGTTTGAGTGCACAAAGAATCGCGGCTGATGTTATTCCTCGATATGCATTCCGCTGTCCAACAGCTTTAGAAGCTGCTGCTAAAGTGGTTATCAATATGTATAACTGGAGTTCCACACTAATCAGTAGAGGAGAAGATGCTGATGGTGTTGCATTTGAAACTGCTAGAGCTTGTATTTTTGGCTTAGCTGATATTTGCTGTGCTGCTTCTTCAGTGGCACCAAAATCTGCTGTAATCAGAGGAATTTGCTCTGCAGTTTTTCAGAATGTGCTATTCTTTTTCATATCTTTACTTGAGGGAAAGGACGCCTTACAGGTGTTCGATAAGAGTTTCCTGAAAATGCAAGATTCCCCTGATGAATTTTCTAAGTTGAAGCAAAAAGTTTTAGATGAAGATGAGTCCTCATTGACTAAATTGTCAAAACTCCATGCAGTATGTTTATTTTGGATATTCTTCTCTTGCCCAAAAGACATGCTTGCAGCTTGTTTGGAGCTCTTAGGCTCTGCCACAAAGGAGGGTGCCTCTGAACAAGGACAATGTTTTCTGAGCCTGGTGACTAGAAATGTTTTGGTTGATGAAGCAGTTTGCCTTTTGGATAATGTTAATGGCGGATCTAAGCCAGGTACAGGTTCAACAGATTCAGCTATCCGCGAAAACGAGGTTGATGAGGAAATAATGACAGATGTCAACCGAGTTGCCGGTGTTGATTCGTCTATTCCAAAGAGTTGCTTGCTCACACTGGTAATATTTCATATTAAAATGCAAGGCCCCTAATAAATTTTAAATGCAATTTCATGCGTGTTATAATAATTTAGCGAGTGATGATTTCTACCCCTCTGTTCTAGATGTGAGTAAAGTGATTATATTTAAGCAGCATAAAAAATGATTCTCCTTAGTTCCTTGTTTTCTTCAAGGAAAACAATTAATTGATCTATACTTTGTATGAGTTGTTATTGATCTTTTTGCTTGCACTGTTTTTTCTATTTTTTAGAACTTACTAGCATCGTCATTGCTGGTGATATTGAAGGATGTCTGTTTAAGAACTTTTGCTTGAATCCATTTAACTGTAAGTTTCTAGTTCTGATTGCTTGTTACTTGTGATGCCTTTTCATTGCCTTTCTCCATACAGGTCCTTGACAAAGATCCCTCACTACAGAAATGGATGTCACGCAAATGTAAGAAGTTATTGGACTTGCCTACTACTGCTTCAATGGAAATTACAGCAGTACTTCTAGGAATTCTTGGAAAGTTTGTTCCACAAACTGATTTGGAAGACTACCAACTAGATAGTGATGAAGATAGATCTGATTCTTCGATTTACACAAATAGGAACTATGCGGTACCTAGGATTTCAGAGGAACGTGACAGTATTGGTGAAACATCTGGAAGAGGTAGCAAATTAAGAGTTAATGTTTGGGTCTTCTAATGATTGTTTTTAAATACTATATCGGTCCCACCTAAATGCTTAAATGCTTATTATTAAAATTTTATTTGGTCTCAAATAAGTGTCAATTAGAGAAGTTAGACAGTATCAATTAATTTTTCCTGTAATAACCCTATTAAATGAAGGAGAGAGAATAAGCGGGAAGAGATAGCAAGTATAAGACAAGAGTAGTTTATAAGGGTGGTTTAGTACAATCAATTTAATATCATCTAAAATCAAGAAGTTCTCAATTTTTCCGTAATCCATGTGCGTAATTAAAATGGACACTTATTTGAGACCAGAGTTAGTATCTGATAGCTAATTGCTTTGCAGTTTCTCTTGGCACCAACCCTGTATCAAAAGTAGGTTCACATTTCGACAATGGAGCTTCAAGGCCCATGGGCATTGAGATGGGGGAGGGAGGGAGTATGTCCCATGCTAGATGTTCCACACCTAGGGATTCAGCAACCCATCAAATAACCTCATCTTCAATGAAGACACCATTTGGCTCTAGGAGTAATTCATTTGAAGGTATAAATGATTTACCAAATGTTGAGAAAAACCATGTTCTAAATTTTAGTTCAATTCACCTCCATTGAGATGTTCTAGTGGAGTGTTAGAAGCATTATGATATCTCCTAATCACCATTTTATGTCATCAGCTGCTTCAACAAAAAGTCAAACTGTCTGGTGCTTTGATGGGGATCCTGCTGCCATGGATATTGTCTCTGCTTCAACAAGGCTCTGGGTTGGTTTTATACCACCTGACGTGCCTGAAAGCCATATTAGGTTTCAATCAGAAAGATATGGTCAAATTGAACGGTTTGTTTTCTTCCCCATGAAAGGTTTTGCCTTTGTTGAGTACAGAAGAATCATTGATGCAATCAAAGCTAGACACTATCTACCGGGAAACTTCCCGTGTCGTGTAAAATTCATCGATACAGGATTTGGAACTAGGGGTGCAATGAATGGTGTTGCAGTTGGCTCTAGTTCTCATATCTATGTTGGAAATATTTCTTCTCAATGGGCCAAGGATGAGATCCTACATGAATCAAGAAAAGTAATCCATAAAGGTCCTCCTGCACTTATTGATCTCAGCTGTGAGTGTGCATTACTTATGGAATTTGAAACTCCTGAAGAAGCTACCTCTGTCATGTTGCATCTGAGACAGTTTCGAAGAGAAAGAAGCAACTATAACTTGCATTTTGTCCCAGGAACAGTTAATGCTGGAATTGGGCACCCGTATATGGACGGTTCAAGGTCTGCATCTGCCCCTTCCCATCCTGACCTTAAAGTTAGCATCCCAACAAACATGTCACATGGTATTTCTGGATCACCTCATGCTCGAACCTTACCTGTGAGCCCTGCTGACAGTTCTCGCACAAGGATGTCTCACTTGTCTTCGTTGCTAGCTTCATTGTGTACAAAATACAATATTAATCAAAACATAGGTCTCCATGATCACTATATGACTGGAACTGGTAACAGTTATGCTCCTTCGATGCGTGATGAAGATACAGCACCATCCAGTACTTTGTGGATAACTATTCCATGGAGTAGCTCTCCATTCCTCACAGACGATGAACTAATGACTATCTGCAATCTTGCTATTGGAGGCTCTGGCTCCATTTTGCGGTTGACACAGGCAAACATGCAGATGCCGTGTGGTTGGTTTGTTGAATGCAGTAATACTGATGGTGCAGTTTCTGTTCTAAAGAATCTTCGTAGTTGTCCAGGGTTGTTCTTCCAAGTAGAATTCAGGTGAGACAAGATTTCTTTAATTTTAGTCCACACACAAACACAAGTATATTTAATGATTTACGTGGTTAGTTCATGTTTTTCATTCCCCTCCCCCCTCCTTTTCCCTCCAAACACAAAACAACAAATTCGTGAATGAGAAAGTTGATTTGTTAATAGTCTACAAGTACAGAGAAGGGTGTTTTAAGATATGAAACCATTCATGTGGTTTAAGTTTGCAGGAGGTTTGATTCAATATTAAAAACCACGCTCAAACCTTCATTACCATTAGTTAGATAGGATGTAGGAGTGTAATCCTTGCCACCTTTGATTCTTCTACATCTAAGTTAAATATTGAATTTCACCAGAGTATGGCTCTGTTATGGTGAAACCCATAATGAGGCTTCGCATAACAGTTTTTGCTCTTCAAAGAACCTTGACATATAAATAAAATAGAATATACATTCCAACATTAATTCTTCTATTATATGCATTCCCAAAAAAGTGTTATTCGGTGATGTGAAATAATTGTTTTACAGAAGTTGCTTGATCATGAACTCTGTTTCCATTAGTGACCAAGGGTTGTCATTTCTTTGACAGCTTTCAGTTTGTTTAAAATAAGCCCTCGGGATGGTTATGTACTTACTAACTTATGTGGTTATTGTTCTCTCGTTTTTATGAAGTAAATCTGGAAATCAGACTGCCGGACCTTCTTCAGCCAAACCAGAGGGCAACTCCATGGAACTTGTATCCCCCAGAACAAATTCCCAGAATCACAGTAGTGGAATACACCGTGCACCTCCACCCCAGTCGAACTGGCATTTTCCTGGTTCCAGTAACATGCCAGAAGTTGGAGCAAGGAAAACTGATGGTTATGATAATGTATCACTAGACACTCATCAAGGAGGTAATATTTTTATGCTGGCTAAATCGTTCTGGTTTTGCTTTTTCTGGAGATATTTTACACATATAAGTGCAAATACTGTATTCTGAATTGTGTTCAATTTTGAAAATTGGGTTATTTATATACCAGCTAACATTCAACATATGTACTCTGGAACTCAAGGACCTTCCATTCCGCCACCACAACAAATTCAGTCAGCTCCCTTCGTTCGCCCTGTTTATGCCCCTCCAAATGGTCCGTGGGATCCACGTGGAATAAACAATCCTTTACCTGCCAATCACTTCACGCCTGGAGTGATGCCTAATAATCATTTACCATTTATACCTGCTTCAGTAACTCCACTTGCTCACATCCAGGGAACCCCAATGCATCCTTATGGCCAGCTGATGCCCCCACCAGTAATGGCACCACCTTTGGCTTCCTTACCACATCCTCAGCTTGAAATTCCACCTCCACCTCCACCTCCACCTCCACCTGCACGTCTGCCTTCTCCACCACCCTTGCCCCAAACTCAGCCACCCATGGTTCCTCCACCACCTGGTTCTCCTCCACCTCCTCCTCCACCATTGCCTGCTCAGGAAGCAGTTAGTATGGAATGTTCAGGGCAGTCTCTGCAGTATCAGTGGCAGGGGGCTCTTTGTAAAAGCGGGGTTAACTACTGCACAATTTATGCATGCCGAGCAGATTCAAATGTTTGCAAATACACAAATGCCACACCTGAACCTTCTGAGTATGAATCATCTTTGTTTCCTTAACGTTCAAAATCTCGTTTTCTTTAATTTAGGCCAGTTTAAATAGATGTTCCTCTGTTGCAGGTGGCCCACAAAACTAGACATGACTAAACGCACTGATATTCGACATGTGAAATCAACATTTGCAGCTACACCACCTAATAGGGTAAGTTTTCAAATATCCTTTGGCTGATCTTCCCTTCCCAACCATCTCATGCTCACTGTTTCATGGGGAGTTAGGATCTAGCTATTATTATCAGTCTAGTTATTATTATTATCAATAATTTTGAAATTTTCTATTTCAGTTGTTTAGACTCCTACACCTAGCCCTACTTGGAATAGCTATCCTAGTTTATTTTTAATTCTTAGATCTGGTTTGCTTGCCTTAGTAGTTGAATTATTTGAGGATTTTTGCTATTGTTTGATTATCGAACATTAGGAATTGAATATCTATCTTTGAGATTGCTTAAGCCAATGTATGCATGTGAATTATATCCAAAATTAAGTATGAACAGCATTCATTTAGCCTACTCTCCTTGCATTTCAACATCGTGTTTTGATCTTCCATTTAATGTTTCTTTATATCTCTTTGGTTAGATTAGTCTTTCACTTATTAAAATCCTCAATAGCTAATATATCTAAAATTTCTGAAATAACAAAAAAAAAAAAAAAATCCTTTGTGAAGTTTGTGTTTTATTTGCTAGAATTACTTTGGTAGTCTTTTTCTTCTCGGCAGCCATGAAATGTTAGGAGTTGCGTCTGCATTTGCCATCCATTTTTTGAAACTAACTATGCTTTCATGGCATTGGCTTCTATGCAGAGGGAAGTGTGCCGTTTAATCCCATCTTCCCCAAGTGAACACAAACGGGTATGTATGAAATATACTTCTTTCTTTAAAGAAAAATTAATTAATATACTTATTTACAACATGAGATCCATCCCCTTTTGCGGTCCTCTATTGTTTTTAAATCTTACTCTAAATATGTGCACCCAAAAAGAAAAAAAAAATCTTAGTCTATATGCTATTAACCATTTAACAGTGAATTGGGAAATGTATTTTGTGGTTAACCGAGCCTCATTCATGTCATTGATCCTCCTATATTTGTTCACCAGTTTCAGGATTTCATAACATACTTAAAGCAGAGGGATTGTGCCGGAGTCATTAAAATCCCAGCCGCAAAATCCATGTGGGCAAGGCTGCTGTTCATACTCCCATACTCGCCTGAAACATGCACTTTGCTTTCTATTGCACCACATCCATCTGATTGCCTCATCGCTTTGGTTCTTCCAAAAGAAATGAACTTTGAGTGGGCATGATACTATGATAGTTGTTGTGGATGAAATAGGATTTGTAATTATGTAATGAATGAAATTTGAATAAAATGTAGTGTGAAAATAAAGTTATGAGGAGAAGTCAAAATATTAGTTTATGAAATACTAATTTACCTGTAATATATATATATAACTCCTCCTTAGAAGTCAAAATATTAGTTTATGAAATACTAATTTTACCTGTAATATATTTATAACTCCTCCTTTGCAGTCAGCATGTCAATTGTCACTACCGCTATCCCACTCTTCTCTTAATCTCCGCCGCCATCCAAATCTATAACCATATTAGAATCTATTCATTTACGCCAATATCTTCAGTTAGCAATCTAAACCAAAATTTCCGTTTCCAAGATAATTTATTTTTAATTTTTCATTTTATTAATTGATGTTGTGTGTTTGTGTCAACGTTATCCCAAACGTATTATGAGATGTCACTATTATTTAATCGACTAGAATACGTGCATGCAAAAAATCAATGACTGAATTAATCATAAAAATATAAAATATATTTAAAATGAATTTGGTGATTTATTTTTAGTGTATACATAGAATTTTTGTTATTTAACATGTAAAATTAAGTGAAAAAACAATAAATTTATAACAAATATAAATTTGGGGACTATAAAATTTAAAAATAATTGATCTAAAGCACTGAGTTTAAGCGTTTTACATTTTATTATTTTTTTGGGACGTCCTTTAATTTCAAACTCTGAGCATGTTGTATTAACCACACATGATTAGTTATTTCGTATGCTTTATGTTTTTGGCTGGTCTCTGTTCTCAATAGTGGTTGTATAATTGTCAACAACTCAACATTTCTTTTCTCCGTCACAGATGATGTTAATGCAACTGCACTGCGACCAAATCCGAAGAAGTTATGATCAATGGCATGCCAAATAGTAAATCAATGTCTAGTGCAAATCCGGAAAATAACACTTCCATTGTTGCTTGCCGGATTTGTGGTCTTGTTTGGCACATATAACCATGTTTTTAATGTCCATTGTTACTAGGACTAGCCATTAGATGGTTGATATGGATGCCAGTTGCCAAAAATGGAAAAAAAAAAAGTTCTCTAATTTATCAGAGCCTGGTTTCGATCCAGGGACCTGTGGGTTATGGGCCCACCACGCTTCCGCTGCGCCACTCTGATTGTTGAAAATTACTTCCCAAATATTTTATATCACTTTCTATTTTCTCTGAACATTATTGCATTAATTGGCAAGAGTTTGATTTTAATTTTTAAGGTCTATGCTCATGCAGGTGGAAATAGGCAGAATACAAACCTGATTCATGTTGTAATAGATGGCCCATGCCTACGTCTATTATTTTTTATAGAATTTTTCTTTAAGCTCGAAGTTGATCTGTTTAAACTCCGACAAGTCCACAAATCTATTTAAAAAGTTTGTTTTGTGAATTAAAAACTAAAATAATAAACTTAAAAAATCTAAATGACATTAAATTTATTCTAAATTTTATAATTTATATTTTATAAAGAATAATTTATTTATATATCAATCTTTAGTCACATTTCATAATCATATTTAGAATTTATACAAAATTAAAAAAAAAAACTATAATTTTAACCATCTTGCCTATTGATTTTTTTTAGATTTTTTTTATTTAATATAAATAAATAGTTAAAAATTTAAATTAAAAAAAATTATTTTTATAAAAATAATTTTGACGAGCCAACTAATGAGTTTTATAGTTTTTTTAAGTCTATGGTCTAGTCTTTTAACAAATAGGCTTTATAAAATAACTAAATCTAATCTGTTTAATAAAATTACCTGAGTCTAATTAATCCTAAAACAAGTTGAGCCACAAGCTCTATCGAGTAATCGAGGCTACTTCCACAGTTCCACCTTAGTAAGGTGTAAGATTAAGTTTACTAAAAAGACTTTAAATTATCCAAATACAAAAATTAATAATTTCCAAATAATGTTAGCCTTTACTATATGTTATTGAAACATAGAAAAAAAAAGTTATTGAAATATTATTAACCTGTTTAAAAACTTTTAATAATATAGAATTGAATTAAATTCTGTTAAGTGATACATAAAATATTTTTAAAATACATTCAAAATCATAAATAAAAAATTTAAACACTTTTGGTGGCCGTAATTACATATATAACAGTATTGACAATTTGAAGATTGTGATTTTTAAGTTGTTTTTCTATCTAAATCATTCTCCAATGCAAATTAGGACATCCAAAATACTTATGGTCCACTTCCGATGCAGAAGGATTAGCGACGCTGATGAAGACTAACACGACAAGGAGTAGGACGAAGCGAGGCTGCGAACTGAGCAGCGAAGAGGAAGGCGATGCCAAAGATGAGCGAGGTGGACGACGGCGTTGCAGAAGAACGGCGAAGCGGATGAACGGCACTGGGGATGACGCGTCGGCGCCGAGGAGGATGGCAGCACGGACAAATAATCACACAGACGAATTAAAATCTTTAATTTTACTGAATTTATATTTTTGGAAGTGTATTTAAATGATAATCTGTTAATAATTAAAAATAATAAAACTGAAATATAAATTTTAAATTTTAATTTTAGTTTTATTTAGTTTGTATTTTAGATGTGTATTCAATTTTAAAAAGACGCCAAATTTATTTAAATGTATTTGTTTTATTTTTTTTAATTATTGTAATAAAAAATTGAATATTGTACAATTTTTAAAGGATACCTAGTTGAATTGATAAATATTTTAGATATTTTATATTTTAAGTGAAATTATAATAGAACTAGAATAAGACCCGCGCGATGCGCGAGGTGATAAATTAATGATAGTATATAATAACTATTAAAAATTGTTATGTTTTGTATAATTAAATTAAATATGTGTAAACTAAAGTTAAATTTGAAAGTTGTTTTATTTAAAATAATTTGTAGTACAAAAGATTTGGATGTTGGAGTTGTACAAAGTAACATTTTTATTTGGTGGTTTGATTTTTGTATTTGTTTTAGTTTATGGACTTAGTCTTTTTTTATGTGGCGCTCATCCTCCTTTTTTATATTGGTTGTTGTTTGAGTTGTTGCTTTCTTCTTTCTTCCGAATATGTGTTTTGAATTTATATGATTTTCTTTCTCCTTAATCTCTTGATGTGCATGCAGTTTTCGAATGATATCTACAATAAAAAGAACAAAAATGTGTAGAATTTTTTGTAAATAAGTTATTTTTAATAAGAATAATTGAAATAATATAAAATAAAATTACCCGTTAATATTTTTCTTTGACCCACTCTTCAGATAATGTTTCAAGTAATGCAAATTCAAAATAGTGTTGGAGAATGTTTAAAATTGGATCTTTAATTTCGTTCACAACAGTTGTGAGTAAAAGGTTTGCTTTCATTATACCTTTAATTGGTCTATACAAACCATTTGCATCTTCTATTTTCAAATTTTTTATAGTATAAACTTTTCCTTCTTGTAAAAATGTTTGAAATTTTTTCATCATTTTTTTTTCACAATTACATGAAGAGGTGTCCCTGCAGTGTTAGTAAATCATAGTTAATAATTAGTTAAACAATTGATTACATTTTTTTAAGTTATTAGAAAAGAAACAATGAATAGCATATTGAAAGAAGTATAATTTTAACGATATTAAATTATAATTATATATAAAGTATTATAAAATAATATAAAAAGTATAAAAAGAAAAAATAATTAAAGTATTTTGTTCGTAAATTCAATTTAAAAATACAATAAATATGTTTGTTTTTGTATCTTGTCATTTAATATAATCATTTCTAAGTAAAGAGGCTCCTTTTCATTTGTGGGTGTTAATGTTTTCCATAGACAAACCACAAGAATTTTGATAAACAAATTGTCGATTTATTTGGTGATATTATCCAAAGAATGATGCTTCATTGAATAAGTTTGAGATGTTTGTAATTTGGAAAAGGAACAGTGATAAGAGACGTATAAATAGTTCAAATAGTATGGATTTTGAATATTTGTAACGTTAAATTTATTATGATTAATAATATTATTATGACATTTGTAATATGAATTTTATTACGTTTAATGAGTTATTTATAGAAATTAATAAATTAATTATGAGGTTATAAATTTATTGTATTATTTATAACGATAAGATATAATAAATATAGGGATATGAATTCAATGTCCGTGTAAGTTACAAATTTGGTTAGATATTATTAATTTATAATTATTGTCATTAGTAATTTTGCACCATAATTTGTATATATTTCTATTACTTATATATTCTTTTGCATATATATATATATATATATATATTGTTGATTTGAAAATAATAGTTGATTTGGTAAAAATTGAGTGGTTAATTCTAAAATTTTGTCAAGTAAGTGATATTGCTGAAATGACATCAATAGGAGAAAAAAAATGTCTTAAAAGTAATGTGGGTAAACTTATTTATAAACTTTTATATATTAAAAATAGATAGAATTTTAAATTAAATACGATTGAGTAAGAAGTAATTTTTTGAGAAAATATTAAAATTGAATTGAATTTCATTTAAATTAATTTAATTTTTTTTTGGTTTAAAACACTGTAAAGAGGTTTCCAAATATGCTATGTGATTGTTTGGGCGCCATTATTTTGATTAAAAAAGATATTTTTTCAATGAAAAAGATCTTTTTTTATTTTTTAGCGTGTTTGGTAAATTTCTAGTAGTAAAAGTAAAAGCACTAGAAAAAAAAATCTTTTTTGAAAAGTTGTAATTTATATCTTTTTTTAAAAGATATTTTTCTCTTAAAAAAAGATGCTTTTTAATCTAATAAATAAACAAAAAAGTACTTTTATAACATTATACCCAAATATAATTGATAGATAAAAAGATCTTTTTGCATGAGATACCCAAACATAAAATTACTTTTACTTCTCCATAAGATCTTTTAAAAAAAGATAACTGAACAAAAAAAAAGATCTTTTTCACTTTAAAAAAAACATTTCTTGTCAAAGAAGAATGGATTCAAATTTCTACAATTATTATAAAGATTTTGTTCCAAAATTGATAGAATCGTACTTCATTTAAAAGGTTGGAGTAATCTCTGTTTTAATCAATTTGAAACATACCCTTAGCATCAGCATTCTCCCATAGTCAAGATGGCTGAGACCTCCAATCCCAAAACCAAAACCGAACCGGATCTGAGTCGCTATTACAATGTTGTGACCGCAACAGGCCTTGGATTCCAGATTGGTGTAGCTGGGGACACTGCATTCCAGTTTCTTAAAGGCTTACATGCTTCTCCCAAAGGTGTTAGTACCTTCCACCGCCTTGGAAGCGCGTGCCAGAACGTGCGTCTCCGACCCTATGCAAGCATCCTCGCCGCCGTTGTTGGCAGTGCTTGTGCTCTTCACAAGGCCCACGACAAATGGCTACGCCCAATCCAGGATATTCAAGATACACAAAAAGGTACACGTGTACGTGCTTCCATTGCAAGTTCTTGATCAAGTGTTTTTCTTGCTACTTTTCTCAATATAAAATTTATTTTTTCTGGTAAAAAAAAAAAAACAAGAAAGTGCACTCATGCAAGTATTACTATAAAAGGCTAATTTCATGGTGTCTATGAATTGGTGTTTAAATTTTGTCTAATTTATCTTTTATAATAAATTTTAAGATGAAAACTCAGATGCAGTCGACTTCACATGAAGTTGATACCTGAGAGCCGTTAAATGATTTGACTGATTTAACTAAACTTTCATTCAATGACTAGCAGATATCAACTTCACGTGAAGTCACCTGACTTTTCACCAAATTTTAATTTTTTAAAAATTATTTATTGTTATATCTTTTAAATTAAATATTATCTTTTAACATTTTTTAGTAAATAAACACCACTTTTTAGGCACTATAATATTTACCTTATAAAATAAATATGAAATCTTCACGAGATTTAAATCTTAAAGTTGAGATTTAATAAAAATTTTATAAAATTTGTAGAGTCATTTAAAATTATAAATAAAAAAAATTAAAGAGTTAAATTAAAATTAATTTAAGAGTATAAGATAAAATATTAATATTAGAAGTATGAGTTTAAAATGTATTATTAAATTATTAAATTAAATTAAAAAAATTGATTTAATAACTAAATTATAATAAAAAATAATAAATTTTGATAATTTTTAACATTTCCTCTCGTAAATTTAGAATCCAAATTGTCTGTAATTGTTATGTTCTGTGTTTGTTATTTGAAAAATTGCTTCTGTATGTACAGTTGTTTTAACGAAGGATCAATCCCCGAAAGGGCGGTTTTGTGAAACTGCCTATGCAACTGGCTTGAATTTCCATTTCGGGCTTATTGGGGGCTCCGCCTACCACTTTCTCAGAGCATTGGACGGCGGTGGCTCCCCCCGCCTCGGTTGTGCGTTCCGCGCAGTGCGCCTCAACACGCTGGGTGTCGCCGGCAAGTTTGGTGCCTGGTCCCTACTCAGCGACACCTTAATATATGCATCGTCCGTTGCTCTTAAACGGAATTATGATGACTCATGGAAAACTACCATTGTTGCTGATGCTGCTGCCATAGGGCTGCTCTCAGCCCGCCGTGGCCTCCCTGCCGCTGCTGCCTTTGCCACCCTTGCCGGCGGTATGGAACTTCTTCTCGCGGGGCTGGACCATTGTCTTCTTCAAGATAACCAACCATGTAAACAAAAAGGTTTATTCTCTCTTATCAATCTATGTTACATAATACATATGCTAACTTGCTTATCAAAAATGCTATTTTTAATATATTTATATATAAATTTATATACATATATGTGTAATTTAATTTATTTTTAATGTATATTTATATTTTAATATATATTTTTAAAAAATATACACTAAAAATTTATTTTAGTAACTAATTTTAGTATATACGTGATATAGTCGTTTTATTATAAATACTTGACTTGTCATTTAATTATTACTTCAGTGCACAGAAAATATTTAAGAATTTTTTCATATTATATGCTAAAAATAAGTCATTATATAAGATACGTAACTAATAATTATGGAAAATTTTGTTTATACTGTTAGAAAAGATTTGATTATTTTACTGTTACATTTTTTATTATTTCTAGAGATCCAAAACTTTGTTAAAATAATATGTCAAACAATATGTATAAATATATGAGTCTAATTTAGTGACTAATCTTTTCTGCTCATCAAAAGTTTTATTACTTAGCATTTACTGATCCGACGGATACTTTTTTCTTTTTTCTTTTTTTTAAAAAAAAATATGTTTTACAGCAGCTTGGTAAAATAGTTTGTATTTCCATTATTCAAAACATATCGATGTTGGTAAGATTGAAATTTTAGGTGGATGATGGATCCTCATAAGTTGCTTAATCCAAATGAGTTTATTTATTTATTTATTTTGACTGATATGCTAACATATTTGATGTCAACAATAAGCATGCAAAGAAGGTGTAGAGGCAGAGCATGTGGATAATAATATTCAAGATATGAATCCAACTCAACAAGCTGAGAAGACAAACACAAACATGGTTGAAGAACAAGACAATGTTGGAAGCTAAAGCTCGCATTATTTTTATACAAAATCCCAGTTATGTTTTTTTTCTTTTTAGTTATAAGCATAGTTTATTTCAAAAAATAAGAAATGATTTACTCTCTTTACATTTGATACCACTTTACTTTGGTTAGGAAAATCTTTAGTATATTCATGAGAGTATGAGGCAAACAAATTTGACTTAGGTGTAAACTTTTTAAATAAGTTCCCTTTAAAATATAAGGGTTTTTATTAATAGTAATTTATGAATAAATTATTTTGTGTTTAAATTTTTTGTTATAGAAGTATTTATTTTAAAATTATAGTTTTTGAATAAATGATTCAAAAAATATAATTTTTTTACACGTTAAAATAACGATGATAATAAATACCCTTTAATATTGAATATTAATTTTACATTACCTAATTTCACTTATTTTTAAATTATTTATACTCATAATTTAAATCAGTGTCTTTTAAAAATTTTGTTTTTAAATTTGCTCAACTAGTTTTGTTAAAATGTGTTTTAGATCTATATTCAGTCATTATCTCTTTTTACATATTTTCATGAATATAATAGTATTTTGTTCATTTTAATCAGTTTAAAATTTTCTTACGAACTTGCCACTTTCATGAATGTGTTAAAAAGAACATAAAAAAAAAAAACATTTCGTACATGAAGAGATACATAAAAATAAAATAGTGGAAGGCCAATACTTCTAGTGGAATATTGCGTAAAAATGGTGGTGGAGCGCTAATATTTTCGGTAAAAACAGTAGCACCTAATACAAATTATATAAGGAAAAGTATAGGTAACCAACAATATTTTTGAACAATGTGTGAACAATATGAATAATAGGGTTAAAAGAGTAAATTAATCTTAAATTTAATTAGTAGCATTAAATTAGGATGTAGTGTATTTTTATTTGATTGGTGATTGTTGTTCATGTTGTTCAAAATGGTCATTATTTACCTAGCACTCCTCGTTATATAAATATCCTCAATGCATAAAACTAAAAAAAAATGATGGAGTATTGTACTCAAAACAAGGATTTAAAAATTAGAACTTACTAACATTAGGGTTAAAATGATGTGTGTGATCCCAATTACATTGAATTCCTTGTTAACCTGTTGCCATATAAAGTGTTCAACTTCTTCATTCACTGCCACAAAAAGTTAAAGATTCCAGTGTTTATGATCCCTTCATAATCCCCTTCTTGAGAGTGGTAACTTGTCCTTGAAGCAACTCCATTGTTCCTTCCCCTTTAAGAGTTCATCATCTGCTACAATCAGTGAGAATAGCAGAATTCATCATATTTTGAAGCAACTTGGTTGATACATTTTATTAAGATATAGTGTTTTTATAGGGAGGAGAGAAAATGTTTTAATTTTACAAAATAAATCTTGAAAATGTTGAATTTTTGTGGTTGACTTTTGTCAACTCATAATAAATTAAACCTCCATGATTGTGACTTGCAATTGGGTGCAATTGGGTGGAGGTTCAACAAGCTTTTAGTCTAAGTTTTGTTAATAAATATTTTACGAGCACCACTTAATATTATTTATTTTGAAAAAAAAATCTATAAATTTCTTATATGATAGTAAATGAATTGGATACTTGTTAGTTAAATCTTTAATTTCCAAAATAATGTTTTCCTTAGGGTTGCTCACAAATTTATTTTCAATGTATATTAAAAGATATCAAGCTATAACAGCAAAAAACAAAAAACAAAATCTTATAGATGAATAATATATAGTGTTCCTAATAACAAGGTTATTGTTCATTATAAATTAAAGAGTAAAGTATCGTTTTTGTCCCCAACGTTTGGGGTAAGTTTTATTTGTGTTTCTAACGTTTAAATCGTCCTATTTATATTCCTAACGTTTATAAACGTGATTCAATGTTATCCTACTATCAATTACACTAACAAATCAGATTATATTTTTCAATTATTCTCACTTGGATGTATTCATTCTCAATTAGGTCTCCCTTGGATGTGCTCGATTTTAATATTATACCCACTATTTGTGTTTAGATTCAATTATGTTCCTAAAAAAGTGAATTATGTAAATGTTGTAGGAATTAGTTTCAACTTTTGATGAGCTATTTTTTGGAGTGGATCATCGATTCTATCCTAGACATTTGTATTCTAATTTCAAGAAGAGATTTTTAAAACTCAAACTAAAGCGTTCATGATGTGTAATTGACGGCAGGATAACATTGAATCACTTTTACAAACGTTAGGGATACAAATAGGACAATTTAAACGTTAGAGACACAAATAGGATTTATCTCAAATGTCGGGACAAAAACAATACTTTACTCTAAATTAAAAAAAAAAAAAAAAAAACTGTGCAATGCAATATCAACTAATTAGAAACTACAGCCACAACAAAGATAGAAAAAAGAGAGCATTGAGACCAATGCAATAGCTTCAAAAATTGACACAATTTTGAAAATCATATCATCTATGAAAGAAAGTGGCCAACAAAGCTTCTTCCACTTCAATGAAGACATTAAAAACTTCCAACTCCATGATTTCTTCCTTAGCTTCTTGAATAACCATGTCTTCTTAGTAACTATGTCACTTGATCCTCTCTCCATAATAATAGCAATCTCTATATTAATATTATTGCTATATGATTTTTGCTTGGATACTCATAATGAAAAATGGTTAAATATATAATAAGGAATAAAGCAAAAAAGACTTGGGAGAATCTATTAATATTAGTACCACGTGGTTGGTCTTTTAGGCCAATATTTCATTCTAATTCAATGGACTAATAACAAAAGATGCCCCAACTAACTGAGAAAGAGTGTAGAGAATATTGTGGCAACTATGAATTATTAATACTAATAAGGAATCAAGTTTTATGCTTGACAAGATTTGAGTCGGTGTTCTGCTGATGAATTCGTGTGTAGGTTCTACCGAAAGCTCAAAAAACCTACCACTTTAAATCAAAATTTAAGTTCGATATATATTCCATTCAAATTACACAAAGTTGATGCATAGAGAAAGTATAGGGAGTTAATGGTCTAAGTGTACAATGCAATGGAGATTTAGAAAATATTAGAGATATGACAATTAGTGTTACATTGTCCTGTCAGGTTACGCTTTTGGATGAGTGGTTTCATGATATGGTATTAGAGTGTTAGATTCGAAATGTCAAGAGTTCGATTCTTGGTGAACCCCAAAATCATTTTAAACCTTTGGGATGAGTGGTTTTATGACATGAGATGTTCTTAAACATTGTCTAATACAAAATGAAATGAAAAATAGGCAATTTCTTTTTTTTTTTTTTTTTTTGTCAGGGAAAAATAGGCAATTTCTAATGTCTTGAAATTAAACAGATATTTAGAAGAATAAATAATTTCTCTTACCGAAAAGAATTGTCCAAAAAACAAAATCCAAAAGAAATAGCCCAAAAGGGTCAGTCAATACAAAATGTAAAATTATAAATACTATAAATCTTATGAAGCCCAAAAAGAGCCCATTTCATACAATCCAATCAATTTGTTTTCATGATCTAAAATTAAAAAAAAAAATCTTGAATACCCAAAAACAAAATCTTAAAATGTTGGAATTTGACTCGGACATAGATAAGCATGAATTGTATGAGTCATCATTAATTACTAAATGCAGGTTTCAAAAGATACTATGTATATATGGGGTGATATTAGTTTTGAATTCTATGATGATATTACTTGGATTTGACTTGTCACTTATGTATCAATGGAGATGATGATTAATTGATGATGATGATGGCGGTGTTAATATTAAATTGTTTTTCTATAATGACTTTGTCTTTGTAAACACTAATTAAAAGATTTAGACTTTGAATTTATGTTTATGATTGCGTTCAACGCGGAATATATATTCTTCAATACGCCCAAATTTCTCTGTACATTTTTTTTAGTATTACTATTTAAAATGAAAGTTTTTTTCCCTCTAAAAAAATTAGAGATTTTAGAATTTTTTTTCCCGAATAACCATAAAGAGAATACGAATTCCAACCAAAATCAAGCAACTTTTCAATTAGGCTATTTCGTTTATAGTTGTTAGAATTGAATCACTCTAAAAAAATAAATTTATGCTATCATCTAAATATATAATTATAAATTATTTAGTTAATTTTTTTAGGGTTAAGTATAATTTTATTTTTTAAGGTAGGGATTGAAAAATTTTTTTAGTTTCGACTTTTTTTTGCCTACAAAATCACCACCTCTTCGAAGATGATGAGGAACGCGACCAGGCGCGTCGCGGCAAGGTAAGGGTGGGTTGCGGCAAGGCTAGGGCTCAAGTTACGGCGCTGCAAGGTTGAAGTACGGCAAGAGACGAGACGAAGGCTGAACGAGGAAGAGGGGCGACGTATACAGTGTATAATGATTTAAACTATACTAATAAACTTAAGGTTTAATTCAATAAAATATTCGTGTTAATTATTTTTCAAAATTATTTGACCTGGAAATAAAGCATTTACAATTTTTTTATATTGATTTTCTTGATGCATAATAATGTCTATGCAAAGCACGAGTAATCTCCTAATTCATAAATAGTTGTCAAAATTAAATTGATAATTAATCTGATTAGATTACTAATTTTTTAATTCAACAAGCAAATCACTGGTTAAGCCATTTAATATATGGGAAAGTATGAAGAATTAATGGAATATTTATACAATGTGTACAATGGAGGTTTAGAGAATATTAGAGATATAATCATTAGTGTTACATTTTTTCATCAGTTAAAGCTTTTGGGATCAGTGGTACCATGACATGGTATTAGAGCGTTAGATCCGAAAGATCAAGAATTCAATCTTTGGTGAACTCCAAAATCAGTTTAAACTTTTGGGAAGATGTTTATTATCGCTATTACACGAATGGTTATTCTAGATAGTATGAGAGATGTTCATTTTGTAACTCAATAACCCATTGTATACATTGTACAAATAGTTCATTGTCTCCCTCGCGAAATCCTATATAATTATATATTTTTGTTAAAAAAAAGTATAGATACTGTAGTGAAATTAAATGTTCGGATAAAATAATTTAAAAAAAAAGGTTGAATGACTGTTGAGATGGTAGCTAACTTGCTATACTTAAAGTGTGAACTAAGACTCAAGTTTGAAGTCCACGTTACCCCGCAAGTTGTTTCTGACTTTAGAGATGAATAATCAAACATCTTGGTAACTCCGATGAGAATCAACAACAACATGATCATGAAGAGTTCTCCAAGATCTTCTTCAACACCAATGGATCCAAGAATCTGGAGCAAGCTACCTCCAGAGATCTTAGAATACATCCTCTCTTTTCTTCCCCTCAAAACCTTCCTCAATCTCAGGTCAACTTGCAAGTCTTTCTGGTCTCTCATCTTCACTCCTCCTTTCATAAACAAACACTCTTCTTCTTCTTCTTCTTCTTCTTCTTCACCTTTCTCTAACTTCCTCTTCCTCTCACACCCTCAGTTCCACCATAGCCACTTCACTCTCTATGACTGCAACCACGCCACGTGGCGCAACATCTCCCTCTCCCTCACCACCAATGATTCTTCCTCCCTTCACCATTCTTCTCCATCATCATCATGCTTCACCACACTTGTTTCATCCGGTGGGTTGTTCTGTCTCTCCGATCCAACCTCATGTTCTTTGCTTGTGTGCAATCTCTTGGCAAAAACTTCTAGAAAGATTGAATATCCAAGTTTCAATCTTCACCTTGAGCATCTCACTTTTGTTACAACCCCAAAAGGGTACACAATTTTTGTCCTTTTCTCTCACTCTTCTTCTTCTCCTTCTTCAAGTTCTAGTAATGTGTTTGTCTATGACTCAAAGGTGCTATCTTGGACAAGATTTGAAGGGCGTTTTGGGGTTAATTTAGGTGATAACATTCGCCAGCATCAAGGTGTTTACTTTAATGGGGGTTTGTATTTTGCAACCCCAGAGCCATTTTCTGTGGTGAAATTTGATTTGGGGATTGGGAAATTGGAGAGACCAATTGGGGTGTTACCAAATCAAGTTACATTCTTGAGATTGGTGGGGGATGGAGGAGAGGGTAAAAAAATGTACTTGGTTGGTGGGGTTGGGAGCAATGGAATCTCAAGGAGCATAAAATTGTGGGAGTTTTGTGAAGAAAATGATTATGGGAATTATTGGAATGAAGTTGAGAGTTTACCTGATCTTATGTGTAGGAAATTTGTGTCAGTTTGTTACCATAACTATGAACATGTTTATTGCTTTTGGCATGAAGGGATGATATGCATTTGTTGCTACACTTGGCCTGAGATTTTGTATTACTTGGTTTCAAGGAAGACATGGCATTGGCTTCCAAGGTGCCCTTCTTTGCCTCTCAAATGTAGCTGTGGATTCAAGTGGTTCTCTTTTGTTCCTAATCTCTATGCTGCTGTTTGAGACATGTATGTAATGTATCACCCTTTTTGTCTTTTATCTTCTTTCTTCTCTTTAATTTTTCAGTTGCTTTTAGTTTGTTGGAGATATCCTTAGATTTGGTATGTTTTTTTTTTTAATATGATTTTTGGAATGAGAATGATACTTGATTAGTTGAACTTACAGTTTCTTAATTTACTAAGGATTATTGCTTAAGCAGCTTCTGTGTGTGTTTGATTCAGTATTAAAAAGATATTACTTCTGTAGTTCTGTTTAGCTCTAGAATTGATTTCTCAAAGTAGTAATTAGTAATAATCAAAAGTCATATGTTAGGAATTAGGATAGTGCCATCAAAGTTACAGGTAACAATTTTCACCTAAACCATATTGATTAACACTTTCTTGTCATCTTGTAAATTGTCTTATGCTTAGTCTTTGGGTTATTTTATCAAATTCAATGGTATAATAACTAAAAATATATTTTTATCCAACAAATTTCCTGAACTAAATTGCTTTTCTAATACTACAAATTGTTGAAATTTATTTTTAATATTTTTAAAATAAGTTACAAATATGTTTTGAATTTTAAAAATATAATAATTAAGAAATATAAAAATAATATTATATAGTAATTTTTATTCTCTTAACATGAAAATATCAAATATCATTTTCAAAATAAGGATAAAAATATAAAAATTTCAACAATAAATTTTAAAACTTAAAACAAACATAATATTATTTTTATAAACAATTTCTAAAAATAAATTAAAATTTATTGAAAATGACGTTATCAACTCAATCCAATTGCCGTTCTTCCATTAATTTGCATTGTTTATGCTCTTGGATTTAGATTGGTACGTCTTTATCGATACTGACACAAGATAATTTCCAGGATCAGGTAAGATGTTACAACATACAAATCAGAATATATAGCTTCACGATAACATCAATCTAATCATATTTGACTATGTAAAATCTTAGCAGTTATTAATGATTATTATCATTTTCTTTGTAGAAAAAAGGGAATATCTCTGTGGTTTTGTATAGCTATTCTAACACGATACATGTTACAACTTTTGACCTTCCAATTTGTGCACTTTATGTTTTTCGTATGAGAGAAAGAAGAGTGTATTTTCCAATAATGTGAGAAGAGAAGTGTTTAACTTTGTTATGGGAGCTACAAAGTGGTGCTTTCGATTTGTGATTTCGAAAATAAAAAAAAATTTAATGTTAAAATCGGACCGTCTGTTTTTTATTTTAAAAAATAAAAAAAATACAAAATACAAAACAAATCATGCGATTTGTAGTTTTTTTTTTCAAACAAATCGGATCCTCTGATTTGTAGTTTACTTTTTTCTTCAAACAAATCGGACCGTCCGATTTGAATAAAATACCATATTAAAAAAAAATACATAATCTTCCAATAACAATATATTAAACATATATTTAAACAATATAAAAAAATTAGCCCCAATTTGTATCGCTAGCTGCTCCCTTTCATATTTATAAACTTCTTCTCTCTTTGAATTTCTCTTTGATGCCTTCCATCATTTTATTTTTGACATGGCTTGGGAAATGGTCTAACCACTTAATTAGAGGGTTATTGAAAACAAGCGTCACTTTCTTTCTTCACTCATAAATTTAGTTCACAATATTTACGGTCTCATATATTAAAGTCAACTAATTTAACATTATCTAATTTTTTTATATAAAAAAACTTTAATATAATACTTAATTATTATATTTTATAGTGTTTTTGAAAATTATAGGGGTGGGACAATACAATACGCCTTCCGTCCATAATTTTAAAAAATACTATAAAATACATTATCTGAGTATTACACCAAAATTTCATTAATAACTAAAAAATAAACGATCTTACTTACCTATAAGTAAATCATGATAGAACTTCCGTTATTTCGAATTAATGCTTGATATTGGTTTGATGAATTTTAGTAGTAGTTATAATAAGACCAATCCTAAATTGAAAGACAGTAAATAAAATGAAGTTTCCGATTGGCATTTGAAAAATACTAAGGACAGTTAAAAAACAATTACAGGTTGCATGTCAAGTGTCATAGGCCAAAAAATTCAATGGTCATTAAGTTTCCTTTGAAAATATTATGGAAAATACACAATTATTAATTAAATACCGTCTATGTAGCCTAATTAATTATATTTTTATGCCTACTACTGGAATAGTCATATAAAACAATGAATCTAATTCAATGTCAATGAACAATATTTTATGCTAATCAAAATTAAACTCATAAATTTTGCATGTTATTGACTTCTACTTAACAAAAGATATAATCATTTTGATAGATCAAGATAGTATAGGTGTCACATAATAAAAGTTATAAATTTAATAATAGTTAATAATTTTACCAATTTTTTATTTTAAAAGAATTGTTCTCTTACAAAATCACATCGAAAATAGAAATTTCAAAATGGCAAATAAAGCTTTCATGGTTGTGGAGGTTGCCAGCTACTACCAAGTACCAACCAACAACACTTTTAACTTACATTTCTTGTAGCTGGGGCTAGGGAACGAGTATTAGTATTAGTGTACTATTTCTCGAGTCCACCTTCAAAGCTTAAATAAAAGAATGCTGACTTTTTAGGCACAATTCTTAGGACTACATTAAGAGGGATAAAAAGAATCTTCTTAAATAAAAGTATCCCAAATTATAAAATTAGAATCAATTTAGACTGATTGAACAGGGTCCCAGAAAAAGACAATAACCGGTCATTATCTCTAAATATTTTAGGTGCCTTAAGTAAACAGTTATAATATATTATATTACAAAATAATGTCGGTGTTTAGAAGCTAACAAATAATTGTCAATGAGTGGCAAGTAAAAATTTATACTCATTATTTTTCCAGGTCAAAAAAATATGAATATTGATTCTCCTATATATTAATCCGTAATTATGATCTCACACTGATAATGAATTATTGTATTATAATATGAACCATAACAAAGACAGGAAGTCTACAAAGACTGCTAAGCACTAAAAAATAGAAGGGGGCAATAATTGCTCAGATTCTGCATGCAATTAATGCAACATTTCAAAAAGGGTAACGTGTTCATAACTTGAAAGAAGCTTACAAAGTGTTTACAATTTTGCGCTACTAATTGCAAGTAAGTGGACTTTAGCCCAAATCAGCTCAAAGGATGAGGGGTGAGTTCACTATGGGGAGATATCAACAAAGGTGAATGCGTATGCAAATTGCAACATATGGAACTGTGAATTCACTGAAAGACCAAACTTCATAAATTCAAGCAACACCCAGAAGTTTAAAATTAATTAATGATAATTAGTTTCAAATTAGATGCTATCAATAATTTAGATTTCATTCCCATGACAATGTCAATACAATCTCAATACAACCAATCAATCATTTGAATATAATAAGAACAAAATTGAAGGCATCGACAATCTATATCGATTTCCTAAACTTTCTTACTCTGTTCTACCTGATTGAAGAAATATGTGGGAAAAAACATGGAATATTTTATCTGTTGAGATTTAGCATTATCACTATATATAAATTCATTTATGGCTTGAGCAAAAGGGAGAAGCCAAACTTGGGGCTATTTTCCAAAGCCTTCGTTTCAAAGGCACCCGAGATAGTCAAGAATGACTTGTCTGTAAGCTCATGCTGCAACACAGCTCCAAGGTTCCCGTGGTTGTTCAGCTTTGCTTTCACAACCGTCTGTGTATCGACTACGTATGAACATCCCACTGTCAATGTGTTCTCATTGGTAGAGAACCTTCTGCTAATCTCTCCTACAACGGCGCCCCCATTCAACTTTTCCAGCTGATGCAAATACATTACCTTCATGGAGTCTCCTTTGTCAGCTCTACAAAAGTATACAGAAAAAGAAAGGGAGGAAATAATTATATACCGAGGCATAATTCTTTGAACATTGACATTGCAAATTACTCACACCCTGATAAGTTGTAAAGTATGAATCTCAAAACAATCAATACATGTAAACCAACAGTTATTCAACCAGAGTTGCAACAGCAAAATCTTACATGCTGAACGCTTAAGTATAAAGAAACAAGAAAAGAACCTCTGATTAAAAACATCCCACCAAAATAAGAAGGAATTTCATTCCAATAAAGTAATCATCCGAATTTAATATTTAGCTTTGAGGGCATGGCTTGTGAAAGTCACAGTTCAAATCTTGGAATCGCCTCTTTGCTTCCAAGAGATTGCTCTGTACATCTATCCTTTGCACTCCTCAAACCCATGACCAGTTAAGCGCCCATGCGCTATGGGGCATAGCTTTGAGGGCATGCCCCTTTTAACTTATATTTGACTTTGTAAAAATGCATTACTTATGTCAATTTAACATTCAACAATTAAAAGTATTTCTATACTTACAAAATTACTGAAGCATTGGAAGTCGGCATTTTCAAGCAAACACCAGCATTGTACTTTGTTAACTTGCCAATAGCCGTTGAAAAGCTTGTTTCTGCCCCAAATGCAATGCCAGGAGTCCCAATTGTTGCAGAAAAATCAATTGTAGGGGAACGATTGAAACCAAAGGCAGTAGTAAAAGCCACATGATCATGAAGATACTGAACCTCTAACTGCATCAAAAAACAACAACTTACTAATATCCCAAAATGATATATTTCTCTCCAATCATATATACCAAACAATCCCAATACCTTGCCAGAGTTGTAATCAGGTACTCGTATGGATGCAATGGCTTTAGCAGAAGGCAATATGTCTGATATAGTAAATGTTGTCAATACCTACAGAACAGATATCAGTTACTACAAGGCATAATATTTCAAAAGATCACTTTTTTAAAAATATTAATTTCAATAACACCACTTTTAGTTAGAGTCATTTAAAAAGAAAGGATTAAGGATTTGTGCATAGCTTCTTAAAAGGTAAAAAGATATAGGAGCAATGCATCAAATAAGGAATATAAACAAAAAAATTTTAAAAAAAGAGAGAAAGAAATTAGGGAGAGCAACATACACTTGAGAAAGAAATTAGAGAGAGCTACATACACTTGATTCAGTATCAACTTTGACATGAACATCCGTTTTGTCTTTGTATTTAAACAACGCAGCCACATTTCCAGATGAGAGTCCTCTACTTTTCAACAATGTGGAACTCAAATCCTGAAATTACAATCAACAACAAAAAACAAATTTCAATAGCAGCCAATAAATCTCAACAGCATACACCATTACACCTCATAAACAAATCATACAATTACAACATCTAACCAATAATTGCTATTACACTGACAGCAACTTCTATGAGATTAATTTTGACATATCAATATATCACCAATGTAAAATATTTCCCATTATCAACCAACCAAATACCACCCCCTTTATGCCACATTGGACATAAACATAATAATTGCCAAACTACAAAACTACCATAAAAAAGATAGTAATTCAGAATTTCAGATTCTATATCCTACACTGGCATCCTTATAACTCCTACAGTGTATTCGAATATAATAATAACTCTTTACTTCAAAAACGAGCTCGTACGGTAAAATAGAAAAAAAAGCAATAGTTTTATCTCTGAAATGGATAACTACGAACAACGGAAATAATGATTCATGTAATTTGAACCGCAAAAAAATGGAGCATGGCGAAATGAATATTAAAAAAAATTCAAATTTGGTTTTGATTTGGAAATCAAGGATCGGCTAAAAATGAAGGAAAACGCACAACACCGGTGTTGGAGGAGGAAGAGATAGTGAGTTTGTGATCAGCGTTGTAATCCTTCGTTAGGACATCTGCAGGAGGGGGAAAAACGCGATTTTTGAAAACGAGAATCAGAACCAGAATCAGTGCGAGGAAGAAAGAAGGAGGAGTTAGGGTTTTTACCTCTGGCCTTGCTGCCAATAGCAGAGAAGAATCCAGGTCCTTTGTTGCTTGACATTTTTGAATCTGAAGCTGGATGTGTTGCATAGAAAGAGAAAAACACGCAGAACGAGAGAAAAGAGGGAAGAATGGGGTTTAGGTAAAACCCTTTCTCTTTGGCGTCCCCCAAACGACGTCTTCACTTGACCAAAAAAAAGGGCTTGAAAAAAGTGCTCTCGTTGAGAGTCGAACTCAAGACCTCCCGCTTACTAAACGGGTGCTCTAACCAACTGAGCTATGAGAGCTTGTTGGCTATGCAGGATTAATATAATATAATAATGCATATTGATTTTGATAAAACCAAATTTATATTCTATACTTAGTAGTATTTTCCATTAAAGAAATAATAGTCTGTTTTTCTGATGTGTATATATATAGGCATATTATGTCAAGAGTTAGTTTTAGAATAAATAGTAGTTTGTTGTATCTGAACTATCTACTTATTATTTTACTAAGGAGAAGAAGAGACCACCCCCTACGGATTGGATTAAGGCAAATGTGGATGCTTCATTCAGAAAGGATACGAGCTATAGCAGTGGTTTTCAGAGACAACAAACGAAAGATTTAATCAGAATTTACAGGATTAATTCATGCAATATCAAGTACAGTAGCAGAAGCTTTAGCTATCAGACAAGCTCTAATCATTGCAAATAATTTGTCCATGGAAAAAATTATTACTTAATCAGATAGTTTAAAAATAATACAAGCAATCAAATCCAGAAGTCCAATCGGAGAAGCATGGAACAATTACCTGATAGGGGCGTAACTTGGACTCCCAGGAAAGGCAACCTCCTTCAGAGATGGGAATGATTGGATACTGCTACAACGACGGGAGGGCGTCGAGGTCGTGCCGGCGAGGATGAAGATGACGATCGGGGGACAAGAAGAGGAGGGAGACCTGGATGCCGAGCACTGAATTCATTGATGCAGGGGCTTGGAGCTTCGAAGATGCTGCCGGCGATCAGAGCTTCGCCTCGCCTGGATGCTTCCGATCATCTAGTCGTTTGGCTGAGAGAAAGCTGCTGCAATGGAGGGCGTCGCGCAAGGGGGGGAGGGAAACGTAGGTTTGAACTCCGGGTCGGGTTGGGGGCTTGGAGTTTCTTTTTTTTTTTGGGCTTGGTTCAGGTTATCGGCCCGGGTCCTTGTCCAAAAAGAAGAAAATTGTATTTAAAAAGTATTTTTGTATCATGACCCAAAATAAAAAAAAAATTATTTTTGTATATATTTTTACCTTCCACTACTTTGATATATTATCTAACGGAATTTGGATCCTCTAAAGTTTGAATTTCACTTTATAGAGTAAAGTGTAATTTCTCACCATTGATTTCATAGGTGGGAGTACCAATAATAAATATGAAAGAGAAACTATTCAAGGATAGAAGATCACACTTTACTCTCTAAAGTGAAATTTAAACTTTAGAGGATCCAAATTCTATCTAACGTATAACTCATTGAGAATGTAATTTATCGTAACAAAGGCAAGTTTAACCAAGTTGGGTTGACATAATAATTAGCTACTTAATTCACTAGTTTATTTAAATAAGTGTCGAGTTTTAATATCGCTTTATGCATATAGTAATTCATTGGTTAGCAACAAATTCTTAAATAAACTCATTACTACAAGTTAATGCTTTAAAAACAATTATTTTCATAAAGCCCCATGCTGGAATAATCCATTAATGAATCATTTTGTGTTTTTTGTTTTGGTCATGTAAATCATTTTGCTTTGAACAAGCCAAACATGTGTAAGAAACTAAAGCCAAACAATAACATGAAACCAATGACAATTTAAAAGAATCAATAAAAAACGTGAAGTGTATACGGAAAGCTGCGCAAAATGCATATAAATTTTATTAAGTATTGATCCTACAATTTTTAGCAAAATATTTTGTTAGTTTTGGAAAACTTTAAAATGTGCTAGTATAGTATATTGGTGTTTTCGTGATTTTTTTCTGTTGGTTTTAATTATAAAAAATGTATATAATTAACATTACGATTAAAAAATACTAAAATATCAATAATTTAGTATACCGATATATTTTAAAAAAATTATAAATTTTTATTATAAGTATAACCATAAGTATGTGCATATAAATTTGAACAAAATTTTTTTAATTTTTAAATATATTAAGTATTACAATAATATTTCCATAAATTATGTATATAAGTTTTATAACGGTATTTTCATAGGGTGCTTGACCCCAAAAAATTTCAGAAGATTGTTATTGATAAAATTTTTGAAGTTTTTAAGGAAGCTTAAACTAATGACTAAATAAAATAGCTATTTCATTTTTTTTAACTTGTCGTATCTCATTTACTGAAAGTGACTCAAACTAAATGAGAGTATTAAATATAACATGTATTTATTAAAATTGAAAATATTTTATTCTATTTTTATATACTTTATATTTGTTGAAATAATATTTTGCTCCCTGTAATTTTGTTTTTTGTTTTTTTTTGGACCTGATCTCTGTATTTTTGTTATTATCTAACAACCTATATATTATGGATCGGATCGTATCCGTATTCGATCCAAAAATTGCGGATACAATATGATTTGCAGTCTGATTAGATCGGATAGGATCTTATCCGCACTCTTTACGGATCGGATCGCGGATATCAGCTCTACATCCGCGGATCTGTAGATCCGCACAATAATAATTAAAAAAAGTAGTTATCCGCATAATAAAGTAGTTATCAGCTCTACCTATTTTTTGTATATTTTAGTTAGAAGTTATTATTTATATATTATTTTATTTTATTTTTGTTATTTAGAAAAAAATTGATTAAAAATATTTTAGGAATAAATAGGTTTAAAAGTGTGAAAGAAATATTTTTATTGAATTTATTTTACATAGAAATATGATTAAAAAGAGAATGTTCAATTATGCGGATATACCCGATATCCGATCTGATCCGATCCGCAAATGTACGGATCGGATCTGACACTAAAAAATGCGGATATCATATTCGATCCGATCCGCGTATATCCCTACTAAAGCCCTTTATGTTAGTACAGCATAAGCCCAAAAATAATGCCAAAAAAATACTTTATATTTAAGTATGATAAGAGTTAATTTTTAAAGTAGTCTCTCAACTTGCAATTGAGCTTTGAATTCGTTCGTAACCTTAATACCGAAGAACTTTTCATCCATTGCTTGTCTTCAAAAAGTTGAGCTGGACTGATTCCTATCACGCTAGAATTATGATGGCTAACTGACGTGATGAAGAAACTTTATTTTTTGCAATTTAGTCTTTTTTTTCTCCTTTTAAGACCCTAATCTCCAAATTATCTTCACAGGATTCTCTTCTTCGCTCACTACTTCTTCTTCTTCTTCTTCTTCAACTACTCTCACCTTTCAAATCCAATAATCACTGCAGAAACAACAACAACAACAACATTATCTTTAATTCTCGCATGCTCATAAGATTCATCTCGATCTTGTTCCTTACACAGACATAACCTAAACAGCAACAATCACAAAAATAAATAACTAACAATCACAAAAAATAGCAACAATTATAGAATAAAAAATAACAAAAAATCAACTGTTGTAACTATATTAAAACAGAATCAGTATTAACAATCACCCAAAACATTAAACGACAATGATCAAATAACTAAAAAAGTGTAGAAAAAAACTCATTTTAGCTTCATGCAAAGGGAGAGAACCGAGTCAGAAAAGAGAAGAGGGAGGCAGAAGGAGACAGAAAGGAGAGAGGCGACAAGAGAAGAGTGCAGATGTGCGAGCAATGAAGACAACAAGTAGAGAGGGAGGTTGCAGTGAGTGATGGGCAGTGAGAGGAAGGCATCAACGAGCAGTAAGAGCAAGAAACAAGACGACACAATGACGTAGAGGGGACGGCGATGGCACGGCGACGAGATGGAGGCCGGCAAGAGGCGACGGCAGAGAAGGTTGAGGTTTTGTGCTCTGTTTCTGTCGTGTTTGAGTGCTGTGGGTGTGAGAGATTAGGTTGGGGAAGGGGGGAGAGGAGCGCGACCCAAAACGGAGGCCGACGAGAAGCAGCGACAGGGAGGATTGAGAAAAGCTCTGTCTTTGGCGTGTGGTTAGTGATGTGAGTGTGACAAACGATGGATAGAAAGTATTTTAGGGACGACCGGTGTTAAGTTTAGGAATAAATTTGAGACAATTTTAAGTTTAAAGACAAATTTGATGTTCAATTACAAATTTAAAGACTACTTTAAAATTTAACTCATATGATAATCTTGCATTATTTTTTTTTTTGAATCAAAATAAGCTCAACACACTAATGTGGAGCAACAAAATAAACAATAAGAACATCATGTAAAAACATAAATTCCTATAGCTTTCGGAATCACCATCAACCACCAACAGCTTCCCTCTCAGTCCATTCATTGTAGCTCAGAAATGTCTTTCTTATTACAAAGTCCACACCTGTTTCCTGATTCTGAAAAATCCTAGCATTACGTTCCATCCAAACGTTCCAAATAACTGCAAAGAACCCCGGCAACCACTTCTTCTGCTCTTGTTTCCGCTTATGCCTACCAGTCCACCTCTCAAATAGTTCCCTTATGGTCCCAGGCATAGACCAAACCTCCCCAAAAGAACTCAACCACCTGCACCACACCTGCCATGTGTACTCACAGAGGAGAAACAAATGCTCCACCGACTCTATTTCCTTCTTACATAGCACACAGAGAGTATCACTGAGTCTAATAACACCTAGTCTACTCAATCTCTCCTTAGTATTCACTCTACCAATGAGTACAAACCACCCAAACAGCTCAATCCTTGGCGGTACCATCCCTCTCCACACTGAACTTGTGTAACTGTAACTCGTTATCTCGTCCGACAGCGTCTCCGATTGTAGAACCTGCACAACAGACTTGGTAGAAAAGACTCCTTTACGATCAAACTTCCAAAACAAATTGTCATCTTTACCATCTACCAGCTTCACCAGCCTTAGCCGCTCATGAATTTGATGGACCAGTTCCAGCTCCCATTGGAACAACTCTCTCCGCCACTGAAAATTCCATATCCACTCAAGCCCATCCCAAAAACCACAATCCCCTATCAGTGATCCCTGCTGATTTGAAACAGAATATAATCTTGGAAAAGCCCCCTTCAAGGGGCCACCTTGCAGCCAGTTATCTTCCCAAAACAGTGTACTCCTCCCATTCCCTATCTCCATCGCCAGGCCATTAAGCATCTTGTCTTTTATCCTCTGCTCTTTTATATTAAGATTACATATGTCTTTCCAGGGTCCTCCTTTATCTGGTAGCTGCTGGCTTACTAGCATTACATCAGGATTCAGGTTGTTGCACGAGCATACAATCCTCTTCCATAAGGGACACTCCTCTTTAGAATATCTCCACCACCACTTAAATAAGAGCGCTGTGTTCCGTATCACCGCATCTCCAACCCCCAAACCCCCAGCCTTTCTTGGTGCCTGAACCAACTCCCACTTAACTAGCGGAATACCGTCGTTACCATCCCCCTTACACCACATAAATCTTCTTTGCAATGCAATCAGCTTATCCGCAACTGCCTTTGGCATCTTATATAAACTAAGGTAGTAGATAGGTAGACTATTCAAAACTGATCTAATAAGCACAAGCTTACCTGCTTTGGTTAGAACCTTTGCTTTCCAGAGGCTGAGTTTCTCTTCCACCTTATCAATAACCGGTTTCCAAGTCTTCACCAACCGAGGATTCGCACCCAAAGAAATCCCAAGATACCTTACAGGTAGAACCGCCTGCTTACATCCCAACAACCCACAGGCACTATCTACCCATTCCTGCTCACAGTTCACCGATATCAAACTTGACTTCTCAAAATTAATGCTCAGTCCCGACATCAACTCAAAACACCGCAACAGTCTCCTATAGTTGACTATTGTCTCTGTCACCGGGGGGCAAAACAGAATCGTATCATCTGCAAATTGTAAGTGCGACAATCCGACCTGCTCACCTCCTACTAGCAGCGGTTCAATACGCCCATTCCTGACCGCTTCTCCCACCATCCGATTCAGCACGTCGACCACCAAAACAAACAGAAACGGAGATAGTGGATCCCCTTGTCTGAGGCCTCTTTCCATGTTGAACGGCTTGGATGGTGACCCATTCACCAGCACAGACATAGTGGCCGTGCTAACACACTCTGATACGGAAATAAAAGATAAATAAAAAAATAAGGATTCAAACTGAATAAAAAGATACATTGAAATAAAAATAATAATAAAAAGGATAGATTGAAATTGAGTACAAAGAGAATCACTCTACTTCCTACCCAATTTCTTGACGCAACAAGAAAGGGACTCCTCAACCTAACTTGTCAACGCCATAGTTTGGAAATTGAATCGAAGGGACTCCTCAACCTTCTACTCAATTCCCCGATGTAACAAGAGAGGGACTCCTCAACCTCAATTGTGTACACCATGGTTTCATCACGAAACCGAAAAAGGGTTTTGAAACCTCTAAAAATTCTATTCTACGACTACAATAGCTAAGGAGGTATTTATAACCTCTTATTAGGTTAAAACAAAGAAAACCCTAAAGCCTATAAACATAAGGCCCAATCTAGTAATTAAATAAACAAAATCAAAATACATTAAATAAAATATTCTAAAAATGTAAACTAAAATATCTTCTAAATAACTCTTGAACTCTTCATATCACGAACATTTGAAGCACGTATCATTCTCCTCCTCTTCAAAAAAGATTCGTCCTCGAATCTTGTAGGTGAAAAAAAATAATATATGAAAAGGACAATAATTATAAGGAAGATAATTTTTTTTTTTTTTGGTTTTTTTCTTCTTTTTTTTGTTTTTTTTTTTCACTTTATTCTTCTTCTTCTTTTTTTTTTTTAAATAATGAAACACAAACGAAAACAAGAACACAAGAACAAAATGAAAGACGCGACAAACACTGGACTCTTTTTTTTTATGATAAAAGAAGAACAAATATAGATTAATAAGAATTAATCTAATACCTGAGCTCTGATACCAAATGATACGGAAATAAAAGATAAATAAAAAAATAAGGATTCAAACTGAATAAAAAGATACATTGAAATAAAAATAATAATAAAAAGGATAGATTGAAATTGAGTACAAAGAGAATCACTCTACTTCCTACCCAATTTCTTGACGCAACAAGAAAGGGACTCCTCAACCTAACTTGTCAACGCCATAGTTTGGAAATTGAATCGAAGGGACTCCTCAACCTTCTACTCAATTCCCCGATGTAACAAGAGAGGGACTCCTCAACCTCAATTGTGTACACCATGGTTTCATCACGAAACCGAAAAAGGGTTTTGAAACCTCTAAAAATTCTATTCTACGACTACAATAGCTAAGGAGGTATTTATAACCTCTTATTAGGTTAAAACAAAGAAAACCCTAAAGCCTATAAACATAAGGCCCAATCTAGTAATTAAATAAACAAAATCAAAATACATTAAATAAAATATTCTAAAAATGTAAACTAAAATATCTTCTAAATAACTCTTGAACTCTTCATATCACGAACATTTGAAGCACGTATCACACTCCTTCACCCAATTCCTCCAACGCTGTCCAAATCCCATTTTCTGAAGTACTATATCCACAAAGCTCCATCTGACTCTATCATATGCTTTATGAAAATCAAGCTTGATAATTGCCGCTTTCCTTCTCCTTGCCTTGAGCCAATGAACTGTCTCACATGCTATGAGAGCACCATCATGGATTTTTCTACCTTTCACAAATGCAGTCTGAGTCTCACCCATCAATCCTGGCATAACTGACCTCATTCTTCTCACCAGCACCTTCGATATCACCTTATACACACATCCCACCAAACTAATTGGCCTAAAGTCCTTAATTTCCTTAGCACCCAAGAACTTTGGAGCCAGCGTCACCCATGTTATATTCACATCTGATGGTAACGTTGCCCTTTGAAAGAAATCCATCACCGCCGCTGTAAACTCCTGCCCAATCTCTTCCCAACATTTCTTAATAAAATTCATATTATAACCATCACTACCTGGGGCCTTCGATGATTCACAATCCCACACTGCCTCCTTAATTTCCTCTGCAGACGGTAACACCTCTAAGGCTTCTGACTCCTCTGTATCAATTTGCGGTAACAACCCATCCCGAACACCAATCCTTGGGACATACTCCTGCCGGTACAGTTCCTTGTAGAATCCCCTTATTGCATGCTTAATTCTTGCCTGATTCCGCACCAGCCGTCCCTGGATCATCAGAGCATCAATCCTGTTATTCCGCCTTCTAGCCGATGCAATGTTATGGAAGTATCGAGTATTTCTATCCATGTCCCTCGCATGTTTAGACCGAGACATCTGCTTCCAATGGATTTCTTTCCTAATGTACCATTTTTCACAAAATCTCACCAGCGCCTTTCTTCTAGCCTCCGTTGTACCATCATAAATCCCCTCACTAACCTTCTCATCCAACTTCCTGATCTCGTCCTCAAACTTTGTGATGTTGTTTTCCATATCACTAAAGTGTGCCTTATGCCATTGCCTCAACGGAAGCGTCAAAGCCTTCAGTTTACCAAGGAAAGGTCCTTCGCCCAATGTCCGCCATTCATTTCTAACCGTCCTCAGAAAACCCTCATGGGTAAACCAAGAATCCAAACTCTTGAATGGTCTAGACCCCCATCTCCCTCTTATATCCTCCACAATCAACGGGTAGTGATCAGATAATCCCCTTGGACCACCTTTCAGCCTAATATCAGGGAACTCCTCCACCCATTCTACATTAACCAGCACCCTGTCAATTCTGCTACAAGATTGACCTCTGAACCAAGTGAATTTTCTATCAGAAAGGGGTAGGTCCACCAACTGCATATCTTGCACCCAACTCTTAAATTCTTCTGCTGAACCCGACAAACTCTGTAATCCTTTGCGATCTTCAACTTGCAAAATCTCATTGAAGTCCCCCATCAAACAAAAAGGAACCTGACACAAACCTGCTATATAACTCAACTCCTCCCATACCACCCGCTTAGCCTCTCTACCATGCGCCCCATAAACCAAACAGTAAGCACACTGGAAATTATTCTTTGTTAATACTCCCTCAATGCACAACCATCTCTCTCCTTTATAACAATTCTTTTTCTGAAACATATTATCATCCCACAACAACAGAAGCCCCCCAGCTGCCCCAACAGATTCCACAAACTCCCACTCTACAGAACTGTTACCCCAAATCCTACCAACATCATATTTCGAAATATCCTCTCTTTTTGTTTCAATCAAGCCTACCATGTTTAGATTATACTTTCTCTTTAACATTTTGACCATGCCCAACTTCCTGTCCCCCCTCAAACCCCTTATATTCCAGCAGCTTACAATCATTTAAACAAAGTACTACTCACCTTAGGCTTGTTCTTTGGACGACTCCTTCTTGCCTTTTCTTTTTGTTTTGCCAATTTTCGCTTTTTCTCTATTTTTTCATTCTGAGCTTTCAAAATACTCATGATATCCACTTCCTCATCATACAACACAGCACCAGATTCCACCGCCAGTGCCCATGTAACCTCATTTTCCTTGGCTTGTGCTTCCATGGAGGTGCGGTTATCCTCTCCCTCAGTGATTCCGCCGCTTCCTATTCCAGATCCAGCCCCTTCCTCACAGGTTTCATCATTCCTACCCAATCCTTGGACTTCCTCATCTTCTCCGTGGGCCTCCCTCAAGGATGTCGCCAGCCCTCCCAACCCATCCAATTGACTATGTGTATCCTGGTCAGCCCTCCCTCCATCAACAAATCCTTCTGGAGCCGCCCGCACCTGCTCCATGTTCTCATGAACACCGCAAGGCGCGCCTGCAAAGTCCACCTCTACAACAGGCCCCTGTTCAAACCCCTGACAATCTCCAGTCGCGCCTCCATCCGGTTCCGCCATCAACCGTCCCTGCTCAGCCGGACTGTCCCGTCCAGCGTCGCCCTCCGCGGTCGCCAAGTCCAACTCCACACCGCCGCCCCCAGACGCATCATGAAGAACCCACACAGCCCTCCTATCCTCCACAACTTCGCTCCTCCCCTGCACGTTCCCCTGCCCATCAGTCACGTTGTTCCCGAAGCCAGCCTGCGATCGTCTCTGTTCCGGTCTCCTGGATCGTCCGTCGGCCCCCTTCCTACTACCGAATTTGGTCGCGCCGCACCCAGTCTCACCAGCCAAACCCTTCCCACTGCCCCGTTCCTCTGCCCAACGCAGCAAATCCCGGGTCATTGCAACCCGGTTTTCTCCCTTCCAGCCCACCAGAGGCCCACCCGGCTCCCCCCACCCAATATTTATATCCTCATACTCCCATGCCCCCAATCCATGTTTAGGTAAGTTTGGGCCTAAGTTTTCATGGCCCAACTCCCAACCCTCTAAACAGCGTCCATACTTAGCCTTTATTGGTCTCCCCATGCGCCAAGGCCCATTTAGTAAACCTTTAGGACCAAAATCTCTCCCTATCCCAGTACTAAACTCCTGTGTAACCGTTTTGTCAGAGTCTCCTTCCTCACACCCACCAAATCTCTGCACAACCTCCTTCCCATTATTTCGGGAACCACTATCCGATTCTGCTTCTGCTCCAATCTTTTTGAATTTCAAAAAATCAACGTTCATATCATTCAATAGAACCTGAGAATTGACTATGCTACCCTTGTCCTGGTCCCCCCCTGTCCAGTTCCGGTGATCAAGTCTGCCGCCGGATCCCAATGCAGCTCCCCCCCTTCTCCGGCTATCTTCACAATGCTCCCCCATTCTCCGGCTATCTTCACAATTCCCCTCCACAACTCCCCCTTTACAAAGCTGCTCCTGTGCCACCAAATTCCCAGTCTCTCCTTCCTCCCATCCAGTCTCTTTCACATAAATTGCAACCTCCTTCTCCCCAATAGCAATTCGTACCCACTCCCGAATTTCATCAAACTCACATGTGTCAATTTGAACTCTTCCCATCCGAAATGATGCCCCTTTTCCTGTTGGAACAGCACTTTGGAGAACGTCTCCCCATAGGCCTCCTATCGCCTCGAAAGTTTCAGACGACCATACATGAAGCGGCAATCCATAGCACTCCAACCATACTCTGCGAGACCCACCACATTCTGTCTCCTCCCAACGCCTAATCCGATGAAAGACTTGTAGCATAGTATCTAGTTTAAACGTGTACGCCTCATCAGCATGCTCCACCGTATCAAAAGTTAATAACACTTTTGTCTCCCCGATCTCCCGGACATCTTCCACATGAGGCATATTGGTGTGTATTACCCTCTTTAAGGATCGAAATTCCACAGGTTTCAGGGTGTGGCCAACTAAACTCCTGGTCAACCACTCCATATTCGCTGCCACTACCGGTATTGTAACCCTTTTCATACTCCCCTTACCCGGCCTAACACCAACTGTGTCCCCTTCCACCACTTCCCCTCCCTCGGGATTCTTGGCCTGCTCATGCTCCATAAGAGTCCTGTCCGGCCTCCTCTGTATTTGTGGTCTAGTATCTATCAGCACCGGTTGGGTTTTCGCCTGCACATTTCTTCGAAACTTAGCTTCTCCCACTGAAACTATTTTTCCACGTAGCCTGACCTGGTTCATTTCTGCAATAGCCTTCAGAGCACCACCTTTCGTCGTATAACGAACAAAAGCGAATAAGTATGCCATCGCCCTTTTCTGTTTTCTGCATAGATAAATATCATTAATCCTCCCCGTCCAGCAGAATAACTGATATAATTCCCTCTTAGAGATATCCTCCGGCAAATTATCTACAAAAACAGTAAAAGAATCCTTTTCTAATCGATGATATTCTTCCTTAGTCCAAATCCTCGGATCCTTCAATCGATGATATAATCCTCTTCCTCCTCCTCCCCTGATGTATCCCCCCCGCTCTACCTCCCGGTCTCTCATCTCCCAACTGTCGATGAGGGACTAATATTATGTCGAATAAAGACCTATAATTCTGTTCATCAATCATAAAATAACTTATATTCTATGCTTCTAGATTGCAACTTTGCAAAAAAAAAAAAAAAAAAACCCGCAAACTAAAAAGTACTAGGTGTATGATACACCTCATTTAATCAGGTGCAGCTAAAACTCAATAAATCACCTAAAACTAGTTATAAAAGTAGTAAAGGATCCTTTCCAATGAGAAGCTAGAGTTAACACTATGTTTGGTTTAAGGAAAAATAAGAGGAAAGAAAAGTAGTGGAAGAAAAATGAGTGGAAATTTTCATTTTTCTTTGTTTGGATACCAAAGAAAATGGGAAGGAAAGAAAATTTTGGTGTGGGTCTGACAAAAATTTTTTTCCATCTATTAGAAGCAAAAAAACAAGAAGGAAAATATTACTTTTGGTGTATTTACAATACTACCCCTAATTCTATTATTATTAATAATTATTAATATAAATTTAGTTTTAATACATTATTACAATAAAGATTTACATTTAAACATTATATATGTATTAGATAAATAATTTATAAAATTATAATATTTTATAATATTCATAAAATTCAATAAAACATAAATAAATAAAAATATGAAAAAAGAACAAATATGTCCCTAACCTTTTGTCCCGCGGACATTTTTGTTCCTGACCATTGAAAAATACTTTCAAGTCCCTGACCTTCACAAAACTTGGACATATCAGTCCCTCCGTCCAAATGCCTCCATCAGGGATTGATCCGTCCAAATGTTTCCGTCAAGGACTGATCCGTCCAAGTTTTGTGAAGGTCAGAGACTTAAAAGTATTTTTCAATGGTCAGGGATAAAAATGTCTGCAGGACAAAAGGTCAAGGACCTATTTGTCTTTTTCTCTTAAAAATATTTATATTTTATTTTATTATAAAGGTATTAATATAACTTTATACCATTATGATTTTCTTTTTTTTTTTAATTTTTTTTTCATCCAAACAAAAAAATTTTCTCTTTATTTTTTTTTCATTCATTTTCTCTTCATCCAAACAACACACAAATAATTCTACTTTTTCTTTTATTTTCTTTCCTCTCATTTTCTTTCTTTCTATTTTTTTTTCTATATCCAAACAAAATCTAAAAAAAGCAAGTCCACAAGCCGTCAACCATGGACCCACACCCCCAAACAACTATCCTATTCACCGCTTACCGCTAATCACTTCGGGAATATGCTAACACGTGTCATTCCCTCCTTGGTTTCACCCAATCTTTGTGCATTATCGATATCATTATCATTATGTTGTGTGCAAAAAGAGAAAAGAAAAATAAAAATGATGAAATATTACGCTATTAGCCATAAAAACAAACAAAGCTGCTTACGACTGCCACCGCTCCTAACCCTACTTAACATTCTTAGCCAACCACGTGGAAACAACCATTTCAAACCATCCTTCTTCTCTTCACTTTTTTTATTTGTTTTTCTTTCTCGGTGTATCTTCTCATAATCTTTCAAATTCATTGGGGTTCGAAAATGAAAGGGAAAGCTACAAAATTAATATCCACCAGCAAGAGGAAATAAAAATCTTCCACAAATATCTTCAGTAATTATATATGCACGAAACAGCACGTTGCAATTATATATGTTGTGGCTCTCTCTCACAACCCCAATAATCCATCCATGTACTTATAAAAGTGATAAACAACTCTAATCTTAAAACTATATAAAGTATTATATATTTTAACTTAGCACTAATTTTAATGCGTCGATACCATCTCTCATCTGACCTAATCGGTTGATGGGTGTGATTCCAAAAATTGGATGTTTCTTTTTAGCCTTCCTTCTCTTAGCTTCTACTTTTTTTTTTTTTGTTTTATCATTATACTACTCACACATACACTCACAAATCCACACTTTCAGATTATTTTAAACTTCATTCTAGTCTCAGCTGGAGTTTAAGATTGGTGCAGCTTGATTAAAAAACAATGTCATTACCACTTGATTTAGACTTCTGCTGCTTAACTTCTACTTTTAAAACCAACTAAAATTTCATTCTCTTAATATACGAGACAAATGATATGAGACAAAAGGACTCAAATAAAGAATATTATTTATCCATCCAAATTTTTTTATAAATTAAGTCTAATTAAATTAAATAATAAAATTTAGAATAATATTAATTTTAATTAATTTTTATATTAAATTAATTAAATTAAACTTAGTTAACAAAAAAGATTTAAATGTATAGCATTATTTTTAGAGTAAATATCTTATTCGATCTCTGACAATTACTTCAAAAGAATAAAGAAGCCCTAAAAAAAACACTCAATCTGGTCCTGATATTTTTTGGGACTGATTAGTCTTGTACAAAAAAAAAACATTAATTTTTTTTTTGTCACAGAGACCTTATTATTTTTTTGAGGTAATTATCAAAGGCCAGATTAAAATTTCTTTTTTATTAAAAGCCTCATTGTCTTTTGAAATATTTGTTAGAGACCGTTTTAGATTTTTTTCCTTATTTTTAAAGAAAATACAAAAGGATTAATTTAGGATTGTCATAATTAACAATAAAAGAAGAATAATTAGAATTGGTAGGACTGAAAGGGCAAATTAAACTTAAACTCGTATTATTTTTGTATGACAAAATTTACAAGAGGTTCTTCTTCTTTGTCACATAGATATTTACAAGTAAGACCCATCACCCCTTAACCATTTTCGTTGATTTAACTCTTTGTGGCTACAATTAAAACACGCACGAATATGGTGGGGGAGCTGGGGTTTATAGTTCACACTTCACAGTGACACTTCTGACGCACGAGCAGTGCCATTGTTGGATCTTGGTTGCCTTAGAAGCTCAATCAGTTTCTCTGCCTGTTTCACGTGCATAAACGAGGAACACACCAACGAACAAACATTAGCTTTCACATTCTTGTTTAATCATATATAATGATATCATTAAAAGTATTTGATTCTCACTATGATTATCTTAATATAAAATGAAAAAATATATATATAATTTATTATAAACAAAGAATAATGGAATAAAACAGTGGGTTGTTTTTGGCAAAATGTTATGTGCACTATACAGAAAAGGACACGATGCAATTGCAAAGTCCACATATATAGCGGTCTTAAAATATTATAGTAGCAAAAAACTCAACCAGGATTGTGTAGAAATGTTCACACTGTAATGCATTCCGATGCAAACAATATCTACATTTTGGTGGTGCGAAGCAAACCATTTTAATTGGCCACTTAGAAACAAAAGAAGAAAGATACTAGTGGGTGGATATCCACTCTGCAAGGGAAGCTGACGTGGCAGTCACATACCATTCCTTCACATTGCTTAATAAAACCTCTATGGTATATCCCTAATGCATCTATGTAATAAATTTTCTGATTGAAAAATAGAAAAATGATAACATATTATATGAATATATTTATTATATAATAACTCAAAAAATAGAAGCTATTAAAATTCTAAAATAATGACTTTTCAAAAATAATTCAACAATTGTCTATAAAGAATAAGATAAAATAAACAAAGAAAGTGCACATACTTTTAAATTGATTAAGTAGATTAATAAATAGTAATGTATTTATTGATTTTTTTTTGTTAGCTTGGAAATAGTAAAAATAACTAGCCATTTAATTTTATAACTTACTAACAATAAAAAAATTCAATTTAAATTAAAATTATCTGTATTTTTATTATCATACCCATATAATACAAAATTTAATGATACTTTATCATGCCATCAAATCAAATAATGGTTCGATTTTTGTACTCTCAAAGTACCTTTGTACTCCTAAGAATTGAACCTCCTCATTTTTTGTTAAAAAAAAAAATAAAAAAATCTTTAGTAAAAAAATCAGACTTTTGTATTTTAATTTAGTTCACAATTTTTATAAAATATCAAAATTTTACAAGGCTAATTTCTTGCATAAAAGAGATAAAGGACCAATTTTTTCTTGCTGACCTTTTCTTTGGCGCGATTGGTGCCAGATTGGGACAAAGCAACCAAAGGAGGGATGGCGCTTTCGTCAAACACAAGCTTTCTGTAAGCCGCACTCTCTTCACAAATCTGCAAAAGTATAACCACGGCGATTTCTTTTTGCCTCTGCGTCCCAACCTCCACTATCTCTACCAGCACTGGAATCCCCCCTTCTGCCACAAACGCAGCCCTTCCCTCCGCTACTGTCACCACTACGCTCGCCACGTAAGCTGACTTGTCTACCATGTCTCCCTCCAAGTCCGCCATCAACTCCACCAGCACCCTCATTATCCCTGCCTTCACTGCCCTTACCTTCCATCATAGTAACAATTACAGTTAGTTAAACATTCCATTACCAATTAGTTACACTCCAATTCAAGTTAGTTACATTCTGTTAAGAAATAGTTAGTTATAATATCTGCTAGATCTTATATATTATTTCCATCTCAAAAATTGAAATCGCTTAAACATTTTTCTTAAAAATTTAGACACATGAATAATTGCAAATTGAATTGGACGATTATTCCAGTAATTTCACATATGGTACCTTGTTATCTTTAGTAGAACAGAGCGAGTACAGGGCAGTTGACGCGTCCTTCTTTCCGCGGACACTTCCGGTTTCTAGAAGCTTTACAAGCGGCGGAATCGCGCCGGCCCTTCCTATTGCCGGCTTATAAGCATCCACCTGCGACAGTCGGAGAAGCGCGCACGCAGCGTTCTCCTTTGCTGTTGAATTTCCTGAGCTCAGCACCCGAACCAGAGATCGAATCGCCCCGGCAGAAGCGATGGCATCTTTGTTCTCGTCACATAGGGATAAGTTGAGGATAGCTGTGACGCCGTACTCCTGAAGTTGAAGGTCTTGCGACGAAATAAGCGAAATTAACGGTTTGATCGCTCCAGCTTCAGCGATTCTAATTCGATTTTCCGGCTTATTCTTCGCAAGGAGACGGATCTCCATGGCGGCTTGTTTTTGCTCATTGACGGAATCAGAGCCCAGATCAGACACAAGCTGTCGGATTAATTCGTCGGAGTTGTCGGTGGCACAGGCAAGCAGGAGGCGGCGAGTCTGGGAAGAGGCAGCAGAGAATTCACCGGATCTATCGCTATTGCAATCACTGAAGGCGGAGGAAGAGGACTCCTCGTTGATGGTGAGATGGCTTATGCTGCGCCCCAAATAAGAGTAGTTTGTCGTGCTCTCGGTTCCCATGGTGCTGTTATGCACCGATTTTCGGGTAATGAGTATAATCGATTAGGTTGGACCAGGGGATTTAGAGTTATTGAATTTTCTTTTAAATTGATTTGTTTTGTGATAGAATAAAAAGAAGAGCAAGAGAGAAAGCTACAAATATATGAGAGGCCAACGTATGGAGATTTTACAAGTGTAAGGAAGTATTTGAGCGAGAGGATAACACGTGTGCATATTGAATATTCGGGGAGAGACTAAATTTCAATGCAAGCAAGCACGTGGGAGGGTCTTAAATGTGCTCGTAAAAGGATCACTGTTCTATGAGCTGTGTTTTCTATTTTTAGTATTCTGATATTTGTGATTTTTTTGTTTTATTATAATATAATTTTTAATACTCATTTTATTTTTTTTATCAATTTTTTTATATATGTTTTTTGTTCATATTATAAATATTATTTTTTAAGAGTTTTTTTTAATGTTTTCTAATGTACTATTATTTTTTACAGAATTTTTAGTATTTATTGTTTATACAAATTTTGTAGTCTCTTTTATTAACACAATTTTTTTATATAAACTTTTTTGTATAATTTTTATTTTTCGTTGTATAATTTTTATCGTAGATTCTTGAATTAGAGTGTATTTTATTTAATATTATTAATTTTTTTTATAATATCAACTATTGATTCAATTAAAAAAATTAAATTAAATAAAAAAAATACTAAAAAAAATCTCAAAGATTTTTTTGAATTTGTTTGATAATATAAAAAGTTAAAAGAGAAAGCTATACACACCAGAGAGCAAGAAATGTATTTTCTTAAATTTTTTATTTTAAAAAATAAAATGTGATCACTGTTAATTTTATAAATAAAATTAAAAAAATATATCAAAAAAATCAAACGTTAAAGCTCACACCTAAATTTTTTGATTGAACAAAATTTTTGAGAAGATCAATTTCACAAATGCAAAAGTGTTTAGATACCTGTGCCTAATTGAATATTCTGTAATTAAATTACAATCCAAGCAAAGGTCTTAAGAAATATCATCCTTTTAATAGAGTGTGTTTTCTCTCTTCAATACTCTAGTATTTGTTTTTTTTCGTGATCTTTTAATTTTTTTTATATAATAGTTTTAGTATTCTCTATTAAGTTTTAATTACTTTTATCAATTTTTTTTTCATATTATAGATATTATGTTTTTAGAGCTTTTTTTTTAATGTTCTCTAATGTATTGTTATTCCTTTTACGGAATTTTTGGTACTTATTGAGTTATTGTTCATACAATTTTTTTAATCTTTATTATTGATTCAATTAGAAAAATCAAATTAAATAAAAAAAGTATATTTAATTTTTTTCTATTTTTTCCATTAAATTATATATATTATACTAACTAACTTGAATTAGTTGAGTAGCCAGTAAAATTTAAATTTCACCTTTTATATATACAATAATTTATTGGTCAACAATAAATTCTTAAATAAAGTTAAATTCGTAACGAATTTGTCTTTATCAAGTGAAATGATGAATAACAAAAAAAAAAGTTAATAATTGATGGTAAAATGATACTTGTATCCTTTGAGTTTTAATTTTACAAATAAAAAGAAAAGACATTTTTAAAAATATTTTTATTTTATTTTTTAGATTTCAATCAAATTAATTTTATATATTTCAACATTATTCATGGTTCAATGACACTAGATAAAGTTTTATTTTATTACTTGTGAATCTCTCTATCTTAACTTACCAACAACTAGATTTTTTATTTATCACCTTTTCAAATTTCAATAGACTCATTTGTTAGGAATTTTCATTTAACACCTCCACCTCACAAGGCAAAATTGGTCAACCATTAAAGTATCCACATTCTTCTTATGGTTGAATTTTTCTTATACAAAAATCAAAAAATGAAAAATAATAAATAGAGACATATATTTTCTATTTTAGAAAATACAAAAATACAATAACTTCGTATACATAAATAAATAAATATTTTAATTTATTATTCATGTATTTTTGTGTTAAAAATAAAAATAGGAATATAGAATTATTCTCCATCACACGTGCACATACATAAATTCCATTAAATCCTAAGTGTATCTGTGTATGTAACAGTTAACCACTTTGAATATATTTTTTGAAATATTTTATGTTCTATTAATTCCTAACAATAAAATATGGCAGGGCTGTGATAGAGTGACAGTGATATTGATTTCTCTTACCCGTTTATATAGTTGACATACATGGCCAAGTCTTTTTCTTTTCTTTTTTTTTTTTTTGCTAAAATAGCTTTAGAATAACGAAATATTGATAAATGAAAATTTAATATGAGCATGGTAAATAATTTAGAGTTTAACTCGGAGTAAAATATATAATTATTTCACATCTTATAGTTTTATATTAATCAGTTAAAGAAAATAACTGACGGACACCCTTCCTTGAACAATCATGGAAGTAATATTCAGTGTTATGGTTCAAGCTATGACTTTGACTCTAACCAAGCCAAAGGTAATGACTGCATTATTGTACTTTGAAACTGGTGGAGTGGAACCATTGAATTTATGTAATATTTGTTCCGAAAAGTGTGTATTGTTCTCTTGTTAATAGAATCTAAACTCTAAAGTGAAAACTAGTTTACTCCTTGTTTAACTTGATTTAGGGCCTAAGAGGTTACCAAAGATGGTTTCTTCAGGAGAAGTAGAAGAAGATAGGATATAAAGAGTAAGAAGAGGATCAGGTTCTTTGGGTAGTCATGACATTTTTTTTCATTAATTTTTGAATGAGAAAAACTCCACACATAACATAATTTATTTATTTATTTATTTTTTTTAGTCACCAAAAAAAAATTTATTATTTTTTTTGCTAACATCTTTAATTATTAGTCTAATTTTTTTAGTTTAGTAATCTAACGATATATTTTTAGCCTATATTTTTGTTCTAGCTCATAAGTCCGGACATGAGCGGCCGATCCGACGGGTCGTTCGACCCGAACTAAGAGGTGACCCGCCTTCATCTCCTCATCCACTTAGAATTTAGACAGCTAGTAGAAACTTTTAAAAAGGTGAGTCTAGCTGTAAGGGCCTATCCGAGTACGGACTATATATAAGAGGAGAGGGACCTATCCCTTCCCCGCAGGTACGTCACCTATTTTAATCCTAAACGCCGCATTTTGTATGGATACTAACTTAAACATCGAAGTCCTTGCAGGTGGTCACACCACATTGTCCCTCCATAGATCCGAGCAAGCATCCTCTCCCGACACTATAACTCGCGCTCAGGCCCCAATCTTTTCAAATTTCTGCTCCACCAACAAACCAACCCGAGCCGTCGAACATCATAACAGACAAACATTTTTTAAATAATATTTACTAACTGTTAATAAAAAATAATAAATTATACTAATCTTCTAATATATTTTTTTTGAATTAGTTTTTTTGTGTACAAAAGTTTTCATAATAATTAAGGTTACAGTAATCTATTAACTCTTGCCAAATGTCACTTAACATGGATCATCAACAATAATAATAAAACTTTATTTCATTAAATAGAATTGACTATATAAATTAAATAATATTATTAAATTTTATTATATATTATGTCTACAATAAAACTGTACATGTAATTTTTTTTTTGTGAGTGCAATATAATTACGATAGTTGTCGTAAAATATGACAACCCTATAACACACCTATGTATATATGTTGCAATAATTTAGAATTGCTGGTAATTTAATTACAATTTCCTATAAGCTAGCCACAAAAGAACAAAATATATTCACTTGAAAATTAAAAAGAATAGAAAAGGAATTGTTTTATATTTTCCTCATGGACAATAAGGAATAAGATTGATTCATGATCGTAAAAGTTGGATAAGAAAGTTACTCTCGTTAGTTATCCATTTTCAATAATCGCTTATTCGAGATAAGATTTTGATAAGATATTGTGGTCACTTATTTTCATAGAGACCATACTTGTTCATCCATCTATGTAATATCTTTATATGAACCTTCCTCGTATTCGAATGTGAACCTATATCATTATTAAATTGAATTGAATGCGAAGAAGTGTGATAAGCTAAGAGTTAAGACAAAACTCTTCTATTACAACTTAACTTTTGAAGTTAAGTTATAGCAACTCAATTCATATGTTTTCTAATACAATTTTTATTTGAATATATATGTTAAATCTTAAGTGTACTATACCAATTTTTTAATATAATAGATAAATTAATACTAAAAAAATATAAAAAATTAGGTCAAATTTTTAGAATGTAAAATTTTTTTTACGACAATCCCTCAGTCTAGCAAATTAAAGATATTTTTTCACGAATCTAAATTCTATTTAAAAGTTTGTCGTTAGTCAATGAATTATTGTGTATACAAGATGGTAGAATTTAAACTCCTTAATACTTATTTAAGCAGACGAATAATTTAATCACTCGACTAATTTAAATTAGTTTCTTACGATGCAATAAACTCACATTCCATCATACATATCTATAGAAATATCTCACAAACTAAACTATCTCACTTATTTACATATTGAAATGGTATTGAGACGCCATCAAAGTACAATATTAAATAAAATTAAAGGGTGATCACAAAGGAAAATCAGAATGAGAACATCACACACCTTTTGTAATATTAAAATGGAAATTATAAAATTCCCATATATTATAAGAAAATAAAATAAAAAATTGTCAATAGTTGCATTAATTAATTTATCAAATGTCATCAGGAGAATTATTCCTATTACTACATAAATAAATAATATTCCTATATATTATACAAATAGTGACATAGCAACAAAAAGTCCACACTTATTAGCTTAATCAAAAAATAGCTTTACATTATTATTTCTGCTTCATTCACTTAATTTTTTCAATAAGCTAAGATACTCATGAAAGAGAATTAGATAGAAAGTTAGTTGTTTGGTCGCATCAACTAATGATAAATGTTTAAGCCATTTGCAGCAGTGTTTGTATTCATGAACCACATGCGTTGACTATTTGTTAGCCGGAGCCCAAAAAGTAGAAAAATCACATCTTTATAATAAAATATTGCTGAAAAAATATATTTATTATTTTATTATATGAGAATTTTAAAATAAAAATGATATTTATAATAATAATGATTTGAATACATATACGAACTCGGAATTAGAAAGTTAAAGTTAAATACATTTAAAAACTTATGTATAATAGTGTATTGATTTAATTATATATTTAAATATTTATTATTTTATATTTTAATATATATTTTATATAAATAATTAATTTAATGATTATTTTTAGTATCTACGTAATATACGTAACATAATTAATAATATAATGTGATTATAATCATTATTATCATGTAAGTGTGTATATGTGTTGTTGTAAACACACGCTATCATATATTGATCTTCACACATAATTTTTATCTTTTTTGTGAGGAGACTCACTTAGATAAAGACTCTTAAAACGTTTTTTTTTTAAATATTTTTAAATAATTAAAATTTAATACCTATAATTAATTAAACTATATTATTTTTATCAAAGTTAAATCAGATAAATTAATTTAACAAAAAAATCAATAAACTATACCTTAAATTGATCTAAATTAATATTTTTTATAAAAAAATTACAATATTTCTATTATAAAAAATGATATATATATATATATATATATATATATATCTCCTAAATTCTAACCCTTTTTTTTTATGTCGTTATAAGGTTATAATTTAGGATTTTTAAAATTAAAAAAATATATAATAAAAACATTTTAGTCATTTTCTATAATAAAATTATTGTAGTCATTTTCTATAAAAAAGAATATTAATTTAAATTGGTTCAAGGTTTGATTTATTGATTTTTTGATCAAATCAATTTGTCTGATCTAATTTTGATAAAAATAATATAATTTAATCAATTATATCTATTAAATTTTAATTAATAACAAATATCTTTAAAAAAGACATTTTAACCATCTATATTAAAATATTTTCCTTTTGTGAGACTTAACTAATAACTACAACCATGCCAAAATTATGGGCAGCAAACTAAGATCTCAGCCACCAAAATTGACCACTTGATTATCACTTAGAATCCAAATTGATACATATTTGACATGTGTAATTAAGGTGGGAAAAAATGTCACTTAAACATGTAATAATTACTGTCTGTAAACACCATTTCATAATGGGAAATTTATTGCGGACTCACTAGCACATAAATTAATATAATCCAACAATTACTGTTCCCTGTTATTATTATGAATGAATTGATTTCTAAGTTAGAGCAAAGGTGACGAAAAATTGGTCTTTAATTTTTGACATGTGATCCATGTAGATTTGCACCTTGTGTAAAACGTGGAACTTCAGAGAAAAAGGAAAAATGTGCGTATATAATTATACAAAAATGTTTGATAATTAAAATAAATTAATTAAAAATAATCAAAATTTATTTTATTTATTATTTATTAATATTATAATAATTAATAAATATTAAATAAGACAAGTTCTGTTTTTTTTTTTAACATCATTATGTTTTTTTTTTATAAGATAAATATATATATGTTGGTATAGTGTATGTGTGAACTATAAAGCCACTTGAGTGCTTCCAAAGAACTTAAATTTTGGATGATTCTTTAACTTCATTTCACACACGATTTGACAGTAGAAGGGATCGTCTTCTAAGTGCAAAATTTGTCTTTTCATATTTAACTTCAGATGCAACTTTTGAAGGGTTTTTTTCGAGTGAACATACAATTAGATTCTTATTCATTCACAAAAAGGAAAATGTGATTCTTAACAAGACAAAATGGACAATACAGTTCATCATATTGTAATTTTGAGACAATGCAAACTTTAATTTGTTAAAAAGACTATCAAATACTAATAAAAATTAATCTTGTAGCAATTTTATTTATAATATATGTGGAGGATTGTTTTAAACTTCTCTCACAAAATTCTATATAGTAAAAAAGCTAACTACAATCACTATTCTCTTTTGAGAAAAATCCAAAATAACCCCTGACAATTACTTCGAAAAACAACGAGAGCCTTGACAAAAAAAACTCCAATCTGGCCATTGACAATTACCTCGAAAGGACAATGAGGCCCTTGTGCCAAAAAAAATCAATGTTATTTTTTTTGGTACAGGGACTAATTAATCCCAAAAAAAACATCAGGAGCGGGATTGAATTTTTTTTTTGGGCCTCATTGTCCTTTCGAAATAATTGTTAGGGATCGGATGGGATATTTACTTTTTTTTTTCATTTTTTGCTCATACTATATATATATATATATATATATATTTTAAAAGTCTTCGTACTACTCTTATTTTTCTTCTTACAGTAGTATTTCTGACAATAGTTCTTCTTTATCGGATTACCAGCGGTGAATGAATTTAAAAAAAAAAATTGTGTTAGAATTTGACAAAATTTTTAACTGAAGAATTGTGTGGTTTCAAAATAATAAAATTGTGAGTTATGTCATCTATATTTTATTAAAAATTTCGTTATCTTTTATGTGAATGAACAGATATGATTTTTAATATTTACTTATTTTTCTTCTAATTAATCAATTATATAGTGGTCAATTTATATTATGAAGTAACATACAAGAACTTTTCTTATTAATTTCTACTTTCTATGAGAGCCAAATTTAAAATATTTATTAAAAGTCAATAGAATTAGGCATTATATTATTAAAGTTAATTGAATGGAACCTTTAAAACCTATATCCCTTCAAATTTAGCCTACTTAATTTCAAAGCTCAAGGAATGTTCGTTGTTTTTTAATTTATTTATTTATTTATTATTTTTGTTTTTTTTTTTTTTAATTATACCACAATGGACAATTTGTTATAGTTTTATTCAATTTTCATTTAGGTCTCTATAATTAAAAAATTTTAATCAAATCCATATATCGAATAAAATTGTGTTTTTAAGTCCTTGAAACAGCCTAATTTAATGTTACAAAAAGTTCTGAACTTTTTTTAGAATTTAATAGATTTAACAAAAAACCTTACAACAATAAATTGCTTTAGGAATTGGTTACAAAGTTTTAAACCTTTTTTATTAGAATTTGACAGTAATAACTATTATGGTAGTCGTTATTCTTTGTGCAACTATGAAAGTTATGAAAATTCTTTATTTATTTATATTATGTGAACATTTTTTTGCAGACTAGGTAGTATTCTGACTAAAATTGAAAGGTGAATTCACTACATGAAAAAAAAAAAAAAAGCAGGTAAAAAATTTGCTGAAGACAAAAAAAACTTCTTTTTTTTTTGTATAATAACATTTATCTTCATATAATTTTCAATAATTTGCAGAACTTTGGTCTTTCTTTTCCTCAATTTTTTGGTGCTCTAGATCGGTATATCAACATTATGGATAATTTTTTATTTTATTTTGGGATTAATGTGATGGAAATGACATCCAATTCGGAGTCTTTTTAGAAGCTTCTTTTGAAAAAGGCCGTTTTCGTCAACAATAATAAAACGAGAGTTTGATGTCGCAGTCACCGTAACTGTCCGCGCGCTCGCTCTGAGAAGCGACAGCCTGAAGTGGCACAGAGAGCTTCTGAATTGCATGCGCAAGAGGTCATCAAAGAACTTGAAAACACCACAAGTATATTCACCATGAATCATTAAAACTTAAACTATAATCATAATATGCAAATGCCTGTTTTAATCTGGAGTAACTCGTTTTTTTTCTATTGTCCTTCAATATGAATGAGCTATGCATGTTGATTTTGGTTGAAGAATATATTAAGTTGTTAATTTTCATTAGAGAGTAATTAAGTCCACATTCAGTTATAGTCATGCCTTGAATTTTTGAAATTGTGTTGATGCCATTGTACCTGAAAACTTCAACCTGGTTCCTAGTTTCAAATCCTGTTTTGGTTGGAGAGAAGGGGTAGATTTTAGGATTCGCGTCAGAAATTGAATGCAACTTTGCTTGTCTCTTATGAGCAAAGGTAACATTTGATTTTTATTGCAGAAGTGTTTGAACTGCACATAAAAGAGTTACGTGCAATGCAAGAAAAAATTGCAAGGCGTGATAATGATATTAAACTCTTGGAAGTTATTATTCAAACGCTTGGAAAGAATCTATTTTCACATCTATCTAAAAGTCAGGGTGCTTCGTACTCCTTTTTCCTTCTTTCCTTGTTCATTATTTTTGTTAAAATTGCCATGTAAATTGAATCATACTACTATGTAAATTGTGAAGATTGATTTTCAATACTAAAATATTATATATTATGTTTAATATTTTATTTATGAGTTACCTAATATTTTGTTTATGGGTTATGATTTTTTGTTATTGTGGAATTTTAAACAAAAAATTGTTTGTTTAATATAGTAAAAGTCTTTTTAAACGATAAAAAATGTCACTTTTGTCCGATAAAAAAGGGAGGTTTTAAACTACCATTTTTAAACAATAAATAAGGCCGTTTTAAACAACATGAAACCACATTTTAACCAACCAATAAAAAAAGCCGTTTTATTTGAAAATAATGACGGTTTGAAACTGCCGTTTTAACCAATTAAAAAGCGCCGTTTTATCTAAAAATAACGGCGATTTGAATTGCCGTTTTAACCTAACTCAAAAACCACAATTTTAATTAAGTAATTGTGGCAGTTTTTCGAAAACCGCCGTAATAACCAAATGGCGCTTCAAATTATGGCGATTTTTTTTAGCGGCCGTTCAAGATAATAATAATGGTTCAAACCGCCGTAATTACCAAGTTTTTTTTGTAGTGAGAATACAGTAGTAGCCAATGAGAAGAAAGATAATTAAACTTATATTAAGTGTAATTTTATAAAATTGCTTTTATTTTCTTATAACCTTAATATTTTCGATTTTTTTAAATCACAAGAAAAGTGAAATCATACACCTATTTGATAACATCGGGAGAATATTTTAATTTACACGGATCTGTCATGTTTGTATTCAAATTTGAAAACCTACATAGACTTGTCTTGACTTTCCTAATAACAGTGCAACATAGTTTATGTAACCCTAAGCTTTTGAACTTTGTCAAAGAAAGAAGAATGGATCAAATCAAATACCGTGTTTACTCTCTAGCAGAAAATGGAAATTTGAAAATGCCATTTAGCTTCTCAATCGCCTTCAAAAAATTAAAGTAGATACTATCTAAATACACATCAAATAATGTAGTGATTAAAAACTCCACATAAATATATTGACTTATCTCACTTTTACTTTTTCTTTTTTCATTCATTATCAAATCGATTAACCTTTTGCTAAAGCGGTAAGTGGTTGAAATAATAATGTATATAATAAGTTAGGAAATTTTTTAAATATACCCAAACACCAATATTCCAATAATTTTAATGGTTGATTTTAATTAATATATATTATATATATTTTTTATAATTAAAATCAATCATTAAAATTATTAAAATCCGATATATCTGGTACACTTAGAATTCTTCTAATAAATTATACAATCTATATATATATATGGCTGCTCTTATTTAAAAAAAAAAAAATAAAAAAAAATAGAACTTTGATTATTTATTTGAATGATATGTATGTGTTTGCTTTGATATTAATCTTAGTCTGCAAAGGTCAAAACATCTTTATCAGATTTGGATGAATAAACGCTGAGAAATAATTAAACAAGAATTTGTCACTAAAACACAAATAAAATAATTTTTTTCCGCTCAAAAATAAAAAACAAAGCACAAGGAATCATTAACCGAGTTCGAAGCCTTTTTTTTTTTGCGTGTATCCAATAACAACCCAAAATCATAGTGTTATATTTTTTTTTTCCCAAGCCAATGTTTTTACCTAATTATTTTTAGACTACTATTGAACCGATCCCTAGCTCGAATCATGGGCCAGCCCACAAAAATTTTGGTTTGGAAAAAACAAAAATAAAGAATACTTGGGTTGGTCGAGTGGTCAGCTCACTCGTCCGTTTAAGTAAGTGTCGGAGGTTCGAATCTCGCCTTGTGCATGCAGTAACCCATTGGCGAATGGCAGACCCTTAAATGGAGCTCAGATCCGCGACGGATTAGTCCTTGACCTGTCGGGTTGAGAAATACCGTAAGCAACAAAAAAAAATAAATACTATTACTTAATTACTAAATGTTTCATAAAAAAAAAAAACCGAGAGCTAGAATTTATTCAAAGATCAATATATATAAAATATCCGATTCTTAAGTAGCTAGGGCAAGCATTCGATACCCACCTAAAAAGGAGTTTAAATTATATCTAATAACTAAAAACTACTTTTATTGAAATAAAATAGCTTATGGAATTTCGGTTATCATAATTTGAAGATAAAAGAGAACATGATTCTGTCAAATTGCAATAAGAGGTACGGTCTTTATAAATTATGTATGTTTATATATCCACCATGCTCCATTACTTCAAACAGGTTATTTCTTTTTTAATTTCTTTATGAAGTCATTGGTCGTCTGATTAATCTTTTATAACTAAAACACATTTTTTAATTAATGGCAAAAGTTAATGGACAAATATAGAACAACAAGAACTACTATAATTTCTCCAACAAGAAAAAGGTTGATTCTTATAAACTGATAAATTAATGATTTTAAAGAAAGTTGACAAGTTCGTAGTTTAATATTTACTCCCATTGGAACCCGCTAACAAATAACAATTTTCAACACTTAATGAGTTGTTGATATTAGGTCAAATATAAATTAATCAATTAAAAATTAGATAACAAGTCAAAAACATTGTCCTTTTTCATAGTTTCAAATTGTGGCATCTGAATTTTAATATTTAAGAGTATCATTTGGTTTAGGACTACAACCCCACTGATTTAAAAAAAATTTATTTTAATAAATACATTAGGAATTAAAATTTTACATATTTTTAAAAAAATTTAAGTAATAACTTTAATATGTATCCTTAAAAAAAAAATAATTCCACAAAAAAGATGCTGAACCCAAATGAATAGTGACATTGAATAGATTTGGATATTTAGAAAAGGATTATTATAATGCAGTGAACTTAACAACTTTTCAGTCAAATTGCACTCATTTTCCCACTTTCTAAAAAGTCCCACACAAGTCTTCAAAAGAGTTATGAAACATAAATTTGGTGATTGAAACTTCTATGGAACTATTTTGCTATAAAAATATTGACATTTGATTTTATTGAATTTATGACGACACTTGCTGTTTTATATATAAAAAACTAAAATTCATTTCAAAGTATTCTGCTCTTATATTCATCTTCTAAACTAGCTTAAAATAAATTTGAATCAACATAAAATATTAAATTAATGTTCCACAACTTTTTAACACCAAGGGTGAACTAATTTCATATATATTTTAGGTTTTAAATTGCTTTTCTTTTTGTGCTAATTGAACCATTAGCATTCTAATCTGATTATCAAGAACTCAACCTGGATAAAATCTGATAAAAAAAATATCTTAATTATTATTAGAAAGATTAAAATACTAAAATTAACCATAAAAAAATTAAATGTTGTTAAAATTGACTATAAAAAATTTAAAATTAAGTTGTACCGATAAAAGATCATTTAAAATTTTGGTATTTTAGTCTTATTAGAAAATAGAAATCTTTTTTTTTTTTTTAACCGTATCCTTCAATACGGCAAGCTAAATACTAATCCGTTGCGAATCGGAACTTCGTTTAAGGGTATGCCATTGACCAATTGATTACTGTATACACAAGGCAGAATTTAAACTCTCGATGACGATGTTTATTTAAGCGGACTAATCAGCTAACCATTAGACCAACTCAACTTGGTTAATAAAAACTTAATTAATTAACTCTTTTTTTTGTCCATAATATGTCGATATTTTCTAACTCGACAGATTAATAATTAATTGTTACGATTTATCACTAAATAATAAATTATTGTATGTACAAACCGAAATTCCAACCGGACACTTATTGAAGCCAACAAATGAACCAATTAATGGAGTCATATTCCTTTGTAATGCTCTACTTGAAAAAAAAATGTTGGTGAGAATTAAAAATTGAAGACATAAAAGTGGACCAGGCCCACGAATAATTATGTGGGCCAATGATATTACAAGATCCTATTGAGGAGAAATTGAAGAACAAAATACTTATTTGTGGCAATAGCCGAGCAACAAAATGAGTGATGCCCAAGTGGATAAGCCATTTGGAAATTCCGTACATCAGTCCCATCAAATAATTGAACTAAAACCCACTTCTCTTTCTATTCTTTTTCTTGCCTCGCCCTTTCAAGCTCATCATATTTTCTTTTAATTGTAGATTTTCAATTTGAGATGTAATGAATAAAAACCTGTGCGTTTTATAACGGAATTTTATTAGTATGACTTATGGAAAGTATACAATAAGAATAATGTTAGAGAACCAATCTTTTCAATTAATATTAGTCAACTTCTTGAAAGTTATTTTATTTATATTAAATTTTAAATTTTAAATCATAAGTTTTTAATTTTACATTTTAATTTATAAATTTTGAACTCTAAAATTAATTAATATTAATCAATTAAAAATTAATTATTTATAATTTCTCATAAAATGATGCATTTTCCTTCATCTAACTAGCCAGCAATAAAATTTAAGAATTTAAATAGATATTCAAGTAGGGGTTGACAAATTTAATTGTACTAAGGATAAGCACAAAAATTTAAAAGTAGTTTTTCAAGATTTAAACTTTTGACATCATAAATAGAATTTGTCTAAAATTAATCTTATTATCATTAAATTAACTCGTTTTTTATTTTGGCTTCATTATTCATGTATTGAAATTATATAATTTATTTTTTTATTATGGGATAGAAATACTAATAATTTAACTGAGAGTTCAAATATAAAATGTCATATGAAAGTAACTCACTTCTTATAATTTGTTTAGATGAAATATAAGACTTAATTCATATTATTTTATTGTTAACGTACGTGATCTCAAATCAATTCATTTACAAATGCAAAATTGAATATCATTTCACTATTATTTTTTTAATTGAATTCAATTTTTATAGATCAAAATTATCCATTTCCTATGCTAAGCAATATTCTTACAAAATTAAGACAAATTCATCAACAAAGACAATCCCATGACCCTGGAGCATAGTGAACCAAACACAAATATTGAGGAAGTTAAAAAAAAAACTATATTCATATATATTATTTAAATAAAACATATTAAAATATAAAATATGTATTAAACTTATATAAAAAATAAGATATAATAACTGACTTAACGAAAAAGAAAAAAACATTAATGTATTAATATATAATTTTTTGGGTAATTTATATTAATAAATTAATTGAAGATTAATTTTATACAAATATGAATAAAAGTTGATTACGCATTTGTCTTAAATAGATTTATCCAAATCGAATCAGGTAAGCGCAATTTAAAAAAAATAAAAAAGAGTTCAAACGTTTATTATGCATAATTTGATTATGAAAAAAAGAATATTTTATTGTAAAAAGAGAATGAATATATTTAAAAAAAAAATGTTTATATTATTTTTTATTTTTTTTATATATTTTGTTACTGTAGTAAATTAAATTAAACTTATTCGATTCAATATCTATATCTTATACAAGTAATGATTAGATTTATCAAGAGATTTAACTCGGATATAAAAATGATCCAATGTTTCTCCAGTTTACATGAAATTAATTTCTACTAAATTTATTGATATAAATTATCCTAATCTTTTACTAAAAAAAAAGGAGACTGTGCATCACATGCCAATCACGTGCATATATTAGATTCTTATCCTTTCAACTAAAAGTCACAAGAACAAAAAAATCAATTATGGTCTAAATTTATTATCTTCATGTAATTAAAAATTGTCAAATAATATTTTTAGTCCACTATATTTTCTACTATAAACGGTATATTAACAGAACTACACGTAATTTTCACCCTTAATTAATCCCCACAATAAGACCCTCCCAAACAAAGATCCATACGTTATTTGCCACGTGTCCACACCCAAACCTCTTGTCTTTTCTTCTTTTTCTGCCTAGCTAGTACCTACGTCTTTTAACTACCACATCAGCGTTTTCCTCACTCTACACTGTTAAATCAAAACTAAACCAACAACCTTCACGCGCGTACTTGTACTTCACGCGCCGCCGCTAAGGAGAATTGAGAGCTATATCCAGCTGTCGAGCAAGGTAGGAAGGAGCACTGAGGTGAGGGAGGTGCCCCTCGGTGTCGAGCCAAACCACCATGCTAGGTCCACCAAGGTGCTCCTCCATGTACGTGGCCACCGTCGCCGGAACCGAGTGGTCCCTCGCCGTCTGCATGATGCAACAGGGGACCTTCACCAAACCTAGGATACCCCGAAGGTCGCTGTTGAACACCGTCCTCGATACGAAAAGCGTTATGTCCGGCCTCATGTTGAAGAGTGTTCTAGAAAATTCCCTAACTGCCTCCGGCACATCCGCCCCCACTGCCAGCGGCGCGAAACCACACACCCACGCCTCGTAGTTGGCCTCCATTGCCGAAAACACCTGCTCAATTTCACCTTGCTCAAATCCTCCATGGTAATCCTTGTCGTTCAAGAACCTTCGCAAAATATAAAATAAAATAAAATTCAGTCAAATAGATTATCAGAAAATCAAAATCCGTTCGACAACATCTCAATAATTATATCTCTCATTCCAGATTATTAGATTATAAATGTCAAAAACTTATTTTTTCAAAACTTAAACTTATTTCTATTCATAATAATGTTGTACAATGGCATTAAAATTACCCAGCATAAATTCATAATGTAAGAATTTAAGTTTAACTAATTACATTAACATTTCAATGATGACTTCTAGAAACATTATTATAACCACCATGTACCATTATCTGATAATGATTAAATTTTTTAAATAAGTAATTTTGAGAAATGAATTTGTTGAAAGAGGGAAACTAATAATCAATTAAAGAAAAAAGAATTTATAACTTGCAGTTGCCAGCTGGATACTAAAATATAATTGAGAGATTGATTGAGGGTTACCGAGGGGAGGCGCCGATGAGGATGAGCTTGGAGAAGAGTTCGGGGCGGCGGATGGAAGCAAGCATTCCGATCATGGCGGAGATGGAGTGACCGACATAGGCACAGCGAGTAACGCGGAGAGCGTCAAGGATTCCGATGAGGTCATCGACGTAGGCGTCAAGGGAGGTGTAACGGCGGTAATCGAAGTAGTCCGGATTGACGCTGCCGGCGCACACGAGGTCGTAGAGGATGACGCTGTAGCGGCGGGTGAAGTAAGGGAGGACGCGCTGCCAGGCGGATTGGTCGGTGCCGAAACCGTGGGCCAAGACAAGGTACTTGTCGCCGGAACCTTCTACGCGCACATTCAGCGCGTCTAAGATTGAGGTTCCCATCTTGAGAGAGAGAGAGTGATTTGGTTTTGAAGGTTTGGAGTTATATGTGAACTAAATATTAGGAACAGTGAATTTTTAGTTACCCCTTGCTTTTGGACTTTTTGCTTGGTTCTCAAAGAGACTGTGATCTGGTTAGGTAGTATTTATAACTGGCTGCCACAATGAGTGTTACCATCAGATCCATCTCTATGCTTCTTCTGCTGTTTTTGGTTTAAAAGAGTCAATCAACCAATAGTTAATAGTTTATTTTAGTTAATATATATTATAGGAAATATTTTAAGTGCACCGGGAGTACCGGTGCACCAGTTGTTTTAACTGTTGACCTGAATTATAAAAAATATATATAATATATATTAATTGAAATCAACTATTAAAACAACTGGTGCACCGGTACTCTCGGTGCACTTAAAATATTTTTTATATTATATATATTTTTTATAATTCAAATTAACGTTTAAAATAATTGAAATATTGGTACTCTTGGTGCACTTAAAATGTTTTCAATAAGTTTATCTTAACACTTCTTTTAAACTTGAAAATGTTCATTCATATTTTTTTTTTTTTTTTTATTCTTTTTACTAGATCACCGAATTAGATGTAGGTTTGGATTGACATTTGCTAAATTAAAATTTAAATAAATTTAGTTTTACAAAATTAATTTCAAATAAAAGTAAGTTTGTAGTAATATAATTTATATTTGTTAACTCTATATAAATTGATTTTGATAAAATGAATATTATTTAGATAATAGTAGTTAAAATTATATTTAGATAAATAATTATTAACAAAGACATAATATTAAATTATAATACTATTTTTTAAGTATGTTTAATTTTTTATATTTTTAATATATTTTTATATAATATTTTTTTAATATTTTTTGTATTCTTTTTTTAATATACTACAATTTTTTTATTATTATTATTATTTGTGGTTAATTTTTTATTTAATTTGTTTTATCTAATAGAATTAACCATTTATATTATGCTTGTAAAAATGATTTTTTTTTGTATTATCCTATCTTTTTTTAGGTATATACATAACAACGTTAGTTTTGTTTATTTTTTTTAATACTTTTTGCAAGGTCTTTTTATAGTACGCTTCCTATTCTTGTTTTTAGTACTATTTTAAAAAATTATAATAATGAAGCGTACACAAACATTATAATAACAAATTTTATAAAACCAAACTAAAATAGAATTACAAAAGTAAAATCTATATTTTTTATAATTTTTTTAGTATTTTTTTATTTAATACTATTTTAAATTATAATTTTTTATTACTTATAATTTTATTATTATGTTATGATTAATTTTTTATTTAATAATATGACAGTGCCTTTGGTGCCTTTGTTAAATCCTAGAAAATATTTTTTTTACATGTATTCCATGTAATTGTACTTTGTGGTCAGATCTACTTTCTCTTGATTCTCAACTGGTTATTTAAATTTAAAATTTTATAAATAATTTTTTATTTTATATATATATATATAATTTAGGAAGGGTTTCAAGTGTACCGGAAACACCGGTGTTCCAGTTGTTTTAACCGTTGAGCTGAATTATAAAAAATATATATAATATATATTAATTGAAATTAAAACAACTAGAATACCAGTGTTCTCGATACACTTGAATTTTTTCTATAATTTAATCTTAGAGAGCGACATGAAAGAAAAATGGCTCCATGACTCCATTCCTGTTCAAGAGTTGCCAAACACTCTCACATGGCAAATTAGTAGGAGAGATGACGACATATTGGCTTGGTTAAAAGAAGTCAAAATAATATGTTTGGTTTAACTTTCCTTTTAAAAAGAATAAAACTTTATAGTTACACATGAATCTACTCTTACATAATATGTTTTAATACATATTAATAATATAATTATAATTAAATAATTTCTAATGTCATATATCTTCAAAATAGTTCCACTTGCTATATGTTTCACATATAAAAAAAAATTCATGGTCTCATTCATTGCGAAAATTAAATACGTAAGTAGTTTGTATAAAAAAATTAACAAGTAACTTTAGATAGTATAATACTAGTACTAGATCATAAAACTCCTTTTAATTTACCTTCGGACTAATGAATTTCATATGATTAACGGAAAGATTAAGCTAATCTCGAAAGCAATGTTAGATTTTAGAGAAAGTTGAAGGGGGTATGACAATAACGATGATGACGACACGTCGACACACCTAATTATCTGTACGGGCAGGCAAGTTCAACGGCAAAATTACTTTTGACTTTGTACACCCACCATTTGCATTCTATTCTTTTTTCTTTTGACTTTCAACATATTGTTACTAGCTAGGGTTTTTCTTAACTTTGGGCTAAATTTTTTGGAGGAATTTTTATTTAAATAAAAATTTTTTTCAACCAAATTGGGTTGGTCTGTAATTAGTTTATTAGCTCGCTTAAACAAGTGTCGAATGATCGAATCTCACTTTGTGCATACAATAATCTATTGGTCAGCTACAAACCCTTAAATAAAGTTCAATATTGCGACGGATTAATCTTTAACCTGTCGAGTTGAGAGATATTGTAAAAAAAAAAAACATAAGAATTATGTTTATGCGTATCATTTATTAATTTCCCAAGTAGTGTTATTTTATAGACATATATTGTAAAATTAAGGTGGAAAATCATATTTTGCAATGCCAATAAAATAGTTAAATTATACAATTTTTAGTCTTTAATCTTTTATTGATATTTATGTTTTAAAACTAACAGTGAATAAATAAATCAATAACTTAAAAAGTAGATTCGAGTTTAAATTTTTATGCCATCTTAGAGAGGACTATAAATTAGAATCAGTTTTCAACATTAAAAGTTTCAGTAATTATATATTAGATTGCAATGAATTAAATTTTTTTTTAATAAATTTTGAAAAATAATTAATTGTTCTATTTTAAATTTATAAATTTGTATAAACATATATTTTTTTTTTGTTTTCAATTAGAACACAAAATATATATTTTTATTCTTATTAATTTTGATTTTTTTATATTTTATTTGAATTTAAATAAGTATTATTTTTATCTATTAAAGTAATTGCACAGAAATTGTTGAAGAACAAAAATTGTACAAATATATATATAGTTGATTTATATCAGCGAAATATGCCGAAAACATTTGCATATAGTCAATCAGATACCCTAATGATAAAAAAACATAAATATCTCAGATTTTAAACAAAAATGTAAATATTAGTTTTTTTTTAATTAAAAAACCTAAGTTTATTTGTCATATAATTATCCGAATATTTATTTATATTGTAATAAAATTTAATTTAATTATGCTATTATATTTAATTTTATAATTAATTTGCATTAAAATTTTTAGATACAAAATTGCTTAATAATAATGTTGCATGTATCTTGATAGAACAAACTCATTTAGTAATCTATTATGAATAAAAGATTAATTGATCTGACGTATATTATATACACACTCAAAACTAAAAAAAAAAAAGCACATTTGATGAAATGTAATATTTTATTGGCGAGAGATTTAGATAAATATATAAGATTAAAAATTTAACCTTAACTGTCGATGATACATTCATAAATATTAATTATACAAACCTAATTTCCTACCAAAAATACCTAAGTTTATAATTTAAAAACTCTAAACGATTTAGGCCGACGGCGGTCCATTTGGTCCACTGACTTAATTAATTTTGTTATATAAATCGATATCTTTACGTGTTGGGCAAGATAAACTTGGTTTGTTAAATATATTAAGAGTGAATAAAGATTCTCTAGAATAAAAAAAAGTCGATAAAGTGATAAAATAAAAAATTAATTATTATTAATTTTATAATTTTTATGGAATATATATTTTATTATTTTGATTAAAGAGTGATTAATTTTTTATTTTATTATTTTATTAATTTTTTTACTTTAAAAAATTTTAATCCATTTAGAACGACATTATATAGTCAATAAATTAAATTTTATTATTTTAAACTAATACTTACTACTTAGCTAACAAACATATTTTCATATATAATATCTAAAAAAATACGAATTGATAAAATATTGAATTCTAAATCTTTAATTTTAAATTTTAATAATATAAAAATACAATGTTATTCGAATTATTCCAATGTATATTTTGGAAGTTAAATTAAAAAATAAAAATATTATTTACACACTAAAATTAGTCACTAAAATTATTTATCAATATATTTATATATAAATACATATATAATTTAATTTATTTTTAATATATATTTATATTTTAACATATATTTTATATCGATAGTTGATTTTAATATGCACGTAATATATTCATTTAAAAAATTATAGTTGTTCTAAGAAGATTAAGGAAATTTATTAGGATAAATTACATTAATAACCTTCTCATCAATTTATTAGGTGACAACAATATTACACATATAGTACCCACTAATTTATAAAGAACATCATTAATATTATATTTTATAAAATACAAAAATGCTATATAGCCTAAATCTGATTAGAGTCACTAGGCGAAGTTAGTATATATAAACACAATTAATTTGTAAATGAAGAGGTGCATAATAATAGCTAATCATATATTTTAAGATTATTTAAATTTTTTATGTTTTTAATGTATAAAAACAATAAATAGCATTAAAAGATTTCATTTTATAGTATATTTAACTTATTTTTTAGGACATATTAGGATAGCAAAACCTAATTTAAATTCATTTAAATTTTTTAAATAAACTTAATGATTTGTCAAAATATTGATGCGAATGATTGTCTAGGATTTAGAAAAGCTATGGTCATTAATTAATCTAAATTAAAAAATTGGAGGAAGACAATCATCCACATAGGATATGAAAGCATACAATGAATTTCATAACACATGGAATGTGACTATTGAAACACATGGACACATAATAAATTAAATGTTGACATTGGTGATAACGCCAATTGAATGGCATTATTATTTATTATAATTTATAAATGATGGCCATCCTCGCATTAATCAAAGTATTGATGGCACTAGAAACTAGAAAACAAACAATATCTCACAAAATTTCTATAAGTTTTCTGTAGTTGGGTGTGGACATTTCAGATATAGAATATTAGAATCTGCATGCACTTCTCTTCAAGATTAGAACAGGGATGATGGGGGGTCAGAGAGTGGAATCTGATTCAATGCAAGTTGCCTTCAAACACCACTCTCTCCTTCACCCCTACATACCTAAGCTAGGGTTTAATTTCACAAGTAAAAGGAGGTCTCTATCTATCACATTTTATAGTTTTTAATTTCATCTTTAATATTCTAATTTAATTTAAACTTATATATATATAAGTATATTTTTTGTCCCTGAAGTTTAGTAAAAATTTTAAAAATATCCTTAAGTTTTATTTTGTTTCAATTTTGTCTTAGAAGTTTTCGATTTGTATCAAATATACCCTTAACGGCTAAATTTTCAAAAAAATTAAGACCAATCTAACAATAATGCATGAAAACCATGCTTGATTTGCTTGTGTTGAGGGTTATTCTTATGAAATTGTTGTTGAATTGGTCTTAAATTTTTTTAAAAATTAGCCGTTCGGGGTATATTTAATGCAAATTGAAAACTTTTAGGACAAAATTGAAACAAAATAAAACTTAGAGGTATTTTTAAAACTTTTGTCAAACTTCATGAATAAAAAATATAATTTATCATATATATATATATATATATATATAAGAATTTAGTTAACATGTGTTTTAAAACAAATGCAAAAAGTACTAATTAAAAAATTTATTATAAAAATTTGTGCAGAATTATTTTTTAAATGTAATTATTATGTATTTATTAAAACAAGATATTTAAATTTTTTTATTAATAGTGATTTTAAGATAGATGGTAGCTAAGCCTTAAATTTAATTATCTATATTTGAATCAAATAATACATTAATGCATGGTCCATTTTTCTTCTCTTTTTTCCGCATCTAAGTTATGGTCTATTTATTCGGAGTAGTTCACTATCTTTAATTAATTTGACAAAGATAGATGTGTGCCTTAATTACTTTCCCATCCTCTGATATCCACCATTGCTCTCTTACCTTGACTATATGATGCTTGAAATTATTATTTTATAGTTAGAAGGCATAAATTAAAAAAATTATGAGAGGCAATGAATTATAGTTTAAATGATATAATCTTTTCATTTTTACTTAAAAGTTTTGGATTTGAGACTCACTTCTAATTATATATATATATATATATATATATATATATATAAGAAAATATTGAGAACTAATATTATTATACGTCAATATTACAACTAATAATACTCGATACAAAGAATAAAAAAAAATTAAAACTCTTAAGAATAAGAATATTCAAAATTTAAATTAAAAAAATATTTAAAATTTAAACTCAACCCAAATTTATTTTTAATTAATTTCGTACAAAATTTGTTTAACAACTTATTATAGAATTGATTGTGAAATTGACCATTATAATATTGATTCTATAATATTATTCAGAAATAACTTGTCAATTTATCATGTTTAACTAGAAAAGGGCGGCACCTTATCCTTAATTATATTACTACAAGTATTAATAAAAAATGCATTTATATTATAATATGCTTCACTTGTTCTTTACATAATTCATGCACATGATGATATATGTGTGTAAAATAACTTTGACCAACTATGTTAGATATATACTAAAATTAATTATTAAAATTATTCATTAATATAAAATACATATTAAAATATAAATATATATTAAAAATAAATTAAATTATATATGTATTTATACACAAATATATTAATACAAAAATAATAAAGGTAAAATTTTGTAAGATAAAGTAATTATGATGTATAGATACTGACATCGACAGGGGACACGACACGACAAGGGATATTTCGACACGCAAATTTTAAGACACGGAAATACGGATACATATAAAATATAAAGTATTTTTTAGATAAGTTATAATGGTCTTTTGATATTTTATTGATATTAAATATAAATTAATTTTTTAATTATTTTTAATATCTTATTTTAATTATATCAAACATTTAAAATATTTTTTGTTTTAATAAATAATAATATATATTATATCTAAATTTATTTTAAAAATATATGTTAAGAATAAAATTGGATACGTTGACACGTGATGGTATTTAGGTATATCTAAGTGTATCCGATGAAGAATTTTTTATTTTTTATTAAGACACGGTTTGGACACAGCAGACACGCATGTCGGACGAGTGTCGTTGAGTGTCATGTCCAAAATGTGTCCTACACGTGGACACAGCAACTCAGCGAAGTGTCCGTGCTTCATAATAAAGCAAACATATTACATGGATGGAATAAACAAATGGTTCATGCTATGTACAAGATCGTTATATTAAAAAAAGGTTGTGTGCATAAAAAGCCAATAGATTTCCACCTCAGGTTAGCAAATCCAAGATAAGAGCATATGAAGTCAAGCAACCATCCAAAAAGAAAAGTAGATAAGTTTTTGGAGCATGCATTATTTGGGACCCTCAACAAAACTGGCATATTCATTCATTGTGACCCCAACTACACTGAGGGAAATGGAAGTTCTTGTAAAGTTGTGAAAAAGTTCTATATATATGGTTTAATTTACCCACAAATTCAAAGAATTCGGATTGGGACAAAGTTTCTTCGTTCCTTCTCATTTGTTCTGCTGAGTCATGAACATTATTGTTGTTGTGGTGGTTGTTATTAATTATTAGCAACTACACCACTATTTAGCGTCGGTTTTGAAAACCGTCACTAAATTTTTATCACCATCTGTCAAGCATCTTGTGGTTAATTAAAAAAAGAGTTAAGTACGATACTAGTTCCTAAGGTATAGGTCGAAAATTTTTTCGTCCTCAACATTTTTTTTGTATACAAAATAGTCCCTAAGGTTTAACTTGGTTTTAAAATTATCCTTAAGGTTTAACTTGGTTTTAAATTTTTTGCGGCGGAAACGGAGGTAGAAGTGGATCGTGATAGCTTCTTCTTGTTCTTCCCTTTTTCCTTTGCAGAAGCAAAAACATTCTTCTTCTCTTATTTTTTTTCTTTTTTTATTTTATAATTTTTTTGTTATAGGTAATTTAGTCCAAAATTTTAAGATTTAAGTAAAAAGGACGAATTTAAAACTTAATTTTAAACCTTAGAGATGATTTTGTATACAAAAAAAGATTGAGGATAAAAAAAATTTTCGAATTATACTTTGAAGACCCTTAAAAAAATTATGATTATAACTACTAATATATTGTTGAAAGTTGTGACTTTAATTTTTTTAATCTAAAATATTTATGTTTAAAGAAGTTTGTGTGACCAAAATGTTACACTCGTTTTGTTCTCTTTTAGATTTTTTCTTTTCCAAATATATTCTTTCTCTTTGTCTTTTTTTTTTTTTAGAAATGCTTCTCATCATTTGTTTCTATTATTGTGCTCTTTTGTTTTTTTTTCCTCCATTTTTATTCTTTCTCTTTACCTTTTTTTAGAAGTGTTTCTCATCATTTGTTTCTATTATATATTGTTCTCTTTTGTCTTTTTTTTAAAATATATTTATCAACAATGTTTAGAAGTTTACAAAATTTTTATTAAGTTACCATTTTTCTTTTAAAAAATTAGTATAATTTTGTAAGTTGCCACATTTTTTTAGTGGGTATAAATAAATTCTGGATGCATAAGTAGCAGGATCCATATTTAAAGCCTACTAGACTCTTATTTATCCTTAGTTCGTTAATTAGGTCTAGAAGTAAAATTTTTTCAACAAAATAAAAAATAATTAGAAATGAATTACTAGCTACTAGTGAGACACTTGAATATATATATATATATATATATATATATATATATATATATAGTAGTCACAAATGTATATCAAAATTAAAGGAAAGTTGCTTCAACAAGTTTTTTCCTTTTTATTATAAGAGTTAAAATTTGTTTTTAAAAAAAAATACTTTATTTCTTCTTTCATTTTAAGTCATTCAAACATTGAATCGAGTCATGGCCCTCTCATCATTCACTAATTCTTCTTTAAACCTTGACTTTTTTCCCCCACTCTTTAAAAAGCTAATAATGCTTTAATTTGTGGTTTAGCATCTTCTGATATTCTTGAGGGAGTGGAAATTGTAAAGTTACAACGGTGAGAGAAATGTATAACTAATCCGCATTTAATTAAAGGTTTATTTTTGTTAGTGAGTATCTTAGGCATGCATACTTATTAAAGTTACAATATAGTAACAATATATATATATATATAGAATTTTAAATTCTTAATGTAACAAATACATATATTAAAATTTTATTTATACCATGAAATATGTCATTTTTTTTATAATCTTAACATATAATTATTAATAAAATCATTGAACTAATGGTGAAACTAAAACTACCATGTTGTTTCTATATTCCTTAAGGTAGCGTTTGGTGGAAAGACAGAGACGGAAAGACTGAGACTGAGAGACAGAGACTAAGAGACAGGGATTGAAATAAATCTCAGTATTCTGTTTGGTGCAAAATGGGAGACAGGAATTGAAACAAGAATGAAACTCTAATTTAATTTGCACAAAGGGTAAAATTGGAATTAATTAATTGAAATGAAAGTATTTTAGGTATAAAATGTTATTAAAGTTTCAGTCTCCATCTCTAAAAATTTTAGTCCCCTGTGTTCTTACTTTTTGGAGGTACTGAAATACTGAAATTTTAGAGATAGAGACAGAAATTTTAGTACCAGTCTCTGAACTAACAAACACGATACTAAATCTCAATCTCTCAGTCTCTGTCTCAATACCTCAAAACAAACCCTACCTAAATATTCATAGTTGGAGAGGCAGAGCCTCATACAAGATAAGAAGGACAATTACTTCTTCCTTTTCTATAAGTAGTTATGCATAAATTTTTATTTTATTCTTTGTTAATTATAAAAATTTTTTGGCCCCTCCCTAAAAGGTAATTTAACTCCACTCCTGCATGAAAAATTCTAAGATAATTTCTTATGCTTAATACATAGGGTCATGCTAGTTGAATTCGGAATATAAAAGTCAGATCAATATAATTTAAGCACCCAAAAATAACCTAATTCCCCATTTACCATGGAAAAAAAATGTCAACATCACAAATATTAAGATAATCTACTAATAATTAGGAGCTAAAGCTTTTAGTCAAAAAAAATAGAGGAAAACTCAAGTGCAGTTGACTTCACGTGAAGTTGATACTTGAGAGCCGTTAGATGAAAATATAGTCAAATTAGTTAAATTATTTAACGGCCCTCATATATCAACTTCACGTGAAATCAACTGCACCTGAATTTCCTCCTAACTTAAAAAGTAAAATTCATTTGTTAATGTATAAACTATAAACAAAAAAACTTGCTGAAAAAAAATGTTGCTTCTTTAAATCCAATTCAAAATCTTTATCAACATCATTATAGTGTAACTAAATGTTTAGCTCCAACATAATACTAACTCCTTTTTATTACAAATAATTGCTTCATTATATTCTGTAAACATATAGTAAAAAATAAATAAATAAAAATAAAAACTTCATATAATATGCGATTTTTTTCCGATAGTTTCTAGACACATGCGTAATTGTGTTAATATATTATTTTATATAATTTTTCTTAATAATAACTGAAAATATTGAGATAAATAATTCTATAATAAAATATTAAAACTTCTGTTAAATATTTAAAGTTTGATCTGAATATTAGAAAATATATGGCAACTTAAAACATAAGAATACACATGATAATTTTCATCTATAAATTAGTGGTCTTACATTGGATTCGAATCTAATCTCATGTTTTCCATTTGTGATTTTTTTCCCAATTCAAATACGACCAAATTATGGTTCTTTAGGGCACAGCAAGCGTGGCAAAAAGAAAAGCTGATCCCTTTAATTTGCGTGGAAGTTCCGTTCAACTAAAGGATTCTAATTTTATCTGCATGATAATATATATATATATGATTTTCACGGTATAAAAATGTTTATACGAACGTTTAATTAGGCTGATATATTTAGATAATTTTTAAATAATAAATCTAAAAATTAATCTTTTATTAATATAGAAATAACAAATAGTTGTTTGTGTAAAACTTTTTCTGATAATCGTACATATGAAAATTAAACTTAGGCTTTTTTTATTTAAATAAAATAAACTATTTTTAAAATTATTTAATTTCTCTAAAGCAATTTTCAAAACGTGAATACCCTATTCTAAATATTATATAAATCGTTTTAGGGTCTTGTGGTTTATATAATATATTAATCACTACACCCTACTATGATTTATGCATGAATGACTTTTGAATAATAATATGTAAATCGTTTAAAGTGGCTAAATTTATCAATTTGGGAATAAATTGTCTCAGAGTAGGAGGATTTACGTGTTTTAAGGTTAATATAAATTACAAGAGGCTGGCGCGATTTATGTGTAACTCCTAACCCACAAGACCCAACCGCAATTTATGTTCAAGTTAGCACACCCTCAACACCCTACCACAATTTACCCTCAAGTTAGAAGCCGAAGACCTAGTAGTGATTACCGTTGCACACGAGACTTCCATTTTCACCGTATTAAAGCTTTCGGAGACAAGGTTAGGGAGGAAGAGAGCCCGCAGTGGTGGAAGAAGGGGCAGTGAGTGGTTGCAGGTGGCGTACAACGGCGAGGTTGCGGCAACGGCCGGCGGAGTGTGGCACAGAGCGGCGATTAGTGCGTTGGAGTGGGAAGAATCAGCATTGAAGCAAGGATGGCGGCCGCCAATCAGAGAGATATGTACTGCTTGAACGGCATTGCACATGTTGCTGGATTTATCGATGATGTTAGTTATCAGAATCCGTATTTAATTCATGCAATTGATTTGTTGATGACATTTATATCCTGATGATGAAGTTAGTCTAAATTTCAATATAAATATCTAATGAGATCATGACTAGTTTAAAGGATGATTGGTGTGATTGACTGTTAGAACATTGGTGATGATGAAATTTAGTGTTTCATTGTTTAGTGAATTTTCAGGTTGTTGGATGATTATAAAGGATATTAGACTTCGGTGAACTTAAAAACTTAAAGTCAAATTTCGTTCATAATGTATCTATGTATGTAACATTAGACTTGTGATATTATTATGAATACCTATAATCTGGCCTATTTTAGGTCACTCATACCATATTCTTTTTTACTTTGAATTATATTTTTTTTTGTGTATAATATTCTCGTAAATTATGTTGTTAATATTTATGTTTTATCAGTCAACTCAATGTGTTAAGAGCATCTGTAGACAACAGAAGATGATAATATATGAATGGATATTGCCCTACTTAGATCGTGCCAATTTACTATATGTTGCAAGGCTGAATGATTATTGGTTTAAGCTTGATGAGCCGCTGATTAATGTATTTGTGGAGCGATGACGTCCTAAGACCCATATGTTTCATATGCCATTTGGGAAGTGAACAATAACTCCACAGGATGTAGCATACCAGTTTGGTCTCTCTATTGATGGACATGCAGTTAATGGATGTCTAAGTGACTTCGAGCAGTTGATGGAGAGGAGAAGCCTGCTTGGGTGTGGTTTGGAGAATTATTCGGTAAACTTCTATCAAGTGATTGTATTGATGAGTTCAAAGTTTCTTTTTGTGGTTCCAAAACAAATTCAAAATCTTGCCTGCCAATGCATCGGAGACAACGATTTAGATTTATGCGCATGGTTACATTATGATGTTGTTGCCCCCGACGCTATTCGGAGACAAGTCTGGTGCTAGGGTTCACTTACGGTGGCTTCCGTGTGTTGCGGACCTCGACGGGCTTGGCAAGTATAGTTGAAGTTCAGCTACTTTGTCGTGGTTGTACAGGTGTCTTTGCAGAATTGCTAACCGATATGTTAAGAACCTAGTTAGGCCACTGACATTGCTGCAGTCTTGGATTTTTTTGGCGTTTTTCGACGTTTAAGCCTCTAAGTAGGGGTGGAAACAGTTCAGGCCAGGCCAAGCTTTACTCATAACAGACCTGGCCTGTTATGTAATTAATTGGCATGACTTGGCTTGCAGCCTGTTATAAACTCTTTATAAAGTATTAGACTTGGCCTGACTTGAAGCCTGTTAAGAAGTCTGATAATTTTTTTTACAAAAATAAAAATATTATTTAATAAAATTATTTTTTAATAAAAATATTTATATGTAATATGTGATATTTAATATTTATAAGAATTTTTAATCTTTTAAAGTATTTAAAATATACAAAAATATTTATAATAAAATATAATAAATTTAAAATATCTCATAATTTTATTAATAATAAAAAATTATTTATATATTGGGTAAAGTATTTTTTTGTCCCTGAAGTTTGGCAAGAGTTTCAAAAATATTCCTAAGTTTTATTTTGTTTCAATTTTGTCCCAAAAGTTTTCGATTTGTATCAAATATACCCTAAACGGATAAATTTTCAAAAAATTTAAAACTAATCTAACAATAATACATAAAAATTATGCTTGATTTGCTTGTATTGAGGGTTGTTCTTATGATATTGTTGTTGAATTGATCTTAAACTTTTTGAAAAATTAGCTGTCAGGGGTATATTTGATGCAAATAAAAAATTTTTGGAACAAAATTGAAACAAAATAAAACTTAGGGGTATTTTTGAAACTTTTGTCAAACTTCAGGGACAAAAAGTATACTTTATCCTTATATATTTAATTATGTTTTAACAGGCCCTGGCAGGCCTGACAGGCCAATAAGGCTAATTAGTGAGCTTGGGCCTGACCTATTAACATATTTAGGCTTTTAAAAGAGTCTGAACATGTGCCTATTTTATAACAGGTCAGGTCAGGTCAGGCCAAATACAGGCCATGTTGTAGGCCCCTGGCAGGCCGTCTGACCTTTTTGCACCCCTACCCAGAGGTTTTGACACCATACTTTGCCCGCTTACATCAAGGTGAGTACTTTTCATTGATGATATTTACTGTGCAGTAGTTCATAAATCTTTTTTGTAAGTTTAATACTTATCATTATGAATCTTCCCATGTGAGGTAGGTACCTGCCATCGTCAAACAAGAAGGGTCCTTAGCCAAACGCCCATATGTTGACTTATCAAGTGAACCCACTGGTAAGTTATGTGTTCTCTCTAGCACGACGTTAATACACTCAGAGATGTTTATAGTCATCTGCCCGTATCGGCGGTCGCCATCCCAATACAGAATCCACAACTCTAACCCGATCCTGTTGCACCAATCAACCATTATTGGGTCTTTTTGCCTAAGGATATTCATGTAATATTGATGCTTTTATTTAGTCTTCGCATATGCGGCATTCACGAGGATTTTTCGGGCATCCTTAGATTTAAAGTTTAGTATGAAATTAGCAGTGATATGTCTTGCACAGAATATAACTTTGAATTAATTAAATTTAATTACCAAAGATAAGATACAACTCAAAGCCCAAAACACAACCACAAAAAAACACAAGACACGCATCACTAAATTCAGAGTTATGGAAAACTTAAAACAAAAATAAAAATCTAATGACCAAAGACAAATAACAAATAAAATTAGCTAACAGCTAGATCAGTAATGGCTATGCATTATCAACATCAATATCATCTAACGAAATATATAACATATTATCAATAAATTAAAAATTAAAATTATTGTAATGAATGATAAAAAAATAAACTATAATATTCACGAAGTAAGTCTTTAACATTACTAGAAATATCATACTCTTTCTCAACAACCTCTTTTATCATTCAAAAGTTAACTAAATTGATACTTTCATAATCAATTAATTATATTGCACCTTTTACTTTTTTTTTCTATCTTTCTTTCCTAATAAATTAAATACAATATACAAAAAATAGTATAACATATTAATTACACAAAATCTAAGATATAAAATGAAAGTATGAAATATATATTACCTGGATTTAAAACTCAAATTAGATGTAACATACACAATATCATTGGGCCTATCATACTCTACTCTATTCCTTTTTTTCGTATGAATCTGATAAAAAAGATTCCAATTTCTTTCACACTCCGAAAAAGTAGATGCTTAGCTAAGAATGCAAACTGCCATGTTTTGTAAACATGGAGCAGAACTACCAAACAATCTCCACCGTTCGTCTACAAGTGACAATCCCATAACTATGCTATTAGTTATCAAATTAAGAAAATGAAAACATAAAATAAGTTACTATCAAAGAGATATTCTTACCAGGTTAAAGTTCTTTTGCTTTCTTTTTTGGATCGCTTCTAACCACTTGTTTAGATGGTAACTGATTCGGAGTTTGTTGTTCTTCTTGCACTATTACTTCATCAATTGCATCCTCAATCTTATCGCCACCCTCTTCATTAAAACTTACTTTTCTTTTACTAGTTATATTTTCTGAATTTCTTTCAATAAATCTTCCATTTGTTTTTCTATGTCATAAGGGACTTTAAGACACTTTTTAATATCTCCACCTATCTTTGCCAAATGCTTCTTCATTCTATTAATTTTTTCTCCTTCAAAAATACCCAGACAAGACAAGCATTGCTATTGCGACTTTCCATTTATTACTGGTAAAATAACATATCTTCAAGCTGGATCAATTTTTTTCCCAAATATTAGAAGTTTGTGAATGACTATCGTTAGATTCAGTAGAAAAATAAGCTTCATTCAAAGCAACATGATTCGAAATCGAATTATTCTCTGCATTATTATTCCTATGTGCTTTTTGGTTGATACTCTCATCCATATCTAAAATTACCAACAATCCAATAACAATATTACAGGCTTACAACAACTCAGTAATTTCAACATAGATAATTAAATACAGTAATATACAATAAAAAGATTAACAACAACAAGATTCAAATCAAGTATATCAGAATCAAACCAATCAATTAATAGAATCACAACATATCATAATCAATATTTAAGATCATCCACAATTCTAAATCACAGTAATAAAAAATTACAGATTAACTAACAAACAAAAATCAACAATTACAATTTAAAAAATAAAAAATACCTTCTAGAAAGAGCAAACAGAACACGAGGGAAACAGAGAGTACGGCGAAAGGGTTGACGCAACTAGAAGGCTAGAATACAGTTGAACAGAACTGGAGTGCGGTGAGACAATGGCAGTGCGATAAAGGCACAAGGCGAGACTATTTACAGTGATAATGTTACTATTTGGACAAAAATTTAAAATCCGGTTAAATTTCGGTTTGATTCGATTAGAGAATTTCTAATCGATTCAACGGTCCAAATACAATTTTTAAATTCAACAATTATGTTTTCTGATCAATCCGCTATTTTACTAATTTACAGTTCGACCAATCAATTCAAACCAATTTTCAGAATTTTGAATTTCTACTGATCTTATCCATTGATGATCATTTATTTATTTATTTATTTATTTATCGGTGACTGTATGTATGTCTATTGATATACTTAAGTTTTACTAGGGACAAAATGTATTTATTTTTATCAAATAAAACTTACTGCAAATAACATTTATACTAAAGTTCGTAATATTAAAAATGTTATTTATATATTAAAATTAGTTATTAAAATTAATTATTATATATTTATGTATAAATATATATGTTATTTAATTTATTTTTAATATATATTTTATATTTTAATATATATTTTATATTAATGGCTAATTTTAATAATTAATTTTAATATATACGTAGCATATAATCGTCATATTCTTTATATGAGAAAATTTTACTTTTTTTTATGAGATGCTAAAATTACACTTCCATCTCCTTTATTTTATAAATGTACATTTTTCTCTTTTCTAACTTTTAAAAAACTTCGTCTTTAGTCCATTTTAAACTTTTGTATTAACTAATGTTAACTTTATCCATTTTTTAAGAAAAAAATTTATAAAAAAAAATACCCATTAACAAAAGTTTTATTTTTTATTATTAAATTTTTTGCTTACCAAAATATTCTTTAATAAATTATTCTTTTATTGATTAAATTATATTTTAAAAAAATTTAATAATTATATTATTTTTTCTAAAATACCCTTCAATAATTTTTTAATTATTAAATTATAATTTTACCAAAATTTTAGTTAACAATTTTTTTTATATTTTACTATTAATTTTTCGATATCTATATATATTATTTTAACATTAAATAAAAAGTTTTAGTAAGATTATTTTTCAATATCAATATATATTAATTGTTATACATATTAACAGTGGTAAGATTTTTTATTTAATGTTAAAATAATATATATTGATATCAAAAAATTAATAGTAAATATAAAAATAATTGTTAACAAAAATTTTAGTAAAATCATAATTTAATAATTAAAAAATTATTGAAGGGTAGGTATCTTAGAAAAAAATAATTTAATTATTAATTTAAAAAAAATATTTTGATAAAAATACAATTTAATTAATAAAAGAATAATTTATTAAAAGATATTTTGGTAAGCAAAATTTAATGATAAAAAATAAAATTTTTGTTAATGGAGATTTTTTCAAAAAATAATTTATTTTTTCTTAAAAAATGGATAAATTTAACATTAGTTAAAACAAAAAATTTAAAATGGATTAAAAGATGAGGTTTTTCAAAAGTTAGAAGAGAGAAAAATATACATTTATAAAATAGAAAAAAGAGGAGTATCATTTTAATATTTCGTAGGAGAAGGAAGTAGAATTTTCTCATTTACACTTTTATTTTTTATCCAATAGGATAAAGCTTTGGTTTTAACTTGATAAAGTTCAATAAATAGGATCGCTATACCCAAAGATAATGAGTGAATAATTGTAGCCCACAATAGGGTGCGCCCGGCTCTACCCGAAGATTCGGTCTGATTTTGAACACTTTAGGGGTTAATTTGGTATGATTTTATTCGGTTTAGGGTTGGATAAGGATCTCAAAAATAGATTTGGTCATTATTTCGGGTCGGGTCCGGGCCATAGCTCGGATCACTCGAACTCGGCCCGGTGACCTGGTCGTCATACACAATTAATATTTTGTGTTATTAGTGATGAATCATGACTATTTTTATGTGGAATTTAAGTATTGTAAACCTTAATATTTTGTATTATTAGTCATTATAAGACTATAAGTTAATATTTTATGTTTAGAATGCATAAGACTTTAGACTAATGCATAATATTGTGTTATTTTTATTGATTTAAATATTTGGTGTTATTAGACAATATTAGTATATGCTTTAGTATTGATTGTGGTTATGCTTTAATTTTGAAGAATGGTTGATTCTTGTTATATTTTTCTAAGTGAATTTTACCATGTCAAATAATGATTGGAGTCTTAAAAATTTGGATATTTTTACATGCTAGCATACAAAAATGTATCAATGTAATATAATGTTAACAGCCCGATTTTCACCCGATATAATTATGGCTCGAAAGTGTGTTAGTTTCATCAGGTGTAGAGTCGGATTCGAGTCTAATAAATAAACCCAGTATATAGTTCGAGCCGAACTGAATCACATCAAACCCAACTTTACCCGACCATGTGCATCCCTAGCCCACAAAAGCAGAATATATAAGGCTGTCTATGGTCTTATTATTCTTATTACCATTTTACTATTTTATAATTTATATAGTGGTCAACGAAAACTATACCTAACAAGAATCAATCCACAAGATAAATAATTAATGATGAGAAAATCTTTCCGATCCAATGTATTATTATTGTGGAAGAGACTTATTAGTTGAAGAGAGACTTTAGACATAATCATTAAAATCCACTAAACTAAACTCCTATTTTTCATGTTTCATTATCTTTAAATTCATCCTATACATAATACAAGCCAGGTATCTAGGCATCTAGATCCTCTGACGTGAATCAAGATAAAGAAAAGTTTGTAATAATTTTCCCTTTTTTCTTCGCACGCGTGTAGCCACCAAGCTTCCACTTCATTGTGGGTTAGAATTTCTTACGTAAGAAATAGGATATAGATGTGACTTTCGTGAAGCATATTTTGACTTGTGTTTTTTTTTTTTTTATGATATATTATAATAATTATTAATAATATACAGTTATATTATAAGATTAAATTATTTTAAATAAGTCAGTCTAATAATTTTAAGATTGAAAACGAAAAATTTTAATTACGGATAACTGAAAATAAAAGGAAAAAAATATATGCAAGACTTAAATAAACTTTAAAAAAAATTTACTCTCTTTTTCTTTTAAAAAATACTAAAATGACATTCTCTTCTCTTTTATTTATAAAATATACACTCTTTTTTTTTATAATTTTTAAAAAATTTTATTTTTAATTTATTAAAAAAAATAAGGAACAATAAAATTTTATTTTTTATTTTTACCTATTATTTTTATTTTTTTCATAAAATATAAAAAATAAAAACACTAAAAATAAAAACAGAAAATAAAAAAACAAAACAAACACGGCTAATTTTTTTTACATAGAAAAAATATTGGTATTTTTTTTAGAAATAGAATTATTTTGTGTAATTACAGATAGCTGAATTTTATAGTTACCAAAAAAAGATAGCTGAATTTTATAGGTAAAAAATCAACACCTGAAAATGTATTGAACACGTAACAACATCCCAGCCAACACGCAAAGAACGTATTGAAATACGTAAAAAACGTGTTAAATATTTTTACAATACTCTTTAAATATCAATATTCAAATAAAACACCATCTCCACTTTTATATTAAAAATAATTTCTAAACAAATGCACTCTAAATAATTTTATTTATTTTAATCTATATAATTATCTTAAATCAAATAAAATAATAAAATATAATTTAATTTTATATACTTTACAAAATTTAAATCTCGATCACGGTCTTTCAACCCAAATTTAGCTCCCAAACACAACTTAATAGGTTTTGGTCAAATATGTATTTATGCAAAATTTGATGGGTATCTTTTAGGGTTATCTATTATTGATTTCCATGATTAGCACCGTCTCCATAACTAGAAATGTTTTAATTATAGGTGGGCAATTGGTCAAACTTAACTTTACACGTCGACTATCAAAAGTTATATGACATTATTAACCAATATCTGAGTTGTCAGCTGGTTATTAAACTAAATTAATTTTTGCAAGAAAACTATAAATTACTCGTAAAATGCTATTCTAAGTAAATTAAAGTGTACACATATTTAGCAAGAGATATTAAAAAAAAACAATATCATATCACTTAAAATTCAGGTTGGATAGATTAATATTTCATCATGAAATCATTTATTTTAAAAATTTAAATTAATAAATAAAAATAGATAAATGATTATAAAGACATTATAGTGTTTCAAAGGTAAATTTATGATTATCCCTCCTAGTCGTGGAACATAAATTTATAAGATGGCATCTCCACAAGGATGAGAGTGTATCGTAAGAGTTTTCAAGCTCAAGTTAGTAATAATTAGGGTAGATATGATCAGGAACGGATCCAGAAATGATATTATGGGGGCCAATAATACATATAATATTAAAAATTATGTAAAAAAATTATATAATATAAGATGTATTATAAAAGAATATATGGATAGAAAATATATTTTAAAGTAAAAAAAAATATGTGTATACTTTTTACTAACAAAGTGGTCGATTCTTCGTATCATAAAATTCACCGATAATAGAATTTGTGTCAAAATTTTTAACAATTTTCTTTTCAATATAATTAAAAGACAATTAGCAAGAAATTCATCTTTTATTTTATTTTAAAGTTATTTTTCACAAGAAAAAGATTTCTTAATTGTAGCAGTTGAAACAGAAAGAATTAATACCAAACGAATAAAAAAAGGCCACAAGAAGAAAAAGAATTCACTTTATGAGATTTAAAAATTTTTATTTAATTAAAAAATATTAGTAATAATATCTTTTTCAGATTTTTTTAATATTGTTACTTATTTTTTAGATATTAAAATTTATTAATATTTAAATTAGACTGAACTTTTATTTATATTAGACTAAATACTAAATACTTTTTTAAAAAAATTAAATTATACATAATAATTTATTACTATTAAAAAAAGTTGGGGGTCGAGGCCGCCATTCGCCCCCTTATATCCGTCCCTGGATATGATGACATACTTTTAGCATGTGTTAAGCCCTTTATTTAGTGTTTAGAGAGTGAATTTAAAAAAGATTCAGACGAAATAAATTCATGCAGGATGTATATAGAATTCTCTATGGATATGATTCAGATTATGTTTTTTTTTTTAGATCGATATGTCCTAAAAAAGATGTTCTTGAGATCGACTATCGTTTTAAACTCAATCTAAAAAAAATAGGTCGTAGCATATAGTGATTGATTTGGTAAAATAATTTGGTTATAGGATTAAAATTGGTGTTTGAGTTTAAAATTGGTGCAATGTGGTATTTGCAGATTGGTGGTGTCAGAAGACACTTTCAACACGCGGAAATACGTGTTGTTTGTAGACTGCAACACATGGGGCGTGCTGAGTCAGCATATGAGTGGGCGTGAATGTCATTTGGTGAAGTTTGGATGCACGAACCTGCAACACATGGGGCGGCGTGCTGAGTCAACACCGGGAGGGGGGGGGACGTGTTACACGTGTCGAAAGCTGGTTGGTTGGTGATCGCAACACGGGGGTGGGCGTGCTGAGTACTTCATCTATATAAGGCAACATCCGGTACCATTTTCATTGTGAGGAAGAGTGTTCTTTGAGTGTGTTGCTAGTGTAATGGAGGGTACCGCAAACGTGATAGTGTATCGCAATAGTGAGATTATACGAAATACTCATGAGAGAGTGAGGTTTGTGTGTCAGAATCCGTTTTTGTTTGTGGTTCCATGCACCATGACGTTTATCGAGCTTCAAAACAGTCTCTGTCAAAGTATGGAGAATATTATATTGAGGAGAGTGAGCAGTATATTGTACCGGAATCCGATTATAGTTTTTGGTGGTCTAATACAGTTTGATATCATGCCGATCACTGACGAGGAGAGTCTGCAAAATATGTTCCAGATTCATCGGCAAACTCAAATGCGACAGCCACAGATTGAGCTGTATGTTGAGTTTCAAGATGTAGAGGCAGATGAGATTCAAAATGATTTAGATATAGAGGATGATAGAGCTGCAGTGTATGAAGGAATGAACAGTGACAGCGAAGAGGACTTCGAAGCCACTTATGAAGCTGGCGATGAAGACGAGGATGGTGATGTGGGAGTCGAAGCAGAAGTGGAGAATGTGGTGATTCACCCCGCAGTCAGTCAACCGATGAACGTCCCACATTTTATGCGTAATTTGGATATTGACGCGATGAATGCACCGGAATTTTCGGAATATGCAAACATAGGTACGTGATGAGAGAATAATATGTTTTTGTAAATTTATATTTCGGATGGATCAATGAATGATGATTTCTGCTTTTATAGGTGTTGCTGATCCTGAGGACGGAGAGTTCAGGATAGGAATGGAGTATAGTTCTAGAAAGTCTGTCGTCGCAACAATTAGAAGTTGCACTATCTCTAGAGGAGTCGACTACAATGTTTATGAGTCCGAACCATTGACGTTCTATGCAAAATGCATGACGTATGAGCGTGGGCGCGACTGGTTTATCCGAGCCAGTTTGATACGGAAAAAAGGTTGTTGGGAGATACGGAGATACAACGGCTGGCACACATGCACCATGGGAACGATTTCACAGGATCATTCCAAGTTAGACTTGGACACAGTTGCTGAGGCTATAAGGCCATTGGTTGAGAGTGACCCGTCCATCAATATCAAATCTATAATTGCGGAGGTCCAGTCAAGGTTTAACTACACCATCAGTTACCGAAAGGCTTGGTTGGCAAAGTAAAAGTCCATAGCCAAAGTTTTGGATACGATAATATTAATGTTTGGATACAATAATCACATGATCCTTAAATATTTACCTCGTCTATGTTGTCTATCTCCTGCTTAAATACCTCTATGGTCATCGATAACCAAACTTTGCTCCGATACGAATGACTCCACCTGAAACACGGTTCATCGAAAAAATTAAAAAACATATTCCGTCAATCAAATATGCATTCTCAATTTAATGCAGGACTAAAATAGGAATTGTTACCTCATGACAACTGGTATCTCAGCTGGTGGAAGGGACTGTCTGGGTATGGGCGCAATACACGACAGTCGCTCCCATGCCCAAACAAACAACAAATTAAGATGGCCATCCATCTCCTTAGTATCATACCGTGATGCACGACATAGTGCTCAATAAAGATGCGCGAGACATGCTGACCCCCAACTATAAGTATGGATCCGCTCGAAATCGCGAAGCAAGGACAGATACTTCGTATGGGCATATGCGGTCGACTTATCCGTGAATAGGGTTGAACCCAACAAATAAAAAATCTGGTATCTGACATATCTTTTAATAGACTCCCCGGTATCCAATGACTCTACGTCTCTAATAGTTCGAACCCAACCCAACTTAATATAAGATTTCGAAGAATTACTGAGAGTCGGTTGATGACCGAATATCGCAATGTTCTGGCTCTGTACGAAGTTGCTACTACTATCTGTCCATCCGCTCACAGGCTCTCCATCAATGGGTAAGCCAAATATATTAGCGACATCTTCCAGTGTCACAGTAACCTCACTCACCGGCAATACAAATGAATGAGTTTTTGGCTTCTACCTTTCCACCAAAACAGCTAATAAGGGGTAAAATCCTCTTATTAACCCAATCCTAGAAACGTGGTAGAATTCCGTTGAGCGTAAGTAATTTTCAACTATCGGATTCCACGTCAGCGGCGGATCCAGTTTAAGAACCATCAAATTCCTGTTTGGCTGGTTCAACAAAAACATATTTATTCACTAAATATTAGTTTAAATAAATAAAAAATATTAAAAAACTATTTATAATTATAATTTATATAAATATAAAATATTGTTATTCCTATTCATCCATTAAGAGCACTGAATGGGTCTTTTAAAAAATTAGTGAATGTCTTTTAAAATTATTATTTTCAGTTTAATTTTTTTATGGCTTACCCAATAAAAATTTGGCAACTTAAAACAATACACCGGAATAAATAAGAAAGATGAAGTTCACTGAGAGAGACTTTTAAAAAATATTTACTTATTTAAATATTATACATAATAATTAGTACAAATAATAATATTTATTTTTGAAAATACATTAAAAACCAATATAGTAATAATATTTATATTAAAAAATAAACGAACATATATAACATTTATATTCGAACAAAAAATTTAAATAATATTTACATTTATATAAAACAAAACATATATAATTATATTAGACAACTAAAAATATTATTCGTAAATATTATTAAAAAAATGATTCTAAAATAATAATATTATATTTTCATATATTACTAACAATAACAAAAATTTAAAAAAAATAATTTAAATACATAAAATAATAAAATTTATGAACTTACATGAACTGGATTATTCAAATAATTGTTGATATATTTTTCAGGTGTAGTATAATTACGTACCATTTTAAACATTACAAATTAATAATTTTTTTTTAAACAACCCTAACTCTAACACTCTTCTTCTTCTTCAGCCTCTCAACTTCTTCTCTCACGATCAAATTGTGAAGCATTCAACAACACCAAAAAAATATAACTCTTACACTTATCTTCACTCTCTCAACTTCTCCCCTCACAGTAAACATATGAAGCATTCATACATGAGAAATGGTTCCAGAAGTTCAATTTATAGAGAGACTTTGAACGGGACTTTGAACGTTGCTGATTATCGGAGTGGGAAGCTGTCCCCTGCATGCAGACCACCTGCTCCTGTGTTGCTCCAGATTCCTCGGAAAGGAGCAAAGACCCTGCTGGCTTGCCAAGATTCAGAGGCAACACGCCCCCATCGTGTTGAAACTGAATCCCACCATTCGGTAATACACCTACATTCTCAATATTTGGCCAATACACCACCTTAACTTCCATAAAAATAATAATTTCTGGATTGATTTTGTATTTAATTTTTAGTATTCTCTGACATTTTTTTTTGGTAGTTAAACAGTAAAAATCGGAGAAGTCTGAGAACTTTTTCCCAATGGCCTTTGCTTTTATTTCCACATAGCAAGTTTGTTTATGCTATGTGAATGGGGCAAGATAGTTTGGGTTAGTTCAAAAGATGTGAGACCGCAAATGAAGTTCGACACAAATGGTAGATTTGTTGATTCTATGTAGATGCATTTGGGTTCGAATAGTTTACTGCTGTGCTAACAAAGTTTGGAAATTATTGATATTTCACTGTAACGAATGATTCTTCAACTTTGTGAACAAACTTCAATATTTGAATCTATACGTAGCAAGGGATAAGGAATTGGATGGATTTTAACCAAGGATACTTATCACTTCAATATCAGCAAGATAAAAAATAGTTTAACCACAGATAACAAGATGAGGAGATAATTGTTATAACTAATTCTCTCTTAACTCTCTCTTAATCTTACTAATGGTAACTAACTTTTAATTTCCTCAAGGAATGACAAGAAAACATTGATACTTTTCTTGTGAGGGTGGCAATTCTTAGAGATGTCTATATTGCAATTGGTTCTCAAACTAGTAATATAAAACAAACTAGCAATAACAACAAAAACTAAGGCTTGTCCACAAGAAAGTTAAAATCAAAACAAACATGTTAGATAAACTCTAATCCAAAAGACATCACAGGTTAAGTTTTCTTACAAGAGACAAGTCACCACATTAAACACTTAGAACATGTCAACCAGAAAAGAAAACACTTGAAACATTAAAAACTTGACATTGTTTTAACTATATATATAGGAGAACATAATACTTCATGCAGGACTTGAACAATGTGTTTGCATCAATCATCGTAATCATCATCTTCCATGTCATCTCCATCACTTTCCATGGCATCATCATCACCATAATCATCATTAGCAACATCATCATCATCATCATTAAAGTCAGAATCAATATCAGGAATTCTCAAGTCCTCTATATAACCATATTGATCTTTTGGTGTATCATCTTCAGCTGGAATAATCAATTCTGCATCGTAAAGCTCTGGTTCTTCATTATTAGATGAACTTTCAATGTTCTCTACATACCATTCATCATCAGAAGCAATGTCTTCCATGCTATACGCAAACGCTTTGCTTTCCTTCTTCTCATCGGTCAATTTTAAGTTGGACATCGCAAACAATACATCATTCCATGTCTTCTGCCTACGACGACTCCTTTTCTTTGAGTGAACCTAAACACATAAGAAAACAGAACTAAATACAAGTCCGAATTGTTAATTTTCAGAGTGAAATACTAGTTGTGTTTCAAATATAGTACTTTTACCTTATCAAAAGTATCCCAATTAGTTGTACACCCATAAGCACTGCATGTCAAGGACAGTATACGAATGGCGAAATTCTGAAGCTCGGGAAATTCAGATCCATAAGAGTCCCACCACTCTGCTGCCTTTTTGGTTTTAATAGCAGACTTGGCTAATTCACTTCCAAAGGCATTTCTTGCATTCTTGAACTCTTCAAGATGACGATCAACAGTGCATGCATCAGCTTTAATTGCTACCGTCCTACACAAAGAACTATATAGTCCATATTTAACATCAAAATCATCTTTGAAATCAGGGCTATAGTGAAATTGAGGGTTGAGGTAGTAAGCAGTAGCTTCCAAAGGCCTGTGAACTTCTTTATCCCATTTTTCATCAATGATGTTCCACAGAGGCATGTATCTAAATAATGAAAAAAAGATTAAAAGAATCAAAGTTAGTTCAACGACAAATAATAAATTCTAGGAGAGCACAAATGAAACTAAAATTGGTAGTGAATAAGAAAACATAGCCAATGCACCTTTGCTTGACAGAATTGAAGGCACTTTGTATCTTTTCTTTTGCTTGCATCATTTCTTTATAAACGAAACCCATGGCTGGTTTTTCGTCTGAATTCACCAATCGAAGCACTTTAATAAGAGGATTAGCACCTTTCAAACAAATCTCAATGTTCTTCCAAAACTTGCTATCCATAACTATATTCTCAACCTGTTTCCCACTTCTTGATCTTGAGAAAGCACTGGATTTCCATGATTTCGAAGTGAACATTTTCTCCAATGCATCCTTGTTGCGATTGAGACAATCTAAAGTCAGATAAGAAGTCGCACCACGAGTCGCAGCCGGCCTAATCAAATCCTTTCCCTTGGTAAAGTAATGCAACAGATCAATCACAGAAGCTCTGGAATATATATAAGTAGTAATCCTCCTACCATTAGCAATGGTCTCTCTATGAACCTTCACCTTCTTTTCAAATTCCTCAAACATCAATTCAATACAATGAACAGCACAAGGCACCCAAAAAATAGTACTTCTTTTCTCCATCAACAATTTTCCAGCAGCTTTAAAACTCTCTTCATTTTTTGTCACAACTTGAACAACATTTTCAATACCAACCTCATTCACAACACCATCAATCATCTCAAAGATACCATCAACATTGTTGCATACATTAGTAGCATTAACAGATTTCAGAAAAACCGTACCTTTAGGGCTGTTAACAAAGAAGTTGAATATGGTCATTCCATACCCATTATTCCAGCTATCAATCAAAATGCTGCACCCTGTTCTCTTCCACTTGATCTTGTGATCCTCAATTGCTTCCTTGATTCTTGCGACTTGATACTTCAAAAGCTTCCCTCTGAGATCTTCAATAGAAGGTGCAATGTATCCAGGGCCACAACGTGCAACTGATTCCCACATCTTTTGAAACTCAACACTTTTCACAGCTTTCAAAGGAATGCCATTCATGACTAGAAAGGTAGCAACTTTCTGACATATTTCTTTTCTCAGAATCTCTTCACTATCACCCACGATAGAATGATCAACATTGTTCCCTCTTCTCTTCACAATGACCCCATTTTTCTCTTCCAAATCCTTCCCCTTCCTCTTCCCACAACCAACAAGAGCCATTTTTTCAAGTGAAAGCAAAAATACTCAACAGAACAAGATAAAAGGTTTGACCTTTTTGGTGTTTTCGAACTCAGAATAGCAGAAACAGAAACCCTAACACGATTTCGATGAAATGCGGTTAGGGCATTGCAGGGAGAACGCGGGAAAGCTAGAACATTTATATAAAGGTTGGAAATTTAGGGTTGAAGTTGAAGCGAGTGTTCTGTTTGGGCTCCAAAAATGGGCTTGCAGTGAAATCGATTTGTTTATGCTGAATCGTTTGAATCGTTAGAATCGTGCGATTCTACGATTCAGCGCTGCCATGAAGTTACGATTCTACGTGCTTATGCTCCCAGAGAAGCTAAGAGTTAAAAGAAGAAGTACGTATTCAAGAAGCATGCGTTTTTGCATGGGAAGCTAAGCTGATTGGTTTGTTCAAAAACTATGTATGATGATTGAATTAGATGAATGTCATAATCTAATCTAACAGCTTACACTAACACTGAAGAATTTTGAGCAAGCAATGTAGTTGAAGTTGAAGAACTGAAAAGTTGCAGTTTAGAACTTTAGATAAATAGATACTTTCTGCTAATTACTCACGTGTCCGTTAGTATTAGCTCACGTGCGTGCATGCAAATTTATTTTCATTAGAACAAAGTATTATTTTGGTCCTAATCTTTGGGTTAAGTGTTAATTCAGTTCTTAACATTTTTAATGTTTTATTTTAATTCTAAAAAATTTTAAACATGTTATTTCAGTTCCAAAATTTCAAATAAGTTTAGTGTTAACCAATAATCACCGACAAAAAAGTTTTTTTTTATAATTGATTGATATGATTTAGAATTTTTTTTATAAGAAGATTGAGAAAAAAATTTGTTACAAGATTTTAACTATATTTTTTTAATAAAAAAAAAGATATAACTTATAAATAGTGTTGTTAATGTTCACATCATTTTCTTTCTTAACTATTCACATAAATTTAATAAGAATATAATATTAAATTTGTTTAAAATATTTTAGGACAGAAATAACATATTTAAAATTTTAAAGATTAAATTAAAATTTGATTAAATATTAATAATTAAAATAGTATTTATTTTTTTATTAAGAAAAATGCTAAATTTTTAGTTAATAATATTTAAAATTATAGATTAAAATTATATTATTAAATTATTAGACTAAAATTACACTTACCTTTGAATTTTGTTCTTTTATTGAAAAGAGTTCTTTACTAAAAAAAGGTTAGTTACATCCAATCAAGAAGATGAAATCCTCCATGATCGCTAATATGACTTATTTTAATTTAAAAATTATTTTAAAAGTCTTTATTTAAAAAATTAATTTAGCTATAAGAACAAGTAAAACAAGACTACAAAAACACGAATAAGATACAGGTAGGGTGTACAACAAGGTTTGGTTCGGTCCGGATTTGAGTAATTTGAGTGAGTTTTGATTTTTAAGTGATTCGGTAAGATTTTAAAATAAAAAAAAATTTAAACGGTCTGTGACAATTATTTCGAAAGATAATAAGACTCTTCATAAAAAAAATCCAATTCGATTCCTGAATTTTATTTTTATGGGACTGATTAGTTTCTGTACCAAAAGAAGTCAATGTTATTTTTTTTACATAGGAGCTCATCAGTCTCAAAAAAAAGTTTAAGAGCTGAGTTAGATTTTTTTTTTTTTGTCAAAAATTTCGTAATCGAAGTAATTGTGAGGAGTCGAGTTAGATATTCACTCAAAAGAAAAATCTAACCCGATAAGACAATTAAACCGGATCTAAGCTAAAGTTATGGTCTCCTGGTGTGATTCGGTAAATGTTAGTAAAAGATTTTGTGTTATTAGTGGTAATTGGTGATTTTTCTGTAATTCTAAAATTTGATTCTATGTGAATTTATGTTTCGATTCTAAGTGAATTTTACAACATTATAAATAATTATTATTGGATATTTACATATTTTACAACATTCAATAACGTATGTCTTGTTTTAAAATTTTGTTTTATTTTTAACTAAAATTATATAATATTAAGTATAAATTGATTCATTTATTTTTAATGAAAATTATAAAATTAAAAAATTTTCAAAATACACCGAATTAAACTTTTATTTTATAAATTTTTTATAAATTATAATTACTGTATTACACTTTTATTTTATTTGGTATGGTTGTGATCCAAATATAATGAGATTCCGTCGAGTCTAAAATTGAAACTATACTTGAATTACAAATGTGATAAATATTTAGAGTCGGATTTAAGTTAAAATAAATCTGATTTTATCATGTCTATGTTCTCTTGGATAAAAATAGTTAGGGAGGATGATAATAAATTGAAATAGGACAATGATGATGTAGCTATTTACAATTTTTATCTTTAAAATAATTTATATACTAATATAACAAATATGTTAGGTGTATATTAAAATTAAATTTAAAATATAAAATATATATTTATGAGTTAAATAACATATATCAAAATGAAATTTATTTTTCAAATATTAACATTACAATTAAAAATATTTAGCTTTTTTTACTAATTTTTTTTCAAAATAATTCTTTTACTTTTAATTTGTCCTTTGAACAATTTAAAAATACAATTCTGACAACATTTTCATTCAAATCTTTTAAAATATTTGTTCGACATCTAATTTTTTAAAAATAAAAAATTCAGACGAAAAATATATATCTAATAATTTAATGACAAAGAAAGAATATTTAATTTTTTAATAGTTTTACTGAATCTAGTCCATAGATTTTGAATTGATTTCAATCGATATATTTTTAATTTTAGTTTTTACAAAAAAAAATTAGTTCGTAATATGAAGATTTAAATTTATTATCTAATGATATTAGATTTTTCTTATTCTGTTATCCTATGTGTCCAAAAAAAATACATTTGGCTATTTTAATATTAAAAAAGATTATAATTACCAAATTATCTTAAATCAAAATTCATTATATATACGTTATCTTTTATAATTTATACATAGATAATAATATTATTATTCATAAATCTTGTTATTCTACTATAATTTACTAAGAATATTATACTATATTTTAATATGTATATTGTGGTGGAATAATTATTTTACAAAAACACAAATCACACGATATCTTATCATTATTTACTTATAAATTCAATAGTATTCTTTAACACATAGATAATGGTAGGATAGTAAATTTTTAAAATTGTACATAAAACTTACTAAACATGATTTGCTAACACAATTGTCGCTAAACATGATTCATGTCCATCATGGATTTTAATAATTTTTCCACTATCACATGCTAATAAATTTTATTTTTTTCCATACATAATTGAATTTAAATTACTAAAAATGATATTTTTAAAATTTTTAACACTATCGTTCTGTGTACATACATTTAGTCATTTGTTCAAAATGAAATTAACTATTAGTTTAGTCCTCACACAACTAAAATTGTGTTCGCTTCCTTTTATGTGTGTTTCGCTTCCTTGTGATTTGTGTGTGACACGAGTTCTGATTGTTTTGTTTAACTTTTTTCTCAAGACTCCTAGTTAAATTTCTTTTCATATATACCTATGTATGTAATTTTATTTTTAGAGGTCGTAATACCTCACAATTTCTTATTTATGAACTTAAGCGTAAAGTTCTATATGTTAGGGTGTTACACTTTTTATATCATATGATATTGTTTTAACTTTATAATAATTTATTTTGGTGTAAATATAATGTAACATTTATTAAATTTAATTTTAAAAATTAAATTTGTATTAATTTATTATATAAAATTTATAAATTTGTACATTCTAATTTTATATTTGGCCAATCCAATTTAATTTGATTTATTTTGGGTCAATTTAATGTCGGGTTAAAATAAATTAAGGGTCCGGAACACAAGTAATATCTCGTTGAACTTGGTTAAAAAACAAAGTTTTACCAAAACTTACAATGTTTCTCTAGTTTATCTAAACTTCAATTCAAACCAATTCAACCATACTCAAAATCATCATCAAAACACTACTACACACTACAATTTACTCCTCAAATACACTTCAAGCATTTTCACACCTATTTCACTCAATTTTCTATCTCTTCTACTCATAGACTCATAGTTCAACAAAACCAATAATTTCCAATCAAGAATACAATCTCACTAAATTTTGCACAAATTCAACTCATCGTAAGTATCATTCATCACATATCATCACCAATCTTCATCGACGTCTATTTTCATCAATATTCATCATCAACATTACCATCAATATTCATTATCAATTCAATAATTATCAACAATCAACATCAATTCAATCCTATCCCGTCCTACACTAGCTTAAGTTTCATGAAGCATTACATATTAACTAAAAGAAACCGAAATCATACATTGGCCGATTTTCGATACGTACAAAATACAAAAAATGATTCCAAACAAGCTTCCACAAAGCTTCAGCCACCAAAGTCAATCCAATTGCCAAAACCAACTCCAATAATCACCAAATTCAAGCTATACACATTTAATTTATCATAAATTAATCCTAGAGTTCACAAAATCACTAATCCACAAGGGTTTCGCAGTGACTTACCTTATCCGACGGTATTAGGAGCAAAATCCAACAATAATCCAATGTTAGATTACCCATAAACAACCAAAATCAAAGAATTTACTTAGTAACTAAACCCAAAATTACGAAATTGTTAGGGCAGTAACGGGTTCAGCGAGAGCTACATGTGGCCACAAACGGCACGCGAATCGAAGTACCGTAGCTCAAGTTATGAGCAAATGAAAAGGATGATGAATAGCAACCCTCTTCTCTTCTCTTTGATTTCAGAGCTGTGTTGTTTGTGTTTTAGGTGGTGAATGGCTCATGAATAAGGCTATATATATATATATATGGTGCGCTTGGGCCTAACTTGGACCCAATCCAACTGTTTAGCATTTATGGTCCGTTTGACTCAACTTTGAGCCAAAATTTTTAGAATTAGCGTCCAGTTTTCAATTCTAAATATTTTTCTAAGGATTTTTAGTTTTATTTTCTCACTCGCAATACCGAAAAGACTTAAACCGGCAGTGCCAGCTATTTTACTAGTTATGTGTTTTTACACAATTTTCTGCAGGAAGTTACATTTTTCTATTTGAAAAAATTCAACAAATTCAAATCTCACCTTTAAATTTTTAAATTAAGATCTCTAAATTTTCGAACCTATTCCAAACAATTAATTTATTATTTTATTTTGATTAAACGGTTAATTACTTTCGGTTCTTACAAACATCATATACATATATATGAGAAATGATAATACTATTCTCAAAATTAATAGATAATAACACCATTTTTTTTAACTATACTTTTTTTATTTTATCTTCTTTCAAATTTATCTCTAATAATTATTCAAAAATACTTTTATATTAAAATAAAATCAATACAAATTAAATAAATTAATAAATAATAAAATTAAAAAGATTTAAAAATATGAATTGATAGCATGAATATCTACCCTAATTATACTTAATTTTGTCTTTATTAAAAATTTATTTAAATTTATCATATTAATTTTTTAATATATTCAATTATTTCCCTTTAATAATATTAAGATGTAAAATAATTGTTTTCAAATTTACATGAAAATTAAAATTAAAATGTTGAGCTGTTGCATCACTTATCTGTGTAACTTGTTGTAAAATAAAAGATATATATATAATAGAGATGTATAAATAGAAGACTCTAGTATTAAAATAATTAGCTCAATAATAATTTATATATATATAATAATATTATATGTTGTAATGTATATATATATACAAAGATAGAAAGAAGTATTAAAAATAAAGAGAGAGAGAATCACATTTGTTTATTGTTACAATCTCAATATAATAAAGATGATTAATATTGCTATTAATATTATATGTAAAGAGTAATAGAAAATAGAATTTAAAATACTTATAAAATAAAAGAAGAGAAAGAATTGTAGTAGAAATATAAGGAGAAGAGTATTTGATTGCAGCATAAAAGAAAAGTATTCGTAAGAAGTGAGAGAGAGATGATTTGTTTACTGCTTTTTACTGTGTATCTCTTTGCATCAATTCATGCCTATTTATAGGCGTACAAAAGCAGTGTTAATTAATTTCATTCAGTATTGAAAAGTGAATTCTTATCAGTAGTGGAAAGAGTGAACCGCCCATTAAATGGGCATCCACAAAATCACGCTTATCTTAACACTCCCCCTTGGATGACCATTTAGGAAAATGCCTCATTAAAACCTTACTAAAGAAAACCCAATGGGAAAAAGTTTAGTGAAGGAAAAAGAGTACAGTATCCTTTGTGATGGGGACTGCCTCATTAAAAACCTTGTCAAGAAAAATCCAATGGGAAAAAAACTTGACCAAGGAAAAAAGAGTACAGTCTCCCCCTCTTGCCGACATCATTTAATGTCTCGAAATCGACGCATCCCAATCTCATGTACCAATCTTTCAAAGGAGGATTTTGGGAATGACTTTGTAAATAAATCTGCCAGATTGTCACTTGAACGGATCTGTTGCACATCAATTGTCCCTTGATTTTGAAGATCATGAGTGAAGAAGAATTTGGGAGAAATATGCTTTGTTCTATCGCCTTTGATGTATCCGCCTTTAAGTTGAGCAATACATGCTGCATTATCTTCAAACAGGATAGTTGGAGCTATCTTATGATCAATCAGTCCACATGATGACAGAATATATTGGATCAGACTCCTCAGCCAAAAACACTCGCGACTAGCTTCATGAATCGCCAGTATTTCGGCATGATTAGAGGATGTTGCAGCAATCGTCTGTTTCGTAGACCTCCATGATATAGCTGTTCCACCATATGTGAATAAGTATCCTATTTGAGATCTCCCTTTATGTGGATCAGACAAGTATCCGGCATCTACATAGCTAACTAGTTGTGACTTGGATTCATAGGGATAAAACAATCCCATATCAACCGTCCCATGAAGATATCGAAAGATTTGTTTGATTCCACTCCAATGTCTTCTGGTTGGAGAGGAACTATACCTTGCTAGTAAATTCACCGCGAATGATATGTCAGGTCGCGTATTATTAGCAAGATACATTAGCGCTCCGATGGCACTAAGATATGGTACTTCAGGACCAAGGATATCTTCATTTTCTTCTTTAGGACGGAATTGATCCTTTTTCACATCCAAAGATCTTATGATCATTGGGGTACTCAAGGGATGTGACTTATCCATATAAAATCTCTTCAAGATCTTTTCTGTGTATGTTGTTTGATGAATAAAGATCCCATTTTTTGTATGCTCGATCTGCAGGCCGAGACAAAATTTAGTCTTTCCAAGATCTTTCATCTCAAACTCTTCTTTTAGAGTTTTTATAATTGTTGGAATCTCTTCAGGAGTCCCAATGATATTTAAATCATCAACGTACACAGCAATTATAATGAACCCAGATGTAGTTTTCTTTATGAAAACACACGGGCATATATCATCATTCTTGAAACCGTTTTTGGCCAGATACTCAGTAAGACGATTATACCACATTCGTCCAGATTGCTTTAGACCATATAAAGATCTTTGCAATTTGACTGAGTATAACCCTTGCGAATATTCACTAGATGGTTTAGATATCTTTAGTCCTTCAGGGACTTTCATATAGATATCCCGATCTAATGAGCCGTACAAATAGGCTGTTACCACATCCATTAAATGCATATGCAGTTTATGATATGCAGATAAACTGACCAAATAACGCAATGTTATCGCATCCACTACAGGGGAATACGTTTCTTCATAATCTATACCGGGCCTTTGTGAAAAACCTTGTGCCACAAGTCGGGCTTTATAGCGCACAACTTCATTTTTCTCATTTCGTTTTCTCACAAATACCCACTTATATCCAACAGGTTTTACATCTTCAGGTGTACGGACTACAGGTCCAAAGACTTCACGTTTTGCAAGTGAGTCTAATTCAGCCTTCATGGCTGCTTCCCATTTTGGCCAATCATTTCTTTGTCGACATTCTTCAACTGATCTTGGCTCAATATCCTTACTTTCATGCATGATATTTAATGCCACATTATATGCAAATATTTCATTGACAATTGTCTTATTTCGGTCCCATTTCTCTCCTGTAAAGACATAATTTATCGAGATCTCGTCATTTTTACAATTTTCAGGTACCTGAACGTCTTCTGGCGTTATATCAGAATTTTGGACAACTGCAGGTGTCTTTACTATGTCTTTTTCAACAGGAATATTATTTACCTCTTTTCTCTTTCGAGGATTTTTGTCTTTGGAACCGACAGGCCTGCCACGCTTCTGGCGTGTATTTGCTTCCGTGGCTATTTGCCCTACTGGGACATCAATTCGAATTGGGGCATTTTCCGCCCTGCCACGCTTCTGGCGTGAATTTGCTTCAGTGGCTACTTGTCCTACTGGGACGTCAATTCGAATTGAGGCATTTTCCGCTGGTATGTAAGATTTGGTTATCCTCTTTGTATCGGAAAATGCATCAGGCAATTCATTTGCTATTCTTTGCAAATGTATAATCTTTTGAACTTCTAGTTCACATTGCCCTGATCGAGGATCTAAATGCATCAACGATGATGCATTCCAATTAAGTTCCTTTTTCAGGAAGCTTATTCTCTCCCCCTAATGTTGGAAATTTTGATTCATCAAAATGACAATCCGCAAACCGGGCTTTAAACACATCACCAGTTTGTATCTCAAGATACCTCACTATAGAGGTAGAATCATATCCAACATATATCCCCAATTTTCTTTGGGGTCCCATTTTGGTGCAATTAGGTGGTGCAATGGGAACATATATCGCACACCCAAATATTCTTAAATGGGAAACATTTGGCTGCTGGCCAAAAGCTAATTGTATAGGAGAGAATTGATGATAACTCGTTGGCCTCAAACGAATAAGTGCTGCGGCATGTAAGATAGCATGCCCCCAAACCGAAGTTGGGAGATTTGTTCTCATAAGCAAGGGTCTAGCAATTAATTGGAGGCACTTAATAAGTGATTCTGCTAACCCATTTTGTGTGTGAACATAAGCTACTGTTCAACACTTATTCCATTAGTCATACAATAAGCATCAAAAGCTTGGGAAGTAAATTCACCAGCATTATCAAGACGAATTGCTTTAATTGGATTTTCTGGAAATTGTGCTTTTAATCGAATAATTTGAGCCAGTAATCTCGCAAACGCTAGGTTGCGAGAAGATAATAAGCACACATGTGACCATCTCGAAGATGCGTCTATCAGGACCATAAAATATCTAAAAGATCTACATGGTGGATGAATAGGTCCACATATATCACCTTGAATCCTTTCTAGGAATTCAGGGGACTCAAATCCAATCTTTACTGGTGATGGCCTTAAAATTAACTTCCCTTGAGAACATGCAGCACAACAAAATTCACTAGTTTTAAGAATCTTCTGGTCCTTTAGTGAATGTCCATGAGAGTTTTCAATAATTCTTCTCATCATGGTTGTTCCCGGATGACCCAAACGGTCATGCCAAGTTATGAATTCATTTGGGCTAGTAAACTTCTGGTTTACAGTGGCATGTGATTCAATTGCACTAATCTTAGTATAATACAACCCAGATGAAAGAGAGGGTAATTTTGCTAATATAACTTTCTTATTTGAATCATGAGTTGTGATATATAAATACTCATGATTTCCCTCATTCATAGTCTCAATATGATATCCATTTCGTCGAATATCTTTAAAGCTCAACAAGTTTCTTCGAGACTTGGTAGACAACAGTGCATTATTTATTATAAATTTTGTTCCTCCAGGAAACAAAATTATAGCTCTTCCGGAGCCTTCTATCACATTGCCTGAGCCAATAATAGTATTAACATATTCCTCTTTTGGCACAAGATGGGTAAAATATATATCACTTTTGAGAATAGTGTGCGAACTTGCACTATCCGCAAGGCATACATCTTCATTACATATCCTTGCCATTCTTCAAAAACAAATAATAATAAAATGAGTAGTATGCACAGTTAAATTGAATACTTGATCAGAATTATTTTTCTAAGAAACACTGTACATAAAATAATGTCATATACTAAAATTTTATTTTAAAATTTGACACATTTAATAATTTCAAAATTCATATTAATATTTCATTATTTATGTACATCACATTTGAAACTTAAATACATAGAAAATAAAACTTAACAATAAGTTCTTTTTATTTACATATCTACTTCACAATCCCACATATTAAACTATTCCATCATTGATCAAATGACCAATATTTCCTTAAGGGTCCTCAAAGAAATCAGATACATCATAATGAGTGGTGGAGTTCTCAGCATCATTTGAAACAAAATTTGTTTCCTTTCCTTTGTCGTTCTTTTTCAAAGATGCCTCGTAAAGATCGACTAGGTGCCTTGGGGTACGACAGGTACGAAACCAATGGCCCTTTCCACCACAGCGGAAACACTTCTCCTCGGTTGATTTATTCTACCCGATATTCCTTTCTTTGTCCCACTTCTGGTGAGATCTTCTCTTTTGAACATAATTCTTTTTCCTTCCATAATTTTTCTTGTTATTAAAAGCTTGCCATTTACCTCTTCTGGGGTAATGATTTGCCGTATTTACTTCAGGAAATGGGGCGGCGCCAGCTGGGCGCGCTTCATGATTTTTCAATAACAACTCATTGTTGCGTTCGGCAACAAGAAGACAAGAAATTAACTCAGAATATTTTTTAAACCCTTTCTCTCGATATTGCTGCTGCAGGAGCACATTCGAGGCATGGAAGGTTGAGAAAGTTTTCTCCAACATATCATGATCAGTTATTTTTTTCCCACACAATTTTATTCGTGAGGTGATTCGAAACATTGCAGAATTATATTCATTTATAGATTTAAAATCTTGTAAATGCAAATGCGTCCATTCATATCGGGCCTGAGGAAGTATCACCGTTTTCTGATGATTATACTTTTCTTCAAGGTCTTTCCAAAGATCTGCAGGATCTTTTAATGTAAGATATTCATTTTTCAATCCTTCGTCAAGATGACGACGGAGAAAAATCATGGCTTTGGCTTTATCCTTCTGGGATGCATTATTTTCAGCCTTAACGGTATCTCCAAGATCCATTGAATCAAGATGGATTTCAGCATCTAGTATCCATGATAAATAATTGTTTCCAGATATATCAAGAGCATTGAATTCAAGATGAGAGAGCTTCGACATAATAAAAATTTGTTACCTGAGTCTTCCTAAAAATTTGATCAGAGTCTCGTGCTGATAACGTGTTGTAAAATAAAAGATATATATATAATAGAGATGTATAAATAGAAGACTCTAGTATTAAAATAATTAGCTCAATAATAATTTATATATATATAATAATATTATATGTTGTAATGTATATATATATACAAAGATAGAAAGAAGTATTAAAAATAAAGAGAGAGAGAATCGCATTTGTTTATTGTTACAATCTCAATATAATAAAGATGATTAATATTGCTATTAATATTATATGTAAAGAGTAATAGAAAATAGAATTTAAAATACTTATAAAATAAAAGAAGAGAAAGAATTGTAGTAGAAATATAAGGAGAAGAGTATTTGATTGCAGCATAAAAGAAAAGTATTCGTAAGAAGTGAGAGAGAGATGATTTGTTTACTGTTTTTTACTGTGTATCTCTTTGCATCAATTCATGCCTATTTATAGACGTACAAAAGCAATGTTAATTAATTTCATTCAGTATTGAAAAGTAAATTCTTATCAGTAGTGGAAAGAGTGAACCGCCCATTAAATGGGCATCCACATAATCACGCTTATCTTAACTAATATTTTTCCATCAAAATTTGTTATTTCATGGCATCACACAGGTTGGAGTCAATTTCCAGTTAAAGCAACAAAAATATAACTAAAGGCCCAACACTATATCAACTAGGCTTACATAGAAGCCAATAAAACACCTTTAGTACACAAAACAGAGCTACTTCCCCAACTAGCTTGGGCAAGCAACGGAATTTTGAACCATTATAAACTGACCAAAGTATGAACCAGTTGCATGCTCAGCGTGAATTCTTGCCGGTGCTGTCCATATCAAGAATTTTCAATCAATCTAAGCTATTTACATTTTTTAAAGTATATCTGAAAGGCTTAAAATAGTGGAATCAAATGTTCCAATCAAGTACAATGGAATACCTGAACATCTTCCTAAAATAATAACAAAGAAAAAAACATAGTAGTACTTGTAAGTAGTAACATGCTCAACCGACATCAAAGTACTATTCAATTCGAATCCGACAGTTGTAGAATGCCTAAACAGCAACGGCCAAAAGAGGCTGCAAGTAATAACAACCATAAGATATGGCAACAACCAAGAATAAAATGAGCTAGAAAAGGAAGTTATATTTTCCAAACACACCAGATCACCAAGTGTATGATCTCGTATTTGAGCGACAGAATGCTTTTTTGTAGGTTTCTGGCCCGAGGTCATGATCAAAGTGGTGATAGTTGAACATAAAAAAAAAGAATAAGGGAAAAAAAAACTAACCTTTTTAAATTTGTATTCCTTCCATAAAGTATCTGGTTAAGTGATGACAGCTGAACATAAAAAAAAAGAATAAAATAAGACTAAATATAATGAAAAAATTATAAATTAATAGCAGAATTAGAAGACTACTAGTTAAACTTTCTCGGATGCTCCTGCCAACAAATCTCATTTGTGAGCTTTATACTCGGCAACAAAATCTCGTAATGTTGACAGAAAAGATCATAAATATCCGTGAGAGAGTTAACCTACAAAAATATGAATCATTTTCCACACTACTCGTGTTCATCTAACATGTTCAAGTCCCTACTCCTTTACAAACTGCTAAACATACTTCTCTTAACACTCAATCAATGATTACTAGAGATAAAGCTGGGATTTCAAAACAAAAAATATGCAATTCTGCTTACCTTGATATTGACTTAACACAAGAAATTCCTAAAACCGTCAAACAGGCTGTTAATTGCCCACACTGGTTCAAGACAATGCAGGACGAGTATGATGTTTTGATTAAAAATAACACATGGACTCTTGTTGATCCTCCATCCAATGTACCATCATTGGTTGCAAATGGGTGTTTGCAATCAAAAGAGCTCCTGATAATTCTATAATTAGATACAAAGCAAGGCTTGTAGGAAAGGGCTTTCATCAATAGGGAGGGATTGACTATAATCAGATTTTTAGCCCTGTGATTTGGCCCTCTACTATTAGATTAGTTTTGACCAAGGTTATGAGAACCAGACCGGTCATCGAACCGCTCTAATCACTTGTTTACTGGTCAAATCGGTGGTTCAATCGAAAAAATCATTTTAGAATAAAATAATAAATAAATTATAATTAAACACCCTGAAATATAATTATAGTTTAATATAAATCTTAAAATATCAAAAGTACATCAGCAACCTTAAAACAGCAACACCAGTATATTATCGAACAGCAACAATGAAACAGCAACACATTATAAAACACTAAAACAGCAACATCAGTACATTATCAAAACACTAAAACAGCAACACTAGTACATTAGCAACACCATTCAGCAAAGCAGTGATGACACTAAACTAAACACTAAAAACAGCAAAATCAGTATATTATACAACATATCAAAAGTTCAAAACAGAACATTCAGTAACCAAGCATTAGCATTAGCAAGAAAATGATGACACTAAATTAAACACTAAAAATAGCAAAATCAGTAAATTATATAACATCAAAAGTTCAAAACAGAGCATTCAGTAACCAAGCATTAGCATTAGCAAGGGAATGATGACACTAAATTAAATAGAACATTAGCAAGGAAGTGATGACACTAAAACACTAAAAACAATAAAATCAGTACATTATACAACATATCAAAAGTTCAAAACAGAGTATTCAGTAACCAAACATTAGCATTAGCAAAGCAGTGATGACACTAAATTAAATAAGCAAATTATTTTTTCAATGAATAAAAAGAACAACTAATTATGGAAGAGAAAAAAAAGCATGAATATATGATTACTGATAAGAAGAAATTGTGATAGATGAGTGATTGTTGAAAGAGAAAAGAGAGTGAATAGGAGCAGAGCAGCATTATAATTGAGCTTTAGGTTAAGCAAACCCATGATGCTGTTCCAGAATTCAAGAGAAAGAGGAGATTCCATTAAGATTACACAACAACTCAGCAACACATCACTAATCAATAATCATAATACATTCAAAATCAATAATCAGTAAATTAAAATCACAAGTTCAAAGATAGTCTTAATTCTTGATCTAATTTTAATCTGAAAATGCTATTGTGGGGCAAAATACATACCTATGTAATTTTGTATCATCATAATGTAGCATTAGTTGTTTGGGTTTTGGTGCTTCTAATAATTTCTGCAGCAGCTATAATCTTCTTAGTTACCACAGAAGGACGACGATGGCAAGACGACGAAGACACGACGACGACACAGCAGCCGGAAGCCTCGAACACGAACAGCGAAGTCACCGGGGGAATGGACGACGTGCCGAGCCCGAGCTAGAAGAGAAGGTCTGGCAGTATGGGTTTGGGACAGGGGAAGGAGGAGGCCGCGGAGACGCCGACAACCACTGACGGCGGCGGCGGTTCCGTTGACGAGGCTGGGTTTTTAACCGGTCCGGTTTTCAGAACATTGCATACCAGTGGTGGTCATTCATCAAGGATGAATTTATCATGATATTTAGATGCATTTTTGAAGAGTTGAAAAAGGTACATGTAATGGACGGTTTTCATGGAAGGTTAACCAATTTATGCATCAAAGTTCAAAGAGTCGGCCATGGACAATTTCGTGGTCTGCTGACTAATTTTCAAAGCCACCGTAAAGAGTCAATTCAACAAATGCAACTAGAGGATATCAGAGCACTGAAGAACATCATTTTGGAGGTGATAAACCGTCCTTTTGGACAGGGTAATCCGGCGATGAATCGTGAGGTTGAAGACCAATATATCTCTCAGCTTGACTTCCCCTTACAAAAATGATATAATTTTTTTCCCCTTTTATCATTGTGTTTTTTTCTCTTAAAAGTGATTATTTTCATTCAGTTGTCTCACCAAGATAATGAGAAGATGAGCAATAGATCCTGTCTTGTTCTCGAGCACCGTCAGAAAAATTCAGTTTCTACAGACTGTGCATTGACTGTTCTTCCGAAATAGGAGTGTCCATTTCCATATTAACAAACACTACAATTTGTTTCATCCATGAAATTTTGAAGAGTGAGTGCAGAGATGACGGTTGTTTATCATCACGAAAATAGAGAACACCAGTATAACACGAGTCAAAGCATTATCCGATTTTATCGGAACTACTTGCACCATCTCCGGTACACCGACGAAGATACGGTACTTGAAATTTTTTATTTGTTTGATTTGTTTTTTTTATAATATATTATTATACATATATATATTGTGAGAGTGGTAGAACAGTTATGGCAGAGAATGGTTGAATCATGTAGACTTTTTCATGAAGTTGGCCAGTTATCTATGCCATTGTCTACATGATTCACCATTCTTTGTCATAACTGTTTTACCACTCTCACAATATATATGTATAATAATATATTATAAAAAAACAAATCAAACAAATAAAAAATTTCTAAGTACCGTATCTTTGTCGGTGTATCAGAGATGTGCAAGCAGTTCCGATAAAATCGGATAATGCTTTGACTCGTGTTATACTGGTGTTCCCTATTCTCGTGATAATAAACAACAGTCATCTCTCAGATATGGTTTTCAAAATTCTATGAAGAAAACAAACTAGTATTTGTTAATATAGAAAAGGACACTCCTATTACGGAAGAACAGTCAATGCACAGTCCGTAGAAACTGAATTTTTCTGGCACCAGAACAAAACAGGATCTAGTGCCCAACTTCTCATTATCTTGGTGTTGCAACTAAATGAAAATAATCACTTTTAAGAGAAGAAAAAAACACAATGATAAAAGGGAAAAAAAATTATACCGTTTTTGTAAGGAGAAGTCAAGTTGAGAGATACAATGGTCTTCAACCTCACGATTCGTCGCTGGATTACCCTGTCCAAAAGAACGGTTTATCACCTCCAAGATGATGTTCTTCAGCGATCTGATATCCTCTAGTTGCATTTGTTGAATTGACTCTTTATGGTGGCTTTAAAAATTAGTCAGCACACCACGAAATTATTCATGGCCGACTCTTTGAACTTTGATGCATAATTTGGTTAACCTTCTATAAAAACCATCGATTACATATATCTTTTACAACTCTTCAAAAATACATCTAAATATCATAATAAATTCATCTTTAATGAATGACCACGGATCTCCTTTCGACTTATATCTAGCTTCCATCCAACCCCTTAAAGTATATGTGTCTCCCATGATGCCTTTTCTTCACAAGTCAGAGAAAACAATTTATTAATGACAGCAACAATCAAGTTTTAGACTTGACACTTTAATGCTCCTTCATTGTGTTACTCAATAAATCACCAAAAATAGTCACAATCCAAGCACATGTAAATCACAAAAGAGTCAAACAAGCACAACAAGTCAGCAACACAGCACTAATCAACAATCACAAGACATTCAAAATCAACAATCAATTAATTAAAATCACAACACAAAAACAGCAGCACAGACCTTCGAAATAATCAATAATCAACAATCAATAAACAGCAGCAGACCAGAGCAAACCAACAATCAAATAATCATTCAACAAAAATTAACAACACACAACTAGTCAACCAGACCTTCGAAAGACAGGAACAGAGCATAAAAAATACCTCAATTAACTAATTATCCAACAGAATCAACAATACCTCAATTGTAATTTCAGTATCAATCCTGGGGCTAGACAGAAATGTAGGTACAATCTAGGTACAATTAAATCACAAATCAAAACAGTAAAACACAACACACAAAATCAGTAAAGAACCAGAGCCAATCACAAAGAAATTAAAAGAAGAAAGCTACAAAAGTACAAACAATCAATTGCTTTTTCAGATTTCAACAAATTCAAATTATCTACTTTCTAGTACTTTCTTTAGTTACTATTATTTAATAACATTTAAAATATTATAACATTATTCTAATGCAAGATTAGAGTGTACTCATTCTATCTAGAACACCATTCCATCCTAATACTTTAACAATGTATGTTATTGTTACTAATGCACCTTTAATTATAGAATTACATACATCAGCCATTACAATAATTACAGCAAAATTCAGAATTACAGCAATTTAAAATCTAAAATGATATTAATTTTGTCCAAAATTTAAAATTATATCAAAATTCTATATAGCATTCAAAATCCAGAATCCAAAACCGAATTTATATCAAAATTATATTCAGCAAAATTCAGAATTACAGGACTCTATTTCTTTATGCAAAATTCAATCAAATACAGTCAGCTTCCTATTATTTCTTTAAGCTCATCTTTTGGTTTCAATGTAGTCAGAGAACTCTATTTCATAGTTCTATACTTCTATTCTAGCAAAAATCAGGTATTGTCAATCAATATTAGTACCAAAAGGTTTAAGGAAAAAACCAAATAATTCTCAAAATTTATTGTTTGCTTTGCTTGAATCTTGGTTTGGCACATCTTGAAGTTCTTTAGAGGCAATTGTATAAAAATATAAAATGCTCTTCTATCAAAATCTTCACCTATATTTTACCTCAAGCAAATCACCATATGTGCACAACGATGCCTAATGAATATCGGGGGAAAGACAATAATATATATAGAAGACTGGTGCAAGGTTTGACACACACTTAAATCTCAAGCAGCATTCTCAAACACAATTGAAATTGCATACACAGTAATTATATTCTTGCAGTGTTGATGAAGAAGGGCTATGACATGCATGATTGCAGAAACAGGAACGAAAAGAATTTTAAATTTGACCATGATCCCCAATTTAAATTTGAAATTTCAATACGCCCACACCTTCAGATAGAAACGGTTCTTAATTGAGATCTGATTACACAATTGATTAAGTAAGCAAACCCTATAATAATTACATGAGCAAAAGTTAACAAAATAAAAATAAATTAATTGAAAAACTCAAGAATTCACTGTGGCAGAGAGAGTAGAGAAGGGTCGAGACGACAAGAAAAGGAATGGTTACTGAAGAACTCACCAACCAGCCGACGACAAGAAAAGGATCGCGACGGTGAGGTTGAGATGTCGTCGAAGGCGCACCGTTTCCGGCGGAACGAAGAAGACGACACGCCGGCGGTGAGGTGAGGTTTTCTTGAACTATCGTGTGATGAGGAGATGAGGTGAGGAAGACTTGGAGGGTTACTGCCGTATGTATAGCCGTCTAGGGATTTAGGGTTAGGGGGTTCGAGACTCGAGTGTTTTTTTTTTTTTTTTTAAACCCAAAACTAGAACCGGCTGGTTACACAAAATCGCCGGTTCTCCAATTTTTATCAAAATCAGACAGTTTAATCCAATTTTCTTCGGTTCTATTCTTTATTCGGTTAAAATGACTAATAGGACCGGTCAGATAATCGATTTATTAATTTTTTGATCGAAACAACCGGTTTAATCTAATTCTTACAATTATAAAAATAATTAGATTGTACATAATTATAATAAAAATATAACTTAATTAAAAAAATCATATACAAACAATATTTGTTAGAAAATGGAATCATAATTAATAAAAATATTCTACGTTTTATTTTCTCATTAAAAAAATAGGTATTTGATAATTTCATGTTATTAAGAGAATAAAAAAATGAGATATTTTAAATTATACAAATAATTTATACTATATTCGTATATTGTAGAAAAAAATAGATAATAATTAAATTTAAGAAATTATTATCTTTTTATATTTTTTTTATTTTTTTTGTTGTCCACGGTATCTTTTAATCCGACAGGTTAAGAACTAATCTATCACGGATTTGAGCTCCATTTAAGGATTCAAACTCCCGACACTTGCTTAAGTGGACGAGTGAGCTGATTACTCGACCAACCCAAATTAATTTATATTTTTTTAATGGTATAATTTTCACATACAAGTCTTTTTGCTATACAAGTCTTAGGCCCAGTTTGGATAAACAACTTAATTAAGTTATTTTTGAAGAAATAGCTTAAACAATAAATGCTTATATTAAAAGTAGCTTATAAATAAGTTATTTTGTATTTGGTTTTTTAGTTCTAAAAGTACTTATTTTAAGAGAAAAGTGATAAAAAAAACTTTTTATTATGAGAAAAGTCATTTTTTTAACTTCTCCTTAAGCACCAAAATAGCTTTTTAAAAAGTTGCAATTTTGCTTTGAAAATTGTACCAGACATTAATACTATACATTTTCATAAGTTAAAAGTTAAAAAAAAGTCACTTATAAACCTATCCAAACGGACCCTTACAAGTCTTGAAATTCACCTACTCCTTTCACGCTCCTCCTTAACAGATTTTTCAATTAACGCATGCACGTTCTTCTTCTTCTTCTTCATGTTACTTCACGTTCTCCTTCTTCATGTTAACGCGCACACGTTCTTCTTCGTTATTTTTCTTTTTCGTTATCGTTGTCATTAACACCACCTATTCCTCCTCCTCCTCTTCCTCCTTATTTTTTCATTGGATTTTCTTCTCTTTCTTTCTTTTTCTCTTTCTCCTCCAGCATCAGTTATCTCGTTGTTGAATATAATGAATAATTCAAGTTCAGATTGTCAATTGAACCAGAACAAAATTGATTATTGTTTTTTAATCCAATCCAGTGGCTGAGGTGCGGTTCAATTCAGAAGAAAAAATGCAGCATTAGAGGAAATATTTTTCTGTATTTGCAGCAAATTTGGGTATAACACAAAGATATTTGGGTGTATTTTTATTCTGATAAGTTCTGCATAATTCAAAACTCTTCATCTTCTTCTTCCTCATCTTCTGCTGCTTTTTTTTCATCATCATCATCACCATCTTCTTCTTCTTCTTTTCTTATTCATCTTTTCTTTTTTGTTTTACCTTCTCAAGTTTTTTCTTGTTTTACTCTCTTAACAAGAATAAAAACAAAAAAAATTAAACAAAGAAGAAGAAGAAACACATAATGCTGCAAGATTATTTGAAAAATGATGAACTTACATTCATTTAACTAAAAGAAAGAATGAAATAAGGAAAAGAAGAAGAAAAAAATGCAACATTAGAGAAAATATTTTTCTGTACAAAAATGCTATTTGTACACTAAAATCAACCACTAAAATCAGCCACCAATGTATTTGTGTATAAATACATGTGTGCTTTAATTTATTTTCAATGTATATTTGTATTCCATTATGTATTTTATACTAGTGGCTGATTTTGATGGCTGATTTTAGTGTACACGTAGCATAACTCATTTCTGTATTTGCAGCAAATTCGGGTGTAAAACGAAAATATTTGGGTGTAACACGAAGATATTTGGGTGTAAAATGAAGATATTTGGGTGTATTTTTATTCTGATAAATTCTGCATAATTTAGAACCATTCCTCTTCCTCCTTCTCATCTTCTACGGCTTCTTCTTCTTTTTTTTTTCTTATTCATCTTTTTTTTGTTTTACCTTCTCAAGTTTCTTCTTATTTTACTCTTTTAACAAGAATAAAAACAAAAAAATCAAACAAAGAAGAAGAAGAAACACATAATGCTGCAAAATTACTTAGAAGATGATGAACTTACATTCATTTAACTAAGAAAAAGAAAAAAATAAGAAAAAGAAGAAGAAAAAAAATGCAGCATTAGAGAAAATATTTTTCTATACAAAAATGCTATTTGCACACTAAAATCAGCCACCAATGTATTTGTATATAAATACATGTGTGCTTTAATTTATTTGCAATGTATATTTGTATTCCAGTATGTATTTTATATTGGTAGCTGACTTTAGTGGTTGATTTTAGTGTACATGTAGCATAACTCATTTTTATATTTACAACAAATTTGGGTGTAAAACGAAGATATTTGGGTGTATTTTTATTCTGATAAGTTCTGCATAATTCAGAACTCCTCCTTTTCCTCCTCCTCATCTTCTGCTGTTTCTTCTTCTTCATCTTCTTATTTCATATTATCATAATTCTTTTGGGAGGAAAAAATCAAACAAAGAAGAAAAAAATACATAATGTTACAAAATCAAAAAAAGAAGGAAGAGAAACACGACGATGAAGATGAAATACGCGAAGAAAAAGGAGGAGAAACACAAAAAAGAAGGAGACGAAGAAGGAAGAAGGGGAGGAGGAGGAGAAACGCGAAGAAAAAACAGTTGTGGTTTTCATCAAGAAAAAAAGAAGAATAGTCGTTCATAACGGTGAAGGAGCGCTTTTATGGGTGAGCGTAGTTTCTGTTGGGTTTGGCCCAACTTGTAAGACTTGTAAGCCGAAAAGACTTGTATGTGTAGCATAACTGAATAATTTATATACTTATATAACAAATATGTTAGGTGTATATTAAAATTAAATTTAAAATATAAAATACATATTTAAAATGAGTTAAATAACACATATATTTATATACAAATATATGGTGACTAATTTAAGTAATTAATTTTAGTAACTAATTTTGTATAAATAGCATTTTTACTCGTATAAAATACAAACAATTCCTGCTCTTTTTATGAACCTAAACAAACAATAAAATACATGTCCATTCAGTATAAATTTTTTGGATTTGAATTCTCTAAATTTTGAATTTTATTTTAAAAGACAAATTGTAATCTCTCACCATTTATTTCATAGGTGGAACTAAGAGAAAATATGAGAGAGAAACTATTTAAGGGTGAAAGATCACACTTTATTCTCTAAAGTAAAAATTCACAATTTAGAGGATCCAAATTTTAATTTTTACGGTAGAATCACCATTTAATGTATATTTGATATTTATGTTCATTTCTTGGAAAAAAATATCTTACGAAAAGTTAAAAGTTAAATCTCTTGGATGTATCATACAAGATAATGGAGAAATTGAACATGATGTAAATCATAGGATCCAAGCAAGTTGGTCAAAATAGCGGAGTGCATCTGGTTTTATATGCGACAAAAAAGTGCTTTTAAAACTTAAAGGTAAATTCTATCGCACTGCTATAAGACCGGCTATACTTTATGGTATGGAGTGTTGGGCGGCCAAAGGGGAGCATGAAAATAAGCTGAGTATGGCAGGGATGAAGATGTTAAAATAGATGAGTGGTCAATAAAATAAGGAACGAAGATATGAGGGAAAGAGTTGCAGTAGCACCCATTGTGGAAAAGATGGTAGAATCGCATCTCAGGTGGTTTGGACATGTGAGAAGAAGACCGACAGAATATCCAGTCAGGAGGGTGGATGAGATGGAAGATGGATAAAGGGTGAAAGGCAGAGGAAGATCTAAGAAGACCATCCATGAGATGGTCAAACGAAACCTATATGTAAACGGTCTCTCTGTAGACATGATACATGACAGAGTTCAATGACATCATTTGATTCATGTAACTGACCCCACCTAATGGGACAAGACTTTATTGTTGTATTTCTTGTTAGTTTATAATCAGTTAAGAAGTGGTTATTGGCATGATTAGTTACATAAATGTTTACTTTTTTCATTCTCTAGGCACTTTATTGATACATATATTTCAGTTGAAACTTAACAATAAGTAATCCATTTATCACAATCGGATTATTCTTCACCCTTGTCTAATCAAAGTTAGTTTTGGTGATGAGTAAGGTATGCTAATCAAATTCTAATCTTCAATGGGGCCTTAAAGAAAAGGGCAAAATAACAAGAACATTCACCAGCTTCTGTGATGTTAACAGTTATGTTTGTCTTCTAGCCTTAAGAACAGTGATATTGTTGATGCTATCCTTTGTTGTATGTAGGGTTCAATTCTTTTCTTTCTATACAACAAATGTGTCAATTTCAACAAGCCAAACCTTGTTCTTTTGACAAGGTACAAAAGTACTTCATTTTCCTATTTTAGTATGTTTTTGTTTTGTCGGTGGAGTTCATTTGACCAAACCACATTCACTTAAATAAAACTGTTGACAATCCCTCCTATTTTGTCTGTTATCAAATGCTAATCCAAACACACATGGATTAAACCATTCTATGCTGAACTTGACTATTGATATAGATACCAAAACTCTTATGGATCAAAGAATAATAATTAAAATGGAAACCTTTTTTTATTTCACAATTTTCAAAGCCAAGCATGTAAAATTTGTAGCCAAAAGAAGAGGTCCCAACTAAAAAGGGAAAATCCAAAGCATTCAAACAAAGATCTGATGTAATCACATTGGTCTTTACATGACTTTTGTGAACCAACAACTTACACAAACACTATAGCATCCCAACCATCTCATCACAAAGTAGGGTCCCAATACAATAAACATGACAAAATAAGAATGGTGAAAAAATGGAGAAAAACACAAACCTTTTTTCTTTTCATTATAACAATCACTAGTTCAATACCACCTCTTCTTTTTAATCCCACTGTCCAAGTGAGATTATAACAAAAGGTAACAAAATTCATCAAACTTCAGAACACATACTTTTTCCTTCTTCAAAACTTTCTTTGTGGTTATTGAGTGTAACTCTCCTTCTCTTGTGTCTTATAGTTTTCTTTCTCAATGTAGAAACTTTGAATTTGATCATAGTATGCAAATATATCTTCCTGCAAAACAAAGAAAAGGGTAGGTTTTGGTAAGATTAATCATTTAAAAGCTGCATGGATAGGTAGAAATCAAAGCTACTTACTCTTTATATTTTACCAAAGTTAAAAGATAAAAAGTGAAATTCAAAGGATAAAAGGAAATAAACTTTTAGCCATAAAGCATTTTCCTTTTGTAAATTAAGCACGTTGCTGCAATTTTTAGAAGAAAATCCTTTTTACTACTCACAGCTACAAGAAATCTGAATTCATGAATTGAACTCATCTTCAATTTTACTGATTCTATTGTCAAGTGCTGATCCATTGCCACCAAAGTCGCCGCAGCCGCAATAACAGATGGCCTATGATCCATTAAATTGACCTCTAGAAACAAGAACAACATACATCTTCTTTGCATCAATCAATTTTCCAGATTCTGATAAATAAGTACTCATTCCAATGCTAAAAATGAACCTTGAATTAGTGTGAAGATGATTTGAATAGTCTTGGACAAAACATGGCATGTTTGGGATTCATTGCAGAGCTTTGTGATGAAATAAGGAAGGAAAACTAATGGGGTGATCATAACCATGTTCCATTCCAATGTGCTAAGCACCAAGAGCTCCATTCTCTGAATCACTTTGTTTTCGAAGCAATAATCTTCCGATTGAAACTCGGTTAGCACCGGCACTTCACTCTCCTCCATCTTTGCAGCTAGAGTAAGACATGCAATTGATAGTAACCTCATTTTCCAACACTTACCATTCTGCATAAAAATTGAAAGATTTGAAACTAATTACACTAACTTCCTCTGAGATTTGGTGAAATTAAACATGACCCTTCTTTGTTTCTAAAGTTATACATTGATCCACCTAAGATTCATATAATAATACACTTAGACTAATAATCAAGAGTGATAATAATCATGATAAATTTCACAAAATCTTGGAAGAGTTTGTGGTAGTTCCCCTTATAATAATCAAGATTCAAGAGTGATAAATGTTGCAGTTGAAAGAGTAGTTGAGAGCTTACATCAATGGAACATTTGGAAAGGAATCTGTCAAAGTATGCCATGGACAAATAAGCTGTTTGAAAGCTAAAACCAAGTGTTGCTCTTGTCTTTGTTCATGCAAAACCAAAAGATTATTAATAAAAAAAAATCAGATTATTATTATTATAAGGAAATAAATGGGTTGTAGTTGGACAAACCTGAAGAATCCAATTAAGAGCATTAATGCGTGAATGACTGAAGCAATTCACAAATATGAAAGACTCAATATTTTTGAAAGCAAGAGTACCCTTTTCTCTCTCAATCAAAATGCTCACATATTCATCCTCAGAAGCACCATATTCTTGTAATGGAGCCAATGAACGCTCTTCTATTCTAATCTTTCCTTCCATGCATGCATCCACTATCTCTTCTTGTTCTTCTTCTTGTTCCTAGTAAAAGCTCTAAGCTTTATTTGACTTTTACAAGCTAGAGCAATAACAGTGATATATATATATATATATATATATATATAAAAGAATATGTGCATGTATGTGTGTGTTTGTATATAGCTAATTTTAGCTATGCATGTTTTAAAATGGAAAATATTAACTTGAATATTGTTATACAAGGAAGACCGAAAACGAGAGATAGAGGCTAAGAGATAGAAATTGAGAAATAGAGACTAAATTAAGTTTTTGCATTATTTTTAATGTAAAATATATAAGATTGAATTATATGTCAGTATCATATTTGATTTAAGATAAATATAAAAATTAAATGATAAATCTAGAATTTATTTTATTGGGTATGTATTATTACCAAATACAATACATATACATTAATTTTAGTGTCTTGGTCATATTTATCAATATCTTAATGTTCTGTTCTATTTGTTTACAAACCAAATGCGGCCTATTGCCTCAACATACACAATTTTAGTGAGGTTGCCACTAATGATGTCATAAATATAATTGTCTTAATAAATTGCGGTAATCACAAGTCTCTAAGTAGAAATGTTTTGTTCAGACATCTTACAATCAAAACGACACACTGGACACATATTGTTCAGAGTTCAGACCATTGCTGCTAGATACAGGTTGGGGAAAAGGAAAAAACAGAAAAAAAGAAACAAAAAACTATGAAATTTAACGTGACATGCAGAGGCCAAAAAAGCCTTTCTTTACGGAGAGTACTGTATATGAAGCACATTTTTGAGGGATGAAAATAGTTTCAAACAAGATATATATATTGGATTATGAGTGGTAAATTATTTAAAGATGATCTAAACTATGTGTTATACATTGTTATGAGTTTTTACAAATGTCAGTGCCGTTTTGTTTTTTCTAATTAAAATAATATTTTTTACAGTCTTTTAATAATTAAAAAAATATTTTTTATATATTGATATTTTGTATTACTATCATAGCAATATAAAATATTAAAATGATCAAATCTTTTCGTGTTTTATACTAAAATTATCCATATATAAAAGTTTTAATAAATAATTTATGAGAAATATATTAATTATTAAATGCCAATTTTACATTTTTTTTATTTTGATTTTTTTTTATAGTTTTTTTTTTTACCAAAGATAGGAGACTCGAACCCGCAACTTCTTAATTGAGTATGAAGAGACTATGCCATTTGAGTTATAACTCATTAGCTTTTTTCCTTTATACATACATCTAATCACATAATATTATATTAGTAACAATAATTATCTTTTACATTAACTATATAAATAATGATAAAAAAAACAAATATTATTATATAACTATATAAAATATTTTACACTATGAATATATTAAATTAAACTCTAAATAAATACCCAAAGAAATATAGAAAAAAAAACAAACAAACAAATTTATGCACGTGCTTTGTGGAAAGATTTTGTGGTGGGTCCTGACTCCTGAGCCTAGAAAAACCTATGCCTTGTTACTGGGCCTGGGCCTCGTAAAGGACCATCTTCAATACCTGACGAGCTAAACCTAACTACATTATCACCATCATCCTTGATTCATTCTCTCCAAAAAAAAAAAAAAAAGAAACCTTGATTCATTGACATAAAAGTTTTATAATTCACAAATAATTTCCAAAGGGATGTTCCACTACATTCACAAATGGTGAGAAATTGAAAAAGCAACTAAAAGACATTTAAGCCTAAATGGTTAAAAAACTCTCTTAAATTTTGTTTATTGATGGAATTAGTTATCTAAATTTTTGTTATAAATATTTGCCAGCCTCAATTACTACTGTTTGATAAATTTATTTATTTTAAATAATCAAATTAAATATCGTATAGTAAGTTCATGTAATTATGTTTATTTACTACAATACTAAATTTTAAAAGTAGTTTTCAAACACCTTTTAAAGTTATATCCATATAATTCAAGTTCTACTCTATATAAATGCAGAGGCCAAAAAGCCTTTCTCTGTGGAGAGTACTGTACATGAAGCACATTTTTGTGGGATGAAAATAGTTTCAAACAAGAATTATATATATATATATATATATATATATATATATATATATATATATTGGATTGTGAGTGATAAATTATTTAAAGATGATCTAAACTATGTGTTATACATTATAGGCTTTTATAAAATGTCACGTTTTATCTCTTTATAATTAAAATAATATTTTTTACAAAACATCAGTCACGTTTTATCTTTTAATAATTAACTTTTTTTATAAATTGACGTTCTGCCATCATATTTTAATAATTAACTTTTTTTATAAATTGACGTTTTGTATTGCCATTGTAGCAATATAAAATATCAAAATAATCAAATATTCTTGTGTTTCATACTAAAATTATCCATATATAAAAGTTTTAGCTTTCAAACAACTAGAATAAATAATTTATGAAAAATATATTAATTATTAAATGCCAATTTTACATTTTTTTTTTCAAAATTTTGATTATTTTTCCTTTATAGTTTAAAATGCTTTAATTTTGTCATAAATATGAGTAATTGCCTAAATCAGTTTCCAAAAATTTTAAAAACGCACATTTTAGTTTCAAAAAAAAACTAATACATAGATTAATCCCCAAGATTTTATTTCGGCAGACAAATCAGTCCCCAGTTTATTTTCCAGCAAAGTAATTACACAGATCAGTTAATAAGAATTTTAAAAGCGGATATTTTAGTCCAAAAAAAAATAATATACAGATTAATTCCCAACGTTTTTCTTCATCTGATATAACAGTCCTTCGTCCAAAAAAATTAAAATTATTATTATTATTAATTAATTAATTAATTAATTAATTAATTACACAATAATACTATACCATAATTTTTTTATATTTTTTAGACAAAAATAATAATACATTTATTCATTAGATTCTTATGTATATATTTATAACATAAAAAGTATATATATATATATATATAGTCACTCAATAATAATAATAATAATAATATTTAATAAAATTATTAAAGATTATTCTACAAGAAATTTAAAGTTGAAACTATTTGATATTTTTGTATTTAATATAATAAAAAAATATCCTATTTTAAAACTATGTTTGTATTAAAAGAAAATATTTTAATTTGGATTTCAAAACATCATTATTCACATTACTCGTTTTTAACAAAAAAGTGTATTAATATGCTAGTGTCGTCGTCCACATGCACAAAACTAAGTGAATAATAATAATAATAAAGGTCGACATATAGTAAAAGTAAGGTTTAATTACTCTGCAGGTCCCTATAGTTTCACCGAATTTTCAATTAGGTCCCTATACATTTTTTCTTTTCAATTGGGTCCTTATACATAAAATTTTTTTTCAATTAAATCCCTACCGTGTGTATAACGTTAAAGTTAACAGAATATTCTTAGTAAAAAACGAATATTCTTTAAATTTGGTTGGAGTGAGTAGCTGAAGAAACCTGCATTATTTCAAAATACCCAAATCACCCTTGCAGTTTATCACAAGTAAAAAAAGAAACCCTTTCCCTGTGGAGAACGCGATTAAGTCGTCCTCTGCTTCCCCTCTTTCAGGCCGTCATCAACATCCGTCGCTGGGGGCTTCTGCAAGGAAGGCTTGGTGGTTTGCCGTCCGTTGCCACCTTCCCTGTGAACCGGTCTGTTCTACTCTGTTCCGTTCGGAGGTGGTCAGTGCGTTCCCCGTCGCCGTCCGTCGCGGTGAAGCCCATCACCGTCGTTGCGCCGTATCGATCGGAGTCTCGTAGCGCCTGGCCTCCCGTCCCTGCATTGTGCGTCTGCTCCATCTCCCTGCACTCGAACGTTTTCTCTGAAAACAGGTCAGGAAAAAAAGCTTCTTTTGTTAGTTTTAAAAGTTGATGTGTATGCTAATTTTTTTTTTTTTAATAAAAATAACATTGGTTGAATATCTATTTCTGGGATTGATTTTTGGATTGTTTTGATAATGATTGTTTTAAGAATGCTCATCAGCTCATGTATCAAAAGACCATAGTTGAAATTGTTATGGAAATTTATATATACCCGTTTGATAAGTTTAAGTGACAGAGTGACAAATAAAAAGGAACAAAGAGAGTAGTTTAGATTTAAGTATGATTTATGCCGCTATCCATGGAGTCAAGGCCAGGGAGAGCTCAGTTATTGTTGCTATATTATGGGCAACTAGTTTGAGAGCTAGGGAGCCTATTCTATGAGAATTGTTTGGCTATGCTGTGTTGCCTTGCTGTTCTCATTACTTGCATCTTGTATTTCTAGCTGTCTAGGCCTAAGTATCTTGTTATTGTTGTAATTGTCATCGTCTGTTATTGTTGATCATTTAATAGGAGTAGTCAATTCACTCAATTGTCATAGTTGTTAGTTTTGTTATGATGGCCGTATAGACATAGAAGTATAGCTGAGATGATCTCAAGGGATTCATTTAGCCATTCCAATTTAATTACTAAGTTGCTCTCTACTGCTGGCCATTTTTCTTGGTTGTCTTGTTTGAAGGAGTTTTTGAAGGTGCATATTCTTTTTGGCAGTTTTTTCCATATAAGCTTTCACTATGTGATTGAGGATGTCGTATCTATAATTTAAAAACCTTGGGAACTGATTCGAGTAAGTGTGGACAATGTCAATATTGCAATTTGAAACATTCCTGCTCCATTTGATAACTTCACCATCCTGCAAACTAAGTTTAACAATGCTGGACTTGATCTCAATGACTTAGTCATCCTATCTGATATTTACATTATTTAATCACAGTTTTTTGTAGACCCCTTTATTTCGTTTTATCTGGTATATGTAACTTTGTGGTTTTGTAAAGGTGCACACACAATTGGAGTGTCTCACTACTCAACAATCAGCATCTGTTTGTACAACTTCACTGGGAAGTTAGATCAAGACCTTGCACTAGACAGTGAGAGTATGCACAAAATCTGAAGAAGTTCAAGTGCAAGAGCATCAATGACAACACCATTTTGATTGAGATGGACCCTGGTAGCCGCAAGACCTTTGATCTTGGTTACTATAACCAAGTTGTTAAGAGAAGAGGCCTATTCACTTCAGATTCTCAGTTGTTGGTCAACAGTGTTACAAAGTCTCTGGTGAACCAATTGCTTCAAAGGTCGCTTTGGAAATTCTATGCTCAAATTGCAATGCCTATGGAGAAAATGGAAAGAATTAATGTCAAGCCCGGGACACAAGGTGAAACCAGGAAGCAATGTGCATTGGTAAATAGTTAAGAGTAATATATATATATATATATGGATTTGTGTCATGGTATGTGCAACTTTGTATTTTGTATTATTACTATATTTTGTCCTTTTGTGTTTGCTTATTTTATGCTATGCTGTAGGGTGCACTATTTCATAAGAGACCATATGGTGTGGGTGTTTTTTTGTGAGCTGGAATAAGTGGGTTCCATTTTCATAATTTTTTTCATTGGCATTTTTGTTTCATCGTTGTTAATTAAATAGATATGTGGTTTGGGTTTTTCTTTCTTTCTTAACATTTGTTTTTCGTTTGTTTGCTTGTACCTGAATCTTTAAGATCTTGTAAAATGAGAAACAAGATAGGGAAAAAACTAATATATGGCTATTAAAATCGACGGTAATGTTGTCGCTTTTTAAATTTAATATAGATCAAATATCGACACAAGCGCCGTCGATTTTAGATAATATTATCGACAATCAAGGTGTCACTTTTATTAAATATGTAAAAATCTAAAACCTATATTATCGACAAGGTAGCCGTCGATTTTATTAAAAGTTCATCGACAGCACAACAAGCCGTCAATTTTATTAGTTTTTTAAAAAATCGACACGCTTTAAAGCGACGGCAAAGCCGTCGATTTGGCTGTCGATTTTAACGGTATTTCTTGTAGTGTATAGGAATATCTTTCATTGAATATTTATAGTTTTATCGAATTTTCAATTAGGTTCCTGTACCTTTTTTTTCTTTTCAATTGAGTCCCTAAGGGTATACAAGTAATTTCACAATTTACTAACAGTTTTTTGTCGTTTGACGTTAACAAGGACTAAATTGAAAAAAAAAATAATATATAGGGATCCAATTGAAAAGAAAAAAAGTATAGGGACCTAATTGAAAATTCGGTAAAACTATAGGGACCTGCAGAGTAATTAAACCTAAAAGTAAAGTGGACGGGACTATTATGTCTGACAGATAAAAATATTGGGGATTGATTTGTATATTAATTTTTCTTGAGGACTAAAATGTTCGCTTTTAAATTTCTTGTGGACTGATTTAGATAATTACTCTGCCGAAAAATAAATTAAAAAATAATTTGTCTATCGAAATAAAACTTTAGGGATTGATCTGTGTATTAATTTTTTTTAGAGACTAAAATGTCCCCTTTTAAAATCTTTTAGGATTGATTTGAATAATTTTTATAAAGGGTTTCAATTTTTTCAGTTAAATAATTCACAGTCAACCCTAAATTAACTTTTTCTTTTCACTTTTGCAAAAATTATATATGAATAAATGAATTTAATTTTAATATATTATAAGTATAAAATAAGTTTATACGTACATCTAATCATATAATGTTACATCAATAAAAATAATTATTTTTTATATTGATTGTATAAATAATAATAAAAAAACAAGTGTAAATATATGATTGTGTAAAATATTTTACACTATAAATATATTAAATTAAACTCGATCTAAATAAATACCCAAAGAAATATAGAAAAAAACAAACAAATTTATGCACGTGCTATGGAAAGATTTTGTGGTGGGTCCTGACTCCTGAGCCTAGATAAACCTATGCCTTGTTACTGGGCCTGGGCCTCGTAAAGGACCATCTTCAATACCTGACGAGCTAAACCTAACTACATTATCACCATCATCCTTGATTCATTCTCTCCAAAAAAAAAGAAAAAAAGAAAAAAAAGAAACCTTGATTCATTGACTAATAAAAGTTTTATAATTCACAAATAATCTCCAAAGGGATGTTCCACTAGATTCAAAAATGGTGAGAAGTTGAAAAAGCAACTAAAAGACATTTAAGCCTAAATGGTTAAAAAACTCTCTTAAATTTTATTTATTGATGGAATTAGTTATCTAAATTTTTGTTATAAATATTTGCCAGCCTCAATTACTACTGTTTGATAAAATTATTTATTTTAAATAATCAAATTAAATATCGTATAGTAAGTTCATGTAATTATTTTTATTTACTACAATATCCATATAATTCAAGTCCTACTCTATATAAATAAGCATATTATATTAAGAGGGGTGTTAGAGAGCTAACAAATTTTATAATTTGTAACCATCAATTAGCTATTATTAATATTTTTAATAATATGAGATTACATATAATAATATAAAATTATTTGTTTTTTTTTTTTTGTTAGTTAAGTACTCACCAAATTTTAATAAAATTGTTGATTTTATAGACTTTTTCATATATCAATTACATTATTATTGTTGAAAGTTGTTGAAACGAGCAATGGTCCTAACCCCTATTCTTTTACATTATACTGCACTAAACTTTATAAAAAGAAGGCTAAGTTATTGTCCCCCTAAATGGTGGGGGCTTTGTTCATTTAACTACGAAACTTGTTAATTAGGTAACTCACAGTCTACTACTCTAGCAATTGTACTGTATTCTTATCAAGGTTATAAAAATCGAATCTGTTATCAAACCACTTTAACTATTGATTTATTGATTTACTAATTTAATCGCTTTAACTATGGTTTAATCAAAATAACCATTTTATATCTACCCATATTATTATTATTATAATTTATTACAACAAAGTGATGATAAGAAAAATAAAACTATAGCCAATGAGTAATAGTTCAAATGGCATAGTTTTTTCATACTCAATTAAGAAGTTGCGAGCTCGAGTCTCCTATCTTTAGTAAAAAATAAATAAATAAATAAAACTATATATGAACATTCACATGCATTTTGTTCCTAGGCCGCAAGCAATGCAAGACCAATTCAAATTAGGCTTTTTTTTTTCTTTTTCCAATTTATTTTCAGAAAGCTATTAGGTATAGATTGATCATTGATCATTGATGTATGTGTTACATACTCATAATGTGAATATTATAATTACCTAAAACAAAATAGCAGTGTGCATATTTAATTACCTAATTCCAATAGATGACAGGTTCTCCAAAGTTGAAAGAATGAAACCATAGAACAAGTTATTAGAAATATTAAGATATTGTAAATTTTGATCGTAGCGTATCCATTTTGAAATTGACTCATGAAAAATTTTATTGAAAATTGTTAGAGGAATGGATCACCAGTTCTTTTTTAGGTTTAATTATTCTGTTGGTCTTTATAGTTTTGTAAAATTTTTAATTAATTTTTTATATATTTTTTTTTAATTGGGTCCCTGCACCAATTTTTTTTCAATTAAGTCTCTTTCAATAGTAATTAGCTTAATTTTATAGGGACCCAACTAAAAAAAAATTGGTACAGGGACCTAAATAAAAGAAAAAAAAAGTGTATGGACCTAATTAAAAAAAATTTGGTGCAAGAATTCAATTAAAAAATATATATATAAGGACCTAATTAAAAATTTTGTAAAATTATAGAAACTAACAGAGTAATTAAACCTATTTTTTATTAGTTAATTAAACTTTAGGCAATATAGAAACAAGAATCAAACAAACCAACATGTAATTAGTCATGGTTTATACCTTAATACTCTCAGCATACAAGGTGGATTAACAAATTAAAAAACATTCGGTAAAATCCTTAAATTTGTTGTTATATAGTAGTGTAGACATCAAATTTTAGTGGTCGTTTTGTATGAAAATTCATAAGTTCAAGTTTATGTATAAAATAAATAATTAAGATCTGAAATTCTGAATCCATACTTTTTCTTTCTTTAAATTAAATATTATTTTTTGTTAGTGTTATGTTATCGATAAATTAATATATTAGAAATTAAAATAATAATCTACTCTTGAATTTTATTTTGAAACAATAAATAGAAGGATTGGCCATACGTTATATGCAAGCTTATTCAACATACATTTCATGATTTCTCATGGCACTTCTCAAGTGACGAAAATAGAATACAACTTACCTTAAAAGAAAAAAAAAAATACTTGTATTTGTAGAAAGATGATACAACAACGGGAAGATTCAAAGGGTAAAGAAAATATATACTTCGAGTCCAATGGAAATCCTTCTAGCTACAAATTCCGGGTCACAAATCACCATGGGTTGTTAGTTAGTAAAATACATATATAATAATGCATTATGAATATCGGTGATTACTCGTACAAAAATGTTTTCATATAATTAAAAATAATAGCAACAGTTAGATAATTTAAAATATAATATTAAAATTAATAACAAAAATTAGCCTTTAGCATAAAATATATTAAAAATAAATAAAAAATATATGTATTTGTACATAAATATATTAGTTGGTATTTTTTTTTTGTTTCAAAAGATAGAAATATTCGAATTTGAGAAATCATTGTAAGATAGGTTAAGATAGCCGAGAAAAGTCAAAAGATTCCTGTTTTGAGGAATTTCTCCATAAAACATATTGTTGGATAGATCAAGAGATTCCAACTTCTTCATACCCCGGTAAATTGATTATAAGATTGAATCTGAATTAGCCTAAATAAACAAGTTATTAGTTGAAAGATCAATGATTTTCGTGATTGTATTGACTCTGTAATCATAATCATGACCTTTTGTAAACGAATCAACTGTGTCATAATCAAACATTCCAATTCCTTCAAGGCCATAGTAATTTTCTGCAATCATTTTAGTGACATTGTAGGTAGATCTTGGCATTTATAAAGTAATTTTTGTGAGTTTTTTATTTATAAAAAATAGTAGTATTAATGATTGGTATAATTTTAAAATTAAATTACAGTTTTTTAAGAAACTATTTAAAAGTTTATAAAAAAGTTAAAAAAAAAATGATTTCTCTCGTAATATTACTATTTTTTTATCATATTTTTATAAAATAAATACTTTTAGAACTAAAAATTCAAATACAAAATAATTTATTTATAAACTATTTTTAATATAGCTATTTATTGTTTAAATTATTTTTTTAAAAGGAATTTAATTAAGTTTTTTATCCAAACTGAACCTAAATTATCTTATCTTGTAACTAGGGGTGGAAAAAGACCAGGCGGTCTATCAGGGGCCTGCAGCCTGGCCTGTTATAAAATAGGCACAGGCTCAGGCTGTTTTATAAAAGCTTTATTATATTAATAGGTCAGGCCCAGGCTCACTAATTAGCCTGGCCTGGCCTATCAGGCTTGTTTGGACTTTTTAATACATAATTACATATATAAATAATTTTTTTATTATTAACAAAATTATGAGATATTTTAAATTTATTATATTTAATTATAAATAGTTTTGTATATTTTAAATACTTTAAAGTTTAAAAATTCTTATAAATATTAAATATGACATTTTACATATAAATATGTTTATTAAAAAATATTTTTTTAAATAATATTTTTATTTTTGTAAAAAAAAATTAGCAAGCCTTTTAATAGGCTTCAGGCCAAGCCAAACTAAATAACAGGCTAGGCTTAATATTTTGAAAAAAGCCTATAGCAAGCTACAGGCCAAGCTCAGGCCAATCAACTACATGACAGACCAGACCTATTAAGAGCAAAGCCTGACCTGACCTGACCTGTTTTCACCCCTGAGTTCCTCAAGCTATCAATATTTTAGTGAACATATTACTAAATTCCTAAACATGTATTTCTCTCAAAATAATCTAAAAACTCTTGAGAGATAGACAACTAAAGAATAAAACCTAATGAATTTCAATGATAAGTTTTAATAAATCTTGCATAAATAATAAAAAATTCATATAACTTTTCATAGTCATTAACGAATCTTTTAATAACTTTTCACCGTAATTATTCACCCTATATTTTCTCCTTATATTTCTATATAAATTTTATTCTCTTGCTTGATCCTATTTTAGTACTACTTCTAGAAGTAGATAAGTTTTATGGTCAAATTACCTAAGTGATTTTTTCAAATTGAATATGGGCCTACTAATAATTTGTTAGGCCAATTACAGATAAAGGACATTGTTTACCGTGCATTGATAATTTGCCTCGCATTTTTTGTGTACTAACAATTCGTACCAATAAAAATTGATTTCGTTATCGGCAAATTCATTAAAATAATAAAAATAACGCAGAGTAAAAAAAAATCATAAAATTAAAAATAGAATAAATTACCATTTATACCAATAAAAGATACAGATGCTGATAAATGTACCCATATAAGAATAAAACGACAATTATAACTACAAAAATGGCTTCCGTGTGCTAAGAGTATCCGGATATTAGTTACAAAATTGGTCCATTAAGATATTTTTGGCACACGAAAATTATCTTCCATGGATACAATTATCGTTTTATTCTTATATAAATATATTTGACAGCGTTTATATCTTTCATAGATACAAATAGTAATTTATTCTTAAAAATAAAAAAGTAAATTGGTCCTTAACAATTCCTTTAAATATCTGTATTAAGAAAATCACGTCAAAAAATACGGACCACAAAATTATCCATCCTACCAAAAATTTCAGCCGAAATATATTCAATTAACATTATATTTTTAAATGTAAATTCAATTCAAATTCAATTGATTTTTACTCTTATTTCCACTGCACCTTACCGAATATCCAAAAGAATCTTAATCCAATCTACACCCGTGCAATCAAGATAACTGAATCAATTTATGACATGATTCTAAAATCTAAATAACTCCCACACACAAAGTCACAAACTTCAAAGGTGCCGACAAAAAAATAAAAAAGAAAAGAAAAGAAAAAAACCGAGGCTAGAATTCACCGAAAAATCAACGGTCTCAAATCTGCCACGTAAGTATTCACGGAATCAGCATCAGCATAATTTGCAATCACACACATTACCGAATATTCCACGCCAGCCACTTTCTTTGAACTACACTCTCTCTCTGCATTGCGATTTCTTCAAAATCCTGAATATATTTTTTCTTTCCTTCCCCTTATTTTCCGTGTGTTTCTCTTATTTCCCTTTCTTTCACGCACCCTCTCTATCGATTTTGAATTTTAATGGCTTGTTATTACTCATCGCAGCTCAACCTAGCTTCGAACTTCTTCTTGCTGCTGTTGTTTTCTGTTTTCTCCCCAAATTCTGCACAGTTGAATTCCATAGAAAACGAAATTCTCAAATCAGCTTCCTTTCAGATTCCGATTATCAAGCCTTGTACCTGCTTTTGACGAACATATCCCAAACACACACAGCTCAAAGTAGAGAAGAAAAGAGGGAAAAGCCGTTGACACGAAAAATGGGAAAGCGTACCTACTTTAACCTTATATCTTTTTTTTTTAAATTATTTTTTGGTTTTTCAGGGGATAAATAATCTTTTTCTATAAATAGATAGTTTTTTTTTTGGAATAAGGTGCTAACTTTTATAATTAATGATTTGAATTTTTAGTGTTTTACATTATCATCCAACAAAAGTGTAGAAGGATATCTGTTTATGATGAGTAACGACATGTGTTACGATAGCTTTTTAAGTCTTCATGATTTGTCAAATTCCTAAATTGGAAATTTTGATTAGCTGACGTAGAAGGTATTCTCAAATAGGGATAAAGAAAATATCTTCTAAACCAATCAAAACCTTAGATTTTTCTTTATTAATGAATAAATGTACGTGATTATTCATGTAGACTATCTTTTGAGTTTTGACCAATGAGAGAATTGCAAAATAAAATGTAAGGGACTAGGAACATAAATTTTGTAAAGATAACGACTATTATGACTGGTGCATGCAATTTAAGCTAGTAATGTGAAGGTTCATTGCTATGTTAATTGTAGTGAATTTAATGTGTTATGTTGAATGTTGCATATTGAGTTCTACCTAAAATGTTTGGTGGGAGAATTGAGTGCTGTTTGTTGTTTGGTTTTGTTTTGGGATAGGTAATTCTCAAAAGAAGAATGCTGCAATATTGTTGGACAGTGATGATGAGGGTAGTGTGAGTTCATCATCGAGTGCCCGAACTGACAAAATGTCGGTGACAGGGAACGAAGAGGTGCACGTTGATCAGGAGACTCTGCTCGAACAAGCTCTTGATGCATTAGATGAGAAAAGGTAGTTAGTTATTTCACTTGCAATCATAATTTAGAAGAGTTTTTAACATTGAAATTTGCAACCATAAATTATATGAATGTGTATGATAATAAGTCTAAATGCATGTTAGAAGAAAGAAGTGGTTTAGCATGAAAATTTGCAATGGTAAAGAACATGAACTAAGTTCATATTTGGTTATGCTTATCTTGGAGGAAAGTAGTTGTTTCAATTTTGTAGGTAGCTCTCTTAGTAAGGTTTTTAGTTTAAGCTGTTTTGAACCTGTAATAAGCTTCTATCGTATGCTAAATATATTCACAGTTTTAGCTTATTCTATTTAAACCACCTTCATTTTGAGCCTAAGGGTCTTCTATTTTATGTCTTCTCTTTTCTTCTTGATAAAGGGGTTCTACAAGAGAGAAAGCTTTGTCAGTGATCATTGAGACATTTAATAGCAATGTGCAGCATCAGTTTGTGGAGAAGAAGTAAGCATCTGTCTAACAGTTTTTCTCATTATACAATTATTTGATTATGTTTCCTTCTGTAATTTACCTAATATATGTTTCTAAAGGGACATAATGATAATCATTATAGCTATATCTGCTTTTTATCAGACATCTCTATATATAAGCCACGGTCTGCCCATGTTTGCTGCATGGTTCTTCTTTGTTTCTTAGTGTATAGATTTGAGTTGAATGTCTGTAGTTTGGTTGTGTTGAAAATGGAAATTATCTTAGGGCCCTCGCGATTGTATGTTCAAATTCCCCACTAGCTACTTGCAATTGTCCAAAATTTTCCATCGCCTAAATAATTCTTTTAGTTCAAGTAATTTCATATTACATAAGTTGCAGTTTATTTGAGGTAAAATTCAGAAATTGAAGTAAAATATAAATATTTCTCATATTTATATGAATCATTCAAACGATTTGAAGTCGATCCTTAATTTTTGTGTTCAGAACTTATCTGTTGTAATTGTGTTAGTACATACAATTGAACCAAGTTACCATTCAATTAAGTTACATATATATTTTTTTTGTCTTCCTAGCACTTATGCCTGCACTACTATGCTGTCTTGTTGACTCTGTTTCTAAAACCATGTCTACTCTTCCTGTTTATGCGATTTATCTTCTTTTGTATTTGTTATTTCTCTAAAAATGATGATTGCTATTTGAGGTATTAATGTCAGATATTATTCTTGTCAAATAATGAGATGATATATGTTACTCATATTTATTGATCTATCAAACTATGATAGTTAGGAGTATAATCTTGAAGTGCTTTCCTTTTTCAGATTTGCTACCTTATTACATTCTTGTCTTGCTTCAATAAAAAAAGGATCCAAAAAGGCATCTGCAAAGGAGATAGCATTGGCATCTCATGCAATCGGTAACAACTTGATTTAACTCACATATGCTTGATATATTACGTTTCATTTGATTAATATTTAATCTAATTCTTTTGTAGGCCTTTTGGCCATTACTGTTGGTTGTGGTGATAATGCACGAGAAATATTTGAGGAATCAGTTAATACTCTGGATGAGTATCTCACATCTAAGTCAAACGCTACAAAAATTCCGCCTGTAAGTAGGAGTTTGTATTTTTTGGAATGTCTTGTATTCAAAATTTTCCTCTGGTTCTTCAGAGGCTCTTATTCTCAATTTCCTCTGCTAAATGCTATATATGTAGTTTCTGGAATGTTTGGCTATAATCACCTTTGTTGGTGGGAATGATGAAGAGGAAACTCAGAGATCAATGGACATATTGTGGAGAGTGATTCATCCCAAATTAGGTTCCAATGTAAGCATCTGTTTCAAATGTACTAATCAAGCTCGAGTGTAATATTTTTCCGACAATAACCGTGTTATCTTGACATTTCCATGATAAATTCACTGTTTCTTCTATTTTATTATTTAGGTAGTTGCGGCCAAACCTTCTGCTCCATTAATAACTGCCGTGGTATCTGCATGGTCCTTTCTCCTCTCTACCTTGAGTGAATTGAAACTGAATTCAAAATTTTGGCAAAGGTAAGCAATCCTGTTTCTGTGTTTACTCTTTGATTTGTGGTATTGACTAGGATCTAATTAAATGTTTCTAATGTTGATGCAGTTCCATATCTTATTTATCTAGTCTTCTAGAAAAGGAAGATCGGTCGGTACGCATTGCTGCTGGCGAAGCACTGGCTCTAATTTTCGATATTGGCAGCATACAGAAATTTTCTGCTGCATCTAATAGCACAGGTGATATGATGCAAGAAGAGAGTAAAGTGCAGGAAAGTTACATACATTTACAAGGATTGAAAGGGAAGGTAAAAAATCAAGTCGAGAACCTTTCTGTTGAGGCTGGGGGAAAAGGTTCTGCTAAGAAAGATCTTAATACTCAAAGGAACTTGTTCCGAGATATCTTGGACTTTTTTGAGGTGCTTTATTTTTCTCTCAATATTTGTTTGAATAATTATTTTCTAAGAATGTAGATATTGACATAACTTCTTTATTGACATTACTTTAATACTTTGTGATACTAGTATGGTGACTCTCCTGAAATTTCAATGAAGATTGGCGGTGATTCACTGCAGACATCATCTTGGTCCCAAATGATACAGGTTTTTACTTGCATTCATCATTACTTTTCTTTGAAAAATTCTTTTTACGTATTAGCAAGCTGACATTCAGATATTTGCAGTTGAACTATCTCAAGCACTTTTTAGGGGGAGGATTCATCAAGCATATGCAGGTTGGTGTTTACTCATGGCAACTTTCTTTCTTTTGGCAAGTTCCTAATAGTTCCAAAAAGCTTACAACTCCAGAGGTTTACTTATCCCATCCCTTTTCTTTGTCTTCTACCTTGGAAATTTAGGAAAATGAGTTCCTTCATGATGTTTTTAATTTCACCCCGAAGAGAAGATATCTTGGTGGCAATGAACCCCGAATGTCCAGTGGTGAAAAGGTTAGTTTGTTTTTAATCCCAATGAGTTTTTGGGATTTGGATCATCGCATGTTTAAAAACAAAAATGTTTTTTTTTTCATGTTCATATCTCTACCATTGATTGTTTATCCTTTTTCACTTCTTATTTTCTTGAGTAATCAAATCATTAGTGGAAATGTGAATATGACAAGTTCTTGTTTATTTTGAACAATAATGGATCTAAATCCGAGGTTTTTTTTTTTTTTGTTATATCAAATGTCCTCTCTAATCTTTGGCTACTTCCGAGTTTGCGTCGTACTTACCATTATTCACTGATCTGCATCATTCTCCCACTTATAGAGAATGTTCAAGTCTCCAAATTCCGTTCAGAACAAAGCAAGGACTCAATTGCTTAATAAACAACGATTGTTATCTGAGGTAACCTTTCTTAACATAGAGATCATCAACTCTTACTTTCCTGTTTAAAATGCATGGTTACAAGTTGATTACTCTTAGGTTACCTTCCTCACAGGTTGGCTTATTTTTCGCCACCAATTCATCTCCATCTTCGTTTTTGTCCTCATTCCATTGTTCTTTTAAATTATATTGCAACAAAATCGTCACGATGGGGATCTCAATCTAAACATGTCAAACCAATATTCACTTTCTACCCTTTGTTAATAAAAATTGGTCATAGTTACAAAAGCTAGCTATTTGTGTTGGCAATGACTTAATGCACCAAGTTCAAGATGATCCAATGCTATAAGATTTGATTGCAGTTGGTGGTGTATACTTACATCATAATATAATCCTTGTTCACTTTATGATTATGTTGTCAAATTAAAATATTGTTGGGTTAATTCATTTTTTTTTATCAACAGGGTAGAAACTTAGGTCATTATGCAGCTAATGCAGGTGATGATGAAGCATGAGCTTTGGATTGGAGTGGAACTACTTATTTGCTGGGATGATGTTCACTTGAGAATTTGTTCACTAATCTTATACTTCATCATTTTCTGCTATTATTGTTATTTTGACTTAATGGCTAGGAATCTGATTTTTGCATGTTGTCCCAGCATGACAGAATATTTGCTTGTTATGTACATAGGTGGCCCCAAATATTTATGCCTTCTCTACATTGTGGTGGCCTATGTGATCAAGAATGCAACATTATATAGAAACTAGAAATTAATGTATAATTCTTGTTCTCATTTTATGTTTTCTCTTCATTTTCTCCATTTTCTCTTCCACTTTCTTTCTTTCTTTCTAGACCTATTTTCTCTTGAACCAAATAGGGGTGTACATGGGCCGGGCCACACCGGGTTTGACTTAACACAGACCCGACCCGAAATATGACCGGGCCTAATTTTTAGATCCTAACTCGATCCTAAACCCGATGAAACCTACGCACTTTCGGGCCGGGTAAAAACCAAGTCTTTATCATGTAAAAATCATCTAATCTCTAACCAATTATTTCACAATTCACATAGTAAAATTCACTTAAAAAATATAACAAGAACCAACCCTTCTCTAAAATTAAAGCATAACTATAATCAATACTAATATTGTTTATAACACCAAATATTTAAATCAATACAAATAACACAATATTATGCATTAGTCTAAAATTTTATGCATTTTAAACATAAAACATTAACTTATAATCTTATAATGACTAATAACACAAAATATTAAGGTTTACAATATTTAAATTTCACATAAGAATAGCCATCATCCATCACTAATAACACAAAATATTAATTGTGTATGATGACTGGGCTATTGGATCGAGTTCGGGTGACCCGAGCTATGACCCGAATCTAACTCGAAATAATGACCGAGTCTATTTTTGAGATCCCTACTTAACCCTAAACCCGATAAAATCACTAAATTAATCCCTAAAGTGTTCGGGGCTGGACCGGGTCTTCGGATCGGGCCAAATCATGTACACCCCTAAAACCAAAGATAGTATATAGAGAGAAGAAATTGTGTATCTACTAAGTATTAACACCAATTTAAAGTTTATATAGCTCTTCTTTAAGCATGTTTTCATGATAGAACCCACCTTTCCTTAATTTCATATTATACTAGACAAATTTCAATGTGCTGTTAAGTAAAACATTTTATATTGATAATTAACAACATACTTTAAACAATATATATCTACGCTAAACATTATTACGTACTGTGAAATAAGAGGAAATGGACTAGTATTATTTGAAATAATCCAAAGTGGAGAATGATTGATGTAAGTGGAGGGTGCGTGGAAGCTGTAAAAGGAAGATTAAAAGGATAGTGACATGAAATGAGAATAAGAGTACGTGAAAGTTACAATGGACTCAAAAATTAAGGTGGCGACAAAGTAAACTTACACACACTGCTACTTTCTAAGTACTTGTCATCCATCTCACTAGATTCTCCCTTGAAATCACTCATATCATCCTTGAAGGTGTTTTTATACTCATGAGTTTAACATATTATTTCTAAGAGTACTGCTACACATACAAGTTTTTTTTGGCATACAAGTCATATAAGTCACTTGGACATGCAAGTTATACAAGTCACTTGTATAATGTGCGTGTAAAATCACGTTGTTCCTCTTTGTATTCCGCGTTCTTCCTCTTCATTCTTTGCGTTTCTCCTTCTTTTTCTTTGCGTATTTTATTTTTATCGTCGTTTTTTTTATTACTGTTGTTATTGCTATATTTTTTCCCTCCTCCTCTTTCTATTGATTTTGCAATATTATGTATTTTTTTTCTTTATTTGATTTTTTTCTCGCAAGAAGAATTATGAGAATATGAAATAAGAAGATGAAGAAGAAGCAGCAGAAGATGAGGAAAAGGAAGAGTTTTGAATTATGCAGAATTTATTAGCACATATACACCGAAAATTTTTAAACAATACACTCGAATATCTTCGTGTTACACCCAAATATCTTTGTATTACACCCAAATTTGCTGCAAATACAGAAAAATGTTTTATTTAATACTGCATTTTTTTCTTTTTTTTATTTATTTCTTTTAGTTGAAGAATGTAAGTTCATCCTCTTTCAAATAATTTTGCAGTATTATGCGTTTCTTTTTCTTCTTTCTTTGATTTTTTTTGTTTTTATTGTTGTTAAAAGAGTAAAACAAGAAGAAATTTGAGAAGATAAAAAAAAAGATGAATAAGAAAAAAAAAGAAAATGATGATAATGATGATGAAAAAGAAGAAGAAGAAGCGGTAGAAGATGAGGAGGAGGGAGAAGAAGAGTCTTGAATTATGCAGAACTTATCAGTACACATACACCAAAAATTCTTAAACAATACACTCAAATATCTTCGTGTTATACCCAAATTTGCTGCAAATACAGACAAATATTTTCTTTAATGCATAACTTTTACATTACATTCAATTCAAACCATCAACGATAAAACATTATTCACCTACAAAATCATAAACTACCAACGAAAAAATTAGCTAGAATCGAACCACACCTCAGCCACTTAATTGGATTCAAAACAATAATCAATTTCGTTCTGATTCAATTGACAATCTGAACTTGAATTATTCATTATCTTTAACAACGAGATAATTGATGATGGAGGAGAAGGAGAAAAAGGAAGGAGGAGAAGAAATTTCAATAAAAAAGAGGAGGAGGAGGAGGAGGAAAAAGAGGTGTTGGTAACGACGATAACAAAAGAGAAGAAGAAGCGTGCAGTAACGGCACGAAAAAGAACGTGCGCACGTGAATATAAATTACTTGTATAATCTTGTATCAAAAAATGACTTATATGTGGAGAATAATTGTATTTTTAAAGTCAATTTTATGTTGTTTATTATTTGATATTTAATTTTTATAGTAAATTTTAAATATTTAAAAACTATTTATTTTTATATTTTTAAATTAAATACTAATTCTTAATTTTTTTGACAAGTTGTACACTCTTTTTTAGGCACACTATAGCAATCGTCTATTTTTAAACATATTTATATAAAAATGGTTATAGTTTTATCAAATTTATAATCAAATTTTCAGTTTAGAAGCTTTTAATTATTTTTTTTTACATCGTTTTGAATGTTATAATTAAATTTTTTTGTTTTAAAAATATTAAAATTAATAGAATACTTAAAAAATAAGAGGAAGTTTAATTTTAGAAATTTAACTCTCAAGTATAGTATCTTTAATTTAAGAATAAAATATTTAATTAATTTTAATAATTTTTTATATGATAATGACTTAATTACGATATTCACAATATTATAAGAACTTAATTAAATACTTTTAAAATATAAAAAAATTTAATTATAAATTTGATGAAACTATAAACACTATCGGAAAAAAATAATGTTGAGCTATATAAAGATTGGTAAGATCTATGAATAGATAGTGTATTTTGAAAAAACATGTGTAATTTACACTTATCTATTTGTAGCTAAAGTGCTAAACGTAATTCTTTTTATCCTTGACTTTACCATTACCTACATCATAGGCACCACTTTACAAAGTTATAAGGATCTCTGTGCATGGCATGTGCTCTTTTGAAAACTTTTTGGGCCATGATCGATGGTTTCTTTATCTCAGCCACTTCCTTTTGAAAATTGCTCTTCACTTAAAAATGATTAAAAAAATAAAACTCTTACGAGAAACAATTTTGAGATCCTAAACAAACTAAACTAGGTAATATGAGAGAAATTAGTATAAATAATAATTAAATATCCGAGATGAAAACAATAACATAAATGATACGATACACTATCAAAGAATAAGGCCATCCAATGTGTAGGGGAAAGAACAGGAAAATGTAATTGTTGATGAGACCGATGTGAAGGAAAGTAATTATCAAATCAATTTGGATTTGTCGAATAGTCAGCTCACTCGCGTGCTTAAGTTAGTGTCGAGAATTCGAATTTCGCCTTGTGTAAGCAGTAATTATTGGCCAGTGACAGACCCTTAAATGTAACTTAGATCCGCAACGAATTAATCTTTGATCTGTCGAATTAAAAATTATTGCAGACAATTAAAAAAAATAATTATTATCACAGGTATGACATAAGCCTTTCGTCACAGTTTTTAATGAAACTATTGACTTTAATTTTTGCCGTCCTTATTAATTTTCTGAAGGATTCAAAACTTCAAATACCATGCTGTTAAAAAAAATTGAATTTAAATTTTCTGAATTTTAAATTTTATTTTAAATAATAAAGTGTAATTTCTTATCATTTATTTTATAGGTGAGACTGAAAGAAAATATGAGAGAAAAATTATTCAAAAATGAGAGATCACATTTTATCTCTAAAGTAAAAAATCAAAATTTAGATAATCCAAATTTAAAAAAATTAATGAAAAGTAACAAAAAAATTTATACCATAAAAAATATAAAAAAGGTGTAAACATTATAAATATTTTTTCTTTTATATTAACAATCTCATTCGTTCAATTCTACAATGAAAAGAAAATCTTATTTTTTTAGAAACTAATATGTAAATTTTTATCAAATTTAAGAAATGTAGAAAGATTGTTCATGTCTTTGGAACAAATTTAAAGTCCGTTACCAACTTCAAAAATTAGCTTAGTGATTTCCTCCTCTTTATTTTTACCTTTGTAAGTAATGTAAAAGTTTTAGAAAATATTCTTAAATATTGTATGATGTATATGTTTTTTTTTTCATGTTGATATTTATCCCATAAAACATAAATAATATAATATAATATAATATTTATTCTGTGATTAAAAATTTAGTGATGTATAAATTTTTTCCATGAAAAACAATAAAGCTTCTCAAACTGTATTACTCGTATTTAAAATTTTAATATTCTTTCTTTAACTGTAAATTTCAACATTATTATTCTCTTCTAATTTTAGAGCAAGCATATTTAAATAAATAAACAATAAATTAAAAAATACTTGTGTTAAAAAATTGATTATTAAATTAATTACTATATATATTTATATATATTATTTAATTTATTTTTAATATATATATTTTATATAAATAATTAATTTAAAATTGATTTTTTATGTTCACATAACATGATCGCAGTAAATTACTAAATTGGGCCAGCTGTATTTATTTGACCAATATCCTTCGTTCTTCATTTCTTCTATATGAGTTGGGACCATATCTAACCATTCAACCACCATCTTTAAATATTAGGCCTATTTAAACTAAAATCTTAAATACCACGTGCTAAAACTTGATCAACGAAAATTTGTAAAAAATTGTATATGAATGTCATAGTTAAATCCATAAATGGTATATATGATAATGTAAGATTTTTTGACGTGGAATATTTCACAATGTAGGCTAAGAAAAGACACCTTAAAAAGAGCTCACATTCTAGATGGATGCTACAAAATATTTTACCCTATTTATAACATATCACAGTATAAAATTATGTAGGTTGCACTAGTGTAAAGATTCATTATATACAGATTTTGTACATATATATTTTATAATTAAAATTAGTGATACGTGTTCTTTTTTCTTCTATTAAACTAAATTCTAATGTAAATGCGAAGGCTGTAATTATAGTATAGTACAAATATTTGCACATTGTTAAATGTTAATTCCTAACTCCTTTTAAAAATAGTTGATGCCGTTAAAATTGTTACTAATTACACTTTCTTTTTCTTAATAGCTGGACGCACCAAATTTTTCAAGTAATACAACGATTATGACTTTCTTCGTTTGGACTATCGACTCAAGTTTATTTTCTTTTTTCTTTTCCTAATGTAATATACTATTAGATAAAACAATCTATAGCTATATGACGGTAAAATAATATATATATATATATATATATATATATATATATATATATATATATTCTCATTACAAAATGTTTTGTTTTAGTAAACCAATTATTTTTTCATTTAGTTAGTATGTTGTTTAGAAAACGGAAAGATAATTTAAATAGTAATTTTGGAATGTTGATTATATTATTTGTGGATAAATTTGTGATTATTACAAGATTTATCTATTATAGTAAACTTAGAATATTCGTAGATTTAGAATTTATTTGGGTGAGTTTATAAAAAAAATTAATTATCTTTATTCAAAAAATTATTTTAAAAAATAAAAATAATTTTATGTTTAAATATTTTATATAAAAAATATTTTTATTTATTAATTATATTTAAATATAATAATATAAAAATATTTTTTATATATTATTATGTGAAAAATATTTTTTAAAGTAAAGTAATTTTAAATTGTATAATTTTTTAGTTGAATAACGGAAGAAAAACACAAAAATATTGTTAAAAGGCACAAAAAAATTTAGTTCATTCCATAATACATAAATTATTTTTAATTATGCAGATTGTTTAGTTGAATAATACCAAAAAAAATCTATAAATTTTAATAAAAATACAAAATAATTAGTTAAAAAATATAAAAAAATTAGTTGAATAATACAAAAGTATAATTTAAGTAACACAAAAATTATAATCATAAGTTTTTAATTTAAGTTGTACATATGATATAAGACATTGTATAAGATATATTTTACATTATATTAAAGAATTATTATGACAACTACGATATTTTTTAGAAAGAACGGATAAAACCAACAAAATAAAAAATTATTATATTTATTGAAAATTTTAAATTTTTTCTATACTATGTATGTATATGTAATTTCAGATTTAACTCAATAAAATAAAATTTAAAAAAGACATTCTCGTTCCAATGTGTGTATTCTATAAGTGATTGTCGTTACAATTTAAATTTTGTACATATCTATGAAACTATTATTAAATTTAAATATAAAAAATATTTAATTATTATAAAATTTATTTAAAAGTCTTAATTAATTTAAATCTATATTTTTTAAAATTTAATTTAATTATCTTTAATAAAATAATTTTTAAAAATAAAATTAATTTTTATCCTCACAACTTTATTAAAACTGTGCATCAATTGTTACTGCTTCATATAAAGAGTATTAGATTGTTAATAATTAATGAGATCAAAAATTATTTATATATTTTATGATTTATAATTTCAGTTATGAATGATAGTATCAATAAAAAAAACACTTATTATTTAACTAATAACTTTTGTATTTGTACTTTAATAAGATCGTAAGATTTTTGTTGATGTAGTATTTTAAATTTGAATGACATTTTAAGATTTATATTAAACTATAATTATATTTTAGTATATTTATTTATATTTTATTAAATTATATAATTATAAAACAGTTATTTTAGTTTAATCATAGTTAAACCAATTAGTCTAATGAACTAATAAATCAATAATTAAAACGGTTTGATAATTGATATGATTTTCAGAAACTTTTTTTTAAGACTAGCTAATGTAATAGGTTAGTTGATTAATTAGGGTGTTAAAAACTTATAGTCCAATTTAATTCAATATGATCTAATTTAAATTTAATTATAAAATATATCAAAATTAAAAACAATTTGTATTGGACTTAAATTAAATTTTAGGTTTAACTTTTAAAATTTATTTAATCTAATTCAAATAAATTATTTTTTTTGTTTTTATAGTTAAATTTATATCTCACTTATAATATATTCTTGTTTTATGAAGTAATCCTATTAAATTTTTAAAAAAATTAAAAAAAAATATAAAAATAAAAGATAGATAACTATTATTTAAAAAAATATTTTTTATAAATTATATATATCCTAGATATAGTGCTAGAAATTTTATTATAATTATATTTCAGGTACAATGTACTCAATTTATACACGAACTTTTAAACTATATTTTAATTGTAGCATTTTAATAGTTGACTATTTTTGTTGTTTATATTTTTTATCTGTAATATTGAATATTCAAAATAAATATTTTCCATTAATATTATAAAAATTGAGTGCCTTAGTGTATTTTCATCATAGTTTAAATTAGTTATAAATTTTCTTACTAAAAATAATAGCTATTGCCTATGGGTATGATATTAAAATTCAAATTCAACTTGAAAAAAAAATATAAAGTATAAAGTATAAACTAAAGAAAGGTCAACAAACGGTGGTAGTACAATTCTGTTATTTATCTAGTGTAATTGTCTCTTATTTCTACCTTAATAAAATAACAAATCTGTTATATACATTGCAAAAAATTTAATTAACATTTTCTCTTTCTTATGTCATTCCTCTAGCAGACACAACACGCGTCAATAATTTTGTGACTCAAATGAAATATCTGTATATTTAAATCTGTACTCTATAATTTACCAATTATGTATTGTGCAAATAAATAAAAAAATAATAGTAATAATTCAAAAGTTACTATCTTTCGGTTGATCACAAAGAGTGCGAATTTTAATTTATTATACTTTATAGCTAAACTAGAGAGGTTTGTCATAATCATATCCGCTAATCTCGTTTAAAATATGGATTACTGAGTCCATATTCAAAAAGTAAGATTTACCACCTATTTAATTCGTGACTTTTTTGACAAAAAAAAATGTAAGGATCAGGGGATCATAAATACAAACTTTGCTAAGCTTAATTTGTGTTAGTATTTATTTTTTGTCTTCTTTATAATATCCAGTCATGATTACTGATTAAAGTACTCTTGTAAATGAATTTATTAAAATAAAAAATTTAAAATTTTTCTATTAATAGTAATTTTAGCCATATTAACTAAACCTATTACAAATTTGTTTGTTATTTCTTAATCAATGTCTAAGAATTTTTTTTTTTTTATTAAATCTTAACAAATACAGGCGAAGTTTTTCTGCTATAATAATTACTAATGATAGTACTATTCAACAACTATAAGGAAAAGGGATAAGATTTGATTAAGTTGGTAGTAAAGTCAGTGCTTCTGACAAAAGCTAGAAAAAGTAAGCAACATTTAAGGGGACAAAAATTAATGGAGACAAGTTGTTGATGAAGTCAGGTCTCTTCCTTCCTCTTCTGTTCTTCCCTTTCTCCATTCTTTTTTCTAACACCACACTACAGGATACACACATCCATTTCTTTGTTCTTTAGATTTTGATTTTTATTTTTAACAAAAATATGAGTAACTAATTAATTATCTTTGTAAAATTTGATTTTGTATTTGGTGGAAACTCAGGTGCAGTCGACTTCACATAAAGTTGATATCTGATAGCTGTTAGATGAAAATTTAATCACATCAATCAAATCATTTAATGGCTCTCAGGTATCAACTTCACGTGAAGTCGACTTCACTTAAATTTTTACCTTGTATTTTATTATGTATTAATTTAGAATTTTACCAAAATATGAATTATATTCTTGTTAGGATATATTTAAGATATTATACATCAATATATATCAAAATATATTTCATTAATTCTATGTCTATTTAATTTGATATTATTTTAATTTTGGCACTACGATTGAATTGTATCATTTACCTTAAAATAACTATTTTTTATTGTATACCCATACATATAATAGCATCTAAATATTGTATTACTTTTGAATTATTATCATGAATTCAAATAATTTTAGATGAAAACATTTCACAACTAACAAATTTCTTTTGGAGAGATATTTAAAATTGAAATGATGAAATTTCACTTTATTTAATATTTATAGATAAATTCCATTCCATGTGACAAAATCTAGCTTCATAAAAAATGAAAGTTTTTAGCTTTCAGTTTCACACACTGTTCAAACAAAGACACTTTCTAAAAATAAATAAATCACTCAAAATAATTATAAATTGTACCCCGTTTTTTCATTTTTGGAAGAATTGATAATTAAATATTTGTCACTCTATTTTTTATTTTTCACATTTTCCCCTCCCCTTTTAACGTATTACGGAATAGAAGAGAGTCACTGCTAGGGTTTCTCCTGCACTCAACATCATCACCGCCGCTACTACCGCCGCTACCACCGCACCACGCTTCCTTCGTCTAAACTCCGAGCCGCTGCTTCTCCGTCGCAACACGCTTTCGCTTCCGCCGCCGATTTCGGATCCACCACTTCGTTGTGTTTCGTCGTCGACGGTGTTCCACTTCCTTTAAGGTTTCATTTTATTTTTATTTTATTTTACTTTATTGCCTATTCTATGAACATTTTGTGTGACTTTGGATGCTTTTACTCTGGTAGGATTCCACAATAAATTTGAGAATCTATGCACAGTTTCTGAATGTTTCTAGACGTTTGGTCTGTTAATTTTTGGACTTGAAAGTGTGGTGCGGCGGCGGTAGAAGGAGCGGTGACGGTGATGAGTGTAGGTGGCGGCAGTAGCTGCTGGGGGTGAGATGGAAAACATCAATGGCAATTCTCTTCGAAAGGATGGTTAAAAGGGAAGGAGAAATTTTGTAAAACTAGAAAATATAAAGGGACAAATGTATAATTACAAATTCTCCCAAAAACAAAATAACGGGGTTCAATTTGTAATTATTTTTAGAGTGATTAACCTTTAATTTCCACTCTAAATCCTGTTTTGTAATTTTTTTATAAAAATTCTTAAATTTGTAATGCAAAAACATCACTACTCCAATGAATACAACAGATCAAGACAAAGAAAAAGAACAACTTTGTTTAAACTTGAATCCAACTCAAAAGAATCTACCAACATCTTTCATGACACACTACACCACATGACATTTGTCACTCATATTAACATATTCCATCACCAAACATTCTGCAACCCAAAAGAGAGTAGAGAAACTAAACCAATTTTTAAATCCAAAATTATTAGTGTCAGATCTCAGATACCAATTTTCATATACTAATTTTTTGTTGTCTACTTGGATCTCCTCATTATTAAGGCCAAAGTTTCCAACTTACTTTTTTCAAGGTGCTGGATCTTATGAACCAATAAGGTCTAAGAACTAATTTTCCATTTTTAAAATGTACCAACATTAGAAAAACAAGCACAAAGTTCAAAAATAGAAGAGTAGCTTTCATGGGTTAAAACTAGTAGCTGCAGTAGTAGTAGAACACTTACACAGTTACACTTACACTTCTGAAAAGAAAGTTTAAAGTCTTTGGAATCTGAGCTATGGTAAGTTCAAAGCTATGTTGTTCATTACTGCTTGTCTAGCCTTTTTTCATCACCCTCATCCACATGCAATTTCATGTTCTTTCATGTTATATCTGGAAACACCTTTTCTCATGACATTCATCATTGCCTTTGAAGAGTATCTGTCATATCTTTGTCCCTCCATCTTTTCACCTTCCCTTTTTCTTCCATTAATGGAACTTGGTTTGTTTGTTTTTTTCCAATGAATTTTTGTTGGGGTTTTGGTTTTATTATGCTTACATACACGAAGAAGGTACCCATCGTTCTTTGCGTCATGTGTGGTTTTGCTCATTGTGTACTATAATTTGTGGCATTCTTCATTATGCTAATTTAGTTTTGTATTGAAAAATTTGCAATAATTGTGGTGAATTGTGTTGATTTGAAGGTTTTGGAGTGCTTTCTCTGGAACTGAAACTGGTTTCTGTGAAGTCCAATATCAAGCAGAACATCTGCACTTTCTTTTTTCTATCATTTTAGTTTCTTTTTGGAAGGAAGATGTTGTGTGCTTGCTCAGGGGAGCAATTCAAATTCGAGGAGGCGCCGCCGCAGTCACCGGAGTCACTGGCAACAAGAGATTTCTCTGCCAGTGGACTTTCTTCATCAAGGACTGGGGGTGATTGGGATTCTAAATTTGATCAGAACCAAGTTGAAGAAGCTGAATCAACTCTTAAAGAAGCTCTTTCTTTGAACTATGAGGTATGAATCATTAATGTCTTTCTTTCTCTCTGAAATTATTTGGTGAATTAGAAAGTTAAGTGAGGTACCAAATTCCTAATTAAGTGATGAAACTTATATAGTTGAGAAAATAACCTTTAAAAAAAAATCACTCTGGAAAAGTGAGAATCTTCCCTTAATAATATTAACTTAGTGGAGTCGGTATTGTCTGATTCATGTAGCCAACCCTGTTTAATGTGACAACGCTCAGTTGTTTGCTTTTGTTGTTGTTGTTGTCATTGTTTTTCGATGAATTTCAGGAAGCTCGGGCTTTGCTGGGGAGGCTTGAATATCAAAGAGGGAACTTTGATGCTGCCCTTCAAGTTTTTCAGGGCATTGAAATCAAGGCCTTGACACCAAGGATGATAAGAGCCATTGCTGAAAGAACTAGGCCAAAAAAACAACGTTCTAGAGCTGATAATGTGGTCCCTAATGTGATGTCAATGCATTCAGTAAGCCTTCTTGTTGAGGCAATCTTGCTTAAATCCAAGTCCTTAGAGGAACTCGGGCGATACACCGGTACCGTTTACAACACTCATAATCATATCTTAGAGCTTTTGATTATGTACAAATATTTTCAATCAGATACTTATAGTTTAAACAATTATAATCCAGTTCTACAAATTAGCATAGATAAATTACGAGTTCCAAAATGCAATTCATTATGCATGAGTGTTTTGGCAGTTACAGGTATCAAATTTTAACACTACTGCTACTTTGTTATTCACCAGAGGCTGCAAACACGTGCAGCATAATTCTGGATACGGTTGAGTCTGCTCTTTCTAATGGAATGCCAGATGGCATCGCCGAAGAGTGTAAGTTGCAAGACATGTTCCACAGAGCAATTGAACTGCTTCCAACTCTATGGATCAAGGCAGGTAATTTAGACGAAGCTGTCACGGCTTATCGCCGTGCTTTGATCAAGCCGTGGAATATGGAGCCAGGAAAGTTGGCCAGTATGCAAAAAGATTTGGCCACCACACTACTCTATTGTGGTGCTGAAGTAGACCTGCCGCCGCAATTACAAGCGAGGTCTCCAGTGACACCAAAGAGTAACATCGAAGAAGCAATACTTTTGCTATTAGTACTGATGGCAAAGATGGTGGTTCAGGAAATACAATGGGACAGTGAAACAGCAGATCATCTTACATTCGCACTTTCTGTTACCGGAATGTTTGAATCATTGGCTGATTATGTGGAGCAGATCCTTCCTGGTATCTATGATCGAGCCGAGAGATGGTACTTTCTTGCTCTTTGTTACAGTGCAGCTGGTCAGGATGAAGTGGCCTTGAACTTATTGAGGAAGTCTTGTGGTAGTTCTGAAGCAAATTGCAGACCCCATTTCCCTTCATTTTTGTTTGGTGCTAAACTGTATTCCCGGTATCCAAACCATGCTCTTGAAGGCATTAAGTTTTCCCGCGAAGCTATCGATCTAGCAAGGCTTCAAAATAAGCATTTTTTGGGTCAGGGCAAAAAATTTCTGGGTGTTTGCTCCGGCACTGCGGCTAGAAGATCTGTGCTGGATTCTGAAAGAACTATATTTCAAAGAGAGTCTTTGAACTTTCTAAATGAGGCTGCTCTAAGTCAAAATGATGATCCTGAAGTGATATTCAACCTTGGACTTGAAAATGCAATTCAAAGGAATCTTGATGCAGCTTTCGACAATATAATGATGTACTCAGATATGACTGTTGGTAGCTCGAAAAGAGGTTGGCAACTGTTAGCGCTCATAGTATCTGCACAACAGCGGTTTAAGGATTCAGAAACAATAGTTGATTTTGCGTTAGAAGATACTGAAAAGATTGACCAGTTAGAACTTCTGAGATTGAAAGCAGTACTCCAAATTGCGCAGGAGAAACCGAAGCAGGCAGTAGAGACCTACAGAATCTTGCTAGCACTGATCCAGGCTAAAAAGGAGCCTTGGCATCAAGATAAGAACAACTTTGATCAAGCAGAAACATTCAAACATGAGGTGTGTAATAATTTTACTGAATGGAGCAACACTATAAGAACACTATAATATTTATCTTAAGATATGTCTTCCAAATTTTCAATTTCGATAGCGTCTCAGCCTGTATCTTAAGTTGTAAATATATCTTAATCGTTGGGATACTTGGTTGACACTAATCTTGAGAAGGTTTTAATAAATACAAGCTCATACAGAGATTAGTTAATGAAGTTTTAAAGCCATTAACGAATACCCCTCTATCTATTTTCCCGTAAAACTTTAATTTACCATCTTATGCTTATAGGGAAAGATTGTGAATTTATTTGAGGATTGCTTGTCTAATGTTATAGATTAAGATCTGAATTCATGCTTTGCAGGCACTTCAAGAAAGGAAGTTGGAAATGGAAGCATGGCAGGATTTGGCAACAATATATGCAGACTTTAGTTCATTTCTTGATGCAAAAGCTTGTCTTGACAAAGCTCAGTTAATAGAATTTTTCTCTCCCAGAAGTTGGCACATTACTGGTATGGAGAACTTGACACCTTTGTTCATGTTTTCAATGATCAATTATTGTGCATTTCGACGAATTTTTCAATGATTTGGCATTTTTCTAAATTTCTATTGGTTGACGGTGTAAAATTACTTTACATTATTAGTGCAGAGAAATTAAATCCATTAACTAATCACTAATCTGAAATTACATGGCTGTGACAGGAATGTTATTTGAAGCACAATCATTATACCAGGAGGCCTTTGTTTCATTCTCAATCTCATTGTCAATAGAACCTGATTACATTCCAAGTATTATTTCATCTGCGGAATTGATGATCAAACTTGGTATGCAATCACTTCCAATTGCAAGAAGCTTTTTGATGAATGCATTGAGAATAGAACCAACAAACCATGATGCTTGGTTCAACCTTGGATTGGTTTCTAAAATGGAAGGTTCATTACAACAAGCAGCAGATTTCTTTCAAGCTGCATATGAACTCAAGCTTTCAGCTCCAGTGCAAAAATTTGAGTAATATTAGAACTTTAGGTAACTGTATGATATATGATCAATGTTGCATTGTTAATCATTTGATTAGAGTTCAAATGTCTAGATAATCTAGCTAGTTATCTATAGAATTACTTCATTCTATTGCAAAATCCTCAAGTTAAAGCTCATCTGATAGCAAGTTCGAAGTAATGCCGATTTAAGTAAAATAACATCTCAAGGCTGCCCTTCACATAGTAACACTCATTTAAGTAAAATAACATTATTTGAAATTTTGAATAGTGAATGGATGATATCGACATTAAGTGCGATAATAGCTATATACAAGAACAATTATGTTATATGCACACACAAAAAATCTAAACTGGTTGAGTTGAACTCTCTCCCTTTTCCATTTTTCTTTTTCAAACATTGTTGAGTTGAACTACAGAGAGAAAATAAAGTTGCTACCAAATATCTAGCATTTTTTTAAAGGGTATCAAACTATTCTTAACTAATTAACAACATAATCTTTACAATCAAAGACTATTTAACAACAACTTGGCACTAATGATACGCTTGCAGCACACACAATTTGTTCATCTTCGCAGAAAGCGAAGCTCGTGCTGCATAGAACCTCGCTGGACCCATTGCTAATACTGCAACACAGTAAATAAAAAAAATAAGACACAAGATAACCTAAATAACAGACACAATTCCTTAGGAAAAGTCCTAAGACAACATGAAGAAACCATAAAAAGTAAATTTAATCTAACTTCATTGGTTTGTTTATGTAAATTTGTTGTCAGCCAAGGAAAAAAAAGTGCTTTTGTTTACCAATGAGTTATAACTCAAATGGTATAGTCTCTCCATACTTACTTAGAGGTCGCAAGTTTGAGCCTCACTCCTAACCTTGGAAAAAAAAGTGCTTTTGTTTGCTTTCTACAGGTCTCCTTTTTTTGTAATTGATTTACTCCAAGAGAACTTAGGCCAAAAGCTCAAAACAATCCAAGCCATGTATACCTTTGAACATCCTAACTGAGAATTTTTTTCTATATAACGGGAATAACTTATATCATCTACTGTGTATGCAGTCATACAAGTACATATATTGTCTCAAGACAAGTTCTTTCATTAGAAAATGAGTTCAATATCACAAAACTTGCCCTTAAAAAAGCATTAAAAAAGAAGGGGGCCCAAAATTATCTGATAGATCACTCACCTTACACACAATTGAAAGGTTGACTCTAATATCAAATTCCCTAACCTCAACCCATCTGCCACTGATCCACAAATGAAAGAGTCAAAACACAATATTAGTGAGGTTCTAAATTTTAATACAATGAGTATGGTATGATCAAAATTCAATTGCAGATTGCTAAACAAAAGGCAAGGGAAATAAAGCAGAATATCACAATATAACAATTTTGAAGACAAGAACAACATAAAAGTTGCATCAACTCTTAATCAAGAAGGGAATTTATCTCTGGAGTTGTACTGTAACTGTTTAGCAGATTGTAAAACTATTACCTTTAGGACTGGTTCGCCTTTGTTTGCGTTTGCTGCTTGCTTTGCCATTCCTTGTTGCTGTGCACGAGCAGCTCGTCCTGCTGCAGAATTCTCAAATTGCGCTTGCCTGCAATTCCGATCAATACATGAAGTTACTCCATAGTTTGTCGTACTATTATTAACTAATAAAAAACCACAACAACAGAATTGAAATTCCATTTTTTTTTATGCTTCATTTTGTTTACCAATTACTCCCTGCATTCCCTTTCCCTTTTCTCTGTCACTATTATGTTTTGGTACATCATTGGATCAATTTATCTCAATTCAAATCTTATCCAAGCATTCAAGATTGTACAAAGAAAAAAAGTGACAGAGAGAGATAACTTTTATCCATAATTCCCTACTAATATCCCATTTGTTTTGGCCATTTCATATTCTCCTATTTCATAACTTTTATCCCTAATTCCTATTTCAACAATAAAAGTGAATTTGTACTGGTTATTGTGAATTTGTGATAATGAAATGTATCTATGAAATCCAAGCATGAGAAGAAGTAATCAGCTCAACAAAACAACCAATCAATTGGGGTTTATCAAAACACAAAAAGGGGCAATTCCAAATGGATACGTATTTGATTCACAATTTCCACAGGAAATATATTAATAACCAAAAGACTCCAAATTAAACCTCAAATCCAATGAATTATTAAGATGATACCAATGAAATTGCAAAAGCATAACATAAAATAAATAAATTAATTAAATAAAAGGATGACCTTTTCTCAGCGGCTTCAGCAGCTTTGGCACGAGCTTCTTCAGACGCTAATCTCTCTTCTTCTTTTGTCATTCGTTTATCATTTCCACCATTGAAGCAACTACAGAACATACCCATCTCTTTTCTCTGTTTCCTTTTCTTTTTCTCTCCCTTTTTTCTTGTGTGAGCTGTGCTATGCTGTATTCTTCTTCTTCTTCTTCTTCGACCCTTTTTTGGTGGTTTTAAGTTTTAACAACTAACTAACCTTCAACCTTCAACCTTAGTTGTTGTGGAAGCAATGTCCTAAAACAAGGAAACGAGGATATACTTGTGTTTAACTGTTTATTCCGCGTTAAGATTGCGTCATCAGTTTTTATTTCATTCTGACACCTATTCATTTGTTTGTTTTGTTTGTTATTTACCTTATTCTTCTGCTTTTATCAATCGTGGTAGTTATAAAATTATTAATTACATATATTTATGAGTGAACTAACAACTTCATCCTTTTTTTTCTCATAATGACAAAATGATTCATTTTGGTTTCTGTTTTCTATTTTCAATTATTTAGGAATTTATTTGTTTTTATTTTTTAAATAATATTTTTTTAAATTATTTTTTTATTATATTAATTTTTTTTAATATTTTATTAAATATATAGTATAATAAGTACAAATTAATTAATAAATTATTTAAATTTAAAAATATTATTTATTATAAAATTAAATAAATATTTTTAAATATATAAATAATATATATTAAAATAGAGGTAATATATTAATAATAATAACGCTATGATATAATATTAATATTATGATCTAGATAATTTTATAATAAAATAAAAATTAATAAACACATTATTTGATATATAGTAGAAGAAACCCTAGCAGAGAAAGAGTACGTACTCCGTACTCAGAGAGAATGAGAGAAGGAGAGAGCGGGAACGAGTGTTTGAGGGCGAAACACAGTGAGCATGGCGGCCATGCCGTCGGAAGAGATAAGGGGGAGAGTGTGGGTGGGGGTGCATCCGGTGTCAAGGAGGGTTTTTCACGAGGGAGTTTTTCAAATCCTACAAAGATCTCCTTTAGAGATAAAGTTATTGGTCCAGAGAAATCGAAGGCGTTTGCACTTGCAGGATCTCTATCTGGGGATAGTATAGCCACGGTGGTGGGCAAGCAGGGCGATTCCCAACCTCCATGTGTAAACTTCACTGAAGAAGCCAAGCTTTGTTTGGCAGAGCCTTATCGAGAAGCTTTAGTGATTAAGGTTCTTGATAAAAATTATAGTTACACAGCTCTTTCACACAAGCTTCGGATGGTTTGGCGCATCAAAGGTGGCTTTGATCTGCTTGATGTGGGGTTTGGGTACTTCATGGTAAAATTCGATGCATGTGAAGATCGTGAGAAGGTCATGCTTGGTGGTCCGTGGTTGATTGAGGGGCACTATGTTGCTGTAAAACCGTGGGATATAGATTTTCGGCCATGTGAGCAATCCTTCGGGTCTACGCTTGTATGGGTTCGGATTTCGGGGCTCCCAATCTGGTGCTATCAGGAACAGGCCATGATGCGTATTGCTTCTGCAATAGGAGTTCCCATCAAAGTGGACTTAGCCACTAAATTGGCTGAGAGAGGACGATATGCCCGAGTATGTGTTCAAATAAATTTAGGACTGCCAGTGATCAAGCATATCATTGTGGAAGGCGTAACTCATGTAGTGGAGTATGAAAGTTTAAATTTAATTTGTAACTCTTGTGCACGTTATGGTCACGATATGGCACAGTGCTTGGGTAGAGACTCTAGGGAAGGAAAGAGTGTTGATTCCGATGCCACCAAGCCACGGGACGGTACAAAGGCAGTGCCACATCCTGAGACCAAAAGTCATAATTTAAATGAAGTAGAACCTAATGTGGTAGGTGGCGTTACTGGCTAGAATCCTGCATCGAATTTGCAAGAAGATTTGGAGGCTAATAATTTGGAAAGAAATAATGTTGAGGAGGCTTGCATGCATGATGAACCAGGCTGGGAGCAAGTTGTGAGGAAAGGTAAAACCAAGCTGGGTCAGAAGCAATCTAACAAGGTCCAAAGAGGCATTCAATCCAGAATCGATTCGGGTAGAGTAATCAGGCCCACCATTCACTTCTCTCACACGAATGGATCAAGCTCCTATCGTGCTAGGGTCGGGTCACGAGTCAAGGTCGGACACAGCGCTTCCCGTGTTGGTGAGACGTCGATCTCCTCAACCCGACACACCCCAGTGCCTTGCGGGTCCTCTCTCCGGAAACGACCAAGGCCGGGGTCCCTACAGAGCTCGCCAGTTGAGAAGAATGGAGGCACGGTGGTGGAAGCATCGTCATGTCTTCCTGCAACCGTGAAGGAGGGTGTTACCGTGGCGGTTCCATTGGAGAAGGAAGGCGCATTGCCGGCTGTTACTGCGTCGGTAGGCGGGATTAAGGAGATATTCCAGGGAGATCCGGCAAACCTGAAGGTCACGGGAGTCACTTCCGCTGGGCAAGCCTCGGTTTGAGGTTGGTGAAGCACTTTGATTTCCTTGTTTTATATTTTTATATTTTATATTATGGATAGTTTAAATATAATAGCTTGGAATATTAGGGGTGCTTCTAATAAGTTAGCCCGGGTGAATTGTAAAGAGCTGGTTAGGAAATTTAAACCTGTAATTTTTATTGTGGTTGAAACTCACTGTCCTTTTCAACACTTGAAAATGTTCTGGGAAAGACTTGGTTATCACCCTATTGGTATAGTGGAGGCGTCAGGACACAAGGGGGGTATTTGGTTCCTTTCTGCAATACAGGGTGTTCACTGCAAATGGGTTGATGCTTTCGATCAGTGTGTTACAGTTGAGGTTCAGGTAAATAATGTGATTTGGAGGTGCAGTGGTATCTATGGTAGTCCTCAATTTAATACCAGAGTTTTGCTATGGGATTATCTTGTTACTCAATCTTCGTCTTTCTGCGGGCCATGGATTGCTCTTGGTGATTTTAATGAAGTACTATTCTCTCATGAATCTAAGGGTTGCCTCTTCTCGAGTCATCATGCAGATCGGCTTGCTGCCTCTCTAGGGGATAGTAATCTGTTTGACTTGAAGACTATTGGAAGACAATTTTCTTGGTACAGAAGGGTTAAAAATGGTGTTGAGGTGGCGAAAAAACTTGACCGGGTTTGTATCAATAGTGGCTGGCTATCTCTATTTCCAGAGGCTTACGCAGAAATTTTAAATAGGCTTCAATCTGATCATTGTCCTATCCTAGTACGCTGTACAGGTCGTCCCCAACCGAAAAAGAATAGACCTTTTCGGTTTATCGCAGCTTGGGCAACTCATCCGGGGTACAGAAATATTGTGAACCAGTCATGGCAGGCTGGCTACAGAGAGATGCACGGCAAGCTTTCAGAAGTGCAGAAGAACTCTTTGGAGTTTAATTCTAAAGTGTTCGGCAATATTTTCGTTAGGAAATGCAAATTGGAGAGACAGATTAATTTCCTTCAGAAGCGACTTGAAGTAATGGAAGATTTGTCTATGCGGCAAAAAGAAAAACAGCTGATTGAGGAATTTAATAACACGCTTGTGCAGGAGGAACTTCTATGGTTTCAAAAATCCAGAGAGCAGTGGGTAAAATTTGGGGATAGAAATACCAAGTTCTTTCATGTCCAGACTCTTGTGCGGAGAAAGCATAATAAGATTCATGGTCTCTTTCTTCAAGATGGGGTGTGGGAAACGGACCCGGATGTCCTTAGAAGGGAAGCTGAATCCTTCTATAAACGCCTATTCTGCCAGTCGGAGGATGTAGACTTAGGTTGTCTTGGTGATGTGCCACTGCCTTCCCTGAATGATGAAGCCTGTTGTAGCCTCACAGCGCCAGTTACTCTAGAAGAAGTTAAGTCGGCTGTTTTCAGTATGCATTCTTTTAAGGCGCCGGGCCCTGATGGGTTTCAGGCTTTCTTCTTTAAAGAATACTGGAAGATTGTTGGTTTTGATGTTTGGACTATGGTTCGTCATGCGTTCTCTGGTTTGGATATGGATCCAAGGATGATGGAAACTCTTGTGGTTCTTATTCCGAAGGTAGAAAACCCGGTTTCCATGAAGGATTTCCGACCAATTAGTCTCTGTAATGTGGTTTACAAAGTTATAACGAAGGTCCTGGTCAATAGACTTCGTCCCCATCTCAAAGAGATTATTGGGCCCCTTCAAGGAGGGTTTATCCCGGGGAGAGGAACCCCTGACAACATCATTGTAGCACAAGAGGTTCTCCATTTCATGAAGAAGACAAAGTCAAAGAAAGGCACCCTGGCCTTTAAGATTGATTTGGAGAAAGCGTACGATAGAGTGGATTGGGGATTTCTGAAACAAACCCTGGTGAGTTTTGGCTTTCCTCCTCCGACAGTCAATCTGATTATGCGTTGTGTCACTGCTTCCTCACTGTCTATCCTCTGGAATGGGGATAGATTAAATAGCTTTACTCCGAGCAGGGGTCTTAGGCAAGGAGATCCTATATCACCGTATCTGTTTGTGTTGTGTATGGAGAGATTGTCCTGTTCTATTAATCAGCAAGTTGATAAGGGCGTGTGGAAGCCAGTTGCGGTTTCTAGAGGGGGTCCAAGAATTTCTCATTTGATGTTTGCCGATGATTTGCTTCTTTTCTGTAAAGCTGAAAAACAGCAAGTTCAAACTGTAATGGTAGCTTTGGAAAATTTCTGCAGAGCCTCTGGGATGAAGGTTAATGTGGAAAAATCTAAAGCGCTATGCTCCAAGAATGTTTCAGCGACAAGAAAAGAGATTTTCACTGGAGTCTCTTCCATCAGATTCGTTCAGAACTTGGGCAAGTATTTAGGGGTGAACCTTAATCACTCTCGGGTAACACGCGCAACTTTCAACGATGTTTTGGACAAGATTCGGGGAAGGCTAGCCAGCTGGAAAGGAAGATTGCTTAATAAGGCAGGCAGACTCTGTTTGCTCAACTCGGTAGTGACTGCGATTCCTACTTATCGCATGCAAGTATCTCTCTTCCCTAAAGGGGTAACTAATAAGATAGAATCCATGATGCGAAACTTTCTATGGAAGGGTCAAGCTGATGGTAGAGGCCTGAATCTAGTTAACTGGAAAGTGTTGGTCACTCCTAAGAAGTTTGGAGGTCTGGGAATTAGAGATCCCTTTTGTGCCAATATTGCTCTTCTTGGAAAACTAGTTTGGCAACTTTTTCACCATCCCAACAAGCTATGGGTTCAACTGTTGACGGAGAAATACCATTCTTCTAAGGATGATTGTTTTAGTCGGTCTCGAGGAAGTGGATCTTATGTTTGGAAGAGTATATGTCGAGCTTGGGATATCCTAAAGGAAGGTTTTAGTTGGTGCATTGGGGATTTGGAACAGAACTTTTGGTTTTCTAAATGGAGAAGAGAGGGGCGACTGTGTCAGGAGATGGATTATGTTCACATTTCTGATTCGGATCTCAGGATCTTGGACCTTTGGTCATCTGGACAGTGGAACCTTGAGAATATCTATTCTCCTCTGAATCAGTCTCTGCAGAGCAACATTAATTCTTACAACCCAGATGTTCAAGCTGGTTCAGAGGTCGGTTGGTGTTGGACTGGTGCGGCCTCAAAGGTTTATGATGCTCATAGTGGTTATTTATGGCTCAGTAAGAAGATGTTTAGTTGGGAGGATAGGGGTAATTGGCTTTGGCTTTGGCGTCAACATGTTCCGGAAAAGCACAAATTTTTGGCCTGGCTATGTCTTCGGGAGGCTCTTCCTACTGCTGCATTTCGTTTTAGAAGGGGCATTTCGCACACGGATAGCTGTCCACGATGTTTCTCAAGTCAGGAGTCGGTTTTACATTGTATTCGGGATTGTCCAAAAGCCCAACTTGTTTGGCAAGCTTTAGGGATCTCCGATCAACCAGTGGATTTGATGAGTTGGTTCTTACATAATAGCAAACAGCGCCCCTTTAGATTCTTTTCTGGTCTCTGGTGGATTTGGTGTTCGAGAAACAACGAGATCTTTCATCCTCACGAGCATTGGACCACAGATAAGGTGATTGGTATGGCTTTGTCCTTAGAAAAGGAGCTCCGAAATATTTTTGAGTTGCAACGACTATCTATCCCCTCAACCATTAGTGGCTCTTGGATTCCCCCCTCAGTGGGTACCTTTAAGATTAATTGTGATGCTAGCTATCCTGGCAGTGGTGCTCGAGTTGGTTTTGCTTGTGTTAGCAGAGATTGGAAGGGAAGGTGGCAACGAGGCTGTCTGGGAACAATTGAGAGTCGTAGCATTTTGCAAGGAGAGTTGTTTGCTATTTGGAGAGGCTTTCTTTTAGCATGGGACTCGGGACAAAGAGACATTATATGTGAGACAGACTGTGTGGAGGCTTTTACTATTGTCAATAATTTACAAGATTGCTCTGGGTTTACTGATCCTTTGGTGTTAAAAATCCGAGATATCATGTCTTGGAAATGGCGTGCTGATCTTCGGTTGATCTTGAGAGATGCAAATACAGTAGCAGACATCATGACAAAGACTGCAATGAGGACTATTTCTCCCCAAGTGGAGCTTCCATTGCCTTGGAAGGAGTTTGAGAGTAGTATTCAGCGGGACTGCCTTTCTTAAGCAGTTTCTTGTTTTTTTTTCTTTCTTAGTTTTTGTTTATTTTTCTTTTAAGTCACCAAAAAAAAAATTTGATATATAGTAAAAAAATTTGAGTAATAACAATTTTTTTAAATTAAATTAATAATTCTATTTGATATCTTTGCGTTAAAATATATTATTAATAGGCTACTAATACTAAATGAAATAATATATATATATATATATATATATATATATATATATTATGAAAACCATTTATAAACTCAACAAGCTCAAAATATTAATAATATTATTAATCTATTAATTTAGTTTAAAGTGATAAAAAAATTAAATTTGTTATTACTTAAAAAAATTTACTATATATCAAATAACGTGTTTATTAATTTTTATTTTATTATAAAAATTATCTAAATCATAATATTAATAATATATCATAGGTTATTATTATTAATGTATTAACTGAATTTTAATATTTATTATTTATATATATTTAAAAATTATATTTGAAAATTATAATATTCATAATAAATGATATTTTTAAATTTGAATAATTTATTAATTAATTTGTATTTATTAATTATTATACTATATATTCAATAATTTATTAAAAAATATTAATATAATGAATAAAAAAATTAAAAAGATATTGTTTAAAGAATAGGGACAAATAAATCACTAACCAATTTGAATTTAGAGAGAACTAGAATGAGACATAGTAAATTAATGATAGTATATAATAAATATTAAAAATGGCTATATTTTGTAGAATTAAATTAAATATGTGTAAACTAAAGTTAAATTTAAAAGGTGTTTTGTTTAAAATAATTTGTAGTACAAAAGATTTGGATGTTGGAGTTGTACAAAGTGATATTTTTATTTGGTTGTTTGATTTTTGTATTTGTTTTAGTTGATGGACTTAGTCTTCTTATGTGGCACTTGTCCTCCTTTTTCTGTATTGGTTATTGTTAGAGTTGTTGCTCTTTGATCCCAAACAATGTCTCAAGTGATGCAAATTCAAAAGTGTTGGAAAATGTTGAAAATTGAATCTTTAATTTCTTTCACAATAATTGTGAGTAAAAAATTTTCTTTCATTGTACTTTTAATTTGTCTATACAAATCATTTGCATCTTCTATTTTTAAATTTTTTATAGTGTAGACTTTTTCTTCTTATAACAAATGTTTGAATTTGTTCATCATATTTATCTTCACAATTACATGAAGAGATGTTTTCTGTAGTGTTAGTAAATCATAGTTAATAATTAATTAAAAAAATTGATTACATTTATTTTTTTTAAGTTATTAGAAAATGAACCATGAATAGCATATTGAAAAAAACATAATTTTAACGATATTAAAATACAATTATATATAAAGTATTATAAAATAATATAAAAAGAAGTAAAGTATCATTTTTGTTCCCAATGTTGGGAGTAAGTTTTAAAGTTGTTCCTAACATTTCAATCATCCTATTTAAGTCCCCAACGTTTCAAAATTGACTTAATGTTGTCTTATCGTTAGGGATCCATTAACAGAATTGACGGCAGGACAAAATTGAGACGATTTTGAAACGTTAGAAGTTTAAATAGGGCGAAAACGTTGGGGACAAAAATGATACATAGAAATCAATTTTAGTTTTATCCTTCAATAATATCAATTTTTTACTGTACATAATATTCAATTATTTTTTAATCACATCTAAGTAAATTATACCTAATCATATTACTTTCATTCTAAATAAATTTATTTTTTTTTATAATTTTACACTTAAAATTAAAATTATAAGTTAATATAAAAATATAAAAAAATTTATTCAAAATGAAAGTTATGTGATTAAGTGTAATTTACTTAGATGTAATTAAAACATAATTGAATATTATGTACAGTAAAAAATTGATATTATTGATGGATAAAATTAAAATTTATTTCTATGTATCATTTTTGTCCCCAACGTTTTCGTTCTAATTAAGTCCCTAACGTTTCAAAATCGTCTCAATTTTGTCTTGCTGTCAAGTCTGTTAACGGATTCCTAATTGTAGGACAACATTGAACCAAGAAAAAGTCTAGGGGGCCAGCAACTTTTGTATTTTGTGGCCAACACTTAACCATCAAAAGAAAAGTGAGTGATCTCTTACTATTAGATGTAATCTCACACCATTAAAAACACTATTGATGACCAACTGATGGTTACAAAACACAAAAATTGCTGGTCCCCTAACACTCCTCTTGAGCCAATTTTTAAAATGTTAGGGACTTAAATAGGACTATTAAAATTTTAGGACAACTTTGAGATTTATCCCAAACGTTGGAGACAAAAATGATACTTTACTCATATAAAAAGTATAAAAAGAAAAAATAATTAAAGTATTTTTTTCATAAATTCAATTTAAAAATACAATAAATATGTTTTGTTTCTACCTTTTCAACTAATATAATTCTTTCTAAGTAAAAGACTTTTCTTCATCTCTGGGTGTTAATGTTTTCCATAGACGAACTACGTAAACTTTGATAAACTTTGATAAACCAATTATCTGTTTGTTTGGTGATATTGTCCAAAGAATGATGCTCTATAGAGTAAGTTTGAGATGTTGTAGTGTGAAAATAATTTTTTTGTGCTAAATTTGATGTTATTTGAAGAAGCAGTGATAAGAGACTTATATAAGTAGTTCAAATAGTATGGAATTTGAATATTTGTAACGTAAGATTTATTATGATTGATAGATTATTATGACATTTGTAATATGTATGTTTATTACATTTAATGAGTTATTTATAGAAATTAATAAATTAATTATTGGGTTATAAATTTATTGAATTGTTTATAACGGTAAAATATAATAAATATAGGGATATAGATTCTTGTAAGTTACAAATTTGGTTAAACACTATTAATTTCTAATTATTGTTATTGGTAATTTTGCAGTCTAATTTACATATATTTTTATTACTTGTATATTTTTTTGTATATTTTATTTTTTTGCTGATTTGAAAATAATAATTGATTTGGCAAAAACTGAGTGGTTGATTCTAAAATTTTGTCAGTAAACAATGTTGCTAACATGGTATTAACAGGAGGAGAAAGATATCTTAAAAGTAATGAGTAAACTTACCTATCTACTTTTATATATTAAGAATAGATAGATTAAATTCCTTTTAATTTTTGAACCTGACATGTTAGAATTGACAAAAAAACACCTAAGAGACCACGTTGTGTCACGAAAGCAGAGCTGCGTTTGTTTTTGGAGATGTGACGGAAGAGCTGCGTTTGTTTTTGGAGATGTGACAGAACATGACAGTGAGGACAGAGACAATAGAATAGAGATATTAAAAATTATTCTTTGTATATTGTGTTTGGATATGTTGTACAAAGTGCAGTATTATGTTTGAATATATATAGACAAGATTAAAATATTATATAAAATGACTAAAATAGTTATACAATTCTAAATTTTTTACATCAAATACAAACTAATTTAATAGAAAATAAGAATATACAGAAAATTATAAGAAGAATTAGTCTATATAAAAATAGTATTGAAGTAATAATGATAACATAAAAAGGTTCTATAAAAAAGAGAAAGTATCTAAAAAAAAGAAAGTAGAAATAGAAAAAAAAAAGTGAGAAGAAGAGAGTACTTTTCTTAGAATAACAATGTAAAAAAAATTTAAATTAAGAAAAATAAGAAGGAATAATAATAAAATAATAAAAAATATATACCAACAAAAATAGAAAAAATTTTCATTTAAAAAAATAAAAAGCTCCTTATTCACCTTTTAAAATTCTGTATCTATTATTGTCTTGGAGATAATGTATTTAATGTCTATGTCTTTATTTTTGAACACTTTTTAAGTATTTGTTGTCTACATTGTTATTCTAAAAAATAGACAAAAAACTGAGTTGATAGTTCACTCTTTCATTTGTTGCTAAAAGAGTAAAAGGTTCTCCTTTTCTTTTATATTTTGTCCCTTCGTATTTCCCAATTTACCCTCTTTGTCTACCTTCCTCCAGCTTGTGTCATGTTGAATCCTAGCCTTGCATTGGAAATCATGGAGTTCGTGGGCGCCAAGGTCAGGAAAACTCCTTTTCATGCCAGATCTGCCTATTCTCCGCCTCATAGATTTGTTCGAGCATGGTGGCGATGACGATAGCTAGTGTTGATTCCTCGGCGCCTGGGTAACCGCTATTCAGTGCTAGTTCAGCCGCTTCGGGTGAGTTGTTTCTTTTCCCCTTTTATTTTTAGTTTTTTCTCCCTTTTTGTAAAAAATATTTTGGTCTATTGATTGGGCTCGTCTATTGTGTTGTCTTTATGCCTAAGGTAGCAAGTTTATCGGCATTTCTTAGTTGGATGGGATCCGTACCTGTGTTGAAGTGGCCTAGGAATGGTTATAGAAAGCTGAATCATAAAGAATCCGATAATGCACTACTTCCAATGGCCGAATTGAAAAAGGTTTGTTCTTAACCTGATCTTGCTGTTTTGCTGATATGGAAACATACTTCAGTAGCACTTTTATTTAAGAAAGAAAATTTATACATTAATACTCTAATTCCTTCTTTATCTAATTGAAAAAGGGCAACAAGGCATCCTTCGAAAAAAGTCAGAGTTGTCTTGAAAGTTCTGATGAATCTTATGACAAGCAACTTTATGGATGGTATGGTGCCATTCAGAGACAGATTCGAAGATCTCAATACCAAATGCGATACAGTCAACCAGTTCGAATAACAGTTTCCATTGTTGTTCTCCTTTGCTTGATTGGTAAGTTGTTTGTATCTCTGTGCAACCGTGTGTTCCACATTCATATAGACACAAGTGTACTTGCATGTCCTTCAATTTCTTAGTGATAAAAAGCTTCTTGCAACTTTGGAATTTAAGTAATTTGATAATTGAATGGCCTTCTTGCTTAGAAGTTGGGTTTACTATATAATCTCTAGGTTATAGTTGATTCCTTAGTTAGAAAAGGTTGCACATGTTGCCATCACTTCCTGCTTATTCTTTCCCTCTTTTGTTGAGTTGACTTTGTTGCTCATTATTGGGGAGTTTCCAAATATCATATAGTAAACCATGGCTCATGAGAATTTGAATTTGAATAACTTGTTACTTTTTAGCACCATGTTTGTTCAGCATCTCTTACCAATTACCATAGACTCTCTTGGTATTTTGTATGTAATGTAGCTTACACTTATCGTTATCTCTGCAGTTTTAATTGCGATTCGCGCTATGTAGAAGGAAGAAGGCTTAGACACACGTGATGATATCAGTTTGTAGCTGGCAAGAGCATGAGGAATGACAAGCTTTTGCTTCAAGCTAATTTAACATTTCAAATGCTTTGGGATTTAATATTTATAGCCAACCATAGCATTTACTCAGTTATTCATTTGTTGCTAAAAAGTTCTCCTTTTCTTCTTCTTCTTTTTTTTTCCCCTTCCTATTTTAAAATTGTTCATCAAGAGCTCTCTCTTGTAGTGGTATCACAAGTCATAAGATGCATGAGATGGAGATGAAAGAGGGAATGGACATGTTAGACCTTCTTGATGAGCTTTGGTTTTGTACCGACTCCTTTTATAACATGTACATATTCAAGATGATGTTTTATTACTCTTTTCACTCAATTGTAAATTTTGTATTAATCAAGAACTCTTTGCAAAATTAGCATCTAGAGCTAACATATTAACCCAGCATTGAAAGCAAGAGTTTCCAAATTATATGAGGTTGATCACAAAATTACATCTCTTCGTATTTTAAAAGAGAAAAATGATAGAACCAATATTCATTGCCATGTTAGGTGCTTGTTGATGTTAATGGAACCCAACCATAAACTTTAAACTCTCCTCAAATTCTGTGAGCATTTCAATGCAATCATCGGATAGAAACATTTAAACCAATATGTATCTCCTAGAATTCTTAATATTTGCAAAAAAAAATGGAAAAAAAACTATGATAGGCACCATTAATGAATACTTTTATATAAATAAAAAATCTTTATTTCTAAAAGCACAAAGGAGCATTATTTATCAAGATATTTTTTACGGATAATACATGCAGTTTGTCTAATAGTTTTTCAGTTATGTTTATTTGGTTTTAAAAATTAAAATATTAACCATAATTTTATGAGTATAATAAAACAAATACGTTTATTTTTATTAAATTAAATTAAATCGTTAATTTAAATTATATCTATTTAAATTTTTGAATAATTAATTAGACTTGATAAGTAGATGGATAAATAGATTTGAGAATGAAATATTGGAAATTAAAATACTAGTCATAATTAATCATATGGATATAGCAAAATGAGTATATTTATTTTTATTAAATTAAATTAAATCATTAATTTAAATTATATCTATTTGAATTTTTGGATAATTAAACTAGACTAGATATTTGGTTGACTTTTAAAATTTAAAAAAAAAATTATGGAGATCATAGTAGACATAAATATCATGAAACAGAGGCAAAGATTCGAAAATTAAATTTTCTCTATTTCATAACCTTTTTTACTAACAAAATCTGGGTTCAAAACTCTGATAAGATATATTTCACTTTTTATTTGGGTTTAAAATTAAAATTGATTAAAAACTGTTATAAGATAGAGATATTTCAAGTTTTTAATTTATTTTTTGATTTAAATTATTTCTACTGACACTGTCTTTATATTTTCTATTATATATGCAAATCAACTATTATCTTTCCTTTAATAAGATAAACGCGTAACTCAGTTCAAGTGCTACAAATAATTAATACAAATAGCCACAAGCTATAACGAACATAGTAATCCTTAATTATTGAAGACAAAGCTGAGTTGAGAATCCACAAAAAGAGCCAAAAAAACTAGCCAACTGCAGGTATGCAAAAAATTTGTATATTCATAAATAAAATTATTTGATCACTGTATGCATGTAACCTTTGATGTTGATTCAGGAGTAAGAAAAATCAATCCAAGATGAGTGATTTACAATGGAAGAAGCTGGAGGTCTTAGGAGCTGGTTCTTATGGCACTGTTTATCTTGCCATTCTTGTTGATGAACAAAAACGGTTTCACAGCTTCATTGCTGTAAAAAGCTCCATTCCCAGGTTGGCATTCTCACTGGAGAAAGAAGAACAGATTTTTAAATCACTTTGGGAAGGTGAGAACGGTGGTTGCCAAGAAATTATTGAATGCTTTGGAACTGAGACCACGGTAGAGCACAGACGTCAATTCTACAATCTTTTCTTGGAGTATGCTCTTTACGGTTCTTCTTTGGCTGACTTGATCCACAAGAAACCTCTCCCCTAGACCGAGGTGAGTGTCTATGCACGCATGATTGTTAAAGGGCTTTCACATATTCATCGCAAAGGAATCGTCCACTGTGACCTCAAGCCGGAGAGCATTCTTGTGTTTCCTTCATTGGATAAAGAAATTGCAAACTATCAATTGAAGATTGCAGATTTTGGATTATTGAAAACCAAAGAGGAGAAAGCAGATGTTGAGTTGTGGAAGTCCAAGCCGAGAGGTACGCCATCATACTTGTCGCCGGAAGCATTTTCCGGTCATATTGATGCTCCGATGGATATATGGGCACTTGGTTGCATAGTGATTGAAATGCTCACTGGATTGCCTGCCTGGGGTAAGAGCCCTTTGCTTATTGAGGAGTTGAGGTACTTGGTTGAGCATCATGAACTATCACCCAAGAAGCCGCAGGGAATCGGTTTTTTCTGTCATGATTTTCTGGAAAAGTGTTTTATGAAGGATCCTAGCAAGAGGTGGACTGTTGACAGGCTTTTTGATCATCCTTTCCTTTATATCACCCTGTTTCATTCATATTATCTTGCAACTTGGCTATGATTGTTTTTCTTTATTAGTTTAGAGCTATTATGATGACATTATAAGATTGAATGGTTTGGTTTATTGTGTCCCCTGTCCAAAGACCTGATGGCTATGCCGTAGGATTTCTTGGGTCAGGCCGTCTTCTTCTCCTTGATGGCTTTGCCCAAAAGGAGTTGGAGTCGGGCGGTGTTAAAAAATAGAAAAGCTGTACAAAATATTGGTACATAATGAGTCTGTTTCTTAACATTTATAGTTTGTAAGATTTAATAAACTATTTTAATAACAGTAATTTAGTTTGCTATTTGTGCTTCGAATGTTATCAGTTCTTTCAATTTTCTTTTTCTTTCTTTCTTTTATAATATGCTTTCTTTTATAATCTTGCTTTTCAGTATATGATCAAATAATTTAATTAGATAGAAAAATGTCAACCCGTGTTAGGATCAAATTTACTGGTCAAATTTCTTATTAATTGCACCAATTCGATATTGATTTCCTCAACCATGAAAATTTAGTTGGTTGATCTATTAAAGGTGCTTGATCCATTCATGGTTGCTGTTGGATGAAACATGTGTTAAGTTCAGTGGCAAAAGAACTCGAAGTTTATGCCTATTCGGGTATTCGGAATATAGCAGTTTATGTATGTTTGGAATTCATGGAACCCCTCTCACGGTTTACATAGTTTACTAAAAAGTTGTATTTTGGTATCCATTTTGTAAAAGTTGTATTTTAGTAAATTTTAAAACTCAATTATTTTATTTTGGTAAATTGCCCAATAATTTATTAACTAGAATCCAGATTTTAAGTAGTATTTTCTAATTGATTTTGAACCCATTCATCATAATCTTAAAGCATCTGCAGAAGTAGCAGTGGCACGAGTTTGTCCACCAAAGCTTGCATCATTCTGCACTCAACCACACTAATGTATCATAATTTATGAATAAAAGTTGTTGATTGAAACGGGTAGAATAATATATAATGACAAGAGGACAAAACTAACATTTTGTTGTTGGTTTTCAGAGAAAATAATCAAAATATTCACTTGATCTGTACAAAAATTTGATGAGTTTTGCATTGAATTAGTAGCAACATTGCCAAACCACTATCATAAGCAAGTATAATTTTCAAGGAGATATATAATCTTGAGAATTATTAATTCACAAGTTCGGTCGAAAGTTCAAACTATAGAAGTAACTTCTGTTTGACCTTGATATGTGAAGCCTAGCTCTTTCAACAAGAATTAATCTACAATCAATAAATGATAAAAACAAATTCTTGAAAGCAAATGAATAAATAAATCAAAGTCAGAAAGAAATGAGCAAATTTTGTTGGAAGAAATTAGCAATCTCTACCATTCTATGATTGACAAAAATAGAAATCGAGTTAATTTGGTTGGAATTGATTTTTGGGACCATCCGAAAGCATGACAAGAGAGTAACATATGGAAAATAACCTAAAGGGGTTAAACCAAGATTATTTGCTAAAGCCTAAAAACACTCATAAATTTCCATATGGCATATGCAATGTTTTGATCCTTAAGAACTAAACGTATGGCATATGCAATGTTTTGTGGCTAATTTCTTATTTACTGGAAGATAAATTGATAGATGTTAGGTGATTTATAGTTTTTTAACTAAAATTATTGACCGTTTAATATTTAAATAACGATTGGGTATACTGAAAATATCTCATATGAAGCAAAGATACATCTCTTTACCATTAAAATTTGGCGCAATGCATATTCACTAAGTTTAACAGTTGATTCAATAATTTAGTTTACATAAGTGGTACTTGTATTCCAGAGAGAACAAGACGCAAAATCTAACATAAAATTGCATTCCAACAGAATTGATGCATGGCCTCATGCATCTACTCATACAAGTCACTTTAATTTTACACCTTGCAGTGAGTGTCATATTTAAAATTTCAAAAATAAAGCTAATACATAATCAACGAAATTATCCTATTGTAGCGTGAAGTGTTTGCAGTTTGCCTATGCAATCAGCGTTGCACCTGAGTGCTTGCCAACAAAACAAACTTGGGGTTCACTACCATTCTTGTTCCATGATGTTACCATGTGATATCTCCTTTGCTTCATCGACGCAACATTGGATGTGTTGGACGTTTGCATCCAAATTCCATAGCATAGGTAACTTGTGGTACACTATCCTTCTTAGGATTTACAATGATACAAGCCCATTAACAACAGCTGCTACTTCCAGCCCAATACAAGAAGCTGAAAGCGATGAGAAAGCAATTGGGCCAGAGAAACCGTTAGCTGGGCAGAGAAATTAATGGGCTTGTATCATGCAATCTCTCCATTGACAACTCGATTATTAGGGTGAACAAGCAAAAAGTCAATACCCAGAAGACACACTTGCTCCATGATGTTCCTGTGTGCTCTCTCCTTTGCTTCAAGGATGGAACATCTCAGATGTTTGACCTCTGCCTCCAACGGCTCAATTATCCCCTTTGAGGCTTTGATGTTGTTTTCTCCTTCCTTAACTGAGCCTTCTCCTTATCAGCCTCCTTCAGCTTGTTTTTCAGATTACTAATCTTGGCGGTTAAAGTAACATTCAATTCCTCTAAGGCAGCTCTCTCGTTTTCCTTTGACTCAAGGCGGATCTCTAATTCCTTAACTCGGCCTTCTAGCACCATCTGAGATTTGGAGGTGATAGGTGGCTCCAAGTTGCGGCACATATCTTGGGCTTGAAAGGGTTTGGAGTACACATTGGACTCCTCAATGTCGGGGATCAGCACACCATTTTCAACTGGCTTCCCTTTGCCATCCATCATTTTTTGCATTTTTTTCGGAGGTGAAAGTCCTAGATCAGCACCCATGTCCACAAATGAAGATTTCTTTGAAGTTGGAGGTGGAAAGACACCGCAGGCACCTGCAATATTCCCAGTCTTGGGTGGAAGGCAGAGTTTGTCCACTGCAACACCTCTTGATGCCATGTTAGCTGCAATAAAGGAGAAAGAAACTCAAGTCAGAAAACAAAGTATATTTTATTGGCTACATTGTGCATAGTAATCAAAATTCTACAAGCAGGATAGTGGCCTTGGCAGATGATTAAGATTTAAGAGCATAACACTCTTCTTCAGCAGTCAGCACCAAAGAGGCAGAGTAAAAGAGGACATTATATATTTTATTTTATTTTTTTCTTAAAAAAAAGTAAATATTGGTAAATTGAAACATAAATTTGTCAATATTTTATTTAACTAGATTTCACTCCATTCTTGAGTTTTTCTTCCTAGATTTTTTTCCCCCTCTCTTACTAAGATATAGTATTATGGATGTGGTTTAGAAAATTGATATATGCAAAATTGACAAATCACAGAGAGAACTCACCTGGACTTGCACAAACATTGGTTCTTTTTCCATCAACTTTCACATTTTCAACACGGTTGGGGAACGCAAAACTTGGGGATGTTACTGGTGATTGTACTCTCTTTGGTCCTCTACCAAATACCAATATTGTCCGATTGAACAACTTGCGGATTGGCTTTCGAACTGGCTGAACTAATCATGTCTTCAACTTTAATGTACAACTCTATACCTCATAGCTCACGACTTGAGACATGGAAATCAAACATCAAGTGAATGTCTTGGTCAGAGGTGAGCCAAATAACCTAACTGTCAGATAATTGGGGGACTATTATACCATGCAACTTATATGCCATATGAGATATCTTCTTTCTTCCAAGTTCACCCATGTTCGCCAATATCAGATTCTTCAACTCAAGTAGAGACTCTTGATGATCAGTATCAACATTCATCAAAAAAGGATTCCAACTTTGAAAGGTTGCACCACCTACAGTGTCTTTTATATATCCGTTGGGTTGAACAACTACAAACGTGTCTGAACAAGCCATCTGTAACTCGAGATCTTTTCCAACTTTAGATGATTGAAATCTTTACTAGTAGCTAATCACATAAATGTTTCATTTTACAAATTAATCCAGCTATTATTGAAATCTTTACTAGTAGCTAATCACACAAGAATTTCTATGGGGGTGAGTAACTCGCAAAAGGTTTTTGGCATGAAATTATTTTTCACCTTAACAGGTGCTTAAACCTAGTGTCATTGTGTCATTGCTTAATGCTTGGCACACAAGTTCATAATATATTTGGTCCTAGTTATGGTATCTTTTGCTTGGTTTAGTAAGGTTTGCAATTTCCATGCATTAATTAAACAAATAAATCAGAAATAGACACAATAGATTGTGTTAATAAAGACAAGTATATAACATAGCGTGTGAAAGAGTAGTGACCACTTTTATATAAATTTTAGATAGAAAAGACCCACCGTGCAATTTGTACATTGAGGGCCATAAATATTGTTCTAAAATTTTTCCTCCATCAAGGGTTTATTCTGTCTAAGTCTATTTCTATATTGTTTTTCTTGTTCTATCATTCTCATATTGAAAATGACTAATAAATGAGTTAAAATATAGATCACTATTTACAAAGACATGCTTTTTAGATTTTGTGCATTTCAGTCGGAAAAAAAAATCTCAATCCTGGGAAAACTAAGAGCAGAATAATTGCCAATAGAATCATTTTACAAAATTTTTTAATAATTTAATTTTGATTGTCTAATAGTATGAATTAGTTATCAAAATCGAACCGAATAATTCGGTTCGACCGAAAAACTGGTGAATCAGATCTTTAATCGATTCGGGTTAAATATCTGACCGTTTTTGTTATTGATCACAGTATGCTAATAATTATATATATACTAAAAAGTAATACTTTTGTTTACCAAGCACTTATTATCCTAAAAAAACTAATAATTATATCATATTAAAGCAATTATATTGTAAAACATTATTTTTATTCTTCAATAATAATATTGTATTTATTTGTTTTTATAATTTAATTTTAATACATTGATATTATAAAATATTTTACACAGTTATTCTATTATATCTCTTCTTTTAAATAATTATTTATGCAATTAATATATAAGATAATTATTTTTATTGACGTATCGTTATTAATATACTTATGAAGACATATATTTTAAATTTTAATTTTGATCTTAATTTATTTTTATAATTTTATAATTTTATTTAATTATGACCGGGTCAACTGGATAAATCAGTGACCCATCGGTTGAACCAGTAATCCAGTGACTCAATCGTATGACCGGGTTAATTACTGGTTCAGTTCTAATAACTATGGTATGAAATATTTTTCACAAATCACAGTCATCTAATTTTATCTTTTTTTTTTAAGATTAAAATACTCTAAAGTGAGAAAATTAGTAAAGTTATAAAATGAAGAGTTAATCACTCTTAAATTAAGATAGTAGGATGTTCATTTCATGAAGTTACAAAATCAATGTCGATTAACTCCTTACTACTTTACCCCTTTATTAACTTCTTTACTTTAGAGAATTTAAATTTATTTTTTAATGACCATTTATGTAAAAAATAGTTATTTTTACTAAGGTAAATAGATAATATAAAAATCAAATCCTTTTAAAAATACTAAAGGAAGAAATAAATGCCCGTTTCAATATATAAAAAAAACTACTTCCTCTTTTGTTAGTGTCTAATTTTATTTTCTTAATATAATTTTTTTATATGTTAATTATTTTCTTTTAACAAAATATCATAAAATAATCTTATGGTTTAATTTATAAGATTTAAACCGGCTTACAAATGAGGTGGCGAAAAAACTTGACCGGGTTTGTATCAATAGTGGCTGGCTATCTCTATTTCCAGAGGCTTACGCAGAAATTTTAAATAGGCTTCAATCTGATCATTGTCCTATCCTAGTACGCTGTACAGGTCGTCCCCAACCGAAAAAGAATAGACCTTTTCGGTTTATCGCAGCTTGGGCAACTCATCCGGGGTACAGAAATATTGTGAACCAGTCATGGCAGGCTGGCTACAGAGAGATGCACGGCAAGCTTTCAGAAGTGCAGAAGAACTCTTTGGAGTTTAATTCTAAAGTGTTCGGCAATATTTTCGTTAGGAAATGCAAATTGGAGAGACAGATTAATTTCCTTCAGAAGCGACTTGAAGTAATGGAAGATTTGTCTATGCGGAAAAAAGAAAAACAGCTGATTGAGGAATTTAATAACACGCTTGTGCAGGAGGAACTTCTATGGTTTCAAAAATCCAGAGAGCAGTGGGTAAAATTTGGGGATAGAAATACCAAGTTCTTTCATGTCCAGACTCTTGTGCGGAGAAAGCATAATAAGATTCATGGTCTCTTTCTTCAAGATGGGGTGTGGGAAACGGACCCGGATGTCCTTAGAAGGGAAGCTGAATCCTTCTATAAACGCCTATTCTGCCAGTCGGAGGATGTAGACTTAGGTTGTCTTGGTGATGTGCCACTGCCTTCCCTGAATGATGAAGCCTGTTGTAGCCTCACAGCGCCAGTTACTCTGGAAGAAGTTAAGTCGGCTGTTTTCAGTATGCATTCTTTTAAGGCGCCGGGCCCTGATGGGTTTCAGGCTTTCTTCTTTAAAGAATACTGGAAGATTGTTGGTTTTGATGTTTGGACTATGGTTCGTCATGCGTTTTCTGGTTTGGATATGGATCCAAGGATGATGGAAACTCTTGTGGTTCTTATTCCGAAGGTAGAAAACCCGGTTTCCATGAAGGATTTCCGACCAATTAGTCTCTGTAATGTGGTTTACAAAGTTATAACGAAGGTCCTGGTCAATAGACTTCGTCCCCATCTCAAAGAGATTATTGGGCCCCTTCAAGGAGGGTTTATCCCGGGGAGAGGAACCCCTGACAACATCATGTAGCACAAGAGGTTCTCCATTTCATGAAGAAGACAAAGTCAAAGAAAGGCACCCTGGCCTTTAAGATTGATTTGGAGAAAGCGTACGATAGAGTGGATTGGGGATTTCTGAAACAAACCCTGGTGAGTTTTGGCTTTCCTCCTCCGACAGTCAATCTGATTATGCATTGTGTCACTGCTTCCTCACTGTCTATCCTCTGGAATGGGGATAGATTAAATAGCTTTACTCCGAGCAGGGGTCTTAGGCAAGGAGATCCTATATCACCGTATCTGTTTGTGTTGTGTATGGAGAGATTGTCCTGTTCTATTAATCAGCAAGTTGATAAGGGCGTGTGGAAGCCAGTTGCGGTTTCTAGAGGGGGTCCAAGAATTTCTCATTTGATGTTTGCCGATGATTTGCTTCTTTTCTGTAAAGCTGAAAAACAGCAAGTTCAAACTGTAATGGTAGCTTTGGAAAATTTCTGCAGAGCCTCTAGGATGAAGGTTAATGTGGAAAAATCTAAAGCGCTATGCTCCAAGAATGTTTCAGCGACAAGAAAAGAGATTTTCACTGGAGTCTCCTCCATCAGATTCGTTCAGAACTTGGGCAAGTATTTAGGGGTGAACCTTAATCACTCTCGGGTGACACGCGCAACTTTCAACGATGTTTTGGACAAGATTCGGGGAAGGCTAGCCAGCTGGAAAGGAAGATTGCTTAATAAGGCAGGCAGACTCTGTTTGCTCAACTCGGTAGTGACTGCGATTCCTACTTATCGCATGCAAGTATCTCTCTTCCCTAAAGGGGTAACTAATAAGATAGAATCCATGATGCGAAACTTTCTATGGAAGGGTCAAGCTGATGGTAGAGGCCTGAATCTAGTTAACTGGAAAGTGTTGGTCACTCCTAAGAAGTTTGGAGGTCTGGGAATTAGAGATCCCTTTTGTGCCAATATTGCTCTTCTTGGAAAACTAGTTTGGCAACTTTTTCACCATCCCAACAAGCTATGGGTTCAACTGTTGACGGAGAAATACCATTCTTCTAAGGATGATTGTTTTAGTCGGTCTCGAGGAAGTGGATCTTATGTTTGGAAGAGTATATGTCGAGCTTGGGATATCCTAAAGGAAGGTTTTAGTTGGTGCATTGGGGATTTGGAACAAAACTTTTGGTTTTCTAAATGGAGAAGAGAGGGGCGACTGTGTCAGGAGAAGGATTATGTTCACATTTCTGATTCGGATCTCAGGATCTTGGACCTTTGGTCATCTGGACAGTGGAACCTTGAGAATATCTATTCTCCTCTGAATCAGTCTCTGCAGAGCAACATTAATTCTTACAACCCAGATGTTCAAGCTGGTTCAGAGGTCGGTTGGTGTTGGACTGGTGCGGCCTCAAAGGTTTATGATGCTCATAGTGGTTATTTATGGCTCAGTAAGAAGATGTTTAGTTGGGAGGATAGGGGTAATTGGCTTTGGCTTTGGCGTCAACATGTTCTGGAAAAGCACAAATTTTTGGCCTGGCTATGTCTTCGGGAGGCTCTTCCTACTGCTGCATTTCGTTTTAAAAGGGGCATTTCGCACACGGATAGCTGTCCACGATGTTTCTCAAATCAGGAGTCGGTTTTACATTGTATTCGGGATTGTCCAAAAGCCCAACTTGTTTGGCAAGCTTTAGGGATCTCCGATCAACCAGTGGATTTGATGAGTTGGTTCTTACATAATAGCAAACAGCGCCCCTTTAGATTCTTTTCTGGTCTCTGGTGGATTTGGTGTTCGAGAAACAACGAGATCTTTCATCCTCACGAGCATTGGACCACAGATAAGGTGATTGGTATGGCTTTGTCCTTAGAAAAGGAGCTCCGAAATATTTTTGAGTTGCAACGACTATCTATCCCCTCAACCATTAGTGGCTCTTGGATTCCCCCCTCAGTGGGTACCTTTAAGATTAATTGTGATGCTAGCTATCCTGGCAGTGGTGCTCGAGTTGGTTTTGCTTGTGTTAGCAGAGATTGGAAGGGAAGGTGGCAACGAGGCTGTCTGGGAACAATTGAGAGTCGTAGCATTTTGCAAGGAGAGTTGTTTGCTATTTGGAGAGGCTTTCTTTTAGCATGGGACTCGGGACAAAGAGACATTATATGTGAGACAGACTGTGTGGAGGCTTTTACTATTGTCAATAATTTACAAGATTGCTCTGGGTTTACTGATCCTTTGGTGTTAAAAATCCGAGATATCATGTCTTGGAAATGGCGTGCTGATCTTCGGTTGATCTTGAGAGATGCAAATACAGTAGCAGACATCATGGCAAAGACTGCAATGAGGACTATTTCTCCCCAAGTGGAGCTTCCGTTGCCTTGGAAGGAGTTTGAGAGTAGTATTCAGCGGGACTGCCTTTCTTAAGCAGTTTCTTGTTTTTTTTTTCTTTCTTAGTTTTTATTTATTTTTCTTTTAAGTCACCAAAAAAAAAACCGGCTTACAAATTGGTATAAACTCCAACGCTTGAAGATAACATTAATAACAAAACTTTTCAATACAACTACTACAAAATCTAATAAACATATGAAAGTTAGAAAATGTAAAAAAAAAAGAAAAAAGAAAAAAAAAAGAAAAGTATAGAATCATTTGACTTTGTTAGATGGAGAATGACTATAAAAAAATTTTCTCCTATCAATTTTGGTGACTATTCAGTATTCACATATAATTATTTTTATATGAAGATAATAGTTAAAAATAATAAAATAATTTGATATGTTTTTACTAAACTATTATCTAATAATTTTTAACTATCATATTCATATAAAAATAAATGCACGTGATTTTTGCCATCAATTTTTCACTCTTTAATTTGAATGAATGAAGGTCTCGGTGTTTTGCCAAATTGGCTAATTTTTGTGAAACTTTCATGCATGATGCATATAAGGGAGAAGATTAATAATTTAAGGCCTCCACATAGTTTTCTGTGCACATAAGATACCCTCATTGTCTTGAGCAAAGGTCATTCTTATCTCCCATTGCATGCTTCTAAGTATTTCTTCCAATGGATTAAGAATTTCAACTTTGTCACGTATGATACTCCATCCTCCAGGCCTTGACACTCGGTCCATCTCAACAACAATAGATTGAGGTTGCTTGCACCTGCATCATTAGAATTCGCACAACTTTATCGACAAGTGCACTGAGTCGTTCAAGTAATATCTCAGGTAAATGATGATTGATTCCATGAAAATTGTTGGATTGAACAAGCAATCGTCATCTTACTGGACTTAATCAGGCAAAATAGAAAAAAAGTGGTTGTTGTAAGCGCATAAAACAAAGAAATAAAGAAAGCAGTAAAGAATCGGTATAAAACAGTAATGAGAAAACAGTTAAGACTTTGGAGATGCTTATCTTTTTGGATTAATATTTTTTGCTGACTATTGTCACAACGAATGATTCATTATTATGACAAAACCGTAAGTGATTAAACCCCAATTCCTTGGACCCTTTTAATCTCCTCTAATTCTCATCAAAAGCCAGGGTCAGTGGTCATTCGAATCGAACGAGGGTGAAACTCAACGCAATTCAATCTCTCTTGATCCTACTTAAAATGTCACAGACAAGGTCAGATCTTTCGGATCGGAGAATGAAGCTTAGTATTCTAGCCTTAGCGCCATAGTAACTTCAATCACCCAAAGCTAACCGGATTTTATGTCACTTATCTAATTAGCCCAGGCAATTTACAGTTTAGGAGATGTATTTTCAAGCTGTAGTTCAATGTTATCTGGTCAGGGACTCGCAAGAACTCATGCAAAAAAGGATTCATACTTCCGTTCCACTTCAGATTCATTTAGATGAAGAACAACAATACATTATAGAATGGAATCAAACATATATTATAATAGAAAAGTAATAGTATTAATTCATGGGAATAAGCAGAGCTCCTAACCTTAACCAGGAGGTTTAGTTACTCATATTTTATAGAGAAAACAAAGAAGATCTGAAAATAAAATTCAGTCTCTCTAAACCTTAGTGATATCCTCTTTAAATAGGAGATGCTAACCCTAAAAGATGTTAATTTAAATTTAAAAAGTACAAAGATAGGACTAGATAAGCTAAAGAGTGCTAAAATCCACTTTGGGTCTACTTTGGATGTGCTTTGTATGCCTGGCGTTTAACTTAGGTTTCTGGCGTGGAACGCCCATTAGGGGGTGAGCGTGCTGTTTCCTTGCTCCTCTTTGGGCGTTGAACTCCAGATGTGGACGTTCAACACCAATTTTGGACAGTGATTCTGGAAAAGAAGTATAAACTATTATATATTGCTAAAAAGTTCTGGAAGTTAACTTTCCAACGCCATTGAGACCGCGTCAATTGGACCTCTATAGCTCAAAATATGCTCGTTGAAATGTACGGAGGTTAGGATTGACAGCATCTGCTATCATTTCTTCGTCTCTAAACAAGATTCTGCCAAATTAAAAAAAGATGTGTATAATGTATACAATTTTAAAATTCAATCAACTTTTTGTATTTTGGTAAACGAATTTGGGTTTATCTCTTCTAATATAAATAGATAAATTTTATATAGAAAATAACCACTAGATTATAAATTTTTATTTATGAATTTTGAAAATAATTTAAAGATAATCAATCACATTTTTACTTCAGAGAAGTCAAATCAAACAAACTTAATCCCGTGTCTAAAAGAAAATTATATATAGAAAATAAAAAAGAGATAGAAATTCATGCTAAATATGTCCTGATATAAATTATTTTGCTTTATTAGTAACATGGTAATTTGCCTGATTTAATAATTAGTTTGAGTTTAACAACTACAATTACTTAAAAGTATTGTTGTACTTGCTTTGGAGGAAGTTGATGAGGCCTTTGAGTGCAATGTTTACATTGTCACTCTTCATCACCTCTCCTGCAACCTCAGCAGGTGTTGCATTAACGTTGTCCAACAAATTTTGTATGTCATCAAACATAGGATGATGATGATGATGATTCTGAATTCTTTGGTAGTTAGGTACAAAAAGTTATTTTGCAAATTCTGCTATTCTTTCACTTCTAAAGTTTTAACTGAAAAAAAAGTTTCACATCTTGCTCAAAAGATGGTGATTTTTTTATTTTTTAATCATTACTTAAAAAAAAATTTGTTGTGTAGGTATAATTGCTGAAATAATTGAATTTTGCCAATTATTTTACAAATCTAAGAAAAAAAAAAGATGGAGTTGTTAATGACCCTTAGTGCAAACCTTTTAATATTGAAGAATTTATTTTCTACTTCTGTTTATCAAATTTTTAATATTTGTTAGAGTACACTTTAAATAGAATAAGTTTGTTTCAATAAAATATAAATTGTTATATCCATATAAATTATTCAATTTAAAATATTCTAAAACAAAAATAAACAAACAGAAAGCTAATCATAATTTATTAAGTAGATAAATTTTCTTTTAATGTTAGATATGTTTATATATAATTGAATCTAACTCATCATTTAGTTTAGTTGTATAGGTTAATATTTTTCCATTTTTATTCTAGTGATCGATTTACATTCTAACAATTTATTCATCAAAAAATAAGAATGATTCTAAATAAAAATATTATTTGCTTGTTTAAAATTACTAGGCCTTTATGGAAATCGAAAACTCTGAATAATAAGAAGAATCAAGAAAAAGTATAGGTAACCAACAAGATTTTTAAACAATGTGTAAACAACGTGAATTAATAGGGTTAAAAGAGTAAATTTAATTAGTAGCATTAAATTAAGGTGTAGTGTATTTTTATTTGATTGGTGGTTGTTCATGTTGTTCAAAATTTTCATTGTTCCCCTAGTACTTCCCTAAGATCAATTTACCAGTAATACCCAAAAAAAAAAGGTTCAATTTACCAATATGCAACAATAACTAGCAATAGCTACGAGATCAGATCACGGGCATACAAATCACAACATATTGGTGATGAATAAGAAGGAATATATTCATGCATCAACAAACAAAATCACGAGGATAATAGTTCACAAAAAAGTTCTAGCATCAAGCCATCAACCAACAAAGTTCTACCATCCAATTTAAAAAAGTAAATAAGTTAATTCCTAAAGTTTTTCTCTACAGTAATGTTCTACAAGCTCATGTTCTCCAACGCCAAATTTGGTGCCTCTAAGGTTGTATTGGCCACAAGATTTCCATCCTTAATCTTGACAAGGCTAACCTCAGAGAGAAGGTCCAAGCATGGTGCTTCACATACCCCTTCGAGCAGGTAGTGAGCATTACAATACCCTAAAAGAAATTTTTTAGTGACATAACTCGACGGATCATTAGTTGAAGCCTGCATCATCTAAATCAAACAATTTAAGAAATCAAGATTGACATCAATCAATTGTACTAAGAAAAGATCAACTGAAAAGGTAGATGATCATACATACAGGATATCCAGATAATGGGGGAAAACGAAACTTCACTTTCAAGCCTTGAAACTGATTTCTTATCATATCGATGTAGTGTTGTGACAAGTCAATGGTGCATTGCAAGACTCAAACGTGGACAGTAGAGAGAACCAACTTGAAGCATCATTTAAGGCGTCCGTGGCAAGGCGACGGCCATGAATGGGGGTGAGATCGCAGGAGAGAGCAAGGCGGGTGCAGAGGGCTCCCAGGTTGAAGAGAACAGAGGCCTTCTCCAAATGGATGTTATGCTGAGAAGAGTGCTGTTGAGGGTTAATGGCATTGTACCAAACAAAGATAGGTGGGTTGGGTGAGGCATCCATGGGGAAGAAAGGTTCAATCATGCAAAGGCATTTGAAATAAAGGATGAGGCGGTCACGGCGAAAGGGTAGAGAAAGCTCATCACGCAGCATCTCATTGCGCAATTTGTGTAGCATTTCGAGAAGGCCTTCTACGCTCTTTGCCAGGCTCTCAGAGAATTTGAGGACAAAGTAACTGCGGAGGGACTCATAGAGATTCAAGGGCTCACTCTTCTTCAAAGGAGGGAATCCAAGAATATCCGGCAAGGACGAAGATGAGAAGATTGCCGAATTTGTTGGATAAGGAGGAGGCATGTCTCATGGGCAAGCCACCAGCTTTCGATCCTTCATAATCTTGAAGATTCAAGGGCTCACTCTTCTTCAAAGGAGGGAATCCAAGAATATCCGGCAAGGACGAAGATGAGAGGATTGCCGAATTTGTTGGATAAGGAGGAGGCATGTCTCATGGGCAAGCCACCAGCTTTCGATCCTTCATAATCTTGAAGATTCAAGGGCTCACTCTTCTTCAAAGGAGGGAATCCAAGAATATCCGGCAAGGACGAAGATGAGAGGATTGCCGAATTTGTTGGATAAGGAGGAGGCATGTCTCATGGGCAAGCCACCAGCTTTCGATCCTTCATAATCTTGAAATGATTGTACTCCAAAAAAATGAGGTCAGCAAACGACCATCCTTTGTAGCACGACGTTGTAGAGGAGCACGGATTATACTTCCAAGATCCTGCCATTCCCAATGTTGAGGATCTGCCTCCCAACCCATTGGATGACCACGATGGTGAGCATGTATATGCGGATGCAGATGCTGATGATGATGATGCTGATGCGGGTTCGGGTTCAGCGGAGTCTGAAGTGATAGATTCAGGCTTCCGTTCTATCCTTCATGTAAATTTGAAAACTTTTTGAATGTAAGAGAATAAAAAAATTTATGCAATTCTGTATTCTAATGTCACTTAGTATTTTTATTTTATTGGTCTGTGAAATTTAATTTTGTATTCTAATGTGACTTAGTATTCTTGTTATATCTATTATTAACAGTAACATGAACTGCAAATCACCCAAATGCCCTTATTAGAAGCATTCATAATTGGAAGTCAAGGAATTGAGAGACTTTTTTTGTATATACTTATAGAGATGGCAATATATGTGCAGTGCAGATTGTTTAGCAGGAAAGAGTTTAGATTCAGAAGTTAGTCTTTACTTTTAGGACACTATTCTTAGAGAGATTGTGAGCATTTTAGCTGACGATGAAAAAGGAATTTTTTTTACCCTGCTTAGTTTGTAATTAGGTCTATTTCTTGGACTTATGCCACGTCTTAATACTAAAAAAAATTCTGCATTTTGCATCATTTCAATGCATTATCAACATAAAAGTGTATATTATGTTTAGTTATTTACATTCATATGTGTTGTTACTTGTTAATGATCTCTAGAGAACTTTGTCCTATGTTTTTAACATCTTATTTGAATCACAACACTTAATAGGACTTAAATTTATTTTATTTGAATTTGAATCTTAATTTGAGTTTGTGAAATTAGATTTAAATATGTGCTGCTTTTGAATTGTGTAACACATATTAATAAAACTGAAAGAGTACATAAATAGTACATAAAGAATGTATAAAAAATACATAAATAATATATAAAGAGCACATAAAAAATACAAAAAATATGTAAAAAAAATAATAATAAATAAATATATTCTTTTATATATGTGTATACCATTTTTAATGTGTGTCTTTATCTCAAAAAATCAGCAGACGACCATCCTTTGTGGCACGACATTGCAAAGCGGCACGGATTATACTTCCAAGATCCTGCCATCCCCATGTTGAGGATCTGCCTCCCAACCCATTGGATGACCACGATGGTGAGCATGCGGATGCGGATGCTGATGAAGATGCTGATGCCGAGGCGGATGTTGCTGACGCCTGACGATGCTGATGCGGATGCGGGTTTGGATAGATTCAGGCTTCTGTCCTGTCCTTCAAGTAAATTTGGAAACTTTTTGAATATAAGAGAATTAAAAAAATTTTGCATTGAAAATAATGGCGTATTCTGTATTCTAATATCACTTAGTATTCTTATTCTATTGGTCCGTGAAATTTAATTCTGTATTCTAATGTGACTTAAATTTATCTTATTTGAATTTGAATTTTAAGTTGAGTTTGTGAAATTAGATTGAAATATGTGCTGTTTTTGAATTGTATAGCACATGTTAATAAAACTGAAAGAGTACATAAAAAATGCATAAAGAATGCATAAAGAGTATACAAATAGTACATAAAGAACACATAAAGAATACAAAAAATGTATAAAAAAATAATAATAAATAAATACATTCTTTTATATATGTATATACCATCTTTTATGTGTGTCTTGATTTCAAAAAAAATCAGCAGACGACCATCCCTTATGGCACGACATTGCAAACGGTACGAATTATACTTCCAAGATCCTGCCATCCCCAATGTTGAAGATCTGCCTCCCAACCCATTGGATGACCATGATGGTGAGCATGTGCATGCGGATGCTGATGCTGTTGATGCTGATGCGGATGCGGATGCTGCTTATGATGCTGATGCTGATGCGTATGCGGGTTTGGATGCGGAGTCCGAAGTGATAGATTCAAACTTCCGTTCTGTCCTTCAAGTAAATTTGAAAACTTTTTGAATGTAAGAGAATAAAAAAAATTTTGCATTGAAAATAATGGCGTATTCTGTATTCTAATGTCACTTAGTATTCTTATTCTATTGGTCCGTGAAATTTAATTCTTTATTCTAATGTGACTTAAATTTATTTTATTTGAATTTGAGTTTGTGAAATTAGATTGAAATATGTGCTGTTTTTGAATTGTATAGCACATGTTAATAAAATTGAAAGAGTACATAAAAAGTGCATAAAGAATACATAAAGAGTACATAAAGAATACAAAAAGTGTATAAAAAAAATAATAATAAATAAATACATTCTTTTAGACATGTGTATACTATTTTTTTATTTGTGTCTTGATCTCAAATATTGGAACAATTAATTCATAAAATTAAAAAAATTTAATTAGTTCTTTGATTATGGATGCTGCACATTCATGGATTTAGCATACTTACCATAAAGTTTTGGAAAAGTATATGAAACCAAGAGGTTACCAACCAAAAACTAAACAAAACCACATTAATTTATATTAATAATTAATTAATTTTAAATTTTTTAAATTTAAAATTTAAAAAATTTAAAATTGATTAAGTAAACCTAATTAAAACTTATAAAAATCTTCATCTTCTCTCTCACATTAATCTACATACCTCCAACAACCACACACACCCCTTTCTCTCACCATCAGGCCCTCCCCACCGTGATCTACTCCTGACATCTGGCTCGTCGATTTCACCACCGTCAACAAAAACCGCTTCCTTTCCGTAAACCAGATGTGTTACCAGAACTGCCGTTGGACGCATCCTTGGGTCCAGTCATTGGAATCCTTAACCTTGAATCCTTGCATGCAATAGCAAGTTCTGCCATTAACGGGATGATAAACATTAAGCGCACAAGCTATTTGCTCCGCAGAGGCCATGAACGCTACAAGCTGCGTTAATGGCTTGCCATGTTACCTCCCACATCTTACGATTCTGGTTGAAGTTGTATATACGCGGGTTTCCATCAGGATCCATGACCAGTTTCCATCACAATGTTATTCTCTACGTTTTGGGATATTAGATGTTGTTTTGATGATTAAAGAGACTGCAAATTACACACTTAATTTTAGCTAAAAGAAATATGGAGTTATATTTTAGCAAAAATAATCAAATATCTATAAAATTTTAAAAAAATTATGAAATTCTTAAAGAAATAGAGACATTCATATTTATAATACAAAAAAATCAAAAAAATATATAAAAGAACATTTATTTAGTATGAAAAAGAAACATTCTGATACTTAGCAGAAGAAACATCCATATATATTAATTAGTTTTGGACTAATACCCTTTTGATTTTCTAGCATTGTTGTAAAGTTTTTTGTTTGTCATTTTTTTTATACAATTCTATATGGATTCATTCTTTTAACAAATTTATTTTTTTTGCGTGGATTGAATTATAATGATTAATTCTAATATTAACGGATCAAGAATTTTTGGCACATGAATTTGTTGCACATAATAATGTATAATAAATACATTGTTAATTACTATGACAGTAGTCGCAGGTCAAAGGAAACTCTATTACTATGTTCATCTTGAGAATATCCTATTGACAAATATGCGGTAATTATAACCATTAGAAATTCTCAAAGTGAGTCAGTTCAATGGTCATATCTCTATATGCACCATCTATATATATATAATTTAATAAATGAGATCTATTAATCTTCATCCAATGAAGACCATTATATATATATTGATCTTTCCGGATTATTAATGTCCTTTTTAATAATCCTATGACCAAGAATAATTTAGATTAAATTATAAAATATTTATCTCTCAATATTATGATGACTATCACAATGATAAATCTCTAAATTTAATCAAGGACCTTATTATATTAACATTTTAATATAATAACAATAATAAATTATTTAATACGTAATTGATTGGATTGTGATCATACTACTTATTCCCAACATATATAATAAGTGTCAGTCTTTTTTCCATTTTCTAAAATTATTAGATGCAAAAAAATTTTTATTACGGAAAAACCACACACAGGCACGCACGCAGATATAAATGGCAAATCTATAATTAGGAGTTCGAGACAAAAGCATATATAGTTGATGGTTCAGTTCATAAATATATTAATTTTATTTGGTATATAATTTTATTATTATGTATGATTATATAAAACAATTATTTACTTCATTTGTGATCTTTTTAAGCATTATTTTAACACACACATATATAAATGGCAAATCTATAATTAGGAGTTTGAGACAAAAGCATAGTTGATGGTTCAATTCATAAATATATTAATTTTATTATTATCTATGATTATATAAAAAAAATTATTTACTTCATTTGTGATCTTTTTAAGCATTATTTTAACATTAATTAAATTTTATATGGTATACAATTTTATTAAGTTACCTATAAAGTGATCAACCTTATTGAAATTGTCATTATATTTTCAGAAATAAATAAAAATATATTTTTCTCCAAATAAAAAATTGTCATTATTAAGTTACCTATTATTTACTGAATATTTTATTTTTCTGATCATATTTTATTAAGAAAAAAGTATAGAAAAATAATTTTTAATTAATTAATATTAATTAATTTTTTAAAAAATTATAATTTAAAAAATTAACTAATATTAATTGAAAATTTTGATTCTCTAATATTACTCTTTATTAATTCACCAAAATATATAACAAACAAGTGAAAAGTTACATGAAAATGTTTATCTACTTAATATACTAAAATTGGGTTTTTCCCCAATTTATGATGGTGAGGTGTCACTTTTTCGTTAATCCATTTTCCCTCCAAAATGATTACACTATTCGCTCTTCTAAATTTATTTTAAAAAAATATATTTAATTAATATAATTATATTATAATTAGTATTTAATGAATGATATATAATTATACTAATTTAAGAAACTGTCTTTATTATAATTATATCAAATCAATATTATATGATATGATAATAATATGCTAATGGCATGAGTTATTTTAATCATAATAAAATTCTTTTCAATGCACGGATTATTCTTCAGTTATTCTATACTTATAAATCTTTTTAATAATAATAATAATAATAATAATAATAATAATAATAATAATCTACTTAATCTATTAAAATTAAATTTTTTTTCTAACTAATGAAAATAAAGTGTCATTTCCTGATGAGTTTTTTTTCTCCAAAATAAAAATATTATTCTTTAATATATTTACATTTATTATTTATCAATTTCTTTTATTTTTATTTATCACATTTGTTAATGATTTTTTTTAATTATTATTATTTAATTTACTTATTTTAGATATTAATTATTAATAAGTCTTCACAATTATTTTTCAACTATTAGTATTATTAGTATATTAGTATATTTTTAGAAATATTAGAAGTGAGATGTATGTCAATTTCTTATGAACTTTTTTCTTTCCAAAATAAAAACGCTACTTTCAATATATTTATATTTATTATCTTCTCAATCTATTTTAAGAAAATATCTTTTTTATAATTATATAAAAATTAATATTTAATACATTATTATAGTAATTGTCAATCATTAAATATTTTTAATCATTCTAATTATTATATTAATTTATATAATTCTACTTCTCCATCATTATGCAAGTTGATATACATGTTGATACAAGTTGATACTAATTATTACATTAATTGTATAATATTAATTGTCGATCATTAATATTTTTAATTATTATTTTTCAATTATTATTTTTAATCAAGCATAATTAGTAACAAATTGATACATACATTAATGGTGACAAATTGATATTGATATTAATTAATTAATTAATAATAATAATAATAATAATAATAATAATAATAATAATAATAATAAAGGTCTAAACAACACATGCACACGTTATATTTTTAAAAAGCAAAACATATTTTTAAAAAGATTAAGATATCAATAATTAAAAAAAAACATAATTCTATAATTCTAATTGCCATAAATATGATACTAACGTTGCTAGTGGTAAATTGATATTGATATCAATAATTAATTTCTATAATTATTTTTGTACTACTAACCTAGGTTATATATAGTGTTTCTTTTGCGATTTGTGAGTCTAAATCTAATCGGCAAAGCATTCTTTTTTTTCTAATTTGTTATTCTTCTTTGATTGAGCAATTGTTTTCAAGGAGTTTTGTAGGTCAAGTTCAAGTCTCATTCCCTCCATGCTTTCTACATTTATCCGAAAATATTCGAAGTGGAGTATCTAATAAGATTGAATTTTCTCAATTTAGCTTCAATTTTGGAAAATTCGTTCAAATTTGAAGATGCAATTTCAAAGATTGGTACTATATTTAAATTTTCTTCTCTTAAACTTTTGTATTAAAATAATTTTATAACATACTGTGATTTTTTCAGAAACTATCGGCCTTCTGGTGCATCAATGCAATGTCATTGAGGAAAATAAAGGTCAATTTAGTTTGACAATTTTAACAAAAAAAAAATGGTCTGAATTTGTACGAATTCTAAATGTTCGATCTTATGATGTTATTTCAATTGGTTGTCGTTACTAGAATGACTCTAATCTATACGTATCTAAGGATTAGAATAGCTTAAATATTATTTAAATAATTTAGTTCTAAAATTAGTATTTGATTAAATTAGTTTTAGAGAAATTTAAATTGTTACCTCAATTTATATATTATGACTATTCTTTTTTGGATATGTTATTTTTTTATTTTTTTAATATGAAATTTTTTTTTAAGTTTATTTTTTTCTTGGATATAAGTATCACTTTTTTTGTATTTCAGATTAGGAATGCAATTATTAAGAAAAATATAAGTCATTAATATACTAAAGTGATTAAAAATTTAATTATATTGTGTGGACACAAGATTGATTAATTAAGATTAAAGTATGGAAAAAGAAAAAGAGTCACAATACGTGATTTTGCTTTTCTTGCTCATGTATAAAAATACGCAAAAAAAAAAAAAAATTAAAACATCACCATTTAAAATAAAAATAATTAATCATCATGCGTATGAAAGGGGATTGAGAAATATGCATGGATAGAAAAAATAAAAAATTATTGCACGGTTGTAGAATAAAAAATAATCATATATATAAGGAAATAATCATAACAAAAAAAATTAATATATGTGATATAAATATTTTTATGTATAATTAATATATATGTATACATAAATAAGAAAATATTTAGAATTATTTAACAAAATTAATATATACGTATACATAAATAAAAAAATTACTATAAAAGAATTACTATAATTTATGAAGATTACACATACGATGACATTAATAATAAAGAATAAAAAAACTTATCAACTGATTGTAGACTCAAAAAAAATTACTATTAAAAAATAAATAATATATACGATTTAAATATATCTACGTACAATTAATATATGTGTATAAACTAAATAATAAAATATTTAAAATTATTTAATAAAATAAATATATTCTAAGAATAAAAAAATTATAACTAAACAATTAATATATACATATAAATAAATAAATAAATAAATTATTATTATTTATGAAGATTATTATGCGTATGATGATATTAATGGAATAACAAAATCATTGAATGATTGTAGGCTCAAAATAAAATATTCATAATCAGAAAATCAAAAAATAATTAGCATAGGTGACTTAATATATATGTATACTTAAATAATAAAAAATTTAAAATTATTTAAACAAAATAAATAAATATATCCTACCAATAAAAAAAACTATTGACTAAACGATTAATATATACAGCTAGCATAAACAAAAAATCCTTAAATAAAAAAGAAATAATACGTTTTTTATTTTGGGAATAAAACGTAAATAATTATAATATAATGATTTATTTAATTATTAATATTTATAATTATTATTTTAATCATAAATTAAAAAAAAGAGAGAAGATTAACAAAAATAATTAATGATTATATTAGAGTTGTTACACTTAACACCAGATTAAGAAAAAACGAATCCATAACATATTACTTTTTTATTAATCAAATTATTATAATTCAAAGTAATTTTAATTAAATAATTTAAAATTATAATTTTAACCTTATCACGTGCATGGTACAAGTTATTGAACAATTTATTATCATATGCATGGCACGAATTATTAAATAATTTCTCATATGTTTTTTTTCTCCAAAATAAATACACTATTTTTACCTATAATTATTATTCTTTATCAATTCTTTTATTTAAACACTATTATTATTTATTAATTATTTTTTTTATTTTTCACATTTATTAAAAATTCCTTTTCAATATTTTAAGTATTAATTATTGTTATTTAATTAACTTATTTTTTGGTATTTAATTATTAAAATTTTAGGTATTAATTATACTCCAATTACGATATTAAGATTTTGAACATGAGGTCAATTTAATTTTGGACAATACCAAAAACAAATATATATATATATATATATAATATTTTAAGTATTAATTATTTTTATTTATTAACTTATTTTAGGTATTTAATTATTAAAATATTAGATATTAATTATTCCATGTTTTCGGGAGCAAATATTTATATGATATTAAGTTAGGAGAGTAGATTTTAATTTTACATAAAATAATATAATAGATATAGTGTATAAATAAATTTACTTAACAAATATAATTATTCATATAGTGATATTTTACTATGATAATATATCTTTTTTATCTATTCTCTCTCTTTATATATATATATATATATATATATATCTTTTAACTCATTATTTTTCTGTCACATGACATATTCATAATTATTATATTTCAAATTTTGAATTTTCTTGATCTAATATTACGTGTAGAAATGACAAGCAAAAAAGCATGAGGAAAAACATAAAAATATTTCAAACATAATTACTGCTAATCCTTTTTTTCTTTAGTTTTTAAATATATTATTTATTTTATTTATTTAAAGTATTAACTAAATTTATTATAACTGTAATACAATTATCTTTAAACTATTAGTATTATTATTATATTTTTTAAAATATTGACATATTATTAATATATATAATAAGTAATAGTGAATTTTTTTATAATTTTGATATAGTCTTTATTCTATTTTTCTTTTCTTTTTCATATCTAATGGCTACTATCTACTATCATATCAATAGTATCACCTATAGTAAATTATACGAAGAAAAAATATAGAAAATAAAGACCAAAATTATAAGGCTATAGAAAGTCCCATCCAAGTTTGACAAGAACAAGATGGCTTACATCGAAATAGTTCTTTTACTAAATTAGTTGATTCTTTTACTAAATTTTTTCAAGTAATGCTAAGTTCAATTTATAAATAGAATTTAATTTTGATATACTGACAGTGTAAAATATTTTACACAGTTGTGCAATCACATCCGTTTTTTTGGATGACCATTCACGCATTCAATGTAAAAAATTATTTTTACTGATGTGTCATTATATAATTGGATGCATGTGTAAAACTACTTTACATTGTCAGTGCATCAAAATTAAATTCTTAAAAATATTTGTAATTCTTATTTTAAGTTAATTTTATAAGTACGTCATTCCACAAGTCAAAGACAATTCTTTTTAATAGCTTTGTAGAAGCTAATAGCTTTTATATTGAATTTATTTTGTAGTACGATAAAATTTATTGTTCAATCAAGAACTATTTGACAAAAATATTTGAGAATGAATTGGTATAAAGGAAGGTTCATGTCTATACAAATAATAGCATATTTATAAATATTAATAATGAAAATAGTCTCACTAATGTAAATGATCAATACAATAATTATATGAAAAAATAACTAATTACATAATTGCATAATTTTCAATATTCTATATAGTTGAATCTAATGGACAAATAAAAAAAATATATCTATATGATAATATCCTAATATTTTAGCATATTATAAATTATATTATAAATTTATATATTATATTATAATTTTAAGTCAACTCCTTAATCACATTATAACACAAACCATCTAAAAAGATACATCAAATTAACGAATATTACATGGATCACAACATACACTCTAAATTGTCACGATATTTCAAATAAAAAGAGCATCAATACAGAGAAATCAATGAATATAACTAAATTAAAGAGCAACAAAGAGACAAAAAAAAAATAATAATAAAAAGAATCAATAAAAGAATTAACATATAAACCACATACACGAACAATGTATATATTAATTGTGAATCACAAAAAAAAGACTATATATATATATATATATATATATGTAAATCACATACACAAACAATGTATATATTAATTGTGAATCACAAAAAAAGACTATATATATATATTACAAAACAAAATTATAGTAAGATTATTTAAAAATAACGTAAAGATGACACATTTTTTTGTTAATCAGAAGCTAAAAGAAAAAAAAAGTATGTGCCTAATAATAAGCAATTAAAATAAACAAAATTAAAAAAAATAAAATGTATAAATAAAGATAAAAAATAAAAATTAAATAAATTATAAAAATTGTACCTTAAATACGATAGACAAAAAGAGAGGAAGAGATGGAGGGAGAGAGAGAAAAGAGAGTGAATGAATAAAAAATATTTGATCTTATATAAATAGATGATATTGAAAAAAATAAACTAATTAAATTAATTCATATATTTTGTTACCATATTTATTATTTATTAAATAATTTGATATTTACTCCAATCAAATCAAATAATTAATATAATTAACTAAATTAATTAATTAATTATAATTAATCAATTCTTATAAATTATAATAAATGGTGAGATTTGAATGTCTAATCAAATTAATTAATTGATATAATTAATTAATTATAATTGATTTGCTTTAACGAATTAAATGAAATAAATAAGGAAACACCTCAAGAACATGCCAGAGTTTCATCATTAAGTGTAAAAATCTAATTTTAATATAATAGAATAATAATAAACAGAATAGATAGATAATAAAAATATTTTCTTAAATTATTATAATTATGCATCATTCGTTAAATATTAATTGTAATATTGTAATATAATTATAAGATATTTTTTTAAAATAAATTTATTTAAAAAAATATAAATTGATTATTAATAACCGGTGTCATTATCATATAATTATCGTATTATTATTATTATTATTATTATTATTATTATTATTATTATTATTATTATTATTATTATTATTATTATTATTATTAAAAATATTTTCGATTGATAATTGAAAAGTAGTTTAATAATGCATTAAATATTGATTTTATATAACTATAATAAAGATATTTTTCTAAATTAGTATAATTATTTATTATTACTTAAATACTAATTATAGTATAATTATAATAAAGATATTTTTATAAAATAAATTTAGAAGAAAAAATAGTGCATTTATTTTGACGGAAAAATAGATTCATGAGGAATCGACACCTCACTTTCATTAGTTGGGAGAAAACCCAATTTTAATATATTAAGTAGAAGTAGATATCAGTATATTAATAGTGAAGTAGAGAAAAAAATGTAATATCATATTAATTTTTTAAAAATTATAATTATAATTTATTATTGAAATGATAATTTAAATATTTTAAATGGAATAATTTTATTTAAAAATTTTATAATTTAAACATAATTTTTATACACTTAATAATTACATTTTAATTAATATACTTAATATCATATTTAAAAAAAATAAACAATACAAATCATATTATTTATTTATTAATTAAATTATTATAATTTAAATTAATTTTAATAAAATAATTTAAAATTATAATTTCAATGTTATCACGTACATGGACGGGTTATTACAATTGTTAGCATAATAATTAAGCAAAAGCCATCCCATCAGACTTCAATCCCTTACTTATTTTACAACTAACACAGACAGATTTATTTTTGAATAGGCACATTTATTTTACATCACGTAAGTGGGCCATGACTAGATTCGTGTTGGTGCCAAGTATCATCGTTGCTCTTATTATATTCATGGCACAATTTTGTAAGCTTTGGTCCTTTCTATCCAATTTATAAATGATTTATTGGAGTCTCTAAATCCCAAGAAGCCATGCTCTTTGGCTTTGTTCATGTTATCCAACACACCCTCCATTCCCAATATAATATCCGCAAACCACCAATCACCAACATCTTCAAGCTTAGTAGCTTGCAACTTATTCTTCTTCACAATCTCATCCCAAACACCACCTTTGTCTTTCATCAATTCCGACAACCTCAAACTCGAACCCTCAACAAACCCATACTCTTCAATCCCAAACTTCTCTGCCAATACCTTCCACAAATGCTTCCATCTAAACACGTCACCGTTACTAACGTTAAACGCTTCGTTTCTCGCACGTGCGTCCACTGCACCCCACACGTGCTGCTCCGCAATCAAATTGGCATCTGAAGCCGCTGAGTAACACTCCCATGCAGCTTTGGTTCCTGGAAATCTTAACGGAACGCCTTCGTGTCTACAAATAGCTGCGTAAACACAAAGAGTTCCGATAAGATTCATCAGGCTATACGGTGAAAATCCAAAGATAACATTGGGCCTATTTATAAACCATGTCAGGCCTTTTTTCTTTTGGGCCATCTCAAACAGTATGTCCTCTTGGGTGTAGTAAAAGTTTGGTGCATTGACACGTGGCAAGTCCTCAGTGAAAGGGGGCTCGTTTGGCTTGACCTTTCCGAAAAGCTCAAACGGCCCTAGATAGTGTTTGGTTCCTGTTTGGAGAGACACGTGGCGGAGATGGGGAGCGTTTGGAATTAGAGCGTTGAGGACGTTGCGGAACATGGACCCGTTGACTTCAATATTTTGGGCCTCAGTGGACTTGCTGGTCCATGAGACATAAAATATGTGAGTGACGTCAGTTAGCGGTGAGAGCTTTAATGCGACGTCGTTTGTGTTCGAGATGTCGCATTGAACATAGTGGACAGGGTGGTTGGTGTTCCACGGTGGTCGATTACGCCGCGCTACGCCGTAAACCTTCCATGGACCACCTGGTGTGTTTTGGAGAGAGAGAATTTCGGCTAGACTATTGCCTACTATGCCCGTCACGCCTATAATCAATGCCACATTTTTCAAGTTTTGTGATGATTCATCTATTTCATTGGATATATTCTGCATGCAAAAACCAAAATATGAATTTATGTTAGAGATATAGTTAAATACTTAAATCATTAAAGCAATTTTAATGTTTAGGAAAATAAAACAAAGAACATATAACAAAGGAAAACAACATATTAATGTCATTTAATTTGAACTTACCTTGGCAGCAGCGCCAGTAGATCTTTCCCCCCACCAGCTCATTTTATTTTAATTTTGGAGATCAAGATTTAATTAAATTAAGGGTAAGAAAAGATGGCTTTGGTTTTTAGCAAGTGGTGGCAACTTTGATTCTTTGATATTTACATTCATGATTCATTCAGATATATATAGTATTAGGATTTAGAAGAAACGATGGCAAAATAATATTAATATATAGTAACATAATCTTGGTTTGAATTGTTTTATTTGATGACAAGTGCCATGACATACATACATACGACTAAGTTGATAACTTCACATTAATGATTGACCATAGTCCATAGTAAATTAGTAAGTAGTGGGGATGGAGAAATTGTACACGGAACCTATCTAAAGAATAGAGAACGTCCTAGAACATAATTTTTTTTTAAACGCAAACACCTCAACACAAATAGTAGTGGAGTAATAGGAGTCACCCAATCTAAAAACTAGGGGTGCATAGATCCGGTCCGGTCCGAAAGTCCGGCTCGATCTCGAACATTTTAGAAGTTAATTTGGTGTGATTTTATCGGGTTTAGAACCGGATAAGGGTCTTAAAAATAGACCCGGTCATTATTTCGGGTCGGGTCTGAGTCATAGCTCGGGTCACCCGAAGTCGACCCGGTGGCCCGGTCATCATACACAATTAATATTTTGTGTTATTAGTGATGGATCATGACTATTCTTATGTGGAATTTAAGTATTGTAAACCTTAATATTTTATGTTTTATGTTTAGAATTCATAAGACTTTAGACTAATGCATAATATTGTGTTATTTGTATTGATTTAAATATTTGGTATTATTAGACAATATTAGTATTGATTGTGGTTATGCTTTAATTTTAAAGAAGGGTTGGTTCTTGTTATATTTTTCTAAGTGAATTTTACCATGTTAAATAATGGTTGGAGTCTTGAAAATTTGGATATTTTTACATGCTAGCTTACAAGAAGGTATCAACGTAATGTAATATTAACGGCTCGGTTTTCACCCGGTATAATTGTGGCCCGAAAGTGTATTGGTTTCATCGGGTCTAGGGTCGGGTTCGGGTCGGGTCTGGGTGACATCAAACCCGGCTTCACCCGGCCCATGTGCACCCCTACTGAAAACAAACAAATTTAAAAAAAAAACAAACACAAAACCGTTTTCATGTCATCTCCGGCATAGCCATCAACAACTAAAAGGATTTCCACCGCTCCACTCGCTCGTACTATTTGAAGATATATTGATAATTTTTTTAACTCCTTTACTTGTATGCTGAAAAATCAGTCTATTCCTTTCTAACCATAAATTCTAGACGATTACGAAAAAGCACTTCAGCCGGTGATTATTCTTTATTTTTTGTATTTCTAATAATCATTTTTATCACAACATTAAATAAAAATCTAAAATGTTACAAAAATAATTATTGAACTATTATTCACATACAACTAATCAGTTTCCGTAAAAACTAAAAATTAAATATAATTTCTTTTACCAAATATTGTTATTTAATAACTAATTTATAGTATAAATACTCTTTTGCTTATATAGCTCTTTGCATTAATTAATAATTAAAAATAAAAAATGATCAATAAAACTATACTAAGATACTAGCATGTGAGAATAATAAATATATTGAATTAAAAAATTTTCTTTTAAGTTGGAAAAGGTTACAAAAAGTTTCTTTAAAATAAAATGTATTATGAGCCATTTTCTTTTTGGATCAATGACTGTTCATTTTCTGACGAGAAGAGAAGGACCACTTCTCTACAAATTTGGGCTAGATAAAATTAAATGATACCATTTCCAAAGTAATGGACAGTTTTCAAAGTCCAGCCCATAGAAACAATAGAAAAAAACCAGCTCTTATTTAGAGTGTATTTCAATTTATTTTGGATTTCTTTAGTTGGGATAATTTTTGTTTAAATTACCTGTATTTTGAAATGGCCATTTCTATTGTGCTCGAGTTAGTATCTAAATTTTGTCAAATAATATATATTTAATTTTTTTATTAATCAAGTCCAATTAAATTGGTCTATTATAATAAAATTAGTTATAGTTAGTATTATTTCAAATCTTATTGTTTAACTTAGTTAGACTTGGTTCATAAAAAGACTTGAATATATAATATTATTCAATTTTATCTAACTTATTTTTTATAGTAAATTTTAAATTTTTAAAAATTGTTTTTTATATATTTTAAATTAAATATTAAATTTTAACTTTTTTTGATAACTTAAATATCACCTTTCAAACATCATAGCACCTTTTAAAATTTATCTATTAGAATTTAGAAGGAGAACATATATTTGTTTTCCTTCAAATGACAGAGATAAAAGCAAAAGGTAACTTCCTAAACCACCAACACCCCACCCCCCAATAAATAAATATGGTAGACTAAAGAGTTAGGCTAAAAATAAATGGTGAATGGTCCAAACAAGTATACAATGAGAGTAAATAATTAAAATCATTTTTAAAAGATTGTTTATTTTTTTAAATTAATTTAAAAAATTTAACTAAATTCGTCTTTAAAAAATTTTAAATTAATCACGTTGGTTCTTCTGTTATTTTTTTATTTGTAACATAAAAAGTTGACTAACGTAGTATATTAAGTGACAAAAATTAAGTCTTTAAAAATTAAGTCTTTGAGGTAGCGTTTGGTGGAGAGATAGAGATGAAAAGATTGAGACTGAGAGACATAGACTGAGAGATAGAGATTGAAATAAATCTCAGTATTATGTTTGGTGCAAATTGGGAGAGAAAAATTGAAACAAGAATGAAATTCTAATTTAATTTGTACAATGGGTAAAATTGAAATTAATTAATTGAAATGAAGATATTTTAAGTATAAAATATTATTAAAGTTTCAGTCTCCATCTCTAAAAATTTTAGTCTTTGTGTTCCCACTTTTTGGAAGTACTGAAATACTGAAATTTTGAGGACAGAGACACAAATTTTAATACCAATAAATATGATACTGAGTCTCAGTCTCCCCACTCTATCTCATTACCTCAAAACAAACGCTACCTAAAAGATTACAAAAATTTTGTTTAAAATAAAATGTATTATGAGCCATTTTCTTTTTAGATCAAGGACTTTTCCATTTTTTTTTACGAGAAAAGAAGGTCCCTTTTCAACAAATTTGAAATTTGGGCTGGATGAAATGATACCATTTCCAAAGTAATGGACATTTTTCAAAGTCCAGCTCTAGAATCCATAAAAAATACCTCTTATTTAGGGTGTAGTTCAATTTATTTTGGGTATGTTTAGTTGGGATAATTTTTGTTTAAATTATGGATGAATGCGGATCGAATCGAATCGGATATGACTAAAATTTCGATCTGATTTATACTAAAATAATTGAATCGGATTCAATATCCACAGTTTTTAAGTTCTAATCCAATTTGCAGATTAGATTGGATATAACTGCAAAATACAAAAATATATTTTAAAGCTTATTTTTATTAAAAAATATCAATAATATCCTTTTTTCTACTCTTTTAAATATGTTTACTTTTAAAATAATATTAAATATATTTTTTTAAATAATAAAATTAAGGGTCAAGTATTTTTTTTTGTTCTTAAGATTTTGGACCAAAATCAAAATCGTTTTCGACCTTTTTTTGTATTAAAATCATTCTCAACGTCACAAAAAATTATAAAATCATCATTTTCACTTTTAAAAAACAAATTTACCCTTACAAAATATAAATTTTAAAATTAATCTTGTGTATATATCGCTCGGGGGTGTGAGGAGGGCAATCTGGCCGTCCCTCTTCTTCATCCCTTCTTCTCTTCCTCGGGTCATCCAACCTGTTCGCCAAGTATCTATCAAGTTGACCCTATCTGGTCAACTTCTCTATGACATTTTTTAAATCGTAGCATTCGTTGGTGGAGTGACCATAGAGTTTATGATACTCATAGTATTCTGTCCGACTTTCTGCTTTCTTATGCTTAATCGGACGGGGGGTGGAAGTTTCTTTGTATGGCATATCCCTCTGTACACATCCACTAAGGAAACCCTAAGGGGAGTATAGTTGTGATATTTTCGAGGTTTCTCTATACTTTGCTCCTCCTTTTTCCTAGGTTCCCTTTCTTTATCCCGAGGTTGATAGGGCAGGTTAGGTCGTGAAGGAGGTACTCTGAGTCGGAAATTTTTCTCCATGTTGATGTATTTCTCTGCTCTTTTCTCTACTTCGTTTAAGGAAGTCGGGTATCTTTTGGATATTGATTGAGAGAAAGGTCCTTCTCTGAGGCCGTTGACCAAACCTATAATTATGGCTTCAGTTGGTAGACTCTGAATCTCCAAGCAAGCTTTATTGAACCTTTCTATGTAGTCACGAAGGATTTTTTCGACCTCTTGCTTTACTCCTAGCAAGCTTGGGGCGTGCTTCGTTTTGTCCTTTCGGTTGGAAAATTGTGTCATGAATTTCCTTGCCATGTCGTCAAAGCTAGTGAGCGACTTAGGGGGCAAGTTATCAAACCACTTCATTGCAGCCTTGGTCAAGGTGGTTGGAAAGGCTTTACATCGAGTGGTGTCAGAAGCATCGGCTAGGTACATTCTGCTTTTGAAATTACTGAGTTGATGCCTTGGGTCGGTTGTTCCATCGTAGAGATCTATGTCGGGTATTTTAAAGTTCCTAGGAACTTTGGCCCTCATGATCTCTTATGTGAACGGATCTTCTTCTCCCAAAGAACTTTCTTCCCGATCCGGCTCATTGGTCTTATTTCGGAGATCGGCTTCCAGTTTACGGAGCTTTTCTTCTAGCTCTCTTCGCCGTCTCATCTCTCTTCGCAACTCTCGTTCATCTTCCTTTTGTTGCTCAGCCTCGTGTTCGAGCTGCTCGAGTCGATCTCCTTGGCCTTGCGCTAGGTCTAGGATCTCTGTTGTATGAAGGAGGTCCTCACCTTCAGGATGATGAATTTTAGATTGGATCCTTCTCTGATGAGGATTTTTCGGGATCCCTTCTCCGTGAGGGCCTCGGTGTTGTCCCGAGGTTCCTTCCCTGTGAGGCCCTTGCTGTTGTGGTGAAGGAGGAAGCGCGAGTGGAGGGTCTTGTGGTTGAGTTTCTTGCTTGAATTCAGATGTTGTATGGTCGTCTTCACGTTCATTACTGATGTTTTGTTGAATATTTTATTTTCCTGATCATATTTTATTAAGAAAAAAATATAGAAAAATAAATTTTAATTAGTTAGTATTAATTAAATTTTGTAAAGATTTAGAATTTAAAATTTATACTTTAAAATTTAGAAATTCTTTACATAATTTTAAGCAATGTATGGATGAGTAATATTACTGGCGTTTTGCTGAATATTTTATTTTTCTGGCCATATTTTATTAAAAAAAAATATAGAAAAATAATTTTTAATTATTCAATGTTAATTTTTTATTTTAAAATTTAAAATTTATAATTAAAATTTTTTAATTTAGAATTTAAAATTAAAAAAATAAAATAATTTAAAAATTAACTAATATTAATTGAAAAAATTCATTCTCTAATATTACTCTTTATTAATTCACCAAAATATATAACAAACAATTGAAAAGTTACATGAAAATGTTTATTAGCATAATAATTAGGAAAAGTCTAAGAGACCAACAATTTTATTGAATTTTGGCCAGCATGTAACCAGCAGAGAAATGTGAGTCATTGGATAAAATCTCACACCAATCTCACACCATTAGATCATCATTAATGGCTATTTGATGGCTACTAATCACAAAAGTTGCTGAACCCCTAGCATTGCTCTAATAATTAAGCAAAAGCCATCCCATCAGACTTCAATCCCTTACTTATTTTACAACTAACACAGACACATTTAGTTTTTGTATAGGCACATTTATTTTACATCACGTAAGTGTGCCAAGGCTAGATTCGTGTTGGTGCCAAGTATTATTGTTACTCTTGTTATATTCATGGCACAATTTTGTAAGCTTTGGTCCTTTCTATCCAATTTATAAATGATTTCTTGGAGTCTCTAAATCCCAAAAAGCCATGCTCTTTGGCTTTGTTCATGTTATCCAAAACAGCCTCCATTCCTAATATAATATCCGCAAACCACCAATCACCAACATCTTCCAGCTTAGTAGCTTGCAACTTATTCTTCTTCACAATCTCATCCCAAACACCACCTTTGTCTTTCATCAATTCCGACAACCTCAAACTCGAACCCTCAACAAACCCATGCTCCTCAATCCCAAACTTCTCTGCCAACACCTTCCACAAATGCTTCCACCTAAACACGTCACCGTTACTAACGTTAAACGCTTCGTTTCTCGCACGTGCGTCCACTGCACCCCACACGTGCTGCTCCGCAATCAAATTGGCATCTGAAGCCGCTGAGTAACACTCCCATGCAGCTTTGGTTCCTGGAAATCTTAAGGGAACGCCTTCGTGTTTACAAATAGCTGCGTAAACACAAAGGGTTCCGATAAAATTCATCTGGCTATACGGTGAAAATCCAAAGATAACTCGTGGCCTATTTATAAACCATGTTAGGCCTTTTTTCTTTTGGGCCATCTATTCTATTATATAAAAATCGGATGTCTGCACTTAATGATGAAGCTGACGTGGCATGCTTCTGAGAGTGTTTCCCGATTTAATTTATTTGATTTGATTTGATTTAATTATATATTTAAATATTATAATTAATATAATTTAGATAATTTATTATCATTTATATTATTTAATTAATTATACTACATTAATTATAATTCATTCTATTAGTGAATTAATCTTTTTATTTATAAAGTCTAAAGTAAAATAAAAGTTTAAAATAAAATAAATAAATTTTTATTTATTCTAATTAAATTGGTTTATCTACTACATATCAATTAACATTAATTTATAATACATTAATTTATAATCCTCTGACTTAAATACATTAATTGGACCGGACCGGTATACATTCGGTTTGCCTAATGCGATGTCGTTTTGTGGGGGGGAGGAATAACGCGTTAGTGCGTTACTGATTGCTGGTCTTCCTCTTCTCTTTTCTTACTTTCAGTCATTTCTTCATTCAAAGAAAACAAAAAGGAAAAACCCTAGCTAGCCTCCACCGCCGCCGAACGGAGTGACTGGTTGCCGCCGTCCGTGGCTGTCCGAGGAGTCTTTCTTATGTACTGTCGGTGTTTTCCAAGTCAGATCCCCTATTTGATGTCTTCTTCATCACTCGGCGCCCATACTGGGTCTGATTCTTCCTGTTGCTCGTGGTCGCTTTGTCGCCGTCGTCTCGGCGTCATTATCTCGAAGGTCAGTGGCTTTGGTGTGCACCTGTTCTTCGATTTTCATTTTTATTCTCTGAATTTCTGTTCTGAAATCAACAATTTATTGAATGATTATAGGGTTTTGCGTTTTGCTGAAATCTTTGAACGATTATTTGATTTATGAGTTCTGGCTCTGTTGTACTGATGCTGCTTTGTGTGTTTTGTGTTTTGTGTTTTAGATTACACGGAACAAAAAAAACCAATTACTTGGAACACTTGCACACAAACATGCCCAGTCCTAACAGCAGCTTCCCAATGAATCCTTGGTTGGGTCCTTCCCCTGTTCTCAGAACCTTGGCTGTAATCATGGTAAGTCTCTAAACTAATTAATCAATGTATGTAATTTAAAACCCTAATCCCAAATTGCATGCGACCCATATGTAACTAATTTTATCATACAATTGATCCTATTTTTAATACGTCTTTTCACTTAATTTTTTTTGTTTTGTCTAAATCTTATATATTTTTTTTTATTTGTCTTATGTTGCAATATTTTTTTTGGAGTCAATAAAAATCAATTCCTCAGATTTTAAATTATAGAAAATATGATACTATCCTCTCAACACAATCTTTGGTCATATATGGAAGGTACTGATAACAAATCTTTTGGGAATTATATCAGATTAGGAAACAAAAAATTGGTGCTATATATCAAATTTAATTCTCACAACGCCTTTAGTCTGTACCTCTTGAAATTAAAATAGCTTATGATTCCAAATTTTCTATATCAAATACAAATTACTTTAATAAAAAATGAGAGTACGTAGGAGTACAGACGGAACTTGAAAAAAATATTTGAAGAGGCAAAAAAATTTAATAAAAAAATATATTAGTATTTATATTAAAATAAAATTTATAAATATAATTATTTTATTTTTAAATTTATTATTAATATGTAGGAATACATATGGTTAAGATTAACAAAAAAAATAAATCTAAGTTTAATTAAAAAAAATTTTGTGTAGGTTAATAAGCCAAATTAATTTTAAATAAAAAATTAATTTTAAAAAAAATCATTTTTACATTACTAATATATAATATATTTTATTCAGAATTTTCTACTTAATATAATTTAAAAAAAATTTATTTTTACATTACTTATTCAGTTTTAGTATATTAAGTAGAAAATTCATTTTTACATTACTAATGTATGTAAATATGGTGATTTCCTCTTCAGCATATATTGCTTCTTATTTTGATTTTTCAGAATTAAACTCCAGTTTGCCATGTAAATGGAACACATTAAATGTTGGCCGTTGATTTCTAACCTAATTTTGAATTTTATTTTATTTATTGATTTATTGATTTATTGATTTATTGATTTATTGATTTTATTGATATGATTCAGATTCTTTAATCCTGAATAGTCTAAACACTTTCCCTTTTTTTAGCTGGATTTTGATAGGAACGTAAAGATTCTTGCAATCCTTACCAATACTGGGGCTGAACAGTGCTGTGACTCTATAAATTTGGCATAGGTGATCACCACATTTGTTCTTTATCTATACTGAAATTCAGTTTATTTAAGTAATTTTGTAGTGGCAGGTAGCAATGGCAGCTAGGTGAGACTGTTTACTGCCATGTGGATTGTTTCACAATAAGTTTTTTTTATCTTTCACTAAATATGAGGTCTTTGATTTTTAGGTATGATCTCATCAAGTGTATCAATGCTGGTCCAGCGCATAAGGTGTGGAAGCTCAAAGTACGTGTCATTAGACTTTGGACCGTTTCTCAATTTGCAAGATCTGGGATGAAGGCACCTATTGAGATGGTTGTCCTTGATGAAGAGGTAAAATTTTCTCTTTTCATTTCAGATTTATTTTGGTAATGACTAAGCAATAAACCTCATTTATTTATGACTCTATAAAATTAATGCATTCAGGGAGATACAATTCAATGCACTGTAAAAGACATATTTGTTCCTATCTTCGAGGGCTTACTCGCTGAGGGCAACGTGTACGTGGTCACTAATTTTGGAGTTGCTTTGAATACCATCAAGTTCAAGCCTACTAGACACGAATTTAGGATCCATTTCAAGAGGGACACGATTGTGCGTCCGGTACAAGATTCTTCAGTTCCATTGAACGGATTTAATTTTGTTCCGTTCAAAACAATTCAATCAGAGTCTAAAGAAGATAGTTATTTAGTTGGTAAGTACTTTGTTAGATTAACATTGATGCATGTGTTGTTTAATTCTTTAAAGTCTAATTTTTTAATCCTATATATTGTTTTGCACCATTTGCTGTCTTTTTTTATTATGAGCATATAGTGGACAGATATGGATTCAATTGATGGTTGTTGCTATTCCTCTCAAGTCTCAACTATTGTAGATTCATATAATATTAATCTAAAATTTGTTTCATTGAGATATTATATTAAGGAAGAATTTTTTTATTATTTCCTTTCTGTAACAAATATTCCCTTGCTGTAATTTTATATTAAGAAATAATATAATTTGTAACTCAGTTAAATATTGTTTCATTTGAATTTTGTTTAATAAAAATATTTATATAATTTTGTGTATTATCTTTATAATGTCCTATAATTTTGTTTCTTCAGGAACTTCGATTTCTAGGCCCTAACTATTTATTAACAGTTTTTATTATTTTTATTTTTAAGAGAATTAAAGGGATCTGATTTCAACATGAATAAAATGCGTTGATTCCAAAGAGAAAAATTTGGGCATATAGAGTTTTGTTAATCAATAGATTGGTGCTTTTATTTTGTAGATGTGATAGGTCAGCTTGCTTCTAAGGGTAACTTGGTCGAATTCACACGGGACGGGAAGCCGTCAAGTTATATCACCATAGAACTTGATGATCTTGAGTAATACTTAATATCTTTTTGATAGTGGCTTTTGTTTTAAAATCTTATTTTGAAATTTTGTGTCTCTCTTTAATCTACAAGAATTGCTATTTCTTATAGGGGTGGACAGAAACTAAGGGTAACGTTGTGGCAGTCTTTTGCTTTTGAATTGCTCAAATATCTAGAGGAACACCCGTGTCTTACCTATGTGGTTATTCTCCAAATGGGCAAGATGAAATTTTATAGTGGTTTGTTTATTTGTTTATTTTACTGGTATTTAAATGCATGTTTTCTGTCATCATATGTTTATGGTATTTTCTTTGTTTTGTTATGTCTTTTGTAGGGGTCATGGGTGTATCTAACACAAACTACAATTCAAAACTGTTTATCAATGTTGAGTTTCCAGCTGCCAGGGATTTCTTTGCGAGGTATAGTGTATAGATCAGTATTGTGGTCAGCAGATTATTTATACAATGCTTTTGATTATTAAACTATTGACAAATTTCATAATTTCTGATTTAAAAATGCAAGGGTGAACAAATTGGATCCTATTGACGGACAAGGCATAATGCCGCTGGTCTGTGGTCAACCTGTTTCAGATGAGGAGGATTTTTTGCGTCTGTCAGTTTACAAAACAATTGCAGAGATAAAGGAGCATAATCAGGTAAAATTCTTTCTTTATTAGTTTTCCTTTTTTATTGTATTTTTTTATTGTATTAGTTCTAATGTTTGTTGGATCATAATCTCAATTGATGTGTTGTACCCTCCCATCCATCGATTTTAGGATGCTGTATTTGTTACAGCCGGGACGATTAAAGAAGTTGAGACTGAATTTGGTTGGTGGTACAAAGGATGTAAGAAGTGTCGTCGTGGCTTGAAGGAACTTGATAAAAAATATTTTTGTCCCAATTGCATTAGAGACTACGGGTTCTATGAGCCAAGGTATGACTCACGATACTTCTTTAACATTCACACATTATATACTCTTTGTCCTCGAAGATAATGGTGTAATCTATGCATTTGTATTATTTGCTCATACACTATTAAATTATTATTATTCTAATAGGTATTTTTATAACATTTTTTATGAATTATATATAATAAGGATTATTTTAAACTATTCTCACTTGTGGGATGGAGACTCTTGGATAATTCCCCTTTCTGAGTTTTCAGATCGAATATAGAATCTTATGTGTTGTTTTTGAGTTTGATGTGAAGTTTTACACTGTTCATGATTATTATTTTTTTCTTGATTACATGTTGTAAAATTCTACTTGATTAGTAATTTTTTTTTTAAATAAAAGGCACTGCTCATAATTTTTGCTTTTGTTATGGTCAGTCGGTGATAATTGTGTGAATGTGGGGTTGGAGATTTAGATTAACTATTATTGAAATCACATTGCAAAGTTACTTTTGTGGCTTGCTATTTCTGTGTTTTTGGATTCTGATTCACAAGGGAAATATAAAAAAATTTATTGGCTACTGGTTTATTTAGCTTTGATTTGTTCACGGGGTCACTTGCTTTTAGATTTTTTTAATTCCATTTGATACGTTTTATTCTTCCTTGTGGGATGGAGACTCTTGGGTAAGCTATTAAAAAATTATTTGCATCCAATTCAGTAATAGCATAGTATAGACACTGATTATTGGTAAGATTTATGTAGTGTGTTGTTCTTGGACTGTATATTTTTTGGTGAATAATAGGTACATCATCCACATAAGGGTGATAGACCACACCGATGCTGCCTCTTTTGTTTTGTTCGATGGAGAAGCTGCAAAGTTTCTTGGAGTTTCTGCTAAGGACCTTAGGCAGTCTTGTGTGACTAAGGTTTGATGTCATATTCATTTTTTTGTGTTAATAGTCTGGACTATACCTTAATTTTTATTACTTATGAGAGCATGAATGAAGTTTTTTTCCCTAACTGTGAAGGGTGTTGAGAAAAATTCCTGTCCCGAAGAGATTAATAAGCTTAGGGATATTAAGTTCATCTTCAAAGTGCAACTCAAGATGAGGAATCTGAACTCTTATGAACCATATGTGATTCATGTGCTGAGAATGACTAATGAGAATTCTCTGGTCTCTGCCTTCTTGGATAAATACAATCCCGACACTGTAATCCCCTCTGTCTAATAACTTTTTCTTTTGTTTTTGTATTAGAAAAACAGATCAACCAGATTTTGATGATATCTTTTTATTGAATCAATTGTTTTGTAGGGCCTTTTGTCCCATGAAAATTCTGAACTATTGAATTTGTCTACTGGTCCATACAACACTTCTAAGGTTTGTGTCAAATGATTTCCAATTTAAATTGTTACAGTGATGTTATTAATTTTTACATAGTAACTAAAATATTATTATTCTTATATTTATTGGTACATGATGGCATATCCCAGGCTTGTGAGAGTGAGCCAACTCCATCTCCTGCAGTTGATGAGAAACATAATTCTAAGATTCTCGGAGCTAAGAAACATATTGAAGAGATTGGAGAGGAGTCAGTTTCATCCAAATCTAAGAAAGGGAAGTGGGTTGTGGGGGAGGACTAAATCAACACGCCTCTACACAGTTCGATTTAAAATATAGGAGAATAATTTATTTAAACTATTATTTGAATGAACTATGGTTGTTTGAGAGTTATTAGGATCTACAATATATGAGCAGTTTATTTTTCAAAGTTTTTGTGTTGACATTAATTTATCTCTTATAACTTGATACAAGAGTTGTTTCGTATATTTGTTTATTTAATCCAAGATTTTGAGTGTGTTTTCTTTTAATAAATAGTTATTGTTATTATTAGTATATAAATAATTATATAAAAAAATGAAAGTCCGTTGAAGAAATAAGTGTAATATTGGTGGTGGTGATAATATGTTGGCAATTGCAAGGAGAGTTGAGTGAGATTCAACTATGCACAACATGTTTGGTTTTGGAATATCTTGAACCTTGCATTGGAATCCCCTCTCTCATGGATATGATTATTACTTTGAGAACTTGAGAATAAATCATGCATTAGTGAAATTATTTGCTCATTCATCATTATTATTATCATTATCATATACTTCTTCAGTTTTAAAATAGGTATGGCTTTTATTTTAATTTAAAATGCATATTTTAATTTTTTAATGAATCTAAAAGTTAAAATTAAAACAACAATTATTTTAAAATAGACAGAATCTATTCAATGAACAGAAATAAGAACTTTTTTTAATCAATTTTTTCGTTTATCAAAATAAGTGTAGAGAATCTGATCAATCACAAGTAGTCTCTTTATAAATTAGAATGAATAGAGAAAACAAAAGAAAATAAAAAGGGAATTAGAATAAATAAAGAAAACAGAAAGGGAATTAGAATAAATAAAGAAAACAAAAGAAAACAAGAACACGTTAGCTGGTCTCCCTCCTCTCTTTTGTTACTTTTATAAATTAGAATAGATAAATAAAACAAAAGAAAACAAAAAGGGAATAACACTTACTGCATGCTGGTCTCCCTCCTCTCTTTTGTTACCTTTATTCATTCTTTCATTCAAAGATAACAAGAAGAGAAAACCCTAGCTAGCCTCCACTGCCGCCAAACGGAGTGACCGGTTGCCGCCGTCCGTGGCTGTCCGAAGAGTTTCTCTTTGTACTGTCGGTGTTTTTCCAAGTCAGATCCCCTATTTGATGTCTTCTTCATCACTCGGCGCCCATCCTCCGTCGGATTCTTCCTGCTGCTCGCGGTCGTCTTGTCGCCGTCGTCTCGGCGTCATTATCTCAAAGGTCAGTGGCTTTGGTGTGCACCTATTCTTCGATTTTCATTTTATTCTCTGGATCTCTCTTCTAAAATCAACAAATTATTGAATGATTATAGGATTTTGTTTTGTTGAATCGTTGAATGATTATTTGATTTTGGGGTTCTGGATCTGTTGTACTGCTGCTGCTTTGTGTTTTTGTAAAATTTGTAGATTATTATTTGATTATTCAGCTCACCGTTGTATGTTTTGTGTTTTAGATTATAGAGAAAAAAACCAATAACTTGAAACACTTGCACACAAACATGCCCAGTCCTAACAACAGCTTCCCGATGGATCCTTTCTTGGGTCCTTTCCCTGTTCTCAGAACCTTGGTTGTAACCATGGTAAGTCTCTGAACTAATTCATTAATATATGTAATTTAAAACCCTAATCCCAAATTGCATGCGACCCATATATAATTAAATTTATCATACAATTGATTCCTCTTTTAATACGTCTTTTCACGTAATTTTTTTATTTTGTTTAAATCTTATATATTATTTTTTTATTTGTCTTATGTTGCAATATTTTTTTTGGATTCAATAAAAATCAATACCTCAAATTTTAAATTATAGAAAATATGATACTATGTTATAAAATTATTTTTCTAATAATTTAAGCTCATAAAAAAGGCATATGATTTGGATAAAAGAATCTTAAATTTGCTACATATGATACATGGTTTAGAAAACAACAATAAAATGATGAGATTTTTTTCGAAATAAAATAATACAATATCTTTCTTTATATGTATTACTGTACACGTATATATTATTGATTTTTCTGATACATATATGGGTATTATTATATACGTATATATATATATATATATATTTTTTTTTTCTTAAAGGAAGACATGAATTCAGCTGTTATTTTCATTTCTTTTTTTACTCAATTTACTTTTAATTAACAGTATTTATGATATAGAATAAGAGCTGTATTTTCAATTCAAATCTTTTTTTATTTTTTAAATTATCAAGACAGATTTTTTCTTCTTTTGGATTATGGAAGAAATATGATTTTGGATGCAGTCTAATTTTAAAGTGATTTACCCAAAAAATATACCTCTTCTTAGTTGCTATAAAAGCCTAGGAAGTATGGTCTTATGCTGTTATCATACATACTTGCTATAATTTACGTTTGCTCTTATTTTTTTATCTAGAGAAAAAATGGATAGACAATATGATTTGTTAGAGATGATTGCACCGCCAAAAGAGAGCTGGAAGATTCATGTCAGAGTAATCAGACTCTGGTCTTTACCAAAATTCAAAGACCCCAAGTCCAGTAGCTCTATTGAAATGGTATTGATGGATGAGCAGGTACTTCTAATTTATTTATCCATACAATTATTTCTCTATTTTTATACACATAGTCCCACATTTGTATGTTTCTCACTCATAATTATTACAATTTCAATCTCAACAATTTTAAGGTTTTCTTGTGACCATTCAATTAAAAACTGAACAAGAATAAAACCCAATTATATATTTCTTTGCAAGAAAAGCAAGAAAATTTTTTATAAAAGAATATTTTACAGTAAAAAAAGATTTAAATTTTAACTCTGTTAAATATTGTTTCATTTAAATTTTGTTTCATAAGAAAATTTATATAATTTTAATTATTATCCTTATAATGTCCTATAATAATTAAATAATGCTTTAAAAATTAATGTGTCTTATTTTGGTTTAAATTCTGCATTAAAGAATTTTATTAAGGAAATATAATTTTATAAGCCAAAATAATTTATCAATATGATTGTATTACATAATATGTTTATATTTAGTGTATTTCATTTGAATTGGCTGATGCGTCATTTTTTGTTATAGGTATAGGACTAAAAAAAATTGTATTATTTAGTAAAATTTTTCTTCAATTTGTTATTGGCTCTGTTTTGTTTTTTTTTAATTATCTATGTTTTTTGGTACATGCTAATGACATTGAAAGTACTTTCTTTTTATTTTGATACAAGTCAAACATGACTCTAATATATAATTAGATAATTATGGGTATTGTTAGCATATAATATATATATATATATTATTTTAGATGTTATTTTTTTTATTAAAATTTATTGAATACTTTTAGAATACAGGTTTTTTGACTATATGATTATATCTGCTATTTCTGTAATTGACTAAAAGAACAAGAAAGTAATTGACTAATTGACCTGTATATCAAACAATAGTCATTGGCGTTCAGCGACCTTACTCCTCAAGTTATTATTATTTGGGTGGGGATCAATCATCGTATTTTAAAGAAGATACAATCATTTAAGCTTCTTGGTGGTGTTTTTTTTTTTAAAATGTTCAACGTGGATTCCAAAATACCAGTACACTTAACACTTTTTTTTTCTTCCAATTTTATAATTTAGTATTAACTCGAAGGATAGCGATTTTACCAACTTCTAATTAATAGAGTCACTTATTTATTATATGCTATTTTCAACTTATTCTTAATGAAAAAAATTTTATGAAAGATAAAATAATCAAATAAAAAGGTTTCATTATCAATTTTAAGAATAATAAAATTTCAATATTCGATTATATTCTCATGTAGCATTATTTTAAGATTCTAATACTGAACTATTAATTTTATTAAAGGTGACTTATGTTTAATTGTCTTGATTTTTAATAAAATTAATTAAATAAATTATATAATTTTGTGGAATTATTCCAATTATATTATTACTTAAAAAAATTTTTTTCTCTGTTGATAAAAACTCTCTTCTTTCTCCTGGTAACACACAGTTAGATGATGTGGGAGAGTTGCTGCCGTTGTCTCTACTTTGACAACAGTGACTCTCCACTCTCCCTCCCCCCCCCCTTAAGATCGAGATTTAGAGAAAAATTTTGATTCATGAAGTTGTTTAGAGATCAGAAAAATATTCAAAAATAAGAGTGGTTCACGAAGAAGATGGCACAAGTTTTAAACAATCATGACATGGGACCGATATATATTAATTCTAGGCCATAACTATTTATTAACAGTATTTTATATTTTTATTTTTAATATATATGAAGCAACTTTATCTTCAATATGATGAAGTCATGCCACAATGAGATCCTGTAGAAAGTGAATAATAAAATTTTTTTCTTTGTGAAAAAATAGGGAACAACTATGCATGCTTCTGTAGGTGAAGATTTGATATCTGTGTTCGAGTCATTGATATCGGAAGGAACTGTGTATGTTTTTACATACTTTGGAGTTAACAACAACTGTGGGTTGTATCGCACAACATCGCATCAATTTCGGTTATTTTTTCAAGATAGAACTACTATCTTACCCTCTTTCTGTGATGCAATACCGTTATATGGTATTAAGTTAGTTCCTTTTAGGGAAATTATGGGATACTCTCCTCATCATCCTTTTTTGGTTGGTAAGTGTATAATTTATGGCAAGTACACAAGTTGATTTTTTTTTTAATTATGACAAAATATCACTAAAAGGTGTGATTTGGGTACATTTTTCTGTTTGATATTTATTTAAGACGTTGCTGGAGTTATGGCCGGCGTGGAGGGTGAGAGGAAATACATGAACGATGGTAAACTTATTAACATGATGGTCATTCATATTGAGAATGATGGGTGCGTTTTTTCCAACAATCCTTACTCACCACTTAATATGTTTAAATAAGTAATCTTTTATTTTCTAAATAATTTGCATTTCTATACAGTTTACGGCTTAATATTGTTGTTCTTGGAGAGATGGTGGACCGGATCAAGGATTTTCTAGCATCGGGCGATCAACAACTGCCAATAGTTATTTTTCAATTTGTAAGAGTAAAAAATGCTGGAGGTACGTGAGTATTTAATTACTATCAAATGATTATATTCTTATTGTAACTATTTCTACTAATTATTGAGATGCAAAATGGGTGGCTCATGAAAGGTTGTCATTAGAAGGAAGATTATGCCATCAATATTTTCATATAGTAAAAACAGTTGAGATAAGTAGAGATTTTTTTAAATATCATTGGAAATTCTCTTTTTTGTTTTTAATTTCTAAAATTTAATTGGTTGAAGTGATACAAACTATTATTATATAAAATTGGATAAACGAGGTATCAGCAGTTTTTTTTTCTTCGTTGATTGTAAATCCTATGTTGAATTACTCGAGAATTAATTAATCAATATATAATTTTAAACTATATTTCTGTTATTATATAATACTTTTTATTATTTTATATTTGCATTGAATATTTTTTTTATATGTCATTGCTAAAATAAAAAATTTTAATAATTAATTAGGTTCACGGTAGGTTATAGTTATTTTTTTAAATCTAAGTACACTTTTGGTTACCTTCCATTCGATAATTCTTCTGTCATGTATAATTGTACAACTCATTTAAACAATGATTGTTATATATAGGTACCAATATTGTGCAGAACATTATGTATGGTACTAGACTCTTGATAAATCCAGATATTCCTGAGGCTTTGATGCTTCGAAAAAGGTATTGTAACAATATTGTGAATTATTTATGGTTGTGCATATTGGCTGTATTTTTGTGGCATCGTGATTGATAAGTAGTGTGTACTATAGAGAGATCTCGCAGTACCTGTCTGTGGTTTCTGGCAAATCAGCATATCTTGATGAAGATGAAGTTTTATATTCTATTGGGAGGAAGACAATAAAGGAGTTACGTGCTGCTGCGGATGTGAGTGCTTTATATAAAACTAATTTTTTTCGTTTGGTTAATTTTTTTTTAAAACTTTCAAACTGTTCCTATATAGGTTGGATTCTATGTTGTTCGGGCCACTGTTCTTGATGTTGAACCCGTTCCAAGTTGGTGGTATAAATCATGTGTTTGCAGCGTGAAGGCAGAAGCTAATGCGGATGAATACTTCTGCGATGGCTGTAATAGGGACGTGAATAATGTGGTTGACAGGTATTACTCTAATTAGATTTATTTGTGCAATCTTTTCATAAAAATGCAATATAGTTAACTAATTGATTATGTTGATTTTTAATGATTTAGCAATATCTGGCTTAATACTAATATTTATTAAAAACAAAAACTGCTTTGGTCGATGGAAATCTGGTTTAGCCACAAAAAAAAGCTGGCAAACAAAGATAAAGTGCACAGAAAAAAATTCATATAACTACAACACTTTTATACCAAAGTCTCCTTTGCTAGGCTAAAATCTAGAAAACTGATAAATCTAAAAAAAATTGTGTTTGAGCATCTAAATTATGTTGAATATCATTTTTATGATTTTGTTGTAACTAAAGGGTGATAGGCCAGGTGTTAATTGATGTTTTTGAATTAAAAAAAAACAGGTATAAATTGAATTTGTTGGTTTTTGATGGTACTGGTACAACGAACTTTGTTGTATTCGATAAAGAGGTCGCAGCACTATTTGGACGAACCTGTACTGAGATGGTGAAAGAGTTGAATGTACGTGAAACCAATTTCGTTGAACACGTTATGATTGTCAATAAGATATGTTTGTTTATTTAGAACGATATAAATGTAAAATTTTTGGTGTAGGAAAAAGGGAAAGCAAGCAAAGATCCTACTGGTTTTAATGAGTTTTTCCTTGATAAGGAGTTTCTATTCAAGGTCGAAGTAGAAACTACTGGATGGTGCGATTCTTATGATGTATCGGTGATACGTTCTGATTCTTCCAATTTACCGAGGTGGAGGGACACTCAAGGCCCGGTAAAATCTGGTGTACCCCGTGCTGGTCCTATTAACCCTATGCATGTATGATTTCTTCTTTATTTTTTGTTAATTTTTAGACTATGTATATTAAGGCTTAATTTGCCAAATATGAGATGCTGTTTATTTATTTTTTTCATTGTTTTTTTATGTAGCCTCGAGGTGAAGATGGATGTTCTGTTTGTGATGAGTCACCTGATCCAATTGTGAAAAATTTGTCTGTTATTAAAAAACCTGTTGTGAGGGTATTCATTTAGTCTTCACTTATATGGCCTCTTTTATATTTTGGAATTTATTTTTTGGTTAAAATCTTAATTATACTTTTTTGTTTTATTTTGTTTGAAGCGTCTGTTGGATGAGTTCAACATGTCTGGTGCTCCTTCCATTAAAAAGTAGCTGCTGTGAAACATGAGGTTTTTCATGTAATGGAGATAAAGGAGCATGTTTTAAAGGTTTGGTGGAGTCTTGGCTATGACTAATGTTTATTGAGAAAATAGATACTATTCAAATTTTAAAATATTTTATATTAAATAATTGTTGTTTTGTTTTATTTAATTATCTATGTTTTTTGGGACATGCTAATGACATTGAAAATACTTTCTTTTTATTTTGATACAAGTCAAACATGACTCTAATATATAATTAGATAATTATGGGTATTGTTAGCGTGTCTATATATATATATATATATATATATATATATATATATATATATATATATATATATATATATATATATATATATTATTTTAGATGTTATTTTTTTTATTAAAATTTATTGAATACTTTTAGAATACAGATTTTTTGACTATATGATTATATCTGCTATTTTTGTAATTGACTAAAAAGAACAAGAAAGTAATTGACTAATTGACCTGTATATCAAACAATAGTCATTGACATTCAGCGACCTTACTCCTCAAGTTATTATTATTTGGGTGGGGATCAATCATCGTATTTTAAAGAAGATACAATCATTTAAGCTTCTTGGTGGTGTTTTTTTTTTTTTTTTTTAAATGTTCAACATGGATTCTAAAATTCCACTACACTTAACACTTTTTTTTCTTCCAATTTTATAATTTAGAATTAACTCGAAGGATAGCGATTTTACCAACTTCTAATTAATAGAGTCACTTATTTATTATATGCTATTTTCAACTTATTCTTAGAAAAAAATTTTATGAAAAATAAAATAATGTAATAATTTTATGAAAAATAAAATAATGAAATAAAAAGGTTTCATTATCAATTTTAAGAATAATAAAATTTCAATATTCGATTATATTCTCATGTAGCATTATTTTAAGATTCTAATACTGAACTATTAATTTTATATTAGGTGACTTATGTTTAATTGTCTTGATTTTTAATAAAATTAATTAAATAAATTATATAATTTTGTAGAATTATTCCAATTATATTATTACTTAAAATTTTTTTTTCTCTCTGTTGATAAAAACTCTCTTCTTTCTCCTGGTAACACACGGTTAGATGATGTGGGAGAGTTGCTGCCCGTTGTCTCTACTTTGACAACAGTGACCTTCCACTCTCCCTCCTCTCCCCCCGCTTAAAATCGAGATTTAGAGAAAAATTTTGATTCATGAAGTTGTTTAGAGATCAGAAAAATATTCAGAAATAGGAGTGGTTCACGAAGAAAATGGCACAAATTTTAAGCAATTATGACATGGGACCGATATATATTAATTATATTCTAAATTCTTCAACCTAAACTCAAAATCCGCAAATAAAAATTAGTATATGAATTTTTTCGAAATAAAATAATAACATTAATAAAAAGTGCTTTTAATTTATTATTAGTTAATCATTGAACGTATAATTATCAAATAAAACATATTATTAAATGAGAGAAATTACTGAATGAGAGTGATTGTTAGGGTGTTGGTGTTGTATGCTGTTGTGACTCATTAAAGTATGTTATATTATATTTATGACTCCGTAAATAGAAACTTTTTATTTCGTTCAAAAAAGAAAACTATTAATTTAAAATAGAATAATATCTTTGATTCTTTCCAACAAATTATAACATATACACATTAATATTTTAGCCCAGCCCAAAATACAATAGCTCTATATAAGAACTCTACAATTACATATAATCTTTCATATTCAATATTTGATTATTAGATATCCTTTTGAAGGTGTTACTTTTGCACATTGCACCACATCTTTATGTAAGTTTTATTTATTTTTTTTCATTTCAAATAAATTTTTTAAGTGTTGATTAGTCTTCTATTGATTAGTGTTTTGGTTTTATTTTGTTCAACTTCTTTACAATTTTATTTTTTTTACTGTTCACATGTTATAAACTTATTAGTTTAGTAATTGAAAAGAATTAATATAATATAGCTTAATTGTTAAATATTTGAAAAAAAAAAAGACTATTATACACTCTCTAAAAATACTGTTACTACACAATACACTATGTTTTATGTAATTTTTATATGTTTTATGTAAGTTTCATTTTCTTTTATCAGATAGGTTAAAGTTTGTTAATTTGGATACTAATTTTTATTATTCACTCAATGTAATTATCCAAAATTATATATTTTATTATTTATAAAATAAATTTAAAAATTACACGGAGAACATGCAATACCACCTTTTAAAAGTATATTATTATTATTATTATTATTATTATTATTGTTGTTGTTGTTGTTGTTGTTATTATTATTATTATTATTATTGAAGCATATCACAAAGTTGTATTTAATTTTTAATACGTAATCTAATTTTTAATATTTAAATTTTAAATGACTAAAATTATTCTGTGTTGAATATTTTTGTCTTTAACTAATTTTTGTGTTATATGTTGATTAAAAAATGTGATTTATTGAATACTTCTAAATTCAAATTTAAAAATTGTCGTGCAGGAGTGTATATTTTCAATCAATTATTTAATAATATATAATATTATATATATATATATATATATATATATATATATATATATCCATTTTAATTAGATTATTAATTTGTGAATTAAAAGTCACTGTTAATATATTTTTACATATTTAAAAATTAAGTTTTTTATTTTTTAAGTAAAAATTGATACCTCATAAATTAATCAATAAATAATCAGTATTGTAAGTTAATGGATATTCAAAATTTAATTTCAAAATAAGTATTAAAATTTAAAAATTTGTATTCGTAGCTCATTGTTGCGGAAGAAGTACATTGTAGATAAGTGACTTAACAACGATAATGTATCCCACTCCAATCACACAATCGAAGATTGCAAGATTAAGACGAAAGATAATTTTGGCAAGAAAACGAAAAAGACTTGATGATAATGAGTCTGCTTTCTTTGGTGCTTCTGGTAGGTGTTCTTCTAAAACTTCTTTAATTTCTATTTTTTATGGGAATTACAGTTTAAACTATTATTATTGTTGAGAATATTAGCGAAGTAGTTTGTACTATACATAATTTTTTTAAATATTTTAGTTTAGTGATTTAAAAACTAAAAATAACTATTCATCTTTATAATTTTTTTTAAACTCATATTTAATAAGCTATAAATTACATAAAAACTATGCAATCTTCAAATCTTCATATACTATTTAGGTTAATTAATTATTTAATATTATTTAAAATATACTCTATCATAGTTTAAAATAATATACTATTTATCCTAAATTAATACATAAAACTCTATATTAATTGGGAAAATATAAAATTTGATGCTTTTGTGTATATCTATTTAACTCGATTTAAATAAATTGAAATTTTAAAATTATATTTAAATTTAGAGTTTTATTTGTTATTTAAATTGCATTGTATTTATTTTTAACTGATGACTGGTTATATTTTGAATAATATGATATGAATACTCATTGATTTAGTTTAATAATTTAAAAAATAATTCAATAAAGCTAAACCAATACAAAAAAAATTTTAACTACGAAAGTATACTACTAAAATTATATAAAATCAAATACGAGATTAGTTAATTGAATAATTATTATTTGTGTTTCATTTATTTTTTTGACTTAACAGTGTCGAAGAACAACAATAATACAAATTTTGACGTACATAAAAATGTGCATCATATTACTACAAGTCAAAGAACAGTGTGTCGAGAAATTGGTACCTCATCTAATATTCTCAGTTTACAATCCAGTAAAGATAAATGTGACATTTTTTTCACTGTAATTGACTCATATTTATCTAAATTTAATTTATATCGGTTTAATGATGAAAATTTTCTATATATTTCTCATTACTCATTCATAGGGAAGCAACTATCTATGCATGGTATACACTGTGCCTCGCATGGAATTTTTGGACAGGAAAATACTCCTCCTAATTATGTAAGACCTTCTACATCAGAGATAAGATCTAAATCTTTAACTCTACAGACGGATCCTTCATTGACAAGAACTCCACTGTCCGTGTTAACAAATAGTACGTATAGTGAATGATTGCCAAATGATTCATACACCAATATTTAACAAAAATTATACTTCATCGGAAATCATTTATATAACATAGATTTATTACAATTCTAGCATACTCCAGTGTACAAGGACCCGTCAATAATCTAACTGAAGTCGTTTCACAAAATCAGCTTCCATCACACTCCGGTTTCCACCGATCGTGCCTAACAGAAAGGTAATTTAGAAAAGATAGTCGTCATTATTATATTCTTTTTTTTCTATAGTTTCTATGGTTTATTTGAATGAAATTTAACTTTTTTGAAAAGAAGTTCTACTATGATTGGGGTGCAAAAAGGACAATCTTCCTCTGTTGTTGCTTCGGTGGCTATTAATTTGGCACAACTTTATGAAGATGTAAATTTATCGACTGTTAAAACACATCTACCAAGTGCTGACACACACAGTGGCCAACGTGTTGACCCTTTAGTTGATGATGAAGGTAATTTCTCACTATATCAAGAATTTAAGTTTGTAGTTTACAAGATATATGAATTATTAGTAATAATCAAAATGATTATGTTTGCATTTTTTATAATTTTTTTTACTGTAGTTTTGAATGGTTATGATGATTCAATGTTGGATGTGGATATGGAAGATAATTTTATACCGTCCTCAGAAATCTTAGACGGTATGTAAAATTTTTATCTGTATGCTTATTTGCATCTGTGTACATCATGGACTAAATTGTATCGGTATGACAACTGAGTAGCTAAAGAGAGTTCATTCGACAGATGTATGGGATATAGGAAATCCTATTTATCAATGTCAACACTGTAAAGCATGGATGTGGTCTGGAGAAAGGCTTGCTAAATCCAAACAGTCACCCCAACCAAAGTTTTCATTATGTTGTATGGAAGGAAAGATTGAGCTTCCTCTACTTTCTGTGCCTCCTGATGAGCTCATTCAGCTTCATACTGGAGGAGATCAAAGAAGTATTCATTTCCTAAAAAATATAAGGACATTTAATTCAATGTTTTGTTTTACATCAATGGCTGGAAAAATTGACCGTGGGGTGAACAATGGGACTGCTCCTCCAATTTTTAAGCTTGGGGGTCAAAACTACCATAGCATTGGTAGCTTACTTCCTCCTGATAGTTTGCGACCAACATTTGCCCAGCTATATATCTATGACACAGAAAATGAGATTGATAATCGAATAGGCACACTTCGGTAATTTTCATGCAATCAGTCAAATTTTTTAGTTATTTCTTATCTGTTAGAGAAAATAACATAAATTTTATTTTTTTTCGCAGTTCCAATGAAGCTATAAATGAGCGAGATAGGGAAATTGTGGCAATATTAAGAAACATGCTAGATAGATATAATAGTTTGGCAAAGAGTTTTCGCTATGCAAGAGATAGATACCAACAGGAAAATTGCACAAACATAAAGCTTAAGTTGATTAGTAAAAGGACTACAGATGGCAGGACATACAACTTGCCATCTGCATCTGAAGTGGCTGCATTGATTGTTGGCGATGTCGAACAACTTAGTAATGATAGAGATATTATTATAGAGAGTCAATCTAGAAAGCTCCAGCGGATTGATGTTTTTCATCCATCTTATTTAGCCTTGCAATATCCATTGTTGTTTCCGTATGGGGAGGATGGATTTCGTTTGGGTATTGCAACATCAGATTCTATCTCCGCTAGACCTACAAAGAAAAACAAAACAATCACTTTGCGACAATTCTTTGCTTTTCGACTACAGAAAAGGACGGGTGAATCTCCGTTAATTCTGAGATCAAAGAGATTATTCCAACAGTTTCTGGTAGATGCCTACACAATGGTGGAATCAGAGAGGTTAAAATTCTTTAGGTGTAAACAACCACAGTTGAGGGTTGATAAATACAAATGTCTGCATGAAAGTCTTATAAACGGGGATGTAGATGCTGCAAGGCTTGGGAAAAGAATAATACTTCCCAGTACTTTTACCGGTGGACCTAGGTATATGATGAATAATTGTAAAGATGCGTTTGCAATTTGCAGATATGCAGGATATCCTAGCTATTTTATCACCATGACCTGTAACCCTGAATGGGATGAGATAAGAAGAGAAGTGACTTCCATTGGATTGAAGGCAGAAGACCGTCCTGATATATTGTGTCGAGTTTTCAAGATCAAGCTTGATGGTTTGATAGATGACCTCAAAGAGGGAAAAATCTTTGGCAAAATTTTGGGATGTAAGTCTGTGTTTATGCAACGCTTTATTAAAATCCTATGTTGTAATGCTTTGCTCATTTGTCTTTTTCAATTTTCAGACGTTTGTACTGTAGAGTTTCAAAAGAGAGGGCTTCCGCATGCACATATCCTTTTATTCATGAGTAACGAGTTCAAGCCACAAACACCAGATGACATAGACAAACATATAACAGCTGAGATTCCTGATGAAAATGAAAGGCCAAATCTACATAGAGCTGTTCAAAATTACATGGTACATGGTCCATGTGGTCCATACAACAAGAATTCACCTTGCATGAAGAATGGATCCTGTTCAAAGTTCTATCCTAAAGAGTTTAGACAGCGAACACTCATTGATGAGGCCGGATTTCCCAAATATAGGCGTACTGATAACGGTCGAACAGTGAAGAAAAGGGAATGTGTACTAGACAATAAGTTCATTGTTCCGTATAATCCAGAATTGTTGCTCAAGTTCGGGTGCCACATAAATGTGGAATACACATGCCAAACAAGTTCTATTAAGTATCTGTTTAAGTATGTACACAAGGGTAATGACCGCGTAACAGCTACTCTATACAATGCTGGTGATCCGTCAGAAGCCACACAAGTTGTTGACGAAATTAGGAATTACTACGATTGTAGGTATATTTCGGCATGTGAGGCAGTCTGGCGTCTATTTGGATACGAAATCCAAGAGAAAGAACCATTTGTGATTAGACTTCCATTCCATTTGGAGGATGAGCAACCTGTGGTTTATGGTGAAACTTCTAATGTGAATGATATCGTCGAAAGAGCAATATCTCATAGGTCCATGTTTTTGGGATGGATGGAAGCGAACATGTCATATCCTTATGCTCGAAGTCTGACTTATGCTGAGTTTCCAACCAAGTTTGTTTGGAAGGACGATTCTTCAAAGTGGTTTCCTCGAAAGAAAGGCTTCGCAATTGGAAGGTTGACTCATGTACCTGCAGGTAATGACGAGTTTACATTCAATTTTGATCTTACTTATTTAAGGATTTAAATTTAAAATCTTAACAGCCTGTGCCCCATATCCATTTTATTCAATTTATCTACACTAGAAAATAAATGTTCATATAACTTTCAACAGTTATAATTTGTAGATTATATGATTTTTTATTTTTCAATATTTTTTAGAAAAATTATTCTTAAGCGGATGTGAAGCTACATAATAATTAAAATAGCGTAGCTTAATCCATTTAACAACTTAAAAGTGGGATTTTAACTAAGTTTTTTGCAGCAAATACCGAAGAATATTACCAACGACTTCTCTTGAATACTCAAAGAGGATGTACGAGTTTTCGAGATATAAGAACAGTTGGAGGAATAATTTATGCTACGTATAGAGATGCATGCTTCGCCCTTGGACTCTTGCAAGATGACAAAGAATTCATTGATGCAATTAAGGAAGCAAGCTCATGGGCCTCAGGATCATATGTTAGGAGGTTATTTGTCATTCTATTAACATCCAACAATATCTCAAGACCAGAACATGTTTGGGATAGATGTTGGCATGAACTCTCAGATGATATTTTGTATCAACAGAGAGTCGTGATGAACATGAGTGGTGAGTTTCTATTAATTACAATGATAAAAGTTCTTTCTTATTGATCATTTTTAGTTTGATTGAATTTTTATGGTATCGTATAATATGCAGAGTTAACAATGTCAGATGATGAGATTAAGCAGTTGTGCTTAATGGATATAGACAAGATCTTACATTCCTATGGTAAGACCTTGAAAGACTATCCTCCTATGCCTTTAGCAACTGAAGTTGATAATTCTTTGTTAACCGAAAGGGTTATAAGGGAAGAGCTAAACTTTAACAGGGATGATTTAAAGAAAAATGCCTCAGATATGTTAGCCATCGCAACACCTGAGCAGAGATATGCATTCGATAAAATTGTTACAGCTGTGTATTGTGATGAAGGGGGTTTTTTCTTTGTGTATGGTCATGGAGGTACTGGAAAAACATTTCTCTGGAACCTTATGTCTGCTGAGATTCGCTCAAGGGGTGATGTAGTGTTAAACGTTGCTTCGAGTGGTATTGCATCTTTACTTCTTCCCAATGGAAGAACGGCACACTCAAGGTTCAAAATACCGCTGAATATAACTGAGGATTCTGTATGTAACATCAAACCTGGTTCCCCTCAAGCAATGTTACTGTTGAAAGCCAAACTTATAATTTGGGATGAGGCCCCAATGGTTAGTAGGTACTGCTATGAAGCGCTTGACAAATGCTTGGGTGACATCATGAGGTGTTCTCCAACATATAACAAAGATTTGCCCTTTGGAGGAAAAGTAGTTGTACTAGGTGGAGACTTTAGACAAATTCTTCCTGTCATTCCACGAGGATCGAGACAAGATATCGTTCATTCAACAGTGAATTCGTCTTACCTTTGGAAGTTTTGCCAGGTGCTCAAACTAACAAAAAACATGAGACTCTCTGTAGGGACGACTGCTTCAGATCAAGACGAGACAGAGCAATTTGGTGAGTGGTTATTGAAAGTTGGTGATGGTCTAATAGGTGACAATATGGATGGTGAATCTGAGATATGTCTTCCAGGAGATATTGTTATTCCTTCTTCGGACCAGGCATTTGATGAGTTAGTTCATTTTTCTTATCCAAATATTCTGGAAAACATATCCTCAAAGGATTTTTTCAAAACAAGAACTATACTGGCTCCCACACTAGACATCGTTGAAGAGGTCAACAACCATCTGATGGCTATCATTCCTGGAGGAGAAAAATTATATCTTAGTTCGGATTCCATATGTATGGATGAAGGGAATATGGAGAGTCAACTAGATCTCTATGGTCCTGAATTACTGAATAGCATAAATTGCTCTGGTTTACCTCCACATAAATTAATACTCAAGGTTGGTGTTCCGGTGATGTTACTGAGGAATATTGACCAATCCAGTGGTCTTTGTAATGGTACAAGGCTACAAGTTAGGAAGCTTGGAAATCATGTCATAGAATGCGAAGTCTTAACGGGTAATAATGTTGGTCATATTGCTTTGATTCCAAGAATGAATATGGTACCAACAAATGAAACTGTCCCAGTTAGATTCCAACGAAGACAGTTTCCCATAATAGTATCGTTTGCCATGACAATTAATAAGTCTCAGGGACAAACTTTATCTCATGTTGGATTGTACTTGCCCAGACCAGTTTTTACACATGGCCAACTATATGTGGCACTTTCAAGAGTTAAGAGTAAGAGAGGTTTAAAAGTTTTACTTATGAATCACGTAGGAATGTCTGCAAATTCAACTATCAATGTTGTTTATAGAGAAGTCTTTGAAAAAATAGTATTCTAATGTAAATATTTTAATTTTATTTTAAATTCTGTATCAGTGTATAATTATTTTACTTTAAAATATATAAAATAATTATTACTTCCTTTTTAAGTTAAACTTTGATTTTGATAATAATTTTATAAATATCTTAAAATAATAATTATTTCGTATTTTTGTTTTAAGTATCGAAGCATATAAATTTTTTTCTTACTTTTATAAATTTTCCCGTGCTGAGCACGGGTTTATACACTAGTTTCAAACAATATGTCCTCTAGGGTGTAGTAAAAGTTTGGTGCATTGACACGTGGCAAGTCTTCAGTGAAAGGTGGCTCGTTGGCCTTGATCTTTCCGAAAAGCTCAAAGGGCCCTACATAGTGTTTGACTCCTGTTTGGAGAGACACGTGGCGGAGATTGGGAGCCTTTGGAATTAGAGCGTTGAGGACGTTGCGGAACATGGACCCGTTGACTTCAATATTTTGGGCCTCAGTGGACTTGCTGGTCCATGAGACATAAAATATGTGAGTGACGTCAGTTAGCGGTGAGAGCTTCAACGCGACGTCGTTTGGGTTCGAGATGTCGCATTGAACATAGTGGACAGGGTGGTTGGTGTTCCATGCCGGTCGATCACGCCGCGCTACGCCGTAAACCTTCCATGGACCACCTGGTGTGTTTTGGAGAGAGAGAATTTCGGCTAGACTATTGCCTACTATGCCCGTCACGCCTATAATCAATGCCACATTTTGCGAGTTTTGTGATGATTCATCTATTTCATTAGATATATTCTGCATGACCAAAATATGAATGTATGTTAGAGATATCGTTAAATACTTAAATCATTAAAGCAATTTTAATGTTTGGGAAAATAAAACAAAGAACATATAACAAAGGAAAACAACACATTAATGTCATTTAATTTGAACTTACCTTGGCAGCAGCTCCAGTAGATCTTTCCCACCACCAGCTCATATTATTTTATTTTTGGAGATCAAGATTTAATTAAGGGTAAGAAAAGATGGCTTCGGTTTTAAGCAAGTGGTGGCAACTTTGATTCTTTGATATTTACATTCATGATTCATTCAGATATATATATATATATATATATATATAGTACTAGGATTTAGAAGAAACGATGGCAAAATAATATTAATTTTTGAGAAATGTTAGGGCCAGTAATTTTTGTGATTTGTAGCCATCAAATAGCCATCAATGATGGTTTTAATGGTGTGAGATTGGGGTGAGATTTCATCTAATGATTCACTTTTCTTTACTGGTTACATGTTGGTCAAAATTTAACAAAGTTGCTGCCCCTAGACTTTTCCTTAATATTTTTTTGAATGAAAATAAGCTCAATACACTAACATGGAGCAACAAAAGAAATACATAAAACAATTCATAAAACCCCTGTTACTTCCGGCAACGCCATCAACCACCAAAGAAATTATTGTTGGTCCATTCGTTGTAGCTCAGAACCGTCTTCTTGATGACAAACTCCACACTTGTTTCCTGATTATTAAAGATTCTAACATTGCGTTCCACCAAAATGTTCCAAATCACTGCAAAGAACCCTGGCAACCATTTTTTCTGATCTTGTTTCCGCTTATACCTACTGGTCTACCGCTCAAATAATTCCCTTATTGTACCCACACCTCCCCAAACGACCTCAACCAACTGCACCACACCTGCCACGTTAGCTCACAGAGAAGAAACAGATGCTCCACCGACTCTATCTCCTTCTTACAAAAAGCACAGATATTATCATTGGATCTAATGACGCCTAGCTTACTCAATCTCTTCTTAGTATTCACTCTACCAATAAGCACAAACCACCCAAACAGTTCAATTCTCGGCGGGCAAAATAATATTAATATATAGTAACATAATCTTGGTTTGAATTGTTTTATTTTATTTGATGACAAGTGCCATGACATACATACATACGACTAAGTTGATAACTTCACATTAATGATTGACCATAGTCCATAGTAAATTAGTAAGGAGTGGGGATGGAGAAATTGTACACGGAACCTATCTAAAGAACGGTTCAACTAGGTATTCTTTAAATATGGTACAATTTTCAGCCTTTTCTTACAGTAATTCAAAAAAAATAAAACTAATACATCTAAAAATTGTAAATAGATTTAGTGTTTTTAAGAATTAAATTTATATTTAAAATTCAAATTAAATCAAACTAACATTTAAAATTTAAATCTTAAATTTCTGTTTTAAATTTAATATATTTAATATAATAATATTTTATAATTTAAATACACATCTAAAATTCAAATTACTCAAAATTTAAAATTTAACTTTTAAAATTCTAAAGGTTTTTTACTTTTTAAAATTATGATTAAGTTCTATTTAGTAGTGTATTAATGATCGAAAGATATTATTTTTGTTGCATAGCTTTCATAGTCAATTAGCTTGCTGGGTTGGTTGCATGGGATGGTTACACTGAAATTAAAAGAAATACATCTATTTGTTGGGATGAGAATAAAGATAAGAACTTGTACAAGTAATTAGCGTGGATTATTACGTGTACTTAATTAGTTTGAGTAAAGAAGCAAAAAGTAATCTAGAGTTTATAAGAGAAGATGTAGTTGGTATAATCATAAAAAATTGTGTTTTTATTTTTCAATTATAACACATCTAATAGTATGATATTATATACAAAATATTCTTAAAACACATCTAAAATGATAAAAATATAGATTTTAGATATAAACGTTTTCAAAATTGTTAAATTCTAGTTTTTAAATAAAAACAGTACATAATACAATTAATCTTTTGATTTTTGATTCAATAAAATGCATCTAATATTTATTATTTAAATTATTGATTGGATTTTTTCGTTACTTTTCAATGGTAACACATCTAATAGTATGATATTATATACAAAATATTTTAAAACACACCTAAAATCGTAAAAATCTATGATGTGTTATAATCGAAAAATAACAACACAATTTTAAATTAATTGTTGATTATAATAATTTTGAAAACTAATAAGTATCGAAAAAATTCAACTAATAATTTAAATAATAAATATTATATTTATTTGATCGAATAAAAAATCAAAAGATTAATTGTATTATTAACGTTCAAATTTAAATATTTAAAGTTAGCCTGATTTTGGATGTGTTTTAAAATTATTTTAAATAAAATATCATACTATCATATGTGTTATAATTGATAAATAACAACAGAATTTTTATGACCATATCAACTACATCTTCTTTCTTAAATACATGTGTGAAAAATAACGATACCTTTCACCAATGCAAAATGAGAGAGTGCTTCAGCTGGAAGGTGGTGATAGTCTTCACCAATGAAAACGAGATAGAGAATTCAGAGCTGACAGCGTCCTTTTTGGTTTGGGATTCACTAATGCGTGTGAATGTCCCGTAGAATAAGGAATTTAAAAAACTGTATCTGTTACGTGAAGTTACGAAAGTAAAGTAAAGTCACCGTAACCACCAATGAAGTGGGTGAGTTTTTAAATTTAAATTTAAATTTAAATCTAATTATAAATATGTATCTATAAAATAGGAATATGCTACACTAAAAAAATAATTAAATATTATTTAAATTTAATTAAAGGCGGATTAAAGGCTGATTAATATTGTACAACTAGCATTTTCCTCTAAAGAATAGAGAACATCCTAGAACATAATCATTCTTTATTTTTGGTATTTCTAATAATCATCTTTATCACAACATTAAATAAAAATCTAAAATGTTAAAAAAATAATTATTGAACTATTATTCACTACAACTAATCAGTTTCCGTAAAAAAGAAAAACTAAAAATTAAATATAATTTTTTTACCAAATATTGTTATTTAATAACTAATTTATAGTATAAATACTCTTTTGCTTATATAGCTCTTTGCATTAATTAAAAATTAAAAATAGAAAAATGTTCAATAAAACTAGACTAAGATACTAGCATGTAGCATGTGAGAATAATAAATATATTGGATTAACAAATTTTCTTTTAAGTTGGAAAAGGTTATAAAAAGTTTCTTTAAAATAAAATGTATTATGAGCCATTTTCTTTTTGGATCAAGGACTTTTCATTTTCTGACGAGAAGAGAAGGACCACTTTTCTACAAATTTGGCTAGATAAAATGATACCATTTCCAAAGTAATGGACATTTTTCAAAGTCCAGCCCATAGAAACCATAGAAAAAAACCAGCTCTTATTTAGGGTGTATTTCAATTCATTTTGGATCTCTTTAGTTGGGATAATTTTTGTTTAAATTACCTGTATTTTGAAATGGCCATTTCTATTGTGCTTGAGTTAGTGTCTAAATTTTATCAAATAATGTTATATATTTAATTTTTTTTATTAATCAAGTCCAATCAGATTGGTCTACTATAATAAAAATTAGTTATGATTAGTATTATTCTAAATTTTATTGTGTAATTTAGTTAAGAGAAAATATAGGGAGCCAATGACCTAAGTGTACAATGTGTACAACGAAGGTTTAGAAAATATTAGAGATATGATTATTAGTGTTACATTGTCCTGTCAGGTTACGCTTTTGAGATGAGTGGTTACAGGACATGGTATTAGAGTTCCAGATCTGGAAGGTCAAGAGTTCGAATTTTGGTGAACCCAAAATTAGTTTTTTATAACATGAGATGTTTATTATCCCTGGTATCCGGATGGTTATTCTGCATAGTATAGGTGATGTTCATTTTATTCATAAACTAAAGATTTAGCCCATTGTACACATTGTACACTTAGACCATTGGCTCCCTAGCACTACTCTTTAGTTAAACTTAGTTTATAAAAAGACTTGGATATATAATATTATTTAATTTTATCTAACTTACTTTTTGTAATAAGTTTTAAATTTTTAAAAATTATTTTTTATATATTTTAAATTAAATATTAAATTTTAACTTTTTTTGATAACTTAAATATCACCTTTCAAACACCATAATAATCACCTTTTAAAATTTATCTATTAGAATTTAGAAGGAGAACAAATATTTGTTTTCCTTCAAATGACAGAGATAAAAGCAAAAAGTAACTTCCTAAACCACCAACAACCTACCCCCCAATAAATAAATATGGTAGACTAAAGAGTTAGGCTAAAAATAAATGGTAAATGGTCCAAACAAGTATACAATGAGAGAAATAATTAAATTCATTTTTAAATTAATCTTTTAAAAATTTTAAAATTTTTTTTTTTTGGATGAATTGGACAATCCCCAATCATAGGTATAAATATACACTCATTTATACTAAGGGTTCCTTTTTTAACTTGGTACATACACTAAGGTTCGAATCCAGATGTAGTATATTAAGAGACACATGATTTACCATCTGAACTAAGCCTCAGCTGCAAGATTTTAAGTTAATCACGTTGATTCTTCTGTTTTTTTTTTTTTATTCATGACGTAAAAAATTTACTAACGTAGTATATTAAGTGACAAAAATTAAGTTGGAAAAGATTACAAAAAGTTTGTTTAAAATAAAATGTATTATGAGCCATTTTCTTTTTGGATCAACGACTTTTCCATTTTTTTGACAACAAAAGAAGGTCCACTTTTCTACAAATTTGAAATTTGGACTGGATGAAATGATACCATTTCCAAAGTAATGGACAATGATACCATTTCCAAAGTAATGGACATTTTTCAAAGTCCAGCAGCTCTAGAAACCATAAAAATACCTCTTATTTAGGGTGTAGTTCAATTTATTTTGGGTATGTTTAGTTGGGATAATTTTTGTTTAAATTAGGGATGAATACACTAACGCAAGTTGGTATAGATAGATGAGAGTTTGTGTCCTTTAACCATTTCTTCTGGATTCGATACTCATTAAAAATTTGAATCCGATCCGACCTGCATATTTGCAGATTGGATTGGATATCAAAAGTTGTTAATTACTTCATCCACCCACCACCATATGTACCGAATCACCAACACCTCTACCTTCATCTCTCACTACCAGACACAAACAGAATAAACAGGAAAACAACAAATAGAACAAACAGGGGGTAAAAAAAGGAAAACAACAAATAGAACACAAACAGAGGGTTTAGGACTGATGAAAGATGTGGTTGGGCGCGAGGAAGAGACGGACTACCTTCGCGTGGTTGTTGACGTCGTCTTCTGCGGTGAGGAGATACCCTCAATTGCTTCGTCGGGAGGAACGGACGGCATAGGGTCAGGGGTCGAGAGCTTTGGTTGCGCGGAGTAACAACGGCGCTCGAAACTCCATTCGTGAGGTCGTGGTCGTCGTCACCAGCAAAGAGGTCTGGAGAACGTGCAGCACTCGGTTGACGGCGCTCGAGACTCCCTTCGTGGTGGCTGTGGTCGTCGTTGTCGGCGAGTTGACAGGCGGCGGTTTGCTACGGATGGAAGTTCGTCGGCATCGGTTGGGAGGCTGGCAGCGCAACTACGTGGGTGTCTTTTTAGGGATAGATGAGAGAGATGAGAGAAGGAGAATGTGGTTTAATTTTATAATTTATTTTTTGTATTTTTTAATTTTAAAATTTATTTTTTGTAAGGGTAAATTTGTCTTTTTAGGGTAAAAAGGATGATTTTATAACGTTTTGTGACGTTGAGAATGATTTTAATACAAAAAAAGGTCGGAAACAATTTTGATTTTGATCCTAAACCTTAAGGACGAGTATTTAACCCTAAAATTAAAATAATAAAACGTATATAATAATTATTAGTTAAAATAAAACATAAAAAAATATTTATTTATTTATTTATTTATTTTTGTGGATTCACAGATACGTGGATCAGATACATAAATTTCACAATCTGATTCTATTAGTGTGCAGATAAAATCCAATCTTATTAGTATGCGAATCAGAGATATATAAATCAAATCTGATCCATAAATACTCTTAGTTTAAATCACCTATATTTTGAAATTTACCTATTAGAATTTAGAAGGACAACATATATTGGCTAAAAAATTTTGATATGGAAGTAAAATGAATGATATACTTTAACATGGTAATTGCTGGTGTTTTTTAAAATTGTGGGAGTACACAAATCGGACCCTGCGATTTGTGTTTAAAAGTTGAAAATAATTCAGAGTACACAAATCGGAGGGTCCGATTTGTGTTAAAAGAATTAAAAAAACTCAAAATACACAACTCGGACCATGCGAATTCTTTGGTCATGAAATTTTGCTTCACAAATCGGATGGTCCGATTTGCAGCTGATAGAATTTGAAACCTGAAACGTGGAATTCGGACCCTCCGTTTTCTTGTTCTGAGTAATTCACAACTCGCAGGGTCCGAATTCTGCTTCCTCTAATCCCACAACGAGGTAAAGCACCCCTCCTCTCCATACGCGAGTCTAACACGTTCTTAGCTTCCATATTCAAATTAATTAGTGACATATATTTGTTTTCCTTCTAAAGACTGAGATAAAAGCTAAAAGTAACTTCCCTTCCCCCTCCCCCAATCAAATAAATATGGTAGACTAAAGACAAATGGTGAATGGTCCAAACAAATCTATATAATGAAAGTAAATGGTTAATTCGATTTTAAAATATCATTAGTTTTTTAAATTTGTCCTCAAATATTTTTTTTATTAAATTCGTCTTTTAAAAATTTTAAATTAATCACATTAGTCTTTTTATTATTTCTTTTGTTGATGATGTCAAAGTTTACTAATATAACATATTAAGTGACACCACAACATACACTTAAGAATCTTAATTAAGTATTAACATGATAAATTTATGAAATTAAAACCTAATTGAAGAAAGAACTTGAAACATTAAAATCTCTCAATTTAAAATTAATTTGATCTAATTTCATAAATTTATTATATTAACAGTCAATTAAGACTACTAGATATATGTTATAGTATTACTTAATATGCCACATAAACAAATTCTGACAATGTTATAAACCAAAATGACAAAAAGATTAATATAACTGACTAAATTTATGAAAGACGAATTTAATTAGATCTTTCAAAAACTAATTAGAATATTTCAAAAACTAATAAGAAGAGTCCCAATATACTCCAACTCTTCAAAGCTGTAAAAATCTATGGCAAAGAAATGATTGGGAAGTGACTCTATCTCTGAGAAACCGTTGACAAAGTAAACGCGTTTGGCATTGGCAATTGGCAACGATTATTACCATTATTGGCTTTACAACGTTTGGAGCTGTGTGCTTCGTCAGAGGGGTGCCCCATCACAAATTATTACCTTGTTTGAAAATTGAAGACTCAAGCAATCATCAAGAAAAAGACAAAGCAAACACCACCTTTTTCGCTTTGGTTCCCTTCTTCACCAAATATTTAGGTCGCCATTCATTTTCTCACCTAAAATTCATTTCTTGCCAAGTAATATGGGATAATATTTATATTAATTACCAATAATCTTCTAAGAACTACACTATATAATTTAAAAGATATTAATTCTTTTTTTTTGACAACCTAATTACTAAATTACCAGTAATCTTATTAAAATCCTCAGATATTAACTTGTTTGGTAAAAGAGTAGTGATTGTTAATCCCTTAAAAGTTAAGTATGTTTGGTCATATGTACAGAACTTTATGCTATAAAAGTTATTTTGATCATATGGGGAAAATATAAAAGGCAAAATAAATAAATACATGAAACTCTTTATGACTTTAAAACAGTCCTATTTCCACCCAAAAAGAAAAAAGGGGAAAAAATTCACATCATCAACAAATTCAAAGATACTGTACAGTGATCTATGAACATTGGAAGCACGTTCACAAGCATTCATGATTTCATGTTTTGGTGCTATCAGTGGCAAAAAGGATAGAGACTAATCATAGTGTCAAAACTGCAACACAAAAGCCCCTTAAGTTACATGATTTAAAACATCAACTTTCTTTTCTCCCAAATAAAAACACCAAGAAACAAATAGTTCAAATAATGTAAGGGATCCTAACAACTGTTACAATTGCAATTGTTGCATCTAACAACATTGTGGTACATTGTCAAAATATATGAAGTCCTTAACGGCATAGAGCATAGATCATTTCCTAAGAATAACATTAACTTCTACCAGCTCTAGCTAATTGGTTTTTTAAATTCATAGGATAAAAATCAACATTAGACACATTTAATAGTTCTTCTGAAATTGCCTTAGGGATACACTAACAATATGCTATTCTAGCCTTGAAACTCATGCAAAACTGTGTCAGTGATTAAATCTAGGTTATAACTGTGATCTTCAAGCATCGTGTTTCAACGCTTTCACAGAAAAAAAAATGAAAAAAGAAAAGAGTTACTCTAAAAGCAATTGCAGCTTATAAAATTATCAGCAGATTCTCAGGTTCATACTTATGGGAAAACAAGTGGGTAAAAAAACAGACCTTGATGCTCATAATCATCCACCATAAACCCATAGTATTAAAGTTTTTGCCCTTTTCGGATCCGTCCGGTCATTTCCTATTTACAATTTTAGATGAGGCAATGATCAACAGCAGAAAACCCTCGAACAACCCCGCCGCAATCTTACCGGTTCACCTGCAGCGATTTGTCAGCCATTAGAAACCTAGGCTAATCCGGAAACAACTTCTTCGCTAAACATCCACTGTCCAGTTAATGTTATTATTCACATTGCTTCCATGTGATTTTTGTATTTGAGATACTTTGGCATGGTATGTGGCCGCTGCAGTCTTTGCTCTCTGGCCTTGAGGGAGCTCGCAGGCTTCACTCAGAGAAGCGAATCTTAGCTCTGAAGGAGGAATGAAACAGTCCACTGAAAGGCCGGGCACATTGAATGCGACTTCCTCAATTGTCCATACTTCTTCCATCTTAGTTTTAGTGTGACTCATTGCTGTTTCTCCAAATCTGAAAAGCGTCACTACCGAACGACCCGAGTGAGCAATCATAATCCCCTCAACAGGCCTATAATCATCAAGGAATGAATTTATTGTGGTCTCCCAATATACAGCGTCGCCTCCGTTGTTTTGAATGCGAGTCAGATGGGAGTCTTCCAAGTGAACAAGAAGTCCTGTTTTCTGGCTGAAGTACCCGAATAAAACATGCCTTATGATCTCTGCTGGACCTTCACTCCTGGATTTTAATGTCGAGGGATCAGCACAAAGCTTGAGGATGAAACAGTCCTCATCGTTAATCTTCTTCTCCCCAATGCATCTTGCATTAACAAACATGCTTGCGGTTGTTCTTGGGTCAAGGCCCTGAAAACAGACAAAACTCTGAATTATAGGGTGCCCTTGGATAAACTTGGAATAAGTACTTCTGTGAAAATATTCAGAAGTGACTCTTAAGAAGAGTATAGTTTTAACAAACAACTCATAATGATCTCCAAAAACAAGGAGAAAAACTTATTTTCCAACTCTGATTTTGTTGCAAATCTCATCCAAGTAGAACATGGAATTAGAAAGCAATTTCATTTGTCAAAGAAAGTACTTTTTTTTTTCAAAGGAACACAAAAAAATACATCCATAGACTAGAGCAAGACCCTATTGAATAGAGCAGGTAACTTAACCTGAAGCGCCCGTCGCAAAGGCCTCACTGGTCCTTTTGCCGCATGTGCACCTAGCCAGGGTGTGTGCCGCCACACAAGTTTCCCATTGCAACCAGCATGAACCTTGCTGCCACCCAGAGCAAGCTCAACATACCACATGTCTGGATTCATCTGCCACAAGACAAAGCCACCAGATTCTGTGGCTTTAGAGGAATTGCGACTGCGCATAACCTTCTGAGCCGTCTCAAACTCGGAGGCTACCATCCTGACCTTTCCCATGGCATACGCATTGTTGATGGAATTCTGAAGCTTTTGCCCCCCTGAAGCAGCAATGTACTGCTGCAATATGTATTGCGCCGAAGAAGTCTCCTGTAACAGCAACACACAAATTAGAATCATGTCATACTTCAACCACCTAACTAAAATGGAGGAATAGAAAACATCATAAGATCAAATGACCCTCTTCCCTCTCCAATTCTGTCTCTCCTCCACACAGGCACACATCAAATGACACAAAATTACACCACAATGCTTTGCTTTCAATTTCCTAATTATACTCAAGCCTTAGTTTCCTTTGTAGCACAAATACTGAATTCTGTGTACTGTAAAATGTTGTAATTCTCTGTTTTGAAGAACTGAGAAAAGAACATAACAGCAAAAAATAATAATAAAATATGTATCAACTCGAAAAACCTTGTTGATCTGTCCATATAACATGAAAATTTTGTGTGATCGTGAAAGTGGAGTTGAGTTAGTTACGAGTTAGTTATAGAGAGAGAAACTAACAATGGGAATGTCCTTAATGCTGAGGTGAGGGAAAGGGTCGGTGGTGCAAACATGAACCGGAGCGAGTGGCGCACCCAACACCCCAAGCAACAACCTCAGATCGGAGCTCTTACACGCGCCGCCGTGAGAAGACGAGGAAGCGGACGCCGAAACCGACTGAGTCCTCATCCAATGTCCCCAGCGTCCCTCTCCTCCTCGGGAATATTCGCGGGAATCGGTGGCGTCGGGGCCTTCTTTCAAAGGCGAGAGGGCTTCGAGGGGTCTGAGGGTTCCCGATCTGGAGAGGGAGATGTCGGAGGGGGGAGCGTGGTGGTGCTTGGTGGTTCGACGGCGGCGGAGGAGAGAGGAGATAGGAGATGAGGCCCGAATGGGGCTCTTGGAGCGTGAAGACCTTGTCCTTGCTGGGGATAGGCCCCGAACTGCTGAAAAGAAGCCCTGTTTTTTCTCCATTATTACAATACTGCCACTCGCCACTCACGGCAGTGGAAGTGAAGAAAGGGAAGAGAAGCGTAGCTGCTTGTTGAGTTGAGAAGGAAGTGTTTGTTTTGTGTCAATCTCAATTGGGAAAACTCCGGATATTCGTTCTTTCTTAAGTTGGCGTCGGAACACTTGATAAATCATTCTTCAAAAATACCCCACTACACTACTACTTAACTCTTTTCATTACTCACTCAATATTGTTATTTTTTTAAGTTAGACAGTAGAAACTCAATTGCCCCTCACTTTTGTATGAAGATGATATTTAAAAATTTAAAATTTATTAAATTATTTATCGATTTTTAACTATTAATTTTACATCAAATTATAAAATTTATTGTCTTTAAAAATTCATTCTTAAAAAATATCGTACTATTTAATTCTTTTTGATTATTCAGTAGATATTGTTTTTTTAGTAAAAATTTATACGTAGTTAATTTTATATAAAATTAATAGTTAAAAATTATTAGATAATAATTTAGTTAAACTTATTAAATTATTTAATAATTTACAACTATTAATTTTAAATTAAATTAATTTCATATTAAGTTAACTGGATTTGAGTTTTTTTTAATAAATTATTTTTATGGTGAATACCATCATTTTTTTTAATCCAAAAGAGGTTTTGAGTTGATAAATCTTTCTTTTAGTTGGTAAAAAGAGTTAAATTAAAAATTAGAAAATTTATTGATAGTAAATTAATGGAATACATTATCATTGTACCCATAAAAGATACAGACGCTGACAAATGTACCTATATAAAATAAAACGACAATTGTAATTACGGAATGTAACCTCCGTGTGCATTGGTTACTTAATTATTATTATTTTTTTTTTACCAAAGATATGAGACTCGAACTCGCAACTTCTTAATTGAGTATGGGAAGACTATGCCATTTGAGCTATTACTCATTGGCTAATTATCATTTTATTAGGGTACTCTTAGCACACAAAAGCTATCTTCCATAGTTATAATTATCATTTTATTTTTATATGAGTATATTTATCAGCATCTATATCTTTTAAAGTGGTAATTTATTCTAAATTAATGACTTGCAACAACAATTTTTTTTTGTTATGCTTATACAAGAAGGTGAATCAATGAGAAAAACTATGTGAAGTAGACAGAAAATATATTTATGAGAAAATAATTCAAGAATATATTTGTTTATTTAAAAAAAGATTTGGTTATTGACCTTGAATGTTATATAAATTAATGTTTTTTAATAATTAATTCTCATTAACGCACATGATATCAAGGAGATATTGTTATTTTCTTAATTGATAATAGTATAATCTTTTAAGAAAAATAAAGTATAAAATAAATCTGTGAGATATTTTTTGAGTGTTACACATACAAGTCATTTGGTTTATAAATCATATAAGTGGGAGAAACTTAACAAAAAACACGCTGACCCATATACGATTTTCATGGCGTGCTTCGCCTCATTCTCCTCCTCCTCTTCTTTCTTCTTCTTCTCCTTTTTCTTCTCCTACTCTTCTTCTTCTTCCTCCATGAAAACGAGTTTCTTGCTAAATTTGATCTCCTTCGTGTGTTCTCTCTTTACCTTTTCATTCGTTGTTTTATCTGCGTTTATCATTGATATTCTTGCTTCGTTTTTTTTCGATTTTCATGGTTTCTGAAAATCAAGTTTTGAAATCGTTTTGAAGATAATGGAATTTTAGGAATACACCCAAACGATTACAGAAATACACCCAAACGGTTACAGAAATACACCCAAACAGTTACAGGAATTCACCCGAACGATTATAGAAATACACCTAAAGAATTACAGAAATACACCAAAAGAATTTAAAAAATACACCCAAAATTCATTGAAGTACACCTTATGCATAATTCAAAACTCTTCATTTTTCTCCTCCTCATCTTCTGCTGCTTCTTCTTCTTTATTTTCTTATTTCATATTCTCATAATTCTTTTTTGGAGGAAAAAATCAAACAAAGAGGAAAAAAATACATAATGTTGCAAAATAAAAAGAAGAACGAGGAGAAACACGACGATGAAGATGAAACACTTAAAAAACGAAGAAGAAGAAAAAGAAGAGACATAAAAAAAGAAAAATAAAAAGAAATAAATGACTTATATGACTTGTATAGGAAAATGTTTGTATGCGGAAAATTTCTGTTTTGTAAATACGGGTTAAGACAAAAACAAATTTAGAAAATAAATTTACAAGATCCAAAACCATTGTAGATTTAGTAACAAGTCAAGATTTTGGTACCTATTTGGCTATCTCAGCATTAAGAGTTTATTTTTTTTTTTTTTTTTACAAAAATGATATGCATATGTCAAAAATCAATCAATAAATAAATTATTATATATTTATATATAAATAAAAATATTATTTAATTTATTTTTAATATATATATATATATATATATATTTTTAATATACATTTTATATGTATAATTGATTTGATAGTTTATTTTGATGTATCAATAATATTTTTTTTTTACTATAAAATTATTTATAGTGCCTAATTAACACTTAAAATATATTTATATAATATTATTCACGTGTGTCTCGCTTTTTTCGTGATTAATTGGAGAGGGACAGTGAAGAGTATATTAGATTGGGCATAAGAATAAAGAAAACTTGCCAAATACTATACTACTATATTACGATTGGGCATGTAGTACTAATCTTGATCCTCAAACAACGAATCGTTATCTTTTGTGATTTATGATCTTAATCATGATTTGTGATGTTAACCACATCTACTGGTGCTCATTTCTCAAAGAATATATATACACACACAAAAGAAGATAAAAATTTTATTTTTTATACTATAAAAAAATTATACAAAAAGAAAGTAGTGTACATATTATTTTTCTTTCTCATAACGTATAGTATTTAATTATTTATTGACAGATATGTTGTGTGTGAATAAATGTCTTGTAATCAATTTCAATAAATTTTTTAAAGGGTTATTTTGGAAAAAAAAATTCTAAAAATAACATAAGATGATGAAACTTACACATAAATTTTTAGGGGAAAAAATAAAGGGTAAAGTATTAAAATTATCTTTTATATGTTTGGATGTAATCCTATTTTAATCCTTAAAATTTAAAGTGTTCTATTTAAATTCAAAGAAGTTTCATTTGATTTCAATGTAGTCTCACTCTGAGGTCAAAATTAAATAATTAATAGAATGTCTTATGTGACAGTAGTGCAAGAACAATATCGATAATCTAGATAACAAGTACAGATTCTAGAAGCACAAAATCAACAATAGATACATCAATATATTTATTTATCATTTTCCTTAGTTCTATAGAAAATATTTCATTTAAATTGTAAGGAGAATGATAAATAGATGTATTACATCTAGGGCTGACAATGGATAGGATAGGGTATAGTTTGGACCCTACTCTAACCCTACTCGCAGGTTAAAAATTTTATTAAAACTCTATCCTACCCTACCCGCGGGTTAAAGATCTCTCAACCCTAACCCTACTCGCACCCTAAAATTCTAAACTTTACCCTACCCTACCCACAAGAATACCCGAACCCTACCCTTAATGATTTAACTTTAATCTCAGGCGGGACTATATTAAAACTAAATAATTTTTTTTTGAATTCAAATAGGACACTTTAAATTTAAAAAATTAAAACAGGATTACGTCCAATTTAGTACTTTATTATATATATATATAAAAGAAGACGAAAAAAAATAGCAACAAGTCACACACATACACATATATATCTATATAAAAGAATTATCCGTTTACACCAAATACAAAATCAAGCTTACCAAAATTTGGAAAAATAATCAATATATTTATAGTCTAATATCCTTGTTTTATTTATTTTTAAATTATAATATACATAAAAATAAAGTACTAAGATGACATATCAAATTAATTCTATCTCTTATGAAATTTTGTCAAATTATTCCATATAATAAAATGTGAAATTCAATAATTGAATTGATGAAATTCATCACGTATAAAAATTTATTCGATATATAATATAAATCAACAGGACTTATATAAATGGATTCAATATATAATATATTTATATGTGTAACACAATAATTTTTCTTATTTTTATTAGTAAAAATAACATAGTTTATATTTCGAAATATTTCTAAATTTTAATTTCCGAATTGTTAAAGTTTTAGAGCTTAATATGTTTTTTTACTAATTAAATTGAGCATGATAAAATTTTAGTCGGTGATTAATTAGGTTGTAATATAATTGAGTTAAGAAGTTTAAAATACTAATTTATTTTAATTAAGCGCAAGTTAAGTAAAATCTACTACTAGCCTATATATCTTGCTAATGAATATCCTAACCAAGCATATCGTTTTTTTTTTTTTTTTTTTTTTACCAAAAATAGGAGACTCGAACCCACAACCTCTTAATTGAGTATGTGGAGACTATGTCATTTGAGCTATTACTCATTGGCTTTTTATTTGGAAAGATATGGTTAACAGATGAGTAATAGGCTAATAGCTCAAATGACATAGTCTCCCCATACTCAATTAAAAAGTTGTGGGTTCGAGTCTTATATCTTTAGTTAAAAAAAAAAGAAAAACATATCGTTGGCAGTGGTTAAAACTTTATAAAGAAATAAGATTTAATGAGAATGATAATAAGAGAAAATGGCTTTTTTTTTTGAGAAGTCTAAATGATATTTTTATTTTTAAAATATATATCTTTTTTTTTATAAAAATTAAATAACATACACGTTAGTTCATTTGATTGAAATACTCTTTAATAATTATTATAATTATATATATATTAATAATAATAATACAAAATATATATTTATTATTAATATAATAAATTTAATTTATTTTTAATATTTTAACTTGTTACAAAATATTTTTTTTTACCAAAGATAAGAAGACTCGAACTTACGATTTCTTAGGTGACTATGGAGAGACTATGTCATTTGAGCTATTACTTATTAGCAACTTGTTATAAAATATTTAAATTTTTTTATATATTTCATTATCAGTGATAAAATATTAAAACAAATAAAACTTATTACTTTAGCTATATTATTATTATTATTATTATTATTATTATTATTATTATTATTATTATTATTATTATAAAATATTTTAACTTTTTACGAAAACATTTAATCTAAAACTTTTATATATTTCATGATTAATGATAAAAAATTTAAAAAAATAAAATACATTATAATAATAAACGTATTTTATATTATTGTTTCTACTACCATAATAATGTTAATAATAATATGAAATATATATTACTACTAATATAATAAATTTTAATTATTTAATATTTTTTATTAAACATGATATATATAAAAATTTTTGAATTAAATATTTTTATAACAAGTTAAAATATTAAAAAATAAATAAAAACTATTACAATAATAATAAGCATATATTTTATATTATTATTTCTTTTTTTAAAATAATTGTTTCTTCTCTTTTCTTGCAAAGTTTTATTTTTTTCTTTTTATATAATTTTTTATTTTTTGCAGTTTTATTTAATAATTTTTTTTACTCAAATTTCATGTCAAAATTTCATGCAATATATATTTTAGGTAAATATTTATATATAAAAATAAATTTCACTAATTTATATATATGTTTATTAAATAATATTTTAATTAAATAAACTAAAATATATATTATTTAACTCTTACAAAAAAATATATATTTTAAAAATAAAAAAAGAAGAAAATGTCTTTTAAACATTTTGCAGGGGACGGGATTAGAGTGCCATCTTTTCTTGTGATAATAAATTGAGTAATGTTATATATTCAAATTTTTTATGAACTAAATTTAACTAAATTAAAATAATAAGATTTAGAATAATTTGAGTTATAATTTATTTTATTATTAGATTAATTTAAATAAATTTGATTAATAAAAAAATTAAATGTGTAATATTATTCTAATAAATTATATTCCCTTCATCACCCTCTGCATAAGGTGCATAATCATTTTGGGATACTTTAATTAGTGCATATCCGTTACATGATGAGAGACATCTTCATAAAACATACCGACCTAGGCATGCGCCTCAAAATTACATGCATTATCACTTGATAATTTTTTTTCCTTTATTTATTTAAAGTACAAAATATTTAAAAAACAGAGTTTAATAAAATTAAATTTCCAACACGAATATCAAAGATCTTTTTTTCCTCCTTTTCATCATGGAAAAGTCTACGTTACCAACATCCTATCTGCCAACTCCTGCCAATTCTTATTTATAATTGTGTTTTATGGAAGTATGTTCGTGGATGTGTCTAATAATTAATATATTTTAAATACATATATAAAGAGACACATCCAGAAAATATATCTATAAAAACACTTTTATTAAATACAACTATAAAAAATACATTTTTATTAGACACATCCACAAACACACTTCCATGAAACACAATTATAAATAAGAGTTGGCAGAAGTTGGCAGATATGCTGTTGGTAACGTAGCGGAACCGTTTCATCATATGTGCCTCTATAGTACCTCTCTGAAATTGAAGCTCTCCACACATATATGTAACAAGAGACTTAATTAATATCATACCATAATTGAATACATGCATTATTTAGTGGGTACTAGCTACATAGGTCATTGAAAACATGGTTCACCAAACAAATATATCAATCATGAAGTAAGGTATGAATGAAGGAACGACAAAGGCAAGTGTTTATTCAATGTATATGTGCTGGAAACTAGATATATATAAACATTGAACACTAGTGCGGTACAATATTATAAATATATAGTGTACTACTTTAATGTTCATGAACATTGGGTATTGTTTCCAAGTAACTAGTATTATATATGGATATAGTCTAAATTTAATTAGGTTTAAATTTAAGATTAATTTACTCTTTTAACCTTATTAATTCACATTATTCATATATTATTCAAAAATATTAGTGGTTATTTATACTTTTTCTATATCATAAAAAACATTAATTTAAATCTTACATATATCATTATTGTTACTCAATATAAGAGTTTGACTTGTGTCGAGTAGTTATTTATAAAAACTCAGAAACTAATTTAATAAATATTTATTTCAAAAGTATAGTCTAACTCTTTTAATAATTAATAGTATATATAATAACACACAGTTATTCAATTTCAGAAACTAATTAGAACTTGCTTCGATAATATGGAAATCCAGCTGCTTAAAAGTGAATTTGGTTTAATAGTTTGATTTGAAAATACACTTATGGTTGTTTTTATTAAGATATATAAAGTACACTTATTAAATATACTAAAACTAAAGAAAACTTAAATTCAGACGACTTATCAATAAAATAAAAGTGTTGATACACAATTATAGTTATTGATAAAAAATATTAATTAATTTAATATTTTACAAAGTATAATTAAATTTATTATGCAATAACGTATGATACAAGATAATCATTTATCCTCTAATTTGAAAAAAAAAATGCCAGGGTATTAATACACCATTTATGTTTATATATATAAAAACAATATAATATTATATGTGTATATGTTTATTTTTCTGGATAAATTGTGTATCCCCTCTTTATTTATTATGCACTATAATTTAATTTACAATTAAATTAAAAGTCAAAATACTCCGAATTTGATTGCTTTATTTCCAATCAAGCCGCATGGAAGTCAAGCAACTATCACCAATAATCTACCAACTACTTTGGGATTTCATTGTTAATGAGGATAGTTAGGTCGCTCACCTATGACGAAGAAAAGAGAAAAGGACAAATAAGTCTTTAATCTTTTGATCTGTAGATATTTAAAAATTTGAAAATATATATAAGTTTTTGACTTTTTTAAAATTTAGACATATTGATCCCTCATGTTTATTTGGATCTGTCAAACTTATCGAAAAAATCAAATGTGACTCCTGTTGTGCTGACCTGGTTGATAAGAATACATACGTGAGAAAAATTTTAAAATTGGACAAATTAGACTCAGAAATCGATATGTTCAGGTTTTAAAGGGGTCAAAGATTTAAATGTATTTTTAAATCTTTAGAAATTTAAATGTCCGCGAACAAAATTTTCCCATCTCTTTATTGTTCTTTTCTTTTCTTTTTTGGCTCTTCATTAACATATACTGGTAATTCAAATTACTATGGCATATGGGATCATTTCTTTATAAATTAGTTAATTAATTGTGATAACTAACAACTTGCATGCATGCAAGCTAATTAAGCGCCAAGAGGAAATGAAAATTGAACAATGAACAACCCAATTCCACCAATGAGAAAACAAACTTGGGTGCATCAAAGGTCAATTCCATTCTTGTCAAAAAGGAGCAACTCTGTTATATATGCATCTTGATGTGTAGATGTGATTAGTCTACTAGAATATAATATTTAATATATCACTTCATTAAATAATTAAGTTAAAAGAAATAGAATATTATTAGACTGTATTTGGTTTTAAAGATAGAATTAAAATATTAGGATAAAAAATATTATATAAAAAAGCATAAAAATTAGTATTTTTATATTTAATTTAATAATAAATTAAACATAGATAAAATAAATTATAAAAATTTTAAATTATTTTCAATTTTTTCTCATAAATATTTATGAAATAATAATAATAAATTGATAAAAATAATACAAAAAATACAAAAAAATAAATTATATCTGTTGTTAATATTTTTATAAAAAATAATACAAAATATATTAATTTAATATTTTAAAACATAACGTGTATTTCTATATTTTACCTATTAAATATAATTTTGTATTTTTATATTTACATTAATAAAAATCTTTTTTGTATATTAAAATAAATTATTAAAATAAATGATTATATATTTATATAATTTAATTTATTTTTAATATATATTTTATATTTTTATATGTATTATATGTTAATAATTAATTTTAATGTACATCTGACGTTGTTAGGAATGTCCATGGATCAGATCGTATCCGCAGATCCGCGGTAAATATTCGCATCCGATCCGAAAATTGCGGATACGATACGATCCGCAAATTGATCGGATCGGATCGGATCCGATCCACACCTTTTGCAGATCGGATCACGGATATCTGCTCTACATCCGCATATCCGATCCGCAGATCCGCACTATAATAATTAAAAAAATAAATATATATATGTTTGGTATTATATTTACTTGTTTGTATGTTTTAGTTAGTAATTATTATTCATATATTGTATTATTTTATTTTTATTATTTAGAGAGAGTTTGATTAAAAATATTTTAGGAATAAATAAATTTAAAAGTATGAAAGAAATATTTTTATCGAATTCTTTTACATAGAAATATGATTAAAAAGAGAATGTTTAATTGTGCGGATATATCCGATATCCGATCCGATCCGCAAATGTGCGGATCGGATCGGATCGAATCCGGCACTAAAAAGTGCGGATATCATATCCGATCCGATCCGATAGAAATTGTGCAGATCAGATCGAATTTTTGCCCATATCCGATCCGATTCGATCCGCGGACACCCCCTAGACGTTGTAACTTGTAAGGGTAATATCTGGTATTTATAAAGGAACGCAATGTTGGAAAACAAAAGATTGGAAGATTGTGTGAATGTATTGTAGTGGAATACATTGAGTGGGTAGGGCCTAAAGGTAGGGTAAGTTGAGGTCATACATGCTTACTTTTGACCAAACCAAACCAAGGTCACAAAAGGACATGTCACTACTTACCAAAACTTTTATAATTTTCCCTTTTTCAATGCACTTCTCTTAATCACGTCGCTCATCACGGACATTGCCTTACCCTATTCAAATCTCATTCACTTCCTCTCACATTATCTATAACCATGTATCAATTATATTATATTTTTTATTTATTTTATTTTCTTATATTCAAGTTGATTTCTATCTCAATGCAACTAATAAACATCAACTAACATTCAAACGGCTAAAGTATTAAATTGATTTTTTATATTTGGAACTAATTTTATTTTAATTTTTAAAATTTAGAGTATTGTATTTGAATAGAAAAATATATTTAGTTTTAATACAGTCTTATTGTGATACTAATATTAAATAATTAACGTAACTATTTTACCAAATTTTAATGTCCTTTTTAAAATAAGAAGTATAAATTTGAGAGACACAAGATCAGTAACAAATGCATCACCACAAATCATTGTCCTTAGTTCAAGCACATTAAAAATATTGTTGAGAATTCATTTTTTGTGGGAAAATTCGTCGGTGGCGACGAAAACAAAGCCATCATTACTTCTACCGCAAAGAATTATCCTCAGTAATCGAAGAGTTTGGTTGTATAAATTTTTTATCTCGAAAAACTAAATTTTGTTAATTATTTAATATTAAAATTAAATAAATTTTTTTCAGATTAAAATATAACATTTAAACCTTAGAAACTAAAATAATATTAGGCCTAAACATAAAGAATCGATTTAATAGATAAATTTTAGAATTATTTCAAATTTAAAACTCCTTTTATTTATGATTGTTGAATCAATACATGTTCTGTGTGTTTGTGCACTGTGGCACGCACTCTCATTTATTTCACCCCAAAAATGCCTAAATTGAGTTAATGGCATTGGATTCATCACTTCATTATTACATGTTATAGAATAACTAAATTTTCATTCATGTTATGGTGCTCAGACAAATATATACACTCTGATTCTCTAAACTTTCTTAATAATTATTGGATTTAAGGTCTCTATAAATTGGTTTAACCCTATAACGTACGGACACTGACACGGACACGGGACACGACACGATACGGGACACGCCGACACGCGAATTTTAAAATTTTACATGGCACAGGGACATGCATACATATAAAATATAAAGTATTTTTTAAATAAACCGTAATGATATTTTAATATTTTATTAATATTAAAATATAAATTAATTTTTAAAATTATTTTTAATGTCTTATTTTAATTATATCAAGTATTTAAAATATCTTTTGTTTTAATAAATAATAATATATACTATATCTAAATTTATTTTAAGAATATATATTAAGAATAAGACCGGACATGCTGACACGTGATGGTATTTAAGTATGTCCCAGTGTGTCCGAAAAATAATTTTTTATTTTTTATTGAGACACGGTTTGGACATTGCAGACACGCGTGTCGGATGAGTATCGATGAGTGTTGTGTCTGAAATGTGTTCGACACGCAGACACGATAATTCAGCAAAGTATTCATACGTTAACCTTATTCTATATATCTCAAGAACATGCTTCACATGGAAGTAGCCTAAATAAATAAATAAATAAATAAAGGTGCTTAACGGATGAAAGTTGCAAATCAAATAAAGTTTAAAATAGTAATTTATTGCGTATAAAAGGAAATAAGAAGATTTTGGTTTAATTTTTTTTTTTTCATTTTAGCCCTCAATAATTCTCACCAGTAATCATGCAATAAAAAATATTTATAAAATAACGTTTTGTTATTCAAAAGATTTGAACTCAAATTAACTCATTATTTAAAAGAATAATGTATTTACCATTTTGACTATTATAAATTTATAATACACATATATTGAATAAAAAAAACTCGATTGATAGGTATGTAACTTGAATAATAATTATGGTTAAATTATGATAAAAGGGAGAGCATTATAATGATGATTATCACTGTAACTAGAATTGATGGATTCATGCTACTCCATCTCATTTATTCACTTAGTTTAATTAATTTAGGGTTGTAACTTGTATAGTTACATTGTATTGATCATTGCTACTTTATTCAAACATTAAGTTCATAACCTATTACTGCTATTAACAATAATCTTTGCTGATTTGTCATATATATTGACCTAGCTATATAGGTGGGGGATGAATGACCTATTTAACATGGGAGAAATGATTTCATCTCCTAATAATTTCTCCAATATCCTTGTAATTATTATGAAGGAAGAATTATTGTTTCTTGTTAAATATTTAAGAGATTAATATTTTTTACTTTTTTTTTTCTTTTACTTGGTATATAAGAGAAGTATTCAGGATGATACTTAGAAGTTAGAACACTAGAGCTCCATTTATTTATAAGGACATAACATTGATATAGGATACTGAAACAGAAACACAGAGATATAAAATTATATTTAGTAGATAAAACATGGATAAAGATATTGTATCTAAAGATACTGAATTAGTGTATGGTGTGTTCATCCTGACAGAAAAGATACTGAGACACTAACGAGGGACACAATTTATTTTTTATTTTTTATTTATTATTCTTATTAATTTTTTATAATTATATTTTTTATTATTATATTTTTCTTCCTAAATTTTTTGAATGAAAAAAATGAGAATAAATTGAACGTTCACAATTTATTCTAGTTTATCACCAAATAAAATATAAGAACATTAATTTTTATAGATCTATCCTTTGTATTTTATTCTCAGGATCTTGTCTCCTCATGTTCTCAAAACCAAACGCAGCTTAGGATATATAATAACTCATTTCATATATAATAATTTAGTGTTCAATTAGGGTGTTAACTTTTTCTAATCAATATTAGTCAACATTTTGGGGAAAAAATGAAAATTTTAAATTTTAAATCTTAAATTATTCTAAATCCTAAACTCTAAATACTAAATTGTACAAAAGAGAAGAAAGTTAAAAAAATTAATTTTACAAAAGTATACTTGACTAATTAAAATTTAATTCCCTATACTGATTCAATATATTTTTTTTTGGTGATATACTCATTCAATAATTTTTTCTTTTGGTATTTACTGATTCAATAATTTAATTGTGTGCTCTTGTATTTATGGTATTTTTGTTTGGACATGGATGGATTTTGAAACATCATAATAGTTAGACACATCTTCACATCTTCACATATGTAACCCAAAAAAATAAATAAAAACTAAAAACAAAAACTTACTTATTTTCTTTCCCAAATTTATTATTCAGAATGGATTGATGTCTTAAAAAAAAGGCCCTATTCAATGAACACCCATATAACAAGCCCATCAAGGGTTTTCTTGGAACCAAAAGCATCATTGTTAAAAAAAAAATCATAGACTTATACAATTTTATGTTTTGGAATATAGATCCAAAAAGGCTAATCTATCATAAAGCCCAAGCCCATTACAATTAATATTGTAGTAATAGAGCCCAAAAACAGAAAAAGAGAAAGAATTCCCATTAAAAAATAAAAATAAACGCAAGTTGGCACAGATGGATGAGGGTCTGTGTCCCTTAACTATCTCTCCCGGGTTCGATACCCACTGAAGGATGGAAATGGAGCTTGCTTGTTTGGGAGGGTCGCCCACTTTGTGTGCCTCTGCAGTACCCAAGGGATTAGTCATTGGGTTTCCGGCCTGATAGATACCATGGTGCAAACCAAAAAAAAAAAAAAAGAAGAAAGAATCTTGTTGTTGTTATGAGCAATGAACAATTGAACATAGAGAGAGAGAGGTATGGGTGTTAAGTGTTAAGGGAAGAGGCATTAAGCAAAAAATAAGGGGAAGAGGACAATACCTAATATTATTGTGTTTGAAGCATATCCTTGTGAAGGAGGAGGTGCTATCAATCCACTCTGGCTTAATAATGAACTCCATAGCATAATTCTCTCACTCTCACCATGCAACTTCATTGGATCTCAAGTTGGGTCCTTCCGTACATCTCACTACTGTATGGTTCATAATCAATCATCATCTTAAAGCTCTTTTCACTTTTAGTATATGATGATACCTCAAATTGAATTAATACTTCAAATAACGATATATGTGAACAAAACAATCTGTAATGTATAATAAATAAAGTAACAAATAAATTTTTGAGAATTTACACTTCAAATAGATTAGTTTTTTTAAAAAAAAATTATCAATAAAGTTTTTTAGAATAAAAAAGTGAACAGATTAATTTAAATTAAAATTTTTTATTCTAATCATAATGACTAATTTAAAAATAGTGTGTTCACGTATACTATTTTAAAAGACTTTATTAGTATTTTATTTTAAAAACTAATATATCCAAAATATAAATCTTTAAGAATTTATTTGTGAGTTTATTCTAATTTGTATTAGTAAACACTATTAAATAGTATTTTTTCTATTGACTACTTCTCATAATTGACAAACTAGGCTTAAACGACTTTTTTTTGTCCACTAACAGTCTCTTCATACTCACTTAAAAGTTGCCAGTTCAAATATCATTCTTAACTTAAAAAAAAAAGATGAGTTTACTAGTAATAAATATAAAAAATTTAAATCTCAATTTATATATACGATTATTGATTGGTCAATTAAAAAAAAAAACTGAAAATAAAAGTTACTATCAGTGTTATAGCCATTATTACTAAAAATAGAAGAAATAAAGTTTATAACAATAGTAAAAAAAACTAAAAGAGTTAATAAAAATCAATCATATATTAATAGTAATTAACTAACAACAGAGTTTGAAGACAATATTTTATTGAAGCTTGAGATCCAATGTTGCGTTTTGAACAAGATAGTATTGGTAGTATCAGGACATGAGATATTGAACCCCAACTAACAAACCAGAAACAAAGTTGACTTAATTGCCCTTCAAATTTTATAAAATCAATCTTCACAAGGTTGCATTTGGGGATGGCACCGACACACATCACGTGAAATCTAACAAAAGCGACCATAGACACTATACAATATTACAATTACATACATTAACACTTTTCTTTCTTTCTTTTTTTTGTAAAAAAAAAAATCACTTTTCTCTTGATGACAATCCAGAGTCTTCTAAAGGTCAAATCCCAAGGTCTGAATTTCATGTTTCTCTGCCCTACCACTAAACTCACTTGCACTTTTTTTTTTTAATATTAGATTAACAATAGTGATTTTTTAAATTATGATCTACTGTGATATTTTTTTAAAATGTACGATGATTTAATGTATAGAGTACAAATTAGATCGTCTGATTTTTAAGAGGTACAGAAATTAGATTATCTAATTTTTAGATCAGAGCGTCTGATTTCTGTACTCGGACCGTCTGATTTGTGTTGAAAAAATTAAAAAAATTTAATAAAAATTCAGATGCAATTAATTTTATGCGAACTTGATAGTTAAAAGTTATTAAATTATTTGACTAATTTGACTAAAATTTTATCTAATAACTCTTAATTATTAACTTCACGTAAAATTAACTGTATCTAAATTTTCAGCTAATTAATGACTTGATAGCTAGTTAAAGACTTAATAAGCTCTAATTTTTTTTTTAATTTTTAATTTTATTACAATTTGTTTGTTTTGACTTATTAGCTTTTACTTTACTTGAACTTTAAGATTGTAAGTTGATATATATAATACCATTTCTTATTACTTTTAATGTAATTATTAAATAACCCAACAATGCATGGGAATATAATTTCAATTATATTAGATATATATTAAAATTTATAATTAAAATTAATTATTAATATAAAATATATATTGAATAAAAAATATATATTAAAAATAAATTAAATTAAATATAATAATAAATCAGTGATTAATTTTAAAATATATACATAGCATTTTGATGACCTAACCCTGTGCACCAGGTTAACTACTTATATTAACACATTAGGTTGATTATATTAATATTATTGAAGTTTTTATTATATAAGCTATGGTCCACTACTTCTATCTTGGAAGATTGGTTGCACTGACAGAAGGGAACTGCTCAATTTATTTAATTTACTGGTCCCATGCATAATCATAAAGGACTTGTCATCAAGTATTTGTATATTTTATGGTAACATATAATCATAAATCAATAAAAAATATATAAATAAAATGTAGTGTAATTTTTTAATTGCTCAAATTTAAGTTAAATTACCGCATCAAAATTATAATGCATTATCATAATTCATAAAATATAATTACTTAGCTTTACTTCACATGATGAAAATTCACCTTTTTCTTAACTTATTAGCCATAATGGAACAATTAAGTATATTTTCACAACATATATTGAACTGATTATTATTTTTCTTTTCTTTGCATTAATAATAATATGAATATAAAGACAGGGAACGAAATGCAAATTATTAATTTTAATTTTATTCCCAATAAGAAAAGACAAGTTTGTATAAATAATTAAATATAATTATTTTATATTCACTTTTAGTTTGCATAATTTCTTAATATATGGTCTATATATAATATATAATTAATATACCATTATATATAAAATTAGGAGAGTAAATAATGATAGCCTTGGTGGCATTATCCTTAGACCTATAAAAAACAAAAATTTTAGTTAGATTGGATTCTTATTATTCACAAGTTTTCATGAATATATATATATATATCAGGAATTAATTCTATGTGTCTGTATATATAAACCCTCAAGAAGTCATGACAAAACAATAACACAACAAAGATCATCTTAAACATTTTCAGATAATATATATAAAGAAAAGATAAAGAGAGAGAAATCTAGAAAGATCAAAACAAAAGAGTTTCGGTGCTGTTCATCCCAAGAAGTAACAACTCATCATACAATATACAATGAATATGGCAAATTGATATGCATTGCAAGGTGAGGTCCATTGAGAACAATTTTTGGATTTTTTTTTGTAGAAATATCACCTAATAAATATCATCCTACATTAATATGAGAATAATTTTGTAAAATTTAGCTTACTATTAACTTAATATTCTTATTTTAAACAATATATTTTAAAATTTTTTAAATTATGTAAGAATTTTTGCAACAAGTCCATTATATATAAGATGATATGATTTAATTTTGGTACTATGGGGACAAATGGTGATACTAAATATAGGGATTAATAAATTCAAAAGAAATGTGGCTTCAGAAACATACCAAAACCAAAACCAAAACCACTATCCAGCTGTATCTAGCTTGCACCTTATTAGATGCCAATGGAATTTACCTCTAACTCATCAATGATGGTTGTAATAAATATTACTACCATTTAGTTTATACTTCTAAACTTATGTTTAATGTAGGTAGAGTGGTTTTTTTAGGTACCCTTAAATTTGAAAAAGTTATACATATCTCTTGTAATAAAATGACATTAAACGAATAAAATGTGTTTTTTTTTTTTTTTTGGTATGATCTTGTTGTGTAAGAAAACACACAAATTACTTTGTTGAATGAAGAATCTATTTTGATAATATGTATAATTTTATTTTCTTACGGATCATAAAAATTACATCTAATCTAACGTAAGATGTACTTATCAAGTTCATCATAGTAAATTGGTTAAATAAAACAAACAATTTGCTCTGGTGCTATTTTGAAGATTTAAACATCTAATCTGACTTTAATTCAACTTATAAAACGCCAATTATATTCCTATTGGCCAAATCCTTAGCTTTACCTCAATGATATAATAGGTATTTTATCAAAAAGATTTAACTATTGGTAATTAACAAGTTGATCGAGTGATTAATTAACTCAGTTCAGTTGTTTATTTAAATAAATATTAAAATTTAAATTATAATAATTTATTAAATTTGATTTATATTGAGATATTTATTGGACTGAAAATTTAATGACTAATTCTTCAAATACAAAAATTAAATCTAAATGATTGTATTTATTTTTGAGAACAAGATAAAATAAAATATTAAGAATATAAAAAACAGACACAAAATTTAATATTTTTATATTATATTTAATAAAAAAGTATAATAAGTTATAAAAATATAATTGATTTTCATTTTTTTATTAAAAAATTTAAAATAAAAAATATAATAATAAAAAATATAATTATATTTTTTATTAATATTTTTGTATTATTTAAACATAAAATATATTAATTTAATGTCTCTAAATATTAATAAAATATCTCTATCTATATTTCATCTATCAAATATAATTTTATGTCTTTATATTTCTATCTCAATGTTCCATCCCTTTAAACAAATACTCCATCCTTTTAAACAAATACAAGCAAGGAGATGATTAAAATGTACAAACCTTCGCCCATCTATACTAACTTACATTGGTATAATAATTTATTAAAAAAAAATCTAGGGACAGCAACTTTGTTAAATTCTGGCAAGCATGTAACCAGTAAAGAAAAGTAAACCATTAGATGAAATGTCACACCAATCTCACACCATTAAAATTATCATTGATGACTATTTGATGGCTACAAATCACAAAAGTTACTGCCCTAGTATTCCTCATTTATTAATTAATAATAAATTCTTAAATATAAAACTCGAATTTCGAAAAGAATGAGAGTCAAAGAATTTAACTATCTATAGGGAACGGTATAATGTAACTTTTTGTATCTTCCATGTATTTCACCTACCCTTCACTCGGTGCTATATAAATAAGTGCACTCCCTACTTCACATTCCCACAATCCAACGACACATTATTATTCAGTGCCACTCTCATCTAATTAACTACTCCATATATATCTTACAATCACTCAAAAGAGTTCTTTCTTCATCTTCTTCACTTCCCCATTTTCTCAATTATTCAACAATATATAATAATCTCTCAAAGCCAAAGAACATGAAGCTATCTTTTGTAACTCTTCTTCTTGTGTGCCTTGTGCTCACCTCTTCTTTCTTTGAAGCCTCAATGGCTCGTCCAGGTATATATATTTATATTATTTAAAAGAAATTAAAATTAAATATTTCATTTCATTTGCTAGTTAATTAAAGTGGGTCATATACATAACATTTTATTCCAACCAATAATAAACACTTTTCTATGGTATATATATAATGAAATTTGAATTTATTTTATGTGATATAGTTTTGTGTGGGGCAAAGTGTGCAAGGAGGTGTTCAAAGGCAGGGATGAAGGACCGGTGTTTGAGATTCTGTGGGATATGTTGCAGCAAATGCAAGTGTGTACCTTCTGGAACCTATGGCAATAAACATGAGTGCCCTTGCTATAGGGACATGAGGAATTCTAAGGGCAAACCTAAGTGCCCTTAATTCAATTCATTCTTTCTTATTATAATATTATACCATCTTTCGTTTCTAGTTTTTTATTCTTAAATTATCGATCCATTTTAATTTCAAGAATTTCAACTAGAAACTTAATATGTTATAATTAATAAGCCATATGTTATAATTATTATTCCATTAAGGACCCTTATTATTAGCATATTATATATTAAATTTATTTTTCCTTTATTTTGTTTATGAAATTATGATGTGTATTATTATCAGTGATCTTTAATTTTTGGGTATATTTGTGTATGGGAATAAATGTGGGTCCTATATATTTTGGTAGTGTGTATGCATGTGAATTATTATTAATTATTATTTTGTCTTATTATTTGGCTTTGTTTAGTTAATAAAGGTAATATTTAATTATTTTATAAGAAATTTTACTTAAATTTTTATCTCTCTTTTTGTCACAATATTTCTTATATTTTCCTTTGTCCGTATCCACTATCCACTAAGAGTTTTATTATGAGATAGAAATCCTTGGGTTAGAATTTATAGAAGAAAAAGTAAGTGGTCCAATTAGTGAAGCATGTGGGAGCAAACAAATAATAATGCTTTGTTCGTACTTGGTAAATCAAAGAGGATCCAGATTTATTGATAGGGAAAATTGTATTGTACTGTGATAAATTAAAATTTATTTTCTGCCCTTTAAAGTGTACTATATATTTGATGTAGTCATATTTTTAAATCGTATAAATATTTTTTTATTTTTATTTTTTGGTCAGTGGTGGATATTGTAACGGTGAGGTAGGTAATAATAAGGAGTAGAGGAGAAAGAGAAATTGGGAAAATTGTAACGGTGAAAAAGAAATTTAAATTATTAATAGTAAGTTATTATTTTTATTTATAAAATTTATAATGTGACAAATTTATTTATAAACAAAAGAAATTAATTATATCCTCATGAAAGATAAATAAATTATTATTTTTACTTATAAAATTCATCTATAAATAAAATTAATGTCTTGGTGGTAATTTTGTAAATGGAAACCATTTTTAATATAAAATTAATTTTATTATTTATAGATAAATTTTATGGGTGTTTTAAATTTTTATGGATGAAAATAATCATTTATTTTTTTTTTATAAATATAACAATTTACATTGTTCAAACCCAAGACAAAATATATTAATCCATCGAAATAATGCTAGGTAATCAATAAATTTTTTTTGAATAAGATGAATAACCACCAATCAAATCAAAACACACTATATATACCTTCAAATTACCCTCTTAAATCTTAATATTAGAATAACCTACCATTCGTACACCTAGTAAAATGAACATTCGATATATTAATTGTTCACATTATTTAATATTTTCATTGTCTGTCTATAACTCACAACTTTAAATATATTGTCCAACACTTATTTTGCATTATACTCTCAAGGCAAAATAATAAAATAATAAAGACACATATATTATATCTTTCAAGAGGAAAAAAAAGTGATTTGAAAAAAAAAAATTTGATAGCGAAGAGAGCTCAAAATCGAAATCATAGCTAGTAACTCATTCCCTAGAAGCTTGATGGGAAATAAATAAAAAATAAAAAAAAGTAAGCTATATGGGAATAATTAAAGTGAATCATGGAGTAACACTACTAATCAATACACACATACATTATTAATATGATAACATTTTGACAAAGCCTAACTCATAAATAATCTTCGCACTTTGTGAATGAGCCTTCTGCACACAGGGCACACTTTGCTCTCTCCATCCACAATCCTGAAAAATTAAATATGGACTCTAAATAATTGAAAATCTACATTTTTTATTTTTATTTTTGAGACACGGATATGAAATTACAAGATACCACAATTTTTTTTTTAATTTAACATATAAAAGTTAGTAAAATAGTTAACGTAAAGTATTATAAAGACAATACAATGTACTTTATTAATTGCTTAATAGAATTTTACTTACTTAGGTATAAAAAACCGAAGAATTAGTATTAAAAAGAATATTAAATCTAAAAATATATTTAAATTATGAGACTTAATATGCATATAAAAATTTGATTTTTATGTAATGAAAGTGTAAAAAAAATTTACACAGATATCTAATCGTGTATTATTATGTCAGTAAAAATAACTAATTTTAAATTCACTAATTAAAAACTCATCTAAATGCACAAATTTCATTAGATGGTCGTATAAAATTCTTTATATTATCAGTATATTAAAATTGAACTTAGTATATAAATATATAATAGAAATTCTAGGGATTAATTTAATTATATAAAGTATGAATGCATATATACCTCTTTGCACAGGGAAAGCAAGTGGCAGAGTGGCCACAAGGAACAAAGAAGCAATTTCTTTGTTCATCATAGCAAATGACACACAATTTCTCATCATATAATTCCTCTGAGGAGCAACTAGAACCATCTTCTGATGATTCTTCTTCTTCATCATTTTTTGGATTTGGCTTCACATGATGATGATGCATCATTGGTTCAGTAATTTCTTGTGATGAAGAAACTAATACATTATTATTGTTGTTGCTTGTGTCAATTGTAACATTACTATTGTGATTATCATTATCATTTTGATTATCATAACCTCCAAGGCATCTCAGTATCATGAAGATAACAATTATACAAAGTCCTACAAATTTAAAACAGGGCAAGTAAACTCTTTAGTTTAGTATAAAACATTATCTATTAGGCATTCCATTCCACAATTAAAATATATAAATTTAAAATAATTAAACCTTTAATCTTGTTGGGCTAAATGCGTTTGCTTGATTTTCATGCTCCCCTAACCCTAGCCCTTTTAAACCTAACAAATTTCATCTTCCACAAGGGAAAAAAAAAAAAAAAAAAGAGAATAATATCATCTCTCAAAATTTTAAAATGACAATTTTGATCCTGGTTAATGTTAAAATGTATGTTGTCGAAATTGATTACAAAGATATGACAAATTTTGCAAATTACAACTGAATGGAGGGTTTATTAACAGTTTTTTCCAAAAAAAAATCATATATCAAAGACAATTTTGATATAAAAGTGTAAGGTTTTTGAGAATTGACCTATTTTAATTTTACCTTGTGGATTAAAATAAAAAAAATTCAACGAATTTTATTATGTACTAATAATTGGCACAAATTTTAATTCAACAATCTCCCATATCTCGAATACGAGATTTTAATTCAATTTTACCTAAAATAGCTATGTAGGCTATCACACGAGTAATGAACGAAACTTCAACAAACCATTCTCCGTCATTGTCGTCATCGTTATCATCTACCTGTAATCAATTCATCATAAAATTTTATAGACATGATCTACATTATATTAGGCTTTTTTAGTATAGTAGTATTAACATCTTACATTTTTTGGTGCAGTTAGAATGAGATAATATGTGTTGGGGAAGAGGAGGCTAAATGTGCATGATCCATTGATAGAAGAGTAGATGTTGTTGGCTTTGGTGGTATCATAAATCTTGGCAGAGACATTAACATTCAAGTTTAATACTATGTTCTTGTCATTCATGTTTAGAACTCCAATTTGGTACCTATCATCTTCCTCAATCATGTATTCAGCCTCATTACCTGTTAGCATTTGTAATATTATGATATTAATGACATATATATGTTACTCCATAAATTAAACCTGCCTATAATTAAGTAAGTAGAGATAATTAGTGTTAACGTTACAAGTGTGAAAAATGCATGAAATTAGTCTCACATAAAAATTAAATTAAATTAAATTTTTTTATTTTAAATTATAAAATTTTAATTTCTAACTTTAAACCTCAAACCCTCTAACAAAGAAGAATTAAACAAAAATTAGTTTTATAATAAAAAAATAATTAATATTAACTAATTAAAAATTAATTTCTAAGCTTATTTTTTTTTATTATGGCAAGATCAATATAATCACCATTGATTGTCTCACGAATGGCAAGTGTATCAAGGGAGAATGTTTGTTGAGGCACCATTTTTTCAAATCTCCTTTCTCCTATGATCACAACAATAAAACTTTCATGAAACAAAAGAAATAATATTAATCTCTTAAGAGGAAAAAAAAATAAAAATAAAAAGCACTTTGAAATTTCATCTGATATATAACCTTTAATCACCATCCCTTCAAGCTGATTCCTGCTACTTGCTTGTGCTTCCCACCTCATACGAATTCTAGAACCCTTATTTAACCACAAAGAAAATCCCTAAAAATGAAGAATTAAACATTATATTAATCAGTTAGTTTTTTCTTAATTAACACATATTTAACTTAGCATAATATCCATAGATTCAAATTTAATATCTTTTTAGTATAAAAATTATTTACGCAATCATATAAATATGTATTGACATATTAGTTGTTAGAATATAATTAGGATTAATTAGAATTATTTAGTATATCTGAATATTATTATAGAATATTACATCTTTATTATTATTACCTATAAATATCCTTTTATATTGTATCATTTCAGACAATTTAATTATACTCAATAATATACAAATCCTTCCTCCAATTTAGTCTCTTGTTTCTAATATCAGTGAAAAAAAATTAGACCTTTTGTATTACAAATTAAAATCTTAAATATGACAACATATAGCGACGCAATTTACCTTGCGAGTATTTCTGGGAACAACTAAGAATCTTGAAGTGGTCCAATTTGTTTGGGAAATTAACTCAGGCTTCTCATTAAAGGCATAAAGAACAAGATTGTTGTGATCATTTCTCACTTCAATTTTCTCCACAAGAACTGAACTTGTCTTCATCAAACGCGATGAACTCGGACCAAGAACCAAGCGAGAATTACCATAATACCCATATTGGATACTTGCCAAAACTGCATTAAAAAAAAAGAGAGGATGTTAGACAGAGTAGTGAATACATAGAATGCCAATGTATCAGGATCCTTTCATGTTATGTAACGTGAAAACACAACATGAAAGGATCCTGATTCGTCTCGAATATTAAAATTCGATGAAAATTTTACATGCCACAAAACCAAACGACTAAAGGAACAAGCATGCATGCCAAAGTTTGTTGCCATCTTTGAGAGTAGCCATGGTTTGAAGTGGAAAGAGACATCATCAACGGTGTTCTGTGCATGGCTTAATTAATTAATTAATTACTTTGTTGTTGACACTGAGAAAAAGAAGAGAGAAATTGATGGATAGAGTATGATGAAGTAAAAGAAGAGACGAATTGAAGAAGAAATGTAGGTGAAAATTAAAGGTTTAAGGCTTATTAATTTTCCATAGTGTAGTTGCTATTGGTTCATCTAATGGTCAACGCAATGCAATAGTCAAAGGTTTGGTTAGTTAGGGAATATTTGAATGGTAAGTATATTGTGTGACTGGTATTTGACGACAAAGCTATAATTCATCTACAATTTTATTCCATGCATACACAATACTAAAACATAAACACAAAATTAGGATATAGCTAGAAATATTTTTTGTTAAAAAAAAAAAAGGAAAATAGTATAGGGTGTGATTCACTTTTCTATCTAATCATTATATATGGATTTAGTAGTTTATAATGGGCGTTTCACTATCTGGATGAGGATATAGAAATAAAAATGTTTGATGAACACAAAAATCACATATTACATTAACTATTATGTATTTATATTATGTCTATTATGCGTGTATTTTTACATATATTTTTAATAAAATAATTAACCATTAAAAAAATTAAGCAGGTGTTCCGGTGTAGTTGATCGCCCTTGAGTATAAGTTGTCCAGTTTAAATCACATTTAAATAAAAATTTTATGATAATATAATTATAAAAACTCGCCCAGTCCCTACATTTAATAAAAATAATGTGCCCAATAATCCAAATTAATATTCACAACACACCCACCAATTCAACTTCTTCTATAGACTAAATTTTTTAAAGTGGTTTCCGATTTACAATTTTTAATATTTTAGTCTCTCAAATTTAAAATTATCTATATTGGTTCTTGAAGTTCAGTTCTGATATCATATTGATTTCTGAACTCTTTTTAGTACTAAATTAATAAATTAAGTGTTGAATTAACTTTAACTTGTCATGCTGTACACATGGCTAAACAGCGATGTTTCATTTTGACACTTAAACAAGACAAAAATAAAAAGAGAAAGAAGAGTTTATATAATATACAAATCATTATATTTCATTTCATTTCTAAAATAACCTCATTTTTACCTTATTTAAGAGCGAAAACAAAAATATGCTATTTAGCCATGTATCTAGTATGATAAGTCAAATATAGCTCAGCATTTCATTGGTTGACTCAAACGCTGAAAATGATCCAAAGACCAATATGATGCTTAGAATTGGATCTCGAAAACTAATATAGTAAATTTTGAATATGAAAGACTACAATAGTAAAACTCGTAAATCTCAAAGACCACAATGAAAATTTAGTTCCATCTCATCATACATAATAAAAGGATCTTTTGTATAGTCAAACCTCTACATACAATTAATTTCATGCAGCAAATTCTTCTCCCGCAACAAAGTGAACCCAAAAAAATTGGAAGAAAATACTTGAAACTAGGAAGAAAATAACACGACAACAAATAAAGAGGTGCAGCTCCTAAGAGTTATGTGTGATATTACAGAGTTTACATATCAAAACATAGTCATTTATGTCTACTAAACGTGACATAGGAATTTCCTCAATCTACCAAGTAGTTTCTTGCCATAATGGTTGCTACGCATCATTGGAGAATGTTGTTTAATCACCTTAAGCAGTTCCTCTTGTGTGCCACCCTGCTTAATTGTGCACAAATATTTAAAAAAAAAATGTAATTATAGCGCATATCATACTACTAGAAGCACATTTTTTCACATATCTTAGTGGATTCAATGTTTATTAAAGGTTTATGCAAATTTTTTTTATGGTAGAAGCTCTCGACCACAAAATAGAAGGTTTATAGCACAAAGTACTTATCAAGCAACAAACAGACAAAACAAAAGAAAAAATAAAAACAGAAAAAAATTCTCATCTTATATCTCTTCGACATTGTCATCAAGATCAAATTAAATTTAAAAAAGAAAATCACACTGTCATCACCACACTTAAATTTATTTTATTTATAACTAATAATAACAGAATAATACTCTTGCCTTGTTAGATAGTGCATGAATTGTAATAACTTTGACTAACTAAACTAGTTTTCAAAGTTTGATTATAATAAATTCTCACTAACCAACAATTTTACTTTATTTCAACAAGTTTCATGGGCTATTAAATAAAATAAACATTGTGTAATGTAAGAAAGATGCTGGCACTGACCTTGGAAACTATGACTGCAGAACTGATGACAAAATTAGCATATGGATCCACAAGAAGCATTGAGACATTTGGATAATGTAGCAACTCTAAGATAATGCTCCTTGAATGGCTTTCCCCTGAATCTTGGAAGAACTTCTCCACAACATTGCTACCATACTTGTTGCATGACATTGACACAAACTTGCCTTCTAGCTGTTTCATCAGACTCTTTGTCACTCTTGCTATTTTCAGTGACACTAAATGTTGCACCACATAGTTCCTGATTCCATATATATGCAAGAGATGTGTGGGAAGTAAGAACTTTGAAAGAGAATTTGGAGAGTTAAAAAATTTGAAGTTGCATTCAATTTGATCCTTAAAATTTTAATGGACTCAAATTGAACCCCGTAATTTATAATTGTAACTCACATTAACCCTTGAGCTAATCTCCGTTAACAACAACGTATTGATTTGGTATAATAACTTGTTATGATTTGGATTCCTCAACTAAGTTCCATGTGATCAAGATTTATTAGAACTCTACAAGCTTGATTGTTGTTCCCAAAGCCGCAAAATTTTTAAATTGAACTTGTTATTATGGTTTTCGTGAGGATGTTGAGGAGCCAATCAAGCTCCTAAAGATCTAGTAAGTCTTAGTCATATGAAACCTAGGCGAAGAGTTCAAATATTAGCAAATTAACGCGCAAAATCAGCACGCCATTTACGAAAATCAGTTAGAAGCTAACGTGAGTTATTATGGTAAATTTTGGGGACCAAATTAAGTCCATTATAATTTTAGGAGTCAATTTGAGTCCGACTTCAAATTTCGAGAATCAAATCGAGTATTAACTCGAATTCGGATGATGAAGATTACTTTCATATTTTACTTTATGGAAAAGTCTAGGGGCCAGCAATTTTATTGAATTTTGGCCAACATGTAACCAGCAGAGAAATGTGAGCCATTAGATGAAATCTCATACCAATCTCACACCATTATATCATCATTGATGGCTATTTGATGGCTACTAATCACAAAAATTGCTGCCCCCTAACATTGCTCTTACTTTATCATTAGTACACTTATTAATGTCCTATTTATATCACAATAAAAACGTTGTAGAATCTTTATGACATGAATCAAACACGTTTCATAACGAAGAAAACACAAACCCATAACAGTTTTCGGCGAGGAGTGGAGCATTTAGTATGATCCCAGCCATCAATAAATCTTTGGATTCACCGGGAGCATGGTCAACAAATTGCTGAATTACACAGCAACCACTTTTATCTGTTGCAATCTTGAAACAGTTGGTTGCTACAATGTTCAGCATATACTGCAAGGAAAAGCTCTATAATCAATAAACAATCACTTAAGCCAGAATGGAACACTCTGATTCTTTTCACACAAAGATTAACCAATCATATGATGAAAACCATGCAACCCCACTAATCAAAACAAATGAAGTGATTGAAGACATTTACCTTAGTATCTTCACTTGAGAAATGCTTGACACAGTGATCAACCACATGAAGACCATTCGTGTTAGTAGACAAAGCAACAACACTTGGTGTCAGCGCCGACATTATACATAATCTTTGTTCTTGGTTTGTTACATGCTCCAATAACTTCTGAACAGACCTAGTACTGCATTCAAGTTTGAAAAGAAAACAAAGCATCAATTAGAAAAACTTGCATTAAGTTTGTTTGTACCTGTGTGATATGAAAATCTTGGTTGGCTAATTGATACCGGAACTAACAAGTTAGTTGTCTAATTGTTCTTAAAACATTGGGAGATAGAAATTTGTTTACATGAAGAGAAAAATAAAAATATAAATAAGATATCTTTATTATCAAATTTGATTTAATTTTGTGAGATATCTCTCTAAATGTCTCTTATTAAAACATGATATCAATATAAATAAACAAGCATGTTAAAATACAAAATACAATAATAAAAACAAATTAAATAATATATATATACAAATATATGATAATTATTTTTGTTGTTATTTTTTGTGTATACATCATATGTATCTTTTGTCTCCAAATCCATTTTCAAAAACATGTCCATCAAAATATAGACATGAGAGTACATATATAGGGTTTGTTTACTAACACAAAAATGATAAAAGATACAATCATACACAAACACTCATTGTAAACATGTATTTTATGTTTCTCTAAAATGCTAAAACACAGATTTCTAATTTGAGACACTAGTAAGTCTAAAAAACAAGAATAGTGAATAGAGGAAAAGACATACATACCCATGAATGTCAAGGCAAAGATTCACAAACTTAAGGACATTCTTAGTCGCATTGAAAACAATGGTAGTGATTTGTTCCTCACTGCAAATCTCAACCAACTTCTGAAAAACGTAGTTCCCAAAAGAGTGCCCCATCAACTCAATCACATTATGATCAACAAGCTCTTGGAAAAAAACAAAAACCTCTTCCTTTGATGTTAACCCTTTCATGGTGTCCTGCAAAACCCTGCATCCACATTGAGTCTTAGCCAAATCCAGAATCTTCCCCCTCAAATAATTCACGGACGAACAAGGACGCTGAGACCAATAACTCTGTGGACTCCTAGTACCATTGAAATTCCGATGAACATTTCTTCTGCTATTATTAGCATTGATCATCAAAGACTCATTCATTGGAACTGTGTTAGAATGTTGCATCGATGGAGGCACCAAATAGGATGAAGGATTAGGAGAAACAAAAGGGTACTTGTATTCGTACCCTTCTTCTTCTTCATCGAAGGTTGACCGTTGACCAGAAAAATCAGGATTATTATTGTGGGGTGTTAATGAAACACGAGAAAAAGCCTCTTGAAGCTGAAGGGTATCAATATCAATAACCCGATGATTCTTGTAAAAGGGTATCTGGTTTTGCCCCTCAAAAGCATGATAACGATGATGATGAAGGCAGTGATCACGTTCACATAGATAGCAAGAAAAACAAGGGTGGTTGAACATGGTTGAAGAAGCAAGAGAAAAAGGGGTTTGAAGTTTGAAGGCTTGTTAGTGAAGGCAAGGTACATATATAGAAGGAGAGAAATTAGGAGGAAGGTGTGATATTCTTTTACTTAATGGTCATTTATGAATTTGATTCTATAATTAATAATAGTTAGAAGAGGGTGTGGTTGCAATGACTTTGATTCTGCTTTGTGCATGCAATATATGGCAAGTTTACATGGTCTGCCGAAACTACCTGGAAAAACAATGAGAGAGAACCAAAAAGATTATAACACAGTCAAAGCTTTATGCTGTACTTGCATTCAGATATTCATCGAGGGGGACATGCTTTTTAAGTTTTACTTCTTTTGTTGGGTTATACATAGCATCAAATAGAGTTTTTATATATATATATATAATACTTGTCAAATTATTTTATTTTAAGAAAAAGTAAACATCTAAGTCTAAACTCCTCTTCGATTTGACAAAGCAAATAATTTTATTCATAAAAATAATGATATTACATTTAAATGATATGAAATTGCAAAAATAGTTCTCATCGTGTTTTCTAACTAACCTTCTTAAGTATGAGCTATTGTTTTCTGTAGCTGAAAAACAATTATCTACCTTATGCAATTTTAAGAATAACATTTAGACTTTGTTTCCATATAGGAAAGATGAAAAGAAAGAAAATAAGAAGGAAAAAAATGAAAGGAGAGAAAATAGAAGAAAAAGTGAAATTATTTGTGTGCTGTTTGGACGAAGAGAAAATGAATAGAAAGAAAATATTTTTTTTGTTTTAATAAAAAAATTATAATAGTATAAAATTATATTAATATCTTTATAATAAAATAAAATATAAATATTTTTATTTATTTATATTTTATTATATTTATAAATATTATAAATTTATATATTTAATTTAAATTATTTATTTAATACATATATAATATTTAAATATAAATTTTTATTATAATAATATATTAAAACTAAATTTATATTAATAATTATTAATAATAATATAACTGTAGATAACATTATAAATACACAAAAATATATATTTTTTTATTTGTAATGGATGAATATTTTTTTTGGTAAGATCCACACACAAAAAATTTTCATTATTTCTATTTTCTTTGACATCTAAATAAACGAAAATAAAATTTTTTATTTATTTTTTTTTCCTTATTTTTTCTTAAACTAAACATAGTGAAATTATTTTTAGAACTTTAATAATTTGTTTTTATTATTAATTATTATATCAACATCATTGTTGATAATTGTTATTCGGAGAGAAATTATGAAGTTAATAAATCGAGTCATTTTGTTAGATTGACCGATGTTTCTTTCTTTAGTTTATCTATGTTTCTAAGTATTTTAGAATGAGAACTGCTAGTTATTTTTAAAAGGGTTATGCTATGTGTACACTAAAATCAGCTACCAAAATCAGCTATCAGTATAAAATATATGTTGGAATATAAATATACATTAAAAATAAATTAAACTACATATACATTTATACACAAATACATTGGTAGCTAATTTTAGTGATTGATTTTAGTGTACAAACTTTTTGAAATTACGTTCAATCGAGTTTTTTTTTCTGTGTCTTTTTCCTTTATTTTAACAAAAAAAATTTATTATTTATCTTTAAACTATTGGATCAAATAATTAAATTTAGTTATGGAACATCACTATTTCAGAATATCACTTATTTGCACAAAATAAGTAATATTTATGTATTTTTTTTCATTTATATCCGTAGAGAATATTTTATTATGTATTTAGCTTTTATAACTTACAATGAATACAAAATTTAATTTATACAATTTTATACATTTATTAAGATGTATATATTTTTGAATGTCATCAATCTATGTGTTATCTATAATATTGATTTTTTGACAATTATGTAAAATCTTTAAAAAAATTATAAAGTGGGGAAAGAGTATGGATAAGAAAGACGAAAAAGAAGATGATAAAAGGTCCAAAATATTCACAAAAAAGGTAAGTGCAAATATCACACTAGTTGTTACCAAAGCTGTGTTATGCAGATTCAGTTTTGTTTTTCTCTCTCTAGGCTGTGTCACCTATACATGTGGACTCATCCTTGACCATCGCTTTCACCTTCACCCCAACTCACTCTTGTGCTAGCAGAACAGTGAGTGCCCTTCCCCTCTTTTTTTTTTTTTTCAATAAATACCCCTGTCAATACCTTTCTCTTTAAAATAAATAAATAAAAAAATTAAATAAATAATTTTAATATTAATATTCATTAATTTTATTATCTCAATATAATAAAAATAATTTATATATATCTATTAATATATATAACAATGTATAAAGAGAGATAAATATTTTGTTACGCATTATGTATCTTAGATCGGCTAATTTTTTTTATATTGTATAAATATATGTGTAATACATTGTTATAAGAAGATTAAGTGTTTTTTTTTATATGGTGTTTTATTCAAATCGGACGGTCCGATTTGTTTGAAAAAAAAGTAAAGTACAAATCGGAGGGTCTGATTTGTTTGATAAAAAAAAAACTACAAATCGCATGGTCCGTTTTGTATTTTTAATTTTTTTTTATTTTTTGAAATTGAAATCGGACGGTCCGATTTCAACAGTAAAAATTTTTTTATTTTCAAAAACACAAATCGGACCATCCGATTTGTGATTGTTGATTTAAAAAATGAAACAAATCGGAGGGACCGATTTGTTCACACCATAACAATGAAAAACTCATCTTTTCTCCCATCATTGTGAGATGCACTCAGCTCTCTCCCACACAAAAAATAATAAGCGTCTTAGATCATGCCTCTTATTTATATTTGGTCAAGGTTTACTTTTTCAAGTTTTATTAATAGTGAGTCCAACCTTAAAAATTAAGTACTGTCCACTATTAATATTTGCAAGTCTGCTATGTATACAAGTTTTTTTGGCTTATAAGCTATACAAGTTGTTTCAAGTCCAAGAAAAAAACACGCGCACCACTCTTTTAGAATCAAGCGTCTAATGCACGTGCCTTAATCACCTTTCCACAACACGTTCACTCTTTCTCTTCTTCCTCAATCAAAATGCAAACCGTCAAGATTCAAGAGACATTCGAAACAAACTATAATTCTGCAGAAACGTTCCAACTCCTCGCAAAGAGTAGAAGAAATCAATAAGAAAAGATACAAATCTCTATAAAAAATTACCAGAAAAATCAAGAAACATTATTCAAGATACTGTTTTACTGTTCTTCTAGATTTTTCTTCTAGATTGTCTCTGTCATGTACCTCATCCTTAACCAGCAAAATATTAAAAGATTTCAAGAAGAAATATACTGTCTCCCCCTATTTTGGGTGTATTTCTTAAATTCTTTGGGTGTATTTATGTAATCGTTTGGCTGTATTTATGTAATCATTTGGGTGTATTTATAAAGTTCCATTATCTTCAAAACAATTTCAAAGCTTGATTTCAGAAACCATGAAAATCGAAAAAAAAAAACGAAGCAAAGAGAGAGCGCACGAAGGAGATCCAACAAATTTGGTAAGAAACTCGAAAAAAGAAACGAAATCTTTTGAAAAATAGAAGTTATTATTTGCGCGTTAATTGATTTAAAAGTCTGTTAAAGAGGCACGTAACATAAGCAGCGCGTTTAGTGGGTTTCGTTCTCTTCAAACTTGTAAAACTTGTAAACGCAAAATACTTGTACGTAGAGATTTTCTCTAATATTTGAATGACTCAAAATTTTCTCTATGTTGAATATAAGTACCAATAATAATAATAATAATAATAATAATAATAATAATAATTCAATTAATTAATTAATTATCTAAAATTAAGCATATTTTTTCAAACATAAATAAAATTATTAGTATTTAACATTTTTTCGTAAAATATTTGATCGACATAACATATATAATTTAATTATTTTATTGTTTTATTTAATTTAATTTTAGCCTTATATATAATAATTGTTTATGCCAAAAAAATTCTACAACAAATATGATAGAGTATCAATTCTATAGTTAAATGAGAAAAAATGTATGAATAATAGATTTATAAAAAATAAACATTATCTATATTTGTGTATAAAGAGAGTTGTAGTTGTTTGAACATTTTGTCTTTTTTATAATTTTGTTTTGTCTTTCTCGAAATTTAAGTAAAAGATTTAAGTTGGTCTATTCAAGTTACATTTTTTTATAAATTTTTTAAGTATTAAATTATAATTCCTTTTTATTATACAAAAATAATCAATAAAAATATAATTTGACATAAAATAATTAACAAAAATATGATTTGACATATAAATATAGGATTAATCTCCACATACAAGTCTTTTCACTATACAAGTCCTGAAAATTCCTAATCCCTAAAACGCGTCTCTTATGGCATATATGTTTCACGCGCCTCCGTAACAGATTTTTCAATCAATCAATGCGCAAATATATAACTTCATTTTTCGAAAGGATTTCGTTTCCTTTTTTGAATTCTTTATGCGTTTTCTTGTCTTCTCTCTTAGATCTCTTTCGTGTGTTTCTCTCTCCCTTTTCCTTTGTCGTTTACGTAGGTTTCTCTCTCTGTTCTCTTTTTTCGTTTTTCTCATTTTCCATTGTTTTTAAAATTAAGCTCTGAAATCGTTTTGAAGATAATAGATGATTCAACTTCAGATTATCAGCTGAACTAGAGCAAAGTGGATTTTGAATTTGAATCCAATGAAGTTCATGAGATGTGGTTTAATTCCAGTTAATAATTGAATTTGAATTTGAATCCAGTTAGTAGCTTATAATTGTGTAGTTGAATAATACGTGAACCTTGTCTGTGAAATTTGCTGTTTATTATTCCTTGTTTGAATTGAATATAATATACTAGTTCTCATGAATTTTTTACATTTTATACCAGACATTCGGGTGTAAATCAGAAATATTTGGGTGTATTTTAGGAAAGTTTGGGTGTATTTACAGTTTATGACTTTTCATCTCACTGATGATGAATTGTTTTAGTTTCTGTTTAACGATGATTCATGAATCTTATTTTTGTTATTTTTTATGATGGTTTTATAGATCTATTTGCATTCTATAGTTTATACTTGTTTTAATATGATGTATTTTTGGTGTATTTTGCAACCCCTCTATGGTATTGATGAGCAGTTTGTTCTCCATATACAAGCGTTTTTCTCATATAAGTCTTTACAAGTCTTCTCCTCCTTTTATTGTTTTGAATCCAATCAAATGGCTGAGGTGTGTTCAATTCAGAAGAAAAAATGTAGCATTAGAGAAAACTTTTTTCTGTACAAAAATGCTATTTGTACACTAAAATCAGCTACTAAAATTAGCCACCAATGTATTTGTGTATAAATACATGTGTGATTTAATTTATTTTCAATGTATATTTGTATTTCACTATGTATTTTATACTGGTGGTTGACTTTGGTAGCTAATTTTAGTGTACACGTAGCATAACTCATTTCTGTATTTGCACCAAATTTAGGTGTAAAACAAAGATATTTGGGTGTATTTTAAGGAATTTTGGGTGTAGTTTTATTCTAATAAGTTCTGTATAATTTAGAACTATTTCCCTTCCTCTTCCTCATCTTTTGCTGCTTTTTTTTTTTCATCATCATCACCATCTTCTTCTTCTTTATTTCTTATTCATCTTTTCCTTTTTGTTTTACCTTATCAAGTTTCTTCTTGTTTTACTCTCTTAACAAGAATAAAAATAAAAAATCAAACAAAGAAGAAGAAGAAACACATAATGCTCCAAAATTACTTGGAAAATGATGAACTTACTTTCATTTAACTAAGAGAAAGAAAGAAATAAGAAAAAGAAGAAGAAAAAAATATAGCATTAGAGTAAATATTTTGCTGTACAAAAATGTTATTTGTACACTAAAATCAACCACTAAAATCAGCCACCAATGTATTTGTGTATAAATACATGTGTGGTTTAATTTATTTTTAATGTATATTTGTATTCCAATATGTATTTTATACTGATGGCTGACTTTGGTGGCTGATTTTAGTGTACACGTAGCATAACTCATTTCTGTATTCGACTATTCGCAGCAAATTTGGGTATAAAACGAAGATATTTTGGTGTAACACAAAGATATTTGGGTTTATTTTTATTCTGATAAGTTCTGCATAATTCAGAACTCTTCTTCTTCTTCCTCCTCATCTTCTGCTGGTTCTTTTTTTTTTCATCATTATCACCATCTTCTTCTTCTTCTTTTTTTTTTCTTATTCATCTTTTTCTTTTTGTTTTACGTTCTCAAGTTTCTTTTTGTTCAAACAAAGAAGAAGAAATACATAATGTTGCAAAATTACTTAAAAGATGACGAACTTACATTCATTTAACTAAAAGAAAGAAAGAAATAAGAAAAAGAAGAAGAAGAAAAAAATGCAGCATTAGAGGAAATATTTGTCTGTACAAAAATGCTATTTGTACACTAAAATCAGCCACTAAAATCAACCACCAATGAATTTGTGTATAAATATATGTATGCTTTAATTTATTTTCAATATATTATTTGTATTCCAGTATGTATTTTATACTAGTGGCTGACTTTGGTGGTTGATTTTAGTGTACATGTAACATAACTCATTTCTGTATTTGCAGCAAATTTTGGTGTAAAACGAAGATATTTGGGTGTATTTTTATTCTAATAAATTCTGCATAATTCAGAACTCTTCATCTTCCTCCTCATCATCTTCTGCTGTTCTTCTTCATCTTCTTATTTCATATTCTCATAATTTTTTTTGGAGGAAAAAATCAAACAAAGAAAACATATTATGCAATATTATCAAAAGAATAATATTATATTGTCAATAAATATTATTATTTTAGATCAGTAATAATTTGTATTTATATTTACAAAAAATTTATACTCATAAAACACATAATTTACACCTATATATATACTAAAATTTATCGAAATAAATTAATATAGTTTGTACATAAAATTAATAAATTTATTTATTAAAAATAATTTGATATTTGTATTAACCAAATATTAGTTAAAATTATTAAAAACTACTGACCCAAAATTTGTTGTTATCAAAATATTGAAATAAAAAAATGGATGTGTTAATCAAATTAGTAAAAAATATATTAAAATTTTGTGAGCCCAAGATTGTGGTAGCTGGACCTATTATGTACATTTGACATAATGAACTAATATATCAGAAAAGGGAAATGAATAAGAAGAAGAATGATACTCGTGATCCCCTTTTTCCCTCCTGCTGCTGAAAAAGAACATCGCGAAAACCACAGTGCGAGCGGGAACACCCACCAAACCAAATATTTTCAAAACCACGCGCTCCTTCTTCTTCTTCTTCTTTCTCTTCTTTCTTTCTTAAACCCTTTCTCAAACCCCTTCTCTTCAACACTCCCTCCTTACTTACTTTCACTCTCCATTAACCCATTCTCATTCCCACTCGCATGGCCCACCAAGAGAACCCCACGCGCCCTCAGCGCGAGGCCAAAAAGAGGGCAGCAGCTGCACTCTCCGAGCTCCAAACCGGCGCGTCCAAGAAGAAGCGCGTCGTGTTGGGCGAACTCACTAACATCAGCAACCCCAGCGTTGCACCACCACAACCACAACAACCTGCCAAGCCGGTTCTCGGTAACCGCCGGTTTAGTCAGAACGAGGAGAAAATAAAAACCACCACTACCAGGGGAAAGAAGAGAACGGTCGGGAAAAACCAGAAACCGGCGGTGACTCCACCGGAAACTGTTGACGCCGCAAAGAAGCCGGAAGTTACTGTTGATCCGCAATTATGTGCTCCTTATGTTTCTGATATCTACGATTATCTTCGTAAAATGGAGGTATTTTTCGAATTTCATTTCAATTTAGGGTTTTACTATTTGGACCAAATTCTACATTAAGTATATTTATAATCAATTCATTCAATTATGCTTGCTTTTTTACTATAGTAGAATAATTAAATAAAGAAGAACAGTGTGTGCCTTATTTAGCTAATTTTACTCATAAATTGAGATAGATTGAACGTTAGTTTAATAATGGAGTCTATATACTAGATAGTGCATTAGTGCTTCCATGATGTAATGGTTTCAAGTGTTTGATGCAATTCACGTGAAACAATTGGCAATGAGCCCTTAGAAGGAAATTCAAAATATATAATCTGACAAGTTCGACAAGTGAATGGAAATAAACCCACAATCATGGTACCTAAAATGTTATAGGTTTCGATCATGAATTTTTTATCCTTGATGTTCTTGCCCCCCAAGTTTGTATAAAATGGAAAACTCTGGCAATTGTTTGTGGATTTTGCAAGGTTGTTACTTTAGCTAATTCAGTTTTCATGTCTTATTTGTTGTCGGAGTTTAGGAAGATCCAAGTAAGAGGCCATTACCGGATTATGTGCAGAAAGTGCAGAGGCATGTGAATGCAAACATGAGGGGTGTTCTTGTGGATTGGTTAGTAGAGGTTGCCGAGGAGTATAAGCTTGTTTCCGATACCCTTTACTTCTCAGTTTCGTACATTGACAGATACTTGTCTTTGACTGCCTTATCAAGTCAAAAGCTGCAGTTGCTTGGTGTTTCGGCAATGCTTATTGCATCGTGAGTTTTCTTCACCATTGAGTTTTTGATTGCGTGTTTGTTTAGTTTGGTTCTCTGACCTTGTTGAGTTGTTTTCATGGTAGAAAATATGAGGAGATAAAGCCACCTGAAGTGGAAGAATTTTGTTACATTACAGACAACACATACACCAAGGATCAGGTGATTCTATGTCCTCACTTGATTCCATTTGTGTGTGTATTATTAGATACTTAGAAGTAGCATTGTATTTTTAATTTTGCTATATTTTTAGATGTTAAATTAAGCAAGTTGGTTTTGTTATAAGCTTCTCAATGTTTTTCGCTTATTCCTGGCTCTTGTTAAATTTAGTTTACTTTTGGTTATTTTTGAAGGTTGTGGAGATGGAAGCTGATATATTGAAGTCTTTGAAGTTTGAATTGGGTGGTCCAACAGTAAAGACCTTTCTAAGGTGCATGCACATGTGATTCATTGAATCTTTCATCTACGTATTGAATCATCTTTTCTTAGCTATATTTTTGTCATTGACATGTTGGCCCGCTTTGCATTTCATTTGTCTGTGCAGAAGATTCTCTAAAGTTGCTCAAGAGAGCAAAGATGTAAGTGAACTCTTGTTTCAATATGCTAGTTGCTAATTTTTAGAAAGCATGTTAGTGACAGTAATTTACTCTATACTAATGAAACTGCCAAAAATATTGTTTCTAGTTTATCAGTTGACTAACATTATTCCTGTTTCCTGGTGCAGACATCAGACTTGCAATTTGAGTTTCTCACTAGCTACCTCGCAGAGCTCAGTTTGTTGGATTATAATTGTGTGAAATTCTTGCCTTCTTTGGTGGCAGCATCTGTTGTATTTCTAGCAAGATTTATGCTAAGCCCAAAGACACATCCTTGGGTAATGTTTCAATCCTCTAAATCACAGATTCAATATCCAAGTTGGATTCAATTACTAAATTAAATGTTTTATTTACAGAATGCAGCACTTTATCAACTCACTAGATATAAACCTGCCGAATTGAAGGAATGTGCTCAAAATATACATGATCTGTACCTCAGCAGGAGAGGTGGCTCTTTGCAAGCTGTGAGAGAGAAATACAAACAACATAAGGTAGTTGTTTTCCACTAATTATGAATTCAACGTAATCTGTCCAACCTTTTGTGGAAAAAGAAATTTTCTCGAATTTAATTTCATTCGACTTGTCACATTGGAGGAAGTTATACTAATTTAGGTTAATTTTGGTAACAGTTCAAATGCGTGGCCACAACTCCATCACCTCCAGAGATTCCCGTTTCTTATTTTGAATTTAGAGTGGCAGATCCATAGGTAGCAGTTACATGGGATTTTTTGCTATGGCTTTGGGTTTAACTATTGGTGGAGGCATGAGAAATTGGACTGCTAACCCCAGAAGATGAGTTTCATTTGCATTGGCTAATGCTCATTGTAAGTGCTTGCCATGAAATCTGGCTGTTTAATGTATCGATACTTTTCCTTGCCTCACTGACCTCAACTGATCTGGTATATGATGTGAGATAAGTTTCATTAGTTCAGAGCTAGGTTTCTATTTTTCAACATTAAGGTGTTTAAAGTTCTAGGCAGAGTTCAGTTTAGGTGCTCAGAGATCTGTGTATGTATAGGGAAGTATATGGTTTTCATGTTCAAATCTATGACAACAGAGCTCTGATGTCCAAAAATCATTTTTTCAGCAGTAAACTAGTGTTGGATTGGTTATTTTACACCAATGTGCTTTGAGGCATTTGACTTGTGTCTATATTCTGGAAAAAATGTCGTTCATACTTAATAGAATATCACTAATCATTTGTCCTTAACCTTTTGGTTTTGGATATCAGTTGATTCATTTCTATATGTTCCATGTTGGTGCTGGATTGCAAATCTTTATATGGCAAATGTTAAACCTTTAAACTTGAACGGAAGACAAGAGTCATGTGAAGTAAAACATTTATAAGTAGTGTAACAATCTGAATTATTAGTGGCTAATTGATCATTTATATTGTTTAGACATAGAGTGATATTCCTTTCTTTACATTTGATCACATGAATAGATGTGTGGGTGGGGAAGAGCACAAATGTATAGTACTGATTTATATGTTGATTTAATTTGACTGTGGGTTGTTTTGGGAATCATATCTAGAAATGAAAAAAGAATTTTAGGCATATTTGTTAACTTTATTGTTGGATTGTACCACTATATCGATGAAATAAACTTTAAATTTCTTTTAGTATTTTGCATTGAAATTTCAGCCGATTTGCTGCTATAAAATTTTAATTTATTTTTTTAATATCTAAATTTGTGTTAAATATTGCTATTTATTTATTTTATTTGGTTGTGTATATATGTATTGTGTATTGTTTTCTACTTTCTGTAATAATACACACCACCACACAAGTAACAGCATGATTATTACGATAAAATAACATGATTCAATAGTTGAATAATTTGGATTGATGAAATTTATCATGTATAAAAATATTATTTAACAATCTTATTGCTGGTGTAAAATAAATTCCTCCTCATATATTGAACACTTGGAAAATAATCATGATTGTACTTTTTTCTTTTTCTTCCTTTGGTGCAACACTCATTATGTACTTGGGCATACTAATTGAGAAGTTTGCATAATGTATAAGGTGGTTTTTACTGCTACAAAAGGCTACAATAATTGATATAATTGTGTTTACAAGGCAAGAAAATATGGTATATGGAGATAGGTTTAGACTAACGGTGACACTAATAAACGACAGAAGAAAGCAGATAATTATTACCTACAAAAAACTATAAAGATTAGTTAGAATATTCTCCCTCCCCATTATTCAAGGCAGCTTTTTCTTTTCAAAAAAAGTAAATAATAAACTGTCAAAATTTTCAACTCCGAAAAAAAAAAAGAGAAAGCAAATATACAACATATACTTTAAATATAACTCTTTTTATTGATTATTGGTGAATGGATTTAAGATTCAAAATTTTCACACTTATTTAAATGAATGACTGATTTGATCAGTTAACTTCTCAAATTAATTTAGTAATTGGTAACTTTTGGGGATAATGTGAACTCTTTTATACCACTTCTCTATCTTCTTACCCTTATTTAGGGATAATCCACTTAGATATATATTTTTTAGTTGAGATAATGTCTAGTAGGCGATTATCTATATAGCCTCGAACCTCAGTTGGGGCATGATTATTGGGTCCAATACCTTTTGACTTATCCAACTTTCCTTAGTAATAATCCTATTTTAATGGTCAAAATAATTTTTAAAATATCGCGTGTGCCAATTTGATTTTCTAATGGTCATTGAAAGATGTCATGAAATCCATTAATTCAATCATATCTCTAACAGAGTCTCCAAAACCAGCAAATATATAAAAACCTAATTATCATTCGGCCAATAAGTATTTTTATACCATTATAATACGAAAAATTTCACGCACATTATTAAAAAATACAATACGCTAAACAAACAGATTTCTATCACGTTCTTCTCCAAAAATCTAGACAGATATCTTAGCTTTTAGACTCTTTGAAGACGATTAGCATGATTTTGCATTTGCAGTTTCGTTGACAAAGATTATAAAACTTCACCTCTTTAAGATCACCGTTTCTCTATTTAACTTGTCCAATTTTTAAATTCTTGGTGCCGCCATATTTTGCACTCATCCAAGAGAAAAACCAAGGTCTCAATTAATAGAAGATGTGACACTTTTATTGGTTACTAACTTTTTTACTCTTGCATACAAACTCTCTTTTCTGTGGCTCATTCCTTTTTAGCTGCAGAATAATTCAAAATTTCACTCTTTTTCTTTTTCCATGTCAAATGTGGAATCAGTGTTAAAAGAACAAAATATTACATCAATGAACACAATAATGATTATGATTATAAATTTTTGAGCTCGCAAAGTATGATGTTTATGTTTGAACAATGTTACATAATCAGTCAATATTATCATTTTTGGCCCGCATTTAGTCAATAATAATTTGCATCTATATTTATAGATATTTTGCACACACAAAATATATAATTTATATTTATATTTATTAAAATTTTGCACACATAAATAATATATTTTACACCTATGAATTAATATAATTTACACTCAATATTTTCAAAATTTACACACATAAATTAATAAAATAAAAATTTATTATTTATACTAACCAAATAATAACTAAAAATACTAAAAATTACTGATTTTAAAAAGTTTCTTTATCTCTAATATATCGTTTACATAATTTTTTTTTTGGAGTTTATGTAAATTGTGTGCATATATGTCTTTCTTTATTCCCCGCTCTCCTTCTTTTATTTGTTTTATATTAAATTTTTTGTTTCATATAATAATGGTCAAATTTTAAATTTTTTTATTATAAAAATTTTAATAACATATTATAAAATTATTTATTTTAAAATGTTAAACTTTTAAGTAAAAATTCATAAATAGCTAAAAAATTTCTAACAAATACAATATTGAATTAAGTTGATTTTTCCATTAGTAGATAATGACGCGTCAATTTAGACATTTTGACAATTAAGCTTTAATAATATTTGTTAATTTCTTGGGTCTAAGACGATACTATATTATACGACAGAGTGAGTTGAAAGCAAAAGAGAGATTTGCAGGCTTGCCCGCTTAGTGCTATGGTTCCTGTGTATTTATATAATTAAGAGACATCATAAGAAGCATTACTTTAACTTGGGAAAACACATTCTGTCACTAACCACACATGAAAATCAAAGTGTCGAATATCCCACGGGTCTTAATCTTTTTAAGAGTTTAATTATGTAGATTTGTTACAGTATCAAGTGTTTTAGTAATTAATAATTTACGATTCATTTTTGCATTCTTTATATTTTAAAAATAATTCATTTTAGTTAAAACTATGTAACAAATATTCAGCTAAACAAATGACGATAGTTATATATATTTGAAAAAATGACAAATCAATCTCTGATTTGTTGGTCGATAGATATTTAAACTCTGAAGATTTAAAAATATATTTAAATTTTTGACATCTTTATAATATGAACACATCGATCATTGAATCTAATTTGTCCAATTTTAAAAATACTCTCACGTGTACATCGGTATCAACTAGATCAGTATAAATGAGAGTCATATTTAATTTTTTTGTTATGTCTAACATATATAAGTGAACATGGAAAATCGATATGTCCATATTTTAAAAAATTCAGGAACTTAAATATATTTTTAAATATTTAAAAATTTAAATATTTGTAAATAAAAAAGTCAATGAATTATTTGTAAAATACAAATATTTTTTAGCTAAAAATCTCTAGGCAAATTAAATGCCTTTTGAGTATCCTCAATCAAGCCCTTTTATTGAGGCATTTTGGTAGAAAAAGAATGGTAACTAAATTAATGCCACCTTTGTGCAATGCGCATGATTTGACCACTCAAAAACGTCTACTTCAAGCAAAGACCATATTTTATATTTTATATTTTGACGTTACATTATGTATGTATGTGTGTGGATAGGCATTAAGCATTAAGCATTAAGCAATATTAATAAACAAATAAAGCATACTTTAAAAAGGTCACCTGCTGCAACATAGGAGTGAGGTATTTCACATTTGCATGCCCAAATGCCATGCAAAAGAAAACATAAAATTCGAAAGTTCTTCAAAGAATGAGACCACAATTATGGATGATGCCTGACCATGGACAACGACATGCTACCTACTTATCCTCTTAATATGCTATTATGCTTAGCAAAAAGGAATTAATTTTTTTAAGCAATTCAAATTCTATTGATCTTTTCAATAATTAGATGATATGTTACAAAATAATTTATGTCACGTTACACATCACTACAATAATATAGACTATTTTTTAGGATTATTATGTGTCAAAAAAATTAAAATTCGTCAAAAAAATAAAATTTGACACTATTTTAATTATGAAAATATGTTAATAAAAGTTTTGTCAAAAATAGTATTTTTAACATACAAGTAATTGTAAAAAAAAGTTTAAATCTTATTTTAATAAATATTGACCGTCAAAAATAATTTGTTAGAAAAATTTGAGAATATATTTTTTTGTGATACTTATTAACTGTCAAAAATACTATTTATTTTGACACTTATTGACCATAAAAAATTCTCAACAAAAATTTTTAACAAAGAATGAGATGAGATCTTGAAACTGAAGAATAAACTGATATTTTGAAGATGAAGAATGAGTAGTATGATCCTAAACTGAGAGCAGTGTGATGCCAAAATTGACGGAGCTCAACAAAGAAAAGGAATAATAGAGTAAGTTGAAAACAAATAAGTGTCAAAATTGAGGAGTAATTTTCTACAATCAAATTATTCATAAAGAAAACATAGAAAATTTGACATTTGTAATATTTATTAAAAATATATATTAATTTTTACACTTAACTATGACTGTTAAAAAAATTATATTAAAATAACTCTTTTTTCTTGTAGTGCATGTAATTATCTAACTGACCAAAAATTAATCTGACTGATATTTTTAAAGACAACTAATTTGAGTTGCATTAGAAAATAAAATTGGCGCATATGTTAGAAAATATTTTAGCCATGAACATTATATATTAACCTTTCTCAACTCTTAATTTTCTTATAGTTATGTTTTGTTCTTATTATCCGTATAAAAACTTTATTATTATGAATCTTGTTAACTTGACCGGTGGAGTTTTTCATCCCAAATCATGAACTTAAGATTACTTTTAAAAAAAATTGAAGTTTCTAAATTACCAATTGATAATTGAGTGTTTGATAATTTTGAATGATACTCTATTATCATTATTATTATTATTATTTCTGAAAAATACAAGACAACAAACAAAAAGATGTGAAAGAAATTAAAGCTGAGGCAAAATAAAGAGAGTGGAAAGTTGAAGCCTAGAGAAGTTGCTCATTTTTAGGTAACAAATGAAGGGATTAATTGGTCCTTGTGCCCTAACACAAAATACCTATAACTAGCAACACTTGGCTGCTTTATAAAGCCAAATCAAATCAAAAGAGCCAGGATTAGTTTTAGGATTTGGATCCTCTAAAGTTTGAATTTCACTTTAAAGAGTAAAGTGTGATCTCTCACCATTGATTTCATAGGTGGGACCAAAAATAAATATGAAAGAGAAACTATTCAAGGGTAGAAGATCACACTTTACTCTCTAAAGCGAACTTCAAACTTTAGAGAATCAAAATCCTTAGTTTTAAATATTAAAATAATAAATTACACATGAAAATTATTTATATATACGATTTTTTTTGTTAAATATTGACTATTGGATGGTGTAATACGTGATTATGATACAATTCTAAATTTTATTATGATATTGGAGTCTAACAGTAATCACTCTTCGTAATTTGTAGATAACAGCAAAAATACAAAAAAAAAAAAAAAAAGAGGAAGCGACTAAAAATATTGTGAAAAAGATTTGATACATAGCAGAGGCAATTTGTGAGAGACTCAAACTTTTTTATATTCTTCTACTATATTTTTAGTCGTTTTTTTCATTTTTTTCTTTATTTTTTTATTTTTTCATTGTTGTCTACAAATTACAAAAAAAATTTCTACTAATTTTTAATATTACAATAAAATACATAACTATATCGTAATTACGTATTACACCGAATATCATCCAATATTCAAAAAAGAAAAAAATACAAAATAGTTCTTATAATTATTTGAAAGATAACGAGGTCTTTGACAAAAAAAAATTTCAATCCAGTCCCTGACAGTTACCTCGAAAGGACAACGAGGCTCCTGTGCCAAAAAAAAGTTAGTGTTATTTTTTTTGGTACAAGAACTAATCTGTCTAAAAAAACAGATCAAGAGTCGAATTGAGTGTTTTTTTTTTCTTGGAGACCTGGTTATCCTTTCGAGTTAATTGTCAGGAGTCGAATGGATATCCACTCTTCAAGAAAATTAAGCTCGTATATATAATTAACCTTTTTGGCAAGCAGAAGAGCCAAAATGTGAATGCATATATATCCATGCAGCAGGATAAAATGGAGTTAAGTGAGGCTTATTTTGGGGACTGAAAGCGAGAACATAATAAAGGTTTCTCGTGAAACACAAAGAATATAATAAAGCAAAAGTTATGTTACAAAAATAAATAATAAACAAATAAGAGTCTCGTGAGATGTGCCCCTTGTTTGCAGGGTGTACTCAATGAAACACACTGCAATTACCTTTTTCCTTCTATACTGCCCAAACAAAGCCTTCAACCTTTTTCTCTTTTTAGGAGAAAGTTAACATAATCAATTATAACAAACAAATTTTGTTTAACATTTTTCATGAAAATATATTCTTATTGTATATACATGTAAATTTATATAACTATTAATATTTGAAAAGTTTTTGTATATCTTTTATTTTCATATAGTTTTTTCCTTTGAAAATTAGAATGTCTATTGTTGATAAAAATGCTTAACTTTCTAATCCTGAGAATTCTTTAATTAAAAAATAAGCAACTGAAAGTAAAATATGCTAAAGTTTTATATATATGTGAAGATCAAAATCCAAATCTTCTACATGATTATGGAGGTTGTGCGATGTGAACTACTATATATGCCACACATAGTTAATACCTAGTTTCTTTTTTTTTTTTTTTTTTGAAGGATATAGCTAGTTAATAAATTTATAGATTGTGTTTTAATTTTAACTACCAACAAAGTTTTGATAACTATTGAGTCTTTTAACTACTAACAAATCTAACATGATAAACTTACATAAATTTTGTTCTCAATTGAATGTGGTGAATATGAAAAGGGAAAGTATGAGGACCAATGGAATATTTGTACAATGTGTATAATGGAGGTTTATGGAATATTAGAGATATAATCGTTAGTGTTACCTTTTCCCATCAGTTGAAACTTTTGCGATAAGTGATATCATGACATGGTATTAGAGCTCGATCCTTGGTGAATCCAAAAATCAGTTTAAGCTTTTGGGAAGATGTTTATTATCCCTAGTACTCGGATGGTTATTTTAGATAGTATGAAGGATGTTCATTTTGTAACTCAATAGCCCATTGTATACATTGTACAAATAGTACATTGTCTTCCTAGCGGGATCCATATGAAAATAGAAATTGTATTTCTTTTCTAGTATATTTATTGCTATTCGACTTATTACACTTTAAAGTTATCGTTAGATGATTTGATTGACTTGACTAAATTTTCATTTAACGGTTCTCAGTTATTAACTTCACGTGAAGTCGACTGCACCTGAGTTTTCATGTTCGGGTTTAAGGCAAGAAGGGGTGCCTAGCAACAACGATATTGAAAGATGGCCGGAAATGAGGAGTAAAATTGTAGTATTGCTGAAAAAAAAAAAGTGAAAAAGAAGATTATAAAGTATAAAATAAATTAACTAAAATTAACTACCAAAAAATATAATTACTTAACTAGTCCTGTTTGTAAAAGTTAGTAAGATAGCAACAAATATATCAAATAAATTTACTAAAATATGGTAAAATATATATATATACATAATATTACATAATCAATAAATATTATTATTTTAGATCAGTATTTGACATAATAATTTATATTCATATTTATAAAAATTTACACTTATAAAACAATAAAATTTATACTTACATTTATTAAAAATAATTTAATATTTATATTGACTAAATAGTAGCAAAAATTGTTAAAAATTGTTTGGTCCTGAATTTCTAAACTACAATATGTATATGGGCATGCCCACATGTTGTTGTTGCCTTTTATATTGATGACAACTTTTTTAAAACCTTTTATCTCTTGAGTCTGCAGAAATATGATATATGTATATGTGGTCTCATTACATTTATATGTATGAAGTTGGTATCCTTTCTCTCCTCATAAGCCACCAAAACAAAACATGCACTTTAACCATTTCTCTCAAGTTTGGGGGTTAAAGAAGAGGGTTATGCTCTTTGTTTTCTTCACATTACTATTACTCTTCTCACAAAACAACACAAGAGTTCTTGGCCACACCAACAATATTAATTATTCAGAGAAACAAAATCATCAAAGGCAGAGGCAGCAACAACAACATAATAATAATCTTCCAAGGCAACTATTTGATGTTAACTTCTCAGAGAAGAGAAAGGTTCCTAATGCATCAGATCCTCTTCACAATCGTTGATGACCTTTTCAAGCCTTCATTTTCTTTGCATATTTTTGAGTTTTGAGGTTACAAAACAAATTAAAATAGCAAATTATATTTTATAGAGTTTTGAGGTTCATTCTCTGTTAAATTGTGGAAGCTAAGGAAGGTTAGTACTTCATATTTTTTTTTTTTTGAAGAGGGCATCCAAGAATTTTTCATATATGTATGTATTGAAAAATTCTACTTTGATTCATTTTAATTATCATGCCAAACTATGACTGGATGTTATTTTGGGGAATTTAATGTTGTTTCAATTTCTTCCCATATTTATGAGCATGTTGCTACTTTATTATTATTATTACTAGAATTTAGATTTTTTTTTTTTTCTTATTGTACTGTATACAAGAAATGTAAATTTTGAAGATATAAAGTGGTCAAGAAAATTGGGTCATGGTTATAATGACAGTTTGTGTCTTTTTTCTTGAGCAAGTTTCTACCTTTATATTATTCGTTCTTCTTTAACCTTTAACTTCAAATAATGCAAATTGAATCGTTAAGGTGTGGTGGTAGAATCAGAATTAGAAGCACCAATTGAGAATATGTATGTAGTAACAATGTCACATCCATGGCGGTATCGGATACTCTCCACTCTCCAATGTCTATCTCCAAATATTATTATACACCAAAGTTGCAACATTTTATTTTAGGATTTTTCTTTTTTTCAAAAAACTAATTATTATCTTTGGAAAACAATGTACTTGAAGGTGTCCATTTTGTGGGCCAAACGCAGAACTCATAGATTTTAGTCCAACCCAAGTCGTCGTCATATCATATTATGATCATGTGATATGAGAGGATATGAGTTTAGTCCAACCCAATTTATAAAGGTGCATATTTTAAAAATTTTAATCGTTGTAATTTAGTTTGATTTGAATTTACTATATAGTTTTTGTTGAAAAAGTGTCTTAAATTGGGCAAAATTTGAAAATGATGCTTGTTCCTGTATGGTTCAAGGGTCTGATGTATAGGTTTCGACGAGCAATTTCAGATTTGATGGAAGATATATATTTCGATAACTAGAGTTGGCAATGGGTAGGGTAGGGTAAGATTTGGATCCAATCCTAATCCTATCTGCGGGTTAATATTTTTATATAAATTCAACCCTATCCTACCCGCGAATTGAGAATATCTTAACGCTAATCCTATCCGCTTTTAATTCGCGGATACCCGATCCTATCCGCGGGTTACATAAAAGATACACTATTATATAATTTAATGATAATTTAAAATAGAACTGATTTTTATGTAACAAAAAATATATTAAATTATCAATTAATGATTTTCTTTTAGTGGCTAAGGATCTTTTGCATTTAGTGAGAGCTTTTTGCTTCAACATCCATTTAAAACATATTTTTATATAAGTATATAACATATACATATATAGAGTATGGATTGGTCGGGTAGAGCTGAATCTCAACCTGCACCCTAACCTACCCACTACGAATCGGGTTGACAACACTACCCAATTGGGTGGGATCGGATTGAGTACCCGCGGGTAGTGTACATATTGCCACCCTTATTGATAACGTTGACCAAAAGGTATGAGTGTCCAGTAAAGACACTCCAATACTCGAATCGAATTAGCTCATTAAGTTTTAAGATATTATGCTGCATTTGTTTCTTACAATATGATAAGGTAAGACACTGAGAATAAGATATAAAAGATAGAAATACAAAATTTTGTGTTCTTATATCTTGTTTAGTGATAAACTAAAACAAATTATGAAAATCTAATTTATTCTCATTCAAAAAATTTGAGACGAAAAAAATAATAATAAAAAATTAAGAAGAATAATAAAAAAAATAAAAAATAAGTTGTGTTTTTGTTAGTGTCTTCGTGTTCTTTCTGTTAGGATGGACACAAAATATATTAATTTAGTGTCTTTGAATACATTGTCTCTGTCTATATTTCTTCTGTCAAATATGATTTTGTGTTTCTATATCCTTGTCTCAATATCTTGTCTATGTAAACAAACATAGCATTAATAATCATAATAGAGCAAAGTAATAATTAAATTTTTGAAGATGTTGATCTTTGATTAATTAGTCCTTAAGAAAAATACTAATCTATTATCTATTATATCTATTATATATTTTAATTTTACAATTAAAATGTGTCATATGTCATTTTTTCATTACAATTGGAATCAAATTTTTCTCTTTAAAATTAAGGAATTCTCCTCTCCTCCTTATTAAGTTTACAACCAAAATGTATCATATATCACTCCCTCATTGTAATTGAAATTAAATCTTTTCCTTCAAAATTAAAGAATTCTTTCTTCTTTTATACTAATTTTACAACCAAAATATGTCACATGTCACTCCCTCATTGCAATTGAAATCAAATCTTTCCTTCCAAAATTAAAGAGTTATCCCCTCCTCCAACTTTCTTTCTCTACCTCTCTCATTCCTTCAACCACTCTATCTATTTTATATATCATTATTAATATCAATGACTAATTACTATCTAATTTAATAATCAAATGTATCACATGACACTCTCATTAAAATTGAGCGAAAATATTTTTTTCAAAATTAATAAACTACCTTCCTAAATTCTCTCATCTACCTCTCTCTATTTTTCCATTTCTCTCTACCATTTTTACTATATATAATTTATATTAGTAATTTGACAAATCAAAATATGTCATCTAATATTTTTTTATTATAATTAAAATAATTTTTTTCTTCCAAAGTTAATAAACTCTCACTCTTATTTTTCATCTTTATCTTTCTCTCTCTTTTATCTCATTCTTTATTTTTTCGACCTTTCTGTTCTATATAAAATAAAATAATATAATTCAAATAAAAAAATTATTATTATATACATATTTTTTTAGTTTTTTATTTAGTTTTTAAATTTTTACCGCTTATCTTTTTAATATATATTTTTATTTCTCTTCTTTCAAATATTTATTACATATAATTTGGAGAGAATACTAATGTTATAATTAAAAGTTAGAATCAAGATTCAGTTGTCTTAAAAAAATTAGTTTTGAGTTAATTTTATAACTATCCGTATAATTTTTTATACTAATATCTAATTATATTTATATATGAGAGAGAAAAAATATTATTTTTAAATAACATGTATAAAAATTAATTATTTCTATTTGTGCAATAGACTTAACACCTAATTAAATGTAAAAGTATACACGTTAAATTGTTTCAAATTTTAGATAACGAATATTAAAATTAATTATTAATAAAAATTGAGACTTTTTCATATAAAAATAATAACTAAAAATTTTATTATTTGATTTTTTATCTATAGATACATTGGTCTTCTTAGTCAGAGACTTTTGTCAATCTACAACTTTTTTTTGTAAAAGTAGTTTGATTTTATAAATCTTTTATGTCATGCATAACATAATCTATACTGTCAGAACAAAGTGTACTGTAATTTTAAAAAATATATATTCCCGTAATGTTATTACGGGTAAAAATATGAGTTAAGTCCTCTAAAAGAGCAAACGGTGGACATATATACTATTAATAGTACGAAACAAAATGAAATTGTCTATGTATTTTATTATTTATAGTGGTGCATGTCTCATTACTATCACATGAGCAAAGAAACGAAAGGTAAAGTATTTATTATCTTTTGAGTTTTTATATACCATTTATCAACTGTTTTTTATTTATCACAAATCCTATCAAAGTAATTAAGTAAAGTTTCATTCCAAAAACTATTATCTATATGACTATCTTTCATAAATAGATATACACATCAAAATAATTAATAATACATATAAAAATCATCATTAAATTTTAATTGATAAATTAAAAAAAATCATATATCTACCATTTACGGGTATGTTTAAAATGAGCTCAACACTTATGTGCTTATTGAATGTGCTATATTTATATAGACCATTAGATTTTATTAGATTAAAATTAAAGGCTAATATAAAAGAAGAGTATTGATAGACTCTAATAAATAGAGAATATTATAGTACATAAATAAATGCTTTAAATGACAATACTTTAATACACAATACTTTAAATGGTAACAGAATATTTTATTCTTAAATAATAAAATATAAAATATATAAATACAAAATATTTAAACATTTTTTATTTATTAAAATTAATTATTATACAAAATTTTTTTATAATATTAAAAAATTATATTAAAATAATATTTTAAACTGTAATATAAATATATAAAATAATTAAAATTTTATTTTATATTACTTGATAAATAATTAAATTATTATATTTAAAATTTATTAATTAATTATTTTTATTAAAAATATTATTATATAATATATTTTTCATAAAAATATTTTTAAAATATAATTTACGTATATATAGGATTGTATAATCTACGTATATATATATAATGTATTATATATAATATTTTAAATAAATTATATTTTATTATATATAAGTTAATAGTAATTAGTTAGTTATTACTTATTAGACTATTAATTTTATTTAACACATTTCATATACTTCTATATCGAATATTGCCATCAGTTTAATTGATCCTTAAGTCCTGTTTGGTTTTCTTCAGCATACTTCACTGTGAGAGTTTAATTTGGATAGTGTGCTGAAGAAAAATGAAATTAAAAAAAAAAATCTTTATGGAATCATTTCATCAAATTTATTTTTTTTTATATAATAATTTATTCATTAGGTACGAATTTAATTCCTATATACTGATAAGAGTAAATTTTTTTATATATATACATTTACGTGTATTATTATGTCATTAAAAATATAATTTACATATATATAAGATTGTATAATCTATGTATATATATCATATATTATATATAATATTTTAAATAAATTATATTTTAAAAATATTTTTAGAAAAAATTATATTATATACTTTAATAAAAGCAGTTAGTTAATAAATTTTGAATATAATAATTGAATTATTTATCAAGTAATATAAAATAAAATTTTAATAATTTTATATTTTTATGTTACAGTTTAAAATATTATTTTAATATAATTTTTTAATATTATAAAAAATTTTGCATAATAATTAATTTTAATAAATAAAAAATATTTAGATATTTTGTATTTATATATTTTATATTTAATTATTTAAGAATAAAAAATTCTGTTGTCATTTAAAGTATTTATTTATGTACTATGATATTCTGTATTTATTAGAGGTCATCAATACTCTTCTTTTATATTAGCCTTTGATTTTAATCTAAACAAATCTAATAATCTATATAAATATGGCACATTCAATAAGCACATAAGTGTTGAGCTCATTTTAGACATATCCACCATTTACTATCATATAGGATCAAATTAATATTTTTTCTTTAAAAATTAATTAGTTTAAAACCAAAATTTTTCTGAACATAATTGTCACTTTACTGTATAATTGCCGAGACATAGGTCAGTTATGACCAAATTATAACGGACAAATCAATGCTCATTTCAATTAACTAGTTTTATTTAGAGATGCATCGAACATTTGGACACTACGTCTTATTCCAAAATTTTAAGTTAATGAAATCGTTAAAAATATAATTATTAATATACTTTTTTTTATCAATTTTTTTTAAAATAATTTTATGATAGAGTTTATGAATTCTTTATATATATTATATGATATTTTTTAATTATATTTATCCAATGTCAAAATTAAACTCACGCTTAAAATCCAACATTATTATTAATCTTGAATTAGAGGATTAGACTTGTGTACGAGAATAGATTGGCAAATTTTGCAAGTAGATTTTGTTCCCCAATTTTTCTCAGGCATAAGGCCTCCTTTCTACGTCAATAGATGCATTATGCATGGTAGCCTTTAAAATAAACCATGCATATCCCAAATTCAGCAATCAAGAATCAATCTATGCCACCATGTTCTGCATTGGAGCTTTCTCAAATGTGTACGGTTTCAACTTTCAATTGCTATTGATAGAGTATGTTTAATGTAATTTTAAAAGTTACTAAGACTAATTTATATAGTTAGATGCAAGATATAATCGAATCACATGATTTTAAATTGTAGATCGTGAAAGTCGATATGAATTTGAATCTCTTTAAATTAAATTATTGGTTTGAGTTATACATATCTTAGAATCGTTCGATTAAATGTTAAAATCGTACGAGTCGAATCAGAATCATAAATCGTAATTTGGACGATGCTTAAACACAAGGCTAAGTTATATTATCTTTGTTTTTTAGAGTTTATACGACTTAAATAATAATTTATATTATTGATTTTGTGATTTTTTTTTATCTAAAATATTATATATATTGTAATTTTATATTATGTTTTTGAATCTTATATTACAATTCGAAACGATTCACCACTCAAAAGTTAGGCTAATGATTTTATTTATGAATTGTGATTCAATATAATAATGACCTTGGTTGGATCTACATTAGATACGAATTTATGTACGTTCATATACGACTAAAAAAATTTATAACATAATAATTTTTTCTTTATTAAAAAAATATGAAAATAAGATATTCATAGAAAGTAATAATTATGTAGCATTACTTAAAATGTGAAAAAAGTACTACCAAAGTGATGGTTGAAAAACTAATGTCTATATCATTATTGCATTTAGATTTTTAGTTGAATAATGGCAAAAGTAATTTTCTATATAGTTTTCCATTTAAATATTTCAGGATATAGATATATAGAGGGACAGTACCTATGAATAATGAATGTGCCCAGGGTATATTAGGGTTGTGTGTAGAATATCACGCAAAATTTCAGATTCGGGAATCTTTCATGTAGTAATGTATGTAATTTCTCATATCACACACATCATACTCAGAATTCTATTATTTTACCAAGTACAAAATTTCTACAAAATTATTAGTATATGTATAATAGATATATAAATCTCTTATAAATTCTATTATAAGACAATTATATAAGTAGATATTGTAAATACGTGTGACAAAATATTTATCCATTATATCTATTTATTATTTTACTAAGTACAAAATTTTAACAAAATTATTAGTACATATAATAGATATACAAATCTCTTAACTTTGCCTTGTGCTTAAGCGTGATTTGAATTGTGTCTAAACTACAATTTATAATTTTGATTTGACTCGTACGATTCCAACATTTAATCAAACAATTCTAAGACATGTATAATTTAAGCCAATAATTTAATTCAAAGATTCGGATTCACATCGACTCGTAGGATTGAATTATCTTGTATCTAACTATATAAATTAGTGAGTTCGTTTGAAAAACAGCAGAAATTACTTTTTTTTTTTATTATTTTTGAATTATGAAAAGTTGTAATATACGGATTTGACATTGTTTAAAAAAAAAAGTTTTTAACTTTTTGAAGAGTTAATTGACAGTTTTTTGAAAAAATAAAAATATATGATTTTTTTATCTTATCACTTTTATAAAAATATTATCTGTATTTTTTAGTCCTTCATTATTATTTTCACGTAAGGTTCTATCTGTTAGAAGTATTGGCCTTTCGGCATCATTTTCACGCAATGTTTCATCTGTCAGAAGTATTGGTCCTCCATCACCTTTTTTATTGACCTTCCATCACCATTTTAAAACAATGTTCCATCTGAACCACCTATTGCATATATTTCTTCTAGATATTTATTTTATTTTATTTTTATATAGCTTGCTATTATTTTTATAGTTAGTTATAACAAGTCTTGACCAATTGACCTCAATAAAGGAGGAGGCTAATAGGAGTTAAAAAAAATAAAAAGCAACAACGAAGTATACATTGACACACATTTTATATTTATTTTTTATTTTCACATACCATATCATACAAAATAAAATAGCAAACACTAACTACACAATAATTTTTTTGGCATTACCATCAAAATTATTGTGAATTAAAATTTTATTACTATTCACCACATATAAGAACACCATTATGGGTGAAGGTGAATCGGAAGAACCAATTTCTAATGATATTATGTGACAAGAATTAATTGTCTAAAAAATTAGAACTAATAAGAGAAACAAATAAAAAATCAATTGCCTAAACGATTCTAATCTTAGTGATTAAGTTATGTAAAATCAACATTTAATATTAAAAAATATTCGTTATCATCGTTATTTTAATTTTTATTTTTTTGTGTAAAAAAATTGAATTTTTTGAGTTATTTATCCAAACACTATAACTTTAAAATAAGTACTTTTATAACAAAAAATCCAAACACAAAAGAACTTATTTATAAGCTACTATTAATAAAAAATTTTATTATTTAAGCGATTTTTCTAAAATAACTTATTTAATTTTTTTTACCCAAACTGGACCCTTTGTGAGTATGTTTAACTCATTCTAAAAAACGATAATAAAATTTGGCACATAAATCCTTAAACCCTAAAAAAATCTCACAAATTAAGCTTTTATCATTGATCCACTATAAATGTGATTTTCATTTATAAAGCTCAAAAGAAGAATCTTAGTTAGAAATTAGAATATCAATCAATTGAGATCATCCCTAAATGGTATGATAATAATGCATGAATGAATCTATTTATGTAAGATTGAAGCTTGAACATGAAAATATAATTGAAGTAGCAAATATATATAATATTGAATGTGGTAGCTAGCTAGTAGAAAAGAAATAAAAAAGAAAGAAAAGGAAGTGCAAAAGGTGGGTTTTGTGTATGTTGTGTTGTTGTGTCAGGGATTGATTATGAAGTAGAAAAGAGATTCTTTATGTCAATCTAACTGAAGAACGTAGCAGTTTGACAATATTCTCCAAAAATGTGACAAATGATTTAATTTGTGATTGCTACAAAGTAACATCCATCCATACCTTATCTTTCTTTTTTGCTTTAATCAATCTCTCTTCCTCTTGGAAAAATAACAAGGTGCCAAACTCCAAACAGATACAAACAAGAATCAGAAAACTCAAAATATATCATCAATTTTTTCAAGGGATGTTGGGCTGGACTATATTCTAATGGATAGGCTCAAAATTGGCCCACTTGTTAGGGGCCTCACCCTAAACCAAAACCATTGAAGATCTTCACACACAAAATAAATAACTATATGATTAATAAAATTTAAAGTACCTTGTGTACAAAAAAAAATTTAAAGTACCTTGGACTTATGTCCACAAAAAAAAACCTTGGACTTGGATCAAATTACCAATCTCAGAAAATGCCTAAGCTAACAAATTACAGGCATGCGTTGTAAGCAAGTTCAACTAAATTTGTATATATTAGGGGTGTTCAAATCCAAACCGATCCAAATTAAATTGCTCATTTAATTCAATTCAAACCAAAAATCGATTAAAACCACACTAATTCGGATTTGATTAGATTCTATTTTTTACAAACCGCTGGATCGGATCGGATTTCGGATCTACTTTTCATAACTGATCAAATCCAATCCAAATCGCACAATGTGCTATAATATTATTATTTTATTATTATATTTACAATTATATTTATAACATGTTCAATTTTTTATAAATTTTTATATTATTCATGTATTATTATTATTTAATAAATATTTTATGTTCAAAATGTTATTTATTTATTTATTTTAACTAACCTATAATTTTATTTTTATCGTTATGTTCTCGTTGGCTTTTTAAGATATTATTGAGACTTGTTATGTCATTGTTGATTATTTAAAATTTGATGTTGCGACTTGTTATATGTATTTAATTTTTTTAATTTATAAATCGCAAATTCAATCCAATCCAAACCGCTTGAAATTAGATCGGATCAAATCGGATCAGATTTTTTTTAAAGTATTCCACCCTTCAACCGGCAGGCCTACTTCAACCTCTTCCCATACCCACAAACGTCTGGGCTGACATTTCTATGGACTTCATCGGAGGGTTACCACGGTCCAAAGGGATGGACACAATTTTGGTAGTAGTTGATCGACTCTCCAAATATGCTCACTTCTACCCGCTTGCACATCCCTTCTCAGCAAAAGACATTGCTCTCTTGTTCATTAAGGAGGTTGTTCGCCTCCATGGGTTTCCATCCTCCATTGTCTCCGACCGCGACAAAATCTTCATGAGTGCCTTTTGGTCCGAAGTATTCAAACAGGCTGGAACCTCCTTGAAGATGTCCTCTGCATATCATCCACAGACCGATGGCCAAACGGAGGCTGTTAACAAATGCTTAGAGACCTATCTCCGCTGCCTCACAGGCTCTAAGCCAAAACAGTGGTCCACTTGGCTGCCTTGGGCCGAATTCTGGTATAATACTACTTATCACGGGTCCATTCGCATGACCCCTTTTCGGGCTTTATACGGGAGGGAGCCGCCTCCATTGTTAAGAGGGGGGTTGGAATCTACTGTAGAGGAAGTTAGACTACTAATGGAAGACCGCAATCAGATGCTCGATGAGTTACAATTTCAGTTGAATAGAGCCCAGAATCGCATGAAGCAAGCTGCTGATAAGAAGAGGAGAGATGTCACTTTTGAAGTAGGAGACTTCGTGTTTTTAAAGATCCACCCATACAGGATGCGGTCTCTTGCCACCAGACCAAATCAGAAGCTCGGCGCCAGATTTTATGGTCCATATGAAGTACTAGAAAAAATTGGTGCAGCGGCTTATAAACTTCGGTTACCAGCCTCTGCAAAGATACATCCTATTTTTCATGTTTCACTACTTAAGAAGAGTTTGGGATCTTCAGTGGAACCCCAAAGCCTGCCTGAGTCTCTCACTGAGGAAGGAGAACTACTCGTGGAACCTGAACAAGTTCTGGACAGTCGTATGAGCAACCAAGGACACCTGGAAGTGCTAATCAAGTGGCAGCATCTTCCCGAATTTGAAAGTACATGGGAGCGGGCCGACAAACTGCAGTTGGCCTTTCCATCTTTCCACCTTGAGGACAAGGTGGCTCTTCATGGGGAGGGTATTGTAACAAACCAGGAGAGATCAAATCAGAATTTAACTCCTTTTAAATTTACTTATAGAAGGAGGGGAAAACACGTGACTGATTGAAATTTCAAAATATTGTTACTCCACATGTTTAGGGAAGTAGTTAGGATATGGATATTATAAATAAGGAAGCTGAAAAGCTTTTAGGTAGGGAATAAGTGGAGTGACCATTTAGTGGAGAGTTTGGCCTCTCGAATGCCAAGTGAATTTTCTGTCATTACTTCTTCTTTCTTCCTTCTTTTCTAAATAATATTTCCTTGAGAGTATCATCTTGATACCCCAACCTTTCTCTATCCTATCTTCTACCTCTCACCTCCTATTACTCTAATTGCTAATTATCTGCTACTGTACCTCTTGATATTCTGGAGTTAGTAAGGAAACCCTTAACAATTACACCACAAGTAAAATTAGTGTTTGAATCGGATAAATTTTTGACTCAAAACCAATCCAAACCGCACATAAATACCCCTAGTATATATACACTTTTTTTTTTCTCTTTTCATTTTTTTATTTGAGTTTTTTTTCCTCTTTTATTATTATCATCGTAATTATCAATATTGTTATCATTATCATCTTCTTGTTACACACAAATGCTACCGTTTCATTTTCTTTTAAATTTTTGTACTTATTCTATTTAATTTCGCTGCATTTTTTATAAATTTTTTCACTTATCCTCTTTTTGACTAAAATTTTTAAATCTATAACTCAAGTATTTGTGAAATCAATTCTTAATTCTAGTACATTATTTAATTGGAAATAGTACATCTATCATTTAATTATAAATAACATAAAAAATTTTAATAAATGACACAAAAAAATTTTAGAAGACCATAATTTTTTTCTGTGTCACGATTAAAAAATTTTTGTGTAAAAATTAAAATTTTTTCTACGTCAATTAAAAAGTTGGTACTATTTTTTTTTTAATAAATTGTGCACAATTCAAAATTTTTCATCTTCTCATTCTTCTTATTTTACATTTTCATAATTTTTTTTGTTTCACTTTCTTAATAATAATCTGTATCACAGTTAAAAATTTTCTCTATCAAAATTAATAAGAAACTTCTTGTGTCATAGCTCAAAATTTATTTATTAGTATTTTTTTATAATAAATTTTACATAATTCAAAATTTTTTTTCCTCTTTTTTTATTCTTTTTCATCATCATTTAATTTTTTTTTTTTTTTTCGTCTTCTCTTTCTTGTTTTATCTTTTCATAATTTTTCTTGTTTTACTCTTTTAATAATAAAAAAATAATAATACTGCAACAATAGCAATAAAGAAGAAATATGTGATTACAAGGTATAAAATTTCAAAAGACTCATAAATACTATGTGTGAATAAGAATTACTGTTGTAAATGAATTTTCTTATGAAAGACAAAAGTATTTTTGTTAAAAACGATAAGGTTGAAACAACTGTGATATTTATCAAACTTGATTTCAATGATACATATTTAAAATTATAAGTCAATATAATCTATAAATGTCTTGACTTGTTCTAATTAAAATTAAATACACTAAAGCTATAGTTGTCTAATGGTATACTTATACATTTAGTTTTTATTTTTCTTTTAACAAAATTAAGTTAATTCAACATCAGTTATCAAATTACAATCGATAAAAATCCTTATCGTGTGCAATAAAAAAAAAGGTCAAAGCAAAACAAAAAATTAAAAGTATTTTTTTTTTAACTAAAGATATGAGACTCAAATCCGCAACCTCTTAATTGAGTATGGAGAGACTATACCATTTGAGCTATTATTCATTGGCATTAAAAATACTTACTTAACAAGTATCTTTTAAGTATATATATGAATTAAAAAAGTAATACGGATGAAAAATTATACAAAGTACATTCCAACAAAAATAAATGTAATAAAAAATTTAGTTATTTCTTTTGCAAGTTCTCAAAACACATCAAGAAAAATTGTGTAAAATATCATTTTTAAGATATATAAAATGATACATTTATAATTTATTTTGATTGAGAAGTTTATTTAGTTTTAATATTAAGATATATTTAATGAATAAATTTTGACTCTTCTATTCATATAATTGCCTATAAAAAATTCTACAAACTTATATAATAAGTTAATAACAAATGATATATATTGTTCATTATTTTGGACAATATCAATTTAATGGGAGTAGAAATAGTAATTTTTTTAGGACAATGTTATATGACTAATAAATATTATTATTTTTTGTTAGTATTTGATTAACATTAATTTATATTCATATTTACAGATATTTTACACATAAGAAGCATATAATTTATATTTATATTTATTAGAATTTTATACACATAAATTAATATAATTTATATTCATATTTTTCAAAAATTATATATATAAATTAATTAATAAAATTTATTTATTAAAAATAATTTAGTATTATATTTATACTAATTAAATAATAGCCAATCATTCTAAAAATTGTTGGTCCTCTAAGAATTTCTATTTTTTTATTATCATTATATTATTTTAAAAGGTTATGTTATTTGAATTTGCTCCTAAAATTCCTACAGTCGGTACAAGCTAAAATATAAAAGCTAACCACCATCCACATCATAAACTACACAATTCTCGGACTTTGTAGGACTAATCATTTAATTTGGAGCTACATACACACGATAGTAATACACATCACCCAAAGAAAAAGAAGTTGTAATTACTAACTAAAGACCTATTAATTATTAAATGTTAATTGCTTCATAGTGCCTGTGTCCATAACCCTACGCTATAGTTTGAACAAGAGATATTGGGAAGAGAAATTAAAGGAAATAAGGTGATTATAGGGATTTATATCTTACACGGAGCAACCACTGACTTTAATAATCCCTTTTGATTCATTATACCAATTACCAAATTATTGTTGTTCCTTGTGAACCATGATTTGATTAAAAAAAAAATTAAAGTCCATGTAATCTCGTGAATGTCGTGTAATATTAAATATGTAACATTCTCGTGCATCATTCCAAGAATTGATTAACGTTTAAGTTTTAAAACAGAGAAACCACGGGAGTGGATATAGAAAAAAAAAATTTGATGCAGTGTTTAATCTAATTTTTTATTATTTTTTTTTATTTAATTTTAGTCCCATTTAGAGAATTAAAAGTGAAAGATCACACTTTATTTTTTTAAGTGTTTTTTATTTTTTTCCACTGGAGAGAATATATTTCCGAAAAACCACATATATACTCATTAAGTCGTATTACAAAGGTACACCATTTGTGAGTGAAAAGAAATAAGATTTAACATTAAATTCTTTAACTTTAAGATCTTTATTTGTACTCCTCATATGATCCAATATAAATATATATATTGAAGGTTGTAAAAAGTTTAGAAAAAAAGAGTTGAATCTATGACATTTTTTTACTTTAATGAAATAAGCTTTTAATTTCTGACTTTGACTTAGAATCTGTTTGAACTATGCAGCGAAAACTTTATGAGACAATTTAGTCTTGTCTCATAAATATCAGAAAACATAATTCAGAGAAAGAGAAGAAGAATGACATCAGCATATATCCTAGTTCAATTGTCTTGTGCAATGCAACCTATATCTAATCCCCACCACAACAGTTGTGGAATTTTCACTATAGTTGAAGTATTACATACACCAATTTCACAGAATTGACACAATCCTTTCCCTCTCAAGTTTTATCATAACTTGACTTAGTTATGCTAATACCTAACTCTCCACTCCAAGTGCTAACCTAACTTAGAAAGGGATATCTCACAGATACAAGATATAAGACATATGAAACAATCTAAAGAAATCTGAAATCACTCTAGGCATTTCACTCAAGTGTATCACCCAGCCTTTTGTCACTTTTTGGCTTTTTCTTAAACTCTCTCTGTTTCAACATTTTTCCACTCAAGAAATTACAGAAAAATATACATTAAAATTGAAATTACAATCTATAAAACATGAAGGAGATTAATGCTTCAACAACCTCTGTTGTTATAAGATGAATCGGATTGAGCTATCACTAATCGGATTCTTCATCTTGGCGGAATGCTTCTTTCTCTAGAACACACTGTCTAAAATGTTGAACTTTCTCAGGAAGCTCTCTTTGAAACTCAGACTCTGGTTCTTTCTCTTTGTCTTCAAAAAGATGAAAATTTTTCTTTTTGTATCTCTTTTCATGTTGCTGATTTACTTTCTTCCAAGTCAACTCCTCGAGCTATGTGCTTCCCCAAACTTGTTATTTCACTTTCTTCAATTAACTCCAAAATTAGGGATTTTAAAACTGGTTCTTTTTGCTTGACCGAAGACATTTGAATAGCAAAGAGAAAGTTGTTTAGTGGTAAACCCAAATCCGAACCGTTAATAATGTGCTTTGACTCCAAGAAACTTTGTGAACCATTAATTTACAGCAGTAGAGATCAAAGACTTCTTTCTTCATTTAACCAAAAATGGTATCGCAGAAAGTTGAAGAAAGAGTGAAGAAATTAACATGCATGCAAATGGAAATAAATCACCTTTATCTTCTGACTTAGCTTAATATAATTTAATTTTGGCGATTAGACATTTATTTTTTGCTTAACCTTTTCTCTTTTTTTCTTTCTCTAGTGAAATGCACAAGAGATTTACCTCCTATGTGCACAAAAAATACAAGTAAAAATATTAAATAAGAAAAATACCAGCAATAATTATGGCTACTAAAATCAACTTTTCTTGTAATATTGAAAAAATAAGAGAATGGATAATAATGTAGATATTTTTCACCAAACATAAAAGCTAAGGGATGATGGCTAATTAAACAGTTTAGCTCAATTTTAATTGAGTAATTCTCTCTTAGGTTCTTGCTAAGAAGTAGAAACAGTGCTTGAGATCTTCTGCACCAAATTCTAAAAAAAACAATAATCTCACACAATAAAACAAGAAAATCATATATACAATTCATCATATATAACTTGTAACGCATTAAAAGCGTTTCATATATAAACATATATACAAGCAATTCTCTAAGAGTGTAATATCATTACATAAACCACATATTATTTGGATGTAAAATAATTAATAGTAATAATGATAATAACAACAATAATATGCCTAATTATTAAGGAAGAAATAATTTGTGACCAATTCCACCGTGACTAGGACCAGAGAAAGCTCGAACAATCTTGAATCGCTGATGATGTGGTAGAAGAAACCTTGATGATCCTTCCACATGGCATGATAATGAGATCAGCCAAAAGAAGAAGAAAATGGTGGTAATCATCAAAACAAGGTTTGATGATGATAAAGAACAATAATAATAATAGTGGTGTATGTTGAAGAACAAGATCATCATAACATACACTACTTTTATCTTCTTATCAGATAAACAAACTACCCTTGTGTTGGTATATATATATGGAATTATTAAATTCTAGTTGATTCTTAAGGGATTTAACTTTGCTAACAAACTTGTTTAAGAGACTAACGTAGGAATCAAGAAAATAAAGTTTAGATGGAATTTTTTTTTATTTTTTTAAATATAGTCAACAATGTATTTGAGATTAGAATTATTTATGTACCATTTATCAATTTAAATTTTTAAGAGATGTGATTTTATGATATAGTATCAAAATTTGTATGATTGAAAGGTTTAGTTTAATTTTTATTTGACAGAAAAAAAAGTATGATGGAAACTATAAAAAAAAAAAAAAAAAAACTTATATAACAAATTTAAACAAACCGAAAACAAATTTCTATTTGAGAAGATGTCTTAGAAATATAATATTCAAGTGTTTTTCTTTATCAGATTAAATTTTTAGAATGAATGATTTTATGATAATTTGTATTAATAGAATGATGAAAATTTTGTGATGTTTTTATCATAATAAATTTAGAAATAATATACAAATTAAAACTTGGATTTTGAGACACTCATTTTATATTTATCCCCAGATTTCTATATTTATGACTTGTTTTCAGAACAAAACTTAGTATTATAAAAAAAGACAGAGATAGGATTGTGCGTGACGACATATATAAGAAACTAAATAAAGATTTCACTCATTAATTATCCAATAATATATGATGAGACAATGAAGTGGCAAGGTACCTAACATAATATCACATTTAAGTACAAGTAGAATTTCTGGTATCCTAAAGATACTCCTGATTATATTGTTGATAACTATTTAAAGTCAACTAACTAAAATATATATATATATAAAAGAAATATCTGATATATATACGTGTGTGTGTAACGCAAATAAGTTGATAAATAAAATGATAGTGCTCCTAATTAACAGGAAACGCACCAAATGAAATATTAATTAACGAACAAATGCATGGCACATTTGCAATATAATTATACATTGTTTCAAGCATCAAACAATCCAATCAAATATTTAAATTTATCAAATAATAGGTATTTATACACGCCAATTTGAGCAACAATTAATATGATTTATGGTGCATTTGGATGAGATGATAGTCTTTTTCGCTAACCAACAAATAAGTGAATATGTTTAGATTTGTTTGGTGGCGAATATGTTTAGATTTGTGTTTTCGTTTTTAATATTTTCTGCATAACATGATCTATTTTAATATCATGATTATATTGTCTCTATCCTTTACCTAGACACATTTTGAAACTTGAGAGGCAATTTAACCAAATTCTACAACATCACAAATAAGATTGTCAAACTCATAAATTTAAGTAAATTTGTAGAGTTAATTACTTAATTTGTAGACTCAATTTGTAAACTCGTATAAATTTATATTATAAATTTTTTATAAAAAATATATATCATATGTAATATTTATACTTATTTAAATATAGACATTTAAATTTAACCATTTTTAATTCATAACACATAATAAATTAAAATAGTACATTAATTAATACAATAATTACAACAAATACTTTAGAATATACATTTAAATCCCTCACGATAAAGCATTTAGTTTAATATAAAACACAGCAGAAAAAAAAAAAACAATAACTATATACTCTAATAAACTAAAAATTCAAAACTGAAATCCTCTAATATCTTCATCTTCTATAGTATCAACATCATCATCTTCACCATCTTTATCAAAAATATTATTTCTTTTAGGATAATTAAATTCAGAATTATTCCTAAATAAAAAATACAATAACAACTAGCAACTATCACAGAACCAACTTAAGTTTAACAATGAATTAAGTAACAACTAACAAATAAAAAATGCAGTAACAACTATCAACTATCACAGAATTAACTTAAGTTTAACAATGAATTAACAACTATTGCAGAGTTCAGTAACAAGTAATAATTATTACATAAAACAGATCAAGTAAGAAATTGAAGTAATTAAGTTGTGAATTTTTTAAAACATACCTGAATGGAGAAGAAGTCCCAGGTAGTTGTGTTGTCACTATTGTGCAGTCAGACAGCGGCGGCAATGCGTGAACAGAAGATGAAAACGCAGCGGACGACAGAAGAATTGAGAAACGCTAGCAACCGGCAACGCAACAAACAACGGCAGCACAGAAGACGGCATATGCTCCACTTGAAGTGAAATCGAACAGAACAAATTCAATAAAGAATGCGAGGAGGAAAAGCAGAACAGAGAGTAGGGAGCGACATGCGCACAGGTGATTGATTGATGGCGAACGGCGGACGACAGACATGATAGAGGTGAGATGTCACAACAATGAAGAGGAAAAGAGTGAGAGAGTGAGAGTGAGTGACGAGCCCAAGCCATTAGGGTTACATTTTTTTTTATTTTCGGCCAAAACAACACTGTTGTGGGCCAAAACTCACAGGCACCATCATTAAATTCGCTAACTCGAGCTTAAACTCGCGATTTTGATCGAGTTTATGTGAATCTAGTCAAGTTTACTCATAAACGAATTTGTGTATGAGTTAATTCGATTCCACTTCCTAAATTTATATAAGTTTACGAGTTAATTCACGAGCTTGACAAAATGATCATAAACTCACGCACACTTCACATTCATACACTTTAAGAGTTTTATCCACTATTTAGTTATTTTTAAGGTTTGAACTCGGATACCACGTATTAAAAGATACCATATTTTGTTATTCAATCAAAGAGTAAATACCCATAGTCGTCCTTGAGATTCACGCAAATACCCATAATAATCCCTAAGATCCCGATTTCCCCATTGTAGTCCTCCAGATAGAGCTCCGAGCACTCAAAGTGGTCCCTAGCCATATTTCAGGTGATGAGTCATCACCGGAGCGCTGACGTGGCCTCGGATTGCCACGCTGGAGGGTCCAACGGCTAGCTGAGCTGGCTAATTTTCAATTTGTACCCATGTTGGTCCTTCGTATTATATGTAACCCTAAATCCCCAAATTTTCATATAATTCATCTCCTCTTCGACTTCATCTCTTCTTCTTCTTTTTCATACCCTTGAACTACACGTTGTGATCTTCGGGAATGAAGCTTCACCACCTTCCCAGCCATCTGTAGCATCATCATAAACAGAACAATGCCATAGTTAAAGGAGAACAATGCCATTCAGTTCCTAAAAGAAGCAATCTAGGAATACTGAGGGTCAAGCATATCGAAAAATATCAAAACAGAAAGTAACAAACCATTCTCCATACCAAGTCTTCAGGACCCAATGGTTGAGCTGGACAAGGATACAGGAAATGCATTGAGTACTGAAAAATAAAATAAAAGCAATTAATGCCAAATAGGAAAGCAAGACATTGAACTAAATATCAATTTTAGAAAAATAACAAATATGCAGGGTGATTAGTGGTTATATTGCACGGGGCATAAATTATGCTTAAACTTGCCATTGGCATTGGAAAACAGTAGAAAGTTTTTGCAAGGTTTCAGCAGCAAAAGACTGTACATAACCCAGAATACAAACCTTGGAAAGATTTTGTTGCATTTCTTTTATACGAGCAGCACTAATGCCTTTCAAAAAATTTAGAAGCCAACCTAAAGGATTTGAGGTACACATTGGACCACAAACTATTTGGAAGAAGAGTTTCATAGTTTTTCCTCTTATAAGGATCAATGCAGTTGCAATTCCTACTGATAAATAAACAGTTAGAAAGAGAACAAGCCACACCCCCAATCTTTCACCTGAAAAAGCAAGGTTGAAACCTTTTCAAATCATGCAATGATAGTTTTAGGACTGTTATATGCATATAAATCTTCAATTAACTTGGTTTGAGTACCCAACATAGTTTTTGAGGATCAATTATATGTAAAGTATTTTTGCATTGTTAATTATGCAACTTTACATCAGATTATAATGCACTTCTTTAAAAACATATAAAGAAATAAAACAGTATGGCATGAAATAAAATAGAGATTTTGCAGCAAGGTCTACTTTCACCATTTATGTGCTAAGAATCAACTCTATACCTGCAATCAAACATTTAAATTTGCATTTGGAAAATCATTGTTAGGGATCATTTTTCTAATTTACTCTTGTTTTCACTTAGCATGAGAGCCTAGCTGTCCTTGAAACTATCCAATAATTGTGATGAACCAAACGTAATAATCACCTTTTTCATTATACCACTCAGGAAGCAATCTTTCTCTTCCACTTCCAACACAAACATGGAAACCAGGAAGTCTAGCAGGGGCTGCAAAATTCAATTGTCACATCAAGATAATTATAGCATAGAGGGAGAGAGAATATCACAACTTACACTCAGGAAAAAGGTAAGTCTTGCTTAGTACAGGACGTTCATAAGGTGCTACCTACAGAAAATACAAAAAGAAAATACAAGGGAACGTGTATTAAGACAAAATGTAAAGAAAGCCTACTAATGCATTAAAAAAAATTAATCACCACAAGAAAACATATTTTTCCAATCCTGCATACAACTCCCTGTTTCATCCGTGTTTCATTCAGGTTAAATAGAGCAATCCTACAAACCCCAGCCAGCCTTCAAACCCTAGACACTACAATGAGACCAAAACTCCAGAACCTCAACTATACTAACAACTTGCATATCATCAACCAACACTGTATTGAAAAAAAAAAAAAGAAGGTTACCTTGAGTCCAATCACAAAGTCAGAATCTCGTGCTTATGGTGGTGAAGGAGGGGAAGAACGATAACAACTTCTGATCGGATTACTTCTTCTCTCAAATTTTCCTAAACCCAGCGAATACAACCCTATGGCTACGCCATTCATGGGGAGATGAAGAAGAAGTCAGAGGGTGGAAGAAGAAGAGATAAGTGAAGTGAAGTGTTTGTGTACGGCATCGTTTTTGGCTTTTAAGGGCGCCAAACCCAAAACGACGACGTTTTGGACCCCTCCCACGTGGCAATCAAAGTCCACGTCAGCACTCTGGTGATGAGTCATCACCTGAAATATGGTCAGGGACCAGTTTGAGTGCTCGGAGCTCTATCTGGAGGATTACAATGAGGAAATCGGGATCTTAGAGATTATTATGGGTATTTGCGTGAATCTCAGGAACGACTATGAGTATTTACTCTTCAATCAAAACTTCAACTGCAAATTCTACTTGTTATTACTCTTTGAAATATAAATCAAAGTGGACTTGAAGTTTTCAGTACAACCCATTGGGTCACCTTATGGCCATCACTAAATACACTACCAACAAACTCAGCCCAGGATTCCCAAAGTACCCACTTGATGTGCGCTTGGCTTCTATTTAGGAAATATGAAATGGAATTGGGCTTGTCTCTTAACCAACAAAACAAAAATGTTAATAAACCTTTACCAAAAACAAGAAAGGGTAATAAACAAGACAAATATAGTATAAATAAAAAATATACAAATCTTAATAGACAACTAAAAACACAACTAATAAGTAATAATCACTAGAGTTACCACAAGTAATCGTTGTTTGGCCCAGTTTGATCCATTATGTAATTGTAGATATTGACCACTTTATCACTTCATATTTTACATTTTTGTTCTTGATGGAGGGTAGAAAACCACACAACAATTAACCCTAAACACAACTAACAACCACTAGACCTAACCTAACCCATCAAAACGCATTTAGAAGAAAGACCTCCATATCCTTATAAGACATATTTTATTTTTTATTTTTAATCTAGGTGAAATTTTACATATTAGAATTAGGATACAAATTAGGTCGGCAAACATCTTGGATTTACACCTAGTGGACCTAAAACGAAGAAATTTGAACTAATATATCAATACAAAATTCAAAATTGACTCAAGAAACCAAACATTGAGAGTAGCAGATAGATTAGAAATCAAGAAACTTATATTAGTTTTGTTACGAACTTGGAGGAATTGTATGCTTCTTCAACATACACACAATGAAGGCTCAAGAGAGTGTTAGGAAGAGAAACGAATCATTAATGTGGTTCGTAGTGGAACAGACACACGTGCAAATTCAATCTACTAGCTAGCTAGATATGCAAGGGCTATATTTTAAGGAGCAAGGAACCTTCGCCATTCATTCTACAAACATGTGAGAATTGATTAATTGAAGGTTATTGAGAATGGAATCACTTTAATAATAAAGCATACATGATACATGTATGTGAACTTTTATTTTTGTATATTGGATTATGAGTGGTGAAGTCTTTAAAAGTGATCTAAATTAGGTGTTAAACGTTATTGTGGGTGTTTACAAAACGTCAGTGACGTTTTCACTTTATATAATTAAAATAATATTTTTTTTACAAAACGTCAATGACGTTTTCTCATTTTATAATTAAAAAATATTTTTTTACAAAACGTTGGTGACGTTTTGTTTTTTTATATTTAAAAAAATATTTGTTTTACAAAATGTTAGTGACGTTTTGTACTACCATCATAGCATTGTAAAATACCAAAATGAACAAATATTGTCGTATTTCACATTAAAATTATCCATATCTAAAAATTTTAGCCACATGTATGTATATAGCATAGTAAATAAATTAAATAATCAATAGATTAAAGAAGCAGTCCGTAGCAAAAGGTGTACTTGGGAATTGCTATTCTAAGAAAAGATGAAACCTAACTGACACAATAACAATATAATGTTGTTGTGACCCTACCCTATAACATTAATCCCTTTGCATAGGTTCATGTACCTTGTTGGAATCCAATGCCCAGATTAATAATGTTCATCAATAAAGCTAGCCTACCCATATATATACCCACTTCATTGTTTTGGGACCATTTTGTGTTATCAAAATTTTAGGATCTTATTAAGTAAATTTTATTTTATAGAAAATGTAAAAATAAATATTCATTTTAATTTCTTTAATATATTAAAAATTGATTATTCCCTTAATCAATATATCTTTAGCTAGCTAAGTCTAAATTTTAAATGTAATTATACTAATTGATTTACAAAGAGAGATCTGATCTTACGTAATAGACATGCTCCTTGAAAAGAGAAGAGGGGGAGATATGTTTTAAAACTTGCCAAGATCCTAATCACTCAAAATGAGATGAAAATCAATTAAGTTTATTAATTATTACTATACCAAGAGAATATTTATTTATAATTAAATGGGCATGTGATGTAGTACAAGATTGATTAGTTTGAAGTTTGAAGTGTACGCAAGAGGACGGTTGTGAAGTGGAAAAGTTGTACTCGCAAAAGGACGAAATAACGCATGCACCTGACCTTAGGATATGTCCCATATATCATTGTTTATTATTATTTTTTGTTTAAAAATAGAGCAAATTATATTTTTTTTTGTCTCTGAATTATGTTAAAATTTTTAAATATTTTTTAATTTTATTTTATTTTTCAAATTTTTAATTTGTATTAAATATATTCTGACATCTAAATTTTTAAAAAAATTAAGATTAATTCAATAATAACGTATGACAATAATTTGTTTGTGTTAAAGGTTATTTTTATAAAATTATTACTGAATTGATCCAAAATTTTTTAAAAAAATAATCTCAAGAATATATTTAATATAAATAAAAAAATTTTATGATAAAATTAAAATAAAATAAAATAAAATTATTTTTAAAATTTTTAATAAATTTTAAGAAAAAAACTATAATTTACCCGTAAAAATAATAAAATTAAATTTAGATGGAAAAAAAAAAATCAAATCATGAAGTGGTTTGGAGCACGTGTTATTGAGGTCTACAAACTTTAGATGCTCTTAGAATCGTATGTGAATTGTTCTTTCCTGTAATAATAAGATTTTTTTACATTATTAGTGAATCTTGTATTAGAAAAAAAATTATATTATATTATTAATTGCGCGGATATTCAACTGATGGTTTTGTTTGAGTAAATACTTAAAGATTAAATTTAGTCTTTTAAATTTTAACTTATTTAAAATGATTTTAAAATTTTGTTCCATAATTTAATTTGATGATTGATATTTGTGTAATATATACATATAATATTTTCTACTATCGTGACCTAATTTATTCTCTTAGCATGATAAAATTTAGAACAATCTAAAAAGTTAATTAAAAATTAAAAAATTAAACTAAGTAACTAACTATTTTTTTCAATTAAGTGCTACTGAGTACTGACCTAATACAGCTGTTCTTCGTTGAATATGAGGTCCAGTTCTGAAATCTCTTTTTCTCATTTTTTTTCCATTCTTTATTATTATTACTTTTATTTTCACAAACTTCCAAAACTCAAGTCATTCTCATCATTCCATGCACTGCCATTGCCAACGGCCAGTGTTGTATATGGTCGGTATATTTTATTTTAGTAAAATTCTGGATTTGCTTTTAAAATTTCTTAGCAATTTATTTAGTTACTAATATTTGATTATAAAAAATATTAAATATATATTAAAAATTAATTATCAAATTAATTATTATATATTTATATATAAATATATATTATTTAATTTTTTTAATATATATTTTATACAAATAACTGATTTAATAATTAATATTTGAGATGTAATTAATGTAACTATTTTTTTGGTGACTTACTAATGTAATTATTTGATTATTGGTAATTAAATTTTATATTTTAAATTACATGACATATTAGCTAACTAAAATGTTTCGTTTCACAAGTTTAGCAACTAATTGGATTTGTCTCACAGTTCAAAAATTGTAAAAATCAATAAGTAATAAACAAAACCACTTTAAAAGTTGGAAATTAATTTGAGATTTTATTCATTTTGTATTTGTATAGATATTTGTACACAGTATTTGATTTGTAGTGAAAATCAGATGAAGAAATTTTGTTTGATTATAATAGATGTGACAAAAAATCGCAATGAAAATAGTAGTGGGCATTGTAGATAAATATGGTAGTGGGAGAAGTGCGTGTCTATAAGTGAGAGTGAATTTTTTTTAATTTTTAAAATTTTATATTTGTATAAATATTTATATACGATAATTAATTTTAGTGATTGATTTTAATATACACTTAATATGATTGTAAAAAAAAAAAAAACTTTTTGACATGCCCATCGAGTAACTTTAAAGCCCAAACTCGTTAATTCTTTTACAAAATGATCAAAACGGCAGAATTGAGAAAAACTCATTAACAAAAATATTGTTAGTTTTACGAATAAAGTCCTTGATTTTCTAACTGCTAGGATGTTTTTAGTTTTTACTTTGACAGTTACAACTTACAAGTTACCAGCATAGCATACTCAAATCAACTAATTTGGTGTTTGCTTAAAAAAAAAAAAAACTAATTTGTTATTTATTTATTAAATTATAGGGTTTGATGAGACTACTTATGATTTATGTAAAATGTGTCAATCTACCATTCATCGTAGTATTATAATTTATTCAGGTTTGATTCTTTTTTGTTATAAGGGGAATAGAATGGGCCAATGAGTAATAGCTCAAATGGCATAGATTTTCCATACTCAATTAAGAGGTTGCGAGTTTGAGTCTTCTATTTTTTCCAAATTTGTTGCGGGTTCGAAAGTTGATTCTGAAAATAATTTTTTAAGCTAAAATAAATTTTAATAAATATCTAGAATAATATATATAAAAAAATCAACCACTAAAAATAATCACCAATGTAAAATATTTATTAAAATATAAAATATATATTAAAAATAAAATAAATTATATATATATTTATATACAAATATATAATGACTGATTTTAATAACAAATTTTAGTGTATAAATAATATTCTTTTATTAAAAAATATTTTTACAGTGTTTAAAATTTGAACCTGAACAACTTAATTATAATATAAAGAATTTACTAGCTTAAGTAACTTGATATATCTAACTAAATATATGCAAATATTTTGTTTTGAATCAAATTTAAATCCAGCTATCTAGACTGCAACATGCATTAATTTAAAAGATTTTAACCTGAATGCCGTAAGTGAGTTGATGAATGATGAAGCTGGGTATGATTTGAAGTGATTTAAATTTGAGGAAATCAAAATCCAAACTAAATTAACTGATAAAAATGAGGTAGAATTGAGTATAGATAGAGAGTATTGTTTTTCCTTATTTATCACATGCCCTAAATGGGTTGGCAACTTGGCATCACTCAATCTGTCAATCACTTACCCAACAAGTTCCCACCGCCAAGAAACAAAAACCTTCCAACTCTGACCCCACTTTTTTTTATGTTTCTTCTTCCTTCAATTTGCCGAATCCAAACAAAAACAGTTTCTTTTCTTTTTTTTTTTTTGTTTTTAATTTTAAACTTTCTGTCTCCATCACCAACTTGTTTTCCACCAGAATCAGCAATTTTAGTTCAATACACCAATCTCTGACCCACCCCTTCATCATCATCATTTTCATTATGCACGCTCATCACAATCATTTCTCTTCAATTTTTAAATAACGTATGGCGGTTTTATTTATTTATTCATCATATGATATTCATAATTGGCCACGGTATCATTCCTCAGCAAAATGCGCAATTAAAATTGAATCATCACTCAGTTCTATGTTCATTCTGTACACCACCAAAATTATTCCAACTCTTTTTTTTTTGTTTTGCCCTCGAGTGAAGGACTGAAGGGAAATGAAAATGAAAAGTTGAAAACTAATCTAATAACCGTTCGGAAAGAAAGCACAGAAAAAGAAAAAGAAAACTGTTCCTGCTCCAAGGGGCAACACCGTCTTTTTACCTCTCTATTCCGTTTCTAATTCCCATTCGTTTCATAACACCGTTTCGAATCGCTTCCGTCTGCTGCATGCGAACCCCGTTCTCTTCAACCATCGACATGTAATTCCTAACCTCTTTCCTCACCATTTCTTGCATCATCGCCAAGAACTCCGGACTGAACATTTGGGCCGGGTCAGGATCAGGACTAAGCCCAGAACCAAGCCCATCTTTAATCGAATCTGAGCCTGCGCCTGATCCCGATGATCCCGGCAGCGACAAGCTCAGCAACGTTCTTGGATCCGAACCCGGAGCTGACAGAGAGGGAAGCCCCGGATCGCTGAGCTCAGAGCCCGACGGGCTGCTAGGCGTGGTAACGTGGCACGGGCCGACACTGGCGGATCTTTTAAGAGGCTGCGCGTCGGGGTAAACGGCGACGGTGACGGCGTCAGAAGCAGAAGAGCGGCATTTCCTTTTGAGCGTAGAGTTCCAGTGATTCTTGACGGCGTTATCGGTTCTTCCGTTAAGTAACCGGGCTATCGTGGCCCACTTGTTTCCGAACTCAGCGTGGGCTCTGACGATGATATCGTCCTCCTCCGGCGTGAATGCGCGGTGCTCCACCTCCGGTGACAGCTGGTTGCACCACCGCAACCGGCACGACTTGCCGGATCGGCCTGGAATGGACTTGCTGATAATAGTCCAGTTTCTCGGCCCGTGGGCTCCCACCAGCCTCCTCAGCGTCTCGTCCTCCTCCGGGCTCCACGGGCCCTTAACTCGATCCATTGCAATAAGAATAAAATCAAATTCCAACACAAAAGCGAAACAGAGCACCAAGCTCTGTGATTCTTTGAGTCTTATTATAAAGAAAATATGAGACGTTGAAGAACAAATAAATATTTATAAGAGAGAATATTAATAACTAATAAGAGTTCGTTTACTGGGGAAAACGGAAAGATAAGAATAACCGGTTGGGCCGGTGGAAAGTGACCGGTCGTGGCGGTTATTGGAGGCAGTTACTAGGATACAGCTGTCAAACTAACACGCGGTTGGGGTAACGGTTACACGTATGATCACGCTATCGGTGCCTTTATTTAAGACTCGGTTGGTTAGTGTTTAGTAACTGATTAGTACTAACTACTGTTCTGCTTAAACTACTTCAAATTTTCATTCTGTCAAGCGAATTTTATTTATTTATTAATTATTATTTGAATTTAATTTCGATATATGTGTTTAAATATTTATAAATAGTGAATTTGAAATTAGTTATTTTAGCTAATACATCAATACACAATTAATTATAGAACATATTTTAGGTGCATAAAATTAAATTCTTATTATTTTGGTGTTTGAAAGAAGAAACCACTCGCCCACAACTAACAAGTATCTCCCACCCCTTTGATAATGACCGTTTGAGTGGTTAAGCCAACACATATTTATATATTTACATATTAAACATGGGACAAAACGGAGTTGTTTATTTATTTCCAGCTGCATAACAATAAAAATAAAATAATAAATTGATAGATAATACAGCGGGTTGATTGTATACTTTTACGGGCATATTTGAATTAGTAACTAATTCTGACAAGCATTTACGCATGATATTGATTGTTTCATTTGTTTGAGTGATGAAAGAGAATTTATAAGATGTTTAACTGAAATGGCAAAGGGTCATTTCAAAATGAGGCAGGTGATAACGGACAAGAGAGAATAAATGAGGAAATATACTGACGTATAGCTTCAACCTAATTGATTGATTGTTAGAGGTATGTCTTTATTGGTTTGGGCTAACGTATGAATCCATAAATTTTGATTCAATGTAACTATAAAATTGTATTGTTTCCATTTTTTATTTAAGTTTGAAAAGTCATCCATGGGTGGTGTTACTTAGGTAACCTGAGATAGGTGAATTAGAGTTGTAAGATTGGCCCAAACTAGGGGTGCACAGATTCGGCTCGGCCCAATCCCGAACACTTTAGGGGCTAATTTAGTGTGATTTCATCAGGTTTAGGGTCGGGTAAGGGTCTCAAAAATAGACCTGGTCATTATTTCGGGTCGGATCCGGGCCATAGTTCGGAACACCCGAAGTCGGCCCGGTCATCATACACAATTAATATTTTGTGTTATTAGTGATGGATCATGACTATTTTTATGTGGAATTTAAGTATTGTAAACCTTAATATTTTTTGTTATTAGTCATTATAAGACTATAAGTTAATGTTTTATATTTAGAATGCATAAGACTTTAGACTAATGCATAATATTGTGTTATTTGTATTAATTTAAATATTTGGAATTATTAGACAATATTAGTATTGATTGTGGTTTTGCTTTAGTATTGATTGTGGTTATGCTTTAATTTTAAAGAATGGTTGGTTCTTGTTATATTTTTCTAAGTGAATTTTACCATGTTAAATAATGGTTGGAGTCTTGAAAATTTGGATATTTTTACATGCTAGCTTACAAAAAGGTATCAATGTAATGTAATGTTAAGGGCCCGGTTTTCACCCGGTATAATTGTGGCCCGAAAGTGTATTGGTTTCATCGGGTCTAGGGTCGGGTTCGGGTCTAATAAATAGACCCGTTGTATATTTCGAGTCAGGTCTGCGTCACATCAAACCCGACTTCACCGGGCCCATGTGCACCCCTAGCCCAAACGTTAATAGAAGGTGGCCTCCAACTTGTATGTATTCAGAAGCCGTCGTCCGAGTTGTGTGTTTGAAGAATGGGGGGTGGTACCTGCAAAGACATTCCGATGCCTAAATTGGTTAAGCAATTTTAGAATATATTGAAACTTAGTTTTACCTGAGTGTATCAGTGTATTTATAGTGGTGATCCAAGAACCACTGTTGGAGTAGTTCCACTTCTGAAGGTGGATAACTGTCTCTTTATCTTAGGGTTGTTGAAATATTGCTTCTGAAAGTGGATGAGATACTTTAGGGGGCAGTTACTTATTTGAATAAGTGTTATCTGCCAGCTCATGTCGAGCCCGACCTCTTTGGGGAAGAGTCTATGTGGAGCCCGACCTCTTTCGAATGAGGTTGGGTAAGTGGTGAAGGTCAATCTTTAGGTTGGGCCTTTTTGACTTACATGAGCCTGGACCATAGTATTGGGCCATGGTATGAACAGTGCACCTACTCGAGTCCGATCTCTTTGCTATGATTTGGATTCGAGTATTAATTAAATTTGGATTCGTTCAAGTCGGAAACCAACGTGATTTTAAAAACCGACGTGATTCCAAATTTCTCAACCGTCGTGTCTAATCAAACGTTGCGTCCATTTGGGGTTTCACATTTACACGTGGGAGCAGTTACATTGGTATCGGCGCATTTCTTTAATGATCGCGTTATTTTACTGTTGTGCCCCTGGCATGTTATAAATACTTTTCCATTTTCTTTCTTTGTTTTCTTTCGTCTTCTCTTTCGAAGTTTTTTTCCTGCACTCTCACTCTTTCTCGTTCAAAAAATCCTTTTGGTCTTTCATTCTCGAGTGCTTCATTATTTTCTGCTGTTGCGACTATCTCTCTTCGATTCTACAGAAAAATGTTAATTCTTATCTACCTTCCTTTATCATTTGTATAGTGCTTTCTTTATTTCTGTTTGGCACGTTTGTACGTTTGAGGAGAATTTCATGCCTTTATCATTCCTTAGTTTGTAATGCGAGGCTTTAGGATTTTTGCATGTTTATTAGATATAGTTGTTGCCGCCTGATGATTCTTTTTCTTATTTGCTTTTGGAAGAAACTGCCTTGTCTTTGAGAACCCTGTTTTTGATGACTTCATTTTTCTTTGTAGGTCTTATCGCTTTTATACCTCTTCCTCCTTTGTCGGAAAAATGTCTTCCCGTATCCTTGAGACCCTTTTGAAATGGGTAGATGATTCTGTGCTTATTGAGAAGCCTTTAGATTTTATTACCGAGTTTCGTACCCATAATAGGATTTGTAGTTTGGAGGCTGACGAGCATAAGTATAAATTAGTGGCCCCAGATCCTGAGGACTGGGTTTGTTCTGGGAGGGTTGCTGATTCCGACCCTCACTTTTTCTTTATGTATGTTAGAAACAAGAGACTAAATTGGAGAAAGAATTTGTATATTATTGAATATATTCAAATTGTCTATTCAAGTTGTCTATTTAAGTTGTCTGGAATGATATAATATAAAAAGGGTATTTATAGGTACTAAGAGAATCGTAATAATAAAGATGTAATCTCCTATAATAAATATTCAGATATACTAAATAATACTAATTGATCCTAATTGATTATAATTATATTCTAACATCCCCTCAAACTCAAGTGGCAACTTGAGTTTGAAAGTTATTTAAAACAACGAAATAAAGAGAAAAAAAACTGCATAAACTGATAAAACAGGTGCAGACGGAACTATCAGAAGGAAGCGCAGATGGAACTGCCGCTAGTCTGAAGGAAGCGCAGATGGAATTGCCGCTAGTCTGAAGGAAGCGCAGACAAAACTGCCACTATATTAAGGAAGTGCAGACGGAACTGCCAGAAAGAAACGCAGACGGAACTGCCACAAGAAAGCACAAACGAAACGCAGACGGAACTGAGAGAACACAAACGGAACTGCCACAAGAGAACGCAGATGGAACTGCCACGAGAGAACGCAAACAAAACTGCCACGAGAGAACGCAGATAGAACTGCCGAAAGAGAGTGAAAACTATATGATTTCTTCATGAAAATAGGTAAGCAGCGGATGACAATGGTGTTTGATCATACGACTCGAAAAAAACACAAGACAGAAAAAATAGGCTAGTCGGTGAGATGAAAAAATATCAAAAGAGTGACAAAAGGGAAAGAAGAATGGCATAGAAAAAATAAAAAAACTACGGTGATTTCACCGCAAGAAAAACAACATATCCTCTTCAAGGAGGATATCATGGCTCTAATACCATGTTAGAAACAAGAGACTAAATTGGAGAAAGAATTTGTATATTATTTAGTGTATTCGAATTGTCTATTCAAGTTGTCAATTTAAGTTGTCTAGAATGATACAATATAAAAAGGGTATTTATAGGTACTAAGAGAATCGTAATAATAAAAACGTAATCTCCTATAATAAATATTCAGATATACTAAATAATACTAATTGATCCTAATTATATTCTAACAATGTACGACTGCCTTTTTTACCCGCTTAGGGGTTTTCTTCCCTTTTTCTGATTTTGAAATGGAGGTCTTATCCCACTGCCGAGTTGTCCCTACCCAGCTTTATCCCAATTCTTGGGGTTTCATGAGGATCTACCAACTTGTAAGCCAAGAGCTTGATTTTCCGACTTCTTCTAAGAATCTTTTTCTATCTCTTCCACCTTACCCGACCTTTTAGTAGGCAAAACACACAACAATGGGTGTCTTTCCGAGCTATTCAGGATCGAAAGGTATTTTCCATTTTTGACGAATCCTTCTACGATTTTAAAAACTTTTTCTTCAAGGTCCAGGCTGTAGAGGGCCACCATCCTTTTTTCTTAGATGAGAATAGCCAGCCCCGATTTTCTCTGTACTGGTTGGAGGCCTCCCCTATTGAAAAATATAGTTTGGATGATTTGGATGAGGTGGAGGAGGCCATTATTGGGTTTTTTCGAGAGGCCTGGGGGAGATCCGAATCTGGACACTAAAAAATTCTTTCTTAGTTCTCCAAGTTTAATCCAATCCGAGCTAGGTAGTTTTGATTTTCTTTGTAGCCATTTTTAACAAGTTCTGATTTGCAACGTGTTTTCCTCCGATTTTGTAAGTTGATTGCCTTTTCGTATATTTTCAGAAATGGTGAAAAGTGGGTCTAGTGCTGCCTATCAAAAGGTCTAGGAAGCCAAGGGGAAGGCTCGTACCCGAGCTGATGCTGCGAAGGTCGAAACTACTGGCGTTCCTCCTCCTCTTCATGACTCGGGGACCTCTTCTCTCCCAATTTTGGTAACCTCTGCCTCTGCTTCTCCTCTTCCTCCTCCTGCCCCTGTCCCCCCAGTTCGACCTCCTTCTGAACCCGAAAAAAAAGAAACGTAAGACCTCGGAGACGGGTTCTTCCCCTTCTAGGGAGGCCAACTTGGACGGTCCGAAATTCGTTCAGAAGCACATCTTTCTTCATAGCCAAATTGCTATGGATGATGCTTCCCTTCGAAATTATCTTCAGATTTTGGTTCGGGGGGGAGTTTGGACTGCTGGAATTTGCACTGCTCTTCTTGACATCTTGGGCAAAATTCCCTTGAGTTCTTTGAGCTCTTTCCAAAAAACTGTGGAGGACCTTCAGGGGACGATTGTCCTGTATCAAAAAGAAGAGAAGAGGCTTCAGGGGGAGAATGTCTGGCTGAAGGAGGAGCTGGCCAAGCTTCAGGAGAGGGAAAAGAAGTTAATGGTCCAGTGATTGTTTCTCCTCCTCGCCCTGAGACCGATTCTGAGCTGAAGACTCGTGGGCAACGTGTTGTTGAGTCTCCTCCTCACGAGGAGCAACAGGAGAGATTCCGGCCGAGTTCTTCTGAAGCTCCGACTCCTGCCGCCAAAGAGATCGCTCCGACCCCTCCGACTTCTGCAGTAGACCGGAGCTCTATTCCCCTTGATGACTCCAATCTTCCTTCTCAGTGATTTCAGTTATTAGCGCCTGGCTTGTGGGCCTTTTTTTTGAACAATTTATTTTATGTGATTGTGTGGTGTTGGTTTCTGACATATTGATCCTTAATAGGATCATTAACAAAAAGGTATTTGTTTTCTTGGTCTTTTTTTGGATAAGGGCCTTTAACAAAATATTTTGATTATGCATATTTTGTGGATTGTTTTGACGCTTTTGTCTTCTTGAGGTTTTAAAACCGTTTGCGAAAAAAACTTTTGTCGTGTGGGTTGTTTTGTCTAAGTTAAACAATTTCATTTGCTAAAAAAACTCTTTTTTGAAAATTTGAGAAAGCCTTCGCTTCTACCCTTGGGATTTTCCTATCTCTTTTGTATTCCTTACATATTCAATTCTTGCTTATTGAATTGTTTTCGTGACTTAGGTTATTTTTGCGATGCATTTCGATTTTCTCTCGGATTTTTCGACTAGTAAGTCGTTTAGTGGTATTGTTCCCGAGTTATCATGATCGTCTTTGTAACCTCTTTATACCGACTTGTACCTCGTCGTTTTATCCTGCCGGTCACTTAGGTCGGTCATGGAATTTTTACGCTTTTTCGAGCTTAAATCGGTGCGTTTCATAGAATAATGATGACAATAATAGAATTATAAAGAGGTAGAATAAAATCTTTATTTATTGATGGAGGTAAATTTTATAAAATTTAACTTAGCTACTAAGGGATTTCAAGACTATTAACCCTTAGTCCCCACTTTGATGCCTCGTTAAAATCCCCTTTAGGAAAACCCTCTTTGCGAAAAAATCATGAAGTCGGAAAAAAGAGTACATCTGGAAATGGAGTTCACTTCTAGCTATAATACCTCCTCATGTTGCAAGCATGCCACGATCTTGGGAGCTCGGCTCCACTCAAGTCAGATACCTTATAATATCCCTCACCCGTTGGAGTAGTTCCACTTCTGAAGGTGGATAACTGTCCCTTTATCTTAGGGTTATTGAGATATTTCTTCTGGAAGTGGATGAGAGACTTTGGCGGACAGTTACTTATTTGAATAAGTGTTATCTGCCAACTCATGTGGAGCCCGACCTCTTTGGGGAGGAGCCTATGTGGAGCCCGACCTCTTTCGAATGAAGTTGGATAAGTGGTGAAGGCCAATCTTTAAGTTGAATCTTTTTGACTTACTTGGACCTAGACCATCGTATTGAGTCAGGGTATGAACAAGTAGTATATACTATATAGATCGTTGGTGGCTTTAATTTCATGCAACTCATTCAATTCATTTAATTTGTTTATGACCATTGAGTTTGAAAACTAATTACTTGAATTAGCATGGTATCACTGGATATTTGTGTAAAATACTTTTATAATACATGAAAATTAATTTTTTATATTTATAGTTATAAATTTAATTTTAATATATTATTCGTATAAAATAATTATATTCATGTATTTAGTTATATAATGTCATATAAGTAAAAATAGGGTAAAGTATACTTTTTGTCCTTAAAGTTTAATAAAAGTTTCAAAAATACCCCTAAGTTTTATTTTGTTTCAATTTTGTCCCAGAAGTTTTCGATTTGCATCAAATATATCCTTGACAGCTAAATTTTTTAAAAAATTTAAGATCAATCTAACAATAATACATGAAAATTATGCTTGATTTGCTTATATTGGGGGTTGTTCTTATGAAATTGTTGTTAAATTGGTCTTAAATATTTTGAAAAATTAGTCGACAGGGGTATATTTGATGTAAATCGAAAACTTTTGGGACAAAATTGAAACAAAATAAAACCTAGGGGTATTTTTGAAACTTTTGTGAAACTTCAGGGACAAAAAATATACTTTACCCGTAAAAATAATATTTTTTTATATTAATCACATAAATAATTATTTAAAAGAACAGATGTAATTGAATCACTGATAAATCTGTTAGAACAATCAATTTCTAAAGCAATTTCCAAAATCAATAGTAAAATACAAGCAGCAATATCAACAATCTTTAATGTATGAAACAATAAGAGATGAGCAAGAGAGGCTCCACTAACACAGTATAATTTTTGGCATTCCTCTTTTGTCCTCTTGCCTCTCTTTTAAATCAACCATCCACTAAGTTGTTATAACTAAGTCGCTAATAAAATTATTTTTCTGTAATGCACCCACTAAATTTCATAATCTTTTATCTATGCCGGTTGTTTCTTTATTATAGTACTCTTCTACTCTGATGTTTGGTCATTTGGTCTAATTGAGTTACTGTTTAGAATAATCGAGTTCATATTAATGATTGTGTAAAATATTTTACACTGTCAATACATTAAAATTAAACTCTTACGATAAATTAATAATAAAAAAAAGCTAATAAAATAAGCATTAGATTTATGACAAAAACCAAAGTCAAGAATTTGGCAGGGAATGAAATTGTATAATTTTCTAGGTTTTAAAAAATTAAATTAAAATTTCTTTTACCTTTCCCTCGAAATCTCTCCATCTACATTTCTTGCTGCTTCGTGATTTTTAGTGTTTTTTGTTTTTTCATGCGCGATTTCTAGTGTTTGTTAATTATCTTCTATAACCCATTATAGGTATGGGCTGGGTTGGCATACATTAAATGGGTTTCCTCTTTAGATCGTAGCCCAATATACCTTATAATTGATCCAATTATAACAAAAAAAATTATAAACACAGAATATAGATCTCTCAACTGATTTCTCCCAAAAAAAAAAGATCTTGACCTAGAAATTAAAACAAAAAACACAGTTTTCCTTCCGTTTTAGGCTTTTTGCTCCAAGACACCGCGCAATTATGCCCATAACTTTTCTTATGATGGTGCCTCTTCGTGATTTGTCATATATTATCAAAGATTTCCCTACAAACCATATTTAGTTAATTGGTTTAGGAGAAGTATGGAAACAAGTAAACAACTCTTCTACAAGCCAATATAAGTTAATTTTATTATAATTTAAATTTTATAAATAAATTTAAATTTAAATTTTTTTATATTTATTCTAATTAATTATATTTATAATACATAATAAATATAATCCATAAAAAATTTAATCTCTTTCTATTCTAAAAACAGTTAAATTAAAATGCATAATTTTCTATTCTAGTAAAGATATACATGAGAGTACTTTTGGAGTACTGTATTTATATTTAAATTATAAAAATATTATTAATATTATATTAATATTTTTGAAAACAATGACAATAATTGTCAATTTGTCATGGAACCAAAAAATCATAATAGTAGAGACAAAAACATGCATTTCGGTAAATAAAGTTCAAAAATAAATTTTAAAAAAATAAATATTTTTTATAATTTATATTAAAAAAAATTCTATTTTTGTAGGTTAACTCCCTCACGCATATTCATAATCTCTTCTGTCAACATTACGAGATTTTGTTGTCCAGTATAAAGCTTACAAATGAGATTTGTTGGCACGAGAAAAAGTTTAGATAGTAATCTTCTAATTTTGCTAATTAATTTATAATTTTTCCCTTATTTTTGTAGTCTTATTTTATTTATTTTTATGTTCAACTATCATCGCTTAACCGCATTCTTTGTGAAAGGAATACATATTTAATATATCGAAATTTGCTGGATCATCTCCTTTATAGAAATATATATTAATATTATATTAATAATATTTCTATAATTTAAATATAAATACGACACTCTAAGAATATTCTTATGTATATTTTTACTAGAATAAAAAAATATACATTTAAAAGATTATTAATATAATATTTTTATAATATTAATATAGGAGTACTTTTGGAGTACCATATTTATATTTAAATTATAAAAATATTATTAATATGTATTTCTATGAAAAAGATGATCGAGTAAAAGAAAAAAAAAAAAAAAAAACTAACCGTTTTTTAATATATTAAATCTCTATTCCTTCCACAAAAAATGCGGTTAAGCGATGATAGCTGAACATAACAAAAAAATTCTGACGCTCCTCCCAACAAATTTCATTGTAAGCTTTATACTAGGCAACAAAATTTCATAACGGTGAAGGAAGAGATTATGAATATCCATGAGAAAGTTAACCTACAAAAATAAGATTTTTTTTAATATAAATTATAAAAAATATTTATTTTTTTTAAAATCTATTTCTGAACTTTATTTATTGAAATGTTAGTTTTTGTCTCAACTATTATAATTTTTTGGGTCTATGACAATCATTATTATCGTCTCCAAAATTATTAATATAATATTAATATAATATTAATATTATTTCTATAATTTAAGTATAAATACGGTACTCCAAAAGTACTCTTATATATATTTTTACTATGATAGAAAATTATGTATTTTAATTTGTCAGGATCATAAATTATATTTTTTAATTTTTATTTTTTTAAAAATATATAATTAATAATTATTAATTGAAGTTGTTTAACTGTATTTTTTCTAATAATATTGATCTTATTCCTACTTAGATCCATTGATAAGTGGTCCAAGGTTTTAAATGCTCTCATCTGAACTTAACGAGGGATTTTTGATGCAATAAGAAGAATAAAAATTAACCTATTCACATATGACATACCTACTAATTTTGACATAAAAGTTTCTAAACTTTCATTTTTTTTTTTGTATTCCTCAACTTAAAACTTTTTTTTTGTATTGAAATGGGACTAAAGTCCAAAGAAGAGAAAACTAATTACAAATTGCCATGAAGGAGCCACAAAGTTTTTAGCCCACTTCGCTCCAGGCCCAATCACTTCAACCAATCTAGGACAACCATTTCAGAATGGGACTCTGAGTTCGTGGGAGTTGGAATTTAAAATTTGGGTAGGGTATTTTGGGCTTAGCCCAAGGGAAAATATTTTTTCTCAAAAACAGATTTAATAAAATACAAAAAAAAAAATTTAACATCGTAATGTAAGCCTGTAAGGTATCTGGCACAAGTGAGAAGAGAAAGGAAAAGTAATAAACTTGAGTAGTGAAAATCTGGAGAGAGAGATTTTTATAGTGCCTAAGAAGAATAAAATTAGTTACGACTTTAGCTTGTATTTATAGCTGATTAGAGTGCCAGCTGTCATAATTACCTAAACTAAAACTATAACTAACTTAACTATCTATAAATTTGTCCTTTAAACTCTAATACTTTTATCATGTAGAAAATGTATTCAAACCACCTTGTTCAGCATATTAAGAAAAAAAATGGCACCCACCCAATTCTTGGCATTTAATTGAATTGTACAGCATGAGAAATTAAATATTTTCTTTAGGAAGACAAACAAATATCAAATTAAGGCTTAGTTAGTGAAAAAAACAAAGAATTGAATTAAGAAACTCGATTTGTTGGCTTTATACACAAGCATGCACATTCTGTAATAGTTGTGATTATTATTTTCAGCGGAATGATTATGTTTTCCGCTCTTTAAAAGGTATAAACCATCAGTTATCCAAAGATTAGAAGCCAACGACTAATCCTAGTTATGAAAACTATTGCACACACGTTGTTTGGCTGCCTCTAAATATTGGACTTAAAATAATCCGAACAATTATCACTTGTGTTAGACCTCATGAATGGAGAATGAATAGCTGATTATTACATATATTTTAATCATAAATAAATTAAACCATTTGAGAAGTCCTCCAGTATTTTCAGTAGAAAGCAAACCACACACAAAAATTAGTTTTGCTAGTTCAATCATTCTGTTCTTTTATTTATATACGTAAGAAAAGACCTTGTTATTATCTATTGTTTTTGCATTTTTGCGGCCATAGCTTTGGCTCAACCTGTAGATTCTGATACATAATAAGGATGTACAACAAATACAGAGGATGTGAGAAAGAATGATAAAATTTATGTGGGTTCCGCTAGTTTTTATTTGAATAAAATATTTGTTCACCACCAAACATGTTTAGTCCCTGCATACTATGTAGATTAGTAATCTATATGTGAATATTGGCCTTAGCTCAAACCTTGGTCTAATGTTGTGCTTTACCAGACCATAGTGACTAAACATTTTTATTTGAAGGCACTCATTGGTGCTGAATAAGAAGGGAGGGAGGGGGCATGGAGTCATATTTTTGTTTCTCGTATTTTTTTTTTACTTCTTTTAAAAAAGTTTAAAGAACCAACTACAATTTAAGTCGACTTAAGTCAATTTTTTGTATTTTTAGTTTTGATTCGAAAAATTAAGATAGTGGAAGGTTGTTTTTTCTTTTTTATAATAGACTTCTTGTTTTTTCAACTAGTTAATTATAGTTGACTACCTTCCTATTTAGTTCCCTAATAAAATCGTTTTTTTATATATATTGAAAAGTTAAGTTACTAAATTAGTTAATATATTTATTTATATACATATATTATTAAAAAATATTTTTAATATATATTTTATATAAATAATTATTTTAATAATTAATTTTTAGTGTTTATATATATATATATAAAGATTAACTTAATTTAAGTTGAGGGTTAACATATATTGACAAATGTGTTTTGAGCGTCAAAAACTAACATAACGATTATTTCATTCACAGTTTGTATCATTCAAAACAGAAAATATAGAAAAACCTAGCTACTCATACATAATTCCACATCACTACATAATATATGCTATCGTCTTAATTATTTGAACACAAAGGATGTATATTAAGCAACAAAAAAATGGCATCTCCATAAAAAACAATAAAACATACGTGATATATATTTTATATTTATTTTTAATTTTTACCTATTATATTATACACAATAAAACACTAAATATTAACTACATAATAATTTTTTTGGCATTGTCATTAATATTATTGTGAATTAGAATTTTATTAGAAGGTATTTATTATCATCGTTATTTTAATATTTATTGTCTTATGTAAAAAAATTGTATTTGTTTGACTTATTTACCCAAATGCTACAACTTTAAAACAAGTACTTCTATAACTAAAATTCAAACACAAAATAATTTATTTATAAACTATTATTAATAAAATTCTTATATTTTAAGTTATTTTTTCAAAAGATTTTATTTAAATTATTTACCCAAATTAGACCGAATCAACATTAATATTTTGTTTTAAATGTTTTATTTATTTATTTTTGCTACACTAGTCCGTGGCAGAAAGTAAGGATGGCAACACGATTCGAATTCGCCGTACCACTCGTCCCTTTCCGTTCGGAGCGGGTAATTATTCACCCCGCACCGAAGTAGATTTTCAGCAGGACGAGACAGACTGGATTTATATATATATATATATAAAAAATAATTAATAAAATAATTAATAAATTATATCATATTTAAAATTTTATTTTAATTTATATAATGTATGTAACGATGGTTATATAAATTTTAAAATTTTATTTTATTTATTAGATTTTAATAATAATAAAGACAGATAGGAACAGAACAGGGCAGGTGCCCGTGCAAGCAGGCAGGAAGCTGCTTAATACAAAAAAAGAAAATTCCTTTACTTTTGCTTACACTTTAATAACACAACAACACTTGATCAACAAAAAATCATCACCATAATAACAGAGATAGATTTATAGTCGTTTCCTTGATCAATGGATCCTGGAACCAAACCCGTGGTGGTAGTCAAGTGTAGACATCAAATCTTGAATCTTTTACAAAGAATACAAATTAAACCCAATATCATTCGGATAATGACATTATTCCAATTAAAGGGGCCTTTTACAAGTCAAAAATTACGTTTGACACATTTATCCAGTTCTAACACATAGTATATATTACGCCATTAATAGCACATGAAACAAATAACATTAAAAGATCAGTCTCAAGTACTATTATACCATTCAAGGAAGCAGCATGCACAGAAACAATACCTGCAGACTTTGTGTTTGATTCTGTGAGTTTGGAGAAAGAAGGGTTGATATTTATAGCTTTAGTTGACCAATATAATAGTATATTAAAAAATTTTATATTATCTTTTAATTTAAATTATAAGATATTAATAAAACAATAAAAAATATAATGTTAGTTTAGATATAAACATCTTTCACTAGTTTTAAATAGGAATGGCAAATTCTGTATTTGTCGGGGATCAGGGACTTCACAAATATCTGCAAAATTTTTTTCTTTTACTATTATAATTTTTTGGATATATAGCAATTATTATCATCGTCTCCAAAAATATACAGATATACTGGAATAAGTCATATTTAACAAAAAAAAATTTAATTATAAATTAAAAAAATAACTATTTCCCAAAAATAAAATACGACTTATTTCTGTGTACTCTTATGTATTTTGGAGACGATGATAATGCTTATCATTGTTAACTTTTCAAACTCAATTTGATGTATTTAGAGTGGAATTTGTCGGAGAATAAGGTGAATTTGCTCATTTTTATAGAGTTAGCTGTGGAGTGCGCCGAACTTGCCCAAATACAGAAAAAAAAAATGTACATTTCGATAAATAAAGCTCAGAAATGAATTTTGAAAAAATAAATATTTTTTATAATTTATATTAAAAAAAATCCTACAAAAATATGTATATATATATATAGGTGGATAAATTAAAATACTATTTGTATAAATAGATGTAAATCATGTACCTTAAAATATATGTAAATCATGTACTGTTTGATAGCTAGAAATATTTTATTGGATGAAAAATGCTTTCCCTATAAAACTCTATTCTCTCATGACTCTATCTCTATCTTCCTCTAATACTAACAGTGCAGGAAAGAATTACATCTCAGCCACCTATGGTAAGTACCTTTTTCTCTTTGCAATCTACTACTAGTCATTCATCAAATTCTACTACTTTGTCTATGTCTGTTTCAGAATTTGCTACGCTTTCTACACCTCATTCACCTACATCTTCACTTAATTCTATTTTAAGGGAAAAAAAAAAAAAGAAACATGCTTTTTTTTATCCAACCCTGTTTTTACTGTAATTATTGGCTCAACATACTTTACTATTCAGAATAACTTCACATCGAAGAGGATTGAGAAGAGTAATTTGCATCAAGGACTATACATTTTAAAGGCATCATCCCCAACTAATTGCTCAAAGTCGCTGACATCACCAAATCTTTCAAGTTCTGATTCTAGTCATATTTCAATAAATTTGTGCAACTCACAATTGTGGCACACTCGCTTAGGTCATGTTTTATCTAAAATTCTGCATCATTTAAATAATACTCTTTATTTACAAAATAAAGCTAATTGCAGTGGTTGTGAGATATATCCACTTGCGAAATTTCAAAAATTTACTTTTGATTCCCGCAATAATTTATCTTTAAATTTTTTTGATTTTGTTCATTGTAATGTATGGGGACTTTACCAAGTTTCAACTTATAATGGAAAGATTTTTCTTGACTATTGTTGATGATGCCACAAGATTTTGTTGGATTTATTTACTGACTAATAAATCAGATGCTACAACTTGTTTAAAGAATTTATATTTCTTAATAGAAACTCAGTTTAGCATCAAGATTAAGTGTTTCAGGTGGGACAATGCAAAAGAACTTGCTGTTGAGTCTGCAGCAAAATTTTGACTTCTAATAGCTACAAAGTAATATGAAATTGAACACTACTCACAATAATGCACTCGCTATATAATTACTAAAGAGAAAAGGAAATAAAATAAAATAATAATAATAATATGAAAAGAAGATGTGAATGTAGTTGTTATTGTTGATGATTATTGAATTGAAATTCTACAAACGTTTATATAGTGGTTATATGCTATAATTTCAACGGATAGAAATAAAACTTTCCTATAATAACTCTTAGCCTTCCTTTTCTTTCTCCCTCACACCTCTCAAGGCATAAGATTATTGCAGCCCGTGCCTCAAGATCTAATTCTTCTCAATCCTCATCTTTCATTCCTTCTGACTTTTTCTCTTTTCCTGCTAGTGCCTTGTGTAACTTTTGTGATATAAGCAGATTTTTCATCTGCATCCTCTAATAGGAAAAATCATTTTTCCCATTGAATTTCTCGATTTCATATTTGTCTACTTTGACATTACTACTAGTTGAAGCCATTATATTCAAAATTGAATTTTACCACTCAAATAATGAATAATATAACGTTGGCTCTGATACCAATTGTTGAGTCTGCAGCGGAATTTTGACTTTTAATAGCTACAAAGTAATATGAAATTGAATACTACTCACAATAATGCACTTGCTATATAATTACTAAAGAGAAAAGGAAATAAAATAAAATAATAATAATAATATGAAAAGAAGATGTGAATGTAGTTGTTATTGTTGATAATTATTGAATTGAAATTCTACAAACGTTTATATAGTGGTTATATGCTATAATTTCAACGGATAGAAATAAAACTTTCATATAATAACTCTTAGCCTTCCTTTTCTTAGCCTTCATTTTCTTTCTCTCTCCCTCACACTTGCACTCAAAGATTTCTTGAAGCAAAAGGGAGCTCTCTACCAATTTTCTTGTCCATATAGACCATAGCAAAATGCCGTGGTAGAACGAAAACACCAACACCTTCTTAATGTGGCTCGAGCTCTCTACTTTCAAGCTAAACTGCTCGTGTCTTTTTGGGGAGAGTGCATCACCACTGCTGCCTTTCTCATTAATAGAACCCCAAGTCCCTTACTAAACCTGAAGTCTCCATTCGAACTACTATTCAACAAAGCTCCCAACTATGATGGTTTAAGAAATTTTGGTTGTTTAGTCTATGCAGCAACTAATTCGAGTTTCAGAACCAAATTCTGTCTCAGGGCAGTTCCATCAATCTTCCTTGGCTATCCCCTTGGATACAAGGGTTACAAACTATACAACCTTGAGACCAAACAGTTTTTTGTCTCCAGAGATGTGATCTTCCATGAACATGTCATGCCCTTTAGCAATTCCCCACACCTCCAACTCCATAAAGACTTGTTTGCCGATTTTGCCTTACCTACCCCAGCACAAGACCCTACACCCCAAGATTCCTCTCCAATTCCAATGCCTACCCAACGTTCCATGGCACCAGCTACTACTTCCAACATTCCTTCAATTCCACCCCCGCCCCGGAAATCCTCCAGAACCCATCACCTTCCACCATACCTTACTGACTATGTATGCCTTACCAACACGCCCTATCCTCTTATTCTAAGCCGTAAAGAAGAGGTGGCGAGGTATTACGACATCTAAAAGTAAAATATGTACATAAATATAGTTGAAAGAATTTACAATTAGGATCTTTGAAGAAAAAGCTAAGCAAAAGCGAAAACAGAAAATCATGTCATACTCGCAAGGTTAATCGTAAAACGGATAGGAAAGATCGAAAGAAGGCTAAAAACATAATATTCAGAACAGAGTTCCATAATACAGATATCAAGCTCCAGACTCGACCTGCGAAGCTAAGGCCGGCCAAAATATGTAATTATGTATATTTATACAACCCAAAATACAAATCAAACTACAGAATAAATATCTATTTCTCCAAGTCAACCTTTAGGAGGGCCAAAATACAAAATATACATACGGAGATTCTATATACATATATACATAGTCTAAAACATAATATAACAACTCAAAAGACAGTTATTCGCTTGTAAGGATGGTCTCCAAATGCTCAACAAGATGCCTCTCGATCTGCATCTGGAAAACAACAGAAATATGTATAAAATGAAAACCAGAGGTTCTCAGTATGATAAAAGTACCCACGTAGTTAATATATATAAAAAATCTCGAAAAAACTAGAAGCATACCTAGAACTCCGACAATTATAACAGAAAATATATATAGAATGAGGGATAATTATACTATTAATTAATAAGAACACTTGTAAACAAGTTAATCTATGTATAGAAATCGAAAGAGCTGCATATGTTTTATAAGATTCAAAAAGTAATTTTAGTTTTTAATGAAGAGAATAAAATAATAAATTTTTTTATAGATAATTTTGTGTTATTAATAAAAATCTTTTTTCATACTTTATATCTTCATCAATCGTCTTAATGTATTCAAAAATTTATTTGTCTAAAATATATTTTTTGGATTGAATTCATTATTTGTATTCAATAATAATTTTGAATCAAGTTCGAAACACGTCTCAAACAGACTCAATCCAGATTAAAATTATAGTTTTGTGATTAAAATGTAAATTTTATATTTTAATTGATCATTCTAAATATAATTTTTTTTAAATAAGATAGTTGTATTAATTAATTAGTTACTAGGGATTTAGGAAGGCTCAATACATTTAGATGGACTAATGGCCTGTTTAAAAAGCTTTAAAAATTATTTTTTTTAATTTTTAATTTTTGAATAGTAGTAATATTAATATTTGATATAATTTTTAAAAAGTTATTTAAGTGCTTAATAAAAGTTAAAAAAATAACTTTTTTTTATAATAATTATTTTATCACATTTTTTTAAAATAAATATTTTAAAAACTAAAAAATTAAAATACAAAATAATTTATTTATAAATTATTTTTAATATAAATATTTATATTATTTAAGCCATTTTTAAAAACGAGTTTAATTAAGCTCAGCCTCTCTCACTGTCGAATCACTGCCCCAGTGCCCCAGCGCCACCTTCTTCTAACTGAAACGTCTGCATCAAACAGGAAAAGCCAATAATGCCCCTTTGGTTGTCTTTGTTACCGGCGGATATATCGGTATCCGCTATCTCGTCCACCGTGGCCGCCGCCACGGTCACTGCCGCAACCTTCTTCTTAATCTGCAAGTCTCACCTCATAACACTCCATCAAGAACAACCGAAACGCAATCCACGTGGCAAGATCCTGTTCGTTTCGCGACTCGGATATTCAACTGCAGAAGCCCTAGCGGAGCGCCTCCGCAATTTGTTAGAGTCGAAAGGCCTCGTTTTGGAGGTCGTAGATGCTCGGAATTATGATCCCGAAGACCTACCCAAGGAGAACCTCATCCTCCTCGTTGATTCAACTTCGAATTTTTGGTACCAACCTCCCGAACCACCTGAACTACTGGCCTTAGACGACAGCAAAGGAGCAAAGGACTTCGCCAGTTGGCTCATGCATAACGCGGAGAGCTTTGGGATCGGAGCGGTTGTTGTGAAGGCTTGCATATTCACTGCATTTGTCGTGGGCAAAAGGGATGGTAAGAATTTGATGGCTAAGGCCGCCAATCATTTTAGGGATTTGGATCACGTTCAATACTATGATCATCTTGAAGAGTGGTGGGGAAGTGTTGTTGCGACGGTTTCGGGAGATACGGTTGCTGATGGCATGTGCGGGGAATCTGAACCTGAGGTCAGTTTATAACTATGACGTTTTAATTTCTTATCTAATTTTATTCTAAACACTATGATTGTTGTTCTAATTCTAGGATGATGTTGGTTGTTCTGATCCAAAAAGCATATATATGTTGGTGGAAAATGTGGATGTAGTAGATAGAAAAAGAACCTTCAGGCGCAGGATGTTAACTATCACTGAGGCCAACTTTATCAAGCATGGAAGTGTTGATCTTGAAGATGGAGGTCCTGTGACTGCCCAATGGCCTGTTGGAGATGATCTAATAATGGATTCCAACTTACCAACTTTTCAAGGATTTTGTTCCCTTGGTGGCAGCTTGTTCATTGCTGGTGGTATCATGTGTAACAATGGATCAAAATTTGAATTTGAGCTAGAATTGGAACATTTTTTCCCTGCAAAAATGTGGTGCCTCAAGTATGATGGTTCGACCTGGATTTGGAGTTTATGCGGAAGCATGATCGACTACCGAATGAATCCCATAGTAGTCCCATACCATCGCAACTTGTACATCTTTGGGGGTGATACTAAAGATTGGGTTGAAATCTACAATTCACAATCAGAGTCATGGGAAAAAAGGGAAGTGCCTAGGGAAGCGCCCCATGTGGACTTTTGGTCGAGTTCTAAATCTTACTTTTTGTGGGAGGACAGAACAAAGCCTCCTAAGAAAACCCTCATTATGCTTTATGTTTATTATGGTAAGTATCAGGAACTCATCTCATATGACATCGAGGCCAACCTTTGGAGTGGATACCTTCCCTGCGATTTCCCGCCAATTCGTGATTCTTGTCCTAGGAAACTAATTCGTTTGGCATGCAGTAATTATCTCCTCATTGTTGACTCTGCCGCTATGTGGTACATTTATGACTTTTCTAAGAAGAAACTCATGGCAGATGTGCACGTGAATGGATTGGAAAAGCTGACGGGACGGGTTTCGTATGTTTTTTGTTGCCACTACACCAGCGAGGAAAGTCTGATTTATGTCTTCATGGAACCAGATGAAAAGGTTGTTGAGGAATATGGTGGTGATCCTGACTTTGTTCCTTATGCTAGAGTCAAGCTCCAAACAAGTGGTAATTTTTCTACCAAGGTTGAATCCAAGGGTAATCTTAAAGTTGGTCCCTATAGCAAACTCTATATGTAAGCATGAACCTTTCTCTGCTTTCTTTGTTTATAATTACTGTGCTGTTTGAAACTTGCTCACTCAATCCATTGAGCTTCATTGTACAGGTTTGCTGTTGGAGACCAAGACATTGAATTAAAGGGAGGATTGTAGCTTAGTTTTGTGCATCATACTGGTGTGGTGGACATTATATTAATAGGAATATGTTTTCTTGAACAGAGATATTCCTTTATATTCATTGTAGCTTAGGTTTGCGTAGAGATCTTCATTCTGGACTGGTGAGTTTGTTGCATTAGAAACTAATAATTAGAGATTTCTTGCTTTTAAGATCATATAGGAATTTTCTTCAATGTTAAATTAGATATGTACAAATTACAAAAGTTGGCTCTGCTAAGATTTTAGTGGAACAGAGCAATGTGTCCAATTATCCAGGGGGAGAAGGTTGATGTTTTTGTTGGTGCATTTAGACAATCGAATGTAAATTCGCAATACGCCTGGACCAAATGTTGATCCAATATAAAAATTAGTTGATATCATATCACTAATACTAATACTTGTTTCGTTTATGTTAAAAAAAAGGTACGTGCATAAAAAGTAAAAAATCCATTATATATTTCTTAATTAAAAATTTTTTCATTCTCTATTTTTAATAGCCCAAATAATCTTTTTTAAACTCATATTAGTGAATTACCCTGATATGATAAAAGGCTATTACATACTTGTATTTAAATAAAATTCGTAACATTATGTTACATGAAAAAAACATTAAATAATTGATACGAATCATTGTTATTACAATCACACAGATAATGATTACTAACTATATTATATTCAGTTATGTATTCTATATCTAACTATTTTGGTTTATGATAGTGTACAATTGTTCAACAAAATGAAGAATCATAATGCAGATAATTAACACTTCTTTTGTAAGGAATTTTGCAATGCCACCAATCTAGTAGATAAGGAGTATATTAGTCCCCAAATAACGACTAAGAGTTAGTCAAGTAACAATATAGTTGCCTTTGTTTAAATGTTGCAATCCACAAAAATTGCAAACTACAATATCATTTACAACATTTCCACCCTCTCTATTTACCATGGTCTAAATGTGTTTTTTAGGGTTCAATAAGTAAATTTCAAAGATGCACTTGTCTTCAAAACAGAATTATATATAGAGAATTATTGAAACACAAATAGACTTGTAAAAAAAAAGATACAATAAAAATAAGAGAAGTGTAAGACGTAAGACATCAAGATGCTAAATAAGGGAAATATTCTTAGCTTCACTTAATTACTAAAACAAAATTCTTTATGCACTACTTAGAACATTACCTTTGAGATTAAGGGAAAGGTTCCTATCATTTATCAGGGGTTCTAACTCGGGTACATACTTCCCTATAAAAAAAATGTGTTTTATGAATGGTCAATTTAATTAGACAAAAAAATAAATTAAAAAAAAGGTAAAAAAATTACAAAGTATGATACTAATTTCAATACTGCATAGCTCACCCTATCTGCATAATAATTGTGCTTAAAATTGTAAGCATCATTAGCTGTTTCAAGACAATTGGATATGTACAAATTACAAAAGTTGGCTCTGCTAAGATTTTAGTGGGACAGAGCAATGTGTCCAATTATTCCGGGGAGAGAGAAAGTAGATGATGTTTTTGTTGATGCATTTAGACAAATTAGTGTAAATTCCGCGCTACGTCCCCATTAATATCCCACCCTACATAAACCATTACAATTGCCACTAGGGCATGCTGGTTCCCACCTATGAATGCTATGAATATTTTGAGTACTAGCTAACTCTAAAAGTCTCTACATCCTCAATCCTCATCATAAGAGACACAAAAAAGTAACTCAGTCTTAAAACTATGTGATAAGAATAATACATCTACTCTGTTCAAGAAAACATATTCCTAACAGCAACATCTATGCTGCAGTAGTCTTTCCTTTAATGTCTTGGTCTACAGCAGCAAACCTGTCCACAATGGAAAGGGTTATGAATTAATTAAGTTTGAGACATTATAATATAATAATAGAAAGAACAGCGAGAAGAGAAAGGTGCATGCTTACACATTGTACTTCCAATAGGGACCAACTTTAAGATTACCCTTGGATTCAACCTTAGCAGAAAAATTACCATCGGTTTGGAGCTTGACTTTGGCATAAGGAACAATGTTAATATCATAAGTGAATGACTCTTTCTCAATATCCATTTCCTCAAGATCCATTTTATCTGGATCAATGAAGACATAGATCAGACTTTCCTTGCTTGTGTGGTGACAACAGAAAACGTCAGTCACTGTCCCAATCTCATCCAACTCATTCATATGCACAATTGCCACGAGTTTCTTCTTAGACAAATCATAGATGTACCAAATAGTGATAAAGTCAATAATAAGAAGATAATCACTGCAACCCAAACGAACGAGTTTTCTACAACCCCAGTAATGTGGAAAATTGCACTCAATGGGGCTCCAAATGTTGGCATTCAAATCATATGACATGAGCCATTGATTCTCATGATCAACCGAATACACAATGAGGGTTTCCCAGAAAAAGCAAGAGTGAGGCCACAAGTACACACTCTCGGGTACTTCCCTTTTTTCCCAAAATTCTGATTTTGGATGGTAGATATCAACCCATATTCTTCTACCCTGAATGATGCACAACTTGCCATCGTATGGGATTACCATGGGGCAAACCGTTGAGCAGGGGAAGAACATGCTTCTGCATAAACTCCAAATCCAAGCAGAACCATCATACTCGAGGCACCACAGTTTTGTGTCCTCACCAGAAGCCAGTTGCTTCCATCCTCTTTCAATATGATCCAGGTCCCAACCAGCAAAGAATAAACTGAGACCAAGGGAACAAAATCCTTCAAAAAATGGTAATCTAGACTTGCTTGTTGCACCATCTGGAAGACGCCATTGGGCAGTCACAAGACCTACGTCTTCAAGATCAACAGTGCCATTCTTCATGAAGTTGGCCTCACTGATAGTTAGCATCCGGCGCCTGGAGGTTGTACTATCTCCATCACCCAGATTTTCCACCAACATATATATGCGTTTTGGATCACAACAACCAGCATGATCCTGGAACTAAGAAAACATTCATAATATTTAGGACAAAACTAGATCACCATAAGTTTAGAACAATTATCTATCAATCAGAAAGCTTTTCAGCAGTGTAAGCATTCATAAGAAATAGATTAGTGGTTGACTTGACGAGGTAGGATTTGAAACAAAAAAATATATATACATTTGATATATAAAGGATAAGAGCATGCGGAAATCTACCTCGGGTTCAGATTGCTCGCACTCGTCATCAGCAACGGTATCCCCGAGAACTGCACCTTTCAAAACCGCAACAACCCCTTGCCACCAGTTGTCAAAATCAAAAGCAGCGTCGAATTTCGCAGCCTGACCAAAATCCCTAATGCGATTGGCGGCCTTAGCCATCAAATTCTTGCCACCTTCAGAAACACTACTGCCTACTCCAAACACACTGAAACTGCAAGCGTTCACAACAAAAACCCCACTCCCAAAGTTCTCCGCGTTATCCTGGATCCAACTGCGGAAGTCCTCCGCTCCGTAAGTTTCGTAGCTGGATCCCAGAGCTAGTTTCCAATGTTCCGAATTTGAAGCAACGAGGAGGACGATGTTCTCTTTGGGTAGCTCTTCGGGCTCATAATTCCGTGCATCTACCAACTCTAGATACACGCAATTACGGAAGTGCATTCCCGAGGCTAAAAACTCGTAGAGGCGCTTCGCAAACGCTTCTGAGGTTCCAATCTGGGAGACGAATAGGATCTTCCCACATGTATTGCGTTTCGGTTGTTCTTGATGGAGTGTTATGATGTTCTCTTTGTGGGGGCAGAGGTGAGACTTGTAGATTAAGAAGATGGATGCGGCCGTGACTGTGGCGGCGGCCACACTGGACAGGATAGCGGATACCCATATATCCGCCGGTAACGAAGACAACCAAAGGGGCATTATTGGCTATAAGCTCAATTTTGTTGCAGCCGTCGAAGAAGGTGGCACTAGCAACGTACTGGTTATTAAACCGTTGGTAGGAGCGGCAAAATGGGTTGCGCACTAATCCACTAAATCTGCTACAAAAGACGGATTCTGTTAGGATTTGGAATTCGCAAAATTAAAAAAAATTATATAACTTATTAATTTTTAGTTATTAATTTTATTTATTTTATTTTACAATTTCGTATATTTGTTCAAATTATATAACTTATTTTTTAAAATAAATATGGTTCTATTGACAAATATTATTTTAAACAATTTTATTGAAGTTAAAAATTAAAAAAAATAATAAAAAAATTATATTATAATTTGATTTTTTTTATTTGTATTTGATTTTTTAATTATTATTTTTTAGTTAATTTTAATAAATTTTATTTTTCAAAAAAGAAAAAAAAGAGTCAAGTGGTCTAGTCCGCCGACCCGCCAATCCGCCGTAAAATGGGGCAGGCTAGTATTTTAAACCCATTTTAATTGGCGGGACGGGACGAGTTGGGGCGGACCGGCCCGCTTTGCCACCCCTAATCACGGGTTTACTGGTCCAACCGTGATTCAATCAGAAAAAAACGTTTTAGAATAAAATAATAATTAAATTATAGAATAGCTCTCATCAAGACAATCAATAAATCATCAGTTTTTTAGTCTCTTGGAAGACCAAGAAACAAACCACCGGTGCCCGCTAATCCACTGAAGCAGAATATCGTGCATTTGTTAATACAAATGGATATTAAATGTGTTACAATTTTTACGTATCTCATCTCTTCTATCGGCCCACCAATTTTATATTGTGATAATCAGAGTACTCTTCATATTGCTACTAAACCAGTTTTTTATGAGCAGACCAAACATTTAGAGGTTTATTGTCACTTGTTTCGACAAAATGTTCAAGCTGGAGTGATGAAACATCTTCCCATTCCCTCTTCTGGGCAGCTAGTTGACATCTTCACCAAGCCTTTATTTTCTCAACCATTCCATCTTAATTTGAATAAGTTTGGTGTTCTTGACAAGCTTGTGGGGCGTATTAAACCACTCTTCCACATTAGCTCATGACAACAATAAAGAAGTCTCACGGTCTACAAATTTAACCCAACATAGGATACACAAATTTAATTATAATTTTACTCTTTATTATTATCTTATCTTTAATTTATTTATCCTTATCTTATCTTTATTTGCTTTTATTTTTTATAGGTCAACACTTTATATATATTTAATTTTACTTTCATAGTTTACAATTTCAATCAATTAACAATCAATAAAATTTCTTCATCTTTTCTTTTCTTTCTTTATTCTTTCTCAATTTTATTATCTTTGCATACTTTTTATGTACTCTTTCCGTTTTATTAATAAGTAAAAATAATTAATTTTTAAATATATTATTTAAAAAATGTCTAAATACATGAATTTGATTGAATGATTATATAATGTTTTACACTATGAGAACATTTAAATTAAACCCTTACATATACAAAAAATCACTTTAAAAATAATTTATAAGTATTGCCTATAAAAAACTTTAAAAAATTCTACAATATCTGGCCATAATAATTAATTAATACCACATTTTGCTTAATTTTTTTTCCAAAAAAAAAAAATAGGAATTGATATAAGTAATTGTCATAGTTATAGTCTCGGTGACATTGTACCCACCTCACTCTATGTAAGTTTAAGTATTATTTTCTTTGTTGTGAACTTAGATAGCAACACTCAAGTTAAAATCCACCAAAATTTTTTACTTTAATGCATTACAAAAACCCTTGTTTGAAATAGTAGCAATTGAAAATAGAGCGCATTCATCACTATGCTTTCTTTCATTTTTACACGACCTCAACATTCATGATATATTATTCTCAGTTGGAAAAGTATGAGGAGCTAATGGAATATTTGTACAATGTGTACAATGGAAGATTAGAGAGTATTAGAGATGGAAAAGTATGAGGAGCCAATGGAATATTTATACAATGTGTACAATGGAAGTTTAGAGAGTATTAGAAATATAATCATTAGTGTTACCTTTTTTCATCAGCTGAAATTTTTGGGATGAGTGGTATCATGACATTGTATTAAAGCTCTGAATCCGAAAAGTCAAGAGTTGGATACTTGATTAATCCAAAATTTAAAATGTTCCCATCCCCTAATGTGTCTAAACGATGCCACATCAATTCAATCAATGATCATTGCCTACCTTGCCCCCAATACATGGATTCTTCCAACATAGTTCACCACACCCACATGCACAAAACTCAAAAAGTCAATAAGAAAAGCAAATCATTAATTTCCGCACTCTATCTTCATTTAATATAAAGTCCATTTTGGTGTGTGCCATATTATTGCCACCATGGACAACTCCATGCCTATGTTATCATGTTTGTTATTCTTGTTTTTGCAATGTGGCTTCTCTTCTTCAAACATGGACATCTTCATCCTTGCCGGACAAAGCAACATGGCTGGTCGTGGCGGCGTCAAAAACGGGAGGTTTTGGGACGGTAATGTCCCACCAGAGTGCCGGTCCAACCCTTCTATCTTGCGACTAAGTGCGAGTCTACAATGGGAAGAGGCCCATGAGCCTCTCCATTTAGACATCGACCTTGGCAAGACTTGTGGGGTTGGACCGGGTCTGGCGTTCGCAAACGAAGTTCTCAGGATCAAAGGTAAAAATACCTTAAAAACATATAATATTTTTTACTTTAATTTATTCGACAAGTGTTTTAGAACAGAAAATGCATAAAAAAAAAATTGTCTCTTTTCCTATTTCTAAAGTCTAAACAAATATGTTATTTATTGTCTCTATATTTCTGTTTTGAGATAATTAGCTAACAGAATCATAGGATAGAATGCACATTTAATTTCTAATATATATGTATATTAACAGGTGAGAGTGTTAATATGGTGATGGGTTTGGTGCCTTGTGCAAAGGGAGGGACTAAGATTGGGGAATGGAGTAAAGGGACAAGTTTGTACAATGAATTGGTGAGAAGGGCAATTGAGTCAGTGAAGGGTAATAGTGGAAGAACAATTAGGGCACTTTTGTGGTATCAAGGTGAGAGTGACACTGTTAGAGAAGAGGATGCTGAAGGTTATAGCCATAACATGGAGAAATTTATTATGGACCTTCGTTCTGATCTTCATCTTCCAAATCTTCTTGTTATCCAGGTTTGCCTATTTCTTTTTTCTTTTTTTTTTACCAAAAATAGAAGACTCGAACTCGCAATCTCTTAAATGAGTATGAAAAGACTATGCCATTTGAGATATAATTCATTAGCTTTCTTCTTTTTTCTCTCTTGTTATCTTATCTTATTCAATAAAATAACACAGATTTTTTTTTTAATATACTTAATTTTTTTATTTTATACAACCTTTAAAGATGATTTTAATAATCTAAATTATGATCATATATAATATAAATACATATTTACATATGTATGTTTTTATTTTAGTTGTTGTATGTGCCAAACGGTTCTTTGTGTTTGTACTTATTTGGAATGGATTTTTTTTAATTCTTTTTCAATTAATTTTTATAAAGTATGATTTTTATATTCTGTAATTTTTTTTATGTTTTTTTTATTTTAATTAAATTTTATATGATATAATATCACACTTTATAAAATTAATTGAGATAAAAAAAATTAAGAACATCTATTTTCATACTAGAACTCTCTTAATGTTACGTTAGACAAACAATAATCAAAATTATTTTATTTAATTTAATGTTAAACAAACAATAACCAAAGTTACTTTATTTAATTTAATATTTATAATTTTATGTAATATTTAAAATTATGCAATTATTTTAATAATAATAATAAATAAATACTAAATAAAATAATTTTAGATTATTTGAGTTTATCTTTTATGGTCTCAAACATTATTGATATTCAAATTTGTGGCCGTTCATGTAATTCCAAAAGACTTAGAAATGGCAATTGGCATCCAGCTCTAATTCAATAAATTGGCCCACTCATCAACTTGTATGAATTATCATCCTTTCTATTTTTGAACTAAAAACATCAATACAGTTTCCACAATAAAAGAAGTGTAGTAGTGTACATTTGAAGGCGCACCATATTTAAATCACTTACTAAATTCAAAGTCGACAAAAATAGAAAAAGTAAAATAGTGTGGGAATGACGTCTGTATCTAAATTACTATATTATTATTCTTCTTTCAAAAATTTAAAAAGTTGGCTCAATTTATTTAAAATTTTGCAATATAATATAATAGTTTAGTCAAACAAGAAGTTCAAATGTTCCTTTGTTTAATGTGTGGGACAAAACAAAGAAAGAAAGCTTTTTTTTTTTACGAAATTTATATTGTCATATTTTGTAACTCTTCCATCCTGGTTCAATAAATAATGCTTCTTTTAAAAATTTGAGTAATTACCAAATCACAAATCAGTTTTAAGGATTTTAAAAGCGGATATTTTAGTCTCAAAAAAAAATTAATACACCGATTAATTTTTAAGGTTTTATTTCAACAGACAAATCAGTCTCTAGTTCATTTTCTGGCAAAGTAATTATCTAGATTAGTCTTCAAGGATTTTAAAAGTAGATATTTTAGTCCATAAAAAAAAATAATACACAAATCAATACTCAACGTTTTTTTGTCAGATATAACAGTCCATAATCCATTTTATTTTTACTATATGTCGAATTTTATTATTATTAACTTAACTTTATGTATCAACGATGACACTAGCATATTAATATACTATTTTTGTTAGAAACAAGGAAGGTGAATAATGATACTTTAAAATTTAAATTAAAATATTTCTTTTATTACAAACATATTTTTTAAAATAGGACCTCTTTTGATTATATTAAATACAAAAATATTAAATAATTTCAACCTTAAATTTTTTATAGAATAATCTCTAATAATTTTATTGAATATTATTATTATTATTATTGAGTTACTAATAATAATAATTTTATTTTACTTTTTTTTAGACAGAGAACTATTATGTCTAACAGAGAAAAATGTCAGGGATTGATCTGTGTATTAATTTTTTTGAGGGATTAAAACGTCCACTTTTAAAATCTTTGGGGGCACTGATATGGGTAATTACTCTGTCGAAAAATAAACTACGAACTGATTTGTCTGCCGAAGTAAAACTTAGGGATTGAGTATTAATTTTTCTTGGGGACTAAAATGTCCACTTATAAAATTCTTGGAGACCGATTTGGATAATTATTCTAAAAATTTTGTATTATGTGAGCGTTCTATTAACATTCACTTTTAGATATTTTAACTTAAATTAAATAAATTATAATGCCATCTGAAACATGATTAAATGCACAAATTGAAAAGCTATGATTATTGCTTGAGAGTAAAGCTAAAGAAATATACAGAATACTACATTCGTTTTAAAGTAATGGTCATTTTTCCCTTTTTGATACATAATCAATCTATTTTGCATATAAGGACATTGATGTTTTAATGTATAAAAAATTAAAATAATAATCTTTTTAAAAAGGTGAAATATATATAATAATGTTTAAGAAATGAAATTAATGAATGAAGGAGATGGCATGTAAAAATGTTAATTAATGTATGCAGGTAGCACTTGCATCAGGGGAAGGAAAATACATTGAGAAAGTGAGAAAGGGTCAATTAGGGTTGAAGCTTCCAAATGTGAAGTGTGTTGATGCAAAGGGTTTGCCCCTCAAAACAGATAAACTTCACCTTACTACAGTCTCTCAAGTTCACTTAGGAATGCGTTTGGCTCATGCCTATATTGCTTCCACCACTCATCATCATCATCATCAATTTATTAATCACTCACTCACAAGTTATGTAACTAGTTAATTAAATCAGGAATTTCGGATAAGAGTAAAATATATATTTTTTATATACAAAATTTTTGTTCATTTTTTTAAGTTCTCAATCAAGGGCCTTCTATTTCTACATTTTTTTTTGTCATCCGAACCTTGACTGGAACCCTAAAAAATTATTTCTACTGCCCCAGCAACTGCCAATGGCCATAGAAGGATAGCAAGGCCAGCAAAATCTAACAAAATCTGAGACATCCCTGCTCAGTAACGAACCCCACAGCAGAATCAACAGAAAACCTAACTACATAACAATTTAAAGCATGCACAACAGAACCATATATCGGGAAGCAACCATTGAATAAGAAACTACTGATTATTTACAGGCCACAGAACTATCTTTTCTTTCTCAGTTATGAAGAATGTTAGAAGAACAATACCTCAAAAGATTGTCTAATCAAACAAAAATTGTAATTAAGCACACTATGCAAGGAAGATAAGAAGGGGAGGTTTCAATTAATATGAATCCAACAAGAACACGTCAATATGTTATATAACAAATTGTTCCAACAGCAAATTAAACCCAATATCATTTGGGTATGTACATTATTCCAATCAAAGGGGTCTTTAAAAAGTCAAAAAGTTACATTTCACAGATTTATCCAGTTACCAGCACATACGCCATTAATAGCACCTGAAACAAACAACAGCAAAAGATCAGTCTCGAGTACTATTATACCATTCAAGGAAATATCAAGCACAGAAACAATAACATGAGCACATAAATTGGGCAATTCCTTAAGGAAATAGCCTTTACTAGTGATGAACAAAATTATGAATCCACAATGCTCAACAAAGGTAAATTTTAACAAGCCAATTGTTAAATAAACGCAAAACCATGGGAACCTTAAAATAAACAACAACAGGGAAGAAAGAAGAAACCTTTGAAGAGGGATTTTAGTTGTAGTAGAGCTCGAGGCCCATGCCGTCGTGGATCTCGTAATCTTTGAGGGTGATGTGATCCTTGTAGATGGTGTACCACTTCTGAATGCGAATCTTGTCAGCCCTCGTTCCTGTCTGAGCTGCAACCAGCTTCTTCAGGTCTCCGATGGTATCGTCATCGTTGCATTTCACGCGGACCTTCTTCCCCAATCGATCGTTCAGAACCACCTCGATCATCTTCTCAGAAATTCCCAGAAATTCAGAAATTATAACACTCCTACTGTAATTAACAAAGAATCAGAATAAAAAAATTATAACATAAACACATAAATCACAGAATCCTCAAAGATTGAATCACATAAATCATAAAAATCAGAATCATCATCAGAAATATAAATTATAATTAACCTAACTCTATACATTATAACAAATGCTTCAAAATCAAAGAACTGACTTACCCGACAGAGAATAGGGGCAGACCAGCGAAGCCCGGCGATTTACCCGCGAAGGCCGGCGAAGACGCGACGACCGGCGAAGATGCGACGAGGAGAAGACGCTCTGACGCGACCGTGCGAGGAATTTTGTCACTGAGGTCTAGAGTGACCGTGCGTGTGTTAGTGAATGGTGAGAGGAAAGGCTGAGGGAAAGCTTTTGAATTTTTGTCACTGACGTGGAGGGTTAACTCAATCTCATATATCTTATATAGGGGTGCACAGACCCGGCCCGGCCCGAACACTTTAAGGACTAATTTGATGTGATTTTATCTGGTTTAGGGTCGGGTACGGGTCTCAAAAATAGACCCGGTCATTATTTCGGGTCGGGTCCGGGCCATAGCTCGGGTCGCCCGAAGTTGGCCCGGTCATCATACACAATTAATATTTTGTGTTATTAGTGATGGATCATGACTATTTTTATGTGGAATTTAAGTATTGTAAACCTTAATATTTTGTGTTATTAGTCATTATAAGACTATAAATTAATGTTTTATGTTTAGAATGCATAAGACTTTAGACTAATACATAAGATTATGTTATTTGTATTGATTTAAATATTTGGTATTATTAGACAATATTAGTATTGATTGTGGTTATGCTTTAGTATTGATTGTGGTTATGCTTTAATTTTGAAGAAGGGTTGGTTCTTGTTATATTTTTCTAAGTGAATTTTACCATGTTAACTAATGGTTGGAGTCTTGGAAATTCGGATATTTTTACATGCTAGCTTACAAGAAGGTATCAACGTAATGTAATATTAACGGCCCGGTTTTACCCGATTTTCACCCGGTATAATTGTGGCCCGAAAGTGTATTGATTTCATCGGGTTTAGGGTCGGGTTCGGGTCTAATAAATAGACCCGGTGTATATTTCAAGCCGGATCTGAATCACATCAAACCCGGCTTCACCCGGCCCGGTATAATTGTGGCCCGAAAGTGTATTGATTTCATCGGGTTTAGGGTCGGGTTCGGGTCTAATAAATAGACCCGGTGTATATTTCAAGCCGGATCTGAATCACATCAAACCCGATTTCACCCGGCCATGTGCACCCCTAATCTTATATAGACTAGTGCAGCTGACACGGAAACAATAAAAGATATATTAAAAGATAGGAAGCTTATCACCTACTTTTTTTTCTTATCAGTCGGATACACACAAAAAACTTCCAAAAAATACAATAATCCTAGTTTTTTCCGTTTAAGTTTATTTTCTTTTTTCTTTTTCTAATGTAATATACTAGTAGATTAAATAATTTATAATTATATGATGGTAAAATGATACACGTATAACCATTTAAACAATAGTAATACATTTTTTTATTTTTTCTTCTTTACGTCTTTATTCTCAATTTTTTAAATGATAATTATAAGGAAATAGTATTCGTATGATATATATATATAAAATTGTTAAATATTTATTTTATAAGTATATATTAAAAAATTAATTATAAGTTTATAACGTGTATCGTTAATTTGTTAAAAACATTTTAACATTTTATTAGTTTGCTTTCTTTTCAATTTTACATGGGAATGATTAAACATGTGAAACAAAATTAAGACATTATCACACTTATGTTTAACTTTTATTAATTAACGGAAATTATATATTCTAATATCATATATAACTTAGTCAAAGTATATGAACTGTATTTTTTTTATTAAAATTACATTGTCTTCATTGATAAAAAATGGTTTTAATTTTATTTTAAATAATTTTTCAAACTTATATATCTAACAATTAAATATTTAATACAAGATTTCAAACAACTTAACAAATAGCCCGATTTTCACAGTTTAATTTAAATATAATTTTCAGCCATAAAACATTTTTTTATATGCAACAAATTATAGAATTTTTTTTAAACAACATAAAAAAATCATTATTTTCAAAAACAAATTATTCCAACTTTAAATAACAAAATAAGTTTTTTTTTTAACTTCACTAAGTTTGCTGCATCCCCTCCGTCCACCTAACTCAGCTAGGATAATCAATAATTCCAAAAAGTGAATATTTGTCTAATGGTTATGTCACACTCGTAGTCACATAGTCGATACCTAAATCAAAAAACATAAACTATTTTCAAAATCTCAACTATAATACAAAAAATACAAAAATAAGAATGACAATAACTACAACATACCTTTTTGTAACACAAAATATTATCTACTTTAGATGGATATCAGTAGTAAATTCTTTTTATTCTTTTCGTCTATTGTTGACCAATAGCATTTAATATTAAATTCTTCAATGCGGTTAAACTGCAGTGGTAAATCAAATGTTAGGGACATGTAATAATTTTAAATTTTAATCCATTTGAACTGTTTTGGGCTTATAATACACATTTAAATTGATAATTTAAATTTAAATTTGAGAAAGAACACAAGTGATTTAAATTTAAAAATTTATCATTATAATACACATTTATATAAACTTTTTAAATTGAATATCAATTGTCAAAAGTTGAATAAAAAATTATTATAGGATCAAATTTAATAATTTAATAGGACAAATAAATATAATTATTATGTACTACAACAACAACAACAAAGCTTTGTCCTACTAAGTGGGGTCGGCTTCATGAATCAAACGACGCCATTGTGCTCTGTCATGTATCATGTCTACAGAGAGACCGTTTACATGTAGATCTCGTTTGACCACCTCATGGATGGTCTTCTTAGGTCTTCCTCTGCCTTTCGCCATTTGTCCATCTTCCATCTCATCCACCCTCCTGACTGGATGTTCTATCGGTCTTCTTCTCACATATCCAAACCACCTGAGACGCGATTCAACCATCTTTTCCACAATGGATGCTACTCCAACTCTCTCCCTTATATCTTCATTCCTTATTTTATCCAATCGCGTATGACCACCCATCCATCTCAACATCTTCATATAATTATTATGTACTATTCAAAAAAAATTTAAATTGTAATAAGAACACTTATCCCATTATAATATAAATAGATCTGTTCCTGATTTAACATTAATATAATTTTTTTACTTTTTATTTTTTAATAGTAAGATATTTAATATTCAGTGTTTTTTGTTTGTATTTATTAAAATCATTCAATATATTTATTTTATTAAATCACTTGATTTATTTTCAGTTAATAAAATTTAATGATTCACAAAAATAATATTTTTAATATGGACAAAGTCAAACTCATTATAATTAATTATACAATTGTTTGACTCAAATAAAATATTAATATAAAAGACGTAAAATCGCGTAAAACTAAAATATTTTTGAATAATCTCAAATAAAAACAATGTAACATATAACAATTAGAATAAGACTCTGACAATGATAAAATTTAAACTTAAGATCTCGTATATTTTATCTAAATTTTTTACTATAAAAGTATTATTAGTATTATTAGTATTTTATTTTATTTGTATGGAAAGAAGAATTCAAAGTATGAAAAAGACTAAAAACTGGTGGAAGAAGTAGAAGAATCTCATAACAGGGAGCATGACAGAATAATAGTTCATTCAGGCAGTTAAGACTTCAACTGTATTCAGTTAGAGTCTGTTAGAGATTGCTATTATGAGTGTCAGGCTGGACTTCAGTTAGTTAGTCTTAGTCTGTTAGCTTAGCTTTCCCAATCAATTAGTTAAACACCCCTTCCAACTGTCCTTGTGTATATATAGACTACAATGTAAAGAATGAATGAATCGAATCACTAATACAACAGAACAGAAAATTCACTCAATTTTTCTCTCTTCTTTCTCTCCTTCTTCTCTATTAAGGCATGATACCTTTCCAGTGTATAATATAACAAATAACTTTTATATTTAAATGTAAAAACATAACTTTAAAGCAATTTTAAACCTGTATTTAATTATGTGTAAAGCAATTTTATACATGCATTTAATTACGAACGTCACATCATAAAAAACAACTATTATTTCGTTGATAATGGTCATCCAAAAGAACATATATGTGGTTGCATGATTGTGTAAAATATTTTACACTGTGAGAGCATAAAAAATTAAACTATATTTTATTGGTTTAATTATTCTGTCGATCTCTATAATTTTATTGAATTTTTAATTAAGTCCCAATACTATTTTTTCTTTTCAATTGAGTCATTATACCATATCAGATTTTATAATTAAGTCCTTATCGTGACAAAAATACTATAATTAACATAATATTCTGTTAAACAAAATGAATATGCCTAATACTTGACTTAATATTTTGCATAATTTAATAGAATATTCTATTAACTTCAACGTTTTTGTCATGGTAAGAACTTAGTTATAAAACTAGTATTTTTACCCATAATGTTATTATGGGAATATAAATCTTTTGAAATTACGTCGACTTTGTCTTGATATTATATGTTCCGATCAGGAACTTATCCTTCCAAGTATAGCTCGTTGTCACCCAAGAGACTCCCTCTGAAAGATCCTTGAGCGAATTGTGTACTCTCCAAAGGCTTGACCCGTGCGTTAGACCTGCAAAAAGGATTTCGATACTCAAATCAGTAATCAATCAACTAATCTTTGTAAATACTCTTTAGAGTTCTTGCTTGAGAGTGAATAGAATTGAATGCCTCTATCACCCTATTCGGTCTGTATATATTGTTACATAATGGCAACCGTTGTGTGCCTGTAAAGCCTGAGATATGTGTCGGCATTGCGAAAGTGCGCATACTCGAGATTAGTTATTTTAATAGGGCGAAATGATTTGAATTTCAAAGTTAGTTCCGATGTGTAGCGTTATATATTTGAGCTATTCGGTTACGGATCACAACTCCCAAACTTATCTTGCTAGTTGTTTATACTCGGAGCAAGTTGGGCTTAGTTTTTGGACGCTATACCTCATGATGGTTGTGAGCTTGTCCTGGTACCCTCCAAGCTCAACACGCGAACGTGTTGGCAAGTTTGGGTCTTTAAGGCACGTAATTTAAACAGATATAAAGAGATCGCACTAGTTATATATGTAAGAATAAGAATAAACTACAAGCTGGATGCTGTGAAGAAAGATGACCGTACAGGATAGATACTGTGAAGGAAGATGACCGTGATAGTGAGAGACCTAATGAAATTTATTTATTGGTATATCTTAGTTAATAATATCAATCTCGTTAGATAATCAACACGGGGTTAGTCAATAATAAACCAACAAATATTTTTAAATTGCATTCTAAACTAATTAATTATCATTAATTAGTAATTATTTATTTTTTTAAATATATACTTAATTATTATTAATTAAAATTGTTTAAAATTAGATTATTAGGAGTTGTTTACATTTACTTTTTCTAATAATATTGACCTTATTCCTACTTGGATCCATTGATAAGTGGTCCAAAATTTTAAATGCTCTCATCTAAACTTCATAAGGGATTTTTGATGCAATAAGAAGAAAAAAACATTAACCTATTCACATACCTACTAATTTTGACATAAAAATTCCTAAACTTCCAAGTTTTTTTTTTGTATCCCTCAACTTCCAACTTATTTGCCATGAAGGAGCCACAAAGTTTTTATCCAACTTTGCTCCAGGCCCAATCAAATAACCATTTCAAAATGGGACTTTGAGTTTGTGCGAGTTGAAATTTAAAATTTGGGTAGAGTATTTTGGGCTTAGTCCAAGGCAAAATATTTTTTTCTCAAGAACAGATTTAATAAATACCAAAAAAATAAAATTTAACATGTGGTGTAAGGTATCTAGCACAAGTGAGAAGAGAAAGGAAAAGTAATAAACTTGAATAGGAGAGAGAGATATTTATATAAACTCTAATACTTTATAATGTAAAATAGAAAAGCTCTGCATATAAGCACAAGCCATTAGGGCTTGTATGCTTTACAAGTTAATTAACGAATAAACTCAAAAAACGCGATGCAAAGTTTACGTTCTTCTTCTTCTTCTTCTTTCTCTTCCTCTTCTTCTTTTCTTTCGTTTCTTGCCTTTTCTTTCTCCTCCTTCTTCTTCTTCTTCTTGCTGCACGTTCTTCTTCCTCTTTCTCTTCATCATCATCTTCTTCTTCTTCTTTTCTTTCGTTTCTTGCTTTCTCTTTCTCGTTCCTCTTCTTCTATTTCATTTCTTGCCTTCTCTTTCTCCTTCTTCTTCTCATTGCTGCACGTTCTTCTTCCTCTTTCTGTTATTCTTCTTCATTTACGTGCTTTTCTCTCTGTTTTCTTTATTCGTTATTCTCGATTTCTATTGTTTTTTGACATCAAGCTCTGAAATTATTTTTGAAGAAGAAAAAACAGCAGAAGATGAGGAGGAGAAAGAGAAAGAGTTCTGAAATATGCATAAGGTGTACTTCAACGAATTTTGGGTGTATTTCTTAAATTCTTTGGGTGTATTCTTATAATCTTTTGGGTGTATTTCTATAATCGTTTAGGTGAATTCCTGTAACCGTTTGAGTGTATTTCTGTAATCCTTTGAGTGTATTTCTGTAATCGATTGGATGTAATTTTGAAGTTCTATTATCTTCAAATTTGGCAAGAAAATTGTTTTCATGGAGGAAGAAGAAGAGTCGTTCATAATACATGGTGAGTAGCGCGCTTTGAAAACAGGAAGTTGTTGAATAACGTGCATTTTATTTACTATTGAATGTGGAAGTGTGTAATGCGTTAATTAAGTGTAATGCGTGTGTTTTATTGGACTTGTAAGACTTGTAAACTAAAAAGACTTGTATGTTGTATGTGTAGCATACCTCAATGAAAAAAAAAATTGTATTCAAACCACCTTGTTCAGCATATTAAGAAAAAAAAATGGCACCCTGGCATTTAATTGAATTGTTCAGTATGAGAAATTAAATATTTTCTTTAGGAAGACAAACAAATATCAAATTAAGGCTTAGTTAGTGAAAAAAACAGAATTTAATTAAGAAACTCAATTTGTTGGCTTTATACACAAGTATGTACATTTTGTAATAGTTGTGATTGTTATTTTTCAGCGGAATGATTATGTTTTCCGCTCTTTAAAAGGTATAAACCATCATTTATCCAAAGATCAGAAGCCAACGAACTAATCCTAGTTATGAAAACTATTGCACACACGTTGTTTTGCTGCCTCCAAAGATTGGACTTAAAATAATCCAAACAATTATCACTTGTGTTAGACCTCATGAATGGAGAATGAATAGCTGATTATTACATATATTTTAATCATAAATCAATTAAACCATTTAAAAAGTCCTCCAGTGTTTCAGTAGAAAGCAAACCACACACATAAACTAGTTTTGGGAGCTCAATCATTCTGTTTTTTATTTATATACATAAGAAAAAATCTTGTTATTATCTATTGTATTTGCATTTCTGAGGCCATAGCTTTGGCTCAACCTGTAGATTCTGATACATAATAAGGATGTACAAAAAATACAAAGAAGGTGAGAGATAATAATAAAATTTACGTGCGTTCGGCTAGTTTTTATTAGTCGCTGTATACCATGTAGATTAGTAATCTATATGTGAATATTGGCCTTAGCTCAAACCTTCCTCTAATCCTGTGCTCTACCAGACCATAGTGACTAAACATTTTTATTTGAAGGCACTCATTGGTGCTGAATAAGAGGGGGCGCATGGGCCATGTTTTTGTTTCTCGTGGTTTCTTTTTTCGGTTTTTTTTTTTAATTTAGAGAACTAACTACGATCTAAGTCAACATAAGTAAATTTTGTGTATTTTTAGTTTTAAAATTCAAAAAATTAAGATAGTAAAAAGTTTTTTTTATAATAGATTTTTTATTTTTCAATTAATTAGCTCTAATTGATTATCTTTCTATTTAGTTCCCTACCAAAATCATTTTTTATATTTATTTATATATATATTATTTAAATTATTTTTAATATATATATTATATAAATAATTATTTTAATAATTAATTTTTAGTGTTTATATATATATAAACAAAGATTAACTTAATTTAAGTTGAGGGTTAACATGCCAATGAATTATAGCTTAAATGGTATAATCTTTTCATAATCACCTAAGAGTTTGCGAATTTAAGTCTCCCTATTTTTAGTATCCAAAAAAAAAAGTTGAGGCTTAACATATATTGACAAATGTGTTTTTGAGGATCAAATCAGCATATTGATTATTTCATTCACAGTTTCTATCCTTCAAAACTGAAAATATAGAAAAACCTAGCAACTCATACATAAACGTCACTGCATAATATATGCTACCGTTTTAATTATTTGAACATAAGGGATGCATATTAAGCAAAAAAAAAAATGGCAATTCCATACAAAAAAAAAACAAAACATGCATGACACATATTTTATATTTATTTTTAATTTTTACCTACTATATCATACATAATAAAACACCAAGCACTAACTACACAATAATTTTTTTAGCATTATCATCAAAATTATTGTGAATTAGAATTTTATAAGAAGGTATTTGTTATCATCCTTATTTTAATATTTATTGTCTTGTGTAGAAAAATTGTATTTATTTGAGTTATTTATCCAAACGCTATAATTTTAAAACAAGTACTTCTATAACTAATAATTCAAAAATAAATTAATTTATTTATAAACTACTATTAATAAAAATCTTTATATTTTAAGTTCTTTTTTCAAAAAATTTTATTTAAATTATTTACCTAAATTAGACCAAATCAACATTAATATTTTATTTTAAATATTTTATTTATTTATTTTTCCTACATTGGCCCATAGTAACACCACCCGAACTCGGTATCCACCCGTCCTTACCCACTCGGGACAGGACGAGACTGAGTTTAGGTAACAACCGCTTCTCTATATATATATATATAATAATTAATAAAATAATTAATAAATTATATCATGTTTAAAATTTTATTTTATTTATTAAATTTTAATAATTATAAAGACAGTAGGGGCGGGACAGCCCGCAGTACCAACAAAAAAATAAAGAAAATTCTTTTGTTTTTTATTACACTTTAACAACACAACAACACTTGATCAAACCCATAATGGTTCCTTCACTTCCTTGATCAATGAATTTTGGAACCAAACCCATAGTGGTTCCTCAAGTCTAGACATCAAACCTTGAATCTTTTACAAGGAATATAAATTAAACCCAATATCATTCAGATATGTACATTATTCCAATCAAAGGGGTCTTTTACAAGTCAAAAATTACACTTGACACATTTATCCAATCCCAGCACATACTATATATTACGCCATTACTAGTATATGAAATAAATAACATTAAAAGATCAGTCTCAAGTACTATTATACCATTCAAGGAAGCAGCATGCACAGAAATAATACCTGCAGCTCTTTGAGTCTGATTCTGACTTTGGAGGGAAGAAAAAAGAGACCTTTGAAGAGGGATTTTAGTTGTAGTAGAGCTGGCCCATGCCATCGTGGATCTCGTAATCTTTGAGGGTGATGTGATCCTTGTAGATGGGGTACCACTCCCTCGTTCCTGTCTGAGCTGCAACCAGCTTCTTCAGGTCTCCCATGGTGTCGTCGTCGTTGCATTTCACGCGGACCTTCTTCCCCAATCGATCGTTCAGAACCACCTCGATCATCTTCTCTTCTTGATTAATCGTTCCCAGAAACTCACAGAAATTATAACACTGCTACTGTAATTAACAAAGAAAAAATTATAACATAAACACATAAATCACAGAATCCACAAAGATTGAATCACATAAATCATAGAAATCAGAATCAGCATCAGAAATATAAATTATAATTAACCTAACTCTAGACATTATAACAAATGGTTCAAAATCAATGAGCTGACTTACCCGACAAAGAATAGGGGCAGACCAGCGAAGACGCGACGAAGAGAAGACGATGACCACTGCAAGACGGCGAGGTGAGCGTGACGGTGAGGGAGCCAGGTGAGCGTGCGTGCGTTCGTGAATGGTGAGAGGAAAGGCTGAGAGTTTGAGGGTGCAGAGTCTGAAGCTTTTGAATTTTGTCACTCAGGGCTAGGCTTATATCTTATATATACTAGTGCAGCTGACACGGAAATAATAAAAGAAGCTATTCCGGTATGGCATTGTACGACGCTGGAACATGATATTCCATTCTTATATACCGTTTAGATATAAAATAAAAAATGTAAAAGGTGTAGATTGACAGCACGCGATTTCAGTAGACACAGACCAAATAAGAACATCAAGGGCGTGCAATCGGTTAGAAAGGTAAGCATAACAAGAGTAAGTCGAATTTATGTGAAGCTATGTCCAAGTTGAATTCAGGAAAGGTCTCCGTAGCCATAAATTTATGTAAAGCTGAGTCAGAGCGCAAGTCGAACGGATGTAGATATTAGTGGGGGATTTTTTGTGCGTTTTGTCAAACGTAGAGGCAACAAGGGCCTAACCGCCTAACGAAAATGGTTCTAAATGCATGCATGACAAATTGATTATTTGTCAAATAAAAAAATAAAAAAGAAATTAATTAATTAAGGATTAATAATTAAATTCATTTTTAAATAAATTAATAATCAAATACATTTTTGAAATTTTTTTTCATAATATTATATTTTTAATATCTTTTAATCTTATTAATTTTAATAATATTTTTTACAATTTAATAAACAAAATTGTTTAGATAAAATAATAAAAATAATCAAATTATTATAAAATTATTTTTATTTGTATTTTTATATTTTATATTTTTTAAATTTTAGTTCTTTTATAGTAAAATTTTTTTATATAAATAATTTTATCAAACTATTATTAATTATATATTAAAAATGTTAATTTTTTTAGATTTTATTAAATAAATATAGTAATTATTTTAAAAATTTTCATCTAAATTTTAGTCCAATCTATTATTAGTTTCCCATTTTAATTTTTCTATATTTGCTTTAGTTTAAATTTTTTTTTAACAAATTAACTTTAAGAAAAAAAATTTGATAATTGAAAAGATATAGAAAAAATGACGATAATTTCAAATAATAATAATATTAAAAAGATTATTTTAAGATATTAAAATTTAATGAGTGATGTTATAAATCGATTTTTTAATTATTGAATTTTATTATATAAATTAAATAATAATAAAAATTATAAATTTAAAAATATCTAAAATAATTAAATTTTAAAATGGGTTGGAACCAGTGTTCTGAGCAACACCATTCGGCCCACAAGCTGCAAGCTCTCCTTCGTAACGTTTTTTAGCTATTACCCATTCTCGTTGTATTCAGCTGGTCATTAGGGACAAATCATAACCATATTCAGGGTTATTTCCGTCAAAATATCTCTGACTACAAGACAAAAAAGCTCCAGGCAACTTATCCGTACTTAGAATGTGATGTTCCGGTTTTTCTGTCCGGAACACTTGATAATTTTTCTAAAAAAGATATTAGGAAGCTTATCACCTATTCCATCCTACGAATGTGGAACTTTTCCGTTCTAATTTATTTATTTAATTATTTTGATTTAATATAAAAAATATTAAGGGTCAAGATTGAGGTGAAAAGTATGTTGTGAGTGTGCAATTTGAGTAGTTTATAGATGATCTTCAACTCATATTTTTTTTTATTCAATTTTCTTCTGATAAAATTGACATTTGTGAAAAGATTTTTGAGACTTCTTTCTTAATCCAGTCATAGGTAAATAAATTATATCAGTAAAACTGCATATCAGGTAATCTTTTTTTAAAAGGATTCTTAAAACTTTCACAAATATTAGTAATAGGGTCGTACTAATGTAAAGATTCACTTTATAGAAATGCGACCCTCCAACTATATTGAAGGATTTTCGGCCAATAAGTCTTTGTAATGTAATTTATAAGCTAGTGACTAAAGTGCTGGTTAATAGATTACGACCTTTTTTGGATGAGATTGTTAGCCCAACTCAGGGAGGGTTTATACATGGTAGAGGAGCGCCTGATAATATTATTGTGGCCCAAGAAGTTCTTCACTTTCTTAAGCGGACAAAGTCTAGAAAAGGAGCTATGGCTTTTAAGATTGATTTAGAAAAGGCTTATGATAGAGTTGATTGGAATTTTCTTGAGCACACTCTTGAATCTTTTGGCTTTCCTTTTCTAATTATTTGGCTTGTAATGAATTGTGTTCAGGCTTCAAATCTTTCTATCCTTTGGAATGGGAATAGATTGGACAGCTTCCAACCTCGCAGAGGACTCAGGCAAGGAGATCCAATTTCTCCTTATTTATTTGTTTTGTGCATGGAGAGATTGGCGTGCTTCATTTCCAAACAAGTTGATGAGGGTATTTGGGATGGTGTGGCTGTTTCTAGAGGAGGACCTAGAGTTTCTCACTTGATGTTTGCAGATGACCTCCTCCTTTTTTGTAAAGCGAAGAAAAATCAAGTTCAGAATGTTGTGCACACATTGGAGTTGTTCTGCAAAGCTTCAGGTATGAAGGTTAACATTGAAAAATCTAAAGCTATTTGTTCTAGAAATATCTCTAATAGAAGGAAGGAAATGTTGTCTGGTGTTTCTCATATTCCTTTTACTAGTGACCTAGGCAAATACTTGGGGGTGAACCTTAACCATCCTCGAGCTGCTAGGTCTATTTTTTCGGACTCTTTAGAGAAGATCAAGAATAGGCTGGCTAGTTGGAAAGGTCGGCTCCTTAACAGAGCAGGCAGGCTTTGCTTAATTAAATCTGTTGCTTCTTCTCTTCCTATTTATCAGATGCAAGTGACTCTTTTTCCTACTTCGATTTGTCAAAAGATTAATTCTGTACTTAGACAATTCTTGTGGAAGGGAAAGGTGGGGGAGCGATGCTTAAATTATGTCAAGTGGAGCAAAGTTGTCACTCCAAGAAAATATGGAGGTTTGGGAATTAGAGATACCCAGTGTGTAAATTTTGCTTTATTAGGAAAGCTTGTTTGGCAATTACTGCATAATAATGATAAGCTTTGGGTAAGAATTATGTTGGCAAAATATTTATCTGGGAGGTCTTGCTTTTCATCCAGTTTTTCTAATAATGTTTCAAGCACTTGGCGAGCGATTTATAAGACAATAGAAAAGCTTCGTGATGGTTTTGATTGGTGTACAGGCAGGATGTCTCAATCCTTTTGGTATCATGCTTGGCGACCATGTGGAACGCTAGCTCCTTTGGTTCCTTTTGTGCACATCTCTGATTCTCACTTGAAGCTAGAAGATGTCTGGTATCATGGACATTGGCGGTGGGATATTCTTTGCACAATGATTCCGGAAGAAGTTAAACTTGATTTGATGCTCTTTGATCCTATCAAGCAGGCAGGAGATAAAACAGGTTGGTTTTGGACAAACTCAAATACTCCCACCTACTCGACTAAAAGCGGGTATGAATGGCTATTGAAGAAGAAATTTGGCTGGAACGATAATGAAAATTGGCTTTGGCTTTGGCGCTTGAGAATACCGGAGAAGATAAAGTGTCTGCTCTGGCTTTGTCTCAACAACGGAGTTCCCACAGCTAGTTACCGGTTTCAAAGAGGTCTTGCTACTTCTGATTTTTATCAGCGATGTTATCTTGCTCTAGAGGATATTAACCACTGCTTTAGGACTTGCCAAAAAGCTCGTCAGATTTGGATTAGCTTAAATTTGGGAATGACCGCTGAGGACTCTAGTTTGGATTTTGTGTCTTGGATTCGTTCTAACCTCAACAAAAATGAGTTTCTCTTTGCAGCGGCCTTTTGGTGGATTTGGAGGGATATGAACAATGACATCTTCCATCAAGATGATCCATGGAGTAAGGAGAAAATTGTTCACTTAGTTCAACATGCTGCTCGCGATTTCTCTAAGGTTGTTACCAACCAAAAACATATTATTCCTTCCTCTTTGCAATATAACTGGGAACCACCTCCAATGAATGTCTGTAAAGTGAACTGCGATGCAAGCGTTTTTGAAAATGGGCAATTAGCGGGCTTTGGATGTATTATTAGAGACAGCATGGGAATTTGGATGAAAGGTTGTTCTGCCAGTATACCTCTTTCTAGTGTTCTCTCTTGTGAGCTTCATGCTATTTGGAGAGGGCTTGTTATGGCTTGGGATTGCGAGTGTAAAGAGGTCATATGTGAAACTGATAATCTTGATGCATTTCTTCTTGTTTCGCGAGGCACAACCAGCATGATTACGAATGACTCTGATCTGCTTGGCAAAATCAAAGAGATACTTCAGCGCAATTGGACAGCTACTTTAGTGCTCATCCAGCGTACAGCAAACAGAGCGGCTGATTTAATGGCTAAGACTGCTGCTTTAAACAAGCAGGTGTACCTAGAGTGGTTACAACCCCCTAATAATTTAGACATTATTATTAGAGAGGAGTGTTACTCTTTCTCTTAGGTATTTTTTCTTTGTGTTATGTTCAGTCACAAAAAAAAATTCACTTTATAGATTTTATACAAATATATTTTGTAGTTAAAATTAGTGACATGTGTCCTTTTTTATATTAGACCGAGTTCCAATGTAAATACAAAGATTGTAATTGGAGTACCATACAATTATTTGCGGATTATTAAATATTAATTACTAATAACTCCGTTTTTTTTTTGTGACTATTTTTTTTTTGGTGACTAATAACTCCGTTTAAAATTGATTTAAGCAGTTAAAAATTGTTAAGATTTATTATACTACTTTTTTTTATCAGTCGGATTCACGTAAAAAAAACTTCCAAGCAATACAATAACCCTAGTTTTTTCCGTTTGGACTATTGACTTAAGTTTATTTTTCTTTTTCTTTTTCTAATGTAATATATTAATAGATTACATAATTTATAATTATATGATGGTAAAATAATACATATATAACCATTTAAACCATAACAATACATTTTTTTTATTTTTCTTCTTTACGTCTTTATTCACAATTTTTTAAATGATAATTACAAAAAAATAGTATTCGTATGATATATAAAAAATGGTTAAATATTCATTTATAAGTATATATTAAAAAAATAATTATAACGTGTATTGTTAATTTGTTATAAACATTTTAACATTTTATTAGTTTGCTTTCTTTTCATCTTTACATGGGAACGATTAAACATGTGAAATAAAATTAAGACATTATCACACTTATGTTTAACTTTTATTAATTAACGGAAACTATATATTCTAAGTTTCTAACATCATATATAATTTAGTCAAAGTATATGAACTGTATTTTTTTTCATTAAAATTACATTGTCTTCATTGATAAAAGATGGTTTTAATTTTACTTTAAATAATTTTTCAAACTTATATATCTAGCAATTAAATATTTAATACAAGATTTCAAACAATTTAACAAAATTAGATAGCCCAATTTTCACAGTTTAATTTAAATATAATTTTCAGCCATAAAACATTTTTTTTATATGCAACAAAATTATAGGATTTTTTTTAAACAAAATAAAAAAAATCATTATTTTCAAAAACAAATTATCCCAACTTTAAATATTAAAATACGTTTTTTTTTTTTTTTTTACTTCATTAGGTATTTATCGCATCCCTTCTGTCCACCTAACTCAACTAGTATAACGAATAATTCAAAAAGGTAAATATTTGTCTAATGATTATGTCACACTCTTATAAAATGTATGTACTTGTCATTACATAGTCGATACCTAAATAAAAAAACATAAAATATTTTTAAAATCTCAACTATAATACAAAAAATACAAAAATAAGAATGACAACAACTACAACATATTTTTTTGTAACACAAAACGTTATCTACTTTAGACGGATATCAATAGTAATTTTTTTTATTCTTTTCGTCTATTGTTGACCAATAGCATTCAATATTAAATTCTTCAATGCGGTTAAATTGAAGTGGTAAACCAAACGTTAGGAACATGTAATAATTTTAAATTTTAATCCATTTGAACTGTTTTGGGCTTATAATACACGTTTAAATTGATAATTTAAATTTAAATTTGAGAAAGAACACAAGTGATTTAAATTTGAGAATTTATCATTATAATACATATCTATATAAACTTTTTAAATTGAATATCAATTGTCAAAAATTGAATAAAAAATTATTATAAGATCAAATTTAATAATTTAATAGGACAAATAAATATAATTATTTTATACTATTAAAAAAATTTTAAATTGTAATGATATCCCATTACAATATAAATAGATTTGTCCCTGGCTTAATATTAATATAATATTTTTTTACTTTTTATTTTTTAATAATAAGATATTTAATATTCAATGTTTTTTGTTTGTATTTATTAAAATCATTCAATATATTTATTTTATTAAATCACTTGATTTATTTTCAGTTAATAAAATTTAATTATTCACAAAAATAATATTTTTAATATGGACATAGTCAAACTCATTATAATTAATTATACAATTATTTGACTCAAATAAAATATTAATATAAAAAACATAAAATAGCGTAAAATTAAAATGTTTTTGAATAATCTCAAATAGAAACAATGTAACATATAACAATTAGAATAAGACTCTGACAATGATAAAATTTAAACTTAAGATATCGTATATTTTATCTAAATTTTTCACTATAACAATATTATTAGTATTTTATTTATATTCAAATAAAAAATATTTACATATTTGCTTTCGTTAATTTGTGTATGGGAAGAAGAATTTGTAAGTACGAAGAACACTCAAAATTGATGGAAAAAGTAAAAGAATCTCAGAGCAGAGAGCATGATAGAGTAATAGTTCATTCAGGCAGTTAAAGCTTCAACTGATTCAGTTGGAGTCTGTTAGAGATTACTGTTATAAGTGTCAGGCTGGACTTCAGTTAGTTAGTCTTAGTCTATTAGCTTAGCTTTCCCAATAGTTAGTTAAACACCCCTTCCAACTGTCCTTGTGTATATATAGACTACACTATACTGTAAAGAATGAATGAATTGAATCACTAATACAACAGAACAGAAAATTCACTCTAACTCTTCTCTCTTCTTTCTCTCCTTCTTTTCTACTAAGGCCTGATACCTTTAAGTGTATAATATAACAAATAACTTTTCTATTTAAATTTAAAAACATAACTTTAAAGCAATTTTAAACCTGCATTTAATTACATGTAAAGCAATTTTACACATGCATTTAATTATGAACGTCACATCATAAAAAACAATTACTATTTCATTGATACTGGTCATCCAAAATATATATATGTGATTGCACGATTGTGTAAAATATTTTACACTGTCAGAGCATAAAAAATTAAACTATATTTTATTGGTTTAATTATTCTGTCGATTCCTATAATTTTATTGAATTTTCAATTAAGTTCCAATACTATTTTTTCTTTCCAATTGAGTCATTATACCATATTAGATTTTATAATTAAATCCTTATCGTGGCAAAAATACTATAATTAACATAATATTCTGTTAAACAAAATGAATATGTCTAATACTTGACTTAATATTTTGTATAGTTTAATAGAATATTCTGTTAATTTCAATGTTTTCACAGTAGGAACTTAGTTATAAAACTAGTATTTTTGCCCATAATGTTATTACGGAAATATAAATCTTTTGAAATTACGTCAACTTTGTCTTGATATTATATGTTCCGATCAGAAACTTATCCTTCGAAGTATAGCTCGTTGTCACTCAAGAGACTCCCTCTAAAAGATCCTTGAGCGAATTGCGTACTCTCCAAAGGCTTGACTCGTGCGTTGGACCTACAAAAAGGATTTTGACGCTCAAGTCAGTAATCAATCAACCAATCTTCGTAAATACTCTTTAGGGTTCTTGCTTAAGAGTGAATAGAATTGAATGCCTCTATCACCCTATTTGGTCTGTATATATTGTTACATAATGGCAACCGTTGTGTGTCTGTAAAGCCCGAGATATGCGTCGGCATTGCGAAAGTGTTCGAGATTAGTTATTTTGATAGGGGAAATGATTTGAATTTCAAAGTTAGTTCCGATATGTAGTGTTATATATCTGAGCTATTTGGGTACGAATCACAGCTCCCAAACTTAACTTGCTAGTTGTTTATACTCGAGCAAGTTGGGCTTAGTTTTTGGACGCTATACCTCATGATGGTTGTGAGCTTGTCCTAGTACCCTCCAAGCTCAACACGCGAACGTGTTGGCAAGTTTGGGTCTTTAAGGCACGTGATTTAAACGGATACGAAGATATCGCGCTAGTTATATATGTAAGAGTAAGAATTAACTACAGGCTAGATGCTGTGAAGAAGGATGATCGTACAGGATAGATGCTGTGAAGGAAGATGACCGTAAGAGTGAGAGACCTAATGAAATTTATTTATTGGTATATCTTAGTTAATAATATCAATCTCGTTAAATAATCAATAGGGCCTAGTCAATTACAAATCAACAAATATTTTTGAATTGCATTCTAAACTAATTAATTATCATTAATTAGTGATAATTTATTTTTTAAAATATATAATTATTATTAATAATTAAAATTGTTTAAAATTAGGTGATTAGAAGTTGTTTACCTTTACTTTTTCTAATAATATTGACCTTATTCCTACTTAGATCCACTGATAAGTGGTCCAAAATTTTAAATGCTCTCATCTAAACTTCATAAGGGATTTTTGATGTAATAAGAAGAAAAAAACATTAACCTATTCACATACCTACTAATTTTGACATAAAAGTTCCTAAACTTCCAAGTTATTTTTTTTTTTGTATCCCTCAACTTCCAACTTATTTGCCATGAAGGAGCCACAAAGTTTTTATCAACTTTGCTCTAGGCCCAATCACCTAACCATTTCAGAATGGGACTTTGAGTTCGTGTGAGTTGAAATTTAAAATTTGGGTAGGGTATTTTGGGCTTAGCCCAAGGCAAAATATTTTTTTCTCAAGAACAGATTTAATAAAATACCAAAAAAAGAAATTTAACATGTGGTGTAAGGTATCTAGCACAAGTGAGAAGAGAAAGGAAAAGTAATAAACTTGAGTAGGAGAGAGAGAGATATTTATATAAACTCTAATACTTGTCTAATGTAAAAAATGTATTCGAACCACCTTGTTCAGCATATTAAGAAAAAAAATGGCACTGGCATTTAATTGAATTGTACAGCATGAGAAATTAAATATTTTCTTTAGGAAGACAAACAAATATCAAATTAAGGCTTAGTTAGTGAAAAAAACATAATTTAATTAAGAAACTCAATTTGTTGGCTTTATACACAAGCATGTACATTTTGTAATAGTTGTGATTGTTATTTTTCAGCGGAATGATTGTGTTTTCTGCTCTTTAAAAGGTATAAACCATCATTTATCCAAAGATCAAAAACCAACTACTAATCCTAGTTATGAAAACTATTGCACACACGTTGTTTTCCTGCCTCCAAAGATTGGACTTAAAATAATTCAAACAATTATCACTTGTGTTAGACCTCGTGAATGGAGAATGAATAGCTGATTATTACATATATTTTAATCATAAATAAATTAAACCAAGACATCACAACTATTGACACCCATCCGAGCAGTGTGCTCATGAAAGATTTTAGGGATCAATCCCTTGGTTAATGGGTCTGCTAGCATATACTCTGTTCCTATATGTTCTATGGAAATCTGTTTTTCTTGAATTTTCTCCTTAACAACTAAGAACTTGATGTCTATATGCTTCGATTTTGCCAAGCTCTTATTGTTGTTGGAGTATAATACTGCTGACTTGTTGTCACAGAATATCTTTAATGGCTTTTCAATGTCATCTACTATACGAAGCTCAGTGACAAAGTTTCGCAACCATATGCCATGTTTGGTTGCCTCAAAGCAAGCAACATATTCTGCCTCCATTGTTGAGGAATCTACAAGAGTCTGTTTGTTAGACTTCCATGCAATAGATCCTCTAGCCAAAGTGAAGATACAGCCTGAAGTTGAGCGTCTACTATCTTGGCATCCCGCAAAATCGGAATCAGAATACCCAATGATCTCCAAATTTTCTGATCTCCGATAAGTGAGCATGTAATCCTTTGTTCTCTTCAGATAACGCATTACGCGTTTAACAGCTATCCAATGATCCATGCCTGGATTGCTCAAGTATCTACCCAACACTCCCACTATAAATGATATATCAGGACGTGTGCAGACTTGAGCATACATTAAACTCCCTAGTGCTGATGCATAAGGCTTATCATACATTGTTGTCCTCTCAAGATTATTTTTAGGGCATTGTTTGAGACTGAACTTGTCTCCTTTAGCTACGGGTGTGTCCATTGGTCTACAATTTTCCATGCCATATCTACTTAAAATCTTTTCGATATAGTTCTTTTGTGATAATCCAAGAATACCTTGAGAACAATCTCTTAGTATCTCGATTCCTAATACAAAAGAGGCATCACCAAGATCTTTCATTTCGAATTTGTTCGATAGAAATTTCTTAGTTTCATGCAACAAGCCTATATCGTTGCTGGCAAGTAGAATGTCATCAACATATAAGACCAAAAAGATATATTTAATCCCACTGAACTTGCGGTATACACACTCATCTATGATATTCACCTCAAAACTATATGAGGTAATGACTTGATGAAACTTGTGATACCATTGACGGGAAGCTTGTTTGAGACCATAGATGGATTTCTTTAACTTACAAACCATAGATTTTGAATCACCTAATACAAAATTTTCTGGTTGTACCATATACATCGTTTTATCAATGTCACCATTGAGAAACGCTGTCTTTACATCCATCTGATGTAGCTCCAAGTCAAAATGAGCTACTAGTGCCATTATGGTTCTAAAAGAGTCTTTCGATGATACTGGAGAGAAAGTATCTTTATAGTATATGCCTTCTTTTTTAGTAAAGCTTTTAGCGACTAGACGAGCTTTATATCTCTCGACATTACCCTTGGAATCCCTTTTGGTTTTAAATATCCATTTACAACCAATTGGTTTCACACCCTCAGGTAATTCCACGAGATCCCAAACCTCATTGTCTTTCATAGACTTCATCTCTTCTTTCATGGCATCGATCCACTTTTCAGAGTTAGAACTTTGCATGACTTGAAGAAAATTGATTGGATCATTTTCTGTCAAACCAATGCCATCCTCATGTTCTTGGAGATAGACAATATATTCATCCGAAATTGCACTTCTCCTTTCTCTTATGGATCTCCTTAATGGCACTTCTTGAGGTTGTTGAGCTTGCTGTATGGGTTGGGTTTGAGGAGGATTCTCATTATTTTTCTGTACTGTAGCAGTATCTTGAGCAATAACAATATTCTCATTGTTCTCTTGTACTGTAGCTGGATTTACAACAGGATTCTCATTGTGCTTTTGTACAATAACTGTATCTTGAACAATAATAGGCACAAGGTCCTGATCATTGTCAGTTATAGAATCCTCATCAAAAGCAACATTCCTAATATTTCCTTCCCCTCCAAACTCAACATCCTCAAGAAATCTCGCATTTCCCGTCTCAAAAATAGACCTTGATGCAGGATTGTAAAACTTGTACCCCCGTGAACGCTCAGCGTAACCAACAAAGTAGCAACTAATTGTCCTTGAGTCCAATTTTCTTTCATGCGGCCTATAAGGTCGCGCCTCAGCTGGACATCCCCAAATATGCATATGCTTTATACTAGGCCTTTTCCCAGTCCAAATTTCATATGGGGTTTTGTTAACTGCTTTGCTTGGCACCCTATTAAGGATGTACACTGCGGTCTTTAAGGCTTCTCCCCAGAGTGATTCAGGCAAGGAAGAATGACTAATCATACTTCTCACCATGTCCTTAAGAGTTCGGTTCCTTCGCTCTGCAACACCATTCATGCTAGGTTTGCCTGGCATAGTGTATTGCGGAACAATACCACACTCCTCTAGGAAAAGAGCAAAGGGCCCAGGACGTTGCTCTCCTGAACTGTCATATCTTCCGTAGTATTCACCACCACGATCAGATTTGACAGCTTTAATTTTCTTTCCAAGTTGAAGTTCAACTTCAGCTTTGAAAGACTTGAAAACATCCAAGGTTTGGAACTTTTCATGAATTAAATATAGATACCCGTAACGAGAGTAATCATCTATGAACGTAATAAAGTACCGTTGTCCATTCCAAGAGACAGTAGGGAATGGGCCACATATATCGGTATGTATTAGTTCTAAGACATCTTTAGCTCTCTCGGCACCTAATTTCCTTTCGTTTGTCCTTTTCCCCTTTATGCACTCAATGCAGACTTCAAAGTCCGCCAAATTTAGGGGTTCGATAATTCCATCCGACACGAGCCTCTGAATTCTCTGTTTAGAGATGTGGCCTAGGTGTTTGTGCCATAATGATGCCGAATTCTCATTCAGTTTTTGTTTTGTACCCGTTTGCAGTATTTCATTATTATAGGAATTTAAGTTAAGCCTATATAGATTATCCACCAAATGACCAGAGCAAATATTATTCGAATTGTAAAAGAGACTGACTTTATTGTCTCCGAATGAACAAAAATAACCTGATTTGTCCAAACGAGAAACAGAAACCAAATTTCGTCTAAATGACGGTACATAAAATGTCTCTAATAAATCCAAGTAAAATCCACTCGTGGAACATAATCTAAAGGTTCCTATAGCTTTGACTGCAACTATATTGTCGTCTGCCACGTAGATGTATCTTTCAGCATCACTTGGCGGTCGGCTCAACAGGCAACCCTGCATAGTGACACTTACATGAGTAGTAGCAGCAGAATCTACCCACCAAGTATCAACAGGTGCATAACTTAAACTAGCCTCAGAACAAACGAAAGTAAGAATTATACCCTTCTTTACACGCAAAGTGGCATATTTAGTACAATCATTCTTCATGTGTCCCACCTTCTTACAGAAGAAACAGGTTGAAACTTGATCCTGTTTCTTAGCCTTTTTTCTGTTGAGAAGGCGCATCCGCAGTAGTATCACGCTTTCTTTTATACTGAGAAGATAAAGCCATGTGAGCACTGAATTTCTTAGTAAAGAATTTCTCAACATCCTTTAGGAACTGTTTGGCATCTTTATCCTCAGTAATTGAGCCCCGAAACGCCTCAGGAATTGAGCGTTTCATGATCATAATGCTCATTCGATTGGATCTCTCCCACTTCTCTATTTTAATCTCATTGAGATTTTCCGAAGTGGAAGTGGGTTTCTCCTCTCGAAGTGCTATATCCAGATCCATACAACCGAGGACAATCTCCACGGTATCCTTCCAAACTTTAAAGTTTGTACCATTCAGCATAGGAATACTGCTAATTTGCGCAGAAACATTGGTAGCTAAAGCCATAGTTTCTAGATTAGAACAAAAAGAACATGCAGTAAATATTAGTTAATTAATGGGTAAAAAATCCATATTGAGATATCCAGCACAACATTAATTTTCAATCTTTGGATAGAAAAATTAACTGTAAGTGATACTCTCATTGCAGTAATCAAATATTGTCAAAATTCCTGTCACACATTAAGTCTTTCTTTGGACCGACTTAATGTGCACATGGAAACTTAAACTTCGCAACCTATTTATTACCGCATATATTTTCTATTAATTGGCCAAACAATAACCTTCCTTTGGGCCGATTATTAACCGCATAATTAATAGAAAATAAACAGAAGTGTGCAATGCTTATTATTTGGCCAAACAATAAACTTCCTTTGGGCCGATTATTGTTCGCATAAATAATAAGTATTACTTTATTCTTAATTGGTTATACCCAAACATGTATTTACTATCAATATGTGTATGTAATTCGGCCAAATATAGACCTTCCTTTGGGCTGACCAATATTCGCATGAATTACATATCATCATATTCCTAATGTTTTGAATAAATTAATTTTCACAAAAGAGGCGCATAATGTTCAATCAATCTATTTCAAAACCAAATCTTTATAAAACAGATGGGTATAATAATCCTTATATCCCAAAAGGATAATCTATTAATTTGTATTAAATTAATAGCACAGAGAATTAAAATTAAAACAATCATAATAATACTCTATTAATATTTTAAAAATAAATCAATTATTATTATATCAAAATTGGATATGATAACATATATATTTTGAAACCAAATGCCAAGAGTTCATATACGGTCACAATGAACATAAATATTATGAATGCCATATCATATAAAAGAAGGTAACCAAAATATGCTTGTTATAAGCACGCAATAATATATATATGATGTTACACGTATATATACAAATAATTGCAATCCAGGGCGTTTGCGTTAAAACAAATAATCTTTGTGCTCGTGGATCAATACCAATTATATATGACACACATACATATATCGATCCAAATAAAATAATATAACGCTGATATTTTTTATGACTAAATCATGGATGGCTCTGATACCACTTGTTGGAATAAATTAATTTCAATAACTTAGATCATCCATATTGAATCACCAAAAATATATATATATCATAATGCGGAAGCGTACCTGAATTCATAAACATAAATCATACGATTGGAAGAGTTTGGATCTTGTGGTTTTTTGATCTTCCTCAACCAAAGCCTTCTGTATTCCTAGGAGGCTGAACTGCAACTCTTTTGATGGAGAAAGAGTAACGAAGGCGGCTTTTGGTATATTGGGGACCGAAACCTGAAGGTTTATTTATATTTGAGCATGGCACCCATTAAACCCTTAAACCCAAATAAAATAGTATCTAAAGCCCAAAAGATAATATATCTAAAATCCAAAAAAGATAATTATCTAAGGAACAAAAAGATAATATCCGGTTTTATTCTCATTTAATTCCAAATCAAAAGTAATAATGACTTATTCAATTTAGCATTTATAACAATAAATGAGATCACCATTATATAAGTCATTTAATTTGAAATAGCATAATTTGTGATTATAATTAATATATATATTGTCCACAAATAAGTTAGAAAATCAAATAATTTCCTAACATTATACACAAGCATGTACATTTTGTAATAGTTGTGATTGTTATTTTTCAGCGGAATGATTGTGTTTTCTGCTCTTTAAAAGGTATAAACCATCATTTATCCAAAGATCAGAAGCCAACTACTACTAATCCTAGTTATGAAAACTATTGCACACACGTTGTTTTGCTGCCTCCAAAGATTGGACTTAAAATAATCCAAACAATTATCACTTGTGTTAGACCTCGTTAATGGAGAATGAATAGCTGATTATTACATATATTTTAATCATAAATAAATTAAACCATTTAAAAAGTCCTTCAGTGTTTCAGTAGAAAGCAAACCACACACATAAACTAGTTTTGGGAGCTCAATCATTCTGTTTTTTATTTATATACATAAGAAAAAACCTTGTTATTATCTATTGTATTTGCATTTCTAAGGCCATAGCTTTGGCTCAACCTGTAGATTCTGATACATAATAAGGATGTACAAAAAATAAAAAGAATGTGAGAGATAATGATAAAATTTACGTGCGTTCGGCTGGTTTTTGTTTGAATAAAATATTTGTTCACCACCAAACATGTTTAGTCGCTGTATACCATGTAGATTAGTAATCTATATGTGAATAATATATGTGAATATTGGCCTTAGCTCAAACCTTCGTCTAATCCTGTGCTCTACCAGACCATAGTGACTAAACATTTTTATTTGAAGGCACTCCTTGGTGCTGAATAAGAGGGGGAGGGGGGCGCATGGGCCATGTTTTTGTTTCTCGTGGTTTTTTTTTTTGATTTTTTTTTTAATTTAGAGAATTAACTACGATCTAAGTCACCATAAGTCAATTCTTTGTATTTTTAGTTTTAAAATTTAAAAAATTTAGTGAAAAGTTTTTTTTTATAATAGATTTTTTATTTTTCAATTAATTAGCTCTAGTTGATTATCTTTCTATTTAGTTCCCTACCAAAATCATTTTTTATATATATATTAGAAAAATTAGTTACTAAATTAATTAATATATATTTATTTATATACATATATTATTTAAATTATTTTTAATATATATATTATATAAATAATTATTTTAATAATTAATTTTTAGTGTTTATATATATATAAACAAAGATTAACTTAATTTAAGTTGAGGGTTAACATGCCAATGAATTATAGCTCAAATAGTATAATCTTTCCATAATCATCTAAGAGTTTGCAAATTCAAGTCTCCCTATTTTTAGTACCAAAAAAAAAGTTGAGGCTTAACATATATTGACAAATGTGTTTTTGAGGATCAAATCAGCATATTGATTATTTCATTCACAGTATCTATCCTTCAAAACTGAAAATATAGAAAAACCTAGCAACTCATACATAATTCCACGTCACTGCATAATATATGCTACCGTTTTAATTATTTGAACATAAGGGATGCATATTAAGCAAAAAAAAAAATGGCAATTTCATAAAAAAACAACAACAAAACATGCATGACACATATTTTATATTTATTTTTAATTTTTGCCTATTATATCATACATAATAAAACACCAAGCACTAACTACACAATAATTTTTTTAACATTGTCATAAAAATTATTGTGAATTAGAATTTTATAAGAAGGTATTTGTTATCATCCTTATTTTAATATTTATTGTCTTGTATAAAAAAATTGTATTTATTTGAGTTATTTATCCAAACGCTATAATTTTAAAACAAGTACTTCTATAACTAATAATTCAAAAATAAAATAATTTATTTATAAACTACTATTAATAAAAATCCTTATATTTTAAGTTCTTTTTTTAAAAGATTTTATTTAAATTATTTACCTAAATTAGACCGAATCAACATTAATATTTTATTTTAAATATTTTATTTATTTATTTTTCCTACATTGGCCCATGGTAACACTATCCGAACTCGGTATCCACCCGTCCTTACCCACTCGGGACAGGACGAGACTGAGTTTAGGTAATAACCACTTCGATATATATATAATATATATAATTTTAATATATAATATATATAATATATGTAAAATAATTAATAAAATAATTAATAAATTATATCATGTTTAAAATTTTATTTTAATTTATATTATGTATATAATAATAATTATATAAATTTTAAAATTTTATTTTATTTATTAAATTTTAATAATTATAAGGACAATAGTGGCGGGACAGCCCGCGCAGTACCAACAAAAAAAAAAAGAAAATTCTTTTGTTTTTTATTACACTTTAACAACACAACAACACTTGATCAAACCCATTGTGGTTCCTTAATCAATGAATTTTGGAACCAAACCCATAGTGGTTCCTCAAGTCTAGACATCAAACCTTGAATCTTTTACGAGGAATATAAATTAAACCCAATATCATTTAGATATGTACATTATTCCAATCAAAGGGGTCTTTTACAAGTCAAAAATTACATTTGACACATTTATCCAATCCAGCACATACTATATATCAGGCCATTAATAGTATATGAAATAAATAACATTAAAAGATCAGTCTCAATCTCAAGTACTATTATACCATTCAAGGAAGCAGCATGCACAGAAATAATACCTGCAGCTCTTTGAGTCTGATTCTAACTTTGGAAAAAGAAAGGTTGATATTTATAGCTTTAGTTGACCAATATAATAGTATATTAAAAATATTGTTATTATCTTTTAATTTAAATTATAAGATATTAATAAAATAATAAAAAATATAATGTTGGTTTAGATATAAATATTTTTTACTAATTTTAAATAGGAATGGCAATGGATATCCACAAAGATGAGATCATCTCTATATTTAATTTCGTTCTTGTCCTATTTTCGCAACAGATAACAGGAATTTTGTATTTGTCGGGGACCGGAAATCCACAAATATTCGCAAATTTTTTAAAAATAAAAAATAAAAAAAATTAAAACTAAAAAAAACTAAATAATCCTTTGTTGTCATTATAAACATCGTGTTAATAGTTTCCAAAAATATTAACAGCAACAAACATTTAATATCACATAAATTAGAAGAGACATTCTATAGAGTCACAGAACAATAAAACTATAATCACATATACACAACAATTCACAATAAATCACATAAATCAAATTATAAAGAACAATTTGTAGAAAATCACAAAAATTAAATTACAGACGTTACAAAACCACATAAATTACAAAAATCACAGATAAATATAAATTAACAAATATAAAGTATAATTATAATTATAATTAACCTAACTCACAGAAATTATAACTAACAAATAAAAAACTATAACATAAACACATAACAGTCATGCTACACATCTATATAATTTTTTATCCAAGTCCATCCAAGCTTATCCAATACCAAAAAAATCCAATACCATTAAATAGGGGTGGTAAAGCAGGTCACCCCAACCAGTCCCGCTCTGCTTAGGCTCGCCCCATAAACGGGACAGACCGGCCCGTCCGCCAACTAAAATGGGTTTAAAATGCTAGTCCGTCCCGCTTTATGGCGGATTGGCGGGTCGGCGGGTTAGCCCGCTTGGCTCTTTTTTTTTTTTAAATAAAATTCATTAAAATTAACTAAAAAATAATAATTAAAAAATCAAATACAAATAAAAAATAGTCAAATTATAATATAATTTTTTTATTATCTTTTTTTTTTAATTTTTAACCTCAATAAAATTGTTCAAAATAATATTTGTCAATAGAACTATCTTTATTTTAAAAAATAAGTCACATAATTCGAACAAATATCGAAAATTGTAAAATAAAATAAATAAAGTTAATAACTAAAAGAAGAATAAAAACAAAAATAAAAAAATGTGTTTGAAAATTCTATAATTATTAATTTTATAATAGTAATCACTCTTTTATTTAATAAAAATAAAAAAATAAAAATCATCGGCCCGGCGGACCGGCCCGCCCTGTCCCGCCAAAACCCGCCAATTTGGCGGTGCGGGTTTGGTGGATTTTTTGAATTTGGCGGGCTCCAAATTCTAGCCCGACCCGACCTTTTTAGCAGGTTTAGCGGGTCGACCCGACGGGTTCAACCCGTTTTGCCACCCCTACCATTAAATAAGCGTGTATTACACGCGCCCAGAGCACAGAAAACGTTAATATATTCATTCGCGCATTGAATATGAAACAATGTTCCTTCTTCAACATTGAAACTGCTATTCAAGAACTTCGAATCTCTCTCAAAATTTCTCAAATTTCACTCGTGTTCTCTGCGAAAACCGTTATTGGAAAAGAATCACGAGAAGATTTCGAAAGGAAAAAGAAAAAACGAATGAAAACAAGAACAGAGACTGCGAAATCTATGATAAAAACTACTGTTCATTTAAAATATTGCAATCTCGCATTTCTCCTAGTTGCATTTTAGGTTTACTGAATTGAGTTACTTCGTTTAGTAGATTGATTTAATCTGATTCCAATTTTTGGCGTAACTAGGGCATAGGAATGGAAATGTGTTCTTATTTTCTTTTTGTTCAGTGGAGTTGCTCATTTTCATTCATTTGAATGTTAGTGTGTTTAGTTGAGTCCTTTTGCATGCAGAAATGATTTACTTGATGATTGAATGTTTATCATGTTTTATTCAGTACATGATTGGTGTTCGGTTCACTGGTGTTTGTCATTTGATTCACCTGATTGTTGGTGTGTTCAGTTGAATTCTTTGGCATGCAGAAATATTTTTCTTGCTGATTTAATATTTATCAAATTTTATTCAGAACATCAATGAAATTCAGTTTGGTGGAGTTGGTTATTTTCATTCATTTGATTGTTAGTGTATTTAGTTGAGTCCTTTTGCATGTAGAAATGATTTACTTGATGATAGAATGTTTATCACGTTTTATTTAGCACATGATTAATGTTCGGTTTAGTAGTGTTGGTCATTTTGATTCACTTTATTGTTATGTGTTCAGTTAAGTTCTTTTGCATGCAGAAAAGTTTTTCTTGATGATTAAATGTTTATCACATTTTATTCAGCACATGAATGGTGTTCGGTTCAGTTGGGTTGACCAATTTAATTCACTTGATTAAAACATGCATGCTTGTGCTTATCGGTGTATTGAGTGAAGTATTGGCCAAATTTTTTTGTCCTTACAGCAAAAATAAAGAAGACAATGGTGACAAAGAAGGAAAAACCGCGCTATAACGTAAGCATATGCACACATTAAATATATTTATCACCAAAATCAGAGACCAAGTAATTCGAGCATCTGAAGCAATAAGACTCCCAAAGCCATCTGCTGTCATCTCCAACCCTTATTGTAATTTCACAAGTGGGGATATAGATAGTAAATAGGATATAATTTGTTTGACTGATTGTAATTAGGATTATTTTGTTTAACTTGTTTAAAAAAGCAAATACTACTTCTTTCAATGTATATATGTGAATATTAATGTAATGTTATTGCAAATCTAATGTTAATGTATATATCTGATTTAAGATTGATTAGTCCTTGTCCTGTCGGTCTGAAATGTTAATGTATATATCTGTTGAAACTGTCTGGCTGCTGTTTTGTTTCAAGTTCACAGTGAATGAAATCAATGTATTTATCAAACATTAAGAGCCTCAAAAAAATAAATGAACCAAAATTAATACATTGGATGAACCGAAAAAATTCATATATCAATATAGCAGAGAGCTAAATTTTAAAAAAATATTGCTATCAATATTTAATTTTAGAAACACCTAAACTCTTTGACATAACAGAATAATTTAATTATTCAATAAACAAAAAAGTGAGTATTCAATAAAGAATTTCATAAAGCTAATATCAAACACAAAAAAGTGACTATTCAATAAAGACTAACACAAAAAAGTGACTATTTAGAATTGGAGATATCTTCGATTTCCACATCGCCTCTCTGTTGCATACGATTAGTTGATTCTTAATCTCGTCTCCCTTCCGAGTCCTGTTCCTTATTTTGGTAGAAAAATCAGCAAGTTTGGAATAATTTTTGTAGAACTTTTCACCTTCTTCTAGTGTCTTGAAAGTCATCCCGACCTTTGGGACAAATTGTTCATCCACAACACACCTGGTTTGCATAATGAACCGAACACGTTATTAAGGTGAAACAACTGTATAGTACTAAATGAACAGAATATTATCCATTATGTAAAATCAAATTCAAAATAGCTTTCTGCATAATGAACCAAACACGTTATTAAGGTGAATCAACTGTATAGTACTAAACGGAACATTATCCATTATATAAAATCAAATTCAAAACACCTGTTGATGGTTTATTAGTGGCTAAGAGAAGGGGGGTTGAATCTTAGCCTCCTTTTCACTTAATAACACTTGCTGGCCTTTGAAACAACTTCTGGAGACTTTTTGCTTTTTGTCTCGTACCTAGCCACGAGACTTTTTCTTTTTATCTCGTAACCAGGCAAGAGATATTTTTCAGTTTTATCTCCTATGTAGCAGAAACAGAAACGGAGTAGAAGAGAGATAGAAGATCACACCACGAAGTATCCTGGTTCAGCTGCCAAGTGTAATGCAGCCTACATCCAGTCTCCATCACAACAATGATAGAATTTCACTATAATCATCATGATTACATACACCAATTCTCCCTAGGAACTATCCTTCCTATCCAGGACAAGTCCAGAATCTAATCCCCAATCCTGAACTTGACTTGGTCACTGCCAAGCTTTCAATTGCTAAGTGCTAACCCAACTTGCAAGGAAATTCCCACAGAATCATGAAACACAATACAGATGTACAAAGGACCTCTAAGGACATATATGGCTTTTTCTTTTAATTTTGCACTCTCTGTCTTTTTCCGCTCTATAGATTTTTCTTACAAACATCATTGTTTGCCTTTTTCCATGAGACTCAAGACAGACAAAATTAAACAGAAAAATATAAAACAGAAAATATTGAAGGAGAAGAACTTCTGTTAGCTTGGGTAGCTATGAGAATTCTGTACTTTGCACTCTTAACTCCTTGCTTCAAACCCTAGCTGTTCTCCCTTATTTATAAAATGGGAAGCCTCCACGGTTGAAACTGTTGAATCAAGCTAAGCTTCTTCTTCTTCAAACCAGAACCGGTTCGGCCAGAGAGAGAGGAGAGGAAACTGAATGTCAAACCCAACATGCAATTACCTCTGTATTTTCTCTTTGCACTAATCTTCACCAATCTGGGCCATCCATCTTGACTTGCATTCCAAGCCCTTGATGCGTTCTTGATGCATGACAGCTCCTCCTGCTCCACTTTTGCTTCCTCCTTCACGTAGCCTCCTTAGCTACCTTCTGTGATGAAAGAACACAAAGCAGAGACGAGCCATGCCTCTGAGATCTTCTTCCTCTGACCGAGATCATCTACTTCCATTTTTGGTATGGAGAGCATGAACTTACTTCACCAAATCTTACCTCTTTTTAGTGAAGATCTCAGCCACAACATACTTTTTGTTTTCTTTTTCTTTTTCTTGCCATCATTACAATGGTCTTTAGCTTGCTTCTAGCTTCTTCTTCATCACTCTGATAGCTTGCAAAAGCTTCCATGCTTTCTCTGTGAAGTGACCGAATGAAGAAGATGGATGTGAGAGAAGAGAGAGAACTTTTAATGGATTTGAATGAAGAAATTAAAATGAATTAATTTACTTCCCTTTTTCTGCTTTAGGTGGCGTGTAGCATTGATGATGACAATCAAATCAATTGTTAATTTCTCTCTCATTGTTCCCATGTGATTAATGATAATTGAATTAAATTTGGAATCCACCATATGAGAGAGAGATCAGTTGGAAGCAAGAAGCATTTGCTTTCTCTCTTTTCTTCATTTCGGACCAAGCAAGCCAACAAAAATTAATTTGGGCTAATAGTCATAAAGATTGAATTCTGTCCCAACTAAACATAGAAATAATTCAGCCAATTAATATAACTGTTTTTGCTCAAGGCTAAATGTGTTTTTCTTTAATACAATTGGGCAATCAAAATATTGCTTCAGCCATAACATTTAACAATTTTTATAACCAATACTGATTCACTTCCAACATCTTGTGCTTGCTATTTTTTTCGACCCAATAGCAAAATCTGCACAGCAAAATTATATAATTAATACATATGAATCAAAATCAAATTAATAATTTTACAATTAATCATATTAATAATGTTTAGTCATCACTAATTTAATTTAGAGTTTTTCAAATTCATCACCTATGTCTACAATTTAGAGATTATCAATTCAATTTAACAATTGCATTCCATTCAATTCGATTCAAAAAATAATCCAAACCTCATCCGTTTGATTTGTTTCAGAAGAATAATCTAAAATGCTCTCATTCAACTGATTTGAAGTTGAATCATTTATTGTTTTGGTAAAATATTGAAATTTGAAAACGAAGAAGATAAATTCACAAAATCGAAGAAGAATAGGAAGAAGAAGGACGAGAAGAAAAAAACAATGAGCAGAAGAGAAGAAAAAAGGAAGAAAAACGACGAGCAGCAGATCCAAAAATTACAATGCAAATCGTTAACGTTGAAGAAGAGAAGAAGAAAAAGAATGTTTACGTTGAAGAAAATGTTTACGTAAATCTGTTACGTTGATAGGAGGGAGATGGGGGCACGCGTGTATTTCATGTAATTTGGGAGAGGGGGGAGGCGCGTTAACAAAAAAGTGCTTTTTTTTTTTTACTTTTTGAAAGTTTTTTTTGGTGACTAACAAAAAAGTGCTTGAATGACTTGGTTAGATTTTTTATATAGATGTGGAGTATTATTGAACACTTAAATAACAGAATCCACAAAGATTGAATCACATAAATTAATAAAAATCAGAATCAAAAATATAAATTATAATTATTCTAATTCCAGACATTATAACAAATGCTTCAAAATCAAAGTAAATAATCAAAATCTCAAAATTTACACTTTACAGAATTAATTTATCCGACGAAAAATAAGAATAGAGAATAGATATAAATCAACGAAGACCGATAATTTACCCGCGAAGACCGACAAAAATGCGACTACCGGCGAAGATGCGGCGAGAAGAAGACGCTCTGATATTCAAACATTATTTGAGTTTATCTTTTATGGTCTCAAACATTATTGATATTAAAATTTGTGGCCGTTCATGTAATTGCAAAAGACTTAGAAATGGCAATTGGCATCCAGCTCTAATTCAATAAATTGGCCCATTCAACTTGTATGAATTAGCATCTTTTCTATTTTTAAACTATAAACATGAATACAGTTTCCACAACAAAAGAAATGTATATTTGAATCACTTATTAAATTCAAAGTCGACAAAAATAGAAAAAGTAAAATAGTCTGGAAATAGCATCTGTATCTAAATTACTATATTATTATTCTCCTTTCAAAAATATAAAATGTTGGCCCAATTTATTTAAGATTTTGCAATATAATGGTATAGTTTAGTCAAACGAGAAGCTCAAATGTACCTTTGTTTAATGTGTGGGACAAAACAAAGAAAGAAAACTATTTTTTTTACGAAATTTATATTGTCATATTTTGTCATATTTTTTACTTTTTTAATAAAATAATGCTTCTTTTATTAACAATTTAACATTCACTTTTAGATATTTTAACTTAAATTAAATAAAATAATTCTTAGCCCCTCCCCCCCCCCCCCCCGCGGCGGCGGGTCCGATCCCCAACCACCTTTTATAATTCCATCTGAAACATGATTAAATGCACAAATTGAAAAGCTATTGTTGCTTGAGAGTAAAGCTAAAGAAATATACAGAATACTACATTCGTTTTAAAGTAATGGCCATTTTTCCTTTTTTGATACGTAATTAATCTATTTTGCATATAAGGACATTGATGTTTTAATGTATAAAAAATTAAAATAATAATCGTTTTAAAAAGGTGAAATATATTATATAATAATGTTTGAGAAATGAAATTAATGAATGAAGGAGATGGCATGTAAAAATGTTAATTAATGTATGCAGGTAGCACTTGCATCAGGGGAAGGAAAATACATTGAGAAAGTGAGAAAGGGTCAATTAGGGTTGAAGCTTCCAAATGTGAAGTGTGTTGATGCAAAGGGTTTGCCCCTCAAAACAGATAAACTTCACCTTACTACAGTCTCTCAAGTTCACTTAGGAATGCGTTTGGCTCATGCCTATATTGCTTCCACCACTCATCATCATCATCAATTTATTAATCACTCACTCACAAGTTATGTAGCTAGTTAATTAAATCAGGAATTTCGGATAAGAGTAAAGTATATATTTTTGATATACAAAACTTTTGTTCATTTTTTTAAGTTCTCAATCAAGGGCCAATTTCTACATCTTTAAGGAAATATTTCGGGAAGCAACCATTGAATAAGAAACTAACTACTGATTATTTACAGGCCACAGAACTATCTTTTCTTTCTCAGTTATGAAGAATGTTAGAAGAACAATACCTCAAAAGATTGTCTAATCAAACAAAAATTTTAATTAAGCACACTATGCAAGGAAGATAAGAAGGGGAGGTTTCAATTAATATGAATCCAACAAGAACACATCAAATATATGTTATATAACAAATTGTTCCAACAACAAATTAAACCCAATATCATTTGGGTATGTACATTATTCCAATCAAAGGGGTCTTTTACAAAGCAAAAGGTTACATTCCACAGATTTATCCAGTTACCAGCACATACGCCATTAATTGCACCTGAAACAAACAACAGCAAAAGATCAGTCTCGAATACTATTATACCATTCAAGGAAATATCAAGCACAGAAACAATAACATGAGCACATAAATTGGGCAATTCCTTAAAGAAATAGCCTTTACTAGTGATGAACAAAATTATGAATCCACAATGCTCAACAAAGGTAAATTTTAACAAGCCAATTGTTAAATAAACTCAAAACCAACAACAGGGAAGAAAGAAGAGACCTTTGAAGAGGGATTTTAGTTGTAGTAGAGCTCGAGGCCCATGCCGTCGTGGATCTCGTAATCTTTGAGGGTGATATGATCCTTGTAGATGGTGTACCACTTCTGGATGCGAATCTTGTCGGCCCTCGTTCCTGTCTGAGCTGCAACCAGCTTCTTCAGGTCTCCGATGGTGTCGTCATCGTTGCATTTCACGCGGACCTTCTTCCCCAATCGATCGTTCAGAACCACCTCGATCATCTTCTCTTCTTGGTTCGTTCCCTGAAACTCACAGAAATTATAACACTGCTACTGTAATTAATAAAGAATCAGAATAAAAAATTATAACATAAACACATAAATCACAGAATCCACACAAAGATTTAATCGCGTAAATCATAGAAATCAGAATCAGCATGAGAAATATAAATTATAATTAACCTAACTCCAGACATTAGAACAAATGCTTCAAAATCAAAGGGCTGACTTACCCGACAGAGAATAGGGGCAGACCAGCAAAGACCGGCGAAGACGCTCTGACGAGACCGTGCGAGGAATTTTGTCACTGAGGGCTAGGGTGAGCGTTCGCGCGTTCGTGAATCGTGAGAGGAAAGGCTGAGGGTTTGAGGGTGCAGAGTCTGAAGCTTTTGAATTTTGTCACTGATGGAGAGGGTTAACTCAATCTCATATATCTTATATAGAGGTGTGCATGGGCCGGGTGAAACCGGGTTTGATGTGATCCAGATCCGGCCCGAAATATATATCGGGCCTATTTATTAGACTCGAACCCGATCCTAGGTCCGATGAAATCTATACACTTTCGGGCGACGATTATACCGGGTAAAAATCGGGTGAAAATCGGGCCATTAACACTACATTACCTTGATACCTTCTTATAAGCTAGCATGTGAAAATATCCAAATTTCCAATACTTCAACCATTATTTAACATGGTAAAATTCACTTAGAAAAATATAACAAGAACCAACTCTTCTCTAAAATTAAAGCATAACCATAATCAATACTAATATTGTCTAATAATACCAAATATTTAAATCAATATAAATAACACAATAGTATGCATTAGTCTAAAATCTTATGCATTTTAAACATAAAACATTAACTTATAGTCTTATAATAACTAATAACACAAAATATTAAGGTTTACAATACTTAAATTCCACATAAGAATAGTCATCATCCATCACTAATAACACAAAATATTAATTGTATCTGATGACTGGACCACCGGGCTGACTTCGGGTAACCCGAGTCATGGCTCGGACCCGACCCGAAATAATGACCGGGTCTATTTTTGAGACCCTTATCCGACCCTAGACCCAGTGAAATCACACCAAAATAGCCTCTAAAATGTTCGGGACCGGGTCGGATCTTCGGGTCGGGTCGGGCCATGCACACCCCTAATCTTATATATACTAGTGCAGCTGACACGCAAATAATAAAAGATACGAAGCTTATTTCATATTGGATCCTCTCCAATAAAAAAAATAAATTAAATAGTGTATAATATTTAATTTAATTATTTATTATTTTTTTATTTATTTTTGTCCAACTTATAAAATTAAAAATAAAAAATTATATTATATTCTATCAAATATTAAAAAAATTAAAAAAAATTCATTTCCTTCCATCGTACGAATGTGAAACTTTTTCGTTCTAATTTATTTAATCATTCAGATTTAATATAAAAAATATTAACGGTCAAAATTGAAGTGGAAAGTATATTGTAGATGTGCAGTTTGAGTGGTTTACAGGTAGGGATGGCAAAATTTCCCGAGACGCGGGGATCCCTGCAGGGACTGCCCCGAATGGGGATCCGATTGTGGGGAATTTTCTCCGCGGGGATGGGAATGGGGGACAAAATTCCCCCGAAGCAGGCGTGGGGACCCGAGCGGGGATCCCCGCCCCGTCCCCGCTATACCCCGAAATTTATGAATTCCTTAAATTATCCTTAATAGTTTATTTCTCATATATGTTTTTTAGTCATTTCTCACACACACATATATAGAAACTCAAAACTCCTAATCTTTATTTGCATAACCCTTCTTTAATTCAGAGATCCCTAAGGCTGTCCATACTCCATCTAACCTCTCTGCAGCCACCCCCTCGTCACCCTTCTCACCGAATCGTCACACCTCACCGTGCCATCACCCTTATCGCGTCGTAATTTCTATTTGCGGCGTTCTTTTTCATAACTCTGCCGTCGTATCCATTCTCCTCTCTGTTGCCACGTCTCTTACCTCGTCCACTACTTTGTCCTTTGACTCGTCGTTGCGTCCCCCTATTACGTTATTTCGGAGAAGTCACCATCGTATCATTTAGACTTTTTGTATAAAATCTTGCAGTTTTTGTATAAGATAGATACTTGCAGCTCTATTCATATGGAAATTAATAATTAGTTAGAACTATTATGTAGATGAAGAATGGGGTCCCCGCGGAGAATGGGGCCCCGTGGAGAATGGGGATGGGGAGCAATATTCCCCCACGGCGGGAAATGGGACGGGGATGGGGAGCAAATCTGAGGGCGGGAATGGGGAGCAGGGAGGCATCCCCCGCCCCCGCCCTGCCCCATTGACATCCCTATTTACAGGTGGTTTTCAATTGGTATTTTCCTTATCCAATTCTTTTCCTAAAAGATAGGAAGCGGTTCTTGGTATTCCCCTGCGATTTAGATATAATATAAACAAAATATAAATTATGTGAACCTTTAAGATTTTGAAAGTCTTTTTTGAATGAACATGAGGAGGAGGAGTTTGTGGTGGGCTTCAAACAAGCTATGTAGTTGAAAAGTATTAAAGCCCATACATTGTCTTGTCTGACCATGTGCAATGAACTTTGGTCTCATAGTGTGTTTTCAGCTTTTTTTGTGGCTTTCAGCGTACAGCTTGGCAATTTGTTGAAAATTGGTCTAATAGGCATATTTATGTAATCATGGAAGAAAACAATTTTTGGTAATCATGGAATGAATAAGAAATGATCCTAATTGACATAAAAGTCCCTCAACTTCCAACCTTTCTTTTTAGTATTCCTCAACTTCCAATTAATTTGCCATGAAGGAGTCACACAAAGTTTTTAGTCCATTTCGCTCCAGGCCCAATGGCTTCAACAAATCTAGGATAACCATTTCAGAATGGGACTTTGAGATCGTGCGAATTAGAATTTTGAATTTGGATAGGGTATTTTGGGCTTAGCCAAAGACAAAATATTTTTTTCCTAAAAATAGATTTAATAAAATACCAAAAAAATAACAAAAATATGTAGTGTAAGGTATCTGGCAGAAGAAAAAAAGAAAAGTAAGAAAATTTGGAGAGAGAGAGATTTTTATAATACGTAAGAAGAATCAAATTAGTTACAACAGAACCGTATAGCTTGTATTTATAGCTGATTAGAGTGCCAGCTGTCATAATTACCTAAACTAAAACTATAACTAATTTAACTAACTACAAATTTATCCTTTAAACTCTAATGCAGTAATACTTGTATCATGTAAAAAATGTATCCAAAACACCTTTAATATTATCGAATAAAAATAAATATTGAATTTATTAGACGAAAAATGTTAGGGCCAGCAACTTTTGGAATTTATAGCCATCAAATAGCTATTAATGAGACTTTTAATGGTGTGAAATTAATGTGAGATTTTATCCAATGACTCACTCTTCTTTTATGGTTATATACTGGTCAAAATTTAATAAAATTGCTGCTAAACTTTTCCTTTATTAGACCGCTGCCTCATTTAGAGCAATCTCTATCTACTCCAAATTAACCGTAGCTGCCATAGCACGTATCACATAATTAATTTACCCATGATTCTTAATTATAAAAATTTGCAGTATGGTTTCAATTTCATGCAGATTGCAGAGGATATATCAACTATCACATCTAAGAAACAAATGAAATTCTTGAATCAGAACAAGCATTGTGAACTGTGTGACGTGTATGTATTTATTTATTTTTGGAATTTTGCAATTTGTTGGAACAATCATATTATTCGGCATGAATTGGACCATATAACAAAATCTCTGCATTAGATAATAAATGCCAAAAGACAGCGTGTTCTGGAGCCCACACATTTAAATTTAAATTCTCCACCTGAACACATAACAATTTTCAATTTTTATTATATTTATATTGATTTAGCTAACATATATTCTAAGAATACCAAGTTGATCACAAAATAGCTACTATTATGTTGAGATCTATATCCAAAGTAGTGACTTACATATTGAAATAAATAAAAAATAAATAAATTCAGTTCATGGTATTCCAGTATACTGAGTCAGCAACTCAGCATGCGGTTTCATATATTCGGAAAAAAAAATAGTGAAAATTAAAATTAGGTAAAAAAATAAAGACATTTATAAAATTTATAGACAATATGTATATTTAATGAAGTTAAACAAAGATTACCGTTGATCATTGTCAACTAAGGAATTACTTAGCTCATAAGCAACCGATTCTGTTTGGGCAATAAAACTGAATTTAACAGAATCAGTTATTTCCAGCAACACTCATCACATGCATGTAACTAACTGGTGGTATATAAGTTTGTGATTCTTCATTGTTTTTCACTTCTTCTCTCCCCTGTTTCTACTTTCTCTTTTCATGGCAAGAACTCACTCTTCCCTTAGCAAGGTACATTTTTTTTTTCAATTATGAAAAACAACTTTCACTTTTTGTTAAAAGAAAGATATAATGCATATAACATGACCCTTGTAACAATGTATGTAATCGATTAATCATTGTATAATTGAGCCATTTGAAGAACTTTTAAGTGTAATACAACAAGAAGTTCTTAGCTTCATATCGATCCAGTTAGCTTATCACAGTTTTAACGGATTTTTAAATTCTAAAATCTTTTAACGGCCTAGAAAATATGATAAGCAATCTAGTATATATAAAGAGAAATCATTCATTTTTTCAGGTATGTAATACACAGTTATTAATCCTATCTTTTAGATTTTTTGATTTAATTGTCGAAGTGTCTTTGCAGATCATTTTCCTTCCTCTTTCATCCAATTGGACGGAAAATCGTAAAGATCACTAACTCAAAAAACAACAAACTCCGATATTTCAGGTAATTCACAATCAAGTGTGAATGTGAATATGTAAATAATAATATGCCACAAGTGTTTGTGGAATAAGAATGCATATTAAACTAAAAATAAAAAAAGGCACCCACCCAATTCTTGGCATTTAATTGAATTGTACAGTATGAGAAATCAAATATTTTCTTTAGGAAGACAAACAAATATCAAATTAAGGCTTAGTTAGTGGAAAAAACAAAAAATTGAAGAAAGAAACTCGATTTGTTGACTTTATATACAAGCATATGCACATTTTATAATAGTTGTGATTATTATTTTCAGCGAAATGATTGTTTTTTTCCCTCTTTAAAAGGTATAAACCATCAGCTATCCAAAGATTAGAAGCCAACTACTAATCCCTAGTTATGAAAACTATTGCACACACGTTGTTTTGCTGCCTCTAAAGATTGAATTCCAAATATAATGTTTAAATAATCCAAACAATTATCACTTGTGCTAGACCTCATGAATGAAGAATGAATAGCTGATTATTACATATATTTTAATCATGAATAAATTAAACCATTTTAAAAGTCCTCCAGTATTTTCAGTAGAAAGCAAACCACACACATAAACTAGAAAAAAAACCTTGTATGTTATTATCTATTGTTTTTGCATTTCTGCGGCCATAGCTCAAACCGTGGATTCTGATACATAAATTTGTTAGTGTTGCAAATGTGAGAAGTGTTGAAGTTAGTCCCACATCAAAGAAAATAAGGAAGAGTGAGGAGTTTATAAGATGAGAGACCAATTAATTTGACACCTTAAAGTTTTGAGTTGGATGTGGTGTTTTCTCATCTATGTTCTCTCACTTGATTCCTCCCTGAATTCTCCCCAATTGTCGAGAGCTTCCCACGGTTGGCCCAACAAAATTTAAGTGCGTTAAACCTTGGTCTAATGTTGTGCTCTACTAGACCATAGTGACTAAACATTTTTATTTTAAGGCACTCATTGGGGCTGAATTACAAGGAGAGGGGGGTCCATTGGGCCATATTTTTGTTTCTCCTGGTTTCTTTCTTCTTTTCTTTTTTTTTTTTTATATATATACATTAGAAAAATTAGTTACTAAATTAGTTAATATATATTTATTTATGTACATATATTATTTAAATTATTTTTAATATATATTTTATATTTTAATATAAATAATTATTTTAATAATTAATTTTTAGTGTGTATATAATATATTAATATGATTGATATATATAAACAAAGATCAAACATATATTGACAAATGTGTTTGAGGGTCAGAAATTAAACTAACATAATGATTATTTCATTCACATTTTCTATCCTTCAAAACAGAAAAATAGAAAAACCTAACTACTAATACATAATTCCACATCACTACATAATATTTTCATTTTTCACCACCTTACCCTCACGAAATCAAAGGTTAAGAAGCCAAATCCCCAAATACAAAACGCAAAAGCACAAATTAAGCCTAATTTGTAATTTCATTCCCAAATTCCAACCTCCATGAACCCATTCTCTGTGGCACAACCCCTAAACATGCCATTACAATTAAACCCATAAGCCACTTCACCATTTTTAGACACAGCAATTAGGCCAGCTTTCCCATCATCAAGCCTAGTTTTGATGCAAAAATCCACTGCCTCTTGGAGCCCAAGTCCCTTGTACTCCATCACGGCGGCGACCTCGCGCGCCAGCGTGGCGCGAATGATAGCCTCGCCCTCGCCGGTGCACGAGACCCCACATAGGTCACATGCATAGGTCCCAGAGCCTATCAAGGGCGAGTCGCCGATGCGACCCGCCATCTTGTTCATGAGGCCACCAGTTGATGTGGCGGCCGCGCAACGTCCCTCCCGGTCCACCACCACGCAACCCACCGTCTCCGGTGCGTATACGCTGATGGGAAGACCGTTCATGTGGAGTGGGGACTCCACATTTGCACCGCATGTTGTCTCGCATCCATTGGGAATTCGGTAATCAAACTGCAATAATCATCAATCATGCACACATCAAAGTCAGTAGTGGAACGCACTACAATAATAGTAAACGAAAAATTAGGAATTAATTTTTATATAATTATTTTCGTCTAATTTTTAATCAAAGACGGCTAATATTTTTTAATATATATTTTATACTGATAGCTAATTTAAGTGTGGCCGTAACATAGTACGTACCAGGATTGCATTTGCTTCCTTTGCTAATTTGAGCATGCCAACGTTTTCTGGGGTTATGAAGTATTCATTGTCCACAACCTCCACTCCCTGAAGATCAGAAATCAAAACAAATTAAAAATTCAATTAAACCTTGTCTTATATGAAATTTAATAATAATTAATCACACAGATTCAAGATTTGCACCCCACGTTAAACAGAGAAGATAGATTTGCAAGTAGTGCTCACCGCACACGTTGACAAAACATAGTAACATATTATACAACTAAGTTCCAACTCACCAGGGTCCAGGAGATTCCTCCGAAAAGAAAAAAATTAAATAAATAAATAAAAGGGAAAAAAAATAGAAGAAGTCACGTGATTAAACTTTTTTAAAAAATATATTCTAATTTAATATTATAAAAAAAATTTAGACCTACACACGTGAGATAGCAAACAAAGTGCAACTAGTTCATGTACTTCAGCGTTGAGACAAAAATGAAAAAGAAAAAAGATTCTCCCGATGAAAACTGTACACAACTTTCATACGGTGCATCTTTATTATTTAACAATTTTTTCACAGGAGAATCTCGTCTTTTATTATTATTTTTTATCAAATTCATGGATTTTTCTAATTAAATATATAAATTAAATTTCATATTTATTCTCAGATGCAGTTTTCAAAAATGACTTAAACTTGACCATTTAAAAGTTAGATTTTCTGTATCGCATCCGATCTGATCCAGATTTTTTTTTCTGAAACGTTAATTTCTTATATTTTCTGTAAATGAGAAGAAAAAAAAGAGAGAATATAAAAAAAAATAGTAAAACGGAAAGGACGTGAGGGGAAGGGCGTGTTTGGGAACCTGTTGTCTAGCGAAGTCTTCGGCGCCAGAGAAAGCGAGGTAGGAATGTGGGGATTTTTCCATAACCAAACGGGCCAGAGAGACTGGGTTCTTAACGGTGGTGAGACCCGAAACGGCGCCGCATCGCCTCTTTGGGCCATCCATTATGCTAGCCTCCATCTCCACAGTTCCTTTTTCCGTTAGGGCAGATCCACGCCCTGAATTGAACAATGGATCTGTTTCCAATTCCCTGACCTATCACAATCACAACCACAAATTCATTTCTCCATTTTTTAATGTCTATGATGATAGGTGCAGTCGCAACTAGATGAATTAATAATTAGTGAATTAGTGAATTAAGGACGTACGATGAGTTCGACGACGTCGATGGCAGGGAGATTAGAATTGAGGGCAGAGATGCCGAGATTGAGACAGCGAGTGAGGAGTTGTTTGGCTTCTTCTTGACGATGGAGGGGGAGATTAGGGTCAACACCAGCTCCGCCATGCACAGCAATAGCCCAACCACCCATATTAGTGTCTTAATCCTACGGCCTACCCTCACCCTACTCTCTTTCTCAGTTTTCTGTGCTTCTGAGATTATGGAGGCTGCAACGATGTGAGGGAGGGACACCCTCCTTTTATAGCAAAATGTTTGGACCCGAATCTTTCATTTCAATTCGGGTTTGGAATCTACTTGCTATTTGGATCCAACCACAACCACGTATTCTCTTTTCTTAAATTACCTTCCACTAAATTATCTCAACCTGTACCACTACGCCCTATGGGTAGTAACTATTTCTCTTCACTCAACTACCGCTAAATTAACTAAATTACCGTATTCTATATGTATATTAGAAGGTGATACTCCCATTGACATCTTCGTATGAAAATAGCATGGTAAATTATTAGATGAATTAATTATATATTTGATTAACCATCTAAGAATTTATAATGTTATTTTTATATGAAGATGTCATCATTTGAATATTTACGACTTATTTAAACGAATTTATGAAATAAAAAATATTTTTGTTTTAATTATTTTTTTAAAGAATAAAATATTAAAAATAAAAAAATTATATTTAAATATTTTATATAATATTATTTTTTAATTTATTTATTATGTTTGAGTAAATTTCTTTATTTATTATGTAAAAAATAGATCTTTTGTTTTTTAACAATTTAATAGCACCTAAATAAGTTGTTAGAGTGACACGGTTAAAAATAACTATATTAAATGTACATCAAAATCAACTACTAAAATCAGTTATTAATATAAAATATATATTAAAAATAAGTTAAAAAATATATGTATTTATATACAAATAAAAAAATTACATTTTTATATAATAAGAAAAATTAATACAAAAATCTTTTTAAATTAGTTGATATTAGTTTTGTTATTAGTCAAAATTAGTTTATTAGTTCTGTTATTACTCTAATTTTTTAAATTTATTAGTTTTGTTATTAGTCAAAATTAATTAGTTTATATTAATTTTGTTACTGGTCAAAATTTTTAAATTAGTTTTTATTGGTTTTGTTATTAGTCAAAATCAGTTTATATTAGTTTTGTTATTACTCAAAATTACTTTTTTAAGAATTAGTTACTTTGTTAACTAAATGCATATTTTTTTTTTTTAATTTAAAGTTTGTAGAGTGGAGTACTTACAAAGTATGTAAAATAGTGATGATGAGTCAAGAACTCTTGGATTAATAATTTCTATGGTGTCATTAAGAACTCTTGCCCATAAATATAATCTTCTTCTGCCTTTAAGAGGTGTCATTTTCCGAATTTGCCCTTCTACGACCAGCAGAAACAACCAAATATTTGGGTGGACCACCGGTGTCTTTTGCTACTAACTATATTATATATGATATATGATTCTCCCAGACAATAAGGTAAGAGATATTATATATTAATTACACATATATATATCACTATTTAACTGCATGAATAAATTACTACTTTTGTGTCCGTGTCTGAAAGATTCACCTCTGAAGGAATCTTGGATTTGCTAATGCCTTGCTGGTAAAAAGATTCACCGTTTTGGATCCGACAGAGACAATTTTTGCTTGCCAGAACATAATTATTTTATAATAATTGTTAGAAAATACAGGATAAACAATTTTTTTAAAACTAAGTCCCTAACAAATTATTGTTTTCTTAAATTAATAGTTTTTGAATAATAGAAATACAGAAATTTTATTAAATTAAACATTTTTGTATAATAGATATGAATTTTTTTTTTGTATTTTTATTTAAAAATTTCTATACTTTTTAAAATTTGTTCTTTTTTAATGTTGGATTTGTTATAAGAATTTTTGTGTGTATAGTTTCATAAATTTTTGTTTCTTTTTCATTAAAAAATAGCAGTCTAAGAAAAATGCTTTTTGAAGGTTTTGTTGAGACTTAATTATAAAGTGGAAATTCAGGTGAAGTCGACTTCACGTGAAGTTGATACCTGAAAGCCGTTAGATGAGTTGACTTATTTGACTAAATTTTCATCTAACGACTTTCAGGTATCAACTTCACGTAAATTCGACTTCACCTGAATTTTTACCTAATTATAAAGTTAACTGATCATCTAATAATTTTTCATAACTTCATCTTATATATATCAACTAAAAATTGTTGATCATTTAAACTTATTACTTACGTAGATCGAAAATTCAAGTTAAAAATATCTACATAAATTTCACCATTTTTTTTAGTTTTGAGTCTTTTAAAATGCTAAAAGGGGAGGAAATCAAGATGTAAAAAAAAATTGAGTAGCCAAAATTTCATTGTCCTTTTTAATTATTTTTTAATCGGAAGCGGGGCTACAAAGTTCACTAGCAAGATTCTTCGTTTAAAATATGATAGTGCTAGATCCTTCTTTATTTTTTAATCATTTGTACTTTTTTAAAGGAGAAATAAATTAAAAAAAAAAATAACGAAGAAAAGTTCAAATTGAACATTTAAGATCCACTGCTTTTGGGTGGGAAGAATTAATTTATTATTAAAGCGCAGTCCTAGCTAATGGGAGAAAAAGACAAAGACCAATTAAACGACATTAAATTTGAAAATCTCGAGGGATTAATTAAATAAATTAAATTTTAGTACTCTTTAATCAGAGCATCACAACACACGAGGTGGCATCTTCTGGAGTAATGTAAGAATTTGATGAAAGCCAAGGTGCCATGTTTTTTACCCTATTTGTAGTAGGGCCATGCATTTCATATATTAAATTAGAGAAAATAACAAATAGGTGATGACCTTTTGTTTCGCATACATTTTCGTCTTTAACCATTAAAAAATACTTTTAAGTCTTTGAACTTCATAAAATTTGGACGAATCAGTCCTTCTGTTTAAATGTTTTCATCAGGGACTAATCCGTCTAAATGTCTCTGTCAAAGACTGATCCGTCTAAGTTATGTGAACGTCAGGGACTTAAAAATATTTTTCAATGGTTAGGGACGAAAATATCCGCGGAACAAAATGTCAGGAACCTATTTGTTATTTTCTCTTTTTTATGAATATGTCAATTTTTTTTAAAAAATAAAATTATCAAGTAAACTAAAATAAAAAATTAGGTAATAATTTTATTGGGTAATAACTAATTCATGGTAATTGTTAATTGTGTTCAATTTTAAATATAAGAGATTTAAAAATTACTCGACACATAATACAATGAAATATAAAGTTAATAGATATATTGAGCTAGTTGGTTTTTCTTAGTGGTAGCACCTCACGTGTTATGTGTTATTTATAGCTTTTTTATAGAGACTAGAGAGACCATTTTTTATAGAAAAAATAATAAGAGGATTTTATTTTTTCTCTCATTATTTTATATATTGCTATTTTACTTTTAATACAAAATGTGTAGCAAATTAGATATTGCAAATACTTTCATTATATATGTCATTAAATTAAATAATAATGTAAATTACTTTTTTTTATAATCGCATAAATTACACAGTAATTATAAATAAACATTTTTTTGGTAAATATAAAAGTTAAAATAATCATGTAATTACATTTTCATGCACTACTTAACCGATACATATATTTTAATCATATTAAAATCAATCATTAAAATTAATTATTAAATAAAATATATATTAAAAATAAATTAAATTATATATATTTTATATTTTTTGTTTTTTTTTTATATAGAAAAGACTAGAAAAACAAAAATCGGGTTATTTTTTTGGTTATGGAGGAGAGATTGGTGTTGTGCTGGGATATGGATTGAGGGGGTGCTACACCCAAATGTGGGACATGTTTTGTCAGATTTGGAAAGGAAGTAATCGGACCCTCCAATTTCTATGTATTGAAAATTTTGTAAGCAAATCGGAGGGTCTATTTTGCACTAGCACATAGAAGAAATCGGACCGTGCGATATGACCCCGCAAAACAGATGGTCCGATTTCTTTATTTGATTTGTTTTTGGTTCGTTAAAGTAATCGTTGGGTCCGTTTTGTGGTTATAGAAATTTTTTTTTTAATTTACACTAATGAAAATCGGACCGTGATCTGATTTTTTTTTTGTGGTCCGATTTTTTTTATTTTTTGTTTGGTATGCATACACTGAGTTTGGTTGGGTTAAAGAGGCACTGTTTATGGGGAGCAAACACTTAGCGACGCGTGGCTTGCCTATGCGAAAATCGGACGGTACGCTTAAGTGCATGCAAATTAGAAGGTCCGAGTTCTCCTCCCCCATTCCCACGGTCCAATTTTCTTTTGCACCGACACCACATTAAAGTAAAGCTTTTCCCTTCTCCATAATTGCGTTCAACTCATTCCAGTCCTCCAGATAGAAAATAAAAAGCGGCAAAAATCCTTAGGGACAGGTCATATTAATAAAATAAATAAATACACGTCCATAGAATAATATATGACAGTCCGTATTTTAGGGGTAAATAGAAAGATACATGAATCTGTGGAATAATGTTAGTTGTTGATTCTATTTCCATGGTTGAGGGAAAAGCATACACATGTGGTAACTGGTAATTAATTAATAATATATAGTCGGCAGCAAATAGAAAAGAGTGAAAGAGACACTACACTGACCCTTCTTTAATTTAAAACCCTAACAGTATATCTTCATTAACAGGCTGCCACCACTTTTCTTGGTAAAATTCATGATTCTTTTACTTAGATAAATGAAAAATTAAGTGGATGCATATGTTTGTTTTAAAGTTAAAAAATATATTCTAGACAACTGTATTTTCATAATTTTTTTATATTTATAAATATTAGAGTTTCCAACAAATATATGAATAATGTAATGTATATAAATAGTTACCAAAAATAAATTAAAAAACTTTAAAATAATAATTACAAGACTAATTTAATTTATTATTTTTAATTAATAATTAAAGAGTGATATTTAAAAATACAATTTCGCTACGTTATCAATAGCTTTTCTGCCAACTTCTGCAGTTCTGCCAACTCTTATTTATAACGGTATTTAATGAAAGTGTTTTTATGGATGTGTCTAATAAAAATGTCTTTTTTATAACTGTGTCTAATGAAAGTGTCTTTAGATATGTATTTCTTGGATGTGTCTCTTCATACATGTGTTTAAAATATAATAATTAATTATTATTGACAATAAGTTAACAGATAATATATTGACACCCTATACTTTTTCTTAAAAATATTGACTAAAAATATAATAATAAATTACTAAACTAAAAGTACTAAATTACTGATTAAAAATACTGACAAATATAAATTAAAATAGTTAATCCTTAAACTTTTTTCTCTTGAAATAATAATTAATATAAAATAATTATATATATATATTTAATTACGTGACATTATATTAACAAAAATAATTATCTATTATATTAATTATTTAAATATTTATTTAAAAGAATAAATATAAATATATAATTGTACGAATGTATAAAATTATACTGTCAATTATTTAAAATTAAGCTTCTTAAAATAAACATACGCATAACAATTATTTAAACAACAAAAGAAAAAGTAAGAAATTAAAAGCTAAGGGAGTGTGGCTCTTTGTGGCCTAATTAAATTGGTCAAAGTGGTTTCCAAGAAGCTCCCTAAACCTAGGGGCATGGCGGCGAAATCAATGGACAGAATCTTTCAACACTTACACTATAAAGATTCAATGATATTGACTCTGGTGGGCTGCGTTTGGTGAAAGCACACTGCTAATAATAATGCTACCTGCCTTTATACTCATTAATTCAAATATTTTATTAACCACCCCACAAAATATCTTTATTTAGCTATTAATTAACTCAAATATCAGCATGATGTATGGGTTTTTAATTGCATTCTTGACTAATCCCGCCAAAGCTTTCATGAAACACTAAAAAGCATACTCCCATTATTACTTCATCATACTTATATATATGTAAGTTTAGTCATTTAATCTACACCAACGAAAAAAATTAAATAAATTAAGAAATATGAATTACGATTGCTTATACATTTAATTATTTTAACAAACCAACTACACATTCAAGTATTTTTATATCAAAGTTCAATCAAGTAGGTTTAAATCTAACAAAAATTACTTTCATTATATCTGCATGTACACACGCACATTTCAAATAATGCTTCTTCGTCTTCGTTTTTATCTTTGCGTTCTTTCTTCTTCTTCTTCTTCGTTTTTCTCCTTCTTTGTCTTCGCATTCCGTCTTCTTCTTCGTATTCTTCCTTCTTTTTCGTGTTCCTTTTTTTTCTTCGCGTATTTTCTTTCAATCGTCATTCTTTTGTTGTTGCTATTGTTGTTGCATTTTTTCCTCTTTTTAATTGATGTTCAAATCAAATTTGGTTTAAATTTAGTGAATATTTAACAATAATATCAAGTAAACCTAACTCAATTCACAAATGAATCGAATTCGGTTCATATTTGAACAAAAAGTGATAAACATTCAATTAGTAAGAAAAAACACATTTCAATTCATTTCTGCAAGCAAATGAACTCAATTAAACTATCCGAATTTCTTAAGGAATAACAGATTTGGTGAATACTTAAAAGTAGTGTCAAGTGAACCTAACTCAATTCACAAATGAACCGAATTTGATTTAAATTTGAACAAACAGTTAAAAAATTGCTTAAAGAAGAAGCAACATTGGGGAAGGATGAGGAGGAGGAAGAGAAGAAGAAGAAGAAAAGAAGAAGAACCTACGTACGTGAATTTGGAAGAAGAAGGAGGAAGAGGAAGAAATAGAAAATGAAAAAGAAACAGAAAAAGAGAAGGAGGCGCATAATTTAAAAAGTTGTTATGACAATTTTGTTAAACTTAATTAAGTATTTTACTTGAACGTAGAACTTTATTCTTAATTAACCAATTAAGAGCTATATTGTTTCGTTCCCTTTATAATATTTCTTATTTAAAATAGTATAAAAATATACTAATTAAAAATATAAAAATAACTAATATTTTTTTACGAAGAACTACTAATAATTTATCGCCGTTACTATAGGCATTTTGTAATAATAACGGTCAAATCTTTTGAGTTATTCGCATTATTACTGTAGGTAATACCTCTGTCTTATGCATATAACAATATATTAATTAATGACAAATTCTTAAATTAAATTTTAATCTGCGACGACTAAATTTTTAGTATGTCGAATTAAGAAATACCGTAAAAAATTAAGAAAAAAAAAATACCACAAAGGTCATCCAATTTCCATACATGCATAGGATCTAATAAAGTTTAAAAATATACGAGTATATATAGCCACTTTTTTTTAACTAAATAAAAAGTAAGTGAATTATCTACCACCTCAATTGAAACTTTATCAAAACATTGTTAATAAAATTCATAATAGTACAGTCGTATTCATAATTATGCATGTTCTGATACCAGAAATCTAAAGATTACATTCATAAATTCGATGTGGACCTAGAATATATAATAAGCCAAATAAGTATAGAGACCTAAGGCAACGAAAGCAACAACAATGGCATATACATTAGTGCTTTGTGATATATACATGCACTTTCCAAGCTTTTGGGTAAGCCAATTGCTATGCCATGGCATGTCAATGACAACGATGATTGTCCATTGTTTTCTCATTCTATGGCCCCTTCTAATTATTCTAGCTATGAATGGATCAAAGTAAAATAAATTAGTAAAGTTAAAAAATAAGTATGTAATTATTTTTAATTTAAGGTTACATGAAATTTAGAAATAATGTAAGTTACAAATTGAATGATAATTAATTTTTTACTTTATTATTTATTAGCTAGTCTTTTTGCTTAAAAAAGATTATTTTCTCGTTATGAAGTAGGGGTAAACGCGAATTGGATCGAATCGGATATGGCCAAAATTTCAATTCGGTCCGCATTAAAATCATCGATCGGATTGGATCGGATCGGATCCAATATCCGCAGTTTTTAAGGTTGGATCCGATCCGATCCACACATTTGCGGATCGGATCAGATCAAATATCGGATATATATATCCGCAAAACACAAAAATATTTTTAAAAGCTTATTTTTATTAAAAATATATTAATAAAATTCATTTTTTCTATTTTTTAAATATATTTACTCTTAAAATAATATTAAACATACTTTTTTTAAATAATAAATTAAAATAATACAACATATATGATAATTATTAGTTGAAATAAAACATAAAAAGAATATTTACTTATTTATTTCTTTATTTTTACATATACGTAGATCGGATATGCGGATACCAACACAAAATCCACAATCCGATCCGATTAGTATGCAGATCTGATTCGATCCAAAAACCTTAAGAATCGAATCCATATTCGCAATTTTCAGATCGAATTCGAATAAACACCACAGATATGCGGATAGAATCCGATCCATGAACATCCTACTATGAACTGGGTCCTATGTGGCTGGAACATTTGAAATTCCATCTTCATGCTTAATTAGTCACCAAATATATAACAAATTAAATAATAGGAAGAGAGAAGAATGGGAGTGGTAAGGGGATACACATGCATGAAATCCTAAGTTCAAATCTTATTATTGCCGACAAGATGTTAAGGAGAGAAAAATCTTTATATTCATCATTGAGATGATATCTTTTTTAAAACGTTTTATTTTATCACAATATATATATATAGAAAATGGGTGAGGAGAAGTTGGAAATTAAACGAAATGTGTTATCATTCATTGACGACAACCATCATGCCATATAATAAATAACAATATATATAATAAATAACAATATATATATTCCGGTCAATTAGATAATGTTAGAGTTTAAAGACAACTCCATTATTTATACGCCTTTTTTATTTTATTAATTTAAATTTTTAAAAATAGTATCAAAATAAGATATAAGAATTTTTATGATTTAAAAATTTAAAATTTGATCTTTATTTATTAAAAAAGTTAGTATAAGACAAATAAAAAAATTCTATACATACAAAAAATTTACGCAAACCAACAAGAGGATCTTGAGATCGATCATTCAACCTATAAAATTAATTAAAGTTTGAAGATTTTGAGGTTTAATTGGGATTCATGAACTAATTAAATATATATATAGTAAAATAATATACTTATATAATTTTTATTTAAAAAAAAACATTTTTTGTCGCTAAAGAACATTCTAGTTTTTAATGAATTTGCTCGCAATTATTTTTTATCCTAAACTAGATGGATTTGTTAATTGATTTTCGATTAACCCTATTAAAAAATTTTATTTTAAGAAAAATGTTTATTGTCGTCCTATATATAATCCATTATAATAAATTTGAGAAATTAAAAATAATTTAAATTGATCGAGTAATAGTCTATTTATTTATTTAAATAAGTATTGAGAATTGTTCAGTTGCTTGTTAAAAAGGTGGATCAGATGGTTGGTGCGTTGAGAGCAACAGGTTGATTGAGAGTGTTTCTGAATTTGTATGCGAGTTCTATATAGAGATGTAAGTGTTGTTCTAAGCGTTGCGATAGGTGGAGCCACCTGCAAGGACACTTTGATATTAAAGTGAGCGTTCGTACAAGAAAGCATCTAATTAGGATAAAAATGACGTATTTTTAGAAAGGGATAAATTGCTCCCCATTTATACCTTGTACTTTGGATGGATTCTTTGTCTTGGATCCGTTTGTTTAAAAATTTCTGCTAGTTATTCATGTCTCTGTCAAAATATGAGGTGACACGTGAATTACCTTCGTATTTTAACGGTCATAGTTAAGTGTAAAAATTAATATATATTTTTGACAAATATTACAGATGTCAAATTTTTTATGTTTTTTTTATTTATAATTTGATTGTAGAAAATTATTTCTCAATTTTGACACTCATTTGTTTTCAACATATTCCATTATTCCTTTTTTTCGTTGAGCTCCGTCAATTTTGGCATCACACTGTTCTCAGTTTGGGATTATACTACTCATTCTTCATCTTCAAAATCTCAGTTTATTCTTCAATTTCAAGATCTCATCTCATTCTTTCTTAAAAATTTTTTGTTGAGAATTTTTTATGGTCAATAAGTGTCAAAATAAATAGTATTTTTGACGGTTAATAAATATCATAAAAAATATATTCCCAATTTTTTTTAACAATATTTTTGATACCCAATATTTATCAAAATAATATTTAAACTTTTTTTACAATTATTTATATGTTAAAAATACTATTTTTGACAAATTTTTTATTAACATATTTTTATAGTTAAAATAGTGTCAAAATTTGTTTTTTGACGAATTTTAATTTTTTTGACACATAATAATCTTTAAAAATAGTCTATATTATTGTAGTGGTCGGACCGGAATAAAAATTTAAATTTATATTGATATATGGAATTACTTATTGATGACCAATGATATCCCTCAAATGGAGTAGTTCATCCCGCCTTGTGTTTCAGGTGAACTTGCATTAGCAGCATCCTTTTCCATATAAAAAACATGCTTAGATTACTATAATTAAATTAAATTCAAGAGGTTGAGAAAAAGCATATATGTTAGTTGCATATTTCTTTTTTCAACCCTTGGAAATTAAAAGAAGGCACGTAATGATATATTTATATATGCATATAATGTCCAACAAATTAGAAAAGATATTTAACGAAACGATAACCAAAGAAAGAATAAGGAGTAAAAATAGGTAGTATTTTAAATCAATCAGAAACTAACAACAAACAACTATATATATGGGATTCCCTTGGAATTAATTTCCACCATAAAGAAAATGTATGTAATAATATGTGGATGAGAAAAATCCCTTCGTCAAATTAAAGTAGGATTTTCACGGTGACATTATCACTCCTAGGAATATAGAAAGTCAGTGAATATATATAAATTTCTTTCCCTAGTTTGATATCAATAACGAAGATGTACTTTTAAATAAATTTATATGAGTATAAATTATTTTAAATTTAACACTACAATTTTAAATAAAAATAAATATATGTGTATATTAAGTTAAAGTGCGTGGCTGCGTGCTATGTATACAATATTATATATATAATATGAAAATAAAGTAAATTAAAATAAAAATATAGATCATGATAAAGGTTTGAAGTTTTTCACATGGCTTTTAACCAAAAAATTATACATAAAAAATATGTACTTTTTTAAAGTTGTTTAACTTGTAGTGACTTTTGAATTTGCCAAAGGACAAGTGTAATGATACATACACAAAACATAGAAAAATGTTTATTATATACACTACAAGAAAGTTGTCAGATTTAACAAAAAATTCGTTGGTAATTTATTTACTGTCGAATTTAGTGACAGAATAAATCTGACGGTATAAATGTTGCTGATAATTATTTATTGATGAATTTTTTCGTCTGCTACTAATTACCGGCGAATTTAGCAGCGGATATAAACTTTTAATTGTGAAATTTTGGAGTTTGTTACCGTTGGATTTTTCTTCCAAGAAATCCGACGGTGATATATGATTTATTGTTAATAATTAAATTAATAGTTACCAACGGATTTAACTGACGATAAATCTGACGGTAAACTTAAATTTTACATTTTTTTTAAATTTGTTTGAAAATTCACTATATAATTTTAAATATTTAAATTTAATAATTTTTAAACTAACAAAATTTAAAGTTTTAGAATCTCTTATAATAATTTGTCTATAATTTTTAGTTGAAAGTTCATAAATAAAAAGTTTGAATACAGAAAATGAACAAAATAAGATTTTTTTTATCTACTCTTTTTTTTTACTTTGAAACTACTTCGTTCATGAATAAAATCTACCACTTATATATGAGCTAAACAATAACAAATCAGAAAGCTAAAGATCCAAAAAATAATTTCTATATAATTTACAATTCCAATTCAACAAATCACAAGATCATCAAATTGAATAAATTCCTACACCTTAAACAAATAAAAAAATCATAGGAAAGTTGAAAATAAAAAATAACAAAACATAAAGAAAGGCATAACTGTTCATTTGTACATACAGCACACAATCAAATGTCATGAGAAGAGAAAAATCAATTATTTTTTTTATAAAATATGCACACACCGATAACATAAATAGAAACTATTACCATGTTATTCTCCTTGTTTTCAATTCTACATGTTACAAAACCGCAAAACTAAATTTAGTGAAGTAACTTAACTTAATTCAGTATCACATAATGTTATCAAACACCGTTTGACAATGAAGTAAATCACTATTAGGGAATAAAAACACACAAAAAAAAAGAGAAAAAACGAAGTAAAACCAAAAAAGACCAACTTGTATTATATCATCCTCTATAATGTCGTTTCTCGCTATTCTATTGTTAGTAATTGCTGGAAATCAAGTGGATGAGTTGCAACTTAAATTAGAGGATCATAAAACACTATGAAAATTATAAAATATATAATTTTTACCTACAAAAGAGTGCACAAACAGAACCATAACTTAACCAGACACTGTAAACAACGACAACAACCATAATAGTTAATAAATCACGTCAATAATATGAAAACAATGCATTTCAACCAACAAAAAACACAAACTACTTATTAAATGGCCAACACTCTCTTTTTCCCAAATATATGAACTACTCTTTTTCATCAACAACATAATTTACTAAGAGAAAAAATTCTAAGCTACTAACAAATTTTACTTCATTTTATCTTCCACTCAAATGATTGTCTCATCCAAAACATATATAAATAAAAAAAATAAAAATAAAAAAGAGAAATCAAACCTCAAACTACTCTGTAAGCCTGCCTCTTGAAGAGAAACGGCAATGAAGAAAGGCATTGTGGCACCAATTCTTTGGTTAAACGACACAGGAAGGTACTTCAACGACACGTTTTCAAACACAAGGAGACACAAGGCTCAAACCAGAGATTTTGAAGAATTGAATAATTATTAGCGAAAAAGTTAACAAATCAACAAGAACAATGACAGCAACAGCAACAATCACTAGCAAATCAACAAGAACCATAATAGCAATAACTACGAGAACTGAATAATTATTAGCAAAAAATTTAAGTAATCAAGAACAATAACAGCAAATAAATTCAATAACTACAAGAACTGAACATTTATGCAAAACAATATAACAGTTAACAAGAAAAATCAGCAACAAGAAGAATAACTAACAGAGACTGAAGAAGAATAATCAGTGATGGGATGCTGTTAGGGCAAAAGGGGGTTAGGGCAAAAAAGTAGTTAGGATTTTTCATTAAAAAATAAATAAAAACAGAAGGAATAAGGAGAGAAATGAAAGCAACCTACCTGGATGACGCAGGAAAGACACAGCTCCAACGACAGAGGGAGCGGCAATGACAGCTCTTCTAACGGTGGCGGAGTTAAATGGAGCAACTCTGTTTGAGGCAATGAAATACGATCAAGGCAACTTGACATTGACTTTAGAGGAGAATGGTGGTGGGCAGTGCTGGCGGAAGGTGGCCAGAGGTGCTGCTGAAGGATGTTGCAGGGAAGAGAGAAAAGAGAGGAGAATGTGAAAGAGAGAAGGGTGTTCTTGAAAGTGAGGGAGAGGGGACGCGCATTTTGAATTTAGATCAGGTTTACCGTTAGATTTACCGGCGGATAAATCCAATAGTAATACATTGCGTATGACTAAAACGCAACATTCTATTAATTGAGATTTACCGATAGATAAATTCGACGTAAATTTTACAGTAATATCGACGCCAATTTTTTTTTTAATTATTACCGACAAATTTACTGTTAGAATATCAAATCTGACGGTAATTTTTTTATCCAACAAATTTATTATTATGTCTGTTGATAAATTCGCCGATAGATCTACCGGTAACGTTCAATAATAAATTCAATAATATTCCATATTTTTTTATAATGATACTCTTATTTATATACTTAATTGGTTCACTCTTATTTATTATTTATTTATAGTGTAGGGCTCATATTTTATGTTATAGTAAAGAGAGAGTACATTAGTTTCATATATTAAAAAAAAATATTTTGATTTAATAATTAATTTTTAGGGTATACGTAATATTTTAAATAAATATATTTCTTTTAAAGGAGAGACACATGATTAAAACTTTAAGAGACAACTCAAATAATTTGTATAGCTTTTATAAGTCTTCAGAATTGAAAGAAAATCCATGTCCTCTAATAATAGGCTCAAATAATGGGTGGATATGATGAATATGGACAAATACTTAAATAATAATTGTCTCACTTGAAAAAGAGAAACTTCTTTTGATATCTAGTTAATAATTTAAGTAGCTTAACATTTATTTATTAATTGCAACTGCATGAGCAAATAATAAAGTTGAGCGAGTCTTTTTATATTATATAAAAAAATTTGAATAAAATGTAATCAAATTATTTTCTGCTGTTTAATTTTTATTTATATCTTTTTTCTTAGAGTTTATTGATGCATGTAGACTATTGAAAGTAGAGGTGTTTATGACCGGATGAAATTGAATTTATTTTTATCTAATCTGACTTTAAATAATATATATCGGGTCTATTTTTTAGACTCTAACTCAGTTTTAGATTCGATAAAATCTAAATATTTTTAGATCACAATTATACTGAATTTAAATCGGGTGAAAATTAAATTTTTAAGTTTTAATAATAATTTATAAAAAATTTTATTTATGATGTACTTATTTATAAAGAAGAAATTTATTATTAAAAAAATTATTATCTATATTTGAACTTAAATTTGTTCATAAATTCTAATTTGATGTTTCTTTAATCTATTTTTTAATTTAATAAATGTGATTAAAAAAAATAATAAACTTATAATTAATATAAGATAACATTAAAATTAATTTAATATATATATATATATATATATATATATTTTTTTTTTTTTTAAATTTTTTTTAAAGTGCATATAAATCGAATAAAATTGGATTCATTTTGATTTAAACCTAATCTAAAATAATAATTGAATCTATTTTTAAATTTTTATTCAATTTTAAATTCAATAAAATTACACTAAATTAACTTTTAAAATATTTAAAATCAGACCGAATTTTTGAATCATCGAACGTTGTACACCCTAATTAGAAGAAAGAAACTAGAAAGTAGAACGAAAGAGGAGCACACCAAGAAATGAAACGAATCTTGTGGAAGATACTCACTTTATAAAATAAAATTAAAGAACCTTTGTGGCTTTGTTTTCATGCGATTCCAAAAAGATTCCCTATCACTCGCTCACTCACTCTCACTCATATCATATCACGTGTTCCTCGTCTCTCATACTATAATTTACTTAATTATGTCCCACATAACACTCTTAGCTTCCATCTTTGTAAGACCACTTTACTAATTTAGCCATCTTTTTTTTAGGGGTATTCAAATTCAATTTGATTTAAATTAAATCGTTTATTCAATTCAATTTAAATTAAAAATTGATTAAAATTGTGCTAATTCAGATTTGATTGAATTGTGTTTTTTATAAATTGTTGGATCGAATCGGATTTTGAATCTATTTTTCATAATCGATTCAATTCCATTCAAACTATACGATGTGCTATAATATTATTATTTTATTATTATATTATTAATATATTATTATTATTTAATAAATATTTTATGTTCAAAATATGATTTATTTATTTATTTTAACTAATTTATAATTTTATTTCTATTGTTATGTTATTGTTGATTTTTTAAGATATTGTTGAGACTTGTTATATCATTGTTGATTATTTAAAATTTGATGTTGAGACTTATTATATGTATTTAATTTTTTTAATTTATAAAATCGCAAATCCAATTCAATCCAAATCGCTTGAAATTGGATCAAATTGGATTGGATTTTTTTTTTTAAATCTTCCAATCTAAACCACACCGCAAGTAAAATTAGTGTTCAGATCAAATGAGTTTTTGACTCAAAATTGATCCAAACCACAACGCAAACACCCCTACTTTCTTGAACTTAATAATATATATATATATATATATATATATATATATATATATATATATCAATATTTAGTCTAAATTTTATTTTTTTCCCCTCTTTGATTGTTAGCTTTTAAAATATTAGATATCTAATAATTCATTTATCGATTCTTTCCGTTAGTTTAAGCTTTTAAAAAAATAATTTCATTACATAATATCAAAATTTATATGACAAAAAATTTAAACATTGCTTTTTCTTAATTCTACAAAAAATAATTTTAGCATAAAATTAAAAAAAAAAACTTATGAAAATTCGTACAAACTCGAAAAAGTAACTATTATGTGAGAAAAAATATTAGATAAATAACTATATATATTTTTTATTAATTTAAACTTTTAAGATAATAATTTTATAACATTAAAAAATTTATTTAAAATAATTTTCGATCAGAAGAATCTAAATGCAACAAGAACCAACCCACAAGAGAATAAGAAATTAAAGACCAAGAAGACCAATTCAATAACAAGCAAGTAATTTATTAGTAAAAATACAAAGGTAGAAAGGTCAAAGGTTTTATATAACTTTTTTTTTTTTCATGATATTTTTTACGGCAGGTCAATGACTAATCCGTTGCAGTACTGAGCTTCATTTAATGGTTTGTCACTGGCTAATGGGTTGCTACATGTACAAGGCAGAATTCGAAACCCCCACACTTGTTTAAGTGAACTAATGAACTAACCACTAGACTAACCCAACTTGATCAAGGATGCAAGAATAATATTTTTGCTTTATTTCAAAATTTTGGTCACGTTTTGATGAGTCTTTATAAAACCAAGTGCGCCCACACGCGTGATATCTTCTTGCAACTTGTGTTTGCCAACCCTATACAATTATAAATTTTAAAAAAGAAATAAATTATAACAATGGCCTAGAAATATACAAAGAATGCAATTTGACAAGAAAGAACTGATTTAAAAAAAAAAAGGAAGAAAAAAGAATTGAATGCATGTGTGGAGGAAAACAATGACAAATCTTTTCATGGATTCTGAAAAGGAAACAACCAACTTTGTTGTGCGATCCAGTTATGCCATTCTTTCAACTTCATCAAAACTAAGGTTGGCAAAATGACAAAAATGTTTGCCCAAAGTTCATATTTTAGTCTATATATTGATGGTTTTTATTTAAAAATTGACTATTAGACAAAAAAAAATAGGTATGTCTATTCAGTCTAACGAATCTTTTTTAAATGGATGGAACTTTTATTTTGGAGTCACATATGTACTTTACATCTAATTAGTCCATCCATTATATATGTAAATTTCAGTTTAGTCTTTCTTAAAATTTTATTTTAGTTTTATTTTATTATGTAAATATTTTTAGTCCCATTCTAATATTTAATCTAACTCCGTCCCTGATTTAAGCATGCTTACATAAAAGGTTAATCTTTTTTTTTGGTGATTCATAAAAGGTTAATCTATTTGATATTCCTAGAGAAACCTCATTGTTGGTTATATCATGTGATCTCCCGAATATAATAATCCTTACAAATTAAAAGAAAAAAAAAATGGAATTTATTTAGACATGATAAAAGTTCACTTCATTCTCCCCCAGTGGGTTGTTTTGGTCCAATTACTCGTTAGCTTGTTTTTTCGTTTAATTTCATAAATGAAGCGATCCAAACACATCCCTATGAGAATGGGCTGACTCAAAAAACTTATATTTGGGTTACGTCAAGTGATAAACATTTTGAAATAAAACATATGCTTCAAACTTAAACAAAATGTTATCGATAGGAAAAAGGAAATCCATTCTAATCTATCATGACAAAAAAAAAAAAAAGAAACTCCACGAGTCCATTCTAATCCAATAAAAAATGACTAACAAAATCCATGCGACTCTTGTTTTAACTCATATAATAATAATAACTGAGAGAGAAATAAGAGTATATAATTTTTTACTTCATCAGTATATTTAAATTATAAAGTCCATATATAGTTGAGTATGTAGTCAAAGATGTGATGATGGTGTGACTCCATGGACCAACGAAGCCTGCATTTGCATAATTGCTGACACAAATTAAATAAATTTCAGAATGCATGATTGTAACATATGGTGTTCTCTCTTATGCCATGCTATCAAATTGTCCCATTCCTTCAATTCAGTTCCCAAATCATGATCTAATCTAAAAGAGGAAGTATAGAGTGTTAATGAAATATCTATACAATATGTATAATGGGGGTTTAGAAATATTCGATTCAGTAGGATATCATGTGTTTATTATCCCTAGTACTTGGATAGTTATTTTGAATAGTATGGGTGTATTGTGTTTAAGAAATTAGTAATATTTTATCTTGAATATTCATTTTTTAACTCATATTGAACTAAATAAATAACTTATTGTACACATTGTACAAATACTCCATTGACTCTCTAACGAGATTCAATCTAAAACGGGCCACTTCCAACCAATTAATATTTATCTCTTTCTGCTATTCAATGTTCTTCATCATTATCGCCTCTCAGTTATACTCTAATTAAGTTTACATTCTATCATCAATGAGATGTACACAATTCTGCAAATTATAGCCAAATCCAACTCATAAAGGCCCATAAAAGTCTCTCATCCTTCGAATTTGATACTCTGAAATTGACACGTTAAAATGAATATTAAGATACGTATAATGAAGATAATCATTATATGACTATGATTATTTTTCAGTGTCTTTATTTAAAAGATGGTCATTCTTTAAATTTGTCTTTAAAAATTTTTATTAATTAAATTGGTTCTTAAAAAATTATAAATTAATTATTTTATTTTTTAATTATTTAATTAATAATTTTTATCAATAATTAATGATATAAAATATTAATTCACATTGTATATGACACTTAATATATTTAATTAGATATTAAATAAATATAATTATAAAAATCTATTAATTTAGTGCTATTAGTTTATATTAGAATTAGAGTTTATATAATTAAAAAAATTAATTAAATTAATAAATTTTTATAAATATATTTATTCAACGTCAAATGAGATATTAGTTGTTAATGAAAGTTATTAATTATATCACAAAAATATAATTATTTTTAAAGAACTAATTTAATTGATAAGATTTTTTAGAGGTAAATTTAAAAAAATAATCTATCTTATAAGAAGTAATTCGACTATCCAGCCATCTTTTTATATTAGAAAAATAATCCTATAGTAGAATGTTTTAAACCATCTATGTTAATTAATTAATGAATGCGATTGATGGTGATGTACAAATTAAATGCATGGCAGTGAAATTATATTTGAATTTGAGGGATGAAGTACGACGCATCAAATCCGATTAGTTATATAAATTCAATTTGTCTACGACCAGTTAATTGCTGTGTCTTCATTTTCAACTTCTGAATTGAAAAAATACTCAAAAATAATAACAAGTTCCATAGATTAATTAGATTGTGGGAATTATGAGGGCAGTTGATTAAGACACATCATCTGATTTTTTTTTCTTCTTCACTTTTTGTGGTAAGTGAAATTTTTCCAAACTTTTAAATGAATTGATCAAGCTAAGGTAATACTTGGGTAGTTTCTTACCTCCAGGTAATTCTATCATGAGAGAGAGAGGGGAGTGGAAAAACATTGGACGGGGTAGGGCTAGGCAACTACAACATCAAACCAAGGATTCTAGGTTTTAGAATCGAAAAGAGTATGTTAGATTGAAACAGGATTCTTTCACCGTCTTTGTCAATAGGCTACCGGAAGATATCTCGAAGCAGGAATTGTTTCGGTTGTTCTCATGGACGAGGAGGATCAATGACATCTATCTCTCAAGGAAGATGAAAAATGGTGTGGTATACCTATTTGCGTTCGTCAGATACACTACGAAGGGTGGAGCGCTCAAAGCGATATCAGAAATGAATTCTATGCGGTTAAGAGGGAAGGAGATTTTTGTGGGAGAGGCTAAGTACAAGAGGAATAACTCTAAGGAGAAGTTGGCGGTAGAAATCAAAGATGCAAGGAGGAGTGCGGTGGTCGTTAGTGCTAACGATGAAAAGTGTCCGAGGCAGGATGGAGACCATTTATACGAAGGGAGGCGTGTAGATGTTGGGGAGGCTGCTCGTGGAATTATTGTTAGGCAAAATCATGATCTTTTGGACGTTGCGAATGATCGTACTCATGTAGAGACCTCGGCGGCAAAGGAAATACGGGTCTCTGCGGATACCACTAATTTGGGTTGGCTGCAGCGGAGTATTATGGGGACTACAACGAAGGCCATAGATTTTCATTTGTTGAATGCGACAGCTCGGACGAATTGGCCTAATGTGGTAAAGATCTGTGAGATGGGAGCTTACAAAGCCTTATTAATCTTTGATAGCCTTCGTAATGTGGAAGAGGCGCTTGCTATGAAACTGGATGGTCTCTTAAAGTTCTTCAGTAGTATTGGACGTTGGAATGAGAATCAACGATGTGATAAGAGAAGAGTGTTGCTGGAGTGCATTGGAGTCCCTTTACATGTGTGGTCAGACACTACGTTCCGTATGATTGGTGAACAGTGGGGTGAGGTGGTGTCATGTGATGATGCAACAATTTCTCTTATGTCATTCAGTGTGGGGCGGGTGCTGATTGATACGTCTCGGTTTGACGTCATTCATGAAAAAGTTCATCTCGTCGTAGGCATGACTGGGTTCGAAGTGGTGGTTAAGGAGGCGAGAAGTGATGCTTGGGCTTTACCGGATTGTATGATGAAGGATGTCTTGGCCGGCAACCGTGGGCCCATGTTCGGCAAAATCTATGATACTGGGGAATGTAGTCACGCGCAGGTAGTGGGACGGGATGTGGAGGCAGAGATAATTGTGATGGTGGCAAGGGAGGAAGAACAGCCGAAGGGTAGAGTGGTAATTCCCTTTGAGATTTAAATGAATAGAGTACCGAACCTTTGAATTCAAAAAATTCTAAAACGGCAACGACAACAATCAAGGGCTCTAGTGAGACAAAGGCTGATGGTGCGGGATTTCAACCTAACATTGTGGAAGAAGATTCAGGTCGAACCTTATCTTGGGACTATGGAAGTGATCGTCGGGTTACAGGGGTTGAGATCAGCAGTATAAATAGGGGAACTTTGGATGTTAGTGGGCTTTATCTTGTAACCAATAGCGTTGAGGCCCAAAATTTATTATCCCATGTTAAGGAGGTTCAGTTGGGCTGTTCTCACCAAGCCTCACACGTGGGTCCAGTTAGAAGTGCTGGGCGGGTTGGGTTGCTATTCTCTCGAACCCGAACGCAGTTTGGGGAAATTTTGGGGATCGGGCGTATGGTGTAAAGAGAAGCGTTGATGGCACAAAGACTCACCGCGGCGCTGACACAGCCATGCAGCAGACGAGCCAACCAGACCGCGAAACCCCCCATTCGGGTAGCCCATATGACGGAGGCGACTGTAGGATGGTGGCCCGCTCGATGGAAAACGAGGAAGGAGAACGGGAATGTCATGCATCAGCGGATGAAGGGGGGCCAGCCCTGTTGATGCCGGAAATGACGAACGATGCCGGAGAACTGGTGTCGTTCTTGGGTCGGGAAGCTGGGAATGTTGATGTGGGGCGAGAAGAGAATGAAGTAGGAGGGTGCGGTGATGAGTCCGATGGTTCGAGTGCGGCAGGGACGCTGCGTTTTGATGGTGGATTGGAGGTGGCCAGGCTGCGAAGGAAGGCTCTTTCTGGGTTGGTGGGTTATGGTGAGCTGGATGTCAGGCAGAAGGGAGAATGGGGTTGTGATATGGTAGGAGATGGGATAAGGTCAGGTTATTTTCAATGCAAAAAATGCTCCAAAAGGGTTAAATCGGCCAAAGAACCAGGCGGTTTGGAAGACCAAGCTCTGGTAGAAATGGCGGAGATAAAAGAGGATGGTGCTAGGGGGAGCCAGAGGACCTAAGGGATGCAACACTTGATGCTAACAGTAAAACCGGCACAGAAGTGTCTGAAAATAAACGTGAGACTGAAATGCAAGAGAACATGAAAGCTTGGGACCTGGCAGTTGAATCTTGAGCGGTTCAGTACAACGAGGAAGATGACATTATGGCAGTACTGCAGGCACAAAATGAGGCAATAGCCTGAAAGAAAAGGCAAGCAAAGCAAAAGGAGAAAGCTAGAAGAAGTCGTCCAAAAAATCAGAGTAAGATGTGTATAACTGGTTTAAAATGATTTTTAGTTCTTGAAATGTTAGGGGGTTGGCAGGAGTTGGTAAATTGAGCATGGTGAAAAATTTTAGACGAAATTTTAAGCTACCAATGCTAGGCCTGATAGAGACTAAAAGAGAGGTAGTGACTAAATTTGATATTTTACAACAGTGGGAAAATGATGCGGTAGGATGGGAGTATGTGGGGGCGGAAGGTGCTTCAGGCGGTCTGCTGTTGATGTGGGATGAAACGGTTTTTAAGATATGCAACTGTTATAAAGGAAATAGGTGGTTGTGTGTGGAGGGGGAACTGGTAAAGAATAGTTTTCGTTGTGCTTTCTGTTTAGTATATGGTGCGCATGCTCGGAATAAAAAGCTGGTTGTGTGGGAAGAGCTGAGCTTTTTATCTGGATTATGTCAAGTACCCTTATGCTTTATGGGTGACTTTAATGAGTTCGTTAAAGTGGAAGAGCAAAAAGGGGCAACTACTTTGACGGGATCGGCAGCGGATTTCAAATCATGGATCCAGGATATGGGGCTCGTGGACCTAGATTTATCTGACTGCCTGTTTACATGGTTCAGGGGCCAATCTTGTAGTCGCATAGATAGAATGTTGGTTGGTTTGGAATGGCTAGAAGAGTTCCCGGAGACAAGGTTACGAGGTGGACCAAGAGGGCTGTCGGATCATTGCCCAGTGATTATGGAGGCTACAAGGGTCGGAAGGGGGCTGAGACCTTTTCGAAGTCTGAATTCATGGTTCACTCATGAAGGGTTCTTGAGGATGGTGAAGGAGGAGTGGAGAAGCTTAGGTGAGGGGCGCTTCCTAGATAAGTTAAAGGCAATGACGGTTCCTTTGGGCAGATAGCATAGAGAGAATTTTGGATCTATGGACATGATGATTCAAAAGTTTGAGGAGGAGATCAAGAAAGTAGATAATATGGTTAGCAACGAAGTGCATGATGGAACCTTGGAGGCAAGAAGGAAGGCACTCGTTAGCTCTTGTAAGAGGTGGTATATCAGGAAGGAGGTACATTAGAAGTAGATGTCAAGGTCCTGGCATGCAAAGAAGATGGACAAAAATACTCGGTACTTTCACAATTTAGCCTCAGCTCGAAGGAGGAACAACCGGATTGATGCTTTAATGATTCATGGAAGAGTAGTGAGGAATCAGGCCAGGATTAAGGTGGCTATAAGAGATTTCTACAAGGACTTGTACCAACAGGAGGTGTCACCTAACATAGGCTTTCGGGATGGGTTAGTAATGCAGTTAGATGTGGAAGAGGCAACAGAGCTGGAGTTGATGCCATCTGTGGAAGAAATAAAGGAGATAATTTGGGATTGTGAGTCAACAAAAGCACCAGGAAGTGACGGGTATAATATGAATTTCATTAAGAAGTGTTGGAAAGAAGTTAGGCAGGAGTTTATTGGAGCAGTCTTGGATTTTTTCGGTCTTCTAGGTTACCTAGGGATTCGAATATCACTTGGATGGCGCTGGCGCCGAAGTTTGTGGGAGCTAAAGAAATAAAAGACCTCAGGCCGATTAGTATGGTGGGGTGTGTGTATAAGATAATATCTAAGGTATTGGTTCGGAGGATGAGGAAGGTCATGCCAGGGTTATTAGGAGAGACACAGAGTGCGTTTGTGCAGGGCAGGAAAATCCATGATGGGGCATTGATAGCCTATGAGACCGTGCAGTGGCTGAAGGCAAGGAAAAAGAGTGCAGCGATTATTAAACTTGATTTCAAAAGGCATACGACAGGGTCAAATAGAGCTTTGTGGATATTGTTTTGCAGAAGATGGGTTTTGGCCATAGATGGCGGGGGTGGATTAAGGAGTGTGTCTGCTCTGTGTCTATGTCGGTTCTTATAAATGGGTCTCCCTCTAAGCCATTCAAGATGAAAAGGGGACTACGACAAGGAGACCCTTTATCTCCTTTTCTGTTTGTGCTAGTTGTTGATGTGCTACATAGGATGATTAGGGAGGCAATGAGGAATAGCCGCATCTATCCACTTTTGGTTGGGCAGGATAATATCGAGCTATCGCACTTGCAGTTTGCAGATGACACCATTCTATTCTGCCCTACTGAGGAAGAGACTATCAGGAACTACAAGCGATTGTTGCGTTGTTTTGAGTTAATGTCTAGGTTGAATATTAATTTTGAGAAGTCCAGCTTCATTCTGGTTAATAGTGATCAGTAGTGGGCACGTAGGATGTGTCAGTTGCTGGGGTATAAGGAGGAGTCTCTACCATTCCGATATCTTGGCATTTCTCTCGGAGCGAACCCGAGGCTTGTTAAGACTTGAAAACCGGTGATTGACAAGTGGAAGGAAAGCTAAGCCTGTGGAAAGTAAAGACCCTAAACAAAGTCAGTAAGCTAGTTCTTATTAAGTCTGTTTTGAATAGCTTGCCTATCTACTATCTTAGCCTATACAAGTTGTCGAAGGCGGTAGCGGAGAAGTTGATCTCACTCCAAAGGCGCTTCTTGTGGAGTAAAGAGGATGGGAGAAATGGGATACCACTAGTAAAATGGGAAGTGGTGATGGCTCCGAAAAAGGCAGGTGGTCTAGGTGTTGGTGACGCAGTGATTCGGAATACAGCTTTGCTCTTTAAGTGGTGGTGGAGGTTCTCGAAAGAGGATTGTCCCCTATGGAAGAAAGTCGTCTGTTCCTGTAATAACATGAATCCGTCTGAGATGCTGTGTGGTCAGCCTGTGCCTACAAGAGGGAGTCGTTAGAAGGATATTTACTAGTTACAAATTCATGAGCCACATGTTAGAGAAAAATTGATCAGAGGTCTGTATATGGATGTAGGGAATGACAGAATAGTCTGGTTCTGGGAGGATATTTGGTTACCTCACGGTGCTCTGAAAGAGTTGTTTCCAAGGCTTTCTCGGTCTCAAACCTGAAAGGATCGATTATTGGGGATTGCGGGTTTTGGGATGGGCTAGAGTGGATATGGAACTTCCAATGGAGGGGAGAGCTGTTTCAATGTGAGTTGGAACTAGTAAACCAACTCCATTAGGTTTTAGAGTCAGTTAAGCTAACAACTGAGAGGGAGGATAGAGTGGTTTGGAAATTTGGTAGATCTGGTATCTATTCAACTAACTCATTTGTGCAGGTGTTGCAGGAAGCGGTTCTCCCGGAGGAAATAACAAGCTATAGTTTCACAAGTACTATTTGGAAGGGTTTCGTTCCACTAAGGATTGAGTTATTCTCTTGGTTTGTGTTGGTGGAGATGGTGAATACTAAGGAAAGATTGTGTAGACTATGTGTCATTAACCTGAATGATAGTACGTGTGTCTTATGTTGTAAATATGTAGAGTCTACTTTTCATTTGTTTGTTGGTTGTGAGATTTCATGGTAGGGGTGGTGTGCTTGGTTTTTTGCTCTTAGAAGAGAATGGACCATGCTGGGTACACTAAAACAACACTTTGAAAGTTGGATGAATGTTGCAGAAAGAAAGATGAGAGGAAGAGGTGGGTGATTGGCTTCTTTGTTGTTATCTGGACGATTTGGCTAGGACGGAATGATAGAATCTTCAGGAATCAAGACTCACGTGTGGTGGACATTATAAGTAGATCCTTTTTGCTATCCAATGAGTAGAGTGGTAGTGAATCATATGGTTATTGATGACAATGCCAAAGATAATCAGGGGTTATTATGACTAGAGTTGTAAGTTGTTCTTTACTGTTTTATATACTCTACTTTGTTGTGTTGATCTTTCTACCTAAAAAAAAAGGTAATACTTGAATATCATGTGTTTTTTTTTATTAATAGCAACAAGCTGCTTTAATTTCTTCTATTCTTAATAATGATCGAACGCGTCTTGCAAAATTTAAATATATTCTAAAATTATTATTTTTTATATGATTAGGTTCGAGATAAAGAGATAATAAAAGGTAGAACATAATTTTTAGAAGAGAATTGCATATGGATAAAAATTGACCTATTGAGAGTAAATCAAAGACACTGTAATCGAAAAAGGTCGATGACCTAATAATATTAGTTCAAATAGATTTTAACACTATATTAAAATTAAAATTAAATAAGTTTAACTCAATTTTACAAATTAATTTATGGGGTGCGTGATACCTAGACAATCTAAAATAAAAGGACATACAAAATTGATTTATAAATCTCAAGTGAATACCTAATACAATCGAAGAAATTAAATATAGGGCAAATTACTATATTAAGTTAAGGAGAGGAAAATTTTACACAAATTTACCAAATCAAAATTTGATTTATGAATCAACTAAAGTACGTTTTTATATAGTTCGAATTAGCTTAATTTGAACTCTATTTACATATAATTCAAATCACATCGATTCGAACTATACACACACGCACACACCCACTAATTTGAATCAACTTGATTCGAATTACACACAGTAATTCGAATCAGGGTGATTCGAATTACTCCCCAGCACGCAATCCTAAGTAATTCGAAACAGGCTGATTCGAATTACTCATTTTGAATTAAGCAATGTGTAATTCGAATAAGGTTGATTCGAATTAGTGAGTGTGTGCGTGTGTCTGTAATTCGAATCAATGTGATTCGAATTACATGTATTTTGAGTTCGAATTGACCTGGTTCAAACTATATAAAAACGTACATTAGTTGATTCATGAACCAATTTTTGGTTTAACTAATTTGTGTAATTTTTTACTTTCATTGGCTTAGTTATGTGATTTGTCCTTTTATATATATATATATATATATATATATATATGCTTTTGAAAGGAAAAGAAAGTAGTGTGGAGAGCGAAATTGGCACAAAGTTTAAATGAGTTTGAACTTTGAACAAGTGATCTAAACGAATAATAAAAAACCTAAACCCAAATAATCTATTTTTAGTTTAAATGAAAAAAAGCCTAAAAATATGGGAACTAGAAATAAAAAAACAATAAAAAGCATGACCAAGACTTTTGTAGGATTGTAGTTGCCGCACCGAATACGGCTTTCATTTTCTTTATACTGTATATTATTGGTTATTATTATTATTTATTATTACACTCTTTTGTTCACTCAATTGAAGGAGTCAAAATATTTTGAAGAGTCCACATTCACAAACAATATGTAGAAAGCAAGTAATCAATAATTTATTATACTAGTGTACATTCAAATTAGTCAATAAAATTAGTTATTAATATAAAATATAAAATATTAAAAATAAATTAAATTATATATATTTATACATAAATATATTAATGATTAATTTTAGTATATAAATAATATTTTTATCAATAATATATCCACAAGGCTCAGATTCTATTTGATTTTGAGAGTAGGACACAATAAATAAAAAAAAATGATATTTTTTTGTTTTATTTGATAATAAATTAAATATAAAATAAAATAAATAATTAATTTTTTTTGTATTTTTATTGTCAAAAAATATAAAATATATTAATTTAATATTTTAAAATATAATATTTTTATTTATATCTCATATATTAAATATAATTTTATATAGGAGTGGCAAAATTTTCCGAGACGCAGGGATCCCTGCGAGGACTGCCCCGAATAGGGATCCGATTGTGGGGAATTTTTCCCGTGGAGATGGGATGGGGAACAAAATTCCCCCGAAACAGGCACGGGACCCGAGTAGGGATCCCTGCCCCGTCCCCGCTATTCTCCGAAATTTATGAATTTCTTGAATTATCCTTAATAGTTTATTTCTCATATATGTTTTTTAGTCATTTCTCACACACACACATATATATATATACAGAAACCCAAAACTCCTAATCTTTATTTGCATAACACTTCTCCAATTCAGATATTCCTAAGGCTGTCCATACTCCATCCAACCTCTCTGCAGCCACCCCCTCGTCACCCTTCTCACCGCATTGTCACACCTCACCATGCCATCATCCTTACCGCGTCATAATTTCTATTTGCGTCTTTCCTTTTCGTAACTCTGCCATCGTATCCATTCTCCTCTCTATTGCCGCATCTCCCACCTCGTCCACTGCTTTTTTCTTTGGCTCGTCGTTGCGTCCTCCCATTGCGTTATTTCGAAAGAAGTCACCATCGTGTCATTTAGACTTTTTGTATAAAATCTTGCAGTTTTTGTATAAGATAGATATTTGTAGCTCTATTCATATAGAAATTAATAATTAATTATAACTATTATGTAGATAGGGAATGAGTTCCCCGCAGGAAATGGGGCCTTGTGAGGAATGGGAATGGGGAGCAATATTCCCCCACGACGAAGACTGGGGGCGGAGATGGGGAGCAAATCTGAGGGTGGGGATGGGGAGCAGGGAGGCATCCCCCGCCCCCGCCCTGCCCCATTGACATCCCTAATTTTATATCTTTGTATTCATATGCAGTGTATTATCTTTATAAACAAATGAAGCACAAAAGACTAACCTCCCTTTTTTTTTTCTTTTTAGTTGAAATTGAATAGGCACTATAATTAAAATACCCAGAGCATTTTGTAAAGAGTAAAGACATATCATCTTGATCTATCAAAATCAAGAGATATTATCATTGTCCCTTGTCTCCCATTTTTTTCAAGGTGTATGTCTTCCTTTTCAAAATCTGTTTGACATTCTTTAATTTTAACCTACCCTTTGAATGACTTATATAGTTCTATCATTTTTTAAGCAGTTAAGTCATCTTATTTATCATATTTACCTTTTGCCATTCTATATATTAATATATCATTTTAATTTTTTAATTTTTTTGATTTGTTAAAATACAAATACATATATAAAAGAAAAGGTCAAACAGATTTATCAATGTAAAGTAGTATAATATAGGTCTTCTTTGGAATTGTCCTACGTCCATTTTAAATAAATTACAAAATAAAAAAGATTTAAGGTTTTTTTTTTATTATTATAGATGTACATTTGTAGAGAGGAGTTGAAAAAAAGATGAAGAAATAGTTATGTAAATAATGTTTAGTTTCATCCTTTTTTAATTTATTATTAATTAGGATTTAAGCAAGCACATGCATGCAATGCCTCTAATTAACTACTGTGTAGCATGAATATAATCCATCACTACAAAAACCATTTTGCTAATAAGGAGATCATTGTCTGGTTTATTAAAGACCTTAACTTTTTTAATTAAGTAACAATGTTGTGTTATGTCAAATTATTTAATGATTTAATAGAGTATGATTTTATTAATTATTAATTAAGTCATAAAAGAAAAAAGCGGTGATGTAGATGTAAAGGAAAAAAAACTATGTAATAAAATATGATAATATTATAATAGAATTGAGTGAGACTATTTTAATCTTATAAATTAATAAAAAATGATGTATATCTCATAGTTATAAGCACACTAAACTTTATTGCAAGTATTGTTAAAAGATATAAATCTTGTAACAATATTTTAAGGGTAAATGTCCTTTCTTATTTCTAACCATTTGTTCCTCTTAAGAAATCTAAACACTTAAATTGGTATTTATTTATTTTGATATATATATGTTTTAGTCTCTGGTTAGAGACCGAAAAGGACATTTACTCAAAGTAGATAAGAACTAGAACGTACATATATCAAAGTAGATAGGAACCAATTTGGGTGTTTAGATTTTTTAGGAGGTGAGAAGTCCATCCGACAAATAATTAGAAACTGGAAAAGGCATTTACTCATATTTTAATAAAATAAAGAGTCTTATATTATTATTTAATTACAAACTTGTGTTAATTTAAAATATGTTTAATCATAATATGGATTAAATCCTTTCTTCAAATAAGGTTTGAACTTCAAGTCTTCACATAAATACCATAATAACAATTAAAACAACAAATGATTAATCTATTAAGTATTAAGAGTGTGACACCACTAAATCTAAACTGATTACAACATAATAAACTCTCAAAAAATTAGTGATATATAAAAAAAAAATAAAAAAATAATCAAATATTATATATGTCTGAAGTCAAGCAAACCAAAAGAGGTTGGGGAGTTCTGAACTTCTGATACATGGGATGTGAAGGGAGAAAGATGTTGTCGGCCATTGGCACATTTCTATAGATTTCAAACTAATGGAAAAAATTTCAAATGTATATTCAGCACTTTTTAATTTAGATGTGGGAGGAGAAATGGCGTAGGACGCAGATATGGAGTATATAGGTGCTTTATGTAAGTGTGGTGTCAGGAGTAAAAATCGGACCGTCCGATTATTTAGTACACAAATCGGAGGTCCGATTACCTTCACCAAAATTTAAATTTTCTCTTCCACACTAATCAGACTGTTCGATTAGTAAGCTTAATTTTTTTTTACAAAGAAATCGAATGGTCCGATTTTTTCATTTCTGTTTCAGAAAAAACTGTTCCTACATCTATGTTTAACACCCACATTTTCCAGAATAATGCACAACACACACATATTTCTCATATCCAAAAAAATGAGCTTATATTCAGCACTGATATTTCAGTAGTTTTAACCGTTAAACTTAATTATAAAAAAATATATAATATATTAAATAAAATCAACTTTTACAATTTTAGAATACTAATATTTTTGGTATATTTAAAAAAAATTTAAATTATATATAAAATTATATATTATTTTTCATTATTTTGTGTCATAAAAGGCAGAGGTAAAGAAAGCAACTATGCAATGAGCTATCCAGCTGTGATACAATTATTCTTTTAATTTTTGTTCATTTCTTTTTATGTGTTCTTGGTTTGGAGAAAGAAAAGGTTTTTCTTCTCCCATGTCTTTTCATTTTTAGCTAAAACCAAGGCATAGACCCTTTGTCCTCCCCTTTGTATTTGTATTTGTGTTCTTGTCTTTGCTCAAGGTGTGCCCTGCCCTGCCACCACACCAACCTACCCAACAAAATTATATTTTAAATAATTATTATATATTTTAACAACATGCTTAATTTCATTCAAATTAATATATAAATTCTAAAAGTTTTCACTTCACATGCTCTTAATGTGTCATCTCAAATATTAGACTAGTTTAAGAAAGATGAAAATTTACCCTCTGAGTTTTATTAACATATGGTGCCTCTTGATATTGTGATAGGTTATTATTATTATTTAAACAATGGCATATAATTAGAATAAAATAATGTTGCTAGAGTTTTGGACAAAATTCATAATGAAAATCAGTGGTGGAACTTGAAGAGAAATTTTGAGGGGGCAAATATGTAATTTAAAAAATAAAAAATAATATGTTGTATTTTAATTTTAATTATGAAAAAAATATTAAACCAAACATATTAAAATCATTTTGGATAATTTGTACTAGATAAGAAATAATTGTTTAAATGTTTACTATATGAATCTCATTTAATAAAATAATTTTTAATTTCATTTGTTTTCTTTAGGGTGATATTGTCAAAATTAAAACTAGTTATTCCTAAAGTTTTATTTCAAAAAATTAAGATCAAATTCATTAGATATGACTGTTTGAATCTTTAAAGATTGTATCAAATTACTTTTTTTTATGATTTATTAGAGTAGTGAAATTATCAATAGATAATATTGTAGAATATATATTTTTTCCTTCTTAAATATTAGTGTTCCTTTTAAAAGGACATAATTCTTTGATTTTTTTATTATTATAGTTGTAGAAAAATTAGAATATATAAAATATTAAATATGTAAAAGAAATTTTCATTATAACGATAAATATTAAAAATTATAATATATACTTATTGGATATTTAATTTTTTTTTCTGATCGTAAATTCAATTAAGAAACTAAAAAAGTATAAAATAATATTAAAATAAATGGATAAAAAATTACCTAATTTTTCAATGATACATGAAATTATAATTGTTTGGAATTTAATTTGAAACTTAAAAGATCGAAACTTTGAATATTATAACACCAAGATTTATTTAACATAATATCTTAATTGTGTCTAAAAAAAATTAATAAAACTTAAAATAATATTAAATTAGATTGTTATAAAAAATTAGACAATTATCAAAGTCTATTATAGTCCAATCCAATGTATTAATTTTTTTCTTCAATTTGTAAGACTTCAATTAGGTAAAAAGACCAAAGTTCAAAACCCATTATCTTAAATTTAGCATAAAAAAAATTCCAAATGAATAAGTTATGTGAATCTCAAATACACATAGATAACTTTGCAGTAAAGATCTGCAACCAAATATTATATTTGAATAAGCATTATTCATTTTTATATAAAATATTTGGGGCCATGGTCCCCATGAAAAGCTCCCCTGAAGAAAATCATTATTGTTCATTTTTGTTAACAAATACACATATCATGTCATGTGCTTACTAAATTCTAACCAAGTTTATAATAGTATAGGAAACATTTTAAGTGCACCGGGGAACACTGGTGTAACAGTTGTTTTAATCGGTGATTTTAATTAATATATATTATATATATTTTTTATAAGTTAGATCAACGGTTAAAAATAACTGGTACACCGATATTTCCGGTGTATTTGAAATGTTTCCAATAGTATATTCTTTAACACTAGAAAATAGCTGTCTCATTTAAACAACAATTTTTTATAAGACTTTTAGTTAGATGTATAAATAATAGTACTCTTCTTTTGTTTCCTTCATTCTTTTTTGGCATATATACTTTTGAGTCATTGTTTGGATAAAGGAAGAGAAATGAATAATCTTCAATGATTAAATGATATGCTAATGTTCTATTTTGATTTATGTACTATATATAAATCTTAATTAGCACCAAACCCTTCAATTCACACACCTATAATCTCAGGTTTAAGTGGAAATTAAGTCCACAAAATTGAACCTTTGCCTTATATATAGCCCCATCACAACATAAATGTTTATTATTGAATCCAAATAAAGATAGGACTATATATATACATAGACATGATGTTCTCACAAAGAAGATTGAAATTAATTAATTAATTAAGGGCTGAGAAAATCATTGCTTGAATTGTTCAAAGGAAGCAGTGTGTTCTTGAGTCCTAGGCCTCTTCTTGTTGATGCTGTTTGGTGTTGATGAAACAGAATCATTAGCAGATACTACTTCCCATGAATCATTAGAGCTATCATGATGATCAAAGCTAAATGACACATCAATTACACCACTTGGGCTACTAGGAATAATAATTGATCCAAAATTGCGTTTTTTGGATTCTTTGTAGTTGAATCCTGACTCTGATACAACCTCCAATATGAGATTGTAGCATTCTTCTAACTTCTCCTGCAACATATATATCAAACTCTAGGTTTAATTTATTTAAGCAATAAAACTAAGTTATTAAAGTAACATTTACAATGAGGTAGTAACATTACAATTTGTTTCATACAAGTTTTGCAAGATATTGTTGTACATTTGGGTTTTATTTGGCCAACTTTACTTTTCAAGTATATCGGTGTTTCAGTAAATTTTAATCGTTAATCTTAATTATATATATTATATATATTTTCTACAATTAAGTTCGACAGTTAAAAATCACTGAAATACTAGTATACCGAGTATACTTGAAAATTTTTCTATCTTATATTATGATATGTGTAATGAGTGTAAATAATCCTTTATTTTAGATGTGGTTTTAACTTTTAAAGAAATTATAAGGAAATATATTAAATTTTTATTAAAAACTATATATAACTTTTAGCCTAATAGTAAAGAGGGACAGCATATTAACATATATATAGAAAGAAAAAGAGATTATTTGGTAATAATAGGTGGGATCAAAATTATTGTAGTGTTTAATTACTTTATTATACACTTCTAGCACAAATAATCTATATCTGTATATATAAATAAAAGTATAAAACTCATTTGTCATGAGCATTTAATAGGGTTTGTAGTCAATATTTCCTGCAATTATTTTTTTATTTTTGTATTTTTTTACTTTTCACTACATGTAAAAATACACAAAAATGAGAGAATATAGAGAAAAAATAAATATATATTCTTACTGTATTTACTTGTATTATGTAAATGATTATAATTACTTTATAAAATAAAGAATTTAATTAAAAATATCAAAAGTGTAGTATCACTCTAAAATTTAACAGCATAAGACAGAGTAGTCTATGATTAAGAACTTGATGATTAAGAGATGCAAACCTTGTTGATTTCAAGAATACCCAAGAACTGATTTTGGTATTCAGATGCAAGATAAGGCTCCACATTGTTGTTAACTACATGCATCATTGTAGCAGTTGCCAACACAGAAGGAAGATAGCCAATAAGCCTGGAATCTGCATTAAAAATAAATAAATAAATAAATAAGAGAAGTTGAAGAAATGTATATATAGAAGTTAAAGAAAGAGATTAATTAATTATTACCTGGTAAGAGAGAAAGAAGAAGAGACTGACATGTGTTGAGGAAGTGAAAACATTTAAGTCTTCTTGTGATGTAATCAATGAAAGAGAGAGGTGTTGGTGGATTCATCTTCCACTCAAGAGTTGAAAGTACCAAAATCTCCATTTTCTTTATTGTTTTTGCCTCAAACACATATTTGCTGTCCTCCACCTACACATATTTTCATAAATTAAATTTCATTATTAATAAAAATATATTATTATTTTATCACTTAATATATAGAATTGGAAACATTTCAAGTGCATCGAGAATACCGGTGCTCCAATTATTTTAATCGTTGATCATATTAATTAAGATTAACGATTAGAATAATTGGTGCACCGTACTCTTCGGTACATTTGAAATGTTTTCTATAGAATTAATCATACTTGTAAATCAAGAGGAAGAGGAACTTGGGTCTCTTCCATTTTAGCAGCAAGAGAGATGCAAGCAACTGCAGCAAGATGAGTCAACCATGGCTGCTGCTTCTTCATGGTGAAGGTGAAGAGGAATCTGTGAAGGTAGTTAACAGCAAGAGAAGCTGTGAGAGCAGAGAATGAGAAATATGCATTCACTCTAAGAATCCATTCAACTGCTTCTCTTCTTTCCCACTCATCAATGCAAAGAATGATGCTGAGTTTCTTCTCTTGTTCTTGTTCTTTTGAAACAAGAGTTTTCAACTCTGAATCATCACAAAACATGTCTTGTTCTAGAAACACATGATCATGTTCCTCATCATCAAAATAATGTTGTTCTGAGCAGTACAAAGAATCTGTGTGGTGTTGATGATGATGATGATGTGCCATGTCTTGTTCTTCTTTGGTACATTATAGGAATGAGAAAAGGAAAAGCATGATTGTGAAATATGCTTATTCAAAAAGAAGAAGAGAAACTAAGGGAGTGATTGAAGGATGAAAAGAAAGAAAGAAAGAAAAGAAAATAATGAGAGAGCAGAGAAAGAGTGAGTCTATAGAATGTTATTTATTGGTGTGTGGAGTTTCCCAAAACCACCACTGTTATAGTGGCAGATTTTATTAGCTGTTATTCTTACAATTTAATAACAAAACACAAAATACTATATATATTATGAATAATACTACGTGTACACCAAAATCAGCCACCAAAATCAGTTATCAGTATAAAATATATGTTAAAATATAAATATACATTGAAAATAAATTAAACTACACATGTATTTATACACAAATATATTAGTGGCTAATTTTAGTGACTAATTTTGGTGTATAAATAACATTTTTAATATATTATACAATAGACTTAGCTAACATGTGCACTTATGATACATGATAAATTTTTGCCACTAATAAAAACATTTTTATTAAAAATATAAAAAATTTAAGTTTTTAATATATTTATTTTATCTTCATTAAATAAAAAAATTAAAATTTTTTATTAATAATAAATTTATCATATGTTTTATTCTTAAAACATATGTCAACTAAATTCTTATACAATATACAGGATAAAATACTAAATTAGTTCTTTATATTTGGGCGTAATCAAGGTTTAAAATGTCTTATTTAAATCCAAAAAAGTTTCATTTAGTTTTAATATAGTCCCACCTTAAAATCAAAGTTAAATAATTAACGAAATGTCCCACATGATAGTAGTACAAGAACAAGATCGATAATCTGGATAACAGGTACAAGCTCCAGAGACACAAAATCAACCGTGGATGCATCAATACATTTATTTATCATTTTTCGTACAATTTAAATGAAATATTTTCTATAGAACTAAAGAAAATGATAAATAAATGTATTGATACATCAACAGTTGATTTTGTGCCTTTGGAGCTTGTACTTATTCTCTAGATTATCGATCTTGTTTTTGTCCTGTTGTTATGTAGGACATTCCATTAATTATTTAACTTTGACCTCATAGTGAAACTACATTGAAACTAAATAAATTTTTTTTAGATTCAAATAGGACAATTTAAATTTTAAGAATCAAAACAGAATTACGCCCATACACACAGGGAATGAATTTAATACTTTACCCCAATATACAAATAAAAAAATCACAAACAGATTTCTCACCTTTTATATTAAAACAAATAAGTTTTTCAACAAATTTAATTATAAATAGATTTTTTATATTTGTAAACAGTTGTCAGATAAAAAATTTTATGTGTCTCTTATTAACAAAAGTCAGAGACTTAGTTATATTTTAATTTAGTAAAAAATTATTTGTTTCTTTAAATAATTAAAAATAAAAGACATAAGTGTGATAATAATGTGTATTTATATTTTCAATCATATATTTTTTTTATTTTATTAATAATTAAGCAATTGTCTAAACTATTGTGAGTGATCATAGTTTATATGAGTTTATAAATTTAAACTTTGTTATTGTCCTTGTTTGTAATAAAGATCTTGCCAATATATAAAACACTTTTTTTTTGTTTACTTTGAGTAGGTGTCTTTGTCTGTGTCCTAGACATTGAAATGGGAGTCATCTTTAAACATTTTTATTAAATAAAAAATGTTGTATTATTTATTAATTAAATAAATTATTTTAATTTACTACTTATTATATTTTATATTAATTGTTTAGATGTAAGATTTATAGTTTAAAATTTATTATTTAAAATATTTTATTATTTGTTTTTAACAATAAATTAATTTTTAAAAAACATTGTACTTTTTATTTTGTTCATAGCGCATGATATTTGTTTTTAAATACTTAATCATCTATTTTGCAAAATAATTTTTATAATAATAAATAGATAAAAAATATAAGGTGCCCATATAAAAAGTATATTAAAGTTTATTGGATGAATTATTAATACAATGGAGATATTATATATATCATAAGTTTGTAGTTGTTACTGTTACCAATTTCAACTAATATTTTTATAAGAGTAAAGTATCGTTTTTGTCTTCAACGTTTGGGATAAGTCTTAAAGTTGTCCCTGGCGTTTATATCGTTCTATTTAAGTCTCTAACGTTTTAAAATTGACTCAATGTGCCGTTAGAAATCGATTAACTGAATTGACGGCAGGACAAAATTAAGACGATTTTAAAATATTAGGAACTTAAATAGGACGAACACGTTGGGGACAAAAATAATACATATAAATAAATTTTAATTTTATCCTTCAATAATATAAAAAATTTTTTACGGTACATGGTTATTCAATTATTTTTTAATCACATCTAAGTAAATTATATTTAATCACATTAATTTTATTCTAAATAAATTTATTTTTTATAATTTTACTCTTAAAAATTTTTACTCATTATAAAATATTTGTAAAATGACTAGTACATAAATTGTGGAAGAAAAAATGATATATATACAATAAAGTAATGTAATTCTAATCATTTTACAAACATTATTTCATGATGAGTAAAAATCTTTAAAAGTAAAATTATAAAAAAATTAATTTATTTAGAATCAAAGTAATGTAATTCAGTGTAATTTATTTAAATGTGATTAAAAAATAATTGAATAACTATGTATCGTAAAAGATTGATATTGGTGAAGGATAAAATTAAAATTTATTTCTATGTATCGTTTTTTGTCCCTAATGTTTTCGTTCTATTTAAGTTCCTAACGTTTTAAAATTGTCTCAATTTTATCACGCCGTCAATTCCGTTAACAGATTTCTAACGGCAGGACAACATTGAGTCAATTTTGAAACATTATGATTTAAATAGGACGATTGAAACGTTAGAAACAACTTTGAGATTTACCCCAAACGTTGAGGACAAAAACGATACTTTACTCTTCTTATAAAATATTATGGTTAGCTAAATCATATAAAAACGAATAAGTTTCCCTTAAAAGTCAAAATTATGTGGACTGACTTATTTCTTGACTTTATTTGTATTAAAATTATTCAAAAAATTCAAAGAGTTGATATTTTGGTGTGATATATCATATATATATAGTATTTAACGCACTAACTTTAATTTGAGGTTTATGTTACAAAATTACAGATTAATCTCTTTAAACTTTATTTTATAAATAATCAATATCTTTGTATTTTGTAAAATAATACAACATAATAGTAACCACTATTAGATGGTAAATATAGATATAAAAAAATAAAATTATATTTTACATAATTAACTTTTTCAAGTAATCTGATTATTATTTTCTTTAAATGAAATTATATATGTGATGAGTGATGACTACTACTACTCCTTCAAGTCCTCGTTTTGAAAAACGGTGTCTCTTCGACCTTTCTTTCTAAGATGTTTCATTGGGGCCGACATTAGAAAAATTACGTAATATTTAATAATTAATTTACATATGATTTAGTATTTAATAATTATTGTATCATGATCATTATATTATAAAAATATTTTATATGCATATTCAATTATATATTATTAAGTCAATAAAGGTATTTAACTCAATCAGTTACTAGGATAAAATCTTACAAATATAAGGTTGTTAATTAGTGGATCATACTTTAATTAAACTCTTCTTAACAACCTAAAAATATAGTATGTCGGTCGGTTGGCCATGGAAGTTCTCTTTCTCCCTTAACTAAGCCTATATATATAGTATTCACCTCAAGTCCTAAATAATTAGGATCACAGCATACATGGTATCCAATTTAGTCGGGTAGAGTTATTAATTCGATTGATTGTAGATACCAAGTAAATTTAATTATGAGTCAGGTAGAATATTAATTGAGTCTTAATTCTATTCGATCAATTTGTATATTATATATGTATATATTATAAAAATATATTATAAATGAGTGTTAAATTAAAAATTTTTCATTTAGTACAAAATTTTTTTATTATTCAATTACGATAATTAATTAATAATTTAATATTTTTATTTATATAAAAATCAATTTTATTTTAGTGATATATAAATATAATATTATATTACCACACTATTTTATTTACATTTTTTTATTAATTTAAGTATGGGGCCTGCTACACATACAAGTAAAAAGGCCGTACAAGTTTTACAAGTTATCAGCCCAAACTTCATTAACACGCGCATTAACTCATTTTGAATGGAGCGTAATTACACGCGCCCCACTCAAACGGTTCCTCTTCGTCTTCGTCTTCTTCTTCTTCTTCTTCTCTTCTTCTTCGTCTTCGTCTTCTTCCTCTTCCTCTTCCTCTTCCTCTTCCTCTTCCTCTTCCTCTTCTTCTTCTTCTTCTTCTTCTTCTTCTTCTTCTTCTTCTTCTTCTTCTTCTTCTTCTTCTTCGTTTTTTTTTTTTTCGATTTTCATGGTTTCTAAAATTCTTTTTCTTCTTCTTGCTGCACGTTCTTCTTCCTCTTACTCTTCTTCTTCTCCTTTTCTTTCGTTTCTGCACGTTCTTCTTCCTCTTACTCTTCTTCTTCTCATTTTCTTTCGTTTCTGCACGTTCTTCTTCCTCGTTTTCCTCTTTTTCTTCTTCTTCATTTACGTCTTTTCTCTCTGTTTTCTCTTTTTTTCGATTTTTCATGGTAAAATCGTTTTTGAAGAAGAAGAAGCAGCAGAAGATGAGGAGGAGAAAGAGAAAGAGTTCTGAATTATGCATAAGATGTACTTCAACGAATTTTGGTTTGGGTGAATTCTTGTAACCGTTTGAGTGTATTTTCTATAATCCTTTGGGTGTATTTCTGTAATCATTTGGGTGTATTTGAGTGATATCTGACTGATATCTATGGGTGTATCTGACTCATATCTATGGGTGTATCTTACTGATATCTATGGGTGTATTTTTCATTTCAGAAAAAATGGCAGGCAGAAACCAAGCTGAAAAAAATGTAAGAACAAATATATGTCTTCGATCAAATCAGTTTTTCATAATAGAAATATATCTAACTCTAATTTTGCTTTGTTTACAGCAAATCAAGGACCTAAAGTGTGCAACCCATCTGTTGAGTGAGAAATTCAGAAATATGAGCGAGGAGAAGTGATGCAATAAGATTGTCCAGGCCATCCTCATTGTTATTGAGTCCATTTTGTCAGATAGATTCTAATGATATTGTCACTGATTAATGTAACTGTTATATACTCTTGTAAGAAATTGAACACATGGTGTAAATATATTTGATCCAATTATAAGTAATTTTTTTTTCCATAATTAAACTCTCTCTGGTGTATTCAAAATGTCTGATTTACAAGTACTATAATATGAAGTGGTGATCCAGATAGATTGGAACCCATATATGACGGTCTGCATAGAGATCTGCATAATACACCTAAACACATACTATAAATACATCCGATAAAAAATTAAATTTACACCTCTACTGCAGATTTTAACCCAACACTACCTGAAAGCCACTTGTTGTTCACAAGACCAAAATTAATTAAACTCTCTCTGGTGTATTCAAAATGTCTGATTTACAGGTACTATAATATGAAGTGGTGATCCAGATAGATTAGAACCCATATATGACGGTCTGCATAGAGATCTGCATAATACACCCAAACACAGACTATAAATACACCCGATAAAAAATTAAATTTACACCTCTGCTGTAGATTTTAACCCAACACTACCAGAAAGCCACTTGTTGTCTACAAGACCAAAATTAATTAAACTCTCTCTGGTGTATTCAAAATGTCTGATTTATAGGTACTATAATATGAAGTGGTGATCCAAATAGATTGGAACCCATATATGACGGTCTGCATAGAGATCTGCATAATACACCCAAACACAGACTATAAATACACCCGATAAAAAATTAAATTTACACCTCTGCTGCAGATTTTAACCCAACACTACCTGAAAGCCACTTGTTGTCCACAAGACCAAAATTAATTAAACTCTCTCTGGTGTATTCAAAATGTCTGATTTATAGGTACTATAATATGAAGTGGTGATCCAGAATTCCAAATAGATTGGAACCCATATATGACGGTCTGCATAGATATCTGCATAATACACCCAAACACAGACTATAAATACACCCGATAAAAAATTAAATTTACACCTCTGCTGCAGATTTTAACCCAACACTACCTGAAAGCCACTTGTTGTCCACAAGACCAAAATTAATTAAACTCTCTCTGGTGTATTCAAAATGTCTGATTTACAGGTACTATAATATGAAGTGGTGATCCAGAATTCCAAATAGATTGGAACCCATATATGACGGTCTGCATAGATATCTGCATAATACACCCAAACACAGACTATAAATACACCCGATAAAAAATTAAAGGGTAAAGTATATTTTTTGTCCCTGAAGTTTATTAAAAGTTTTAAAATTACCCCTAAGTTTCAATTTGTTTCAATTTTATCCCAAAAGTTTTCGATTTGCATCAATTTTATCCTTTAAGTTGACGCCGTTTAAATTACTCACAGACGTTAGTGATATGGCAAAGTATAGTGTGTGATGTGGCAAGAAATGTGAAACCCCCAAAATACCCATGGCTGAGTTATACCAAGTAAAGCAATTGGCATCCTTTTTCAAACATAACCCGTTTGTCTTCCCTTTGCCGATAAGGAACATCGCCAGAGAAACAGAGTCACAGGAGGAAGGTTGGTGGGTGGTTAGACGTCGCACCGTCAACTACAGTCCGCCACAGCGACGTGCAGGACGGTGCATGTTGTGACGCCGTCGAGACTGAGGGAGGAGTCTGGGATAGCATTCAGTCATCAACCATTCAAACGTGGATAGCGCCATTCTGATTAAGGTTTCTGACGAGGTAGGCCACCATTCTAGTCAATTTTGCTACTGCATGTCTGAATGGTTAGGATTTAGGGTTTTTTTTTAATCACTGTTGATTGCTGTTAGGATTCTATTGCATTGAGGGATTGAGGGATTTCTGTTCTGTTTTAGTGAAAAATATAACTTTGAGGTGGTCTATATTTTTTAATGATTAGTTACTCTGTTCTTTGGTCTGAACATCTTTTTATAACGGCAGGATGGATGATTTCAGTGTTAGAGTTCATCACAGGGGTAGGTTTTGTAGTGATAAGGGAAAAAATGAGTATATTGATGGTGAGGTGACAACGGTTGACTGGTGTGACAGAGATAGATGGAGTGTTATAGAAGCTTATGATGTGGTTGAAAAACTTGGGTACATTGCTGAAAACATTGGGGTACTGTGGTATAAAGATACTGAATTAGGATTAGAAGGGTTGAAGTTGTTGAAAGGTGATGAAGAAGCAATGGAAATGGCAAATATAGGAGTTGAAAAAAAGGTAGTTGATTTGTATGTGGTGCATAAGGCTTCAATCCCTGATGATTTTTGTTACGACATTGGTTATTTAGATGTTGGGGGTGGCAGCAAAGTTGTTGAGGAGGAGTGTGTGGATGCTGATAGTGGGCCAAGTGATATTAGACAGGCCCAAAATATTCAAGCAGAAGCCCAAGGTGGAGGGGTGGATATGGAGGCCCAAATGCAGGGATTAGTTGATGCCCATTTATCTGCTGAAGAAGTGCTACAGAATATTGGTGATGGGGACAATAGTGAAGAAGAGGATGACACTGATGACCCAGATTATGAGGCTGATTCTGATCTGCATTTTAGTGATAGTGAAGATGATTATTGTGGTGATGATGGTTTATTTGATGTTGATATAACTCTTGGGGAGATGCACCAAGATATAAGAAAGTCTAAGAAAAGTAAGAGTGCTGTCGAGAAGTTAAAGAAAACTCAAAAGGTGGCTGCTGGGAAGAGAAAGAGCTCTCGTTTAAGCGATGATGAAGGATTGAACAGTGATGAATTAGAGAAGGTATCGAGTGAGGATGATGAAGCCAGCAAGAAGAAATTTCCCGTTCACAAGGAGTTGAAGGATATGAGTAAGTATAAGTGGGAGGCTGGAACTCTCTATGCAACAAGAGAGGAGTTCAAGGAAGCTGTGACATCATATGCTGTTCATACTGGGAGAAACATAAAATTTCCAGTGGTGGACAATGTCCGGGTGAGGGCTAAGTGTGGAGATGGTTGTGAATGGTTTGCATATGCGGTGAAGATGGCCAATGAAGATAGCTGGCAGCTAAGAATAGTTAATGATCATCATTCTTGTAACACTGTATTTGACATAAAAGTGATGAAGTCGAAGTGGCTGGCGAAGGTCTTCAGGAGAAAAGTAGAAGAGAATCCGAAGTTGAAGCTGGGCACCATACAAAGTAGGACTCTTAGGAAGTGGAATGTGCAGATTTCAAGAGCAAAGGCATTTCGGGCCAAGCAGATTGCACTGGTTGACATTAATGGAACTTTTAGGGAGCAGTATAGAAGACTTTACGACTATTGCCATGAGTTGCTGCGCACCAATCCTGGTTCATCTGTGAAGCTGCATGTTCAATTACCTCCAGCAGCCCAAACTGAGCACCCCAATACAACAGTTGACTTAAGTCCACGATTTCATAGGATTTATATTTGCTTAAAGGCTTGCAAGGAGAGTTTCATGAAGTGTAGGCCTATGATAGGGCTTGATGGTTGCTTTTTGAAGACACCATATGGAGGATGGCTATTGGTTGCTTTGGGGTGGGATCCGAATGACCAGATGCTACCTATAGCATATGCAGTCGTGGAGGCTGAGACAAAAGATTCATGGACGTGGTTCCTCTCAAACCTAATTGATGATATAGGAGCGGATAAATTATTACGTAGCACGTTCATGTCTGACCAACAAAAGGTAATTTACTAACCTGTATTTTAGTGTAATTAGTTATAATTAGTTAATTAGTTAATGTTAATGTTCTTGTAATGTTCTTTTATAATTAGCACGTTCATGGCTTCTGCACTATATGTTATTGTTCTTGTAATGTTCTTTTATAATTAGCACGTTCATGGCTTCTGCACTATATGTTATTGTTCTTATAATTAGCTAGTCATGTGGCTTATGCACTATATGTAATGTTCTTTTATAATTAGTTAGTAATTGCTGTACCTATATGTTAATGTTCTTGTAATTGACTTTTATAATTAATTATAAATTGCTGTGAATTAGCTAGTCATGTGGCTTCTGCACTATATGTTAATGTAATTGTAATGTTCTTTTATAATTAGTTAGTAATTGTTGTACCTATATGTTAATGTTCTTGTAATTGACTTTTATAATTAGTTATAAATTGCTGTGAATTAGCTAGTCATGTGGCTTCTGCACTATATGTTAATGTAATTGTAATGTTCTTTTATAATTAGTTATAAATTGCTGTACCTATATGTTAATGTTCTTGTAATGTTCTTTTATAATTAGTTATAAATTGCTGTGAATTAGTTAGTCATGTGGCTTCTGCACTATATCTTGCTGTTCTTGTAATGTTCAACATATAATTAGTTATATGTTGCTGTTATAAATTGCTGTGAATTAGCTAGTCATGTGGAGAGCTGCACTATATGTTAATGTTCTTGTAATGTTCTTTTATATATAGTTATAAATTGTTGTGAATTAGTTAGTCATGTGGCTTCTGCACTAAACTAATTATTTGATCATTATATTAAAATTGTGCACTTTGCACCAACAGGGCCTGGTGCCAACGTTTGATGAATTACTTCCAGGTGTTGATCACAGATTCTGTGTGAGACACCTTTATGCCAACTTCAAAAAAAAATTTCCAGGGCTGAATCTTAAGAAAAGGATGTGGAAAGCTGCAAAATGTACATATCTAGCAGCATGGGAAAAGGAGTTGATGGAAATCCGAGCCATTAGTGAGGGTGCCTATCGACACTTGATAGGAATTCGTCCAAAGTATTGGACTAAATCAAGGTTTGAATTCTATCCTAAATGTGACGCTCTTGTCAATAATATGTGTGAAAGCTTTAACTCTGCAATTGTTGAATCAAGGGAAAAACCAATATTGACAATGCTAGAAGATATTAGAGTTTATTTGATGAAGAGATGGGCTGAAAATAGGGTACTTATTGAGAAGTATAAGGATGATATTCTTCCTAGGATTAAGCTTAAGTTACAAAAGGAAATAGATGCTTTTAGGTGGTGGTTTCCGGTTGCTGCCGGTATTTCAAAATTTGAAGTCATAAGAGGCAGGGACAAATTTGTAGTGGATCTTCTGAAGAAAGAGTGTACTTGTAGAAAGTTTCAAATGACAGGTTTACCTTGTCCGCATGCAGTTAGTGCAATTAATTGTGCTAAGGATGATATTCGAAAATATGTTTCAAGCTGTTACACTAAAGCTGCTTATGTGGCTTGTTATACCCCCATGATTAACCCTTGTAATGGACATACAATGTGGGAGAGAACTACCCACCCAGATGTGATGCCTCCACCACATAGAGTGCCAATTGGGAGGCCTAAGAAGAAAAGAGCAAGGGGGAGGGTGAAGAACCACAGGGCCCAAGCACATCTAGGCTGGGGTTACAACAAAAATGCTCTCGTTGTCTGAAATTGGGTCACAACAAGCGAGGCTGCCCTCTTAGAAGGCCAAACGTGAGTACTTGTCTAGTAAATATAGTTTTATACATAACACTGTTTCTTATGCTGTTTACCTCTTTATAACTGTAACTTGTTGCTGTTTTTTGTTCATGTCCATCATAGGAAACAACTGCTGCCCCATCCTCAGCATCGCCAGCCCAAAACAATAATGCTGGAACTGCTACAACATCACCAGTCCAGCACAGCACTGCAAGAAATGCTGGATCTACTGGCTCAGTGCATAAGAGTACCAGGTTGGCTAGTGTTGCAGCAAGGCCTAATACCCAACCAAATGCACACAAAAAATTTCAGCCACCAAGACCAACTAGAATTCTTAGGAGCAACTCTACTTCAACTGCACAGGGACAACCCTCATCACAAGGGAGTCAGACTCAGAGTGCTCTCACAGGGTCTTAGTTGTGTCACATCTTGTGTTTGGTGTTTATTTTGGAAAATTGAAAAATGTTGGCATTTTGTATTATGACTTATGACTTATGACTCCAATTCTTCCTTTGTTGCTGAATTATTTTGCTTAGGACTTATGTAATTAAGTTTTTACTTTGGTTATGACTTATGTTAACTAGAGATTATGTTGATTAACAACTTATGTTATTTTGATAATGACTAATGTGATGGATTCCTTCATGCAAATTTATTTTAGTGCACTGCTGAAATTATCCCTCATTACTTGAGTTTGTCTCTGCCACAACAGGTTCTTAATGCCAATTTTAGTGCCAAACTATTTTAATCCTTTCAGAGATATTTTTGAAACATAAATTAAACTTCAAGGACAACTATATTAACAAGTTTTCGAGTTGAGTACAGTTTTGTAACTGATTACAATCAGTCAATCTATTCTTACTTCTGCTAATTTCAGCTGTCCCAAACGCATTAATACCCTAATCTCAAATGGGTTCCATTCTTCACCCACAAATAAACCATTAAAATCACCATAAACCAACTCAACACACCAAAAATAACAGCCACCAACAGTTTGCATTTAGCATAAACTAATTTAGTCTTCAAGGTGGAAATCTTCATCTTCAACCTTGCAACCTCAGCCTCTTCTGTCTCTGCAACTCCATCTGCCCAGGAAAAAAATGTGCACTCCTTCCCAATCTGCAACATAAACAAAAAAAAAGAACTTGAAGAAAATCATGAAGACATCAAAATAAAAAGCACTCAAAACTAACATCAAAGTATACACAGCCCCAAAATCTCCGGCCGGGATTTTCTGGTGTCTTCGACCATCTCAGTACAGGGGGTTCACCACAGTTGCATATAAGCGTTCGTCGTCTCCGACTGCTTTTTTGTGATGATACCGAGCCTTGGGAAGCCATTCGTTAGGGTTTCTTATTCTTACACACAGTGAAGAAGATGAAGAGGAAGACGTAAATGAAGAAGTTAATTTTAGGGTTTGAGGTTGTGATTTTTAGCCATATCATTTTTGTAATATAAATTTTTAAACAAAAAATTAAAAATTATTTTAAAAAACGTTTTAGAAATGACTCACACACATAGTTGCCACATAGAACTCCTTTATTGCCACGTCACTAACGTCTGTTAGTGATTTCAACGCTGTTAACGTTCAGGGATAAAATTGATGCAAATCGAAAACTTTTGGGATAAAATTGAAACAAATTGAAACTTAGGGGTAATTTTGAAACTTTTAGTAAACTTCAGGGACAAAAAGTATACTTTACCCTTAAAATTTACACCTCTGCTGCAGATTTTAACCCAACACTACCTGAAAGCCACTTGTTGTCCACAAGACCAAAATTAATTAAACTCTCTCTGGTGTATTCAAAATGTCTGATTTACAGGTACTATAATATGAAGTGGTGATCCAGAATTCCAAATAGATTGGAACCCATATATGACGGTCTGCATAGAGATCTGCATAATACACCCAAACACAGACTATAAATACACCCGATAAAAAATTAAATTTACACCTCTGCTGCAGATTTTAACCCAACACTACCTGAAAGCCACTTGTTGTCCACAAGACCAAAATTAATTAAACTCTCTCTGGTGTATTCAAAATGTCTGATTTACAGGTACTATAATATGAAGTGGTGATCCAGAATTCCAAATAGATTGGAACCCATATATGACGGTCTGCATAGAGATCTGCATAATACACCCAAACACAGACTATAAATACACCCGATAAAAAATTAAATTTACACCTCTGCTGCAGATTTTAACCCAACACTACCTGAAAGCCACTTGTTGTCCACAAGACCAAAATTTAGCAGAAAATCATTCCAATTCCTATCAAATGAGTCTTTGCTATGAGGGTTTCATTTTTCCTCTTTGCTACATGTAATCAATTGATTCTTAATCTCGTTTTTCTTCCTATTTGTGCTCCACTTCGCCCTGATTCAGCTGACAATCTGAGGTTGAATCATCTATTATCTTCAAAACGAGTTCAAACTTTGATTTCAGAAACCAGAAAATCGAAAAGAAAACGAAGCTGGAGTTACAGAGAGAAGAACTAACGTCAATGACGAAGAACAAACCAATGAGAAAGGAGAAGAAAAGAACGATCGAAAAACCAGGGGAAGACGCGCGAGAAGAAGAACGATGAAATTTGGAAAGAAGGAAAACAAAGAAGGAAACAAATCTTTTAAATTTGGTAGTTATACAAACGCGGGATCTTTGTATAGCGCGTGTAAGTGACGTAGGAGTTGCAACGCGTTTTAGTGGATTAGACGTTAATGAACTTGTAATAGTTACAAGCCCTAATCGCTTGTATACTGAGCTTTTCCCTTTAAGTAAATATTTTTTATGTAAAATTAAATATTTGATGGTTATATTGTTTATGAGACGATTGTGTTCTTTATAAAATGATTATGTTGTTTGTATTAAATTTTTAATTTACATATTTATTAGATTATATAATATTATATATTTGTGAAAATCTGCATATAGGATGAAATACTTACGGATTGACTGTGGTAGAATTAAGATTTGATTATTCTCAATCTATAAATAAAATAGAATTAAATTTTAGTAACAAATTCAACCTGTAAATAGAATTAGAGTTGGGTTAAACCCTATCCTACCCTACTTATTATCACTCCTATAAATAATTGTATTTGAATAATGTTAAAAAGATAATAATATAACATTATTTTATTTAACTTAATATTTATAATTTTATATATATAATATTTATAGTTATATTTTAAATTATTTATTTAATGAGTAATAATTAAAAAATAGAATAAAAAAATAAATAGATTAAAGAAAGCCAAAGAAAACCCAAGTTAAAATTCTATAGTTCTTAAACTATGACACAAATATTTTTTAATTATTTTTAGTGCTAGAAATTACCTAAAATTTTGACTAACAAGTAAAGGTAAGATTCGTACAATTACAAAAATATCTACAATACAGTGGCAATATGGGAAGTTGTAATAATTATCTTCCTATTAAAATGTTGCATAATTGTATCATGAAAATATTAATTACTAATTAATACTAGAATTATTTTTTGGTGATTTTATATCTAATGAAACGATCTAGACTGCTTGCTACTTTGCTTGACGGTATTATTCGTTTTGACTCTTAAATCGTTAAAACGATTCATAAAAAAAATATCTATATTCTTATAATACATATTTGAGAGCCACAAACTCGTTTAAAACGTTTTTTTTAAGATATTTTTAAATAATTAAAATTTAATATATATAATTAATTAAATCATATTATTTTTATTAAAATTAGGTAAGATAAATTAATTTGACCGAAAAAATAGTGAATTAAATCTGGTCTAAATTAATATTATTTTTTTATAGAAAATTATTACAATACTCTTATTATAGAAAATAACTAAAATACTTCTATTATATATATTAATTTTGAGAATCCTAAATTTTAATCATTTACTTTTTGTCGTCATAGGATTAGAATTTAGAGTTTTCAAAATTTATATATATATAATAGGGGTATTTTAATTATTTTCTATAATAAGGGTATTATAGTCATTTTTTATAAAAAATAAATTTAGACCGGTTCAATATTTGATTCACCATCTTTTCGATCAAATTAATTTGTCTGACCTAATTTTAACAAAAATAACACAATTTAATTAATTTTATATACTAAATTTTAATTATTAAGAAACATCTTTAAAAAAAGACGTTTTAAACATCTTTATCTGAGTCGCTCCCTACATATTTTATTTTCTCAAGAATTCATGTGACACCTTACATCTAATCTTATATTTGGTTGAATAATAAAAAAACATTGCAGTACAAATTCATATAAAATTTTCACAATTCTTAACAGTATCATCATGATGCAACTGGTAGCTAGGTCAATAACATACACAAGCTAAACAACCACATAGCCTACAATTAAGTCAAAAGCAAACAAACTCATTAGATACCCAATGAAATTAATTTTTTGAGAAAAAAAAAAGATTGGAAATTCGGAATAAATAAACAAATAACACCACCACAAAGTCCTCATGAAATAGTATACGGCAATTGAATCATTGCTCCAAACAAGTTGGTTTCTGTACACAGTTGTCAACAATACAAAAAAAATTAAATAAAATTAATGATTCCAATAATATTTGTAACTTGTTAGCTATATATATGGCACCTAACCAGCTATGCATGAATAAGAACAGCCCATAAAGATAATAAACTGTTAAACCCACTTAAAGATAATAAAAAAAAGTTTATTAAATAATCTTGGCAGTTTTGATTTATATTTAGTTTATAAATTAAATGTGGTCCAATAATGAAAAAATAGTTTAACTTATTCAAATGGTAATTATTATTATTATTATTATTATTATTATTATTATTATCAAAATTAATACCTTTATTGTAATCAAATAGTTCGATTATAATACCTAAGGGTGGCAAGCGAAGAAGCCCGTTCCGCCCCCGACAAAAATTTGCCCTTTAGCGGGCTGGTCTGCTCTGCCCCGCTTAATGAAGCGGTCCTAAAATTTCACACCGTCCCGCCTAATAGTGGGTTGGCAGACTTGGCCCGCCAAATCTATTTTCTTTTTTTTTTTAACTATTAAATATTATATAATATAAATTATAAAAAAAATTAAATAATATATATAATTTCACAACTATTTTAATAAATTTATAATTTCTAAAGATATAAAAAAAATTATAAATTTTAAATTAACAAATATTAAAGTCTTTACAATTATAAATATGTAATAAACATAATCATAAACTAAATTTTTTGAAACAAAATAATAAAATTAATATTATCCAAAGTAAAATAAATATTGTTTAAAATATATAATTAAACATCTATAAATTTAGAATATAATCAATCAAACGTAAAATATAATCGAAAACACTAATTAAATGGAAACTGAGATCTTGTTAAAACCTATTTCAACATGATCATATCAAATATGTTGAAATTAAATGGAATAACAAATTGTTGATTGGAATAGGAGTAGTTAAAAAAATTTGAAATATTTCATCTCCTAAAATTGAATGTCTTTCAAATTTATATTTTAATCAATAAAAACTTAATTTGAATAGAGAATTAGTAAAAATTACACTTGCCATTCTCTTTGTTTTATTGCTTGTTTGCTAATTTTTCTTCTACTTGAAAAATCAAGATGCAATTTTAAAATGCAAAACATAAATGAACTTTTCATAAAGAATCGCACATGCAAGCTTCTTTAGAATAATGCCAAAATCCAAAGAAGATTTTTAGAAAGAGACGTGAATGTGGCCGTTTTCTTCTTCCAATATCGATGAAGCATTGCTTTCCTTAGTGAGATAAGATAATGGAGAAATGCAACATTAAATTAAACCAATTCATAAACTTTCAAATTCAATTACTTGTAATTACATGTATTACTTTTCAATATACATTATTTGTAACTATAAAATCAAAGTATCAAACACACAACAAGAAATTGAGTTTTGACTGTTAAGTCACTTACAATTAGAAATGTATATGAGTTGGATCGATCTTATTTGATTAGATTCGAATCTAATTTTAATATTTTATCGATTTTTTTTTAAAAATTAATCCAATGTTAAATTTATCTAAAATTAATTAGGTTGACTCAATATAAAATTAGTTATATAATTTTGTAAATTTTATATGATAAATTAAAAAATTATTTTAAAAATTAAACTTCATAAATATTATATTATATTTATAACAAAATAAATTATTTTAAAGTAAAAATAATAACTCATAATATAAAAAAATATTAATTCATATATATAAATATAGTATTTTATTATTAATTTTATCTCAAAATATATATCTACATTATAAAATACAATCTCAAGTCTCTCCGAACTTACTCGAAAAATGATCCAAATCTAAACTAATTAAAAATAAAACTGAATCAAAATGACAAACTCAAACCTAACAAAATATATTTTAAATCTGTGATAAAATTGTAAAAGAATAGAAAAAAAAATGAAAAAAATTTATTGAGTGTTGATTGATTGAATTGTCTTGTAAATTATGAAGATAAAACTAAATATATATAGAGTATTGACTTATAAAAGATAAAAATAAATAAAGATAAGATAAAAATAAAGATAAAATAAGATAATAAAAACTAAAATTATAATTGAATTATGTATTTTATTGGACTAAATTTGTGAACTACGAAACTTTTTTATTATTGTTATAGGCTAAAATAAAAGAGTAATTTAATAACCTGAATCGAATTGTAAGATGGACCGTTTCTTAAACAGCCCTGTTCAAAACCTATTGGCGAAATCATAATAGCAATAAACGTACATAAAAATTAAATCTATGAATAATAATGTCACAATTATGGTAGCATACACTTTCCAACACCATTTACTACAAATACATAGCACAACACAGGTCAAGGACAACTCGATGATTCTTCTTTTTTGGTACGATAAAGAGATGTCTCTGCAATCTCTCCATTACAATAAATAATTGCAACAGAGCACCAGAAAATAGAACCATTGATGAAGCAGCAGGCAAAAGACACAGAGTGCATGAGCATGCTTTTTTTTATTTTCCCCTAAAAAATTTCTCTCTTTCAACATGTGGCATGCAATTAATAATATCGATAAAATGAGCAAAATAACTGTTTTTGTAGTGTGTAAAATTCAGCATGTACTGTTTGAGACATAAGCATGGTAAAGGGTTAATTTTTTCCCTAGGCACAGTAGGGATACAGAGGAAGGCGGGTAGTGGCTCACCAATCTTTAAAATTTTAAGAATTTATATCTTATGTATTTAAAGAAATAAAAAATATTATATAATTTAGTAGTTTTATATATATTATTTATGAATTTATGTTTTAATTATTTAATTTATTAATATTTTTTACTTAATTAATTTAATTTTATACACTCAAATCTTTGTATTTTTTAAATTATTTTTTATATATTTATTTTTATATCTACTTTTAAAAAAATTATTTGTTCTTTTACTATTAATATATATTTAAATAGTTATATTTTAATAATTATATTGTGTATTTTAGATATTTTTTTTGTAAAAAATACACATTTCTTCTAATTTACATTCTTAAAAAAATTAATGTATTTTTTTTATTGTAACTTATTTCGACTATCATTTTATTTTAATATTTATGTCTTCTATTCTATAAGACCAATAAGAATACGGTGCCTTTCAAGTAATTAATAGTTTATAATTTAATTTTAAATTTTTTAAAAATTTTAAAAAAATTAATTTTAATTAATAAAATATGTGATAACTTTTTAATTAAATATACTATAAATTATTTATATTTTATAATTTGATAATATATTATTGATATTGTTTTTTTATGTAACTATCATGTTAAAAATAAAATTACAAAAAAAAATTTATAAGATTTTTTTTATATATAGATAAAACTAATTCAATAATTACATATTATACTTAAATTACTTTTATGTAATAAAAAATAATTAAAAATTTTGTCTAAAATGTAGTCCTTTCATAATAAAATTTACGGATATGTTCCTACCTAGTTAAGTAGGTGCTTTATTTCTTTTTCTTTTTATTGACAAAAATTTAGGTCAATTTAACAATGATTGTTTTACTAAAATTTGAGTATATAATAAATAATTAAAAAATGTTTGTTAAATTATCTATCAAGTAAACCTTCGAAATTTTAACTGTTCTCAAAATATATTATCAATTAAACCTTTTTTTTTTTGTCTAAATTAAGTTATCAAACATTCAAACTTTACTCCTCTTTTATTATTTTTCTCTTTTTTATTCATTTATTTTCCTCCCTTTATATCAACTTTCTTTTTAATCTTGTAATAGGTTACGAACTTTATTCCTTCTTTTCTTTCTCTCATAACTAATGTTAAAGTTATTGATTTAAAAAATTATAAAAAAAATTGTATACTAATAATAGTCTTAATATATTACACATATTAGAGATTAATTAGATAAGTTCATACATACATATATAGTTCTCTTTTTTCCCATCTCTTTATTATTATTATTATCAATTCTTTTACATCTAGCATAGGCTCGCTCTCCTAGGAATTGAAGTTGGTCAATAAAGAGAAACATGCGCGGAATAGGGCTATGCATGGCATACATTAAATACCTAATGTTAGGTATGTTTAATTATAAATAACCAGGTATACTTTCATTACATATATTTATATTTATTTTTTTGTTGGTGCAATTTACCATAACAATACTCTTTAATAATTCTTAATGAAAATAAGTAAGGAATGAAAGATTGAAAGTGAAAAGGTGATGGTAGATATATAGAGGTAGTTCTGGAAGCTAAGCTAGTCATTCATGGTTTCTAGCACACTACTAAAGCAACAAACCACTTTTTTTTTTCTCTTCACTGGCCTTACACAATACACTACTACTTTTAGTACCTAACCAATGTTGTTGGAGATAATACTCAATTTGGTCTCTAAATTTGCATGCAAGTCTCAATTTAGTTCATATAATTTCAATTGCCTTTATTTAGTTCTCAAATTTCATGAACATAATTCATGTTAGTCCTTGAAATAATTTTCAACCTACAAATATTAACGGAACACTGTTGTGAACATTCGGATGCCACACTAAACTTTGTAAAATGATGTCGTTTTAGTTTTGGCATTCAAATAAGCCAAAAACAACATCTAAATGGTGCTTATTAAAATTTTACTTAACAAAATAAGTGATATAATGCCGTTTTTTAACTATTTAAATATCAAAACCAAACATGCATCATTTTACAAGTTTTAACGTGACATTTGATAATCTATAATAGAGCTCCATTAATATTTTTATACTAAAAATTATTTCAGAAACTAATATGAGGCATGTTTATAAACTTTGGAGACTAAATAGAGGTAACTAAAACTTCAAAGACTAAATTAAAACTCGCATGTAAATTCAGGGACCAAATTAAGTATTAACTCAATGTTGTTGGTAGTGTTTAAGAAATTGTCAATTGACCAAAAAATAAATAAATATTTTAAGTTTATTTGTTACGTGTAATAATTATCCAAAATATACAAATAGAATGTGGTAAAAAAAGGAACAATAATTTTCAAATTTATAAATCACATAAACAAAAAATCAATTTTCATTTAGAATATATGTTGAATAAAATACACATTAAAATATATAAACAATATATATATATATATAATATACATGACTATTTAACGATTAATTTTTAGTATATACATGATAATTTTTAATGAAAAAGTAACATAACGTCATAACCCTGCTAGCAAATAGTAACAAGAAACACAACATTGGCTATTGGCAAAGTGGTGCAATTGCAAAGACCAAAGAGAAGGTGACTCTTAAAAAGAAGAATGCATACATCAGCCAAGACCATGCAAATGGAAAATCTCATTATTGCAATGTGGGTTGTGTAATAATAATGGCCCACATGGGATCGTGTTAAAATCATGGTCCGTCACTACCCACATGCTGGTCCACGATACATATTCACTCATTAATCATAATGTTTTTCCCATAATCATAAAATTACATAACAACAGTTTATGAAAAATAAAATAAAATAAAATTACATGACAGTTCATTGTACATATGAAGAGTCCTATAATGTGAAATTAATGATAGCCAGGGTTTTGACTTTTCTTAACTCTCATCTCATCATCACTTGTCTTTTATATTTTTACTCTTTTGGTTTTAACCTTAGAGTTGTTGTGTATAGAATTGGAAAATTTTAAAAAGGAAGAGGAATGGAAAAGAGGGGGAAATGGATAGGAAGACTTGGTGATTTTTTTTTTTTTTTGGAATCTTTTAAAACTGCTAATTAGTTTGAATTAGGAATTGCAGTTAAATGAAGTTTTAGTCAGGGCAGAGGTAGATGAAATATTAGAAGGGATAAAAAATATTTACATAATAAAATAAGACTAAAATAAAATTTTAAAGAGAACTAAACTAAAATTTATATATAATTTATATGTAAAAAATTAAAATTAGAAAGATCATGGCCTCCTTTGCCACTATGTGGCTCCGCCGCTGGTTTTAGCAAAATATATCAAATCTATTGTATGTAAAGTTAGTGTAAGTTTATTTTTTGCTATGACCAACCACTTCTAAATCATAAGTAAATTCTATATAATGAGTTAATATTATCAACATGAATGACCCGCCTAAAAAAAATCTTCGTCACTCCCCATCTTTTTCATTCCATATTATATTGCTCTTCAGCATAATTGGTTAATTTTTATCAACTAAAAAAATTTAAGGCAATCATCAAACAATTATTATTATTATTTCACTCACATCGAATGTAAAGTAGCATATTGTGTAAAACCAATTTTACGAAAAAAAAATGAAAAGTTTTCCTGGCTTCAGGCATTAGTATTCTGTTTTCTACATTATTTAATTAGTAGTTAAGCTACTTAAACATGAAATTAAAGGTGACATTCATATGTCTTTTTGTCTTTTGGGTCAAAGTGGCATTCGCTACTGCAACACATCAAAGCAGTTCAATGTACAAACATCTTACGACTTAATTTGATATCATCTTAGTGGTTAATTCTATAGTTCACAATTTATACTTACGATCTGAAGGTCACATAAAAATAACTTTATCCTTGTCTTAATTGATATTTAAATTTAGCTCAATTTTACATAGTAGAATTATATATTAAAATTATAAAAAATATTATCAAAGTTTTACCAAGACTCAACGAGTGATTAGATAAATAAGAGAAATAAAGGTTAACCATCAACTACAATAATTAGTAATGTCGCATCGTTTTGGCAGTGCAGTAACCTCCTTTACTTTTCATAATCATCACAGCTGCATGAACTTTTTACCTATCAAATTCCATTAGTAACTGGCAAGACTAGACATCTCAACTTAATAACTGTAATTACTTGGCGCATAATCATTTTCTAAACCAAAAAGGTTAAACCAAATGCAAAGAATGAAAGGACAAAGTCCTTTTAAAATGCATGCCTCTTACACTTTGGACTATTGTAGTGCATTTTCCATTTATATTGCTTGATTCATTAACTGTTCCTCAAGAGTAGTAAGAAACTAAGAATACAAAGTATGTGTTTTGATGTGCAGTTGAAATTTTGAATATCGTTGCTGTATTTTTTAGTTTAAAGTTTAAAGGAATATTCTATGTAACTAACACATACTTCTCTACTATTATATTAGAATGGGTGTGAAGCTTATTCTACATAGACTTTATATCTAATTCAAGGGAAAAGATCTTTCAAAATCAAGAGATTAGTAAAATGATAAAACAAAAGTCGTCATTGAATTAGTATTTTTTATTATATGTGATTCCTACTACCTTGAAGAGCTTAATGCCCACTTTTTTAATATATCAATCTTCTTATTTTAAAAGAGCTTGTTACCGAATTCAATCTTGTTTAATAAGACAGTAAGACATTGTTTGATATATTGTTGGATATATGTATCATCCTCACCTTTTGGAACCAAGACTCAGCTGTTATAAAAACATGACACTTTCATGCAACAAAAGAAGCAATTTAAGGTGAAAATAGAATGAAAAAAGGAAGAGTCTGCCAAAGTACCAACTAAGGAAGAAAAAAGTTATTTAATAAACAATTCTTCAAATTGGCAGTTAAAAAGAATCAACCTCTCCCAGACAAGAGTACAAGACAGTTCTCCAACTTCATGTTAAAGATTAAAAATAAAGCCTTGAAATTCAACTCAAGGAAATGGGTGTATTAAAAAAATTACTATAATATGGTCACATTTTACCATATGAGAATGGTGATTCTGTTATAACGGCAGAAGGTTTGACTTATCAGTTTTGTCTGCAAACCAATACATTGAAAGAAAGATGTTCTTGTCTTGGGATCAAGAAACACATTCAACTAAACACCTACAAGATAGTCCAAACACAGTTTCCCCCATACTTTGACTTGTGCAAAGGTGCCTCTGAACCTAGTTGGGACAACCTTGCCCCTGCTGAGGTTGACCCTTTTGACTCCCCCCAAAATCTCCAACAGACTTTGTCTTACCTCAACCACTCCTAAAATAGCCCGTGAACAATATAGCTGTATACAATCCAGAAAGAATGGGATATGTAAAATCCAAGGATTCAAATAGGTTACCGGGTAATACTACGGTGAAGAGGAAAGTTGGGTGAAGAGTGAAGATTATTTGTTTTACGATAGAAAAAAAATATTAAAAACCATAAAAACATCTTATGAAATGCACACTTCCCTTAAACATTTAACTACAATCTTCATTCTTCGTCAAAGAAATTTCCTAAGTTACCACTCATTTTAGGAAAATTTTTATAGACTTGTGATATTTACATCCTCAATGGTTCCATTCACAGTGAGGGAATTAGTCCACATTCCCTGTGAAAGCATCCTCCAAACATATTTCAGCCCCTTTTTTTCACCTTTTTATTAGAGAAGCAAAAGTACTTTTGATAATAAGTAACAATTACAATAAGAACAAATTCAATTGACCTCCTCTAAAGTTTAGATTCAATGAAACTCATTGTGACCTACATATATTTCTCCACGTGAAATTTACCTTTTTTAAACCTACGTTTAGGGGGCAAGTCCAAAACAAGTAAAAACCTATGTTTTTTTTGTTTTTTGTGTTTTTTTTTGTGGGGGGGGGGGGGTGTTACTGTTATGTTTATTTAGTGCTATATGTCACAAAATACAAATGTACAAAGGAAAGGTCAATGCATGGTTTTAGAGTAAAGAAAATTCAGGTGGATGTGGGTGTATTTTATACTTAAGAGTTTTTTACAATACATTGACAAGAATATTTTCCACTTTTGTGGTGAAAGAAATAAGTGGATGCAGTTAACAATGTTCTAACTTCTAACCTGAAGAGAAGGAGCTTTGGAAAAACATTTTAAAATAAAAATGCTGCAGAGGACACTGTAAGGTAGTAACTTTGTTACTAACGTCAAAGAGGGTCAATCAACAAACACATCATTCACTACTGCCTAAAGGTTTACCCAATCAAGAATTTCTAGAATGCCAAGTGTTCCAAACTTCAACAAACTGAAGTTCACTTCAATCATTTTCAGTGTCTGTTTCCCTTCACACAAAAGAAAAAGGTAGATATACCAGTCAATGGTTATCAACTACCATTGACAATCAATAAGACTAAGTAGGTCACTGAACACTAGGGAGAACAAAAAGGAAAATAAAAATGAAGCAGTTGTAAAAGTAGTCACATTACCACAGATATTAAGTAATCGAGTTCAATCACATTACATTACACAATTAATTTTCTACGTTTAAAATGCTCTTGAATAAACCTTTCTGCATGAGTTGGATACTTATCTCTAATGTATTCCTGAATGCACTTGTGATACGAGAAGTCAACCCAGCCACCATCAGTTCTTACAACAAAAAGGCACCTTGATTGTCTGAAATGAGGATGACGATCAACCTACAAGTAAATAGAATCATATAGTCAGCACTTACTGCCTACTGGATAGAGCCAGAATAGGTAATTTACAAGTAAATAATACTCATGTTAGAAATAATTGTTCAGTTTTAATTGTGCACATGCATTAAAAATTTGATTAAAGGAACATCAACTTTAGACTTTAGAGCAACTTATGTATATTTCCAAAATTACTCTGATGACATAACTTTAATTATTTGTTGCATTAAGAAAATAGTTAATGTTGTGTCCTAAGTATTCATAAGTGCTCCTTCAAAATGCATTAACATTGAGGAAGCAATGCAGTTATTAGCACTTGAGGAATCAGAGAGTAACTAATGCAAAATTGTTTATCAGATAAATTTGTATAAAAATTAATTACATCAAAACGTTTCCACGGTCGAATCCATTTTGAATTTGATAAATGCATTGCTTGTGAAGTATGTGTTCGTGTATGTCTTGTCAATTATATCTGAAAATGATCTGTAAACCTTATTATGACTATCCCTCATCGGTTGTCCGCAGATTCCATTATCCAGAAGTGTATCCACGACTTCCGATTTCTATCCTTATACCCGTAATAGGTATTGATATTTATCCAGATTTTATTTTCTCATTCTTGGTCGACAAAGTTGAAGCCATTCTATCAAAAGCCTGGCGTTGGTATTTCTTGTTTTTATTCTTTTTTTTTTTTGGACATTCTTGTTTTTATTCTTAGAATGTCATTGTCATCTACATAAAGGCCTAAGTTAAATGGGCTTGGCCTACTAAGTTCATGCATATGATAGCTTTCCATTAGTCAAAAGCCCAATTCCTTTAGATTGGGAAAGAAATAAGTATCCAAAGGAACATCATTAACTCCCCCGCCCTTCTAGTTAGGTTATCTTTTGGGCTTTAGCCCCATTTCAATAATAAATAAAAAAATGACCCCCACCCCCAAAAAAGGAGCAGCATTAGCACCAGCATCATCAATAGATTCTATCAAATTATTCTAAATATGAATTAAAATGTAAAGAGAGGAATATATATACACTTAGATAATAGGGTTATAAGTAACTTGGCATTTTGAGGACTTTTTACTTGCTTAGAAGACTGTAATATTGACCCCATTACTAATTTGCTATTCCTTAATGAGCAGTTTTCAGGCTGATTTCACATAATTAAGGACAAATGAAAGTGATTACAAAATATAAAGCAGATAATGCGATGGTATCATCAGTTTGTCACAGCATGAAGGATGCTGCATGGCTACCACAGATTGCAGAATCATCACCTATGAATCAAGTCAAACATGTATACTCAACTCTAGAACTTACCATAATGGATTCTATACCACTTCCAATCTTATCTTCAGAATGTGGATGGTATGGAAGAATCATCTCCTCTACAATTTTCTGATCTTCAACAGTCAATTGTGCCCCATCCTTGTACCTAGCATAGAAAATCAACGACATAAATATAATCATAGTCATTTCATGATGACACCACCCACATATTCAAATAGTAAACATGGTAATTCCAATTAAAGATGAAAAGACTCTTATTGATTCATATCAGACTATACGTTCGGGATCCTTATTTTTGTGCATTTTATTTATGGTTGTCTAATTAAGTTTTTCCACAAACTAGCAAAGTCTCTTTTGTTCTCTTGTTCCTTGCATAGATGAAAACAACAACAAAGTCTTATTCTATTAAGTGGAGTTGGCTATGTGGATCAAACAATGTGTTAGGTATCATGTATGCAGCAAGTCCATTTATATTTAGATTAATTAGATCTCTTTTGACTATCTCATTCAAAGTCCTTTTATCTCTCTCTCTCTCTCTCTCTCTGCTCCTAACCACAAATTTATCTTCCATCTGATCTACCATCCTGACTTGATACTCTATTGGTCTTCTCTCTACATGTACAAACTACTCAAGACGAAATTCCACCATCTGCTAATAGGTGTTACTCCGAATTTCTCTTTCATGTTCTCGTTCTTTATTCTATCTACACAAGGCGTTGCATTACTGCCATTCCATGCATAAAATCATTAATTACAACAGAATCAAACCAATTTCATGTATATTATATTATACATGCATTGTCTTTTCTTTTCTTCCTCTTTCCATCACAATGACTTACTACAAAGGTTCAGTTTATAAGTCTGATTGGTGTTTGAAACGGGAGTACAAAAATTGTACAATTCCTTTAGAAGATTTGTTACTTTACTTATCAGGAAGTTAATTATATATTTTATAATATTAAAGTGATATAACAAAGCACCCAAGTGATATAAAGTGTGTATCGTTTAGAAAAAACAATGCTTTCAGTCTATATCTTATTAAACATGAAACCAGAAACCGTTTATTAACAGTTCAAATGATGCATTTTACCCTCTAAAATGCAGCTTGCAAAGCACTCTAAAGGAACTTAATCACAAAGAAACTACTTATTTGTACTTGGAGAAAAACAAAAGATAGAACAAAGAGTAATCAATGACTGAGACAATATAACAAACAGAAAGAGTGCAAAGCTAAATAACAAGCATAGTTAGTTAACTACCTTGGAGAGTGAAGAATATCTTTGGTTAGTGTAACCACAGGCTCAATGTCCCTCAAAATCTCCTCTTCCTTCTCCTTCCACAGGGGGTCCGGGTTTGTAGTCGGTGTGGCGGCGGTGCACCACGCTCGATGCTGAGGCGGCGCAAGAGTGAAGCGAAGGTGCCGATGAAGCAGAAAATGGCGAAGAAGATTAAAAGGAGAAGAATTTCTCATAGCTGAAATTTTCGGGTTAATTGATTAATACGTGAAAGTGAAAGTCTCAATCAGCAGTGTGTTAGAACTGTCAAATAAGAAATGACAATGGAAACTGGAGCAATCGGGTTATCAATCCGAATCGGGTCGGGTTTTTGGGGGGGGGGTGTTAGAGGGTTAATAATTGAATTTGGTTGGGCTCTATGAATTAGGAGGCCCATTTTGTTTCACGAAATTTTTTTTTTAAAATTCTATTAGCACGCCCTGACCAAAAAAAAAATTCTATTAGCACGCTAAAAATTAATATCTAAATCAGTTATCATGTATTTAACTATTTATTTTTAATCCATGACCCAAAAAAAAAATTATTTTTAATGTATATTTTATATTTTTATAGTGTTATCGATAAAAAAGTTTATAAAAATTATTATCAATAAAACATATTTTTTATGATTGTCTTCATCGTAAGTGTTATTCTGGTAGTTATGAAAGTTGTATATATGGTATCGAAAGCATTGTTTATTTGTTAAGTTGTGTAGTTTAATATTTAGCTTGATTTCCTCGTTGATGTGGATATTGAATCGAATTTATTAATAATATTATCTATTAGGATTTAAATAGAAAACTATAACGAACTTTTTATTTTTAATATGATGAAAGGAATTGTGTATACGTGAGTTATGGGAGTGTATGGTGATTTACTGGAATATGATGGTTGTTTAAGAGAAATCGAATCATCCGATTAGAGGTACTAAAAATCTTGGGTCTGATTTGTGTATTGACAGAAAATTTTGGGTCCAATTTCAGAAAACTCTAGATCCGATTTGTATTCCTCTCTCTCTCTGCAATGAAATCGGATCCTCCGATTTGTATACTTTTCACAGTTTTAAAAAATTTCAAAAATTATAATGTTAGGTATATCACCACTCCTACTTCCATAAACTTAAAAAAAGAAAAGAAAAGAAACTAAACTTATTCATTTGAACCTTTTTTTTTATGAATATACATAAATCAAAGAAGTTAGAGACAAATAATAATTTTTATTAGGTTCCCATCCAAATCATGTTTAATTGCTTTAATTATTCCAACTATCATTATTTTAGGATAAGCTCTGTTAGTTAGGAAAAACCAATGAGACCAAACTCATAATTCGGCATTATTCAGAATTATATATATATAAAACAATTGTTTGGAATACATACACTGTGTAATTGTTGCCACGTAAATATAAATAAATAGATTTATGACCTTTATTTAAACTTATACCCTCTTGAATTTTCCGCACTAGTTAATTTTAATGTAATTTTCAGCAAATCAAGGAGCATGCATAATTTTATTAGGATACGAAATTACGAATTAATGTCTCTATTATGAATTTATGATGAAGGACAATATAATGGCAGTAATAGGACTTGGGGTAAGCTAAGCACCATTTGAATCTTCTAGGAGTTTCTATCACTTTTAATTTTCTCACCATAAATTGAAGTTCGTGGACACAAAAAGTTTGACAAAAGAAAATTTGAGTCCACTCCACCCAACTTGCTTTAATGGTTTGATTACGACCGAGTTGGTATTTGTATTAATTGTTCTGCGCATATTTTCATATTTATTTAAGAATAAGAAACGCGAGTTTGATATAAGAGTTTAACCTTACATAAATCTTAGGGTGAGCACAGATAGCGGGTACTCGATTATCCGTCCGAATACGAATCAAACTAATTAAATTGGTTCTGAAATCAATGGGTAATCGAGTTCAATCTGAACCAAACCGATAGTCTTTGTTAGTGATTGGTTTGGATATCGGTTATGGAAATGCAGAATCCGAACCAATCCACAAATCCGATCATATATTAATTAAATAAAAAAATAAAAAATATATATAGATTTTTTTATTAGGCAAAGATTATTTACTATTAATATGTTTGGATTTTAATGAGTTTAGTTCTTAACGTATTTGGTATTTCACATGTTTGAATTATTTCTATTGATGTTACATGTTTATTGTACTTGTTGAATTTTTAAGATAAAAATTTGATTTTTTTTTTATGAATTTCAAAGTTATCGGGTACCCAATTACTCGAACCGAACCAATCCGTTCTTAATCGGTTTGGTTTGGTTCGAGTACATATACAAAAAAACACAAATTCAAATCAAAAACCAAACTAATTATATTTTGATCGATTCGGTTATAATTTTATCATAAACCCAAACAAAACCGACCCGTACTCACCCCTAATAAATCCAAGCCTTTGTACAATTTTGAGCTTGAGAAAATGTATTCGTTTTATATTGTCTAAAAATATGACTTTTATAATAAAAGAGAAATAATATTTTCTTTTAATACTCCTGTATTATTAAAACTTCTAGATGTGTTTGTATAAATTTGAAAATTCAAAATTCAAGTCTTATTTTAGTCTTCTCCAGCAGCTGCGGTTGCAAGTTCATTTATAAAGTGACACGCACTATTGCCGGCGTTAACACTCAAAAACTCAAATGTCTTTGTCAATTTCATACTTATGAATCATCCAAAATATCATTCCACGCACTTGTTTTAAGTTTGATGCGTGATTTCCAACGAAATCTTGGCTGTTTTTCCCTTTTAATCCAATTTAAGTTCTCCAAAATCTATGTTTTGGGTATATACTTTTTAAGGGATTAACTAAAATATGTTATCTTAAGATTATTGGTTAAAAAGAATGAAATATTTTTTAATATATTTGATGTATAATATTTTTAAAAATTATAATTATTTTTTATTTTCTACCAAAATTTTTATTTGTGATATTTTTAATAAATATGCTTAAAAATTTATTAGCTTGAAATAAAAAAAATAATTATCATAAATTTAAACTCTCAATATTTATTTAAATAAAAAGACAAACAATTAATAAATCAATTCAAATTGATTTTTTGGTATTCCTAATCGAGGTTAATTTATTATAACATAATTATACTTGTATAGTTCTTATTGAAAATGCTTTTAAGTAATTTTTCTTTTTTATATATGTTGGGAAAAAAATTCCACATATTATTTCATCTTTTGAAATTTTAATTCTTTCATTTCACATTCAAAAAAGTTAAATCAATCTTATTCGTCTCAATTTGTTTTGTTTTCTTTCCTAACTCTTTTCTTTTTATTGTTTCACTTAATAAAAAGCTAATGTTTGACCATATCTTAGCAAGATTGTCCATATGAAAAGGAATATAATACACCACTCGTTTATTTTATTTATTTTATTATTATCATGGACGTAGAAATTAGAAATCAGCAAAGAATCGTTTTTTCCCCTTAATTTTCTTTAAATGCGTTCTTATTCTTAAATTCTTAAATACTTTTCTTAATTGTTGAATTCACTTGTACTACCCATACACAACACACTTAACAAAATTCTGAAAATTAATAGGAAACGCTGAAACATATGATTTGCATTTTCATCCCCACGCTAGTTTTGTGGGGCTATCCGCACTGTATTCTTAACTGTCACTGCCTCACTGGTGTGGATCATATGACCAGTCTCCACAGCAGCTACTTTATTTTGTCCGTTTTAAAAAGAAAAGTATATACTCTTCCCATTATTATTTTAATTTTCAAATTAGATAAAAGTAAATTTATTTAATATTTTGAGTTTTATATCAGACTCATATAATGAGTTACCATTTGTTCAAATTTGTTGGCATATAAATAACAGAATAACAACTAGGTGAATTCTACTATGTCTATAATTTGATGTCTAATTTTTACCTAAATTATTTTTTATGATAATTTTTGAATATTTAATAATTATTTATTTTTATATTTTTAAAATTAAATATTAATTTTTAACTTTTTTTTAATAATTTAGACAAACACTTTTACACACGTACCAATCACCTAACAACTATTTTAAAGATGTTTAGTGATTACTGCTTAGTTTATCTCATCACAGCAAACAGGAGACACAAAAATGGAAACAATAAAAAAAAGTAGAATGGAAACCGATTTCACATCCGCGACTGAAACTCTGTGAAACCCTCCAAACACAGCATTTCCGCATTTTAGCACACTCAACAAAAGAAAACTGAATAAAGACGCCTTCTTCTTCTTCTTCTTCTCTCGTAAGAGCGAAACCAAATATGAGTGTTAGTGACTGAGTTACTATCAATCTCGACCGTCCGTTTTCTCAGCTGATTTATTAAACCACCGCCGTGGATGGGCAACACAGCTTCCACGGCCGCCGCCGCCGTCGCTAGTCGCCGCGAGAGCGCCGCTGTTCAAGGAAACCGTTCCGGAATCTCGTCCAAGTCCAGATCTGTTTCTTCCTCGGTCTCTCCGATGATCTCTTCCACCGTGAACTCCGTTGACGACGACGGCGGAAGCCGCCGTGACTTCGTTGAGCCTGATTACATCTCCGATCTTCCCGACGAGTGCTTGGCTTCGGTGTTCCAGTCGCTAAGCTCCGCGGATAGGAACCGGTGCTCGCTCGTTTGCCGGCGGTGGCTCCAGATCGAAGGCCAGAGCCGTCACCGCGTCTCGCTGAACGCGCAATCAGAGCTTTTGCCGGCAATACCGTCGCTGTTCTCGAGGTTCGACTCCGTTACGAAGCTGGCGTTGAAGTGCGACCGCAGATCCGCGAGCATCGGCGACGATGCTCTCGTCTTAATCTCGCGGCGGTGCCCTAATCTCACGCGCCTCAAGCTTCGCGCGTGCCGTGAGCTCACTGACGCAGGCATGGAGGCGTTCGCGAAGAACTGCAAGGGTTTGAAGAAGCTTTCGTGCGGATCTTGCATGTTCGGATCCAGAGCCATGAACGCGGTCCTTGAGAACTGCGGTTCGCTCGAGGAGCTCTCCGTCAAGCGCCTTCGTGGTATTACGGACGCCGCGGCGGCTGAGCCTATCGGTCCAGGCACAGCTGCGCAATCACTTCGTACGATCTGCCTGAAGGAGCTCTACAACGGACAGTGCTTTAGTTCGCTGATTCTCGGCGCAAAGAATCTGCGAACCTTGAAGCTTTTCCGGTGCTCTGGTGATTGGGACAAGCTATTCCAGCTCATCGCGGAGCGCTCCGCGGGCGGCAGCGGTGCTCCTAGCATCGTAGAAATTCACCTCGAGAGGCTTCAGATTAGTGATGTTGGCTTGCAAGCAATTTCTAATTGTTCGAATTTGGAGATTTTGCACCTTGTTAAAACCCCTGAGTGCACCGATGTAGGCTTAATTGCTATTTCTGAGAGATGTAAGCTTCTAAGGAAGCTTCATATAGATGGTTGGAAGGCTAATCGAATTGGTGATGAAGGTTTAATTGGTGTTGCTAAGGGTTGCCCTAATTTGCAGGAATTGGTGCTTATTGGTGTTAACCCTACGAAATTGAGTTTGGAGATGTTGGCTTCGAATTGCTTGAATCTAGAGAGGTTGGCTTTGTGTGGGAGCGATACAGTTGGTGACCCTGAGATATCTTGCATTGCTGCGAAATGTGTGGCTTTGAAGAAACTTTGCATCAAGGGTTGCCCTGTTTCGGATCATGGGATGGAGGCATTGGCTAGTGGATGTCCAAATTTGGTGAAGGTGAAGGTGAAGAAGTGTAAGGGTGTTACATCTGAGGGTGGGGATTGGTTGAGGCAGATTAGGGTGTCACTTGCAGTGAATTTGGATACTGGCGATACGGATCATCAAGATGCAAGTGCTAGTGATGGTGGAGCACAGGACAATGGATTGGAGTTTCCTCCAATGGCTGCCCATAATGCCGGAGGAGCCGGAGGAGGTGCATCAGCCGGTGTTGCTTCGAGTAGTACCGGTCGATCTACTTCATTTAAGTCGAGGTTAGGGCTTTTGTCCGGGAGGAGTTTAGTAGCTTGCACTTTGAGAAAGTGGACTGGTGGTAACACCAGTGCCCGGCATGGTTAGAGACAGAATAAAAAAGGCATAAGCAAGAACCCTAGTCTCTGACCATCTTTCATTGTTTTGTGTTTGCATCACTTGATTCTCTTATTTTCTTGTATTTAAAAAACCTGAAATTTATGCTGTGTGATGTTAACTGCCTCCTTCTGAATTGAATCTTCATAGTCGGAAGTGACAATCACATTGCTTTTGATTTCTTTCTGTTGGTGTACTAGTTGATGCTTTACTTGATTTGATAAACTCATTGACTTGTCCCCATATTCATCATCCATCTCATATACACGTTCTTAGGTTAATACTGCATGCTAAAACATGGTATGATAAATTGATCACATACTGATACATTGCTGGGTTGTTCATATCGTTAAACAGTCTTTTCTCTATTTTAGATTGAAAACTGCAGCATTTAATCATTTATAGTTCATGCTAGTTTAGGGAGACGGAGTTTGATAGTTCAGATGCTTCATAGTGAATGGCAAAAGAAATTATTTTTGTTGGTTATCTCAATGGATGAGTTTGTATAGGAAAACATTAGCAATGCTAAAAAAGAATGTTCTATTACAATTGCAGTTTGATGTTACCCATAGTTTTAACTTTTTAAGAGTGTTTTTGAATTTTGATGCTCCTTTGTGATATGGTTATAAGCGTGTGATTTGGCTTTGATTTGCCTTCTTGGGGACAAAAAATTTGAGAAATCATGCACCAAATCGATTCACAATTGCATCACCATTGAATGCGGTTGATTTGCCTTGCGGATGTTATAAAATGGGTTACATTTTTTATTAGAATCCAGTGGTTGGGTAGATATGAGCCAATGATGCACCCGTATCTGTTTAGTGGTTAGTCAAAGAGACAACCTAACTTCAATCTTCAATTATTGTTTTGATTCACCCCTTCTTACCCCGAAGCTTTATTAGGTCCTTGATAAGATATTGTAATCTAAGGCCAAACAGGGAAAAAGGGATACTTCGTGCACATGCATATTGCAGCAATTCTATTTTATTTCGAGGGCTGTTTTGGTCCTTCATGGTGACTACACTGCGGCAATCACATGAACTGTTTGTTGATTTTCCTTTTTGCGGGGTCAATAAAAGTTTCTGTTGATTTATTCAACTATATTTTTGCCTTGTGCATTTTATTTCTTTATCTAGTATCTGCTTTCTTTTTACTTTATTTTCCAACTTCCCAAATAATGGAATACCCCCCCCCCCCCCCCCTTTTTCTTTTTTCTTTTTTGAAACTTACTGATCAAAACATTATTTAATTGTGAAGTTGTGGTTGGTAGTCGGTACCATGGATTTCGGGATTAGATTTTGGGGGTAGTTTATAACGGAATAAATTTAGTATAAACAGAATTACAGAAGTCTACCGGGTCATATTTATTGTCACACACATACACATGTATATTACTGTTGAGGAATAAATTTGGCAATGATCGAATTAGTTTTTGAAAAATAAAGTTTTCTAAATTTGGCTCTAAAAAATTTTATCAATTACATTAATCATTTAAAAATTATAAATTAATCACCTTTGTCATTTCATTAACAGTTTTCATAATGTAAAATATTAACTAATAGTAAAGAGACAAAGTCATCTCTATTCAATATCAAGAATTATTTTCTCTTACATTTGTGATCAAGGGTGAGAAATTCAGAGTGAAGTTTCATTCTTCTATTTAGAGTTTTAAGTGTTTAACATATACTCTAAGAGCATATTTTCAACGTATTGAATATATAATCGAAATTCACGTTCCTAATTGAGGGGACCCAAGTTTCCTATTTAGCATATCGTCTCATTCAAATCATTCTCATTTCTTGAATCGTACCCGCGTTCCCTCAAATCAAATTTCTTCAAAGGTACGTTTTCGATCTTCTGTATACGTTTGAAAAATTGATCCGCTATTATATCGATTTCTAGTTGTGGAAATCGAAGCTGAACGTGAGGGGCAAGTGTAGGATCATCCATGGCTAGTCAAAAAGGCAATTTACGATTCCAACTTCCAAGAGGCACCATATGGAGCACCATGAGCATATGGAGCACGAACACAAACTTCAATGACTAGAAAATGCTGATATATATAGATACATCTTGCTAAAAACATTCCACCCAATGACCCAAATCTACCAAAACTGAACAAGGAAGAATACTTTAAATAGAACAGTAATTCATTTCAGTATCATGTTATGTAAATCACAGGAGATGATGGAAAATCTTACAGTGGTTCTCCGTGTACAAGGGAAAGAAAAATGTCTCCTCAGGCTTGAAGAAGGTCCATAGGAAAATCATATATCAAGCTATGAGAGTCAGAAAGCTATCTAAACTCACTTCAGAAAGGCTCAACTAAGGGTCAGATTACCTTGTATACCAAGAGTGGTGTATAAAGACACATTGAATTCAAGCTGTGTTCACTCACAATGCCTCCTTGAGATGGAAGGTTCTAGCTATGTTCCTAGCGTGGTCATATTCGTTGAGGTCGACAAGTATTTTCTTTAACCGGCGGGCTAGATGACTTGTGTCAGTCTCGGCTGCATTTCTTCTCTCTAAAATCCTTGCAAGTGACAGCACATAAGCCACCATGGGCTGCAATTTGTGGCTACAATAGGTAGAAAAAGAGAAAACACACACCTTTAGATTGTTGACGAGAAAAAATCAATGACAGACAATACACCAATTGCATGTGTGACAAAGTTAGATACAACGTATGATATCAACATACCTGCTGTCTCCAACAACACTTGGGCCAGCCCAGACCCCAGATAGGGAAGCAACGACACGTTCTGTTCTTGTTATTGCGTCATGAACATTTTCCGATATGCTTCTAAAGTGAGGTAGAACTTTTCCATACAAAAGCTCGTCAAGGGCAAGCTTCTCTAATACTGACATTGAAAATATATCCTTCCACAAGCAAATATTTCTCAATAATCTAACAGACACTCCAAACCGATATGCTGCAACTCCTGCAGCATCTGGAACAGCAGCTAGTACTAATGGACTCCAAGTTGGGACCTACACAGCATACAAGATGAAAATTAATTTATCCAATGCTTATCTTATATATCCTCCAAGGCCAAAATAGTTAAAAAGAAATGATCATTCAGACTAACCCCAAAAAATATATAATGCAGACTGGCAGAAAGTAAACAAGGAACATATGCAGAGAGTTCAGTTTTGAGGAAAATGAGATACATGAAAATGTACTTTCTAACTACTTTGTCAATATGAGCTTTCTGAACATACCATATGATTAGCAACAGCATCGGCCAGACGTGTACGAATGGAAACCAGCAAATCTGCAAGGGCTTCACTTTCATGTGACACATGTTGCACGACTAATTTTGTGGCAGCAATAGCATTTATGGTTTGCTGCTGACTAAACATGTCCCAGCAATGGGAAATTTCATAATGCAGAATAGGCAGTGCAACCTTTTCCACTAGATTTGGGACAAGTTCAAGATCAGCATCATTTTCATCATGAACAAAATCTTTTCCATCGCCAGACAAGCCATAACTGAACAACAATTTATACCTGTAGATAGAGAAGGGGAAGAGAGAAAACATATTAGAGATTGATGGAAGGAAAAAGATGCATAGCATCCTAATACAATCAAGTTAGGGATCAAAATTAAGTGACTAAGGAAATAAGTCAAAGGGGACTCCAGAATACCCCCGAAAAACTTCAAGAAAAATATAAGAGTAAATGGTCAACTTTGTCCCTGAAAAATTGCTTGTTCTTCAAATTAGTTCCCAAAAGATTTTTTTTTAATCAAATTCGTGCTTAAATATTTTAAGTTGGTCACATTAATTCTTCTGTCACTTCCTTTGCTCATGGAGTCAGAGTTTACTAATATAATACGTTAAGTGACGCCACAACACACACCTAACCATCCTAGTTGGGTGCTAACATGATAAGTTTATAAAATTAGATCAAATCCATCTCAAATTGAGGGATTTTAATGCCTCAAGGTCCCCTTCAATTTGGGGTTGATTTGACCTAATTGTATAAACTTGTCATGTTAACAGTTAATTAGAACTGCCATGGGTACGTTGTGATTAGTGTGGTATCACTTAACATGCCACATCAGCAAATTTTGACACCATTAGCAACAGAAATAGCAGAAAAACTAATGTGACTAACTTAAAACCTTTGTAAGGACAAATTTGATTAAAAAAATTTTCGAGAACCAATTTTGAGAACGAGTGAGATGAATTTGACCATTCAATCAGATAAGTAATAAAAGAAGTCAATACCATTTCATATTTTGGAAGTCTAGTCCCTTACGAAGTGGGTCCCACCTCAGCAGTTCCAATCTTACATATGGAGAAAAGATCAATGGAAGACTCAATGAAATATAAGCATCAGCATAGCTTGAGGAATACTCTTTTTTCCATTCTTCAAATCTTCTTTTGACCAAAGACAGTTGACCATATTCCTCAGAGGCATCACTGAAAATCTCATCGGCAGCCTGCAGTACCAGATCCTGTTGTGACTGATATGCTTGGCTTTCGTCACCACTCTCATCAGTGCTTGATTCACCCTCTACTTTATTATCATCCAATTCCATGGATGACAGTTTTTTAGAATCAAATGCACGAGACCTCTTGCGTTGTTGACGAGCCTCAGCCCTCACTTTCAATTTCATCCGTTTCTCAAGATTTAAGTCTCTACCAAATTCATCTAACTCCACTGGAAGATCTTTTTGTTTTCTTATAGCCGCAAATGCATCCTGAGCTGCACTTTTGGCAGCTTCAACATTGTTACCTTTCCTGCTTAAAACTGACATTGCAGCCTTCACAGCTGCTTCTATCTCCATCATTTCATCATCATTATTAGCGGCTCTTCTTTCAAAAACAGCTGACGCACGATCTTCATGAATTTTCTTCATTTGCTCTTCAAGTTCTTCAATGTAAAATGCTTTATGCTGAAAACAACAGCAGCAAATAATCTTAGTTAAAGCCCAAGAAGTGATACCCTCAAAAAGGCATTTATAAATAACAAGCAGACAATTCAGTTTCACGTATTTAATATCCAGCAGAAAGAAAATACATATTCATTAAGTTTATAAGAAGTATCAATGCAATGTAAATTTTTAACTCATGAACTTATTTCAGTACTTAATCTTATATAAAACAAAGGTCATGATAAAATACCCACTAAAATAAAGAGGGTAGAGAACCAGAAAAACTCTGGCTCAAGCTAGGTTCTGTACAGAAAGATGAAGCACATTAGGTGGGTGAATTTGATATTTATGCACACAACATAAAAATAACAAGGTCAGTCAAATATTCCCTAAAAAACTATATCCAAAAACATTCTAGACTACTAAAAAAACTATTTTATGGTTGACCAGCTGATTTGGAGGCAAATATTAGAAACAAGCACTCTGCTCTGAGCCCATAATAGTTAGGATAGAGATATTCGTTGACATACATGATAATCAATTAATCATATGAGCCCAACATAAAATATATCCTGTAAAGAATTAAAAAATGTGCCAAATGTACTCATGAATACAACCAAGATGGGCATAGTGAAGAAGCAAACGAGGCAGAACTAGTGAAATGAAATTAAGGAAAAAAACAAAACTCTACGACCAACAGTGACCAATCTCTTTCTGCGATACATATATATATCATCTACATTTGATTGTGAAGGATGAACCAAAAAAGAAATTAGGAGACAGAAATGTGATTACCTGTAAAAAATCACATATATTGGTGACATAATTTCGGAGCCTTTGCATATACCTGTACTTCTCATCAGCTAGCGCCAAAGAGTTTTCAAGAGTAGTAATATTCAAAAGGGAGGCAGACAGATTTTCATCAGTTTTATTCAGTGATGACACTGTTCTTGCATGAGACTCCTGCCATCAAAATCCATTATAAGAGAAAGTTTGGCAAATTTCATACTAGACCAACTCCCATATACAAGGCAATTAACAGATTATATCCAAAGGCTATAAAAGTATGCAATAATTTATAATTTATCCATATAGACATTAGTCCCATATAAACACATCAACACAATCATGCTTCAAAGAGTAAATGTTAAAGTGATGTGCACCTCACATCAGTGTCCAATACATGTCAGAAATGCAAACACACCGTCAAATTGGTGTGTATGCTTCATCGTTCGTGGTGAATAACAAAAGTGCAAAACAAAATGTTAGCTTAAAAGGATGCATCACCAAGAGCTTAACATTATTCACGCACATTATATGATTGAATAGATTAAAGAGAATATGATTCAGTCAATTAGCTCGCGTTTATGATAAAATTCACATTCTTGTCTTAGATTGGGGCCTCCATTCATGCTCATGCCTCAACTCTTAGAAAAACACCTTGGGCAGCTTCCACGTCATCAATTGTGTACAAAGAAGTAACAAAAATTTCCTACATAAAGAAATTCAATGAACCACTATCCAATATTCTAAGCTTGTCGTGCTTCTAATTAGATTATATACCCTAAATCCAAAATTTCCCCATATCAAGCTAATCAGACAATAGATATAAACAATGAAACATGACTAACTTTCATAAATATTGATCTGATTCATCCAATCATAAATATTGTAGTAAATCAATCCAAGCATAGCCATGTTAAAAGCAGTACATACATACCCTAAGCCTCTTCACATTATCCTGCAAAGCCTTTTTCGTTCTCTCAGCTTGCTGAGATATGGACCCAACATCCAAAGCCGGCGTAGCTTCAATGGCTCCCCCAATGCTTGGGCTCACTGAAACCCCAGGAACCGTGCCATACACGGTTCCAACCGAGGGACCAATAAACTTGTGCTGCTGTTGCTGGTGCTGAACTTGCACAACAGGAACATTAGTGGCAACCCTACCTGACCCTTCGTCGATTCTCTTCCCCAACCCTTTCCGAACCTGCTCCTCTTCCCACATCTTCTCCTCCTCATCCTCCTCATCATAACCATAACCATAACCAACATCGTCATCACCCTTCTTAACTTTCAACCTCTCATCCACATCCGCATCCTCAAACACACCCTTCTTCCCAGCATCCTTCTTCTTCTCTCCAAACATCGCAATCCGGCCACGAAACTCCGGCTCCTCGTCGCTCAGCCCCTCTGCCTCACCGTGATTACTCCCCCCATCCAACGAGATATAATCCGGCGCCGCGGGACGAGCCTGCCGGAGGCGCTCCCTCTTCGCCCTAATAGCCCTAATTGTCTTCTCATCCGGAATAACAGAATCCTTCCCATTCGCCGCAATCCCTACGGCGGCCAATTTTGCCTCCATGTCCTCCTGCTCCCCTCCGGAATCCGAATCCCTAGCAGCATCGGCATCCGAACCTAACGGCTTGACGAGTCCCTTGAGGACAATAACAGGCTCGGAAGAAGGCTTCGGATCCGAACCCGAACCCGAAGCGGAAGCACGAGAGGCACTGCTGCTGCTAGTGACTAAGGTTCTTGTGTTCTTCTGGAGCTCACGAAGGGCTTCTTTGGTGTAAGTTCCGGCTAAGGGTTGGACATTGGAGGGTACGGACGGAGAAGAAGAGTGAGCGATTCGGTCCTTGAAATTGGTGATTTTATGGGAGGAGGAGGAGGAGGAGGGCTTGGCGATTCGGGAGGAGGGTTTTTCGGCGGCGGAGCGGTGGGTTTTGGAGGAGGCACGTGAGGGGGGAGCGTCAGCGTCGTCGCCTTCGTCGTCGGCGAAGCTGAGGAGCTTTGGGGGCTTTTTAGGCTTGGTGGTGGTCGTCATGGCGGTGGTTGAAGGTGTGCCGTCGTTGGCATCGTCATCGTTGGGCTCGGTGGCGCGGCGGCGGAAGTTCCGTGATCTGGCGGAGGACATAGCGAGGGTTGCGGCGGAGGAAGTATGGCGAAAGGGTTGAATGGCGGTGTGGGAATATGGTATGAGTATACACACAACTGACTACCAAATCGAACTCCAAAACAATTTTGGAGCTGAAATAAAAATCCTTAAAAAATATATAAAATATTATACAAGGTGTCTCGGTACGGGTTGAGAGATGGGTCGGAAATTTGCGGGTCGAGGCGGATGCCGAATCACCTGAGTGGAGCAATGGGGTACGGTCAAGTCAGAATAGATCTGAGAGATATAAAGTGTGTGGAATGAATGAATACCTGGAAAGACCTGAATCCTCTATTTATAGAAGATGGTAGCTGTCTTATCTTATCTTATTTGACTAAGATAAGGGTGACGTTTAAATTCGAAAGTTGGTTAGTAACCTTAGTAAGTCGGTTCCTGACCTTCTAGAAGGATTTGGTGGATCGGACCCGGATAGCCGGATTCGGGGACTATCCTGAGTCATGGGATCCGTTGGGGCGGATCCGTAACAAATATAGAGTGGTATAATTCATCAAGTCCGAAAAATTAAAAAGTGGTATAATTCATAAATAAATGTTATGAAACAACATTTTCCAAATTTATTTATGATTGGACTATTTTTGACAAAGGTTATTTATCATTTTAAAATTTCTTTTTAGAATTTGTTTTTGGTAGTTAACTCTATTTTGTTTAGTGTAAAGAATAAAAAATTGTTTTCAAAGTTATTTGATGTCATAAAAAAAATGGTCAAATAGATTAGAGGTATCACATTTTTTATGAACTGATTTCATGCCATAAATGTGTTTGGAAAACAGGGTAATGTTACTTATAATATTTGATGGATTGAGTTGATATTACAATTTTTTCGAGAATTAAACTGACATTACATATATTTTTTAGAAACTAAATACTTTAGATTATAACTTATTAATCTATGGAATAAACATAATTTCATTTTTTGACATAGATTTACAAAGAGAGCTTAAATCTTAATTAACAATGTACCTAAAAAAATAATTAAACTTTTAAAAAAATGCAAAGCTATACTAGCCAGTAACACCAGTGTTTGGTTCAGTTTTTTTTTTTTTAATTTATTTATCAAAGAGAGAAGTTTACTCATTGAGAAGAAAATTAATAATCAAAGGTTTTTGGTTGCCAGCCAGCTGAGCTGGTAGTTGGTGATTTGTGTTTTTATCTTTCATGAATGCCTTACAATAGTCCATGTTTAAAATTTTAGGGTTCTGGGTCTTCAATGCTGCTTAGATGTATATTTCATATAATATTATATTATATGAAATATTATTTTAAAGTTATATCAGTGTTGTTCACTTGTTTGATCCTAATTATACAATACCTTATAAAAACTTGTTGAAATGTTAAAATTGCATTAAGTTAATACCAAAACAAAAAGATTACATGAAATCAATTGAAATACCCAAAAAAAAATATTACATTACTCTCCGAAATTACCCATTTAAGTCCCCCAGTTACCCATTCTAAGTTGGCTACCTTAAGAATCAGCAGTTGAAAAAAGGTAAATGTTCAAAAGGGTCAATTCAACAGTGATAAAATTCTGAGTATGGCTTCAAGGACGTAGCACCTGTTGAAAGATGAACACGAGGAACTCTGAAGTAGCAGTATACATGACTTTGTATAGTTCTTCTATTTCGTTTTCTTCTCTTTCTCAGTGACCCTTGGCTTTTGGTAGAACAATATCTGGCTTAGGATGGTGAAATTTGTAGCAACACCAATTGCGGAACCCATTACAACTTCAAAAGAATTAAGGAAACAGTCACAAATACATAATTAAGATACGAATGCAGTACTGCTAAAGAGTTAAATTAAAAGACCACCAAAAACATAAATATTGAAATGAATTTGTTCTAATGTAACACCGTAAAAACCTTCATATGTTCGTTTGATAAAATAACACGAACAGTATAAAAATCGCTTTGATGGAAGTAACAATAATAATGACAGAAAAATTTATTAGTTGGGGGGGGGGGGGGGATAAAGGAAGCAAGGATACCACTTTTTGGTGCATTTTCTTGGAGGCTTGTGAATACTCTAACTGCAACATATATAAACATAAACATTAATTTGCAAACAAAAACAAACTATAAAGAAAATTTCCAAAATGACATAAACAAACTATAAAGAAAATTTCCAAAATGACATACTGGCTTACCCATTGAACCTGCAGAATTCATCAAAGAAGTTAAGAAGCTGAGCTCCCCTGTACTCCTGTTCTGCTCAGAGCAAAGAAAATAACAAATATGAGGAATAAGAATGTAGAAACAAGTCTCAACTTAGATAATTGACAAGCATTATAGATTAAACAATACTATGACAAACGCAGAAGTGTAAAATGAAAATCATATCATCAGAGATGAAAACATCCTAGCCTAGGAATAGTAAAAGCACGCAGTTTTCTTCAACATGCAGGAAGAACGGGAATATAGATTAGTCAAACCAAAAACCCTTTTATGAAAGCTTCAAGTGAATCATCAATTCATCGTGCAGTGCAAAGTGCACAATGAAGGAAACCATTTACTCAATGCCGCATAGGAAAGAAGTTGGGGAACCAAACATCACAATCATATATGCATGAATGTAAGTAATGCAACTAGGTACATTCTCTAGTATTGGAGGCATATAAGGCGAGCCTTATGTTTTCACTTACAGAAAAGTTTTTCAATATTTGAGGGATTCTGGCAAAGAGAAAGATCGCATGCTGGGATGCCTACAAAAGACCATACCCACATCAGGAATATTGGACATGGAGTCATCATAATTTCATAATTAAGAAAAAGGCCATGATGTCAACAGCCATGGAACAGTTTATCAAAGATTTAATTGGTGAAAATTTTCAGTAACATCAGTAAATGCATGTTGAACACTCACATACAAAGCCTCAAAGAGAAAAGGATCAATTTGACCAGCTAAGATAGTCGGTGCTACAGCACAATATCTGTAAACCAATGAATCAAGGAATTGGTTGACTATAACTAATGTATTGCAGAATGTAAGTATAAAAACTCTGTTTCTGCAAGCAAGTAGGATACATTAATGCTCGGATCCATGTTGTGGTACGCAAAGGTCGAGAATAGTAGTAGATTATGGCAACCAAAATTAAAGCTGCATCAGAGATAAACAAAGGAAGCCTGTTAGATCATTTCAAGAAACAGAAGTGCAGCACAGCTATTCCCGACTAGAAATAGAGCTGTACAAGTTGCATGATCAATAGAGCATGTGACACTTGTGCAAGTACTAATTTCAGAATATCGATTTCTGGTGTAAGATTAATCGAAATAATGAGCAAAATGGGGTGAAATTACATATTTTGGAAACAACGAGGGATAATCTCATTGCCCCAAATTAAGAAAATAGGTATCCCAACATTTGAAACATAGAGGGACAGTTTCATACAAAATCTGAGATACAAGGATAATCAACCACATAAACATGTAAAACAAGTTCATTGTGTGGGGGAAATGAGCCCAAAAGCTTGATGCAGATTTTAATCAGCAACCAAATAATCATTTCTGATAACACAATGCTAATAGTTATATGGCATAATCTAAAGTTGAATGGAAGAATGATGATAAATATATATAAAGCATAAAAATAAGTAAAAATATACAAAACGTTGGTTCACCTTGGATCAACAGAAACAACAGTTCCCCATAAGCAGAGAAGGGAAGCCCCTTGTGGAGACAGTAAGCCAGTGCTATGGTATAACCAACAACCTCAAGCTCGAAGGATATCATGCTAAGACCTCTCACACTCTGGTGCTTCAGGATCTTCATAATCTGCATGAACACAGGAATCGCACAAACAAAACAACTCCGTTTACAACAAAAACATAATAAATAAGTTTAGCTTAGCAACGTGCATCATCATCATCATCATCATATCTTCAACAACAGCAATAGCAACTAAGCCTTGTTCCACTAAGTGAAGTCAGTTATATAGATCAAACAATGCCAGAGTGCTCTATATTTATTCTAGTGTTAAAACTATGTATATTTAATTCTGTTTTAATGATTTCCTCTAGAGTTTTCTTAAGTGCCCCTCAACCTCTAGCTATAAAACTACTCTCCATTTGATCCACTCTCCTATCTAGAGCCTCAACAAACCATCTCTGAACAATTGCAACCCACCTAAGATGATATTCTACTATCTTTTCTATACTCGCCATCACCACCCGAAGCTTGCACAAAGCAATTACTGACAATCATAGACCAACATCATTTACCACACTCAGCAAAATCAAGAAACCTAGCTTAACTCTGAACACAATTAGACAGATAAGGCAAGTTCAAACCGAAGAAAACACATATTTAACAAAACACTCGAATCAAATACAACAGGTTAGTTATGAACTCTATGACAGTTATGCCAACTCAGCAGCAAGCATGCAGTTACAAACAAAAACAGTTAGAACTCCGTTACAAAAAAAAAAAAAAAAAAAAAACTCGATCTCCATCTGTTCCTCACTTCGTCACAACATTTCCTGATTCGTCTCATTTCTAGCTCAGATAATTAAGGAAACCTAAGCTTAAAGTAATCAAAGAACGATTATGGAAGAAATCCCTAAGATTCAGGATTAATTGACCTGAGGGAGCTTAACGGTGGTGGAAGCGGCGACGATGGCGTAGCCGAGGAGCTTGGAGATGAGAGGGAGGAGGCAGTCTTTGTGAGGGATGGTTCCATGGCGGAGAGAATTGAGCGCGCAGCTGACGTCAATACCAATGGCGGACAGATATTTTTCCATTTTCACAACTGACTCAGTCTTCTTCTTCGGTTTCTTCCGATTCGTATCTCTCTCGCTCTGAATCTCTCCGATCTCAATCCACTTGAAGAGTTTCAGGGATCCATTTTCCATTCAATTCTTCTTTTTTAACTTTTATTTTTTAAATTTTGCTTGTTGTTATTATTTTTTTTAAACAAAATCATAATTAGAAAAAACTAAATTAACTAATACCCTAAATAATTTTAAATAAGAGTCAAAAACTAATATTTTCAATTTTTCAAGATAAAAAAACATTGAAGTTAATATTTTTTTCATGTTCTTGGCGAAATTCTTTCGTCTAAAAAAAATAAGTATAAAAAACTAATATTTAATTAGTTAATATTATCTAAATTTGTCAATAAATTATAACTTAAATGAAATAATCTTTCCATATTCACTTAAGAGGTTGCGTGTTCGAATTTCTCTATCTTTAATAAAAAAAAGCACTATCTAATTTTTAATTATGATTTTTTTTTACTTTTTTTTTTAGAAAAATTAGTGTTTAGAGTTAAAATTTAGAATTTAGAGTTTAAGTTTAAAATTTAGGATAAAAAATTAAAAAATTAGTTGATATTAATTAAAAAATATTTAGTTTTTTATTAAATTCATAAAAATATAAAAAAGGATTAAATTGAACCCTGAAAAATCCTCACTTAAACCCTTTCTTCTTTAATGTTAGTTGAATTCCATTATTGAACAATATTGAATATGTTATAAACATGCATGTTTAGCTTTAGACCACTAAAAAGAAGTAGAAGTATATATTTCTTTTTAGTTGTCCCATTAAGAATAGCATAATATTTTTGAATGTGAAGTGTGATCAAATTAGCTATAAGATAATTTATATTATGAATTATGTGACTATTTTTTATACTCATTTTAAATTTAACATCTTATTGTTATAAAATTAAATATAAATTATAGTTCAAATAAGAACCATATCTATTTGTTTTATGATAATATAATAAGCTAATTAATCAGAAATCATTTCAATGATGAATTCCTTTCTCTCTCTCTCTCTTTTTTTTTTTTTTTTGGCATTTGGTGAAGCCTTTATTGGTAGTTTGGTACATTGCATCCACCAATTTAGAAATAATGGAAGTTAATTAGAGGATTGAATGGGCAAGCTGCCTGAAAACTGGGGTATACTCTTTGGGCCCATATTTGAAGTATTATCTATCACTCCATTTACTTGCCCATCCAACAGGGTGCATCATTCACTCCATTGTTGATAAAAAAGGTCCAGCTTGTTGACCTAACATTAAAACTGCATGGACCAAACTAATTTGGATTAATCAAGTGGTCAGTTGATTCGTTTATTTAAATAAATATTTGGGGTTTGAATCACGCTTTACATATGCAGTAATTTATTGATAAGTGGCAGATCTTTAAATGAAACTCAAATATGCGACGAATTAGTTTTTGATCTGTCGGACTGGAAGATACTGTAGACAACAAAAACAAAATGCATGGACCATGTAGTCTTTGTTTGTTTCCACAGACATGTTATTACTATTATTTGTTTTTTTTTTGCACACAAAAAAATGGTAAAAGAATCTAAAATTTTAATCACTATGTATCTTTTTATAGTTTAAAATTTGCAGTTGAATCTTTGTATTAAATAGAAATGTTTAAATTAGATATTTTCTAATTATTTTTTGTTAAAAAAATAAATTTTTTAGAATATTCATTTTTATGTTTGATGTAGAATGAATTCTCAAATAGATTAAATATAAATATTCTAAGATTATTACATATTTTTCGAAAAATAACAACTAGTAAAGATGTAATCATAAATTTTTATCTAATATAAGAATTTAATTATAAATTTTTAAACTGTAACGGTGTAATTTAAAATTTAGTAAAATTATAAAAACTAATAAAATAATTATTTTTTTTATAGACTTTTTCAAAAATGAGTTTTTCCATATTCAAATTTTTAATCTTGCACTTAATTGCTTAGAACTTGAACCAACTTCACTTAAATAACTCTGATTGGGTTGGTGATCTTAATTTTTCATTGTACAAATAAAATCTTATCTACTTTTGTTAATGAGTGAGGTGAAGTGAGATGGTCCTTGAAATACAATGAACATTATTGGTAGAGGTTGCAACCAAAAATTAAAGTTAGCTTTTAAGCTTGTACTAATGTAAAAATAATAACATGATACAAACCAGAAAAGATATTAATAGGTTGTGACAGCAACAAATGATTGCATGGTGTTTTGAGGTCACATAAAGCAAATGAAAGTGCTGAAATCAATTGTTGATGAACAAGACCACACTTTAGAGACAACAGGTATATAGGACACTGCCAATAAGGAACCAATAATTTTTTCATTTTCAATTCATTCATCTATCATCATCTATCATTATTATTAATTATTTAATTAATATTTAATAATACTCCTTCTTGTTATTTGGGTATATATATGTCTGAATTTTAAACATCTAAATCATAATTTTAAGAATAAATTACACTTGTTCCGTCCGTTGGATATACTTCGACTCAGATAAAACTATAAATCGGAATCTAGTTAAAACTAAATACACACGTGTTATATAAGGAGTATGTGGAGAATAAGTGTTTTACTCTCCTAACGGACTTATCCATAAAATCAAGTAACTACGTATCAACCTAAATGGACACAAGGAATCTCTCCGTAAATCTCTCTAAAGAAGCTCACTAAAGAGCAGTTATTACATAATTAGGCCGACTAAGTAACCGCCTGTAGCACAGCAATTCTATAAATATATTCACTGACATGAAAGAGGTACATTATTCACTTTGAATATCATATCTATTATTCACACTCTTACTAACTTGAGCGTTGGAGTCCCTTTTGCAGGTACCCAACGCCGCCGTCCTTACAAGAAGACGATGTTCCTTCCTCTCACTCCCAAGGAAAGCAAGTTCAAACACTAACAGGATAAGAACAACACTTTTTTTTTTGTAAAAATCAGGTGAATTTGTGTATAATATTCCCCTATTTGTAAAAGTAGAGACTAATATATCCTAATATAAGCTAAATATTTTAATAGCATAATTGTTAGTTTCAAACCATAATCCAGGCAGATGAAAAAAAAAATCCAAACTAAACTATAACTTGTTGACATTGTATATCATAGGATATATAGGATCAAGTGATAGAGAATAATAGAAAGAAGAAGAAAACATTCTATATGCTGTTCTTGTTAGTTTAGTGAATGAAAAATAAAAATATCATATATTCCTAAACTCTACATTACCATTGAATTATAATGAATCTTTTTAAAAAACCAATTTAAACTAGTTGTGTAGTTAGTTTACTTGTTTGTTTAAGTAAGTGTTAATGGTTTAAATCTCGCCTTGCATAAACAACAATTCATTATACATCAATAAATTCTTAAATAAAGCTCCAATTCATGATAGATTAGTTCTCATCCCGATAAAGACTAGGTAACAAGAGAAAAAAAAAATTTTTTTTTTTTCTCTTTAAGAGTCATAAATGCCTCTCACCAAAGGGACCAAGAAGAAAGGGAAATGTGAGAGTAGTTGAGGTCCCACCAAAAAGAAAATTACAACTTACAACAACTCTTTTCAATATTGGAGTGATCATGTACATATGATCATCATTGATGACTTCACTTCTTGTGGTGCCTGCAAGCCACAACAAAGTGGGCACCATTGACACCCTCATTATTATTATTATTATTGTGTCATTAGCATTTTTGTCTTTATAATTAATCTTTGGCAGTTCCTTTTTTCTTTCACACTCTCCAAGTCTCCATCCACACTCATTCACTCACTCACAATAACCAACAATGGAAAGTGGATTACCCTTGCTTCATTGTCTCTTGCAACATACTCTTAGAAACCTATGCTCTTCTTCAACTTCTTCTACTTCAGATTCTTCTTCTTCTTCTTCTTCCAAATGGGTTTATGCTGTTTTTTGGAGAATTGTACCAAGAAACTTTCCTCCTCCAAGGTAATTAAGTCAATTCTATAAATGTAAGCCGAATTTACCAACTCAGATCGGTCCAGTGGTGAGTAAATTCATAGTTATTCGAGTTAGATTAGTCAAATTTCTGAATCGGGCTCGAATGTTAGATTCTTGTGGATGGATCATTGATTTGCTTTGTTGTTGTAGGTGGGAATTTGGTGGAAGTGCTCTTGATCGTTCCAAAGGGAACAAAAGAAACTGGCAAGTTTAATGGAACACAAAAAATATGTCTCATTTTATTTAGCAAAAATCAATGATGACAATTATTGTACATTATAAATTATATATGATATGATAGTAATTTTTAATTATAGTAGTTTTTTTTTTTTGTCACTTTGGTTAATTAGGATCCTTGTTTGGGAAGATGGATTCTGTGATTTCAATGAATGCCAACATGGAAGGAGCTTGAATGAAAGGTTTGGAGCTGAAGTATTCTTCAAAATGTCTCATGAAGTTTACAATTTTGGAGAAGGGTAAGAACAGAATGACTCAAATTGCTACATTTTTTTCTTTCCATAAGAAAAGAAAATTCACAATTCACATATAAAGGAAGAAGGATTAAAGTATGATTTTTTTTTATATATTTTTTTTTCTTTTTTTTTTTTTAGATTACTAGGGAAAGTGGCTGCAGATAATAGTCACAAATGGGTTTATGGTGACACTCAAAATGGGTGTGAATCTGACTACGTTGGTACATGGAATTCTTCAAGTGATCATGTAAGGAGTTAATTGTTTAAAACAAAACACAAAAAAGTGCTAAAAAAAGTTTTTTTTTTTTTTTTTTTTACCTCACTTTTTTTTCCTGTGTCTATTATTTAAAGCTAAAATCTAATATTCTATAATTTATACTTCTAATATTGGCAGCAACCAAGAGCTTGGGAGTTTCAGTTCAATTCAGGGATTCAGGTTGGTAAACTTTTTTCCCAAAAATATAAAAAGTCCAAAAAAAAGGCTTTAGAATCATGTTATTATGTAAATAACATATTTGTCAGAAAACTATTTTCAACTTGGATTTGATCTGACCAAAATTTGTAACCATTTTTTGTAGACTGTTGCTGTCATTGGTGTTAGAGAAGGCTTAGTGCAACTTGGTTCATTTAACAAGGTTTTACACCTTTTCCCCTTCTCTAAAAGATTGAAATATTTATAAATAAGTCCTGAAAATATGGGGTTTTTTTAGTTAATCATACTCCAATAATGATTTGAAATTATGCTTTCATAAGTTATTTATAACGTTATATTTAGTATCATAAGAATAAAATATTTTAAGACTTATGATTAGTTTGTATTTTTTTATTTTTTTTATCAGTGAAAACAATAATTTTTTTTATAAAATTTTTAAAATAAAAAATATCAAAAATAAGAATAAAAACACAAACTAAACGCTCTATAATTTTTAGGTAAAAACTCAGATGCAATCAACTTCAATCAACTTCACGTGAAGTTGATTTTTTTTTAAATCGGTAGTGAACAACTCGACCTTTTTAGGGAGTACAGAGTACTAATGTCAAGTGATTAAATTTAATCCCCTTCGACATTGCCATCAAGGACCAAAATCAACCACAAAAAAGCAGATTAGACAATAAACATAAACTAATAAACAAGTAAACAATATATACAGAATCAAAACATTCTTCAAAAGTAATCCGTTGAATTGGATTTTTTTGTTGTGTACTTTCATCGCCTGTGCTGCATAAGAAGTCAAATTGATAGTTGATAGTTGATAGTCGTTAGATGAAAATTTAATCAAATCAATCAACATCTGTCAACTATCAATTGCACCTGAATTTTCACTTAATTTTTTTGTATACTTTTTTTAAGTTTAAGCTGTCAGTAAATTGAATTAAGAATATATAAAATGTCTTTCAAAGACCAAGTTATGTTTTGATATTCAAGTCTTTTACATGGGGTAAATTGCAAAATCTTGATTAATGATATTAAATCCAAGGTTTGTTGTTTCAGATTGCTGAAGATCTGAACATAGTGATGAGCATACAAAGAAAATTCAGCTACCTTCAAAGCATACCAGGTGTGTTTGCAATTCAAAGACCATCATACTTACCTATCCAACAACAAAATCCATACCTTGCAAAATCCAATTTCCAAATCATGGACTCCAATAATGACATGCCTCTCTCAAACTACAACATGGTGATCAACCAAATTGGATCAATTAATAATAATAATAGTAGTAGCAGAATACTTGAAGAAAAATCAAACTATTTTTCCATGGTAGCAATCAACATGATGGGAAGGAATAATAATAATAATAATAATAATAATAATAATAATAATAATAATAATAATAATAATAGCCTACAAGATGGAACACAACAAGGGCCAATGCAACAACAAAGTCTTTGGTCAGGTCCTTCTACTTTGCCAAACATGTCTTGTAGTCTTGGTGCATTGCTATCAAGGCTCCCTAATGAAGTTCCATCATGCTTTAATCCCAACTCTCAAGTTCTTGAAACCAATAATAGGATGATCATCAACACCACAAGCCAAAGGGTCAAGATTGAAGATTGTGGATTTCATCTTGGTGGTGATGCTGATCATAAAGAAAACGCCAGGTCGTAAACAAATAAATGCGGGTTTACTTTTTCTGTTGAGTTTAATTTTGATGCACTGACAATATAAAACGTTTTATACAATTGTGTAATTGTTCTTTTAGATTACTATTCACGCAGTTAATGTGAAACGTAATTATTTTACGGATATGATATTATGTAATTAGATGCGCATGTAAAATTATTTTAAAGTGACAGTGCATCAAATTTAAATTCTTCTGTTTTTGTTTTTTATTTTGATTATTTTTTTATTTTTTGGTAAGATTTTGTGAATGTAGAAACAGAGAATATGATTTTATTATGTTTATATTTCTTTTATTTTAGTTTTTTATAGTTTTTACTTCACAAAATTATAGCAAAAATATTGAAAATAAAAATAAAAAATAGAATAAAAACTAAACACGTACCTAAAACGATGTAAAGGAGACAGAAAAGTTAATTATGTCTTTATCATTATTGATACTATTTTAATTTTTTGGTCGATAAAAATTAGATAAATTTTGTCTCAAGATAGAGATCTTTTGTTTTTTTTTTTTATAAATAAATTTGTGTATATTTCTGACATGAGATGATTACCCATCGAAATTGAATTATTGTTAATCATGTATTTTGGATATTGAAGTAGCTCTTAAATGTCCTTGAATTATTTGATCATGATTCATGTGATCACTCTTTAAGTTTAACAGCTATCTTGTTAGTATATGGTTGGTTACTTGGACAACAACATTAGGTCACTAAACAACACTTTTTAATTTTAATATTGGGCAACAATTGTGTTTTTAAATATACAGATCTAACTTTCAAATTGTATGTTACCTTAAATTTTAATATAGACCTTTTAATAATTTTAACTATTAATTTTAATTAATATATTATGTATATTTTTAAAATATTTACACTAAAATTAATTATTAAAATCAGTCGTTAATATATTTGTGTATAATATATATATATATAATTTATTTTATTTTTAATATATATTTATATTTTAATATAGATATTACACTAATAACTGATTTTAGTGACTAATTTTAATATACATATAATATAATTGATATATTTTATAATTGAGTTAAACTATTAAAGGGTTAAAATTAATGAAACACCAGTGTTCTAAAAACACTTAAAATTCTTTCGTTAGTGGATTAGATATACTGTTACTCGTTTCTAAAAAAATCAGCCACTACACAACGGTTTATGTTTATTGGTGGCAACATTATTAAATTAGTCATAGACTCATAGCTTATGTACTATTACTGAAACCGCTACTACTTTCTTTTATGTTTTCTTTTCTTTTTTTAGAGCATTAATGATAAAGATAAATGCAATTGCAGATGGTATCTGCTGCGGCTTCTTCCTTTAAACACAATCCATCACATATTTATGTTGTGTGACATACACATTGATGCTATCATAACAACTTGCACTCAAATTGTGGTCTTCACACTGTTGATGATATTTTCTCTCAGGCAATAATTGAATAAAATAACAAATTAAAAAGGGCCATTTTTTTTACAAATTAAGTTCATCCTTATTAAAGAATTGATGATCACAATATTTATAGTCCTTGTCAAACCTGTGACCACTGAGATATCATTTTCTTTTCTTTTTTTTTTTCATCTAAATTATTAGAATTCAAAACTTGCAAGTTCAACCTCAACTAATTTATTTTGAGTTAACACCTTAAAATTGATTTATTATTTAATCAAATCACAAGATTTTACGTACATAGCAAAGTGTTTGAAATTGAAAACAGAGATATAGAATTGATTTTTGATATTTGTAAGAAAAAGTTAAATTATATATTTTGAATTATATACGAAGCAAAAATCAAACTCTTATGCTATTCTTTGATACCAAATCAAAGAACTGAGTTCAATTTGAGAGTGTTCTAAACACTAGCTTTTTAAGAAAAATAAGTGCTAATTAATTTTACAAGAGAAAATAAAAGTACGTTTGATTTGCGTCTATATATTTTATTTTTTAAAATTTTATAAAAGAAAAAAAGAAAATTAGGATATAAAAAGTGAAAAAAAAAACAAAATTTTATGGTTTTGACTAATTTTTTCTATTTCACAAAATTTTAAAAATAAAAAAATGCAAGTTAAACATGGGCTAAAATTTACTGAATCACTTTAAACAAACAATCAAGGCCTCAATGAAAAATAATAAAAATAAAGTAACCATAGATAGGTGAATGAATGAATAGTAAGTGGGGCTGGACATACATTGTGGGTAGGCCTATCCCTTATTGAGATGGGGTGTTCCATTTTTAAGGGCTAATAATGTTGAAAATGAAATATGAAATGAAAGAGGATGATATATAATTGAAGTCTCCATCAAGTTGCTGTAAGAGACAATTGGTATTTGGCCCTTGCTCCCGTACACAACATTGTTTCTTTTTGTACAATATGTTCGGTTGCTCTTTTTAATTGAGTAAAACCCCTTCCCGGTCCGTAACCATTTACAAAATTGACCTAGCGCTCCCTTACCATTAGAAATTAATAACGCGGTCCTTAACCATTCTCTCCGTGTGACTAAAAGGACCCTCTTACCTCCGGTACTTCCGGTTAAAAAAGTCCTTTCGATCACACGAAAAAAATGGATAAGAACCGTGTTGTTATTTTCCAATGGTGAGGGAATCGGGGAGGGATTTTACTTAAAATTGGAAAATAAATTAAAAAAAAGCATTGTTTTAAGTTTTGCATCTAATGCATTCTACCATATTTTACATGTGGACGTAGAGCAAACAACGTTAAATTTAATAGATAGTACGAAATCATTAACAACGAAACTTAACACAAAAGTGATAATTATTTGGGTTGATTAAGCATTATTATGTCTTGGATTTAGGGTTTTAAGAGTATTAAAAAAGTTAGTTCAAGAGTATTATTTTATACACCTTTTTCTAAAAAAACTAAACTACTTTTTTTATTAGTGGAATTAAATTCATCAACCATAATTTTAATAGTAGGGTTACACGTAGAGACTAAATATTCTTTTTAGATTTTTAGAAGTGATATTTATTTTATCCAAATGTTCGTGATATGACGAATTAATTTAATTTAATTTTACGTATTTTAATTTTGTTTATTTAATTACTAATTTAAATTTTATGTCAGAGAATTTAGAGTTTTCTTTATTTAACCTAAAGTTGAGTAAGTTTCTTCGATTTAATTTTTAAACCAATGAACAAATTATATTGAGGTATTTCTTTCTTGTTGCATCAAGAAATTGAATACAAAGAGAATCAGTTGATTTTTTATTCAATTTCTTGATGCAACAAGAAAGAAATACCTCAATCTAATTTGTTCACTGGTTTAAAAATTAAATCGAAGAAACTCACTCAACTTTAGTTTAAATAAAGAAAATTCTAAATCTTCTCACATAAAATTCCAATTAGTAACTAAATAAACAAAATTAAAATACGTAAAATTAAATTAAAATTAATTTGTCATATTACGAACATTTGAATGAAACAAATATCACTTCTAAAAATCTAAAAAGAATATTTAGTCTCTACGTGTAACCCTACTATTAAAATATTTAGTCCCTAACTATCTAGAAAAGGACCTGGTGTCCTCTGACCATTAAAAAATAATAACATAGTCCTTATTCATTCTCTAGTGTGACCGGAAGGACCCTCTTGCCGGTTTTCGGGTAAAAAGTAACCGAAAGTACCGGTAAGAGGGTCCTTTTGGTCACACGGAGAGAATGGTTAAGGACCGCGTTGTTAATTTTCAATGGTCACACGGAGAGAATGGTTAAGTACCGCGTTGTTAATTTTCAATGGTGAGGGGGCGCCAGGTCAATTTTGTAAATAGTTAGGGACCGGGGAGTGGTTTTACTCTTTTTAATTTGAATATGGAAGCAAAGGAAGTGTTGGACTCGAGTATGGGGAGGAGGGGTGTTTCACCTCGTCGTGGGATCAGAGGAAGCAAAACTCGGACCTTGCGAGTTGTGTCCCTCAAAGCGTAAAAAAAAATTACCCAGAACAAGAAAAACGGAGGGTCCAAATTCTACGTTTCAGATTTCAAATTCCATCAGCTGCAAATCGGACCATGCGATTTGTGAAGCAAAATTTCATGACCAAAGAACTCGCATAGTCCGAGTTGTGTACTCTGAGTTTTTTCAATTTTTTAACACAAATCGAACTGTACTCTGATTTTTTTCAACTTTTTAAACACAAATCGGAGAGACCCTCCGATTTGTGTACTCCCATAATTTTAAAAAATACCAAAAATTACCATGTTAAAGTATATCACTCATTTTGCTTTCATATCAAAATTTTTTAGCCATTTTTTAAAAATTATTCACAACGGATAAATTGGTCTCTTTAAACTTTCAATCAAATTTTAAATATGAGTTAAATAAATAGATAATAAATTTTATTATATAATAATTAAGTCACAAAATATATTATTATTAGATAAATTAATTATTTTTAAAAGTAACAGAATGACTAATATGATAAAAAAATACTTGTAAAAATTTTTAGAAAATAAAATTTGTTCAAAATAACATGTTCAATTTAAAATTTTTTAAAAATTATTTTTTTAAATTTTTAGTAATATAATTCATGTATTATATGACTATATCCTTATTACTCATACTATAAAAAATTTTAACTTAGCTCTAAGTCAGTAACTCCATTGTAGATGACAACATTTGCTAGATATTTGTTGTAAGAAATGAGGTGTATTTTGTATTATTAATTTTTAGAGCAAGATTAAAAATAGAAAATTTTTATATTGTGGCTTTTAGTTTTAGTGAGTCGCTAACGTTATTATAGTGATGACTAATCGTGAAACACGATGAGGAGGACATTGGACATACTTAGTTGGTATACCCGAAGATAAATAGAAAATTCATACTTAGGTTATGAATTTTGTGACATAGGTGGCCTTATTCCATTGACAAAGACTTCTCCATGAATAAATCTTATAATAAAATCAATGGTTAAAATGGGACAAAGAGCAATTGATTTGATATTTTTATTTTTATGTTTTTGCCCATCATTAGTCACATTATCTCTTTTAGGCCACATATAGTACAAGAGATATGACTGGTCTTATTCGGCCAAAATTCAAAGCATTGAATCAAAAGAAAATATCTCGGATAAATGATTAAATTAGTTTTTAAATTTTTTTTAATTAAATTTATCTTTTAAGTATTTTAAATTAATCATATTATTTTTTCTGGTATTTTTTTTATTAATGGTATTAAAATTTTTTAATGTGATATGTTAAATGATACTATAAAATACATATAAAAATTTAATTGACTATTAATATAAACAATTTATAAAATTAAATTAAATCAAAATCTAACTGAGAGAAGAATTTGAGGCATTGGAATTTCTCAATTTAGGAGTTGATTTAATCTAATTTCGTAAACTTATCATGTTGGCAGCCAATTAGGACCATTAAATATGTGTTGTAATGTCACTTAAGGTATCGCATCGACAAATTTTGACGCCATTAGTGACGAAAAAACTAAAATGACTAATTTAAAAATGAGTAATTTTTCGAGAACTAATTTAACCATTTATTCAAAATATATCTATCTAATGACCATTCGATGCGACGTGCATGTGTATAGGGGTGGCAAACGGGCCGTTGGGCCGGCCCACGTAACCCTCCAAAAAATGCAGGCCGGACTAGAAAATTGAAACCGCCAAATAGCAAAAGCCCGCCTAACTCGCACCGCTTAAACTGCGGGTTTTGGCGAGGCGGGGTGGGCTTTCCCGTCGGGTTTAGTGTTTCTTGGCAAGGGGTATTTTTGTAATTTTTTTGCCAAAATCTAACTTCCCTCAACCCAACTTACAAGAGAATGAAGATGAAAATTGAATGTTTTGGATTATGTTTATTTTGCTTTGAAAACAATATTTATAATTATGTTTTGGATGAAAACTTGGTTTATAATTATGTTTATTAGATATTTATAATTACAAAGATCTTAATGTTTGTGAATATAAAAATTATAATTTTTTATATTTTCAAAAATTATAAATTTATTAAAATGATTGTAAAATTATATATATTATTTAATAGTTAATAATAAAAAAAAGAAGATAGATTTGCCGAATTTAGCCCACCAGCCCACAATTAGATGGGACGGAGTGGGATTTTAGAACCGCCTCACTTGATAGGACGGGCGAACTTCTCTTCTTGCCACCCCTACATGTATAATAGTAGGGTTATTAATAATTTAATTAGAAATAGTCGTGGATTAATTAGAATTGAAATCGATATTAATATTTTATTAGGTCTATTTTTAAAATATAAATTCAATTTTAAATTAATTTAAAATATATCAGATTAATTAAAATGGATAAATATGATATATAATTAGTGTATATGATTTTATAAATTTTATATAACAAATTAATAAGCTTTTATTTTTAAATATTGAATTTAAGAAATGTTATATAACATTATACAAAAATAAATTATTTTAAATCCAAAACAATATCATATAATATAAAAATATAATATTTTATTATAAGCCTTATCATAAAATATATATTTTAAATATAAAACATGATTTCAGATCGATTTAAATATTCGAATTCATACTTAAAATTACAGTATTTTTTGATTATTCAAATTCAAACCTAAAATTATACCAAATAAAAAATAATAAATTTAGATCTGACAAAATATATTTTAAATTTAAACTAAATTTTGAACCCGGTTTTAAATACTACTATTACTATCTAATACGATTCATTGGGAATGGATCTTCTCAATTTTTTTTAACAATTGAGGGAGTAAAGTGTAATTTCTCACCATTAATTTTATAAGTGGAACAAAAAATAAATATGAAAAAAAGAACAATGAAAAGTTAGAAATCACACTTTACATTCTCAATTTTTTTTAACAATTGAGAGGATCCATTTCCCCATTACAACTACTTATCCCTTGCAATTTAGATCATGATCGACACATTTAGACCGATTACAAAAGAATCATGTTGTGAATATTCACCTTTTTTAGCAAACATATTAACCCACTTAGAAATAAAGGTTAAGAAAGAATAAAAATATAAGGAGTAAAAAAAAGCGACGAAGGTAAATTCGTAAAGTTGTATTAGCTTTAGGGTTGAGAAGAACTTAACAAGTGATTTACTACACACTCATATATACAACATTTCAAAATTTTATTCACCACTTAACATTCTCTAAGATTTGAATTCGATTTCGGTGTATTATGACTGTGTAGGATAAGATAAGACATTGAGAATAAGGTATTAAAGACAGAGATACAAAATTTTGTATTCTTATATCTTATTTGGTGATAAATTAGAACAAATTATGAAAATTTAAATTTATTTTTATTTTTTTTCATTCAAAAAATTTGAAATGAAAAATATAATAATAAAAAATATAATTATAAAAAATTAACAAGAATAATAAAAAAATAAAAAATAAATTGTGTCCCTTATTAGTGTCTCCGTGTCCTTATTGTTAGGATGGACACAAAATACATTAATTAAGTATCTATCTATGTTTTCTTTGTCTCTATATACGATTTTGTGACACTATATCCGCATCTCAATATCCTATATCTATAAACAGATGCACCCTAGTAGCGTTTGGTGGAGAGACAGAGATAGAAATACTGAGACTGAGAGCAGAGACTAAGAGACAGGGATTGAAATAAATTTCAATATTCTGTTTGGTGCAAAATGGGAGACAGGAATTGAAATAAGAATAAAACTCTAATTTAATTTGCATAAAAGGTAAAATTGGAATTAATTAATTGAAATGAAAGTATTTTAGGTATAAAATATTATTAAAGTTTCAGTCTCCATCTCTAAAAATTTCAGTTTCCTGTGTCCCTACTTTTTAGAGGTACTGAAATACTGAAATTTTAGAGACAGAGACAGAAATTTCAGTACCAGCCTCTGAACTAACAAACACGATACTAAGTCTCAGTCTCTCAGTCTCTGTCTCAGTACTAAGAGACACATAATTTATTACTCCAACTAAAAAATCGATAAGGGAACCGTTAGGGTTGGGCCAATGAAAATGTATCAAGAGCATGTAGCCTTTTAAGAATTTAAGTAGATCTCATTTCTTTTTCCATGCAAAAAAAGCATCAGTTTTTTAAAGCAGTTTGGTTTAAATATCTCAAAAAAAGGGTCATCCTTAAACGCTTCTTGCTAATTAGCCAACCATGTAAATAAATTTTCCATAATGTTTTGCATTGCCTGTTTTCAAGAATAAGAAAATATTTTCCATACCAAATACCTTGTGTTAAATCTTTAGATGATGTGATCAAAATCACAAAATGAAACCACATATAGATCTTAAAACCAAAAGAATCACTCTCAGAATTACTAATCACATGCAAATAAAAAGAAATTTCCCAATTATCGCTATATAATCTAACAAATTGCAAAGTTGGAAAGTCCAATAATCAAGTAGTCCTTTGTTTGATTGAAACTTTGAGAATACAAATACTACATCACAACATAACCAAATAACGTTCCCTTGTTTCTGAAATATGAATCCAAATAGTAGTTACTACTACACCCAACATAGATATTTAAATGCCTATGTACACAGTCAATGCCTGTGACTGAAATTTGATAAAGAAGCATAATTCTATCATCTTTGCATCACTATGGTGAAGATGAAGACCCATGTGTTACGTGCAGTTTGATGAAACTAAAAGGAAGATTAGTATCATATATAGTTGGTGTTATAGTCCTTTTCCTTCTTCCTCCATTGTTGTTTGTTTTCATCACTAGCTTCTTCAGCACGTAAACACATTCTTCAACTTTAACTGCTTTAAGCACTGCTCACACCATTGAAGGCCCAGTGAGGTTTAGCTGCAGTTCTCTTCAACGCCTTCACTCCGAATGGGTTGTTCTTGTTCTGCAAGCAATCACAAGAACATCAATGAGTACGGTTTTCTATCATAAATTAAGGATGAAAACAGAGGAGTAACTAACGTTATGTGAAATTGATAGTTGAGAGTCAGTTAAATAATTTGACAGGTTTGATTAAACTGTCATCTAACGGCTCTCAACTATCAACTTTACATAAAGTTAACCACACCCTGTGTTTCCACCTAATTAAAGAGTAGTTATACAAAAGGGACATCCCAAAACAATCAAGAATCAAGTTTAATCCACAACATATATCACTAGTAAATCCTAAATTAAAAGGTTAATTACACTAGCTTTTTGAAGTTAAACACTTTCACATACAATAGCCCTTGATCTAGAAAATGTGACGCTCATCTATCCCCAAGTTAGTAGTGACATCATTGACACCCTATCTTATAGAATGACATGATGATAAATGAAAAATCTAAGATAAAGTATATTTTTTGAAAGGGAAAGTATGAGGAGCCAATGAAATATTTGTACAATGTGTACAATGGAGGTTTAGGAAGTATTAGAGATATAACCATTAGTATTACATTTTCCTATCAGTTGAAATTTTTGGGATAAGTTGTACCAAGACATGGTATTAGAACTTTTTGGGAAGATGTTTATTATCCCTAGTACTCGGATGAATTTTGTAATCAGTTTTGTCATGAAATCACTTATCCCAAAAGTTTAAGGTAATAGGAAGAAACAACAAGAATAGTTATATCTCTAAAAGTTCTTAATGTTTGATTTATGTTTTAAAGTTACCCAAACAAAATAGATAAAATAAATAGGAATTGAAATTCATGAAGTGATTGAAAGCAAGAAATAAATTGTGAAGATATAGGTCCATACCTTGAGGCAAAGACCTCTGAAAGTGTCACAAACGGGGTAGTCGGCAGGGCAGCAGCTGTAGTGATCATCACAGCAGGTAGCACCTTCAAGAGGGCAGCATCCCCAATCAAAGCACGCATTTCCAAACTGGAAAAGGCAGCAGCATGTGTTTCCAGATTGGCAGCTGAAGTAGTTATCACACACGGACGGCGGCTTCACAGGCGACGGCGGAGATGGTCCGGGGTTAGGAGGATTGGGGCCATTCTTAATAGGGTAAGAAGGCTCGATGGCGATTCCACACTTGCCTGCTCTGCTGTTACCAAGATTCCGCTCCATTCGGATGTAACCGTCCTCTCCCCAGCTAGCTCCCCATGAGTTCCTCACAATCCAATACTCATGCCCACCTTCTGTCCCATACCCTACAGCAGCAACTCCATGGTCCAATGCTGTTCCACATCTTCCTGTGAATACACCCTACCACACCCAACAACAATCACCGTAAACATTCATCCAAAATCATAAGAAAAAGTATAGGGTACCAACATATTATCTGCAAACTTATTGCCAACAAAAACACATATATAAAAAGACATATTCAGAAAATATATCTATGAAGACGCTTCTATTAAACACAGCCATAAAAAAATAGAATAATGCTAGGGGACCAGCAACTTTTGTAATTTGTAACCATCAAATAGCCATCAATGATGATTTTGATGGTGTGAGATTAGTGTGAGATTTCATCCAATGGCTCACTTTTCTTTGCTGGTTACATGCTGGCCAAAATTTAACAAAGTTGCTGGCCCCTAGACTTTTCCAAAAAGATATTTTTATTAGACACATCCACAAAGACACTTCCACTAAACACAGTTATAAATAAGAGTTGGCCGAAATTGGCAAAAATGCTGTTGATAGAAATGCTGTTGATAACAAGCGGAATTGAAATCATAATTCATGCATCTAAAGGGTTGCAAACTTACAGATACATATAACTGGAATTCCCTGCCACCTCCTTCAATGGCAACTGCCACTGGCTGATTCGCAACGGCCTTTTTCAATGCCAATTCATCATAGGCAGGAACATCTTCATAGTCATCAATGTTCACAACCTTAGCATTTTTCTGTGCACAAAGGGACACATATTTGATTGATTAATAACAAGTACATTTTTATGCAGGTGTCAATAATACAAGAAAAGTGCAGAAAAACTAACCCTGTTTTGGTCACATGTGCCATCAAAGCCAGTGTAAGGGTAATCGGCTTCAGAGTCAATGCCACCATTGTTGATGATGAACTCAAAGGCATAGTCCATGAGTCCACCACTACACCCTTCGTTGTATGATGTATCACAGTCCACAAGCTCTTGCTCTGATAATGAAATCAGATCCCCTGTTACGATCTTGTTTATTCCTTCCACTGCAGCAATTGTTGAGAATGCCCAACAACTCCCTACATCATAAAATTCATATTTACATTTAGATTAATAACATTAATAACATGTAACAAATTATTAATCTCAAGACTAAATGAGTATTCAACCGACAATTACATCTTCAAAATTCTTATTACTGCTTCATTTAGTAAAGGATATAAGTATGTATTAATCTTTGCTACCAAATGCAAAGGGTCCTGAAGAATCTTATTCAATAAAAATGGCTTTTTTATAAAATAAAAAAATTAAATGATAAATTATAAATATTTTTCTCTTAACATTCCCCAAATTATGAATGATTTAAAATCAAACAAACAAGTAACTTAACGGTGATTGCTTTTACTTTTTACCATTTTTTTTCTCACAAAATCTCAAAATCCTGAAAATAAAACTATAAAAAGTAAAAAATAAAAACGCAATATGGGTCAGTGAGTAAATAAACGCCATCCTAATTCCTGAAGCATGGAAGTCATGACATAATGCACCCAAAAATATCCAGTTTCTCATGACATATACTAAATCATTAGATACACTGACCAATACTTCAAATCTGCTTCCATTTTCTCATTATTTTAATTTATCTTACTGTACTAATTTCAATCTCTTCCTATCAAGATCCAGAACCTCCAACACTTGATAAATCATACTAAGTCGCTTCAAAAGTAATTTTTTATTTTATATTATTTTTCCAAAAAAACTAATAATAATAATAGTAATAATACTCTGCAGATATTTTCAGATAAAGTTTTCAGATATTATTAGATCATGTGGGTGGTCACAAGTCACCAGTCAAGTCACAACCAACCAATAAAACAATCGCATCCATAGCAGCTAAAACAAAATTCAAATTAAAAGAAAAATACATTAATAAATAAGAGAGACAGAAAATTAATTTATAAAATTTATGAAAAAAAGGAAAATAATTTTTCCTTTTCTTTTTTTACACTTACCACATCCTCCTTGGTCTTTGACTGCAACAACAGCACCTTCCTTCCTCCAATCAACACTCTCCGGCAACTTGTCCCCGACACGTGGCGCGTATCGGTTGCTCCTGGTCTTAGCCTTCATCATCCTACGCTTAGGATCCATCCTGGTACCCAAGTACTTAGCCCTGTACTCCTCGTTGGTCAGATCGGCGAACCGGTTCAGACCGAGCTGGAAAGTCCGGTTCGGTAAACTGTTCTGTTCATCAATGAACCGGAGGTTATCCTTAAAGATCTCGAACCGATTCTTGCTCTCGCCACTTAAGAGACCGTTACTTGATTTCTTTCCATGCTTCACAAGCCATTCCTCGTACATAGCCATGACTTCCTCATCGGTTCTCCATGTGTTGGAGTGGGTTTTGTCGTACGAGATTATGGACATGTCTGATGCATATGAAAGAGTGAAGAGAGTGAAGAAGAAGAGGAGGATGGTGTAGGATGAAGCCATGGTTGTGAAGACAAAGAAGAAGAAGAAGAAGATCAAAGGGTTGGAGAAAGGGTGCAGTGAAGGTGGACTTTATAAAGGCTTAAGAGGGTAGGAAGATAATTTCGGTTTATATTAAATTATTGCATTATTATTATATATATTATATAATATATAATGTTCATTATTAGATTGTTATGACTTATGTGAATGATTATTAATGCCTATATTAGGTAGGAATATATCAATATAATGTGAGGCTATGGGAGGAGCGACGTAGAGCATATTTCGGAACCTATCAGAAAAATTAAAAAAGACTTTTTTTTTTTTAATAAAAAATAGAAGACTCAAAACCGCAACCTCTTAATTGAATATGGGAAGACTATATCATTTAAATTATAATTCATTGGTCAATTAAAAAAGATTTTACCTTGAAAAGAAACATATTTATGTAAAAATTGATCATAATTTAAATTAATTATTTTAGTCTAAAAAATAATTTATAAGTAAAAATAATATTTTAAATTATAAAACTTTTTTTAACTTAACTTTCAATATCACGTTTTGAAATAATTATTTTATACTCACTTTTGTAATTACATCACCTCTCTTCATATATTTTTAATACGATAAATTATTTGAAAATTACTTTTTAGTTAAATATCCAAACATATAATGGATTGTCACATAATTAATTATTTTAAAAAATAATCATACAAGTAAATATTACTAAAATAAATTTAATTTTTCAGCATTTCTAAACATATTCGGTCTCTAAATAGATTATTTATGGGAATAAAATGAATTAGATATGAATATATATATATATGATAAGATGTGTTTACGTGGTATTATAGAATAGTGTAATATTATTTAAAAATATCAGTTAATTAATTTAAGGTATTAGACTATTAGGTGAGTCATCAAAAAAAAAAGTCATAAAAAAAAAGACTATTAGGTGATTACTTAAGTAATGAAAATATATTAATTATAATAATTATTCTGCTATATATAATTAAATAAAAATATTTATAAAATTTTCATACATTATTGTCATTGTATTTAAATTAAATCTATTATTTATATAAAACATTCTCATAATCTATTTGTTTCTAACATTTAAGATCTTCTTACTACTTTTACAGCTAGATTGGTGTGATTAAGAAATCTTCTTAATTAAGAATTATCTTTTTAGTTGAACTCGTATATTTTCTGTCTAGAAATGAAGATTATGTTATGTTGATCCTTGATACGTAGCATTGTCTTGAATGTTAATATTATTATTGTTAGATCCTGTTAATATGTAGCATTCTCTTGAATAATATTAAGAAAAATATAGATAGACAATGAAAATATTAAATAATGTGAATAATAGATATATAAATTATTTTAATATTAAGATTTAGATAATTAATTTAAAAATGTAGTGTATTTTTATTTTATTAGTGATTATTTATGTTGTTCAAGATAGTCATTATTTATCTAATATTTTTCATAATATTAATATTATTATTTTAATTACGAGCAACTTGATTTGCGCATCGTGTAAGTGAAAAGCCCCTTTTTTAAAGAAAAAAAATTGTTTGAATTATAAAATATCAATTTATTCATGCACAGATGCACTAAAAAAATGGTATTAATATTATATTTACTCTATGGATATTAAAAAACTAAATGAAAAAAAAAAAACCCAGCGTCATTTGAAAATATATAAAATGAAAAAAAATGAATTACGTTACTCCTCTTTCTTTCTACCTTTTTTTTTTTTAATTTACGTTTTGAATTGCATACTTCCATTGCATTTGATTCCATATAAAGTAAAATTACAATGATGTCATTGCATAAAAAAAAGAGATTTAGTTAAACACTATCCTAAGAATATTGATTAAAAGGATAAAATTTTATTTTTAATATATTCAATTAAAAGATTAAAACTTTATATTTGATTTACATTTTTATACACATTATCTAATTATATACTATTTTAAAGAGTATTCTTTATAATATGTTTGGTTTACAGTTTGTTTACTTTTCCAAAAATCAGATTTTGGAGTGTTATATTCTTAAATACATTTTTTAATAAACTTAAAATATACTTGTTAGTAAAACTAAAAATTAAATAACAAATTAAAGTTAGTATTATAATAATTCAATTTTATGTTATTTTAAACGTTTTTATAATAAAATAAATAATTTAGATTAACAATTGTCAATTTGACACATGCATGGGAAACCCAAGTAAGAGAGATAAATTCATAAATAAATTAAAAAGGGGAATAAAAGTGAATAAGACTTTGGAAGAAGAGAAGAGAAGAAAAGAGAAGAGAAGGGTACCCACGGAAATGGGAAATGTGGCCCAATGGAAACACTCGCAGCTTGTTCACTCTCTCACGCGCCACACGCCACGCGCCCATCACCTTCACATGTAGATTCATTGAAGTTTAGTGCTACAAATCATTAATTAATTCAGATAAAAATATCTTTGATTTTTCCATACAAAAATGTTTAGCTGCCGTTTATTATTTTCTATAAACTAAAAATGATAGTCGTACCTTGCTTCAATATTATTCGAAGAATATTTAGGAGTAATAATTTGAGTATTATAAGAAGTTACAATTTTTTTCAATCTATTATCTTTTATTTTGTTTTTTTAAATTATTATTAAAATAAATAAATAATTTTAATTATATATAATAAATATATAATTATAAATAATGACAAATTCAAAAAATTTAAATAGTAAAGGTAAATATATAACACATACAAACATGTTAAAACATATATAATTAAACGTGAAAATATTAAATATTAAATAATATATTATTTATTCTCTATCAATATTAGTATATTAATAGATATAAACTTAGATATTAACTTATCTTTTTATAAATTAAATACATGTAATAATAGTAAACATGAGATTAATTAAGATAGTAAATATATTATCTTCTAACCAAGAGATCCTTTAATCGATTTTTTAAAATAACAAAATACATTTTTTTATGAATGATATATGATAAAGAGTATTTAAAAAAAAAAGTATGCATCAAACTTTCATATCCTCGTTATATATATATATATATAGATTACGTAATACTTGTTCAATTATTTAATAAAAAAGGGACCAACATTATTGATTTGTAATAATAATAATAATAATAATAATAATAATAATAATAATAATTTTTTGATACATTATCAATGTAAGCAATATTTTATATATATTTAATCACATAATATTATTCATAAAAAATAAATATTTTTTATATTAATAACGTGAATATTCATAAAAATAATAAATATAATTAAAAGATTGTAAATATTTTATATTATTAATATGTTAAAATTAAATTTTAATAATAATAATAATAATAATAATAATAATAATAATAATAATAATAATAATAGATCGATCCACCATCTATTATTAGAAGGGTAAATTGTTAAAATAATATTTAAAAATTTATGTCACACTGACAAAAATAATTTTTAAAGATACGAATGATAAATAATTTTAAAATGTGATAAAAATGATAAATAAATATTATATCTTTTTATGTATAACAAAAATATTTTTGTATTTAACAAGTAACTTATTTATTTGATCCGATTTTTTATGATAATATTTAAATAAATTAAATATTTAAAATATACAAAAAAAGTTAGAATAAAATTTAATCTTTAATTTTTTTTATTTTCAAAAACATTGGTCATTCAAAATTTAAAAAAATTAAAATTACTCGATATAAAATCACCAAATTTTGATAACAGCAAGGCCTTTTTGTTTATTAATGTTTGTAAAAATTTATCCAAATCTTATCTATAAATCTCTTTTTAAAAATATATATTTAATATCTAATTTTATTATCGTATTTTTTAATTTTTCAGGAGCTTATTTATCATTTTATATTTTTTACGATTGTTTTTATTAACGATATAAATTTTTAAGTATCATTTTAAAAATTCACTGATAAATAGAAACATAAAATACTTTACTATTTTAACGATGTTTTAAATGATTTTTACTAATAAAATAAATTTTTTACACAAAAATTAATAAAGTAATTTTTATTTCAGTACAGAGGTAAACATAATTTTTTATGGGCCACAGATATGCATAGATATATACTTTTTAATCTTTTTAATAAATTATTTATTTATTTAAAATAAATTTATTTATAGAATTTTATTTTTTAAATATTTAGTTCCAATTTTGTTGGCACAAAAAACGAAAACTATTATTTATTGTCAACAAAAACGAAAAAAAAAGGAAAGAGAAATATGGGAGTGATTGAGAATGATTTTTATTTATTTTTTATTCATTTTCAGTGGCAATGAGCCAAAGACAATGTAAATATTAGAAAAAAAAAATTGCTCTATTTTTGCTGAAAGCAACGGCAAAAATACAGAAATAATTCAATGCTATTTTCGCTGCAAGCATTAGCACAAATGTTGTCATTTTTATTTTTGTTTTTTGTGTTAGCAAAATTATAACTAAATGTTTAAACAAGTAAAATTCTATAAATCAATTTATTTGAGTAAATAATTAATTTATTTTATTAAAAAAAATTCCCACCATAATGCATATGTCCGTATCAAATTATAGATATTACATAAACAAAATTATAGATATTAAATTAAATAAAAAATTATATTTATTGTTATTATTTCTCATATATTATTTTATTTAAATATTTAAAGAATACAAATTTATAAATTGTATTAAACTATCACAATATTCATACAAAACCCAAATAATTTAAATAAAAATACAAAAATGTAGTATACATAACAAAAATAAATAAAAGAAGAAAAATAAACTTGTCAAGAAACGAAATGTTTTAAAAAAGAAGAGAAAAGAAAACATCAAAAAAAAAAAAAAATACGCAACAAAAATTGGGACTTGATATATAAAAACTAGAGTAAATGGACAAATAGGTCCTTAACCTTTTTTTTCGCGGACATTTTCGTCTTCAACGAAGGGAAAATACATTTAAGTCCTTCACCCCCGAAAAACGTAGACATTTCAATCCTTTCGTTGAGTTCAGGCGTTTGGACTGGACGGAAAAGTCTGACCTGGCAGAGGTGGCACTGACCTGGCCGTTACGGAGGCTACGTGGCAGGGATTAATTCGAAACAGGACATATAAGTCCCCGCAACGAAAACAACGCCGTTTTGGTAACCTCCCCCAATCTTTCAAATTTCTCTGCCCTTTTCTTCTTCCTTCGTCCTTTTTCCCTTCCATTATTCTTTCTCGGCCCCTGCCTCCATCACCGCCGCACAGCCGCGCCTACGTCAGCCACCATCAACGCTGGCGACCTCCTCCTTCCTCTCTTTTGAGTAGCTGTTAGCCCTGTGAGCGATCCTCAAGTGTATCCATCTCATCCAGCATGTCACAATATCGATTCGGGAAGTTAGATGTGTCCTCTGCCGGGACTCCCATGTCGGGATCAGAGAAGAGACCAGTGCTCTCTTTAGCTGGTTGTTTTCCTTTCCCAGTTGATTTCTTTCCTTTGGCAGGTTGTTTACCCTTGCCAGTGGTCCTCATCCTGGAAAGTACAAACAGTCTATAAGAAATGGATTGACAATAACGGCTCACAAGAAAGGGTAAAATAGGAGAAACAGCAGCTCACAAGCAGGACCTTTACACAATTCACACTCATACAATGCAACCATTCAAAACTATACAGTGGTGGAATTGAATGAAGAATGAGTGATGCACATTGACAGAAAAAATTAAAGTTGATAAACCTCAAGTAAAAATTTGAATATACATGTGGCCATTCATGTAATTCACATTGCAAAAAGAGGTTGAATGAAGAAGTACACATCAAACATCAAAGCATCACACAAACACTCTTCAAAGATGAGTGGAAATAAGGAATATGAAGCAGCTTAGTGAAATATAAGAATGGAAAATCTCAACTAAACAGATAAATAACAAAGCCGGGTTAGTGATTAATTGGCCTTGGTAACATTCAAAGCGAAAAGCGTGCATACCAAGTCAATCAATCAAAGTGAAGATTGAGTTTTGAAAACAAAACTTTTTTAAAATTCAGCAGCATCTCAGTAGTACATAGTACATTTTCCAAAGTCAAATAAACAATTTTACATTCCATATAAATTCCTTGATAATTAAGCACACAAAAATTATATATACACTCATAGGGAGGGAATGGACAAGCCAACATGTGATGAAAAATCAGCAGCAGCTAAACATGAAGCAACAACAAAGTGGGTGATTGAGCTTGAGCAATTGACAGTTAAAATTTCAAGAAAAGCACATCGCTCTAGCAGCAAAACAGCAGTAACAATCCAAGTTGCAGCAACAAACAGTACAAAGAACATGTAATTTACTCAGTCAACACTCTTTCCAATGAATTCAACAGTCAATTATACGTAGAGAATGTAGATCAAATAATCAAGTCTCACTGAATCAAAATTGAAGTTCAATATGCATTAAGAAACTAACTAATCCTAACAATGAGAATTTACACAGCAACGGTGTAAAACATCAGTCTCAGCAATTTCCATTAACCAACCCTAATCCTAACAAGTAACAACTCAAGAACAATTGAACAAACTACATATAATGAACTACAAACAGTAATTGCACAGACAGCAGCATTAAGCAAGCAAGACTTAATCCACTATCCACGCCAAATTCTCTAACAACCTAATGTAACTAACTAATCTAACATAATTGAAATTAGCTAAACAAAACTAACTAAACAATATTAATTAACTAATTGCAATAACATAGTGAATTAAACAGAGAGAAAGAAGACCTGGAAAGCACAAGGGTGGTAATGAGAGAGAGGAAATGATGGTTGGGCCCTAATAGCGACGGTGGTGCGCCGGTAGAGAGACGGCGGCGCGGCGGCAATGGGTCGCCGAGAAGGTTGTCGCGGACGAACAGTGGGTGGAAGGAAGGTGAGAAGAGAGAGAGACTAATGGGAGTAAGGGAGTGAGAAAGGGAAGAAGACGCGAAAAGAGAGGAAGGAGGAGGTCACCGGCGTTGATGGTGGCTGACGGAGGCGCGGCTGTGCGGCGGTAATGGAGGCAGGGGCCGAGGAAGAAGAATGGAAGAGAAAAAGGGCGAAGGAAGAAGAAAAGGGCAGAGGAATTTAAAAGATTGGGGGAGGTTACCAAAACGGCGTCGTTTTCGTTGCGGGGACTTATATGTCCTGTTTCGAATTAATCCCTGTCACGTGGCCTCCGTAACGGCCAAGTCAGCCCACCTCTGCCAGATCAAACTTTTCCGTCCAGTCCAAATGCCTGAACTCAACAGAAGGATTAAAATGTCCATATTTTTCGGAGGTGAGAAACTTAAATGTATTTTCTTTTCGTTGAGGACAAAAATATCTACAAAAAAAATGTCAGAGACCTATTTATCATTTATTCTAAAAACTATTATCTAAATACATGTTGTGTTTCTAAAAATGTTATCAAATTCATAAGAGCAATGTTGTGTTGGGTCCTCGCCATTCACGCCCATGCTTGGATCTTATTTTTAAAGATCTCAAGATATTGTGAAATTACAATTTAATTTTTCAACGGAATAATCTATTATATTATGAAATAATGGTATAAGTTGCTTATACTGATCACAACTTTTTCACTTTTTACGTTTGCTTGTAAATAATTAGTTTTTTTATTTATTTAAACAAAAAACCCCAAAAAAGGGGAAATGATAATATAAAAATATTCTATGTATACTAAAAAGTAATCATAAATTAGTATTATATAATATTGTATATTTATACATATTATAGTAAAATAATTAAATATTTAATAGACAAATAATTAACTAAATTTATTTATAATAATATATATTTTTTATAAAATATCAAATATATATATATATATATATATTGATAATTAATTTTAATATAAAATTTAATATTTAAAATTTACAATTTATTTTAGTATATATAATATAATTAAAAAATAATAAAACGTGAAATATTGGAAATATCTAATCTTTTAATTCTTTTGTGTGATAAAAATATCTACCCTCTAGTGGGCCATATAGTTCTTGCTAATTACACGAAAATTGAAGTTTGATATAGACAACGTGCAAAGATCTCATATTCATTTAGTTGCAATTGAATACGCCAAGTTGCGTGAGGATAAAATCACCTTATTATGTATATTTTATTTCAGGTCACATTCTCTCTAGCTTCATACTCCTAGAAACAATAACTTATATAAATATTTACATTATAAATTTAATCTTAATGTATTATCAGTGTAAAATAATTTTATACGTGTATTTAATTATATATTATTATATTAATAAAATAATTATTTTTTATATTGATTACCTAAATAGTTATTATTAAAAAAATAAATATAATTATACGACTGTATAAAACATTTTATACTATTAGTACATTAAAATTAAACTCATATTCACACAAACAAATAAAATACTAAATTAAATGTTTCCATTAATAATGTAAATTTTTTGCAATTGTTTTTATACCATGTGACATTATTATTACATGTTTATTTTAAATGTTCATAAGACTAATTATTATTAGTAGTACTTATTATTTATGTGAGTGTAAAATTAGGCATCTTTCTTAGAACAGAGACAAGTTAGTATCTAATAAAAGACTAAAAACTCACGTTGTTCATAGATAAGGAATCAAACTTGTTTAAATGTGAACTAATTCCTTATATAGATACTTTTAGTTAATTTTATAGGAAAAATTTTAAGTGTATGGAAAATATCGGTGTTTTAATTATTTTAATCATTAATTTTAATTAATGTATATTATATATATTTTTTATAATTCAGATCACGGTTAAAACAATTGGAACACCGGTGTTTCCGATACACTCAAAACACTTCCAATCTTATATTAGTTATACAAAGTATAAAAAGACATACTAAATGTTGAAGTAATTATTTAAATAAATGATCATGTAGAAAAACTCATGATCAGTCATAAACACTTAAATACGGTATAGAAAGGGGGACAATAGAACCCCTTATTAACCAAATAATTTTTATATAAAAAATTCCTTATTTTATAATTTAGTCTCTCATAAATTTTTTTTTTTGTCCTTTTTTCCGGTTATACTTTTTATGTTGGCCCCTCTAATTAATTTAAAGCTTTTGCTCCATCCCTGGTCATAAAATTATACTAAACTCATAGAATAATATTATAATAGAAATGTAGTAATATACAAAGATACTTGAATATTCTTACTTGTCCTCAACAGAAATAAATTAATAGTATTAATTAACAAATTTTATCAATTGTATCGAACTATTAATTTTCGACTATTTTATCAAAATATTCATCAATAATTATTATATATATATATATATATATATAAATTAGTAATAATTATTTATTAGTTGATTTAAATAATAATACAAAATATATATTTATGATTGTAATAATTTTTCATTTTAATATTTTATCACATAATAAAAAATGTTTTAACTTGTCACAAAGTATTTAATTAATTTTTATATATTTTATGATTAATGATAAAATATTTCTATTAACTTAGTAGTTAAATTTCATACACTTCTTTAATTTTTCAGATAAAAAAAATTCACTTTAAAACTTTTACCTTGCTTCAAACGTGCATGTATAGAATAAAAGGTTAAATTCTATATAGTTTCTACCATATGGATAATTATTGTGTATGGTAATATTTAAATATTTAATGCGTATGGGAAAATATCATAATATGAATATATAAAAATAATTATATTCTTAATATAAACTATTAAATTAATTATAATATGACGCATTTATTTTAAATAATCAATCTACTTTATAATTTTTTTGTTATTTACTAAAGTTTCTCTTGAAGGATTTATATTTATAAATGGTCAATTTATTCCCTCTTAATTTTTAAAAGTAAGATTCCAACCTAAAATCTTTAGATAAGAATGAGGAGATTATATCATTTAAATTATAATTCATTGGTGAAAAATAATTATTTTTGTTAATACAATATTACATAATTAAATATACACATAAAATTATTTTACACTAACAGTGAATCAAATTTTTTTTAATATACATAATATTCTTTCGCATTTGTTAAAAGCTTATAATGTTAACATCAAAGACTTCAAAAATTTGAGAACTTTGTGTTTGCATCCAATGTAATCACTCTACGTATACATCATATATACGTAGGATAGTGTTGGATAGTTGTGTTGATTATCATTTTTTATTTTTTTATTTTTTTTTATTCTTTTATATATATAGCTTAATATAGTTTACAAAAAGAATGGCTTAGGGGAAGTTTAGACTTTAGACTATTTAGTTTCAAAATTAGGAATGAATACTCACATGCTCATTATTGTTTGTGAAGATTGGTTTAGTTTCCTTGCAGGCAAAGTAAAATGGCACTTTACAAATGTCAACTATCATAGGTTATGGGGCAATTAATTCAAACAATTATAATGGATACAAACAAAAAGAGATATACTAATTAGACTTACATAAAAAAAAAAAAAAAACATATTTATTAAACTAGCTATCATTATCTTTTATATATTTTATAAACAAAAATCATATTCAAGTTGAAAACAACAAGTTATGAGATCTTAAATAGATTTTTTTTTTTCTATTTACACTAAACTTTAATCAAATATTTAGGGGGAAAAAAAAAGAAACAAGGGGTGAGATGAATCAACCTTCTTTGGTAAAAAACTATACATATTAATATTGAATAATTTTTTTCACTGAAAATCATTTGAGAATGAGTAAGAATATTATTGTGGTAGTAGCAAATCGCTTTCTTTTTCATTCATAAATCATAATCTTGAGACGCAATGTTTGACCAAATCATACAACCCTTCGGTCTATTATTTATTATTTAGAGTGAATATTTTATCCGACTTCTTACAATTATTTTAAAAAGACAACGAAAAAAAAAAAACACTCGATTCGGTCCTTATTTTTTTTTGAAATTAATTAGTTATTGTGTCAAAAAAAATAATATTAACTTTTTTTTGACACAGAAATCTCGTTATCCTTTTAAAATAATTATTAAAGATTGGATTGAATTTTTTTTTTTTATCAAAAGTCTCATTATCTTTTGAGATAATTGTCGAAAATTATTTTAGATTTTTCTCTATTATTTATATGGTAAGGGGCTAGAAATATTTTCTGGTGTTAGAATCCGATAACGTCACGACAGTGCTAAATTAATTTCCCAAACAACATATATAATTAAATTAAGATAATAGAAAAATTACCACATAAAGGACATTAATATTGAAACGTGGGATTCTACATCACAATTATTTAAGGGTACAAACTGGGCTGGCCAAATAGTCCTATAAGATTTTTTTCCATGACCCACAATTTGTTCTAATATAGTATTTAATGGTAAACTGGATGGTCTGAATCTTTTTAAGAGTTCTTTTCACCAAATATGCTAATTAAATTACATGCTATGAAAAAGTATTATAGGCTAACAAGCTAGCTGTTGTGTTGAATTAGTATTATTATTAATCTAATAATCACATTTTTATTTGCTTATAAATAATGTTTTACCAATTTAAAATAATCTTTTTTAATTAGTTCTTTACAATTATTTTATCCATTTTATTTAATAAAGTGAATTTCAATTTTGGTTTAAATAAGTATTTGATACTTTCTTTTTTGTCTAATAAAACTAAAAATATTTTATTTCAATCTTCACTATTAATTTATTTCACTAAGTATAGTAATTTTACTTGATAATATTTTTTACTGTATTTCCATCTCTTAGCTTGTGAGGGAAAAAAATTCATATTCAAATAATCTACACCTACAAATATTCTTAAATACTAAAGTATTGTTTTTGTCCCCAATGTTTGGGGTAAATTCTATTTGTATCTCTAACGTTTAAATCGTCCTATTTGTATCCCTAACATTTGTAAAAGTGATTCAATGTTATCCTGCCGTCAATTACACATCATGAACGCTTTAGTTTGAGTTTTAAAAATCTCTTCTTGAAGTTAGAATACAAATGTTTGGGATAGAATCGATGATTTACTCCGAAAAATAGCTCATCAAATATTGAAACTAATTCCTACAACATTTACATAATTCACTTTTCTAGGGATATAATTGAATCTAAACACAAATAGTGGGTATAATATTAAAATCGAACACATCCAAATGAGACCTAATTGAGAATGAATACATCCAAGTGAGAATAATTGAAAAATATAATCTAATTTGTTAGTATAATTGATAGTAATCACATTGAATCACTTTTATAAACGTTAAGGATACAAATAGAACGATTTAAACGTTAAGGACACAAATAGAACTTACCCCAAACGTTAGGGACAAAAACGATACTTTACTCTATTTTTAAAATATGTACAATCTCTTGCTCCCATTCTTCCCTATCAATCATTGTGTTCGTGATAATGAGAGCCATTCATAATTTATGAAAAGTTCCCCTAAAAAAAATTATTATGAAGAGATAAATACTAGATATTATTCTTCATCATATTTTGTATTTATTGTGAAAACAATAATATCAAAATAATTCTCCCTTGTAAGTAGTGTGTTCAATTATCCATATATATATATATATATATATATATATATATATATATATATATATATATATATATATGACTCGCTGGATTTAATTCGGAGTGTCGATTTTATCAATAGGGGTTTATTGTAAATTTCTTATTTTAATTTGTGTTTTTTCTAACATAATTTTAATTTTTGTTATAATCAAATGACACCGAATAATGTAGGCTACATAATTTTAAAATTAAGAAAATCTTATCAACAATGTTAGATATTCCTTTTACATATTGTTTACTTAAAAAAATAGATGTGTTCAGCACCAGTTAATTCGTCATTTCAAAATTAAAATATATTTGTAAACTGATCAAGGAGTACTTATTAAAAAAAAAAAAAAAACTCAACAAAAATTTTTGAAAGACAAAAACAAATCTATATTTGAAACATGTTCCAATCATTATTTGCCAAGTGTGACAACAACTTGTGATTAAGGAGATTTTATGAAACCATGCCATCATGGTTGCTTGTGATTAACATTAAGTACGGTCACCATGGTATTAGTTAATGGTAAAAATTAATTGATAATCTTATCTATGTATGGATTGAATTAGTGTGAATAGAATCTTGTGGTGTAGATGATGATGATGATTCAGCCATGATCCACGAAACAGGTGGAATGGACAAAAGATACCAACGTTGGTGTACGAAAGTTCTGTGTGGTTTCCCGGACGAAAATAATGTTCACCAAAAGAATAAAATATTTGGACCTTTTTAATCTCTCTTTGTTTTTATCTTAATTTAAATGGTTTAGGCTTCAACGAATCAATCCAAGCATGGACCCTAATGGCCCTTATTATGGACTCCTTAGTTAAAAAAAATGTTAGAGTGTGATTAGAATTTAATATTTTATTATTATTAATTAATTATTAGTATTTAAAAATATAAAATAAAATATATTATTAAAAAATATATTATTAATTATCCCCTCTACATAGGGATGGTAATACCACCCGAATCCGCGGGTACCCACTCCGTCCCTACCCGCTCGGAGCGAGTAATTACCCGCCCCGCACCGGGCGGGTTTTTTGGGAGGGGCGGGGGCGGAGTCGGGTTTAGGTAATACCCGCCCCGCTATATATATATAATATGATGGAAACTCAGGTGCAGTCGACTTCACATGAAGTTGATAGTTGAGAATTGTTAGATGAAAAAGTAGTCAAATCAGTCAACTATCAACTTCACGTGAAGTCGACTGCACCTATGTGATTTACTACCCGCGGATAGAAGCGGGGCGGATTCTATGCGAGTTATTGTACGGCGAGGTAGGATCGGGTAGAGCAAAAATCCACTCTATCCGTCCCGTTGCCACCCCTACCTCTACGAGGGGTTTTTTTTTTTTTTTTTAAAGAATAGAATTAAGTAAAAATTGAACATTTTAATTAAATTTGTTGGGAGTATGCATATTCTATATATGTATTTTTTAACAAATTAAGTTTGATTAAGGTGGATCTTAATGAAATTAAGGGAAAAATTTTGTTAGTCCTCTGTTATGAAATTGTAGGTAATTTCACTACTGCTAAAAAACACACTGAAAAAATTTGTGCCAAAAGCATCTTTTTCTTATAGCCTTCTATGTAAATCTTTTTCATTTTATTTCTCCATTACATTATGATTTTTGTGTTGAGTCATATTATATAAGAAATACTGATTATTAGAAGTATATCTATAAAGAAAAAGAATTTATGATGTCATTTTTGAAATAATTATACTATAGAGACTGATTTATTCATTTAGTTTTTGAAATAACTACAGAAACTAATCTGTCATCTTTTTTTTTTTTAACAAATAATAGAAAAAATTGATTAGGAATTGCATTGAGTGACAGTAATAGAAATAAACGCTAGAAATTATATTGTGTATTAAATTTTTTTGAAAATTAGAATGTTTACTTCTAAAAATTTCATGGACGGATTTGAACAACTATTCTATTTTATCTAACACTAAATTTTTATAAGTGATAAAAAAGGAAAAAAAAACAATATATAAAATTAAAAATGTATAAAGAACAATATATATAAATTTAGTCTTGTTGTTGTAGCATGTTAATTTAATAATATTTAGCTCTCACTTTCTTTTATTTTAGCAATTTGTATAGTTAGAAAACCTAAATCCAAATACAACTACTAAAGTTAATTGGCATCTGACCTACTTTCTTTTAATTGTTGCTTCAATAATGTTATGGGTACGGGAGAAGGTATAAGTCCTTTAATATTGCAAATGTTAAGGGAAAAACATAAAACACGTTTATAGTGATGTTAACATTTCTTATATTCTCAAAAAAAAAAATTTATTATATTCTTTTTAGCCAATAGCAAGACTGCATTTGCGTGGTAAATCCAAGGTGAATAAAAGATTTCAACGGTAAGATCTCAAGTTTTAATTTTTATTAGTTAATGAGTTATAATTCAAATGACATTTTTTTTTTTTGGGATACGAGTTTCATTCTTAATTCTGGACAAAAAAAATTTAACCTCTAATAAAAATTTCTGGATCACAATAGTCGAAAAAAATTGTTACAAAATTTTGAACAACTTTTTTTTTATTTTTTTAATTTTTAACAAAAGTAACAAATTTATAAATTATTTTTTGAGAATATTAAAAGAGAGAGATATGAGTCAAACACTAAAGCTCAAATAAAGTACATAAAAAAACAACAAAATGCAAAATCAAATTTATTTATGTATAATAAGAATATGGTATCCTTCACTCTTTTAGATGAAATATAGTTAGTTTTAATGTTTATTTTGGATAAAAATATCGTTATATCTCTTGTTAAAAAAAATTTAATTTGTATGTCTATTTTTTATTAATTTTCCTAATAATTATTACCTTCACATAATGTTTATTTTATTAATTCTTTAAGTTATCTCTTCTGATAACATTGTAGGATCTGACGTTTAAAAAAATGGTAGGATCCATGAATCCAAATTCAGAGATCGCATTGTAGTTTCATTATTTTTCTGTATTATTTATTTTTGTTTCATATGGTTTACATATCAGTGCATAAAACATCATTTATAATCCAATCTTTAATATTCACATAGAAATATTTCCTTTCTTTTAATATTTTTTAAACAACAAAAACTCAATTACAAATGCTTTAAAATTATGAAAGAAGGGTTTAAAATACAATTTTAAACTACAATTACTTAATTATAAATTTAATAAAACAGAATTTTTACAAATAAATTTTGTTGTGTCTCCTTCTAATAATAATCTTCATGTGATGGTACTTTGTGTTGCAATTTTCATCTCTAATTCATTCGTTTTTAATTTCTACATCCAAAGCCTCTCTTCTTAATTCAGAGTTTCATTCCGTTTATTCTGTAAATTTCTTTTTAACATCTCCAATCGTATGTAGTAAAACAGATTAAATAAAGTCGATTATTATGGTGTCTAAAAGGTGATGTCTAATTTTAAAAAAAATAAAAAATTAATATTTAATTTAAAAAGTATAAAAATAAATAATTTTTAAAATTTAAAATTTATTACAAAAAATAAATTAAACAAAAGACATAACAAAATAAGACCTTTATATATGAGATCAAAGATATTATTATTCAACTTATCATGATCTAGATTCCCTGCAACTTGGTCCAATAATGGGATTAGAAAGGGGTACCCCACAAATTTCGGGATAAAAAAGGGCCAAAAAATAAGAAACATCTTCTCCTTTTTTTTAATGCATGGGCGAAGATTCTGATTTCTTAATGCTACATAGGGCCTTTTCATTGGGCCCACACTTCATAGCCCAGAAAGCAAAAGTGAACTCTTTGGGGGACCAACATTATATATTTTTTTAATTAAATTTGAATTAAACTAATAATTATGTCAAAAATAAAACAAAAGGGCTAATAATAAATAACAATACACAGCACTAGGGATAGGAAAATATTATTTTCTTAATGTGCTCGGATGTATTTATTTTATAATATTAGCATGTATATAGGAAAGTATATAGTCCTTTTCAAAATTGAGAAAAAATGACTGAAAATAAAATTAATTATTTTTTTCTCTTGGATATAATAACTAGAAATTGCTTTTGATAACATGGTTATTTTCCCAGAAAATTTGTATGTATTTGAATCTCACTTGACCATAACATGCTATGGATGATGATGATGATGTGTGTTGTATGTTCGATGATAGTTTCTCTTATCTGTGTGGAATTTGGATTCTAATTAAGATTCTTTTTTTGTTGTTACATATAACCAAAAAGTATGGGGGAGTGAAATTTCCTCACTACTTCCTGTTTTTAATTTCTTGTTGCAATTATCATAGGTAGATACAACCACCAACTTGCCTTGTGGGACCCATTTGTGTTTTCATAACATTAAAAAAATCTTGACATTTACAAGTAATTTTTTCTTGTAGCGACTAGCGAGGGTAAAAAAAAATATATATTATTTTTAATAATTTTAATATTATAAATACTATAGAAATTTAAATTTTCCAAAAAATATTAATCTTAAACATTTAAGGATTTGAATCCTCTAAAGTTTGAATTTTACTTTAGAGAATAAAATGTGATCTTCTCTCATTGAATAATTTTTCTTTCATATTTATTATTGATCTCACCTATGAAATTAATAGTGAGAAATCACACATTACTCTTTAAAGTAAAATTTAAATTTTAGAGAATCCAAGTCCAGAAAAAAAAAAAAAAAAACAGCACTTTGAATCATTTTATTCCCATCATTGCACCCATTAGATGCGAACAACGATAAATTGATAGTCTCAATTGGCATAACATGTTAAGTTCATTTGTGGGGGGAAAAAACACTTAAAGTTTTAAACTTTTAATCAATCCTTTTATGTATAAAAGTTTTACATGATCAAATCCCTAAGCATAGAAGAAAATCTTATCAACAATAAAATAAAAAACTACACAACATGAAATCATGTGAAGCGTAAGATTCATTCACATTAAGTGTGTTTGGTCATAATTTCTCACATGTCCAAGCAAATACAATTGAGGCCTTGAACGTGGCACTGCGTACGAATAAATAATTAAATATAATCACCCCTTATTTACTGGGCAGCTGATTCAACTAAAGAATGCTTTTCCAAGATGGCAATTGTCTCTTCCTTTGCGCTGCACATTGCAAAATAAATAAGTAATGCATATTGTAATTCCATATAAGCTGGTCCATATAACAAAGAATTCACCACGAAAACAAATTATAAAAGTAACCAAATATCTTAAAACACAGAAACGAGTAGTTTTGAAATGATCAGAGTAAATGGTTAAATTAATTCCTGAAAAATGGTTAAATTAGTTCCTGAAAGATCACTCGTTCTTTAAATCGGTTCCCAAAAGATTTTTTTAATCAAATTCGTCCTTTAAAGATTTTAAATTAGTCATGTTAGTCCTCCCGTCACTTTTATTGCTAACAATGTCAGAGTTTATTGATGTGGTACGTTAAGTAATATCACAACATACACCTAGTAGTCCTAATTGACTATTAACATGATTAGTTTATGAAATTAGACCACATCAAACCCAAATTGAGAGATTCCAATGCCTCAAATTCTCCTCTCAATTAGGTTTTAATTTGATATAATTTTATAAATTTATTATCTTAATAGTCAATTAAGACTTTTAGGTGTGTGTTATGGTGTCACTTAACGTGTCACATTAGCAAATTTTGACACTAACAAAGAAAGTGACGTAAGGACTAACATGACTAATTTAAAATTTTTAAAGGACAAATTTGATTAAAAAAATCTTTCGGGGACCAATTTGGAGAACGTGTGATCTTTCAAGAACTAATTTGACCATTTACTCTTTTCACCTCACCATGTGAAAGTGAAACAAAAAGTCTTGACAGAAAAATAATTATAGCCTTTTGTATGCATTTTGCAGCCTATTAAGTTTTCCTAATTTGATATTTAGTATCATTAGTTTTTATAAGGGTTTCTTAAGTTAGTACTCCATAAAGACTCTTGTTTAAGAAATTGAGAAAATGAAGTTTTGAATTGTCAATGTTTAAAAACATAAAGACTTATAATTTTTGGGTTAAAACTTAAAACTCATCTTTGATTCTTAAACCAAGTCCGTTAAGGGTCTCGGTTATGTAAAATCTTTTATATCAGAAACCACCTTTCTATCACAAATAGTATTTGACCCTTAACAATAGGCACAAACAATTGGTGAAATGCATAATCATATTATTTGAGCAATGCAGCTTAAAAGATTTAGATCAAACATATCTACCTTCCAGGTCTCAGTATCTTGTATTTGTGTGGTGTAGTGAGGTCCACAACTGTTGAACCTGCTCGACCTGATGGAAGCACACCGCCATCATATACAAAAGCACAATGCTCCCAAAGATTCTCAAAATCTCTGATGCAAACACTACTTGGCTGTCCACTAAGGTTTGCACTTGTAAGTGCTAAGGCAGTTCCTGAACCGCGAGCAATGACTCTAATGAAATTGTTATCAGGCACTCTAACTCCTATACTATCAAATCCCGGGTTCAAAGATTGTTCAAGAACACTTGAATCGCCTGTAAAATATCAAGGCATACCATCACATATGTAGGATCACAACCGAATTTGATGTTTATATAATAAATGTTGACAGAACAAAATAAGGCTACAGCTTCAAACTCATTTTGAGTAACTTACAAACCTCGAATTAGTACAACTGTAACAGGCCCTGGAAGCAGGGAATCAAGCAGGCCATGTGGCAAGTGGTCAGTCACGGCAAAACGGTATATGTCTGATACATCTCCAACACAGATAGCCAGAGGGCTTGTATGTTTTCGACCCTTGATCTCATAAATCCTATTAACTGCTTCCAGCGAGCTACAATCATACCCCAATACAAGGCAATAAGTAATTACCAATCATTCATAAATCTGTCTCCATTGCAGTGTCATGAGACATTGAGACACAAGACCAGTCTTTGCCGATGTAAAAAAACTGAGACATATTATAAAAGAATGTGATGAAGTGATTATTTTCACATGCTTTGTTTAATATGGGAGAAGTGTAATGAGAAAAACTGTACTGTGTGAAGATAAAACGTAATTAGATATGAAAAAGAACAGCTCATACCAAGCATCACAAGCAAATCCATAGAGTGTGTCAGTGGGGACCGCAATAACCTTGCCAGCTCTCAAGGCTTCAACAGCCTCAGGTGCGTACGCATCTGTTGCAGGGCGAAATAAAGCAGTTCCTGTCTTGTTATCCAAACCACAGGCCATGTTTTTTGGAAAATCCCTTCTCAGCTTTCTACCACCGGGTTGCAAATGAGGTGAAAATGATGACTTGCGAATCCCCGAAGATAATAAGGAAAAAGTGTAACTATTCTCTGAAGACAATGACGCATCAAGTTTAGATTTTGATAGTAAATGAAACAGGAAGTACTTTTAGCCACGAAGCTGTATTGAAGTTTAAAAGAAAAACACGTAAAATAGAGAGAAAGAGACAGTGAGAATGAGAGGGAACTGACAGGGAGAAGGGTTGTGAGGAAGGAAATGGCACCTCGGAAGGGAAGAAAGAGAGGCAGTGCTGAGATTCTTGTCGGAATATGCATCCTATACCAGCTGCTTCTTCCTCTTCCTCTGCCTCCACTGCATCAATCAAACCCAAGGTTGCAAGAACCGAAATGGTCATTAAACCGATCAAGTGACCGGTTTAACGATTTACTGATCCAACCAAGGTCGAACCGTGGTGGTCTAATTAAATATATAATAAAATTATTAAAAATTCAATATACAATTTTCAAATATTCAAATTCAATGATTTCTAAGCTAATAAAATTCAAAGTTTTACATAATAACTTGTTCACATTTTATCATTAAAAATTCACAAAATTAAAATTTCTAATTAACTTCTAAGTTTTAATCAAGTAATCAGCAACAATACTCATCACCAAGGTTCTGAAAACCGAATCAGTTATCGAACCGCTCTAATTACTAGTTTATTGGTTTAACCGATTCAACCATAATTCAACCGGAATAACGGTTTTATAATAAAATAATAAATAAAATATAAATTAACACATTAAAACATAATTATAGTCTAATATAAACTTTAAAATGTCATCCAAATCAAAAGTACTACAACAACCAAAGTGTTATAATCTCACCAAATATAAACTCAGAAGTCAAATAACAAAATCATCAAACTCAAAAGAGAAGAGTCATGTTCAAGAACCTTCAGCTACTTCGTTCAATGTTTAACTTTGTTCCATGTTTATTGTGCTAGCAAAAATTCATAGATGGTAAACTCCTCTCAATGATAGAATATAGTTGAAGAATTATATTACTCTAAAGCAGGGAAAGCAGGGGAAAAAAAGCTGATGAGCACAAAATGCTTGAGCAATGGAAGACAAAAAGTGCCTAATTAGCCTGTTCAACTGTAATGAGGAGCAAAGGGATACAGGATAATATATTTTCAGTCATGTTGATTTCAATTGATTAAATATTGGGTAGATTCTTAAAGCACAGTTGGCATGAATAAGAATAATAATGGATAATGAAAAGGTATGAGAAACATGAAAAATAAGATGAAACGAATGGAATTAAAAGCTCAATTAATAGAATTAAAAGCATATAGCAAGGAATGGCAACGAATGGAACCTCAATAGCGTAAGAAAGTGATACTCAAATTCTGGGATTCTAATAAGATGATAGTCAATTTTAATTTTTAAGACCTGATCTAGTGTAGCATCAATGTACTGTCTAAGCTGTGCTCCCAGTGATACAAACAAGAGAACAATCATAATTCATAAATTGTGTTCAGACGACCTAAGAAACATGCATTTCAATTTTTATCAGAGCCTCACAGCATCATCATTAAAACCAACAATGCTTCGACACTGTAACTGTAACAATGCGAAACAAAAATTGAAACTAGAACGATTGAAAACAAGAACTGTAACAGCATACTAATCATTAAAACAACAATTGAAACTTTTAAAATACAGCAAACCAACGACAAAACAAGAACTGTAACAGCATACTAACCATTAAAAGTTAAAACAACAATCAAATAAAACAATAACTGAATAATTAATACAAAAAAAAAAAACAAGAAAAAGAAAAAGAAATCACCTTAGGCAGGTGCACGTTCTGAAATTCGAACAGATCAGAGAGGGGGAGCTGGAGCTTTAAAACGCGACGGAGATGGCTGAACGATAGGCTGAACAGAGGCACCAACACGCGACGGAGAGGGCTGAACAGAGGGTTAAGCAGCTCGAACTGAAAGACGAGAGCGCGACGGAACAGAGGCTGAAGAGCGGCAGAACCTCGGCGAGACAGCGGCGGAATCACGGCGAAACAGAGGCGGAATCTCGGCCAGAAAGGAGGCCGAAGCACGGCGAACGAGGGCGGAACAGATACCTTGCGACGAATCTGTAGCAGTGTGGACGGCGGCGGTGACTGAACGTTGAAGAACGGCGACGAGATGCAGAGCTGCTTCCTCCAATTTTCGAGTTCTCACTTCTCTTCTCTGCGTTCATGCGTCGAGTTCAGAGGCGAGAGCCAGGGAGAGAGAGAGAGAGAGGAGGGAAAATGATTAATTTTTTTTTTTTTTTTCCTGAAAGTGGCCAGGACCCGATTCGGTCAGATCGGCCGGTTTAACGGTTTTTGACCGATTTTTGAAATAAGCAGCCGATTTTTTAATTTCCGACAGGTTTTTAACGGTTTCTGACTCAAACCCAACCCTAATAGCAGCCCTAGCAGCCACCTTCTCCATCGCTGAACTTCTCTCCTCCGTCAGAGGGTGTCGTCGCCGCGTCCTCTTCTGCTTCAGCCTTTGTTGTCCCTCTGTTTTTTCAATCGCAGCTTCCTCCTCTGCTCCATCTGGCGGCGTCTCTCTCTTCTCTAGCCAACGACGTCCCCCATTGCTCTGCCATCGCCCTCTTGAAGCCCGAGTTCTCCCTCTGCCGTGCCGCCTCCAGTCTCTCCTCCAGTTGTGCTGCCTTCAGCTGCGATTTGTCCCTCCACCGAGCTTAGCCTTGGTCGCCTCCAGCCTTGCTCGCCTCTGTTAGGTACATGACTCTCTTTTTTATTCGATTTTGAGTTTTGAGAACACATTCTGTTGATGATTGCTCAGCTGCTGTGTTGTGAAACTGTGAAGGTTGTTCTTGCTTCTTTATTTTTTTTGTTTAGTTTTATTTAATTATTCGGTTTTGTTGTGTTCTTGGTTTCTGATATGGAATTGCTTCTTTTTATTTAAATTGGAGACTACATTAATATTTTTTATCCTGTTTAAATTACTGAGTTAGTAATTGCATAATATTGATTTTATAAATTTTTATTTATCTAAATTGCTGATTTTCTAAAATAATGGTTAAATTGAATGATTTCGTTGAATATTTTTTACTTTCCTATAGTGTGCACGCTACTCATTGAAATGTTATATAGTTTCGCCGGTTGTTTTCATGTACTATTAGAACTTAGAAAATTTATAGAAGTACTTTGTCTTGATATGCTGGTTGACTTGTGTAGGGGCAGAGAATTGCAAGATTGCTTTGAAAATTGAAATTGAAATTGTTCTTACCTCATATTTTGTTATTGAAATCTCCTGAATATTTGGATACTCGGGTTGTGTTTTAGTTGTTGATATAGATCAATCAATTTGTACCATTTGAAATAACTTGGATTCTGAAGCTCTGAATTTTTATTTCATATGATATACATACCTGTTTTTATTATTAGGAGAGTTTTAAACTGCGACTGAACCAGAAAATGTTTTGGTTTGAGACATGCTTAGTTCATGTATAATTGTCCGGTTCTAGCTTTTGAATAATTTCAGATACATGAGTACATCCTGTAGAGCATTTAGAATAAGAAAATACGCAGATCTTTGTAATGATGATATAAACTGGTTATTCTGCTATTTTGATTTTGTGACCACTAATTTTTCTAGGCAGATTTGCCGGAGCACCTACATAAGCATTGCTTGTCTAGGTGGATGACATAGCTTTTTGAAAAATGAGGTGAAGTTGCTTCAGTGGACCACCGGGGTATTGTGCCATCATCATTATAAACTGTGGGTAAGGGTTAACTTGATCAGTTGTCTACTTGTGGTATTTTCACTTGTTGATATCAAGCATGCCCTCCTGGTCCCCTTTTGTTTTTGTTTTGGGGCTGAAATTCGTAAGACGTAAACTCATGGAAAGATCGGAATTCTTTTGATTAGAAAGCTTGCCTGAGAAATCTATCAAGATTATTAAACTCTGGGTTCTTTTGGGAAGTTCATGAAGTGGCAAGACCTTGCTGAGTTTCCCCATCACAAATCATTCTAGCATCAATGTTGCAAGGGTTTCATTCAGGGTGTGTGATGAGTGTATGCAGGCAAGTTCTAATTCTGAGGTCTATGACTATTTTCAAAAGCTATATTTCATTATACTTGTATTTTATACATGCATACCACAACTTCTAGTCATTTGTATTTGCAGATGCAAGAGAACGGGATGCAAGCAAGACGTTGTTAATGCAACTTGTGATAGAAAGTTTCTGTTCCCTTCTTTATTTTTGGTGTGAAGCAGACAATGGACTCCGAACCTTGATTGCTTGAACTAATTTCCTATTCAGAAAGTGTATGAAAAGAAGGTCTATGACTAACTCTTTTGTTGAACACATTACCAACTAATATCTCTTTGATTTATGATATCTGTTATTTAAGTTGAGTGAGTATAAATTATTGAGGAGTGCTAGGGGGCTAGCAGGTTTGTGATTTGTAACCATCAATTAGCCAACATTAGTGTTTTTAATGGTGTGAGATTGCATCTAATGGTGTGGGATTATTCATTTTTCTTTTGCTGGTTAAGTGCTGGCCAAATTTTAATAAAAGTGCTGGCCCCTAGACTTTTTCTAAATTAAATACTAGAGAGTACCGTTATTGTATTGTGATTTGTAAGGTCGAAAGCTTAATTTTGTATTTCTGTATATGATGTTCATTCTTAGTCTGCACTTTTTGAAGTATTCCTGGCTGAAATCCGACCAACTCCAATTAGGTTGGCACTCAGGTCAGCACCTCAATCAAAACCACGTAAATCTTTTGGTTGTGTATGTCACTTGCATTATATTGGTCCAATTTTCTAGACCAGCAAAGATTAATGCTTATAGTGCGATCTGGATGACGTGTGTAGTATGAGAGATTGAGGTCACAATTGAGTGTCAATGTTGGAAGAGAATATTGGTACCTTCTCCATGATGTGAGTTTTCACTCTCTAAGTTTTACAAAAAGCAGAGAACATAATTAATTAGTTATTTTTCTTAATCTTAGTTACATAATAATTGATGCAAGCAGAGCCAATTACATTTAAATGTAGATAATTCAATTACTTATAATTCTAAAAGTTACTTTTCTATATGTATATAATATGCTAGCTAGATTTATATTGATTTTTAAAAGACACAAATATATATATTGAAGTATCTGAATTTTACAAAAATAAAAATATGTTTTTTATGGCTAAATCTTAATTATTTCTCCATTACATATATTGATTTTTTTATTAATACATTTATTTTCTAAACTGTAATCTATATTACAATACATGCATCGATTTATGAATATATCATAAAAAAGGTCAATACATACATCAAATATATATCTGGTTCACTATTCCAAGACTAATTAACTCCTTTAAGTTTTTCGCTTTGACTCGTTCTTTCTAAACATTGACCTAATAAATTTTATGGTGATCCTGTATGTACAAACATCTTTTATAGTCAAGTCCAACTAAATTGATACAAATTCAGCAAAAATAATACATGCATCTATCACTTAATTTTTTGTTTTTGCAGTCTTTTTAGTACATAAATTTTATTATAAATTAAAGCACATAGATTTTACACACAATACATAAAGTTTTATACATAATACTTAAATTATTTATGGATGATATAGCACATAAATTTTTATACATAATATAAAAATTTATTGATATATAACACAAAAAAATATTATATTGTATATTAAAATTTTTGTGCTGTGTATCAAAATTTCTGTACTCAGCATCTTTATTGAATATATATAAAAAAAAGAAAAAGAAGAAGAAGACAATAATAACGGGAGAGAAAAAAGACGAAGAAGAAACAAAACAGCAGCATCAACGCGTAAAAGACGATAATAAAAGATGAAGAGGAAAAAAAAGCAAACCTACCTACAAAGAAAAATAAGTGCACCATAACTTTGTTGAAATTTGATTTAAAAACCATTTGAACATCTAATTTTATTGTTAATTTTATATTTTGAGTTTTTAGCTTCAATTTTAATGACTCTAACCTTTTTTTAACGATCTAATTATTATAATTAGCTATTAATTATTCTAAGATAGAAGTTATTGACGTACCTTTTTATGGCTAATACCACATCTTGTTTATTATTATTTCTAAAATTTCCCTCATTAATATTTAAGGTCATCACTTTTTATCTATTTGCCATTTCATTATATTTGATTTGATTTGATTTATTCTATTTTAATAATACATTACTCTCTTATCTTTTTTGCTAAGTTTGTTCCTATGTCCTAATTTAGAATTCATCTTATTGACTACAAATTGTTTAATTTATGCAGTTTAGAGGATGATGGATTAGCAACTTTAATTTCTCTTCATTTTTTACTTAAGATTAATGATCATGACAATGACATGTATATAAAAAAATTGCAAGACAAATATACTTTGAGGCAAAATTTTCCAACTAATACGCTGCATATTTTCAATTATAATTATAGAAATTTTGTTTCTTGTATCAATGCTATGATTAATCTTATCAGATGCATACTTTTAATTTAATTGATAACTTTTAACAATTGCTATGAATATTTGCGAGTAATTATTATTTTCTTTTCTATGTCAAATTTTTCTTTAGCATTGCTTATGTTATATTTTTTTTTTTTTGATGTTGCAGAAATTAAACAAATATCATTCAACCGTTTCCATTAAATTACTTTTTTGATGGAGTTACAAAATAAATTATGAATTATTATTATTGAACAAATATTATATGAAGACTATATGCTGTTATTGTTATTTTTTTGTTTTGCCAAATGAGTATTATGTATGTTTTCATTTGATCATGCATGATTGACAATAATTATTTAAATTTTATAATAATACAAATTTTACGAGTTGATTTTAATATATTATTTATTTATTAGTATTTAATATTAATTAGTATAATTTTTAGTAAAATTCGCATTAATTAGGTTTAAATAAATTTATTTTTTAACATATAACTTTATCCAGGTGAATACAGGAACTATTTGTAAACAAGAAATTTAAATATGACCATCGTGAATGTGAGTTTAAAATTAAATGTACAAGAAATTTTCACCACTTAGGAAATTACAATAAAAAGAAAAGGATAATAAAAACCTTGTAACGAGCTTATAAATTCTTTAAGAACATAAAATTAAGTAAGACTTTTTGAAAAAAAAAATTATTATAAACTTATAGATCTCTAAATAAAAATACTAAAAAAAATCTCTAAAAATTACAACACTTACATATTTACCTATACTTTCTCTTATCTTTTTCAATTTTCTATCTTATTTTGATATAGACTTATAAGTTCACTATTGCAGTTTTTTAGAGACATATATATAAGTCTATCACAAAATTTTCTTAAAGAATTTATTTGGTAACTTTAAAAAAAAAATTATAAATCTATTACAATATTTTTAAGGTTTAATTACTCTACTGGTCCCTATAGTTTCGCAAAATTTTCAATTAGGTCTCTATACTTTTTTTTTTTAATTGAGTCCTTGCACCAAATTTTTTTTTAATTGGATCCCTACACTTTTTTATCCTTTTATTTAGGTCTCTGTACTAATTCTTTTTTTTTTAGTTGGGTCCCTATAAAATTAAGTCAATTACTACTAAGAGGGACTTAATTGAAAAAAAAATAGTATAAGGACCTAATTAAAAAGAAAAAAAATATAAAGACCTAATTTAAAATTTCACGAAACTATAGAACCAACAAAATAATTAAACCTATTTTTAACAATGAATTATCTTATTACTGACTTGGAAAGTCAACACGCTTAGGACAATTAAGTTACCTATACGAAATTTATTTGAAATTACTGAAACGAGGCCAATTAATTTGTTGATAGTCCTTGGTACCTTATTTGGTGATAAAAATACTCGTTTCAAACTTTCAATGAATCAGAAAAATCTCATATATTATAATGTTGTTAAACTTATCTTAAAGAATATAACTTTTTGAAAGTCATAGTCTAATCTACATTTATGAGATAAGATTATTCAACTATAATTCCAAAACATAGGTAATTGGTCCCCTCTACCAAATCAAGTATAGTAGTAAAATTCAACAAGCTAAGTCAACACTCAAACCAAACAAACAATCCAAAATTGTTAGAAAATTTTCTGAACCAGGAAAAGTTTGAAATAAATAAAAAAGGATAACTTCTAAAATAAATTAAAGTACTCTTTTAAAATTTTATCATCATTAAAAATGAATACCTAGTCGTCTTCTTTATATGAATTTTAAATTTCAAATATAAATAATGAATTTATCATTTTTATTTGCTGAGAGAGAATTTTTTTTTCCGTATTTCTTTATAGGCAACATTAGGATTTTATTCACTAAAAAAAAGTTGGGTAAAAAAGTAAATAAAAATAAAAACAAAGATTCATTCAAAGCGTATTTTATATTCAGTGGATTTTGTAATATAAGAAAAAATGATCAAAATCTTCTAAAATAAATAAATGAGTAAAGTGGTAAAGATGTCCAAAATAGTCCATCATTGACTTCCTAATTGACTAACCCTATCTTATGTTTCACACGTGTAATAATAAATTATTATTATAACTATAATTACATTTGTTATCCTTTATTATTTCTTGCAAAATGCTTATTATTACTACTATATATATTCATTCTCAATTCAACATTCACTTCGTGCTTTCTTTTATATCCATAATCATAAATTTCCCAAACTTATACGATTATTGGAGTTGCATAATCACAATTGCATAATCACAAAGTCACGACAACACAGCAATGCAAGATTATTGTAGGTATTATATATTTATCGAATTTAACTATTATTGTATGTTAAGTCTTTTTAATTTCGTCAATAATTTTGAGTTCTGCCATCTTAGTCTTATTCTTTTATTGTCTTGTCTAATCTGCATATTTTGAGTATTTAGATTTTCAGTTTGGTAATTGCAAACATAATTTGAACAAAAGTTATCAAGGGAAAATAAATATTTTTATATGCCCAAAAATATATATAATTTATGAAAATTGTTACCTAGATTATTTCTTTATCAATAATGAGTTTATCATTGTAATTATTTTTTAGTGAGAGTACATAAAAAGTACATAGTATATAAAGTGTAATAAGTCAACAAATATTTTCTAAGGGAATTTTTCATTCTCTCCAACAATGAGAAGAACTTATTTCTCTTCCTCTCTTAATCATTTCTGGTTCATCAAACCATCCACGTCACAGCTTGAATAGCTTAGGGCATGAGAGGAACCCCGTACCCAGTACCCTAGCCCTCCGTCCTCGTCGCGGTTCCCAGGTCATCAGCGCCGCCGTCCCCAGGTCCTCTTTGTCTTCGCTGGCCTCTCGAACCCGGCACATACTTCAAAATGGAAGCTGGCATAAATATGTTCGTTATGCCTCCCGTGGACGAGAAGGATGAGGCAGAAGAAGAACCTATACCGTACAAAGTCTTCTCAAATACCACGGTGGAGACGGTGCCCTACATGATTTTGCAACTACGTGGAATTCTGGAAGAGCTTATGCGGCCGATGTTAAAGGATGGTCAGGACAACCTTCTAGTAATACCAGAAGACGGTCATCCACTGTATCATCATGCCAATTCGGGACATAGGCTGTACTTCTATTTCCCTAACGACCCACCAGGGCATGAGGGTGAGGGTGATCACCATTGAAGCTCGTTAATTAGTATTTTACACATCTTTTTTTATTTTGAAGCTCTTACCGAATATTCAGATTAACGGTAAAAAAAGTGTCAGAATTTATCTTATATGGCTATGACTGATGTTACCATTACACAAGTCATTACAATTTGCACAAAAAGAATTATTCTATTTTAAAATTATTATTTGAAAAAAAAATAAAAAAATTTCATGTCCTAAGTTGTTCAAGCTGTAATATTGATAGTTTGATGAACCAAAAAGGATTAAGAGAGGGAGAGAAATAAGTTTTTCTCATTGTTGGACAGAATGAAAAATCCCCTTAAAAAATATTTGTTGAGTTATTACATCTTATATACTATGTACTCTTTATGTACTCACACTAAAAAATAATTACAATGGTAAACTCATTATTGATAAAGAAATAATCTAAGTAACAAAAATAACTATTTGTAAAACTTCACTTATTCAATAATATGTTTTGAAATTACCTCTAAAAAATAGGCGGATAGCAGCCAAAAACTAATTTATAATAAAAACAAATTTATTTATTACTTAGAATTTTAGAAAGAGATTTGATTTGTGCGTATTTAACTATTTATCATAATTTAAAAGTAGATATAAGAATTTGCTTTTATTTAGCTTTAAAGAATTATCTTTGATTTTTGTGTTGAAGATACCAAAGCACAAAAGGAGTGGATGGATTAATCAAATTTTCTGAGCATAGTTAGATTAGTCAAATTTTTAGTGATATAAATTATTCAATCCTTATAAAAAAAATGAATATATTTTTATGGTTATTAAAATTAGTTTTTTCAAAAGATTGTGTTATGGTCATTATTTGTAAAATATTGCATTTATTAAACATATTTTTTATAGCAATTAGTTATAAAATTTTGTTCAAAAGTATTTTTGAAGGTAATTAATTATCAAAACTCAAAAAATTAATTAACATATTTTTGTCTGTCAATAATTGTGAAAAGAAAAATTTTATTTTGATTTTTTTATTTATAGTAGCTATATTAATGACTAAAGATATATATGTCAATAAAAAATATTATAATTTTTTCAACGGTTATTCATAATCAAATGACATAATCTTTCTGTACTCATTTAAAGATCGCAAGTTCGAATCTTATTCCTAACTTTAGAAAAAAAATACGGTTAATTTGTTTCAAAGATTATTGGTATAATCATTCAAGATTAAAAATATTTTTAAACAACATTTAGTGACAATGAAAAATATTCTACTAAAATAATTATTTGTAGTAAAATATGATAAATTACTACATATTACGAATCTGTTGGTAAATTTTGTAAAATTTATCTCTTTTATTATTAAAGAAAAATCTATCACAAATTTTTGTTGATAATTTCAACAAACTAATTCCATTGATATAATCTGTCCCTAATTTATGTTTTTTATCGGTGTTATTTTTTGTAGTAAAAAATACTTTGTTTTTTGAAAATGAAGGTAAAGTCATAGGAGCTATGAATATTATTGAGTCAAATTTGCATTATATATATATATATAACCCTTTATTATTATATTCTGTTTATTTCGAAACTAAGTCTTTTATTCCACCTTGGTTGGTGTTGAATTTTCTTGTCTTTACCAAAAAAACAAAAAGGGTAAAGACACAAAAGCCAAAGGAAGTTACGTTTTTCTTCAATTTCTTTTTTCTTTTCTTCTTTACAATTTTTCTTTTTCTTTTATTTTCTTAAAATATCCCTTTAAACTTTTTAAAGTCTTACAATCGATTGTAAATTGTTATCTTAAAAGGCGTGGAAACTCAATATCTGTGCCAAAAAAACAATAGTATGGGATCACCCCATACCATTATTAGTAAACAAAAATAAAAAAAAATGAAAAGTAAAAAAGAGATTCTGAAAATGTAGATTGATGCAAATTAAAGAAAGGAAACATCGTGTTTTGGAAGATGCCTTTAAATATATCAAAGTGAATTTTAATTTCATGTTTATGTCTAATGCTTTCTTTATCTTGTCCTATATATTAGTAAGTGTTTAAAATTAATTAAAGCATATTCATTCCCTCCAAAAGTAGAATACAAAATAATGAAAAGAAAAGAAAAGAAAAACAGACACTTGGCACATGCTTTCAAAAATCAAATATTTTAGTGGTTGTGAAACTTTAGAGTAATTCTTTCTTATTGTTTGAATTTTCTTCTATGTTAGGTAGAAAAACATACATAGTTAAGATCAAATGCTATTCATATCCATTTAAGTAAAGTGATACTATATTTATAATTTTTTTTTCTATAAGATGTATATTTTGTTAATCTAACTGTTAAATTATAAAACATATAATAAAGATCATGCATTTATATCATGTTTGCGAAATTGAATATTAGTAAGCATGTAATTGAGGAACAATTTATTTATTTATATTTTGGAATTGAAATATATATATAAATCTATGAAATTAAAATAAAGAATAGACATAAAAAGAAACATATCATATTAATAACAAATACATATCAAAATTTTATGAAATCATTTTCATCACATCACAAGTCCTAAAAAAAGCTTGAGCATTATTCTAAAATTTCAAGTGGTTTGTGGGTCCCACTTAAGACTCCAAAACTTGCATTGCATGAAAAGAAGTAAATGGTCAACTATCTATCTCTCTCTCATTATAATATATTTTTTTTTTCAAAAGAAAAAATTTCAATCCAACGGCTAATTAATCACAACCTTTTGACTTTTTTAACTCTATCTGAATCCCGTTGTAGAGGACCCCACCTAAAAGAGAAGGGTCTTCATCCTACTAAGATTGTGCCACGTGTACTTCATCAATTGGAAGATGAGTTTGACCATTTTGCATCAATGAGACTTTCTCTTTGACCAAATTTGCCATGCATCTCGTTCTATTTTTATTTTGATTATTGGGTGTCATAAAAAATTAAAAACATATATATATATATATATATATATATATATATATATATATTATCTCTTCAAACAAGTAAAACATAGCATCATCACCATGCATTGTTAAACAAAGGATTATATTATGTTAGTTTATTTTTTTTTGAGGGAGTATAGAGAGTTAATGGAATATCTGTACAATGTGTACAATAGAGGTTTAGGGATATCTGATTCAGTATTAGAGATATAACCATTAGTGTTATCTTTTCTTATTAGCTTAAACTTTTGGAATGAGTGATTGCATGACATAGTATCAGAGCTCTAGATTCGAAAGGTCAAGAGTTCGATTATTGGTGAACCCTGGAATGAGTGGTTTCATGACATGAGATGTTTATTATCCATGTACCCGTTACCCGGATGGTTATTCTGGATAATATGGCCGTATGGGTGATATTCATTTTTTAACTCATAGTCCATTATACACATTGTACAAATATTCCATTGGCTCCCTAGCGGAATTTTTTTTTTATTTATATTTTGCATCCTTTCTTAATGGTATTTGAAAAGATATGGCTGTGGTCCTGTGGAACCTGGATTTAAAAAATAAAAATATTCAATGGAAAATTTCTTATGATAGTAAATGCTACATTTATATTTGCTTTGAAATTTCTCGTTGATTTTTCATAAACTTTAATTGTACTATAATTATAATGCTAATATTGTAATCTGATCCCTACGTACCTTGAAAAAACTATATATTTAGTGTTCTTATGTCAACATAATATAATTATTAACTAGTAGTGAAAAATAGTTAGATACTATTATTTAATCAAATATTGTACTTATACAATTTTTAAATATATTTATTGAGCTAAATAATTTTACTAATTAATTCATATATATTATATTAAGATTCGATAAATATATAAAGTTAGAAGAAATATAGGAACTAATACTTTTTAAATGATCAATATTAGTTAAATGTTTTATTGTAAATTTTTTAAACACATTATTATTATTATTATTATTATTATTATTATTATTATTTTGGAGTATTTGAGGTTTAGAAGTTAAAATTTAAGATTTAGTATTTAAAATTTAAAATTTAGAATTTAAAAAGTTTGAATTGAAGAATGATATTAATTGGAAAAAAAAAAACTCTTTATTTAAACTCATAAAGTTAACTTTACTATATATTTGACCATAAATAATTACTTATTAGAAAGAAATGATTATATTATTATACATTGAAATTATAAACAACTTAATTAAATCCTTATAAATATGTGAAGCATTTTTCTTTGACTAAAACCACCACCTTTGATCTTCTTCGTCTACATTTCTGCTTTTCTCCTACCTTCTTAAGAAACCAAAAAGATTCAACCTCACTATTCTAAATAAATAAATATATAAATAAAGAATTATTTAGTTCATATGTATATGTATATATATATATATAAGTCCATAGTAACTTTTGTTAACGGTGGTATTTTGTTAATTAAGCTTATTATTTATTTATTATTATGGCTGTGGAGTTTATAAGCGGTTATGATTGTGGTGGTGATGGTGATCATAGTTTTGTCAGTAACAACGACGCAACGACGGCGGCGGCGGTGGGAGAAGCAGCTTGTGGTGGCATTGAGAGTGTTGAGAAGCTCATGGACATGATTTCAGAACAAAAACATGAAGAAAATGATGATTATTCATCACTTGAAAAAGAAGAATTTGCAGGTGTTGCTGTTTCAATTCTTGACAACAACAAACCAAGAACAAGATTATTGGGCCATGCTCGTTTCAGAAGAGCTCCATCATCAACTACTCTTCTTCCTAATAATCTTCAATTGCAGCAAATGGTAACATTTTCTTTTCTCTTTCTATTCTATAAATTCTGAAAATGTTTGGTAATCAAAGAAAATTAGCCAAAAACAGTCATAACTTGTCTTATTTAGCATTCATTAATTATTGCGATAATTAATTAATGATTTAATGTTAAATAAAGCAAATTTTGGCTGTTTTTTTTTTGTTTACCTAGCATTATCTATAAATTCCACGCCTTAAATTTCTTTCATTTATAAGTAGTATTAACTATTAAGTATACTATATTATTATTTATTAAATTTTCTTTTATCTTCACCTCAAACTAAATATTAGTATTAGAGATTTTTATTTTTTTGTAATTTTTTTTTGGTGACATTATTTTTTTGTAATTTACTTTTTCCTCTTGTATATTTGCTGAGAACAATTTGGATAAATTAAGGATACATTTTTAGGTTATTTATTTTAATAAAAAAAATATTTTTTTATTAGCAGTTAACCAAAAATATTTAAAAATATAAGCTAAAAATATACCGTTAGATTCTCAGACTAAAAAATTAGACTGATCTAATAGTTAAAAATACTAAATTAAAATTCTAGTGGCCTTAGTAAATTTTAATATAATGATAGGATTTAGTAAGGGGAAAAGCAAAATTTATTTACATATTTAAAATTTTAAAATTATGAATCCAAAAATTTATGTTAACTTATCCATTTTTATAATAGAGTATAATTTATTGTTGTTGTAGTAGTATATTATTTTTTAAAAATAATAATTGCCAAATGAAACTTATGTTCATGTTGTTTCTTTTTTTTAGGATCATGAAAAAGAAACAATCAATGCAACAAGATTTTTTGAATTATCCAAAGAAAAAGATGGTTTTTCTCCACAACAAAGAAGTAAGGAGGAGCAAGTTTCTTCTTCTGCTTTCAAGCTTTATTGTCCTATATCAATTCTTCCTCCTCTGCCTCAAAGGAAGAGAAACAATAATTACCATGATTACCCTTCAAGATTTTCCCATAATCAAAAGAACAATAATGTTGAAGCAAACAATGGCTCTTCTACAAGCATTGACTTTTCTACAACAAACTCTTGTACTTACTTGTCAACGTTGACTAATAATATTGATGATGATCATGGCTTCCAAATTCAAAGGGTGTCTCTTAATAAGGGTTCTTCTTCTTCTTATATGCAAAAACCACCCTTATCCAATTCATCTTTGAATAAGAGGAAGTGCAATTCATTGGATAATAATGTTCAATCCTCCTCTTCAAAGTGCCATTGCTATAAGAAAAGGTAATATACTGCTGCAGTACTACTATATAAAGGTGAAAACTCAGGTACAATCGACTTCACGTGAAGTTGATAAATGAGAATTGTTAGATGAAAATTTAGTCAAATAAGTCAAATCATCTAACGACTCTCAGTTATAAACTTCACGTGAAATTGATAAGCTTGAATTTTCATATACATTTAAAAATAATAAAATTAAACTTTTTTTTTATTTGAAACTTACTCTTTTTAACTTTCAAAAAAGTTGGAAAAATTGACCATATATATAGTTTCTTTAAATTAAGAAATGACAATATGTGAAAGTTATTTATATTTATCAATTTTCTGGACAGAGATACCAATAGCTATAGAAACTATATATATATATATATATATATGGTCCATTTTTCCAACTTTTTTTTCACAATATATATTATACAAGGGAATCTTACCTATATATATAGATCATCGAATCTATCAAAATTTTCAAAATCCAAAACTCCTAACATAATGATATTTACATGATGGGTTACCAATATTAGAATAATGTAAAATAACATGTAATAAAAGAAATAGAAAAGAGATGAATCAGGGAGAAAGAATACTCATTATTAATACCCCATAGATATATAAGTAGTGAAATTGATTATTAAATTTATTATTTTTGTCTATTATTTTTAGTCATTAATTCAAATTTTTTAATTTTAATTCAACAGTATATTTTAGCCTACACTTTTAAATTTTAATAGCTAATTGATGGCAAAAATAATAAATTTTTATAGTTCTAGTATTCTTTTTTATTTTAATTTGTTGTAGATGTGTCTAAATTAGAATAATGTCCTAAATTCATAGCTGTAATCATTAGCATTTCATGTCCTTAATTATATAACAATTAAGCATTGAATTAATGACGATGATGCAGGAAATCGAAGTTGAAGAGAGTGATTAGAGTGGCAGCAATTAGTTCAAAGACTGCAGATATTCCATCAGATGATTTCTCTTGGAGAAAATATGGTCAGAAACCTATTAAGGGCTCTCCTCACCCTAGGTACTTATGTTAGATAAATTCTTATTTTTATTAGGTGGAAACTCAGGTGCAGTTGACTTCACGTGAAGTTGATATATAGATAAATTCTTATTTTTATCAGCTATCAACTTCACGTAAAGTCGATTGCACCTGAGTTTTCACCTTTTTATTATCCAATTGTTTTGAAAATATCACACCGGATTTAATTTGTTTTTGGAAAATTATATTTTCAGAGGTTATTACAAATGTACGAGCGTGAGAGGATGCCCTGCACGTAAACACGTGGAGCGTGCAGTAGACGATCCAAACATGCTTGTTGTAACTTATGAAGGAGAACACAATCACACATTAACACATGATGATTATGCTAATGATGCTGTTATCCTCCAATCATCTTAATTAGTAATAGTTTATAATTAAATTTATATAAATTATATATACAGCTTAAGAAAGAATCAGGTATAGTTTCCAAAGTATAGTAGTGGTGTATAGTAATCTTTCACAAGTCTTCTTGGAATATTGTAATTTTTATTGCAATTACCTTTCTGACTGGTCAACAATCTGACTTATTAGAGGCATACTGATGTGTTTATAGGAATTTTTTTTATGGGTTGCCTTTTTCTTTTTTTATATATATTTTAAAATTCGTTGAAATATAGTATATATTTAGTTAGAAATATATTGGTGAAACACTATATATGTTGAATTTTTCTATACAACGTTGACCACATTTAAGAGTTAAATCCTCTTAAAAGATTGTTATCTTGATGCTTCTAACTTCAAACTTCAAGGTAATAATTTTGATAAGATACATATATAATAATTAAATATTCACTGTGTTAATTTAGATATTTTTTATAAGTTTAATATTAATAATAATTAATTATAATAAAAACACATAAAGAGTACATAATATTAATTATAAAATATTTTTTTATAATAATTTTATTCTATTATATAATATTAATATAACCAAATACATATATTTATACAGTAAATTGCTAGATGTATATATAATAACTAGTATTTATAACCAAATATATATTTATATAGTAGACTGTTATGATAATAAATTAATAACTTTCTCCTAGCACATAAATTAGTTATAATAAATTAGTTATTTTTATCTAAAGTTATATATTTTGTCCATAATTTACTTAAAATTCACTCTTAAATAATTTTAAAATTTCGCGTGGATTTGAAAAGGATGCAAAAGGCTAAAGGCCAAAGGGGCAGGAGAAAGATGTCGTCTTGTTTTCAATTTGTTAAGTGTAGGTTTTATTCTATATAAGTTTGGATATAATGAGGATAAGGATGAAGCTAAAGAAGGATACGTGAATCTTTGGCAACCCTTAACATAGATTTTGTTGACTTTTAAATTGACCTACGTAGCATAACAAAAGAAAAATGACAAGAATAATTGGAAGAGAAATTTTCGGAGCCAACTATTTTATTATTTTTGTTTATTATTTAGTCATTATATTAAATTATTTTTAATAAATAAATTATTTATTTATATATGTAAATTTTAAAAAATATGAATATAAATTATATTGATTTATGTATATAAAATTTTGATAAATATATGTATAATTTTATATTTTTTGTATATAAAATATCTGTAAATATAAGTATAAATTATTACTGACTTAGTTAAAAATAATATTTACTGAATATGTGATGTTCTAATTTAAAAATCTTCTGTTAATATTGTCTAGTACATTGTTGAAATTTCGTTTCACTTATAGAAATTTACTTAAATTTAAATGAACTGTTTTTCATCTAATATTTTCTTTTGTCATAATCAACAAACATTGGATAAAACAATGAAAATAAATATTGTTACTCTTATTTTAATATTTTTTAATGAATTCATGCATACATACAATATAAAAAAAAATCATATGTAGAATAACATTATTAAAAATAGGAGTAACATTATTATTTTTCTAAAACATTCTTGTTAGCCAATATCATCCAATACAGCTAGGTTTAGAACATCATCATCTAGCATGTTATCTTCTCTCTTTATTTTTCTCATATAATGGATTGGGCGTTATTTTCAGAAAATTAATTAAAATGAATAAATTTTTTAAAGGACCAAAATGTGTTTTTTTTTTTTTTTTTTGACAAGGACCAAAATGTTTATACCAATCTCATTTGAGGTTTAGAATACTTCAAAAAAAATATATATATAGTAGCCCTTTTTTGGAGTAAAAGAAATAGTCCTTAATAGGGCTAACAAACTTTTGTGAGTTTTCTTTGAGTAGAAGGCCCATAAAAATGGAGAAAGTGCCACTCCTATAGTGTATTGGGCTATTTTTTTGGGTCTTTTTTCCCACAATATATCCCAGTTCGATAAGTCAAATACTAATTTATTGCGAATCTGAGTTTCATTTAAAAATTTGTTATTGGTCAATGAGTGCTGCATATACAAGGTGAAATTTGAACCACTCACATTTGTTTAAGCGAATCACTCGACCAACCCAACTTGATTTTTTTTGGGTCTATTTAATGTCCACTTTGATTAGTTGAATTTTTATTGAAGGCCCATAACCCATAAGGATGCAGGTAATGTTATCTTTAAATTAGTGTGAAAAAAAAATATTTTGAAATTATAGAGGACTACCACCTATATTTTAATTATTTTCTTAGAAAAGTGATAATGCTACTTTTTCTTATAAGATTTTGTTCAAATCACTCTTTATCTATTTATCACTGTGAAAAGAGAAATATTTATTATGAGGATACTTTCAATATAACATATAATAGAGAAGCGTGTTCTTTAATAATTTTATGTTATTACCTTAGGAAAATAAGGATTGATCGAGCGAGGACACTTGCATAGTGATATACAGTGTGGTGTCCAGTTTATGGTTTTCTAGCCACTAATGGTTAATTATTTTTTTATTATATATTTTAATACTCTTATATTATCAATAACCAAAGTGTTGTTATTGAACACAGCTAAAAACAAGGTGTTATTTGTCACCTAGAAAAAACAAGTGTTTCTTTTACTATACCCAAACCTTTATATATATAATATAGGAAATATTTCAAGGGCACCGAAGAGTATCGGTGCACCAATTATTTTAACTGTTGATTTTAATCAATATATTATATATATTTTTTATAATTCAGATCAACGGTTAAAACAACTGAAATACCGATACTCCCAATACACTTGAAATGTTTTCTATAATATATATATCCTTTTATAAAAACAAAAGTGATTTTGAACCGAAAGTAGTGATAGAACATTGTTTAATGTTTAGATAAGGATCAATTTCAGAAACAAAAATTTTAATTAATATGACGTGTGTGTGACGAGATACTGGAAAGTAGAACAATAGTAGTGGCTATAGCCTTATTGGACCAAAGTTAACAGTGAATTAATTATATTTTAAGTTTGAGTATTTTCAAATTTAATTATGGAATTCATTTTTATGTATCAACACACTATTTAATGTAAAATAATATTCTATATCTAAGTCTTTTTATTAATTAAATTTAATTAAATTGATCTATTATAACAAGAATTAATTACGATTAATATTATTTCAAATTTTATTATTTAATTTAAGTAGACTTGATTTATAAAAAAATTTAGATGCGTAGTATTACTTTTTCATGTATTATTATATTATAAAAATGGACAAAATTTAAATTTATTATTTAAAAAATTATTTAAACGTATGATGAATAATTTTGTAAGAATTTTTATACGATTAATTATATCAAAATCAAACTCTTTAATTGTGATTGCTCATAAATTTAATTTATCTAATCAGTCAATTGTATGTATGCTTAAAAAAAATACTAAATAGTCAAAACCATATGTAAATATATATTGAAGATAATTTTGTTTAAATATCAAAGTTTTTATAAAAAATTGTGACGTTTGTAACACTATCTTTTTATGTGCAATAATCTATATCCATAATTCATTTTCTTTTCTCCAAACAATATATAAATATAAAGTTAGTCCCTTTTCTCCAAACACTATATAAATATACAAATTTAGTCCGAATCATGTTACGTATTAATATTTAAAAAATATATATACTAACAAATTAGTTATTTAGCCAATAAGCAATAGCTCAAATAGCATAATTTTTCATACTCAATTAAGAGGTTGCGGATTCGAGTCTCTATATCTTCGGTAAAAAAAAAAAACAAATTAGTTATTTATATAGAATATATATTAAAATATAAAATAAAATTAAACAAAATATATATATACACAAATACAAAATGATTCATATAATAACTGATTTTTAGTCCGCAAGTAAAATTTTTATCCATATATACATATATGATTCTAGAAGCTTCATTTGGCATTATTATCTGTCCAATGATTTATTTGTTCATGCACACACTCACTCACACCCTAAAAGTGCTTCAATTTAAGTGTGGCCTAACTTCATTTTTTCTTTCTACCCACTTTCTTGCCCTTTAAAACTTTGAATGTTACTCACCAAATTTTAGTTAGGATCATACAACATGATGAGTATCCACTCACAAAAATTCTCAACCTCAAGAACTTTGTACAATCTCTTATTGTTAATGTCCCTTCTTTCTATTATCCACACATCAGCACTACACAACACAAAAAACAAAGGCCACGGAAACAAAAGTGTTGCCAAATCAGTTCCAATTGTAGCAGCATCATCTCCAATTTCTCCACCTCTAGTGTTTGCAGATCAAAGGCTTCAATTAGTGTATCCAGTGATCCAAAAATTCAAGTCCACCGTAACCTTAGATCCCTTAGGAGTTACAAAAACTTGGGTAGGTTCAGATATTTGTAGCTACAAAGGTTTCTATTGTGACACTCCACCATACAATAGTTCAGCCGTTGCCTTAGCCTCAATTGATTTCAACGGTTTTCAACTTGTTGCACCTACCCTTGATGGATTCATAGATCAATTACCTGATATTGCTCTGTTCCATGCAAATACCAACAATTTTAGTGGAACAATCACACCCCAGATTTCAAAATTACCTTATCTTTATGAGCTTGATCTTAGTAACAATCAATTATCAGGTCCATTTCCTCTGGCTGTTCTGGGAATGGAAACGTTAACGTTTTTGGACATTAGGTTCAATTTGTTCTCTGGGGCAGTTCCACCACAGATTTTCACACAGAATCTTCAAGTTTTGTTCATCAACAACAACATATTTAATCAGAGTTTGCCTGATAACTTAGGATCCACTCATATTTTGTTGCTAACCTTAGCAAACAACAAGTTCAATGGTCCAATTCCAACAAGTCTTCCAAAGGCTTTAGCCACACTCACTGAAGTGTTGCTATTGAACAACCAGCTAACAGGTTGTTTGCCTTATGAGATTGGTTACCTTCAAGAGGCAACGGTTTTTGACGTTGGGAATAACCAATTGACAGGTCCGTTGCCATTGTCATTGAGTTGTCTTGAGAAGGTTGAGGTTCTGAATTTTGGTGGGAATTTGTTGTATGGTATGGTGCCTGAAGTTGTGTGTGCAAGTTTGATGGGCAATTTGGTAAATTTCTCACTTTCAGATAACTATTTCAATGCTGTGGGACCCATTTGTAGGGTTTTGATTGAGAGAGGAGTTCTTGATGTTACAAAGAATTGCATTCCTGATCTTCCATTCCAGAGATCAATTCTTGAGTGTGCTCAATTCTTTGCACAACCAAGGATGTGTCCATTGATGTGGTATCATAGTTTCATCCCTTGCAAGCTTCATTTTCATAACACTCCACTTTCTTCTATACCCTAGTTAGTACTTAGATTGCATTTAATTTCCATTGCTTCATCTAAAATTGTTTGGTAATAATGAGACTATATAGAAAAAGCAAAATATTTTTAATCAAACGTGCAGTTATGTGCAGTTATTTTTACGTGAAATTGATAGTTGATAATTATTAGATAGTAATTTAATCAAATATGTCTAATTATTTAACAGTTTTCGACTATCAACTATAAATGAAGATAATTTTTTTTTTATTTGATAATATGCTTTAGATAAGATTTTCATATAATTGGTGGATTGACTTTTTGAATGTAATGGTAGACCAAAATAAGTCGACTTTTTTTATTTACATGATTTAAATTGAAAAAGAAAACATTTCCTTCAAAAATTTTTCCATGTGCTGCAAGGCGCATATAATGGGTTGCATTCTTTGTTTAATTTTTTTTTTGTTTTGTGTGTAATGATGTATAATTATTTGTACTGAACTTTGTATGGTCCATCTAATAATTTATCATATCAATGTGTGGCAAGTCATAATTACTTGAAAGTCACATACCTTTCATAGTTTCATATGCCATAATCTTCTGCTTTTATATGATTGTTATTATTGTTTTTTCCCCGGTACAGATAATGTAGCTATGAGGGTTTAATTAGATATAGTCATCAATCTTTTTAGCTATGTTTTTTTTTTTAATTATCCTAAATTTTAAATTATAAAAAAAGGTTTTTACAATTAAAAAATAAATTAAAAAATTGACAAATATTGACTAACTAAAAATTAATTATCTATACTTATTTTTTCTAAATATCAACTTTTCAAATCTCAAATTCAAAAACGTTTAACCAAGAAGAATTAATAAGATATATTACAATAATAACACCAATTACATACCCTAACCAAAATAAATTGTTGAATGAATTCAATATAATAAGTATCGAAATGTTTTAATTTCTCACGATATTTTTCAGTTTAACAAATTAAAAACTAATCCATCGCGGTATTGAGTTTTATTTAAGGATTTGTTGCTGACTAATAGACAATAGATCGTTGCTGTATATGCAAGACAGAATTCAAATTTTCGACATTTTTTTAAATAGGCTAATAAATTAACCGCTAGACCAACTTAATTTAGTTATAAGTATCCAAATGTTATGGCAGCAATAGTAATGACAATCAAGCAGTTGACAAATTAACCGTTGGATAAATTCAAAATAAATACCTCGGATATTACAAAATTAATAAGGGGTATAAGAAATTAAGAGCGGTAATTTTAAAAAGATAAAAAAATCTAAATTTATTTTTTTTAAATATTTATTAATAGTAACAATAATTAATAAATATTAAATAAAATAATTTTAGACTATTTTGACTAAATTTTTATTGTCTCTAAAATATTATCGAAAAAAAAAACTATGTCTGTCTTTCAAAACCCTAAAGTACAAGTATTACTTTTGCTATTACTATATTGAACAATATTAATATTCGAAGGTTGTTAAGATAAAGTGCTTGGACAATCTTAAATGAGGAGAAAAAATGCCAAGAAAAGGGGCTTTCTCCAAAGCATCATGAACATGGTCCTAAAATTGTTAGCTTTTTCTTATATATATTTTTTTATTTTTATTTTTTTTTATCGAGCATCACATTATCTTGTCTTTCCTTCTGAAGGCGGTGTGGCAAATGGCACCCCACACGAAAAAGAAATAATTAAGTAATTCATATATGTGTGAAAAGTTAATTAGGTGAAGATAAAATAATGTGTTGATACCCACTTAGTGATCATCATAATCAAACTACTTAGCACACACTATTTCTGATAATCTAGTTGCACATGTTCATGTCTATTCAATATCTAAATAGAAAGAGTAGTGTGGATTATTTATCATTAGAATAAGTACATATAATTAATTTTTAATTATATACTTTTTAAATTGTAAAATTAATTTTTAATCCTCATTTTTCAGAAAGTTAATTTAGAGTTACCATTTAGGATTAGAATTTAAAATTTAAAAATTTTTTTTGGTGACTCTTTAAAATTTAAAGTTTAAAATTTAGAATAAAAAATAATTTTTAAAAATTAATAATATTAATTGAAACTTTCTTATTAAGCTCTTATTATTATCAATTTATCAGTTACCACAATTTTAGTGTCTAAAGCTTTGAAATAATACAAATCTAAGCAAACGAAAAGCGTAGACAATTCAGTGTTTTTTTATATTTTGGTGCATGCATGATGATTTTATTTCTTTGGCAACCTTAACGCTTTGTTTGGATATAGGAAAGAAAATAGAAGGAAAGAAAATAAGAGGAAAGAAAATGAGAGGAAAGAAAATAGAAAAAAAAAGTAGAGTTATTTGTGTGTTGTTTGGATGAAGAGAAAATGAATGGAAAGAAAATAGAGAAAAAAATTTCTTTTGTTTGGATGAGAAGAAAAGTGAAAAAAAAAAAATCATAATGGTATAAAATTACAATAATGCCCTTATAATAAAATAAACTATAAATATTTTTATTTATTTATGCTTTATTGCATTTTATAAATATTATAAAATATTATAATTTTATAAATTATTTATCTAATACATATATAATGTTTAAATATAAATATTTATTATAATAATGTATTAAAATTATTAAAATTAAATTTATATTAATAATTATTAATAATAATAGAATTAGGAGTAGTATTGTAAATACATCAAAAGTAACATTTTTCTTCTAGTTTTTTTGCTTCTAATGGAAGGAAAATTTTTTTTATAGGATCCATACTAAAATTTTCTTTCCTTCTCATTTTTTTTGGTATCCAAACAAAAGAAAATAAAATTTTTTACTCATTTTTCTTCCACCACTTTTCTTTCCTCTTATTTTCCCTTAAACCAAACATAGTGTAAATGATTGATCAGACAAGTTGCTTTTCTTGAATTGACACAAGGAAAAAGAAAAGAAAATTAAAAGCAATAATGAAGGTAAAGGGGAGTTACAAGGCAAAATTTACTCAACTACTCCCATACAATTTGGAAGTAAATAATAAATGGGATAATAATGTGATTATTGCATGTTTGGTTTGCAGCCATGCATGGCCATGCTTTCCAGCTCAAAAAGGTTCCTTTAGATTAGAATTAGATACATTATTATTAATTTTTATAATTTAACAACAGTATGTAGCGTTAGCCTTGTCACTGGCCACTGTTCTTAATTTTGTCACATATTTAAATGTCAACAAAACGGGCAGCAATACCAAGATAAGCTAACCCTAGTGGCTGCTTATTTTATCTCCAGAAATCAATCGTGAGTCATGACACTTCCTATCTGTATATATTTTTGGAAGAATTTTTAAGTGTACTTAAAATATTATTGTTCTAATAATTTTAACAATTAATTTTAATTAAAAATATATATAATATATTAATTAAAATTAACGATTAAAAATATTAAAATATTAATATTTTAGATATATTTAAATTTTTTTATATTTTTAAGATTTTAATTAACCAAAAGTAATATTGATTGAAGTCTTTTAAAATGAATTTTTTAATTGATACAAGGAGAAAATTTGCACCCACGCACATGCATGTTTTATATAAAAAAATTGTTAGAATTATATTTAATACTCTATCTTTAGTTAGTTCCCCAATATACATTAATTTCCCTTAATTTATCCTTTTTTTTTAAATACCAAAATATATATCTGTACTGTCATTTACTTTTTACCCCTTTATTGATACATGAGAATTCGTGTGCAAAACTGCAAATGAATAGGAGTTCACTGTTAGGAAATTATTTGATCTCTTAACTTATTTGTGACAATACATATATTAATTATAATCACAAATTATGTTATTTCAAATTAAATGAGTTATATAATGATGATCTCATTTATTGTTTTAAATGCTAATGGAATAAGTCGTTATTACTTTTGATTTGGAATTAAATAAGAATAAAATTGGATATTATCTTTTGTTCTTTAGATAATTATCTTTTTTGGATTTTAGATATATTGTGCATGTTTGGGCGCTATTATTTTGTTAAAAAAAGATCTTTTTTTATTTTTTAACGGCAAATTTCTAGTAGTAAAAGTAAAAGTACTAGTAAAATAAAAAAAAAAGATCTTTTTTGAGAAGCTGTAATTTACATCTTTTTTTAAAAGATTTTTTTTTCTTAAAAAAAAGATGTTTTTCATGTAATAAATGAATAAAAAAGTACTTTTATATTATTATACCCAAATATAATTGATAGATAAAAAGACCTTTTTACATGAGATATCCAAACATAAAATTACTTTTACTTCTTTATAAGATCTTTTAAAAAAAGATAACTCGAAAAAAGATCTTTTTTTAAAAGCTCACCCAAACAAGCCCATTATCTTTTGGGCCTAAGATACTATTTTATTTGGGCTTTAGGGTTTAGTGGGTGCCATACTCAAATATAAATAGACCTTCAGGATTTCGGTCCCCAATATACCAAAGCCGTCTTTGTTGCTCTTTTCTCATCAAAAGAGTTGTAGTTCAGCCTCCTAGGAATACAGAAGACTTTGGTTGAAAAAGATCGAAAAAACTACAAAATCTAAATTCTTCTATCAATTTTTTACTCTTACGAATAAAAGTACACTTCCGCATTATATTATATTTTTGGTGATTTAATATGGATGATTTAGAATATTAAAATTAATTTATTCCAACATTGACGTGCATTAATGAAGAAAATGAGGCATATGCAAATTAAGAGGGTCATACAAAAAAAAGGAGGAAGCCATGACAGTGAGGCGGTCAACAGCGCTCTTAGGGCGCAGATGACGGAGCATCCGATCGTCTCTGGTTCTTCAACTCGATTCTTAAGATTTTTGAGTACGTCGGTAAACTTCTTTGATATTCTTGAGATTTCGGATACCCTTATGAAGTCGTGGCAAATTCTTTACTCTGCCTTGATCTGTGTATTTTTTTTTTGTTAATTTTTTTATATGTTGTGTTTTTCTGTCAACGTAAAATCACTCTTAGTATATAATAAAAAAGGGTTAACCATCAAAATTTCTCTCAAATTATTCAAACGCTCATAAAAATACATTTAAATTTTACTATCGACAAAAATGTCTTCAAATAATTTAAAAACACAACAATAATATTCAACAATAAATATATATTTTCAAAAAATACCTTAAAGATTGAATTTTGATGTGATTTTTTACAAGAATTATTACAAAAATAAGATATTATACATAAAAATTGGTGATTTTTCGTTAAGTATATATTTTTCTATAAATTTTTTTGTTAACAACTAATAATACTTTTAAAAAATCACAAAACAATATATACGTAACAAAAAATCACCAAATTTTAAGAATAATATCTCATTTTTATAATCATGCTTGCAAAAAATTACATCAAAATTCAATCTCTAATGTATTTTTTGAGAAATACATATTTAATGTTAATTTTTTTGCAAGATTATCTAACATTAAATATGTATTTCTCAAAAAATATATTAGAGATTGAATTTTGATGTAATTTTTTGAAAGTATGATTAAAAAAAAAGATATTATTATCTTTAAAATTTGGTGATTTTTCGTTGAGTATATATTTTTTTTGTAATTTTTTTGTTAACAACTAATAATACTTTTAAAAAATCACAAAAAAATATATACTTAGAAAAAAATCACCAAATTTTAAGAATAATAATATCTCATTTTTTAATTATGCTTGTAAAAAATCACATTCAAATTCAATCTCTAAGGTATTTTTTAAAAATATATATTTACTGTTGGGTATTCTTGTTGTGTTTTAAAATTATTTGAATGCATTTTTGTCGATAGTAAAATTCAGGTGCATTTTTGTCAGTGTTTGAATAATTCGAGGGCGTTTTTAGTGGTTAACCCAATAAAAAATTTCTAAAATTAAGTCATTGTTGTTGCGAATATATTTGAGAAGGTCCTTTTATATTTTCATTAGTACCATTTATTATAAATGCATTATCTTTATTAGTGATTTTATTAAGCATCTTAGGCTTAGTTTGGTAAAGTTTTTACTTTTTAAAAGTTGTATATTTATGTTTGGTAAATCAAATTAGAAATTGCTTTTAATAAACACAAGCAACAACAATTGCATTTAGTAAAATAGCTTTTAAAATTTAAAAATACTATAATAGACATAAATGCATGTATTAAATTTAAAAATTAGTTAACATATAAAGTTATATTAGACTTTTGAATTTTAAAAAACACAAGCCATCTTTAAAAAGCTCTATCTTAGGTGCCTTTAAAAGTACCTCATCTTTTAAAAACTGCAAGTACAAGCACATGATCTTTTTTATTTACCAAACATAAAATGAGGAGTTTAAGCTTTTAAAAAGTACAAGCACCTCTTCGAAAAGTTTTACCAAATCAAGCCTTATGTAGTGTTAGTGTTTCTGATTTCATTGTAGAAAAGAATTATATATGCATTAAAAAAAATTATGTCCGCTGTACTTATCTCTCTAATTTTTTATTTACTAATTTGCCTGTTATGGGCTTTTTTACTAAAATGCGCATGAAAATTTCTTTAATTCCTAAAATGCGCATATGTGAAAACATTTCTCAAAATGCGCCGTGCCACATGGCAGGCACGAAATGGAATGACCATTTCACTTAGGACAGGCACGAAATGGTAAAACTATTTTATTTACCATTTCAAGTTTGTCAGCAGCGAAATGGACAGACCAAATCAGAGACAACAGATACGAATTGGGCATACGGCAGTGGTGAAAACCATTTTAAGTTTGTCAACAACCATTTTAATAATATTATTTAATTTATTATTTAATAATAAATTAAAATTTTTAATTATAATTCATGCATATAATGAATTTTCTATTTATGTTTGTTAAAAGTTGAGTCCGAATTGCAAGTCAAAGTACAGTACAGTATATCATAGAGTACGTAGTGAGTGCTAAATCATATAAGTTAAGACTATTTTTTTTTCTTTTCATCCCTTCTAAAGTATACTTTTTTTTTATCTTAAAAATCACTTCATTCTTAATTTTTGTAAGTAAATTGTATGAATGCTAAAAAATATATACTCTATTTACTCTTAATCTTTCTTTGAGTGACTTAATCCAGTATAAATAAACATCTTTCGTACTATCACAAATTGTTAAAAAAAATTATAACCACTTTTCTTATAATTATCATAAAAATGGAAGAATTTTTGATATGGTTAATTATGAGTCATTTTTTCTTACAATTTTATAGAGAAAAAAATAAAAGTAATACATAATTAATTTAATAAATGAAAAAAGTTATAACCAAGAATAGCCAAGAAAGCAATCATGAACACAACAAACCACAAAGAAAAATACAAGAGAAACACACCGATTCGTGCCTGCTATATATGAACACAACAACCATAAGTAAAATGGCCCATTTCGTGTGTGTCTGCATTGAGTTGGTCTATTTCGTGTGCTTCATATATGAATTCCACTGTTTCGTGTGTGTCATAGGTGAGGTCTCTTATCTCGTGCCTACAGGAGACCTGCTACAGAAGATATAGCCCGTGTCAGATTCAATACACTATTTCGTGTTCACTATGCTTGACTTGCTGCCTAAAATCATTTCGTAGCTGACTCAAGCAAAATGGTCGTGCGTATTTGAGGAGGAAAATCAAACCGTACGTATATTGAGAATTAAAAGCTTTTTTATGCGCATTTTAATAAAAAAGCCCGTGTTATGTCCATGTGTTCAGTTTAACTAGTGTAGATTAATTGAACAAGCCTTAATAATGAATTTTGTGTGAAAACTATTAATGTCTAATGTGAATGAATGCCTTAAATCATTTTCTTATTCTCGCTGGGTGTCATTCTGGTATTCACGCTCTTTGCGAGAAGCCATTTAGAAACAATTTCAGCCTTTATCTCGCTACATGAAAGATGCTTTGCTTTCAATTTTAAAAATGTTATATTAAATCTTCTCATAGGCAAGAAAGTTCTAGTAGTAATTGAAAAAGTCTAGCCACCATACATGAGTACAATACCTTTTAGCCTCGTCTTGAGCTATAACTCTAACATTATTTCTATATTAATATTTTTTTGTCACAAAAATGACTATCAATAAACTCAAATTCTATGCCATAAGAACCATGTGATTCCCAAAAGAGTTATAGAGAGGATTAGAGGAATTTTAGAGTATTTATCTATTTTTGTCTTTAAATAATTTTGGATCAGATATTTTAATTTTTAATTAAAATTAATTATTTGATTAATTTCTAATAATTAATTTTGTCAGTCATTTAGGTTCTTTATTCCGTCAATTCTAACGGGAAACAAAACGGTCCCTGACAACTCTAACCGAGGACAAAATGGTCTATCTCCCTTTTATTTGAAAACGACGCCGTTCTCTCCCGATTTCTATCGTATCTTGATTAACCCTGACATTTATACTCTCATTCTTCACTTTTATAGTCTTCTTCTCCGTCTTCTACTTCCTCCTCTTCATCTCCAAAAACAAGCCATGGTGTAATTGCCATGTGTGTCGCACCTACCTCAATATGTCATGGACCACACGCTTCCCAAATTTCTGTAACTGGTACACATCTACCTTCTCCGCACTTCACCCACTAGAAGCATCTACCTCTACGTCTTCAATAATAGCATCACCTCCAATCCCAACAACGTCCACCACATCCTCAATAACAAGTTCCACAACTACTCCAAGGGCACGCATTTCTCTACTCTACGACAAGCAATATAGATTGTTGGACATTAGGACATCATGAGAAGATTCTCCTTCAACATCATATGCAAATTCTCATTTGGAATGGACTTCGAGTGCTTCATTCCTTCTCTCCTGGAGTCAAAGCTGGCAGGAAATTTCGATCTCGCATCCAAGCTATCAATACAGCGAGCGATGTCGCCTTCGCCGCTCATATGAAAACTGAAGTAATTATTGAACATTGGTTCGGAGAAGAAGCTGAAATAAGCGATCAGAATGGTGGACAATGTGCCCATGGAGATGATATAGCAGAGGAGGAGGGAGATGGCGACAACGAAAACGACGGGTTTTAACAAATCGGACCTGCTGTCTAGATTCATGAGATTCATCGAAGACGACAAGTACTTGAAAGACATAGTCATTAATTTTCTGAGTATGAATTGGTTGAGAACAAGTTAAGAATTTTTCTTCTTGTGAACATTGAAATTGCAGAGTGTGCATTGTGTAGCTTGAAGTTGCAGTGCTAGACTGTTAAGGTTATGCAACGTATAATGGAAATTGGAGAAAAACAGTGTCGTTTCTAATTAAAGAGGGTCAGGGACCATTTTGTCCCTCGTTAGAGTTGCCAGAGACCATTTTCAAATTTTTTGGTAACAAAATATTTTCAGCCATAATTAACCAAAATTTTCCATAATTTACATCACTTAATAATAGTTTTATTTTTTAACCCAATCTCTCATCATTCCATTTATCATATTCTTATCAACTCCACTTATTAATAATATTATTAATATCATATTTCTTACTATTAGGCATTCTTATAATCAATACTTAATATTCTCTTTTATAATTTAATTTTTATATTTAAGAATATAAGAATAATAATAATAATAATAATAATAATAATAATAATAATAATAATAATAATAATAATAATAATGGACGGCAATGATAATATATATTAATTAAGTTAATTGCACTTGATTCTTTGTTTTCTTTAAGGCATTTAATATCAATCAATAGAGATACAAAAAAATCATTAATTCTTTGTTTTCTTTAAAGCATTTAATTACACCTAATTCTTTGTAATATATACCTTCCATTAATTCAATTACAATTATTTAAAAATCATGACTCTAATACCATTACAAGCACAATAGTGTATAAGCTAATGAATTTTACAAGAAGTCATGTTTATCATTGCAAATACTATGGCATTTGAATTCGACTTTAATACGGTACCTATGGTAGAAGGTGCTGATGAAGAATTTGAACAACGGACTCACCCAACGAAGTTGTTGTCAGTCAACCAATTTTCAAGAATATGAAAAACCACACTAGCTTTGATGAGGTATGGTAATAAACTGATTTTTTTTTTGTACTTTTATGTGCATTTATAATTATATTGTACTAACTAAGTTCATACACATAACATTCATACGTTCGTATATATAACATCCATAATTACATACAACTAATATCTAAAAATTAAATTCATTTTTATTAGATATTACGTCTATACACATATCATTTTTTAGTTATTGCATAAGTAACTATAAAGTTAACACAGATGTTTTTAAATTTTATCATAATTGAATTTAAAAATATCAAATTCTTAAATTAATTTATTCAATTGATAAATTTACTCATAACATCTATAATTATTATGTACTCATAATATTCATAATTTCATGGGCAAGTTACTTAAATAAATAAATTTGAGAAAAGCTTTACTCAAATGTGCAAAACTGGATATGGTTACCCGTATGTGCAAAAACTGATTATTATGTAAACCGTGGCAACCCACCACGGTTTCACATTGTTCATAAACCGTGGTGAGTCAAGGCGGATTATGAAGGAGAATTTTTGAACGTAAACCGTGGCAGGTCACCACGGTTTACTCAGGATTGCTGGCGTGCATAAACCGTGGTGAGTCACCACGGTTTATGAAGAGATGGCGAAACACATAAACCCCTATGGGTCACCACGGTTTATGTGTGTGTGTCTATATAAGTAATCCGTGGAAGGTTAGGACGGATCACTTGTTGAATCACAAAAAAAGGAAATTGTTGTTGTGTTGAGAGGAAATTTTGGAGGCTTGAGGGGGAAGTGGGTGATGGAACCAATGGAGGATGAGAATCGTTTGTACCGACTAAACGGCGTCGCTCACGTGGCAGGATATATCGACCAAGAGGTAAGTTATTGTTATTATTATTGTTATCAAAATTCATAGTAATATAACAATTGATATTATTAGGAATATTGTTAGTGAAAATATTTTACTATGTTTATTTGTGTTGTTATTCTGATTAATGTTATTTACATAAATATTGATATTATTATGGTTACTGTGAATCAAAATGTGAGGCATTCATTACTATTGTCTACTGATTAATGCATATTTTATTATGCTGATTTATCTTGTAAGTCTGGTTAATAGTATTTTTCTAAAATATTTTGTTATAATTGTAAATATTTTATTGAATAATATTTTTTATCCTGTTTTTATACCGTTATAATCAGTGCTTAGTATTCGTAGCTTAACTCTGTATTACACACTAAGAGAATATGTTACCCACCTTGTGCAGCCTAGTAGGGTTATTAGCGCCGTTAGGAGGCAGCAGAATATGCCCTTACATGACCGGATTATACCGTATCTAGAGACTGCCGGCTTGTATCATCTGGCTAGGCTAAACAGTCAGTGGTTCTGGGTTGATGAGTCTCTCCTTAGCGCATTTATTGAGCGGTGGCGTCCGGAGACCCACACGTTCCATATGCCGTTTGGTGAGTGCACCATTACTTTACAGGATGTTGCGTATCAGCTGGGTTTGCCGATTGATGGTGTGCCCGTTAGTGGGTGCTTGACTGAGTTTGAGAATCTTATGGAACACGGTAGACCAGCATGGGTGTGGTTTCACGAGTTGTTCGGGGAGTTACCTCCACAGAGTAAAATTAAGCAGATGACAGTGTGCTACACATGGTTCCACGAGAGGTTCCGGGTTCTCCCTGCAGATGCTACTGATGAGACCGTGCGTGTATACGCACGCGCTTATATCCTGATGCTGTTGTCGTCTCAGCTCTTTGCGGACAAGAACGCAAACAGGGTCCACCTTCGCTGGTTGCCTTATTTGGCATCGTTGGACGACTTGGGCAGATATAGCTGGGGCTCCGCTGCACTAGCCTGGTTGTATAGGTGTCTTTGTCGTGGTACAAACAGGAACGTCGTTAACTTGGCTGGGCCTCTACAACTACTACAGTCTTGGATTTTCTGGAGGTTTCCCACTATGAGGCCCACTGGTTTTGACCGGTTCGGCTTTCCTCTTGCTTCCAGGTATGGTTTAGTATGTTCTGTTAATAAATTGTAAATACATCATGTGTTATGGTTTGTTTTGACATCATCTCAATTAATTTTTTAGGTGGGCTGAGTTTGTGCCGAGGAACGATGCAGGGGCACAGAGATTACTTTCTGCACGCCTTGCACTGGATAGGCTGCGTGTCCACGATGTGAGTCATTTATTTATTACTGATAGATGTACTAGTTTTGCTTAAATGTCACTGTCTCAGCAAACTCGTACTTATTATATGCAGTTTGTGTGGGAGCCTTATTCTTCTGTTGATGTTGGTACTGTCATTCATCCGGAGATACTAGCTGACGAGCATCGACGCCTATGGACGACCGTCACTAGCCTCATATATTTTGCTGCGATCGAGTGGCACCAGGTCGATAGGGTTCTACCCCAGTTCGGCGGTGTTCAGCATCTCCCGCAGCCAGCTCTGAACATAGATTGGCTACACGCGAAGGATGGCAGGGGTGGGGACCGGTGGTTTCCTTCATATTATCGGGAGTGGCACCAGCATTGGGAGGACAGGCTTCAGTCAGTCATATGGGTTGATCGAGTCCTCGACCCTGGTCCATCATCAGACTACTTGGATTGGTGGTGCCGTGTGGCGCACAGGTTCCTATCCCCAGATGTAGCATTTCAGGATCCGAGGCCGATTGTGTTGACTGAGGAGGCGCGTCACAGAGGGTCGTCACAGGCACCTCCTAGAGTGCACGTTTATGACAGACCAGATAACAGACGAGTCGATCGGCGTCGCCGTATAGGGACCCGGACCACTGATCGCGAGTGGAGGGAGTTTGCCGAGCGTTTGGAGGAGGACGTTCCTGCAGCTGAGCCTGGGGATGCAGTGGACTACCGCGTTCCTCGACGTAGAGGCAGACGGGCAGCTGCGCGGCCTAACCGTCGAGGTGCGCCTGACAGAGCACCATCCGAGCAGGGAGACAGCAGCCATCACGTGACCGATCAGGAGGTAGTTGGATCAGCATCAGCTATGGATCAGCCGACGTTCGAGGTGGGTACTAGCTCTCAGCTGTTTGGGAACGTTAGCCCACATGCATTTGCTCAGTTTACTACCGCGGCAGTTGGGATGGACATTGATGATCATGTTACTGAGTCCGAGTTCTACATGGACATAGCAGACATGCTTAGGGATGACTATAGGCCACAGATGCCTGCGGAGCATGCCCAGTTTGCTGATCAGCAGCCCAGGAGTGACGATGTTCAGGCTCAGTTGCCAGTTGACCTCAACGAGCCTGCAGGTTCTCCGTTTGACCCATGGTTTGCTTTAGGAGGGACACCTGCATCTGCTTTCAGTGCCGCTCCCGCACAACCCTCAGTAGCAGCGCCAGATCACAGACCCAGGCGTGTGAGGCGTCCTCCATTGTGTGGCACCGGAGGTCACCTGATTGGCCAGCTTGACGATGCTGACAGTGACACCATTGAGGATTCTGATTAGTTATGTTGTATGTTCATATCTGTTAGGGACTTTGTTATTTTATGAATTGAGCTTGCTACTTAGTTTTTATGACTTTCAGTCTTATGTTAAATGTTATTGGTCTTTTGACGAATCCTATTGACTGGTTTCAGCTTATTTCATATGTAGAGCAACGGTTTATATTATAATGCACAAAAGGAACCACACATTACTAGGTAAAATAACAGGAATTTATTCATCTGAATTTTTTGCATTTCATAAAACTCTTGACAATCACAGACCTAACCAACAATAAATTACTAACATTACATAGACGCTTACGCAACTAAAACATGTTGGACTGCATAATACACGACATGAGATCTACGCATCCCCTCCACCACTCTGTCTTCGCTGGGGGCAGCTCCTCCGCGTATGCCCAGGCTGACGGCATAGCCCACATCGCTTCGGCTGGTCCACCTGAGACTGATCCATACTACCACGGATCCTAGTTGCCTTTGGACGACCTTCCTTTGCACGCCGCATATTAGGGTCAGGAATGATGGTAGGCCCAGCGTATGGAGGCCATAGTCCTTCAGGGATAGGTGGGAGAAACCCCTGCTTGTAAACGTTGAACACCTCACTCATACGATACACCTCGTGAACATATGACGCCCAGTTTAGCCGAGAGTAGGCGCAACACGCGATGGCATGGCAACAAGGATAATGCAGCGCCTGAAAGTGGCCACAATCGCATTGGTGATCTTTAAGAGAAACTCTATAACTACCCAGGGAGAAGTTGCCGGTTGGTGTTGTCTCCGCGACGGTGTACTCGGACTGCTGCCTGTCATATAATGTCACAGTGAAGCACCTAGAGTCTCTTACGTTCCGATCAATGGCCTTGACCAAGGCCTGACAGAATTCATGCCCAGATCCGACTTGTGCCTCTGCTGTCTGTCCCCGTACCACAAATAGCTGAGCTAGCCTCCCGTAGGTTGACTTAACCAACGATGTGACCGGTAGGTTGCGAGTTCCCTTCAAGACGGAGTTCACACATTCACTGATGTTTGTGGTCATGTGCCCGAACCGACGACCACCATCCTGATGTTGGGTCCATTTGTCATACTCCATCCGGTTGGCCCAGTCACACATTGCTGGATTCTCAGTCCGCATGATGTCAAACCAGTAGTAAAACTCAGCCTCAGTCTTTGCGTAGGCAGCATTCACCAACATCCTCCTTGAGTCCTTACCTTTGAACGTTAGGGCGAAATTCGCTGCTACATGCCTAACACAGTAGGCCCGGAAAGCCCGAGGAGGCAGCCACCCAGTCTCAGGTGCCTCAAGCGCTGCCTTGATCCCATTATGCCTGTCAGAGATAACAAGGATACCCTCCTGAGGAGTCACATGCTCTCGGAGATTGGTCAAGAAGAATGACCACGACTCTGCATTTTCCCCCTCCACAAGGGCAAATGCTATCGGGAGGATGTTCGAGTTTCCATCCTGAGCGATCGCCAACAGAAGCGTCCCTCCATACTTCCCATACAAATGGGTACCATCAATACTGACGAGGGGCTTGCAATGCCGGAATGCCTCGACACAGGGTGGAAATGTCCAGAATAGCCGGTGAAAGTACTCCGTGGACTCATCAACCCCACCACCAACTCGAACAGGAGACGTCTTCAGCACCGTGATTGTTCCCGGCATTGTCGCCTGGATCCCTAGGATCCAACGTGGCAACTCCGCGTAAGACTCTTCCCAATCTCCATATATTTGTGCCACTGCCTTCTGCTTAGCCATCCAAACCTTCCTGTAACTAGGCCTGAAACCGTAATCAGCTTCTGTCGCTTGTTGAAGTACCTTTACCGTAACCGCAGCATCTGCCCTAACCATAGGAAGAACCCTCGCACAGATAACGTGGTAATCCAGCTGACGGTGATCACTTGAAATAGAAGTTGCGAGGCATGTGTGTGGCCCGTTGTACCTCCTAACCTCCCAAGTACCTTTTCGTGCACGAAGCGCTACACGAATCAACCAAGTACAACCCTTGCCGAAATCCTTACATTTTCCATGATACTTCAAATGATCCGATTCAATGACTCTGTACTCAACACCTCGCCGGATGCTATAATCTTTTACACTCAGGACAGCTTCATCCTTACTCTGGAATGATTGGCCAATCTGAAATTCTGCAGAAGATCCCCCCACTCTGTTACCATTGTCTTCCTGTTGACCAAGGGCTTCCAAGTTTAGTGTCGAGAAGTGTGGAGGCTGCTGATGAGAACCGGAACTTGATGGCCGATGCTGCGGATGTGGATCGCCACCGGTGTGATCGTCGCTGTCACCATCAATATCAACAGGCTCCTGCTCAGACTCATCGTCACGCATTGCATTCTCTACTTGATCAGGTACACCATAATCTTCAATATAAGGTACGAGGCCGCCACCGGTGTCCACAACGTGGGAAGGCTCAACGACTACTGCATTCTCCAAAGGTATAGAACCAACAACCTCCGTTCGGGCTAAATCGACCGCAAACGAAGGTGATTGAACCGGCGGAAGAACCGGTCTGACCGCAGGCATCGAACTAGATGCACCAACCGCAGAACCTGGGCAAGGAACTGGGGCGGATGCCCCGGAACTATCGACACCAACCTCCAGCTTCGCGAACAACTCATGGATTCTGATCTCGGGAAAACTCCTTACACAGTAGAACAGAACCCTTATATCTTCATCAGCTTTAACCGCAAATGTTTTATACTGAACACCGGTCGATACAACCGCCATGGGAATCTTGTAGAATAATTTCTTCACCCACTTGCTACCCAAAACTCCCAGCTTCTCCAAGATGCTGTTCTTCAGATCTGACAAAGTCATCAACGAACTAATAAAAATACTTAGTGGTTCTTTGTCGGTAAACTTCACACCGTGGCTTTTACTTTTTTTTATTTTCCCAGAGCAATGCACTAGGGCAAGAAAACTCTCTTCCTCACTAGCCATTGTGACAATGATCTCTTATGAGCTAGAATCACTTGCATATATATAGATTTCCAGTGATAGTAAACCGTGGTGACCCATAGGGGTTTATGTGTTTCGCCATCTCTTCATAAACCGTGGTGACTCACCACGGTTTATGCACGCCAGCAATCCTGAGTAAACCGTGGTGACCTGCCACGGTTTACGTTCAAAAATTCTCCTTCATAATCCGCCTTGACTCACCACGGTTTATGAACAATGTGAAACCGTGGTGGGTTGCCACGGTTTACATAATAATCAGTTTTTGCACATACGGGTAACCATATCCAGTTTTGCACATTTGAGTAAAGCTTTTCTCAAATTTATTTATTTAAGTAACTTGCCCTAATTTCATACATATAATGTTTATAATTAATAAATTTTTATAATTAATATTATCAAATTTTAAATTATATGTCTTATTATATTTTTTAAATTAACTCATATGTGCATAATAGATTATGATTTTAATTATTTTAATATTTTATTTAATATTCATATGTATATTTATTTATTGATTTTAATATGACGAGTTAATAATTATTTTTAAAAATTTATTTTTTATTTTTTTATAGTCTATATGTAAAATATAAGTTGTATAGTAGAAATTGTTAAAAAATTTTAATTTAATTTCCATAATTTTTGCAGAGAGTTATTACATTTTAATGGATATTAATGTGATTGAGAGATATTAAGAATTTGATTTGGGAAAAACTGAAATTAATTTTAGAAAGAACATTAATGACTCCAAACATGTAGCAAAATAGTAAGTAATAAGAAAAATAAGTGATAAAAAAGTGTATATCACTTACTTATAAAGAAAATGAAAATTTTTATATAATATTTTTATATTATAATTATTCTTTGACTATCTAACATCACCCTAATTCAATCAATTAATTAAAAAATCAGCCAACAATTGGTAACGTAATGTTACTTCCTCTTCAACATATATAAGGGCTTCCTTCTCTTTTGTGCCGCACTCTTTTTTCTCTTTTCTTCTTAGTTCTTACTCTCTCCTTTTTCATTTGCGATCAAAATTTCTAATATTCATGCATCTTTTTTAATAAGAGTAAAACAACATCTATTCCAATTAATACATCTAATCCTCTTTAATTTTTATTGACATCTTCAATTTATATTTGATCCATGAGATTTTAATTAGGTTAACAATGATGTTGTTTAAGTAATTCATGAGATAGTGATCATCTTTCCGATCAGCTTATTATTTGATTTGGTCATTTGGAATAAATTCTATTAAAAAAAATTAGAAAAAGAAAATTTAATATTAATGTGAAAACACCCATTTTTTACAAAAAAAATAAGAATAAAAGTAATATTATAAATTTAAGTTTTTTATGAGCTAAGTGCAACTAAATTAAATAATAAGATTTAAAATAATATTAGTCATAACTGATTTTTATTATGTTAGACCAATTTAATTAGACTTAGTTAACTAAAAAAAATTTGAATGTATATTATTATTCTAAAAATAAACCTATTGCTGTGAGTTAGAGTAACACAACTTTTGTAAACATTTTCATGTTTGAAATAAGACTGAATAGTAATTTAAGCCTTTTGATTGGTTGAAAAAATAAAAAATCTACTTCTAAAATCATACATTAAGGTCCTGTATGTGATATTAGATTTATTGAAACCCTCTAAAATTTTGAAATCTTAAATATAAAATTATCTTTAATAATTTGTTGGTTAGATAATTTAAAAAATAATTAATATTTTACAAATTACAATATTATAATACAATTGTAAAAAGTATTATCATACTATATATATATTTGTCGGATTTGTCACTATATATATATAATCCTAAAAATAACATTTAAAATCACTCTAAAAAATGACCTTCAATAAATAGTTTTAATTAAAAGTTATCTTATTGTTAAAAAAATTTAATTGAGATAGCAATTAATCACTTCAATATAAATACCTTAAAATTTGAAATATATCACATTACATATTGTGATAAAAAATATACATAAAAATTTGACAAGATCGCTAATAATATTAAAATAGTATTTGATAGGATTAATTTCACCTTATTCTAATAATTTTTATTTCACATAAAAATTGAAAATAATAAGAGCAAATATAACAATTGTTTTGAAGCCGGATATTTCACATTAATTATGAAAAATTTAAATAGGAACCACACCAAAGAATTGAAATGATTCCTATATACTCTTTTATTGGAACCAATGAGTAATAGTTTAAATGGCATAATCTCCCTATACTCAATTAAGAAGTTGCGGATTTGAATCTCCTATCTTTGGTAAAAAAAAAAAAAAAATACTCTTTCATTGGCATTGATACATTCTCTATGCAAGAATTTTAAAACGCCAGCTGTAGAGTAAATTTTAATTTTGGAGAGTTTGTAAATTTTAATTTTTTAAAATGTTTAAAATTTCAAACTTATTCTCCGATTCGTGAACTTTAAAAAATTTATCTATCGATTTATGAATTTTAATTTTTTTAATTTTTAAATGAATCTAATTTATAATTATCTCCATATTAAATTAAAACACATCACTTTTCTATATTTGAGAATAATATAATAATAATTTTCATATAAAAAAAATTAGCCACAAAAAAATTATTACATATTTGTGAGAAGAATTAATTTACTTAGTACATAGATAAATTACTTAATTAACTTTTTTTTTGTTATATTAATGTTTCAATCTGATTACTTAATATTTTTTTTAATAACTTCTAATTTAAGATAGATAATACATACTTAATTGATAATTTTTAAAGAAAAGAGCAATATATTTTAACAAATATTATTATTTAAATTTAAATTATCCTTTATTACAAAACAATTACCTAAAATGCTTCACAACTTTCATTTAAAAAATTTACAAATTTGATAGATATCAGTGTTTATATATAAAAGTATATTAATTAAAATCGCAAAGTAGCAATAAAATCTTTTTAAAAAATTTAAGGCATTTTTTTATTACACGCTATTTAATCTTTTCAAAATATAGAACATTAATATAACAAAAAAATATTAATTAAGTAATTTATCTATATACTAAGTAAATTAATTTTTCTTACAAATATGTAATAAATTTTTTGTGGCTAATTTTTTTATATAAAAATTATTATTGTATTATTCTCAGTTATGAAAAAGTGATATGTTTTAAAAGTTGAAAATTATAGATGTCCCATTTTTATAACAAAAAATCATGAAAATTAATATCCCACACTAAATTCATGTTAATACAAAATGAATGAGGCTTCAAAAAGAAAAGGACTTGAAAAAAGTTGAGTTTAAATACAAATCATTACAATTGCATTTTATTGATTGACCATACAAAGATAATTAATGCATTTATTCACTAAAATATTTAAAGAAAAAAAAAACAGGATCCAAGTAGATTTTACAAATATCTCACAAAAAAAAATGAAAAAAAATAGTAAACTAAGTGTCACATATTTTTTGTCTAATAAATTTCAATAAGTATTAATCTGCTCTGTATAGATTAAGTTTCAATTCTTGTTTATAAATTTCTTTCTTTTATCCTTATTAAGTGTAACTTAAAGGAATCAAGTAAAAAAAAAATTATGTCAACTCTCCCTAAATTTTTTCACAACTTCATATTTGATTAGATTAAAATGTAAATTTAAATTGACGTAGTACATATGCAATTTAAAATAAAAAGTTAAATCGATACGATCCAAATAATAATAGATTATAAATGTGTCTTGTTTGCAGATATATGGTTAAAGTTAGAAACTGATTTAACGAGCAAACAAAATAACAATAAATGTGAAAAAATATTTTATTTATATAAAAAATTCTCAATTTAAATATATGAATAATATTACACATAAAGCAATCATACCTGGATATATGTAACGTATCAAGATATCTAATTTCTAAACCAAAATAAGTATATAATCATATAATAAATGAATTCAAATAAAACATTTACTGTACTCCAAGGGTTTGATATTCAGTTACAAACCTTGATGTTTGTCCAAAGTTGACGGCGTTGTATGGACGCGTCAAGCTCAATTTTGTTGTTAGGACGGGTATTGGGTTTGATATGGAACTCGTTCCTTCTTCATTACTAATCCTACTGAAAAATGTTAAAAATTATCAGATGATTAAAAGAAGGTAAAAATTCAGGTACAGTTAATTTTGTGTAAAATTGATAACGGAAAATATTAGATAAAAATTTAGTCAAATCAGTCAAATTATTTAACGTTTTTCAACTATCAACTTAACGTGTAAAAGCAGCTATATCCTATTGTTATATGAATCGGAAAACATGCATGAAGTGCAACAATTCAGTTTTACCGATAACAAGGGAGATTGAAGGTACAAGAAAATAAAAACTAATCATAAACGAAACAAAGAAGGAAAGAAAACTAATACTTGAGTTTTCGGTAAAAATTCTGGCTTAGCTGATGCTATTTGTAATCCTCCTTTAGCAGTGAAACTTTGAAAGGACTTGAAACAAAATTCTTCTTTAAAAATAAACTCTCGTACACAGGAAAGAGAATTAGGGTTTGTTTGGATAAATTTTTAAAAAATATTTTTTTGAGTGATTTTTTTAAATTTTTTATAAAAAAGTAAAAACAATTTTTAAAATTTTTTTTTATTCATCAATTATATTTAAATCTAACAGCATCAAAATATTTTTTATTTATTTTTATGTGAAAAATATTTTTTAAAATATTTTAAAAAAAAAATGTAAATGATAACTTTTTTAAAAATATATATTTTTTCTAGTGTTTTTATTTTTATGATTAAAATTTGTTAAACATACTAAAATTAAAAAAAACTTTTTTATTGTAAAAAATATTTTTTTAATAATTTAATGAGACCCAAACAAATTCTTAGTCTAATTTTTTTATGTCAATTTAATTTTCAAACTTATCTTATTCTATTTTAAATAAAATAATTTAAAAGTCTATCTTAACTTACTCAAATTTAAAACTCATTTGTAATTTTGAAAGAAATCTCCAACAAATAAACTTTGATGCTATTTTAAATTTAAAAAAATCCACAGGTGAGACAACAATTAGGTTGATTTATAAGGTTGCAAAACTTACAAGAAAAGCCATTCAGAGTGAGAAGAAATTGTGGAGAATCAAACCAGCCACCGACACTAATAAAACCACATTAAAAGTTAGTTATTGATCGACCATGGCAGTTAATTTAATTCAATTCAACGGGAATATCAATCATGAATCAATCTTCTCAAACTATAATAAGCTTAGCTTGTAAATCTATTGAGATGGTTTATCATAGAACGTCAATCTTATATCTCCAAAAAGTCATCTAAACACATAATGATGATTAAATTATTGTATAAAATTTTTTACACACATCAAAGTTAATTAAATCAACCAATAATGTTGTTTCAGATTTATTAATTACATTTCAATTAAGAGGACTTTAGATATAAACAAAGAAAGAAAGAAACTTTGATGGGTCATTATATACAAGAAGCTTATAATACGTAGAGCAGACCAAAAAAAAAAAAAAAGAATTGAAGAAAGGAAATAAAAAAGAAAATTAGCTTTGATTGGGTTATCTAAATATGAGATTATATTAAAAATAACGGTTACGTTATATTATAAAGTATATATTAGAACTACTTTCATTTTTTCAGTTCCGAGGTTCCTCTTCTTCTAGGTAATTGGTCTGCTTGTTTTGTCTATGGCGAGCTTGTGGTAGATTATATTTGGATATATTTCCGACATATCTGCTGGTATCTATGCGAATAAGTCAGCGTTGTCTCGGAACACTTCTATTAACTTTGCTCTCTCCTCTCCTTCTAATACTCGGCCGATATAGGTAAATTGTTTGGCCTTTGTTATCAGAAGAATCTTCTGGAGTTCGTCTATTGGCTGGGATCTTTCCTGGAAGTCCTCCCTAGGGTCCAATTCCGCGAGGGTCAATACCTCAGATGTGGCGTGAATTGTTTTTGTCCCCTGGTTAGCCCTTGGTTGAATGCTGGTTTTCTTCAGGCTGGCGTTGTAACATTGTCGAATTTGTTGTCGGTCTAAATATACTGTTGCTAATTTGTTGTTTTGTACTTGAAACTTAACACACAAGTGTAATGTAGATACTACCGCTTTGAAGTTATTCAGGGCGGGCCTTCCGAAAATAATATTATAAGGACTATAACAGTCAACTATGAGGTATTGGACGTCAATAGTTTTTGCTAATGGGGGGTTGCCCATGGTTGTTTTTAGCCATATGTGTCCTTTTATTGGGACCCTTTCTCCGGAGAATCCAACCAATTCTCCTGATGAGGGTTGCATGGTTTTTTCAGATAGTTGCATTTTTATAAAGGTTGAAAAGAATAATACATCAGCACTACTACCTGGATCCAGAAGGACCTTTCTTACCAATAACTCTCCTGTTTGGATGGAGATCACCACTGGGTCGTCGAGGTTTGGGCCCGTTGAGGGTAGGTCGTCTTGATTAAAGGTTATCTCTGGCTCCGTTGTGTTGTGTTTTGTTGCAGGTATTATTCCTTCGATTGCCAACATTGCTCGATAACTTCTTTTCCGGGCCGAGCTTGTTTCGCCTCCTCCTGCGTATCCTCCTGATATGCAGTTTATAATCCCTCTAGGGGTATCTGTTGTTGTCCATTTTCCTTTTTCTTTCCCCGTTGATCATTTTTCTAGCTCTTTTTTGGTTTCCCTACTTTTCCATCCTTTGACACATTTGTCTAGGAGTCCTTGCCGAGCTAGCCTCTCCAACAAGTCTTTGGCTATTACGCATTCGTCTGTTATGTGTCCGTACTTCTGGTGGAAGGCACAGTGCTTGCTTCTATCCATGAATAGTTGATCTTGATAACTTCCTGCTCTAGCAGGAGGTTTGACTATCTTGGCGTTGAGGATCTCCTTGATTATGTTCTCCCTTTTTGTATTGAATCTGGTGTAGGTATCGAACTTTGGTGTGAGCTTGAAGGGTTTCTTTTGCTCTTTCTTGCTCGGCGGTTTGAATGTCCTCTCTTCTTCTCTTCTTGTCGGCTGTTTATCCGTTTTTTGGGCTTCTCGTAGTTCCTCGATCTCCATCTGGCCTGCAGCCCTCTCCCGAAATTTCTCCAACGACTTGGATTTGGTTATTGCAATTGTTTCTCTGAACTTCCCAGGTCTGAGGCCGGTCTTAAGCGCGTGCAGGTGGACTTTGGGGTCCAAATCTGGAATCTCCATGGTGGCCTCGGCAAATCGGGTTAAGTAGTCTTTAAGGCTTTCATGTTGTCCTTGCTTGATCGTCCCGAAGTAGTCTGATCCATGGACGTATATCCTTGAGGCGGCGAAATAGTCAATAAAAGACCTCGCCAAATCCTCGAAGGATGAAATTGATCTTGCAGATAATTTAGAGAACCAAAGTAAAGCAGCACCATCAAGGTAAGTGGGAAAAGATCGACAAAGTATATGTTCATTATTAGCGCTGTTAAAGAACATCATGGACTGAAATTTTTTTATGTGAGCTCGGGAGTCACCAATCCCCTTATAAGGTTCTAGGGAGTTAGGCAACACGAACATCTTCGGCATCTTGAAGTTTGTAATTTCTTCGGAGAAGGGGTTGTCTAGCGTCAACTTTCCCTTTGGCGGGGTGATACTCAAAGGGTCTGAGTTTCCTAGGGCTGAGCTTTTAGAGCTACCTTCCTCGTGCTTTCCTGCATTATTCTGTGTGGAAAGCTCAGCAAGTCTTCGGACTTCTGACTAGAGTTCGGCCATCTGGGCCAGAAGTTTGACTTGGTTGAATGGTTGAGCTCCGTTCTCAGCCATATCTAGAAGGTTGAAATCCCTGCACAAAAGAAAAGAGAAAAAGGCAATGTAGGAGAAACAATGGGGTTAGATTAATTCCGGGCCCCAACGGTGGGTGCCAAATGTTCCACTCGTATGCTGCCGAGGTATAGCAACTTCTTCTGCCTGCAGCTGTGCTCGGATGGGAGAGTTATACGTCAGCTGAGTTGGAACACCGTGACGGGAGCATCTGCAAAAAGTTCTCTGACGCTCAAGTAAGAAAGTGAGTTATAAGAAAGCAAGAGAAATAACTTAGAATGAATTCTGTGACCTGTCTCACTCCGAGGGTGGATATGTGTTTATATAGGCGTCTTTTAGTATGTTCGGTTATAGCGTATCTCGGGATTCTCCGTATGTTTCGAAGTTATCCTTAATGATAACGTTCCAAAATGTCAGTTACATTCCGAGCTTTTTTATAGCTCGTCCGGATTTGATGGGTTTGTTGATATTTGATCCTGCTTTATTCCGAGGTATTCGCTTACTGTGCTGGCCGAGGTATTCGTTATGTATCAGGTTCAATAAAATTTTATTATTAAATTTGTCATGAACAATTAGCATATTTAAGAGTTAATAACGTTTAATTTCAGTATATAAATAAAATTAACTATCAATGATTACTGAGATAAAAGTTTATTTTTTTATTCTTGAGTATTGATGATTGATTGATAGAATTTTAAATTTTTTTAAAAGAAGAAAATTGAGAAGATGAAGTGTTATAAGAAAGTTTTTGTTATGTTTCTCTAATAAAAGGAAGAAGATATGATTTAACAATAACGTTGTTAACATCTACGTTACTTATTCTGTTAATTATTCATATAAATTTAACGATAAAGTAATATTGAACTCATTTAAAATTTTTTAAAATATAAATAAAATATTTAAAACGTTAAGGACCAAATTAAAATTATATACAAATATTAAGAACTAAAAAAATCCTAAACTTCAAAAATAAAAACGCAATAACCGAACCTTTTCTTTCTTTTCTGTATTAACAATAACAAATCAAAGTGATCCAATTCCAAATTACTAATTGAAACAAAAACAAAAGTGACAAAATCATAAAAAAAGGCACCAAAACAAAAATAAAATAAAACCATTTTGACTCAAACTCTCACTGCTCAATAGCTCTAAAACGGTCATTGATAACTTTAACAGAGGATAAAATGGTCTCTGTTCCCTCTGTTCGGAAACGACACCGTTTTTTCTCAATTTCTATCGTATCTTGATTAACCCTAATATTCATACTCTCATTTTTCACCTTCATAGTTTTCTTCTCCGTCTTCTACTTCCTCCTATTTAGCTCTAAAAGCAAGCCATGGTGTAACTGCCACGCGTGTCGCATCTACCTTAATATGTCATGGACCACACACTTACCAAATTTCTATAACTGGTACACACCTACCTTCTCCACACTTCACCCACCAGAAGCATCCACCTCTACGTCCTCGATAATAGCATCACCTCTAACCCCAACAACGTCCACCATCCTCAATAACAAGTTCCACAACTAATCTAAGGGCACACATTTCTCTACTCTTCGACAAGCAATATAGATTGTTGGACATTAGGACATCATAAGAAGATTCTCCTTCAACATTATATGCAAATTCTCATTTGGAATGGACTTTGAGTGCTTCATTCCTTCTCTCCTAGAGTCAAAGCTGGCAGAAAATTTCGACCTCGCATCCAAGCTATCAATACAATGAGTAATGTCGCCTTCGCCACTCATATGAAAACTGAAGCAATTATTGAACATTGGTTCGGAGAAGAAGCTAAAGTAAGCGATCAGAGTGGTGGACAATGTGGCCATGGAGATGATATAGCAGAGGAGGAGGGAGATGGCGACGACGAAAACGACAGGTCTTAACAAATCGGACCTGCTATTTAGATTCATGAGATTCATCGAAGACGACAAGTACTTGAGAGACATAGTCATCAATTTCCTGAGTATGAATTAGTTGACAACAAGTTAAGGATTTTTCTTCTTATGAACATTGAAATTGTAGAGTGTGCATTGTGTAGCTTGAAGTTACAGTGCTAAAATGTTAGAGTTATGCGAGGATGATGAAAATTGAAAAAGAACAGTGTCGTTTCCGATTAAAGAGGGTCATGAACCATTTTGTCCCTCGTTAGAATTGCCAAAGACTATTTTGTCCTCCGTTAGAGTTGACAGAACAAATGACCTGACTATTAGAAACCAATTGAGTGATTAATTTTAGTTGGAGACGAACAATGTCATTTTCGATTAAAGAGGGTTAGGACCATTATTTTGTCCCTCATTAGAATTGTCAAAGACCATTTTATTTTTCGTTAGAGTTGATGGAACAAAAGATATAACCGTTAAAAATCAATTGAGTGATTAATTTTAGTTGGAGACTAAAATATCTTATCCGAAATTTTTTGGAGGCCAAAATAAATAAATACTCGGAATCTTATTTTAAAGGAATCAACCATCATGCACCAATTGCCATTGGCAATTGTTTATACGTTCAAATTAGAATGATCCACCAATATGAATTAAGTATAAATATAGTCCTAATGATCACAATGATATTATATTATGACGTAAGTTCATGTGTATCTTATAGTATATATAATATGATAAGTATAAAAATTGCAATTATAATTTAAACTAAACTAAGCCTATAAATCTATTGAGATGGTTTATCATAAAACCTTAATTTTATATCTCCAAAAAATCATTTAAACACATAATGATGATTAAATTATTATATAAAAAATTTTACACACATCAAAGTTAATTAAATCAACCAATAATATTATTGTCTCAGATTTATTAATTACATTTCAATTCAGAGGACTTTAGATATAAACAAAGAAAGAAAGAAACTTAACTTTGATGTGTCATTATATACAAGAAGCTTATAATATGTAGAGCAGACAAAAAAAAAAAAAAGAAGAAGAAAATTGAAGAAAGGAAATAAAAAAGAAAATTAGTTTTGATGGGTTATCTAAATATAGGGTAGTATTAAAAGTAAAGGCCATCCAAGATAAAGTTTTATCTTTGTAAGTGGGTTTGGATCATCTACTATATATATTATATAATAATATAAGGATATAGCAAAATTTTGTGTATATTTATATATTTTCTATGTTATTTGTGTATATATAATATAAGGTAATTTTAGATATTATCTCCCTAACATGTACAAAAATATGAGGAGCTAATATTAATTCAATCAATTAATTAAAAAATCAGCCAACAATTGGTAACGCAATGTTCACTTCCTCTTCAACATATATATAAGGGCTTCCCTCTTTTGTGCCTCACTCTTTTTCCTCTCTTTCCTTCTTATGCATGAATTTCTAATATTCGTGCATCTTTTTTAATAATAGTAAAACAACATCTATTTCAATTGATACATCTAATCCTCTTTAGTTTTTATTGACATCTTCAATTGATATTTGATCCATGAGATTTCAATTAGGTTAACAATGATGTTGCTTAACTAATTCATGAGATAGTGATCATCTTTCTGGTCAACTTATTATTTGATTTGGAAGAAATTCTATTAAAAAAATAAAAATAAATAAATTTATTATTAATGTGAAAACATCCATTTTTTACAAGAAAATAAAAATAAGAGTAATACTATACATTTAAGTTTTTTTTATGAACTAAGTCCAACCAAATTAAATAATAAAATTGAGAATAATGATAATTATAACTGATTTTTATTATATTAGATTTAATTAACAAAAAAATTTAAATATGTATTATTATTCTAAAATTAAACCTATTGCTGTGAGTTAAAGTAAATAGGCTTATTAGCACTCGGGGAAAGCTGGTTATCAAAGGCATACCAAGAGTAGGAATGAAACCTATAACTGCTTCCCCCAACCTAATTCTAAGTGGTAAGTTTTAAATTACATAGAAATGTTATTTTTTGTTGTATAAATCGAATTAGTCTGATTCGATTTATGCATGCGTGATGTCCATAGTAGTAAATCAAATAAGTGTGATTCGACTTATGCATGGTTTATGACAACTAATAATTCGAATCAGGTTGTTTCGAATTATGGAATTTGTTCGTCTATGGTAAATCGATACCGTTCAATTTGATTTACTAGCAAATTGAGTTCTATGTATAAATTATAAATTATTAAATTTAATGTGAGATCAACTTATATAAATATTAATTTTTATTAAAAAAAGAGTACTTAATTTATTAATTTTTATATGTTATTTTTAAGTTAATAAATAAATAAATATTAATTTTTGTTATAATAATAAAAAAATTATAACATGCTAAAATAAAATACTAAAAAATATTATATAATATAAAAAAATATACTAAGAAAATATACTTATAATGTCACTGTTATAATGAACTGTATAAAAAATATACTTATAATAAACCCTAATTATAAATGTCACGGTAAGTTAAATTTACTAGGAGTACTTTAAGAGTACTAAAATATATTATTATATATATTATTTTTAATTTTAATAAATAAATATTATTTTTATTATAAAAAATATTTAAAAAATTATTAAATTTTTATATATTATTAAAATTTAATAAATATAAGTATATTTTTATATGTTATTTTTTAATTCAATTTATTAACAAGAGTTAAAATTAATTTATGTTTGATAATTTTATATTAAAATTAATTTTAATCAAATAAATATTATTTAAATAATATACTCGTAAATCCTTTTATCGGTATTGACACGTTTTCTATCCAAGAGTTTTAAAATGCCAGTTGTAGAGTAAACATCAATAAGCAAATGGTAATATTTCTTGAATTTCTTAGAATTAGGAGGAAAGTGCCTTTTGTACTTGCAGTGTTGCACCCTTCAAGGCACTTTGCAAAAATGCCCCATCTTTCTTAAATGAAAAAGATCCTGTGGGTAACAATGAAAGTAAAGGGAGAGAGAGTTTGGGATGTGAAGAAAATTTCTTGTACTAAATTGTTCAAGATGTGATATTGATAGTTTGTAGGAGAAATTAAGAGAAATAAAAAATTTTATTTTAAAAAGAATGAAATTTTTTTTATAAAATATTTATTAAATTATTATATCTTATATACTATGTATTCTTTATGTACTCTCACAAAAAAAAATAAACTTATATTAATTTTTTATGAAAAGAATAGTCAAAACAACAGTGTGACTACTCATAAAACTAATGAACTTTTCTTTTAAAGTTAACATTTCTATTTAAAAAAATAAATAAATTATTTTTTTTAATGCCAACAAAACGATACATTTAAAAAAATAAATAAATTATTTTTTTTAATGCCAACAAAACGATACATTTAAAAAAATAAAAAGAAAAGGAGTTTTTAATTATTTTCGTTGCCAAAAATATCATTTATTATAATGAATAATCATTAATTATAATTTATATACTTAAACTTAATTTTTTTTCAAATTTTTATTTTTCTTTTAAATTTTATTTGTCCTATACATTTATATTTACGTCATTATCACTTCAATTTAAAGCAAAAGACACTCTTAAATTAAGCTCAATTAATGCTACACCTTTTAGATAATTTACTCCGAAAAGATGCGGATTCATGAATTAAAGGAAAAAATAATAGAAAAGAAATAGCCATTGAAATATTTATTTACATATAAGTGTGGTTAAAATATTACGGTTAATAAGATCTGGATGGCCTGCATGAGTACAACAGCCTACATATAACAATATGAAATATTTTCCAAACTAATAAAAATAAAATATAAGCTATATAAGTTTTTTTAAAAGAGTATACGTGACTTTCTTAAATTTCTTTAAAAAAAATAATTAACAATTTAATATAACTAATATCTTTTCACTTTGAATTTCAATTATTCATATAAAAATACAACAAAATAAAAAAAATTATGATTTATATAATTAATAAAGAATACATTAATTTTAACTTATAAAAGATATTTAAAGATTAGAAAATGTTTTAACAAAATAAGTTTAAAGAAATCAACCATCATACACCAATTGCTATTGGCAATATTTTATACGTTCAACTTAATTGGAATAATCTACCAATATGAATAAGTTTAAATATAGTCCTAATGATCACAATGATGTTATATTATGACAGAAGTTCATGTGTATCATATAATATAATATCATAAGTATAAAAATTGTAACTACAATTTAAACTAAATTAAACTTGTAAATCTATTGAGATGGTTTGTCATAGAATCTCAATCTTGTATCTCCAACAAGTCATCCAAACACATAATGATGATTAAATAATTGTATAAAATTTTTTACACACATCAAAATTAATTAAATCAACGAATAATATTGTCTCGGATTTATTAATGGAAAAGTCTAGGGGCTAGCAATTTTATTGCATTTTGGCCAGCATGTAACCAGCAGAGAAAGATGAGGCATTGGATGAAATCTCACACTAATCTCACACCATCAAATCATCATTGATGACTAGTTAATGGCTACCAATCACAAATGTTGCTGGCCCGTAACATTGCTCTTTATTAATTACATTTCAACTAAGAGGACTTTAGATATAAACACACAAAGAAAGAAACTTAACTTTGATGGGTCATTATATACAAGAAGCTTATAATATGTAGAGCAGACAAAAAAAAAATTGAAGACAGAAAATAAAAAAGAAAATTAGCTTTGATGGGTTATTTAAATATAAGATAATATTAAAAATAACGGTTATGTTATATGTTGAATATAAATATATTAATAATTAATTTTAATAACGTATTTTAGTATAGGAATAATATTTTTATAAAAATAAAGGACATCCAAGATAAAACAAGATAAAGTTTTATCTTTTTAAGTGGGTTTAGATCATCTACTATATATAATAATATAACGATATAGCAGAATTTTGTGTATACTTATATTTTCTATTTCTAAAATGTTATTTGTGTATGTATTTACTAAAGAAACACTTTTTTACAATTTTTAAAATTTGAATCCAAATCTATCTTAACTTATTATAAATTTATTAATTACCCTACATATTTAATAAATAAAAAAAGTGAATTAATAAACTAATTAATAATAATGGCGCCGTCCATGGTCAGTTAATAGTTGGTGTGTTTGTGTGAGTGCCACTCCTTTTGCCGCATCAAAGTGGTTGTGTTTGTGGTTGGTGATGATGAGCTGCCACATATGATTTTTTATAATTAGCCGAAAATAAATGAAAAAGTAGACCGAAAATAAGAAGATAATACCTTTTTAAAAAAAATTGTTTCAAAATAAATGTAAAATATATTTAATGGAGGAATAAATAGAGTATGGTAATGCACTATATTGTATAAGTGGATGAAATTATTTCTAAAACACATCGGTTATACATTTAAATTTTATTGTCATTTAAATTCAATCAAATAGGTCTAACACCAACAAAAATTATTCTCGTTAAAAGAACGTGTACATGCGCTCAAAATCTCCTAAACAAATTCTTTTTGTTTTTTTTTTAAATTTGCAGCACGCAGGTTCTTTTTCTTCCCTCTTTCTCCTTCTTTTTCTTCATAAACAATTGGATTTAGCGATTGCATTCTATTCCATTCAATTCAAAATTGAATAACCCAAACCTCGTCCACTTGATTCAATTCAGAAGAAAAATCCAAATTGTTCTCATTCAACTGATTTGAACTTAAATTATTAGTTGTTTTGATACGTTATTAAAATCTGAAAATGAAAAACATAAATACAATGCAGATCAAAATCTGAAAACGAAATTTTACGTTAAAAAAAAAACGAAAAAGAAAATCAAAGCAGAGAAGAACGACGAGAAACTTGACGTTAAAGAAAAATTCTACATTGATAAAGAAAAACGAAGAGAAGCTTTACGTTGAGAAAGAGAAGTTCTACATTAAGAAAGAAACTTTACGTTCAAAAGTGGCAGGCGCGTGAAGCAAAAAAAATTTAATTGACTTAATTAGAAAAATTACATAAATACGAAGCATTATTGTTCCTAAAATACAACATTGAACATTATTTAATCATCATAATTAAATTAATAGTGTTATGGAAAAAATTATTAACAAGATTTTCATATATCTACCCAAAAAGAGAATTATCTTTAACATTAAAAATGCAAAACTATTGTGTCTCTTTATCATGAAATAAGCGGTTATTCTTTTTTTTTTTTTCTGGTTATGATTAATCAGTTATTCTTCGTCGGGAGTTAGTGATCTTAGCCAAGTTTTGAATCAAGATGGAACACTTTAAAAGCCATTAAGATTTGTTATTAAACTAAAGTCTGACTTGCAATAAACAATTATTCTAATTTTTTTTGTCAAATGGATTGGAGAGTCTTTGATCATAAATATTAAAACTTTAAATTTTGACTGTTTATGAATTGTTTAGTAATTTTTTCCAGCCCACAAATTGCAAAAGATAGTAAAAATAAGGTTAAAGTATTATTTTGATTTCTAACGTTTTAAACGTTTTATTTCAACCTTAAAAAATTTTAAATTAATTTTATATCAGTCTTAAAATTTTTTAAATAAATTCAATAAAGTTTTACTATTAAATTTGTCATGATCAATTAGCATATTTAAGAGTTAATAACGTTTAATTTCGGGCAAAATACTATAATAAGCCAACATGAATCCAAATTTACCTATATGAGCCAAAATGAAAATCGATACAGCAATGAGCCAGATCATATTTTTATGTAATTCGAACCAGGCTAGTTCGAACTTCATCTTCAAATAAATCGAACCAGAGCAGTTCGAACTTTAAAGAAAAAATTGAAAGTAAATCGAACCAGACTGGTTCGAACTAGGTATGCAAGTAATTCGAACCACTCTAGTTCGAATTATGGGTAAATGAGGTCTTCATGTAATTCGAACCACCCTGGTTCGAATTACTAGTGATTGGGCTATATAAGGAGTTCGAATCAGCCTCATTCGAACCATTCTCATCTTCCCCTGCCCCACCAAATCTCAGAGAAAACGACCCAGATTCTCTCCGAGAAAGACCTGAACGGAATACTCTGCTCATGGGGGACGATCCGGCACGGTTATATCGCTTGGACGGAGTCGCCCATATAGCTGGGGTCATCAACGAAGAGGTTAGTACGGAAATAACTATATTTTACCGGTACATGTGAGTTAGTGGTTTGGCATGCGGGTTAGATGTTGGTTTAGTTGGTGGTTTATTTTAGCGGTTTATGTTAGTGATTTCTGTTAATGGTTTATGTTAGTGGTTTTTGTTAGTGGTTTATGTTGGTGGTTTATCTTAGTGGTTTATCTTAGTGGTTTATGTTAGTGGTTTATCTTAGTGGTTTATGTTAGTGGTTTATGTAAGCGGTTTAGTTGTGGTTTTATAATGTTAGATCTTTGATGTCAGTAGGCTATGGTGGTTTCTAATTTAAGTTTCTTATGCAAATGGTTCTCGTTCTTGGATTTTTAAGCGGCTATGCATAGTAAGATTTTTTGGTTTAGGGATTATCGTGTTGATTATGTTTGTCACCGGTAATTAAGTTGGTTCTAATAATGCGGTTCATTTCTTCCGCAGCCTCAGCGATGCATCAGGAGCATGCGGCGGCAGCAGGGCATGGTCCTGGATGACAGATACGTTCCGTAACTGCAGATGGCTGGTCTTTACCATCTTGCAAGGCTGAATGATAGATAGTTCCGGTTGGACGAGGCCCTTGTCAGTGCGTTTGTTGAGCGATGGCGTCCGGAGACGCACACGTTTCATATGCCGTTCGGAGAGTACACTATCACACTGCAGGACGTGGCATACCAGCTGGGTTTGCCAGTGGACGGGCGTTACGTTAGCGGCTGCCTATCAGAGTTCCATGTATACATCGATGGTGGCTGTCCAGCCTGGGTTTGGTTCGAGGAGTTGCTTGGAGTGGTACCTCCTCCTAGCCAGGTTCAGAAGTACGCGGTCAACTGCAGCTGGTTTCAGGAGACGTTTGGTGAGTGCCCGGAGGGAGCTGATGAGGATACTGTGTGTCGTTATGCCCGTGCGTACATCATGATGTTGTTGGGCACGCAGCTTTTTGCGGACAAGTCGGGCAACCGCGTTCACATCAGATGGCTTCCGTTTGTAGCTAGGTTGGAGGAGATGGGGACCTACAGCTGGGGTTCTGCAGCACTGGCATGGTTGTACCGGTGCATGTGCCGTGTGCCGAACAGAAATGTTATCAAGCTAGCGGGCCCACTTTAGCTACTTCAGTCATGGATTTTCTGGCGATTTCCTCGGTTTAGGCCTGCAGGATTTGAGACGTTCAGCTGGCCATTGGCCTCGAGGTACTTTACTAATCTTTGTCTATTTCAATTTACTACACATAACCACGTGTTCATTCATAATGTATTGGATACCCTAAGCACACATATAAGTAGCGGTAACACATGTGCATGTTGCAGGTGGTCAGGTTACATCCCTTCCAGTAGCGAGAAGGGTCCTAGAGTTCAGACGTGGAGGCTCTGGATAGACCGGTTGCAGGATAGAGAGGTCAGTATGTTACTTAATAAGTTTTTTTATTTAACCACGATTTACGAGTTGGGATCACGAGTTGCCCTGACATTGTATCGTTCTGGGTGCAGTTTATCTGGATGCCGTACAGTAGCCCTGACGTACTTCAGGTCGTGCATCCCGAGGTTTTGGAGCCTCGGCATATGGTGCTGTGGCGGTCTGTTACATCGCTTATCTACTTTGCCGTCATAGAGTGGCATCAGGTAGACAGGGTTCTTCCGCAGTTTGGAGGGGTACAGCCCCGTCCACAGGCCGCCCTGAACATCGACTTTCTGATGTCGAAGGACGGCAGAGGCGGCGATCGATGGTTCCCGTCCCATTTGCAGAAGTGGCATCAGTATTGGGACGACCGTACGGAGAGCGTGCTGAGATTCGATGTTGTTGCTGACCCTGGTCCGTCGCATCAGTTCTTGGATTGGTGGAGTCAGCACGGGAAGAGGTTTTTGTCTCCAGATCCGCAGTTGGGCGATCCGAGAGCCGTTGCTATTCCTGTTGAAGCCTCACAGCGGGGAGCTGGGCAAGTACCTGAGATGGATCGGCCTGACGACGTGCCGGACAGGAGGCGGGTTGATAGGAGAGCTCGCGTGGGCACACGTCGTAGCCAGCGTGACTGGGGGTGGCTTGAGCGTGCTATGGAGGCTGGCGACGAGGCCGGCCCCGCTAGGGGTCGACGACGACATCATCTTGGCAGAGGTAGAGGGCGTGCTGCGGTTCATGCCGCTGCACCTGACCCTGAGGACGATGACGATGATCAGCATGGGCCTGAGGGCGGGGATGGTGCAGGGGCGGCTTCAGTTGCTGGTGGTAGTACCCAGGATGGGGTTCACGGAGGTGAGTGGTATGGCTCCGGGATGGGTGACGGGGCTGAGCCTAGTGACGCTGGACTTGGGTCCGGTCCTTTTGGACATTACTTTGTTGGAGTACCCACCGACGACCAGCCTCAGCAGGACGGTACTCCATGGGTTATTCCCGGATCACAGTGGCAGGACTTCCTTGGGACAGATACGCTTGATGCGGACTTCGGCAGTCCACGGTTTCTAGCGGAGATTTCGGCTATCATGCAGGAGGACGAGCCGGGCAGGAGGCGTCCTCAGACCCCTGGCACGCAGGCACCCTTAGATGTTGATCTGAACGAGCCTGCTACGACACCTGTTGGTGACCATTTTGCTTTGGGAGGTACCCCACATTCCGCTTACACCGCTGCATCACAGTCTGTCGCCGGGCCGTCTGCCGCACCACTCCATTTTACGCCACCCGCACAGCCTGCCCCGCATGAGGACGCAGATGAGATAGAGGATGAGGAGCCGTTTATCCGCAGAGGTCAGAGGCCACGGGTTCCCCGTCGTTTTGGGACAGGCTCCCACTTATTTAGATGATTTACATTTCATGTATTTTGGACGTTAGGGTTCACTCATGTACCAGACCGATGTGGACTACTGTTGTTACTTTAGAGCTATTTTTCCTTGTTGTGTCCTCATCTTATTGTACTTAAAAATCTGGTATTTACCTAGTGGATTAGTGAGTATGTATTATCATTGAATCATATAACACTTTAGTTATCAACTTTTGAAGTCATGGGATTTCTAATTATATTCAAATTCAAATGCAACTTTTTCATTACTAGAACGTAAAAAGATAAACAGATTACATAAGTCATCTTACATAACAAGTAACAGGAAAAATAAAATCAATAAACACTAACAATAACAAGATCGCTACTACTGGCCCCCCGTGTGAGACGGTCCTCCAAGCTGTGGGCAACTCCTGCGGGTGTGTCCGGGTTGGCGACAAAGGCTACACCTCTTTGGCCGATTCGGATCTGCCTCGTCCATATTCGTCCGTATCCTGGTGGATCTCGGACGACCCTCTCTCGCACGCCTTTTGGCAGGATCCGGGATCACGGTTGGCCCGTCGTAAGGTGGCCAGAATCCCTCCGGTATCGGCGGTGTGAATCCCATCTGGTACACACGGAACACTGAACTAATCTGATACATGCTGTGAACATAAGAGGACCAGGTAACCCGTGAGTAGGCGCAGCATGCAAGTGCGTGCTGGCACGGGAAATGAAGTGCCTGGAAGTACCCGCAGTCACAGGTCCGGGACGCAAGCGATACTCTGTAGGTACCCAATGAGAAAGAGCCCGTCGGAGTGGTCTCGGCTACGGTGAACTCGGAGTTATCCCGGTCATACAAAGTCACCGTGAAGCACCACGAATTCTTCAAGTTGGCCTCTATACACTTTACCAAGTACTGACTGAATTGTTGTCCGGTTCCCATCTGGGCCTCAGCCTCTCTACCCTTGCGAACAAAGAGTTCCGCAAGCCTTCCATATGTTGCCTTCACCAAAGAGCATACAGGGAGGTTTCTGACACCCTTTAGGATTGAGTTCACACACTCCGAGATATTCGTCGTCATGTGACCGAATCTCCGTCCGTCGTCACGATGCTGAGTCCATAAGGAATAATTAATCCGGTTCGCCCACTCACACATCGCCGGGTCTTCAGACCGAAGAATATCAAACCAGTAATCAAACTCAACCTCGGTCTTCGCATATGCGGCATTCACTAGAAGCCTACGTGCATCCTTGCCCTTGAAGGTAAGGGCAAAATTAGCCGCTACGTGTCGAATGCAGAATGCACAGTATGAAGATGGAGGTAACCAACCTCCGTCCGGAGCCTCAAGCGCAGCCTTTATGCCGTTATGTCTGTCCGATATAACCAGAAGACCGGGCTGCGGTGTCACGTGCTGTCTAAGGTGGGAGAGAAAGAATGACCAAGACTCTGCATTCTCACCTTCTACTAGTGCGAATGCAACGGGTAGAATGTTGGAGTTCCCGTCCTGTGCAATCGCGATGAGCAAAGTACCCCCGTACTTCCCATAAAGATGGGTCCCATCAATGCTAACTAAGGGCTTGCAATGGCGAAATGCCTGGATGAACGGTGGAAACGTCCAGAAAAGTCTGTGGAAAAAAGCTTGAGACTCGTCTACTTGTCCACTAACTCGAACAGGACTCGTCCGTAGGATTGCAACAGTACCCGGCATCGTCAACTGGACTCCCAAAACCCACCTGGGGAGCTCATTGTATGACTCATCCCAGTCACCGTATACGAGGGCAATTGCCTTCTGCTTCGCCATCCAGACCCTCCTGTAAGTCGGCCTAAACCCGAAGTGTGCTGCCGTGGCATTTAGGAGCACCTTGATGCTGACGGATGCATCAGCCCTAACCATTGGCATAACGAACGCGGAAATCACATGATAATCCAAGCTCCTGTGGTCACTCGAGATGGAGGTCGCAAGACAAGTGTGAGGTCCATTGTACCGCTTGACCTCCCAAATGCCCTTGCGCTTCTGCAGACTCAGTCGAATCAACCAGGTGCACCCATTCCCAAACTCAGAACACTTGCCCACATAACGGCGATGATCAGACTCCACAACCTTGTACTGTACCCCTCGCCGGATGCTGTAAGTCTTCACACTTAACAGGGCCTCGTCTTTATCCTGAAATTGCTGACCAACCTGGAACTCTGTCAAACCAGCAGTCCCTTCAGCATCTCTAGCTCCGAATCCAACAGAGTGCTCTGAAACACCCTCTTGCCTCATGGCATCTAGGTCCAAAGAGGAAAAATGTGGTGGATACTGCTGTGTGCCAGAACTAGAACCACCGACTACCAATGCAGGCTCAGTAGCTCCAACCTCGTCGCCGCTGTCATCCTCAATCATATCCGGCTCGACGTCGTCCTCCTCTACATCACCCAACACTCCGTCACCGATGCCAACCGGTGGAACTCCCTGTAAAGCGTTCGGCAGAATATCAACTGATCCTACCACGTCGCCTACTCCATCATTCAGATCAACAGCAAAAGACGGGGAGGCGACTGGTTCGACCGCTGGCTCGTACACAGGGACGGACGAAGAAGCAATGGCAGGCCTGGAACTCGAACCGGCTGCCGCTGCTTCAGTGGTGGCATTCCGGTTCGAACCCCCTGAGCTGGATACCACATCAACCAACTTTGCCAACAACTCTGGTGTCCTAACCTCGGGAAACTGCCTCCGACATAGAAACATGACTTGCAGGTCCTCATCACTACCAATCGTGAAGCAATCATACTTCACCGTATCCTGCAAGACAGTGATTGGAATGCGATAGAAAAACTTCTTCACTCGCTTCGCACCTTCCAGACCAAGTTTCATCAGCACAGATCTAACAAGATCATCATAGCTCGTCGTTGGTTTCACGACAATACAGAGAGGATCCTTATCTGTGAACTTCACACCGGAGCGAGTTTTCCTCTTAATGGATCCTCTATGGTGAACCAAAACCACAAAACTCTCCTCACTAGCCATATTACACCCTCTATGAGGGCAACTCACGTTTAGAACCATATATATACTGCACTGTCTACCACTAAATCGAACCGGACTGGTTCGAATTCAGTTTGTGTAATTCGAACCAGCTTGGTTCGAACTATGTGCTACGTTTTCCTCCCAAGTAATTCGAACCACCCTGGTTCGATTTACTTGAATGAATTTCTCTCTTAATAATTCGAACCACCCTGGTTCGAATTACTCATGAATAGAGTTCGAACCACACTGGTTCGAATTATATAAATACAGGGTTTGGCTCATTGCAGAAACGAATTTCACTTTGGCTCATTTAGGTAATTTGCAACTTCCCTTGGTTTATTCTAGTTTTTTGCCCTTTAATTTCAGTTCAGTATATAAATAAAATTGACTATCAATGATTATTAAGATAAAAGTTTTTTTTTATTCTTGAGTACTGATGATTGATTGATAGGATTTCGAATTTTTTTAAAAGAAGAAAATTGAGAAGATGAAATGTTACAAGAAAGTTTTTGTTATGTTTTTTTTAATAAAAGAAAGAAGATATGACTTAATAATAACGTTGTTAACATATACGTTATTTACTCTGTTAATAATTCATATAAATTTAACAGTAGAATAATATTGAATTCATTTAAAATTTTTTAAAATATAAATAAAATATTTAAAACGTTAAAAAATAAATTAAAATTATATACAAATTTTTAAAAATAATAACGCAATAACCGAACCTTTTCTTTCTTTTAATCTTTTCTGTATTAACAATGACCCAATGGCTTTGTAAACCCAAATCAAAGTGATCCAATTCCAAATTACTAATTGAAACAAAAACAAAAGTGACAAAATCATAAAAAAGGACACCAAAACAAAAATAAAATAAAACCATTTTGACTCAAACTCTCACTCCGCAATAGCTCCAGAAAGTTAGTAAAAAAACACACTTAAGTATCAATCAATTAGTCAAATAATTAACTCACCATTTACTTAATCAAGTGTGGGTGGGAGTTCAAATCCCAACATCAGTCATATATCCGTTATAATAATTTCATAGGGGATGATGTTTTTTTTTTTTTTTTTTGAAAAATTTCGGTCACAGTTATCATTTTTTATTTTGGGCCACACAATAATGGCCTTTTACTCAACGTTCAAAGCCCATAGTAAATCTCGTCCAAAGAAAAAAAAGCCCATACTAACCAAACTTGACAAGGTGCTTTTTGTTGGATAGTGGTGGGGACTCGGAGAATAAAAGAGGAGCATGTAAATGAAAGAAACAGAACTTGCTAGAAATCTAGAATACTCTATAAACTTCAAAACACTAATTAATTTACTCAACACTATTTTATTATTTCTTTCAATAGCTCCATTCAAATTCAGTCAATAATAAAATTTATTATATTAAATATGCTTTTTTTTTTATAAAATTTAAATTCCATAAAATATTATCAATTGATGAGAATTCCATATCTAGAAAATTCTCTTCCTTTAACCATTATCAACTTTGACAACTTTTATGGTAATGAATCTCCAGCCTTTTTATTTTTTCTGGTAAAATGCTCAGCCATTTTTAATACTGTAGAGTTTAATTTTAATCCTTATTAGTCAATCAATTAAATATGATAGAATACGTTTTTTTTATCTAATTTAATGAGTTATTAATTTGAGTCAAATTTATTCATTAATTAAAAAGAAATCTTTCATACTAATATTTTTACAAATTTAACAAATACGTAAATTAAAATTATTAAAATTATTTTTTTTGTTATTTTTAATAAATAAAAAACAAATACATTAAATATTTGAAATAAATTCTATTTTTATTTGAAAAAATTTATTGAATCACTAGAATTAAAAAAATGTAAACTTTGAATTTTTTTATTTATAGAAAGAGAGTTAAACACATCTAATACATATAATTAATTAATTACACATTATTACGTAATTTTGTTAATATAGTTGCATAAATAAAATACTTTATATTGATTTATTATTTCAAAATAAAAGTTGCAAAGAACACAAAGATTAGAGAGTGTGGAGAAGGCGAATGGGAAGATCGTCAGATATGGACGCCGAGATGACGGAGGTGGCGCCGTCTGCGGCGGAGGCACCGCCGCTAGGGGCGGTTCCGTCGAGCTCCGGCGAAAGTGACTCCGTACGCGACTTACTCACATTGGCTCGCCAATTCATCAATCAAGGAAAACCTTCCCAAGCTCTCCAAGCTGTAATCTTTTTTCATTTCTCTCTTTCAATTTTATTTTATTCTTCCAATTCTATTAAATCAACTATGTTTATCTTCATTCCAATCGTTAATTTGCATAAAGTTTTCTTTTTTGTTATTACTTCACTGGAATCGTAGCTTTTTCTTTTCTTTGTACAATTTTGGTCACTTGTGAAGTTTTGTTTATTTGTTTATTTTAATTTTTTTTTTATATATGCGAGGTTTGAATTAATTCAATACTGTTTTGTGCAATGGTATATAGAGCATGCTTACCTTGCTGAGTAAACTAGCCAAATCAGTTGTGTATGTTGGATAAATCAAATTATATATGAACATTGTTTTGGGATGATTACCATAACTAGTTTAGAATTTACCAAATGAGTAACTTTTTATTTGTTGGTTTTGTTTATTGATTACATCTGCATGGTGGATTTCAAAATATGATTCTGGGGTTGGTGACTTTTTTATGATCAAACTCCCTTAAAATGCTTTGAAGACTTAGTGGGGAATTTTGCTTAACTCATTGCAAATGTTTAGTACACTGTTCTTACTTTCTACATGAACAATCTAGCTACTTGTTTTTGGAAAGCAGCATAATTTTAGCATACATTCGGAATGTTTAGAATTTAGAACACCCCTGTTTTGGAGTTTTTAAATGATGGAATGGAAATGGAAGACTATCATTTAAAATTCTCCATTATTGGATTTCTATGTACATTTTACGAGTGATGATAGAGCATCCGAAAAATCTTCCGACTAGGTGAAGTATACGGTAAATCGAAACTATGTTTTGATAACCTTAAAAAGCAATCCATTATAACTTTTCATTCATTTAGTGATTAGGAGAATGCTTATGGTGATGAGATAGGAGGATAAATCATTTCACACTTTTAAAGTCCTCCTAATTTTAGGATTTCAAATATACGAACAAAGGAAGCACAACCTAGGCATGCTGTGTGTAAACATGACTTCATACTTTTCTGGAAGAAAAATCAATAAGCCTTGGCATCAGTAAAATGAATATTTCTTTTCATGTTTTTGGTTTTTATTCAACAAATGGCTCTTGGTTGGAGGTTTTTGTATCCAACTCTGCGTACATGATACGTTGTAGGAGATCATAGCCTGAATTTTCACCAACGCATCGTGGCAGCAGGCAGGAGAGAATTTTATTTTTTTTATTCTAATGTTTCGAGAACCCTGACAATCAAGTGATTTCAGTATTATCAGTTACTCCACAGAGTCGATGATCTTTTTTCTTCTCTGATAAATGAGGAGATAATATATTTCAATGTGATATGTGTGAAACTTAATCATGTTTATAGACAGATACTAAAATTTTTGGCCATTCTTTTGGTGGCTGATGTGTTTTTTTTTTTTAAACGGAAACAGGTAATTGTAGCAATGAAATCCAAAGGTGGGGATGAAGCTGTATTTCAGTCCTTGCATCGTGCTCGTGAGGTGTATAGAAGTAGACTTCAAGACAATGCTGCTGTTGACCAGCTAGCTTCTTTGTTTGCTGAGTGCGCCATTGCCGAAGCTCAGCCTGTAATAATTGAACCATCTGCAACTAACACCCTCGTCCCTTCAATTGCCAGCCCGTCAATTTCTTCTGATGCTCATGGGACGTCCATACTGGCTGAAACCGGCAGGATGCAAGTAGTATTGGATGCGGTTTCAGACGGAAGCAGCTTCATCTGTTTGAAGTGTGGGGGCCTTGTTAGTAATCATCGTAAAGACGAGCACTATGCATACTGGTGCTCTTAACCCCAATGCTTTGTGTAGAGCGAACCGAAATCATGAGCCGAAATCATGCTTGTTGATGCTTTTCTATGCATTTTCAAGATCAAGTTTTCTAATATCTTGGAAGTGAAGCTTTGAATGCCTTATACTTGGTCTTTGAAACATTCATGTCAATGTTATAGTAAAGTTTACATTAGCAAACTTTTTTCTCTTTGAAGAATTTAATGCTGTAAAACCATAGTGGTTCAGTAGTTCAGTAGTTGAGTCACCAATACAGAAAATTTTCTGAGTATAAGACTTGGTGTGATTGATGTCCATTTGGACTCTAAATGCTACATTTGAGCCACAAGAGTACATTGTTCTCTCCTATGTTTACTCTTTTTTGCGGATTTTTTGTATGTAATGATGATGAGTTGTAAGATAATGGAGATAAATGATTTAGCTCTTGTCATTTTGTCATAATTCTTTCTTCTTTAGGGGTTTCCATTATTATGCTCCTTTTTCGGGCATGCTTTCAGTACCATTAATCTTGCTTTATTAAATTGGGTTGACACAATGGTAGAACCATGATTCTTTGTTGTATTGAATTACAACTATGATTATTATTTTTTTTGGGTTCTTTTTGCAACATGGCAATGGATACCGTGGGAACAATTAAACAGCAAAATACAACTAGTAAATTGTTGCTTGGGAAATGTTGTGATTATTTTATCTTGTACATTGAGTTGGTGCATATTTGTTCACTATAAATTGGAGTGAAACTTATTTTATGTGGATTTTAAGACCCATACTAATAGTAAAAAAATATGTATCAACTTAGCGTATGAGACACAAATAAGTATAAACATTACATATTCTCTCTCTTTTTTCTTTTTTTGACATCTTGCTTGCTTTTTTTTTTTTTACCGAAGATATGGAGACTCGAAGAGACTATGCCATTTGAGCTATTGCTTGCTTAAATACAAAATGAAAGTGAAAATGTACCCCAACACCAAGTTGATTGACTGGTAGCCAAACCCAATTTCTTTTCAGTGGTCTTATATTAGAAATGATTTAAAATAAAAGGAATGGTAAGATAGAAACAATAACAAGTCCAAATAGAGAAGATGTGGACTAAAATTAAAATCCCTTTCAATATAGTAACTAATGTTCTTTACACACAAAAAACCTTATAGACAAGAAAAATAATACACAGAAGAATTTTCCCTCTGTTGGTACATGACAAAGCAATGTTACAGTACTTATATCAACAAAAATCAATGTGACCCAAACATGACGAGACCACAAAAACTTACAGTAAGGTATTAAAAAAGACCCTTAATAATACATATTTCCACTAGAAAAAAGAATATTTCCTTTTTTGTTCCCCTCTAGTATTGATATGGACAGACTCAGACTATTCTCCAATGCTTATAAAGCAAACAACTATCTCCTATGCTTCAATTATTAGGGTAGCTGTTTGGCAACATTGCAGCACACCTCACACAATGCTCCAAATGCATCAACTATGGAAACTTTCCAGTATTGCACAGTATTAACAAAGACTGATAGCGGTATATATAATGTCAGCAACCATTTATACTACACTGCAGCAAGAAACAAGATTGTCAGATCAGATCAATGCATCTTATAAAAGAAATTGTTTGGATAACAGTAACTGAGTAATAATTAGATGAGAAGATATTAGAGAATATAATTTCTGAAGCATTTCTGAAGTATAATGTGTACTTTTAGAGAATAAAATGCACATTGTAACCTTTGATGAAAAACAAAGGGCATCATCTTAAAGTAAACCCTGCACCTTAGAGGAGACACTCATTTTGAAAGCTTGTGTAGCAGCAGAAGTGATTGCTTGAAGTAAGAATAATATACATTATAAATAGTCATTACCCGCACCTAGTTTTATGTTCTTTCCAATGCCTTGTGTCCAGAATTATTCATGTAGAAAAAAACAAATGAATACTGAGCCACACCAAACGGCTGATCAAAGAGAGGATCACTTCCTATGTTGCAAGGCACGGGGACGTGGCTTGGCTCTCATGATCGTCTCATCACTATGTCGTATCAATTCGGAAAGTCTCCATGGCTTCTGCCACTTCCACTTAAATTGTAGTAGCCACTGATGATGGCTTCTTTTCCACCTCCATAGCTTGCCAGATGCTTGTCCTGCCATTGCCAATTTTTTCATTGGCAACTGCCCGATGGGTACCATCTGCATCGAAAGAAAATCTCACATACTTGGTCTTATAAAAATATGTTTGCCAGTTTCACATGAATGCAGAACAAATTACCCTTTTACTCTCATCTATAAATGCTGCTGATTGCCTCACTTGGCCATTAACAATGCCTGGTGTATATTTTCGCTGTTTCTGAGCTTGCACGGAATCTGGAGACAATGGTCCCGTATCTTCATCAGCATTATGCTTCAATGAATTTGGAGAGTTTCCCTGTTATATCAAGTGATGATAAATTAACAACTAAAATTACAGTGATGACAATAGTATTATGGCCTGTGCCTTAAACGGTTTGAATTATTTGCTTCAAGTTTGGTTTACAGTTTACTTGGTATGCTAGTACGAACAGTTTATGTTTGAAAAAGAAAACCATTAATATGTATGATAAGTATTTTGACATATTATGCCCAAGAAACCGAGGTGGTATGCCATGGTTAATTTCTTCTAAATATGTGAGTTAATTTTTGCTGAGAGCTTTACAGTTATGTATTTTATTTTCAAAATCTTCGTTGATTTTTCCTTGAATAATAGGCAGACAAGATCTTACAGAAGGTGGTGCTGCCAATGTTGTTGCAACGGCATGCTCCCTCACCTTTAGCTCCTTCTCAACTTCCTTCCTCTTGATCTCACTTTGCCGTAATAGACCAACAAGTTCTTTGATTTGATCTTTCATTTCCTTGATCTCAATGTCCTTCTCCCATAGTTGGCACCTGCAGTCATCGTCTCGTACATTAAATTTAAATAATAGTACAAGCGAGCCAATATAAGCCACTCAACAAAATACAAATGCTGTATACTCATTTAACGAGATTTAAATTATTGCAATCAATTATCATAATGTCAAGCCATTTGTTAAAGGAAACTTTTAAAACCTAAAAGGCACCTTCCCTCTCTGTATGTAGTTATTGCATTGAAAATAATGATAGAATTATCAAGATATAGAAGCCAGACTTATACGTGTAAAGGACACCAAATCATGTCAATGGCCCTTTGTAGTTCTATTTCTATGAGCTCATTTCATCCTTTAAAGAAAAGTAGAAAATATGATACATTATTGTTCTAAAATTTACAAGAATTACCAAACTTCCTGGTTCCAATAAGTGAGTTTCTTTGTTGAATTGGGTCAGATTTGCAAATTTGAAATAGATCAAGAGAAAGATAGAAAGTGATTAAGGATTAAAAAGTGCACCTAGCATCTGCAACAGAATTAAACATATATTGAAGCAGATTCTTGGCTTCTCCCATTGAGCGTAACTGGTTCCAGCGTCCACGACTAGTGAAAGCCCGTTCTCGTTCTTCTGCCTCAGAAAGTTGAGAAGCCATTGCCACAAGTGAATTAGATGATATGCTCAGCATGCTCTCAAGTGAAGCTATTCTGGCCATTCTTGCATTTGGTGGCATGGACAACACTCTGAGAAATATGGCAAGTGTTAAAAAGCCATTGAGCAGAGAGAGCTATCCTTTTAGATTCCATGTGTTTATTATTTGAAAGAGAGAATTTTTTCAAGATGTAAAGAGGTAAAAAACTAACAAATATAATTATTGTATTTATTTAAAAACAAGGAATACCTAGCAAATCCATTCTTCCCTCTTGGAGGACTGAGACCTTTTGCAGCAAACTCATTTACTTGCTTCAGCAAGGATAACTCTTCTGCAAGGGCAGCTCGCCTGAGGATTACATTCAAATTAAGAATCAGAAAAAGAATCAATGACATTATGACAACAATACAAATCAATTAGTACGAAAAGTAATTAGTGAACATAAGTTACATACACTTCGCTTTGCTTCTCATACTCAAAACGAACTTCATGCTCTTTTACCATGACTTCTAGCTCGTGATCAAGCCACCGTTGTAAGGACTTCTCATTACTCTGTAAATGATGAAAACATACTTATTTAAGATTTAAGCTAGCATGGATAGTAAGCAAATCCAAGAGAGTGAGAAAGTATGCTACCTGCCCATTCGTTCCATTTCCATTCATTGTAACTGGAGGATGAAAGAGAATAAGAATATTAATAAAATGAAAGAGAAGATCCATCTACTTAAACTCCCATGTTATTCACTAAAAGACAGTTTCCTATACTTAAGCCATTTTAAAAGAAAATCCTTTTTCAACTGATCTATTAAAGTTAAGCCTGATTGTTTCATGCCTCAAACCAGATGACATGCCAGTTAATAAATACGAGCATCGTCTGTCTCAGTAGCCTACAAAGTTAACGTTCTTGTTGGCCACAACAAATCATACCTGAAGTATCTCGGCTGGAAGATTTGCGAGCTTCCAACAATTCCTTTAATCGCTTGGTTGCCATTGCAGCTTCTTCAGTCTTTCTTTGAAGAACCTAAGGAAACATTTAGTTATTAGATTTAGTAACTTCTTATGATAAGTATCAGTCAAGAATCAAGATAACCACAAATATCATCAAGAAAATAGGTGTTTCTATAACCATCTTATTTATTCAATTTATATTGGTCAAAGAAGAATTTATTCTATTCTAAGAATTATGCATATTGCATAGCAAAATGAAAAGCAGATGGGAGCACAACATGTTGAATATCACAGCACAAAAAGTGTTCTATTTGTGTATATTTGACATATTTTGGAGGAAGTCATAGTTTACTTTGGCACACACGTCAATGTCAATCACCCAAGAATACCTAGAAATTTGGATAATGAAGGTATAACATGTATTCAATCTTGATTAATATTTTGCACATAGCCATACGCCTAAACCCTGGTGCTTCAATTTACAATGCACCGTTGCTTTAATTGACAGAATTAACTACATGCAACAAAATGTATATATATATGACTTGCCCAGATTATTTACCACTAAATTGAAACATATCATCATATAGATTTCATTCTTTAAGAAATATTTTTCCTATATTTTTAAGTACAGGCGTTGCATATAAAAGGTGAAACAGTAAATGCACATAAAGCCACCACCACCACCACAAAATCTTCAATCTTAATATATTTATCTCTAGTGTAAACTAAAATGTCCAAGTTAAAAATTATATAAAAACTATCATCTAACAACTAGGAACCCTCACCAGTTTTTGGCGCTGATTTAATGCTTGCAGCTTGTGCCTTTCAAACTCGTTTTTCCTTCCCTCCTTCCTTAACTGTCTCACAAAACATATAACCAATAAAGGCCATAGAGAATAATGCAGTGCAGGCAGGTAAATCATGTTGGAAAGTGTTAGATTGATCATGATCAGCTATCATACTAGCACAAGACACAAGTCCAGCTAAACATGGCCATCTCTGTATACTAATTCTACCTATTGAATATGAGTTGTTTGAAAGCTTTGTAGAAGCAGATAGTTTGTACCCTAAATTAAGTATTAACTCGTGCTTACTCACGCTTTCCTTTTTTCTTTTTTTTTTTTTTGAAGAAAAAAATAGCAAACTTTTATCACCTTAAGTTAGTTGAAAGTATTGTGAACAAATTAAACAAAATCATGAAAAAATGAGGAAGCTTGACATACTTGCAGAAGTTCTTTCTCTCTAGAAGCTTTCCATTGCCGAAACTGTTCTGATTCTTGTTTCATCCTTTGTTGCAATTGAACCTGCAACATTATTCAGGTTACAGCAGACAAAAGTACATGATCTCAATTATGCATTTGCAAAGTACAGAAATCAACCTTTTGGGCCTTTATAGATTGTATTTCATCTTGCAGTCGCTTTGCTGCTTCGTCACTTTTTTGCTTTTGTTTCAGAAGCTGGACCTGGCTCTCTTGTTTCTTCTTCAAATCCAGGATCTGAATTCATATATTTTGAAAGATTCTACCACTGTCAAATTGTTGTAACCAAAATCATACAACTGTAAAACAAATTCAAATGAAAAACTGGACTCCTCACCTGAGACTCAAGGGCTTTCAGCTTTTGTGCATGGATATCCTCTGATTTATGTGTTTGTCCATCAGAATTAGCAGCAAGATTTTCAACCTCAGCCAAAAGTCGATCCCTCTCTCGCTGCATTTACAAATCAGATGCATACATGAATATGAATTTTCTGCATGAGTAAAATTAACTTTGCACATAACTTCTATCAAACCTGCACAGCTCTCTTTTCATCCTCCAGCTCCATTATCTTCCTTCCAAAGTGTTGCTTGAGAGTTTCAGCATCAGATATCCCAAAAAGCTTCATCTCAGACTGTACAGACATCAATCCCATTAAGTAAGGTAATAAAATAAGAGAGAGAAAGAATATGGTAGTCTCTTCTTGAAGGCAGAGATTAAACATTATGCTCTGTAATTATTCGATGATGAAGTTGGGAAAAGACCAGTCAGCTACTGCTTTTATTATTTTAATTTGATTTTGGCAGCTTGTTAATGAAGAAATCCTTGGAATGAAAAATCTAACTATTTGAAATCAGAAGATAAGGGATCAAATCCAAGAAGTGAAGCAGTAGAATATCATTTTCTAAGCTAAAAGCAGAAAACACCATCAACCATCAAAAACAAAATTTCTGACTGTAGGGTTATCAAATCATAGAACACAAGTTACACAATGGTTCTATTGATTTGAATGCTATCCTCTAATGCATAATATGTCATAGATATGGGTTTAATTATATGTAAGTATAACAACCTCTTTCTGCTCCAAGCGTTTATTCAATTCATGTAACTCTCTGTCCATACTGTTTTGCAGTAATGTATGCTCCCACTCTTTTGCTACTTCTTCAATTTCCCTTGAATCACCTGTAAAACTGGCACTGTTAACCAAGGATCATGGCATTCTAATCGAATATTTAATATTAGCCTTATCAAACAACTTACTCAATTCAGGCCAAAGACAAGTCTTACCTGTTGTTTCACTCATTGGATAATCAGGGGCTGTGATAGGTAAGCCCCTCTTAAGCCCATCAGTCTTCACGTTGCATGTGCTGTCATCCTGGAAAGGAAATTTAATACTTAAATGCATAGCCTCACAGAATGGCTGTTGTAATGGAAACTAATCCATATAGTGGAATGCAAATACCAAGATATGTCTAGGTATTAAATTGTTAAAAAGTTGTTAAGTCAAACAAGAATAAAAAGTTGTTAAGTCAAACAAGAATATCAACTATGGAATCAGAGGCATACATAAGCATCTTTTTCACAGTGATCTATAACACTAACAGGGCTTCGAGTACGGTATTCATGAAGTTCACGGCAGAGATCCTCATTTGCTGCTTCAAGCCAAGCAATCCTTTCCTTCAGGACCTAAATAAACAGTTATAAAATGATTATATATTAATTACAAAAACATAAACCATATCAACACGTGTACTTTGCGTAAATCAAATTATTTAGTAGTGTCTATGAAAGAGGTCCAGCTACGATGAAGGCTGGGATACTTTCTGTCTAACAAAAAAGGTAAGCATTGATTGATGCCCATCTGTTTACCATAAGTCATTTCATTAATGTTATCACTGACCTATTATAGGAAATATATTAAACGTAATGCAGAATTTAACACATTTCCAAAGATTCAAGCTACCAGAAACCAAACTACCTGAACTTCCTCAGAAGAGCCACCCGAGCGAGCACAAAGTTCTGCTTGCAAATACTCTAATTGTTGTCGCATTTTTAGCATCTCACTGGACATGGGATCTCTGTTCACCTAAGGAAGAATAAAAATATAAAATTAAATGTATGCAATATATATTGAAAACGAAGAATCGAAGAGATATGACATGGAACATAAATTTATGCAGATACTTACAACAGGCTTATTTTGGATATTGCGTGCACGATTTGCATACTTCAAAGTGTTGAGGGTTTCCTCAGCATTAATATCTGCGGGACTTATGCAAGCTGGAAAAGAAACAGAAACATATTTTATTGCAGCGAATATATGTACATTGGAAACGAGCATGCAATACAACAATGTAATACTCATCATCAATCTTAGAAGAAAAAAAATTGTGAAGAAGAATAGTAACATGAGATCCATGAAGAAGCTTTTCATTTTTGGTTGAAGCTTATCTTGTGAAAGCCAATGATGGGAGATAAAAAAAATCGACTAGGATACAAGCAAGAATAACCGAGTTACCTATCATAACAGTCCTGCTGTTACCACCAAGTGAATCCTGCAAAATCATTTAGCTTTATCTATAAATACACAACTTCTAGAAAAGAAAATTTATGTTAAAGATCAAAGAAAGAAAATAATAACATTAGAGAATTTGGTTACTTCTATTTCTTATTTTTGTTGTCATTCATTCAAACACGGTGATATTTTCAAAGGGGAAAATACATCCTTTTTAAACTGACTTAATAGTAAGCATATTTCAACATCATTAGAGTATACTACGAGAAGGTACACTTAGAGATATAAACCTGCAAAAGCCTAGTAAGTTTACTGTCCCTATAAGGAACATGAGCTCCTTCTTTTCTCTTCTTTTCATCACCAAGCGCACTAATTACATTACCCAGTGCCAGAAGTCCTTTATTTATATGAACTCCTGTATGAAAGAGAAAATTAATAGGAATATATAATGATGAAAATATTATTTACTAGCACAAATTATTAAAGCCATCATCTAACCTTCCTTAAAACGCAAGCCATCAGATCCTGTTCGTTTAGCTCGTTCTGATCCAGCAAGATCCACTAAGTGTAACTTGGCACAAAGATACTCTTCATTCATGGTATCATTTGCGCCGATCTCGCTGGAACTATTGAGCTTCCGCATTTGCTCTAGTGTGATGGTGAAGATGGCATGTGAACGACTAGTTGGCCACATATTAATAGAAGAATAAGTAATAAACAAGAACTCAAGCATAAATTACAGCAGTTAATAATGATGCCAACAAGTAAATTCAGGAAGATTCACTGCGGGGAAAAAAGGTTATTTGTAGTATAAACATATTTCCTCCCATAAGAAATTGAAACTTTAAGTACAACACTGGCTTTAAAATTTAAAAGAAAATAACTCAAAGCTTAGTCTGGTTTTTAAGTCTGTAAATCATCAGTGATTTAGCAATAGCCAATAATTGAAATCCATTATACACCATATCTTCCTTAGTTCTTGTTTTAAAATTATCTATATTTCACATTAAACAGCTCATACTTTGATATCCAAAATTAGTTTATGAATCTAAAAGTGAAATAAAAATACCACATGAATAAGCACAGATTCATGCAGTCTGATAAGAAGGAAAATGCATTAGTTACCTGGATTGGTTGTTCATATTTGTGCTCCCGGTTGCTCTACTCAATGATCCTTGTTCTAGGCAAGCAGCCATTTCTTTCAGTGTTGTAACGCTGACTTCAGTAGATCCTGCCAGGGTAATGACACCATTTGATGTTTCACGAATTTGAATTGGTGGTTTCCCAGGAACGTTTACTTTCCCTGCATGTCCATTTGCAGTTTCTGGTTTGTTCAAAAACGATGGATCCAGCAAGTCTCTTACTTCTTCTTTAAGAATCTATTCACAGATAAAGGTTGTTAGATGTATAATCTTAATCAATTCACAAGTAATAATCTATTAGTTTCAGGCAATAAAGAAGAACTAAACTTTCAAAACCATGGCTATAAGCTATCGACACACCTCAATAAAGGAAACATGCAACTGAAATTCGCTTTGATGCTTTAAAATCTCGATTTTGTCAAACAAGACACTCATAACTTGGGGTATTATTCCTCCTTGGTAATCATCTTTAAAGCCAGTGCCCATGGTATATGTTTTCCCAGAACCTGTCTGCAATGGAGTAAAAATGTCATGTGCTAGAGAGAAGTATGTGCAGTGCGTGCAACTTCTGTCCCATTTAGCAGTTAACTATACCTGACCATAGGCAAGAACAGTTGCATTATATCCTTGGAACAAACCATCAACAAGGGAAGCAACACATTCACCGAACATAGCAGATGAAGGAGAACCAGTGCTCCCATAGACATGATCAAATGTAAAGGAATGGGAACCAATTTGCACCTGCATTCATTTGCAATTAGCATAAGACATAACCCCACTTTTCAGCTACTCAAGGCAACTAATACAGTCTGCAATTTTAGATGAAGGTGTCCAAAGACTTAAACTTCAAGTCCTATGTTTTTTTTTTTTTTTTTGGTGTACAACTTCAAGTCATTTTCATCCACAAATTCAATTTTCACGGAAAATATATTGGAATTCTTAGTTTGTTTGTATTTAAAGTATTTTTAATACTTTTTCAATTAGATGTAGAATGAATATGCAGAGTAAATTATTACTTTAACTTATTATTTCAGGGGGAAATCAGCTGATATATTCTTACCAAATACAAAATAGTGAAATTTTGACATAAATAGGAGAGGAAAATCATTCATGAAAAGCAAGTGAACTATAGTCCAAAGAGTTGCTTTCATTTACAAGGACCTGTTTGTCATTTACTGAGTGTTTGGAATCTCTTTTGTTCAATTGGAATCAAAAGGAAGAGAAGAAGGAAACAAGGAGTTCATTTCATTTATAATTCAGTTCATCTATTGAAATGATTTTAGTTCAAAGGATTTAATTCATTTTAAAATACAAATCACCTTGCGTATAAGATTTTGGTGATTGGTAATTCTTACCTCTTAAAACTTCATAAATCATTTCATTTTCATTTTCATTTTCAATCATTCCAAAAATTTCCAACATCAAAGACATACCATTACAGCAAATTACATCCCATAGACCCCTACCAGACAAAAACCAAAAAGACAAAAACGCAGCCACACAACACAAAAATCAAACATTTTCCCCCAAAAATTACATCACAACTATCAGACCAACAGAGCCGTTCCACCACACAATCAAATTCCTAAAGTCCAACTCCAAACCAAGAAATTGCATAAAAAGTCAAATATCTCAATCAAGCAAAGCATCATCATCAGAATTCAGATCGCAAAAATATTATTTTAAATAAAAAAGGAAACAAATTCCAAATCCTACTTTCTACTACGCAAGCAAATGTCGGATCCAGATCTTCACCTAAATTCACCAAATCCACACACTGTATCATCCCTAAACAGTAGAACATCAATGAATCAACCCAAAATCAAATCATTTTCACATGTTAACAACAAAACAATGGCTTCAACTTTCAAATTGCAGCTGCTGCATCATTAATCTCCATCCGTTATTCATTATCCATACCGTCCCGGAATTATCAGCAATCAAAGTAACAGACAACAAAAAAAAAAAAAAAAAAAAAAGCGCATTGTAACAACCGCAGTCGGAAAGTTAGTTACAACCGTATTACCGGTATTATTGTAACCGCCAACTGTAACTGAATTTAAGAAAGAAGAAGAAAAAGAAAGAGTATAATTTCGGAAGCATTGTTGAGATTTGATGAGGAGAACCTGAGGCTTGCCAGGGACGACGGTGACGCAGTCCTTGCAACCTTGGAGCTTCTCGTCGGCGATGAGCGGTCTAACGTGGACCGCTACTTTGACGCAACAATCTTCACCTGTTGCTGCTGCTGTTGCTGCTTCCATGGCTGGAAGCTCAGTCACGCGCACAGCACGCGCGCACAAAAGAGGCTTGGTGTTATGGAATCGCAGCTAAAAAAACACACACAGTGTGATATAGAATGCAGTAAGAGAAGAAAGAAAATAAGATGCTGAAGGTGCAGAAGAAAATTCAATCGGTTCCTTAGAGTAGTGTTGTCAATGTGTGGTGGAGAGAGAGAGAGAGATGCAGTAAGTGGTGATGGTTTCTAGTTTCTGGAACTTCTACTGCCACAGAAGAAGAAGAAGGAGAGAGAGAGAGAGAGAGAGAGAGGTGGAAAAAGGTGATATAACTAATAAGTGTTTAGCTGCTATAACTAGTTTTAATGGTTTTGTTTCTTTTCTTTTCTTTTATTAAACACAAAGGTTTAGGCTGAGAAAAATTAATATTTATCTCAACTACTCAACTGGTACATGTCCTTCTAAGTTTTTCTTTTCTTTTCTTTTCTTTTCTTTTCTTTCTTTTTTTCTTTCTTAGAATAAGCTACTGTTTTTAATATTAAAAAAAATGGTAAAAACTTAGGTAAAGTTGACTAAATTTTTATTTAATGGCTCTCAGCTATCAATTTCACGTGAAGTCGACTGCACCTGAATTTTTACCTAAAAAAATGGAAATAGTGACGGTTTTTATTATAGTAAACATAAATTAATTCTATATTTATAAAAAAATAAGTGAATTTCATAAAAGTATCGAAAATAATATCAAATCTAATTCTCATTTTTTGAATATTTTGAGTTATTCTGTCAAAATATTTCAATCTTTAATATGTATTAAATTAATTTATATTTTTCATAATTAAAATTGTCTATATTTAAATAGTTTATTTAAAAAAATTAAATTCCATATCTAATATTTAAATAATATCATTATTTGACTTTTTTTATCCACTATTTAGGTCATCTCAATAGAAAAGAGAGAATGAGAATGTATATAATTTTTTAAAAAATTTATAACATAATCAAACATTTATAAATGGTAAATTAATAATATTCGGTACTAATAAATTTCAGAGATAAAAGGTAAAAATTGATTAGTGTTGACTTAAATGAAATATATAAAGAAAATGTTTGTTACTAAATATTTGTAAAAAAATTTATAAGAAAATCTAATCTATAATAATAAAAAAACAAACTACATCGAATCGAATAAATTGTTTAATTGGTGGAAGATTCTATATTCTCTATAAAGTATAAAATTCTTGCTTCATATTAAAATATCCATTTCAGAGAAAAAAATAGCATCAAGTGAAAACTCCATAGTCCATAGACCATAGCGGTGAGGACAAGATAGAAGAGAGGGACGGTTTTGGAAAGAAAAAATTTTAAAATTAGTAAAATTTATTAACTTTAACTAATATTTTTAATTATAAATTTAATTTTTTAATTTAATAATTTAATAATATATTATTAGTTTATATTTTAAAAAATTATTAATTAATTATTAATTAAAAATAATAAATTCTATTAACCATGGAGGGTGTGAAAGAGTGTAAAAACCACACTAATCATTTTCTCTTTCACTTCACTGTACCCTTCTCTTTTATCACGCAACTTTCCCAAATTGCCCTCCACTTTTCGCAACCACACCATTGTACTCTACTCTTCCTCCTTGAGAAAATAAAGAACCTTCTATTCCCCATTACACTACACTGTACCTTTTCCGCAAAAAAGATAAAAACAGAAATACTTTAATAATACACATTTGTATTTATTGCTTAAATAATTATTTAAATATATAAATTTGTGACTTAATAACTATATTTAAACTAAAGTAATAAATTAATAAGTCTTACAAAAAATTGTTAAATCATAGCAATAATAATCATAAGAAAAGAAATTAAGATTCCTTCGTATGGCATTTTTTTATTGACAGAGAATATCTCGAACTTTTTCTTTTTAATATTGTATTACTAGAGGTGAAATCCTTTATCATGAACCAAATTGTGTGTTGAACACAACTATGGCCATTTACAAAACGTCAATGACGTTTTGTGTTTCTTCAATTAAAATAATATTTTTCTAACAAAACGTCAGCGACGTTTTGTGTTTTAATAATTAAAATAATATTTTTTTTATTACAAAACGTCAGTGACGTTTTGTTCTTTGATGATTAAAAAAAATTTTTTATTACAAAACGTTAGTAACGTTTTGTGCTACTACCACAACCCTGTAGAACACCAAAATCATCAAATATTTTTGTATTTCACATTAAAATTATCCATATATAAAAATTTTAGCCGAATATCTCTCTTGAAATTTAAGTGTGCAATAACCAATTTTTTAATTTCAATATGGTAATGTGTAAGATGAGTTATTTAATAGTGTAATTCCTTTCTTTATTTACATAAAATGATATATGTTGTGAAATACATAAAAATCATGTGAAATCACTTAAGTCATCGCCTTTGTAAATTTAATATTTTGCTTATAAAATTACCTAAAACAATTTATACCGTTAAACAAAAATCTATAAATCAGTTTACATCAAAATTTTCATATAAATTGTTACATACATGGACCACATAAAAACTTTTGATACATGTAACTGTATAAAATTTTATGAAAAGGATTGTGTGATGGAGTTAACAGATGAGTTGTAATATTTGCTTGAAGAATAAGGTATAACCTAAGAAAATAAAAAAATAAAAAATAAAAAAAGGAATAAAAGAGCAGAAAAAGGCACGTGAGGAGTGAGAAGAAAGGGAAAGCTTTAAGATACACCAATGTGTATAGTAGCTTCCTCTATCCTCATCATACACGTTCATACCTCACATGTTGCATTCTACTTTTCCTCCTTTTTGCACCCCACAAACCTTGCATATTTCTTTTTCCAAATTTAATTTTAATGTATTATCACCGTATTTAATTAATGGAAACATTTCAAGTGCACCGAAAGTACCGATACTCCAATTGTTTTAACCGTTGATCTGAATTATAAAAAATATAATATATATATTAATTAAAATCAACGGTTAAAATAATTGGTGTACCAATACTCTACGGTACACTTAAAATGTTTCCTTAATTATATAATATTATAATTAATATAAAAAATTCTTTTTATTGATTATATTATATAATTAAATAAGAAAAAAATCTAAAACGGCTCCTGACAATTATTTCGAAAGACAACGAGGCTCTTAACAAAAAAAAATCAACTCGGCTCTTAATAATTACCTCGAAAAGACAACTAGGCTCCTGTGTCAAAAAAAATCAATGTTTTTTTTTTTGCACAGGAGCTAATCAGTAAAAAAAACAGAGGCCGGATTTGGTTTTTTTTTTTGCCCCGTTGTCCATTCGAGGTAATTGTCAGGGGTCGGATGGGGTAGTCACTCGCTCTAATAAAAATAATAACTATTTTTTACATAATACAGTAAAAATAATTATCTTTTATATTGACCGCGTAAATAATCATTCAAGAAAACGCCGAATTATGATTACACGACTGTATAAAATATTTTACATTATCAATATATCAAAATTAAACTTATCTTTTTTTCAATATAAATAAAAATTTAATTTTAATATACTATTAGAATAAAATATTTTTATACATTTATTTAATTATATAATATAATATCAATAAAAAGAATTTTTTATATTAATTATGTAAATAATTATTTAAAATAACAAATATAATAATTAGATAATTATATAAAATATTATATATTATCAATACATTAAAATTAAATTTTACCAATATTTCACTTGTTTATTTTATAAATAATTATAAACTGTGTAACTTTATTTAAATTGACATAAGTGTCATTTATTCCTAACTCTAGATTTTTTATTATATATATATATATATATATATATATATATATATATATATATATATATATATATATATATGATGTTGTTGAACTAAAATATATCACAACTAATTACGTTTTCCATCCATGGAAAGAAAAAGAGAAATGCATCTTCTAGACAACTTTGAAATGTGCTGCATGGCACCAATTAATGTTTCTCTTAATTTTCTTAATTATTATGACTTTATTAGCCAATAATCACATGCAATCATCATGTGTGTATACATACGGATAACTTGTTGATTTATTCATTTACCAAATTTGTTGTGAGCCTTTATTATTATCGGAAATGTTGGGTAACCAGAGAAAATCAGTCAAAAATAACCATAAGTTACTTTATTTAGCATTTATTAATTATTGTAACAATTAATAAATACTAAATAAAGCAAGTTTTAGCTGTTTTTTTTTTGTCTCCCTATTATTATAATATAAGGTTCGTCAGCTTATTTCTTGTTTATACCTAAAGACATTTAAAAATATATATATATATATGTAAAATAGTTGCCTAAGACATGCAAAAAGATATTATTATTATTATTATTATTATTATTATTGGGGACAAAGCCTTAACTCATGATAGTTAGTTTCTTATAAAACTGATTCGAGTGAGATAAAAGATTGCACCGAAAGAGTGGGAAATAAAATAATATAAAAAGAAGAGAAAAGAGAGTAGAAAATTAATTAAAGGTGGCATATAGAATAAGAATTATGATACAAAAGGCTCATTTGATAAACGATTTTATTAGGTGATGATATATAATAAAAATAGTTAAAAAAAAAAAGTTAGCCATCCAAAAATTTAAAACTTACATATTTAAAATATAAAATTGGTTTCGTTAGTAAAATGTTTTTTTAATAGATAATCAGCTAATAACAAAATAGTAAATAAGTACATGTTAAGATTTTGAATTGTTATATTATAAAGATAGAAAAAATATTAAAATAAAAAATATTGGCTAATATTGTTGACTAAAAAAACAGGTTCCTAATATATTTTTATAAAAAAATATAAATGATGTTAGCTAGTTATTGACTTCTTTTTTTATTATTGACTCAAATTTAAAAATAATTAAGACAAAGTAAGAAATGACGGAGAAACAAAATGGTTAATTAATTAATTAATTAAGTAAAGGGATGTAGCATAATTTTTTTTATTATTTACGGTATTTTATAACCTAACAGATCAAAAATTAATTTATCACGGTAAATAAACTGATCACTCGACTTAACATTATATTAATTAGCAGAAACAAAATCACAAAAACTCATGACTTAGGCTTTATATTCATACATAAGGATGATTGAAGTTTCATTTTAAAAATTTTCCAAATGTGGGTCATTTCTACTTTGTCAATATATCCAAAACAATGATAAGCCTCCTAAAAAAAAACTCCTTTGAGTGAGACATATCATATATAGTCTTAGAGCGAGACAAACTTATCTTTCAACCTAAACGTTATTAGAATATATACCAAAAAAATCATTTATGTTTATATTTATATCTATATATTAATTAGGTAAATAAATACACATTATTATTTATTTTGCTTTCAATATATATTAATATCAGAATAAATGTAAAATTCATCTCATCATGTGAAATGTATATTCTATTTAATAAATAACAAAAATGTATATATATAGTTATATACTTTAATTAATATATAAAATAAAAGAAATACACATATTTTTTTTTTTTTAAATGTGAATAGAGATGATGAAAATAAAAGAAAATGGAGACCGATCTGGGCACCCTATTGGGCATATCCAGCTGTAATGGCTTCCTACATCACATGCAATAATAATCTTCATTTTCTATAATAATATGAATAGGTCCCATGCCTCACACTACCCTCTCACTCTTGCCATTGCTAATATGAAATTATGAATTTCTTTTGGGCAGTGGCAACCAGCAGCACAAATATACTTTTCAACTTTGTAATGAGCTCGCTACTTTTAATCTAAACATTCTTAATTAATTAATTAATTAATTATGCCTTTTATTATTAACTAATCATATTAGATGATTGTATTTATCTTTGGATACATTAATCCAAAGATATGTATATACACTATTTTGACAAATAATAGAATAAATACAAGCACAAGAGGGAAAAAAAATTTAATTATTCTACTGGTTCTATAGTTTTGCAAAATTTTCAATTAGATTCCTATATTTTTTTTCTTTTAATTGAGTCCTTGTACTAAATTTTTTTTTAATTGGGTCCTTATACTTTTTTTTCCTTTTATTTAGGTCCCTGTACCAATTTTTTTTTTATAGTTGGGTCTCTATAAAATTAAGCCAATTACTACTAAGTTGGACTTAATTGAAAAAAAATTGGTGCAGAACTGAATTAAAAAAAAAAGTATAGGTTAAAAATTTCACGAAACTATAGGGACCAAAAGAGTAATTAAACAAAAAAAACTGTGGCTAAAGTAAAAAAAATGGTGACTTTGTTTAATTTTTGCTACAAATGAAAATTTGTAGTTAGTGAAGGTGACGCTTTTTTTATTTAGCCACGGTGTTTTAGTCCACAGAATAACAGATTATGTTAACATAAAAAGGGTACAATTGAAAATTTGGAACTGTGATGTATAGAATAATTGGTGTTAAAATAGTCATGTTTTTAAGTAAAACCTTAAATGTTTTGATAAGATTCTCTGTTACCTGAAAAAGAAAAAAAAAATTAAAGGAACATCACTGTATTGAGAAATTGAGATATGAGTTGATCTTAATGTAAAGAAAAACCAAAGAAATTTTGTCATGAAAACTTTTATTATTGTATTGTATTGTACCCTATAATGTTTATTAGTTCTTAAGTAAATAAATAATTAGATATCTGTTTTATTATCTCTATTAATGAAATAAACTACTATATGTTTTGACAAAACTTTAACTATTTTTTATTGATAGTAGGGAAATATTATTCCGTTTATAATTTAATCTTGATTTGATTTGTTAACCAATTCTTTTTTTTTTTTCAACTTATTATTTCTTAATTATGTCGGACGTGTGCATATATAAAGGAGTACTCCTTCTTGTAGTGAGTATTCGAACCTAACTCGCTCCTGCCCTAACTTAGTCAGCTTTAAAATCTAAATATCATAATTTTCAATTTAATAAATACTTTCAGATAATAATAATTTGTCATCTTAGAGTAAGGTACTAGCTCAATTGAAAAACAAACAGATAATGTGGAATCAATTAATGTCTTTATTTATTGGCTTGATTTGAGCAGTTTTTTAGGGTCAAATTTATTTGAGTGAACGGTTTTATATCCCTTAGCTTCTTTATTTGAGTTTCATTTTATTTTTTATTATTTAATTTTCCAGCAATAATTAATTAAATTGTATATTATATAGATAAATGAAATAAATTAACAAATTAAAAATTACAAAAAGAGGGAATTCCACGAAACAAGTAAAATAATCTTTTCACGGTAAATAAATTTTTTTTGTTATTTACGATATTTTTTAACCCGACAAGTTAATGACTAATTTGTCATTAATCTAAACTCTATTTAAAAGTTTATTGCTGGTAGGTTACTGCCTATGATGCATAGACACTGACACGGACACGGGATACGACACGACACGGGACACGCCGACACGCGAATTTTAAAATCTTACATGACACGGGGACACACATACATATAAAATATAAAGTATTTTTTAGATAAATCGTCATGATATTTTGATATTTTATTGATATTAAAATATAAATTAAAATTTTTAATTATTTTTAATGTCTTATTTTAATTATATCAAGTATTTAAAATATTTTTTGTTTTAATAAATAATAATATATACTATATCTAAATTTATTTTAAAAATATATGTTAAGAATAAGACAGGACACGCTGACACGTGATGGTATTTAGGTGTGTCTAGATGTGTCCAGAGAAGAATTTTTTATTTTTTATTAAGACACGGTCGGACACAGCAGACACGCGAGTCGGACGAGTGTCGGTGAATATCGTATCCGAAATGTATCCGTTTTATTTTTTATTAAGACACGGTCGGACACAGCAGACACGCGAGTCGGACGAGTGTCGGTGAATATCGTATCCAAAATGTATCCGACAGGCGGACACGACAACTCAACAAAATGTCCGTGCTTCATAAGTTACTACATACACAAAACGAAATTCAAACTTCTAACACTTATTCAAACAGACGAATAAACCATTTTTATATTTGATAGAAGCATATACTACATTAATTCGAGCCTCAATGAAAAGAACATAAATTAAAATGTTTTTATAATTATTACTAGGTGGAACATTGTCCATTGTCCAATATTATTTAAAGAGAAGGTTCTCAAGTGTAAAGTGTCAACCCTAGTCACCTCACGTTCATATGTAACCAGCTCATATCTCGTTAACAATTCTTAGCTTCATAGCTTGATTCCTTGTACAAGCAAGTTATCAACAATACAAGTCAACATCATAAAAGTTCCAACGGTTCCTTAACCGACACAATATATATCATGTACCAAAACTTTTATTCCTTTTGGATTGAAGATTTTGTAACCAGACTTACATTATTATTTGAAACTTCACCCGATCTAAAGTGAAAACCTTTTTATGTGATTTTAGGCTCACTTACATTTATCATTAGTATTGAGATAGAGTGTGATTATTTTCCTTTAAATTTAATTATACAAATTATGAATTTAGTTTTTAAATTTTTTTTCAAATTTAATTTTTTATCTTTTTTCTCAATTATTTTTACATATTTCTCACATAATTGTCTTTTTCTATTGAAAATAAAAAAAGATAAACTAAAATTTAATAAAATACTTTATTAACAAAATAAACCATTTATTAACTTTTAGTGAATACAGATGAGCCCATATATATGCACGAACAAATAATTCATTATCATCGGTTACAATCAACCACATGTGCTTTCAGTGTAGAGTTATATGTGCTTTTAATTAGAAATTTACAATTAATTATATTCTCATAGTACTGATCCAACCATAACCCATAAAATATCATTAGTTTGGTTCATTTATACTTACTTTAATTTTCATGGGAAAATTATTTGTAGCTGGCTGTTCAAAGGAAAGTTTGTTATATATATATATGGCAATTTACTGTTTTAAATAAATTGGCCAGCAATATTATCAGAATACACATTTTATAAAGTGGATATTGAAATATATTTTTTCATAAACTATGTAAACCGCAACAGGAGTATCGCGGTTTACAAAATGCACATAATCTGTTACAGAGGTGTCGCGAATTACGTTGGTAAAAAAACATCACATAATCTGCTACAGGGATATCGTGGTTTATGTGTGTTTTGCAGACGTGCATAAACTGCTATAGGGGTGTCGCGATTTATGCTTTGTCAACTTTGCCTATAAATACCAAGCAAGATAGTGAGTGGGTCATTTGAGGAGAGTCATTTTCACACTTTCACAAATGGATAGTGAGGAGAGCTTGTTGGTTCTAGTCCAATACTATGGTAAAATAAAAAAAAGTAATAGGCATGGTGTTAAGTTCACAGATAAAGAACCACTGAGCATTTTTATCCGTTTGACTGATACTTTGTCGGATCTGAAGAGGAACATATTGCAGAAGGCAGGGTTGTGTGGGGCCAAGTTGGTGAATAAGGTGCTTTACAAGATTCCGATGGCAGTTGTGTCAAGTGGTGTGCAGTATGAAACATTTGTCATAGGGTCGGATGAAGACATGGGGGTCTTGTTTCATTGTCGGCGGAATTTTCCGGAGGTGAGAATACACGAGTTGTTTGCCAAGTTGGAAGACCGTCTAAAAAGTTCCGGGGCTTCAATGCCAAATCCTCAGTCGACGACGGTAGGGGGTGCTTCTACTTCGATGCCTGTCGTTGCACCTGGTTGTCTCCTACCTGCACTTTCACTTGTTCTAGCACCGGCAGATAGGTCACCTGGTTTGATTACTAGTCTTGTTGGTGGTGGTGAGCCGGATCACGTTGAGGACGCGATGCGGGACTATGATTCGGACGATGAGCCCGATCACATATAAGGGGATAGTGAGGAGGAGACTACAGTGCCCCCACCTGCACCTCAGGGGCCATCCAGTTCTGGGTCCCACCAACAACCGCCGCATTTCTCGACGCTTAACCTGGAAGCAGTGAGTCAACAACCGGATGATGCACACATCTTCAGATACCAAGGATTACACGCGGGTAATGCTTCTGGGAAATTTCAGATTGGTCAATCTTTCCAGAATAAGGAGGAAGCTGTGATGAGTGTTAAGGATTATAGCATTCGTCGTGGAGTTCAGTATCAGGTTATGAAATCTGATCATCTGAAGTATGTTGGGAGATGCAAGGAGTTTGGAAATGGCTGCACCTGGATGATCCGCGTGGAACTTTGGCAATGCAAGGGTAACTGGGAGGTTAGAAGGTACAACAGAACCCACATTTGTCTGGCCACATCGATTTCGAGCGACCACCGACAGCTCGATTACAACATAATTTGTGCGAGGATCTATCCGTTGGTTAGGGCGGATGCAGCGGTTACCATAAAGGTGTTGTAAGAAGCTACTGAGTCAACCTATGGATTCAGGCCTAGTTACAGAAAGGTGTGGAAGGCAAAGTAGAAGGCAGTCGTCCAGATTTACGGGAATTGGGAATAGTCATATGTGGAGTTGCCCCGGTGGATCCTTGGGACGCAAGCAACGATAGACGAAACCATAGCTTTGTTGAAGACTTCTCCAGTGCGTGTAGGTGGTGAGGTTGATGAGTCTACAAAGTACTTTCATCTACTTTTCTGGACGTTTTCTCCATGCGTTGAGGCTTTTAAACATTGCAAGCCACTAATCAGCATTGACGGAACCCATCTGTATGGGAAGTATGGCGGGACTTTGCTTCTGGCTATTGCGCAAGATGGAAACTCGAATATATTGCCAGTTGCGTTTGCACTTGTTGAGGGGGAGAATGCCGAGTCGTGGGCTTTTTTCTTATCCCACTTGCGTCAACATGTGACCCCACAGGAAGGGATTCTGGTGATTTCTGACAGACACATCGGCATTAAGGCTGCATTGGAGGCACCAGACAATGGTTGGAAATCGCCTCATGCATATCAAGCGTGTTGCATTCGACAGGTTTGCAGCTAATTTTGCTCTCACTTTCAAGGGTCAGGATGCAAGGCGAATGCTCGTGAATGTGGCGTATGCCAAGACTAAGGCCGAGTTTGACTACTGGTTTGATATTATGAGGATTGAGAATCCGGCCATGTTTGATTGGGCCAACCGACTGAAGTATGATAAGTGGACCCAACACCAGGATGGAGGCAGACGGTTCGGCCACATGATGACGAACATATCCGAGTGTGTTAACTCTATACTGAAGGGGACACGCAATCTGCCGGTTACTGCACTTGTCAAATCCACATATGGGAGGTTAGCAGAGCTTTTTGTCGTCCGAGGGCAGACAGCAAAAGCGCAATTTGGATCAGGCCAACGGTTTTGCCAGACACTGGTCAAGGCGATAGAGCACAACCTAAAAGATGTGAGGTGCTTCACGGTTACTCTATTTGACAAACATCAGTCTAAGTATACTGTGGCTGAGACGACTCCTACCGGTAACTTCTCGCTTGGAACGTATCGGGTTTCCCTTAGAGATCGTACTTGTGACTGCGGGTACTTTCAAGCTCTCCATTATCCTTGCTGCCATGCGATTGAATGCTGTGCTCAGTCCCAGTTAGACTGGGCTACGTACGTCCACGAGTTTTATACCATGAGTAAGGTGTTCAGTGTATATCGGATGGGGTTTTTGCCCTCTATTCCAGAGGGTCTGTGGCCACCGTACGCCGGTCCTACTATCGTCCCTGATCCTAACATGAGACGTGCCAGAGAAGGGCGACCGAGGTCAACAAGAATCCGTAACACCATGGATGAGGCCGATACTAGTCGCAGGGGCGGAGCTACATTGTAGCAAAAGGGGCATCCCTAATTTTAATTTTTTGCATGTAAATTATATGTAAATTTCAGTTTAGCCCCCCTTAAAATTTTATTTTAGTGTTATTTTATTGTATAAATATTTTTGGCCCCCTCTAATCTTTCATCTAGCTCCGCCCCTGACTAGTCGGTCGAAGCGATGTGGCTATGCAGACAGATAGGAGACACTCGCAGGACTTGCCCTCAGCGAGGATCTGCCTCCAGTGCTGAGGCATAGGTGTCATTAGGTCGTCATGATTAGCTTACATTTTTCTTTCCTTGTTTGTGATCTTATTTTGTTTTAGTTGTACTTGCTGTTCGTTTTACGGTGACATTATTGTTAGCGATTCTCTATGTAGTTATGATTCTCTCGAGTTAACGTGTTCTAATTTTGTTGGTAATTCTATGAGTGCAACATATTAATTTCAATTAAATCAAAGTAGGAAACTATGTTGCGCCATACATAAAAATTGCAAGTTAAACTTTCATAAAAAAACTCATCCTCCATGAAAAATGAACTAAGTCCACACTAAAATATAAACCGCAATACCCCTGTAACGGATTATGTGATATTTTTTTACCAATGTAATTCGCGACACTCTTGTAGCGGATTATGTGTATTTTGTAAACCGCAATATCCCTATCGCGATTTACATAATTTATAAAAAAAATGTATTTCGGTATCCACTTTACAAAATGTGTATTATAGTAATATTGATAGCCAATTTATTTAAAACAGTAAATTGTCCTCTATATATATATATATATATATATATGTATGTATGTTGTCATTCTTAAGAAATCGTGTATATGTTAGATTAAAAAAATTAATTATTTTATTTATATGTTCAATAAAAGTAAAAACTAATGATTATATAACGTGAAAATCATTACAATATTTAAATAAAAAATAAGAAACTTTAATTATTGATAGGTGCATATTTTTCAAATGTTTTAAACACATTTCATGTAAAACTTCATACATGAAAACATGTATGCTAGATTGTGAGAAAATTAGTTCTTTCTCTTTTTACTCTTAAAATATTCTTTTTTCTCCATCGTCACATCTTCTCCATGGATTGTTATCGCAAACTATTTTAAATAAATTTTTCTCTTCAAAGCATATATATATATTATTTCAGAAGTACTGCATATATGCATTTATTAACGTTAAATTTTATATAAACTAAATTTAGGAGACAAAATACAAGTATTTAAATTATTTACAAAATAAGTGTTTGAATTTCAAATTCAATTTAAATTTATAGCAAATAAAATTTAAATATGTAATAAACAAAATTAAATTTAAAATTCAATTTGATAGATTTTAGTCAGCGTAGTATTTAAATATGCAGCTATAATTCCTATACAAACTTCATAATATTTAAGACAATTTACTTAAATAAACTATGTTGAGACAAATATTACTCAATTGTCCTGATTATAAAAACTATGTTCAAATGTTCAAATCGTTAGAGTATCTCATAAATTACACATGTATGTGAATATAATTAGTAATAGCAGCCTAGACCAAATTAAGAAAAATTATGTTTAAATATGTAAAAAAAAAAAATGAAAGACTCAAACAAATTACATAAAAATAAATGAGAAAATAATAAATAAGTTCCTGATCTTTGTCCGCGGATATTTTTGTCCCTGACCATTGAAAAATACTTTTAAGTCCTGACCTTCACAAAACTTGGACGGATCAGTCCCTTCGTCCAAATGCTTCCATCAGGAACTGATCCGTCCAAATGACTTCGTTAGGGATTGATCTGTCCAAGTTTTGTGAATGTCAGAGAATTAAAAATATTTTTCAATGGTCAGGAAAAAAAATGTACGCGAAGCAAAAGGTTAGAGTCTTAGAGATCTATTTATCCTTTTCTTATTAATTAGATAAGAATTGAATTTTTTTTTTACAATTAGAACAATTGGATAATATTTTTTTTAAACAATTTATTAAATAAATTGTCCTAATATCTGTACTCACATCATAAGATACATATGGCATATTTATAAGACATTGATAATAATTGAATTGGCATTAAACTTCACCTCTGGAAAAAGCCAAAAACTAGCTCTAACTCTCTGCTCATCGTACTCTGTCACCATGACAATAATTGAACACATTACACATGCATCTTATTGATGTCTTCTTCTTAATATATTGCTTGTTATTGAGTAAGATATGAAATTTATATATATTGGACATGTTTTGCGTATTATCTAATAATAAAAGAATCTTCCTAAGTTAGTGTACAAAATAAATATGTTACTCATGATTAACTGAAACTTTTTTTTTTAAGTTAAGAATGAGGCTCGAATCTAAAATTTTTAAGTGAAGATGAAGAGATTATGTCATTTGAGTTATAGTTCGTTAGTCGTAAAATATAATTCTTCCTAAGATAAATAACAATAAATATATCCAACAAAATTTAAAAGCAGATGAAAAATAATTTTAAAAATTCAAAAGATAAAAAACTTAAAAATTTTAAAAGTTACAAAAATTAACACATACTATATATACCTCCTTAAAAAAGTTTTAGAGATCAAATTTTAAGATTATCGCTTAGGAAATGATTAGAAAAATTAAATGAGATATTTTTGGCTTTAAAATTTGAAAATTTTACGATAATTGATTTTTTTTTCCGATTTTTATTGGCCGATTTTTTTCTTTAATGGAAAAGAGGTATAGAAATCTAATATTGATCTAAATTTTTATATGCATCAATTCTAAATATATATCAAAATACTCTTTTTACTATTATTTGTTATACTCTTTACAATAAAGCTGAATCTTGAAAGTTCAAACTTTCAAAAGCTAACGTTTGTTGAAAATTATTATAAGATTGATGTGTACGCAAATAATCCAAGATATCTTATAAAAGTTCTTAAATAATGCCGTAATTATCATCATTTAGCAGACCATGAATCGCATTACAATTATAAACTGAGATTACTTTGAGAAAAAACCATGCCATATTTCCTGCAAAGTAATGATTTTGAGCTTTTTTATTACTTTTATTGTTCAGTCCTAAATAGAAAAGGACCTCCCCTCTGCTTGGCTATGCTTTTTGTTCATTTCTTTGTATATATATTTTCTTTGTTATATTCTTCATGTGGTGATCGATTGCAAGGAAAGCAAACTTGCAAAAACATAATATATATATATAATAATAATAATAATAATTATATATATTTTTTACAACAGTTCAAAAATTATTTACCAACTGTTTATGTCCTGTCCCAACATTAAAAGGCCCATATCCAATAGAATAAAAAGGGTCCAATCTATAAATTGCTCTCCACTCGTAACCGACCTCTTATAAGGAGGTCGGATTCAACACAAACTTCACCCTGAGGAAGTCGGGATCGAAGATTAACTGGCAAATAACACTTATTCAAATAAGTAACTGCCCCTAAAATCTCTCAACCTACTTCCAGGAGTCATATCTCAACTTTCCTAAAATAAATGGACGGTTATCCTCTTTAAAAAGTGGAATTACTCCAACCGTGGTTATTGGTTCACCACTATAAATATACTGACACCCCTCAGGTATCTCTAATTTCCAATACTCTCTAAATCTGCTTAGGCTCCTACTGACTTAAGCATCGGAGTGTCTTTGCAGGTATCAACCCCCGTTCTTTCATACACGGAAGTCGAACGGATGATCCCTAACCCTAAGCAAGTCGGAGACTTCCCTCTTCAGACGATTGGGCCAACTTAGCGAGTCCAGCCCACTAATCTCCGATTACCCACCGTAACACCAGCAATTATGTATTTGTCGCTAAATTTTTTTAGCAACAAAGTATAAGACGATTAATATCTAGCTACCAATAAATATATTAACAACTAATTTTATTATCACTAAAAATAAAATAAGAGACTGTTAAAAATGATTTTTTAATAATGTAATAATAACCAATGAAAAGAGTAAAATGGTAACAATTTTATCATTATAAGTTGGTTATGATATTATTATTTAATCCTGTATTATACTTCTACTATTGGCTACTTAATTTATTTAGAAGGAAGAACAAATAACTGTAGAATTGGGTGGTTACACTCTCAATCCAAAAACCTTTCTAAGTTTCTTTCTTTTTTCAACCTAACCCTTCATTCATTGGATTTTTGTCATTTAGATGCAAACAGAGCAACCAAAAAGTGGACCCCACATTAATTAAGAACTGTTTATAGAGTTCATATATAAGGTGAACATCAAACCAGTAACATCAATTGAGCTTTTATTATTAACAGTGTTTTCTAATAGGTATGTGATTGAAACTTTTTTTTTTTAAATTTTTTTTTTATATATCCAACAAATTTATTGATTTTTTAACTTTTAATTTTATATCCCAATTCCCAACATGCATCAACCTCACCAAACAACAAACGAAATGACACTCTCATTCTTAGTAGTGAAATTGATTTTTCTTATTCATACTTGAGCATGATAGGTTTGACACGTGACACACCAAAATTATCTTCTTAATTAATGTGTAAATTATTAATTATCTATATAAATACTTATGGATAATCAGGTTTCTCTTTGTTTTAGTTAAATTAAATGTGATTTGATAATGGCAAGAAAAATAGAAATCATTAGAAGATGAATAAATTCATATATCTTAAACAATTTTCTTTTTTTATTTTGAAAAAAATTTCTTTAACAACAATATTATATTAGTTTAAAAATTTATCATAAAAAATTTTATTAATTCAATTAAAAAAACTAAGTATTTTTCTTTATAATTAGTTATCGAGTTCAAACAGGACAACCAATTTTCTTAATTCTAAATTTTAAATTTAAAATTCTGTATACTAATTTCTAACCCTAAATCTTACATTTTTTAAAATAAAAAAAAATTACAATGAAAAAACTAGTTAATATTGACTACTTAAAAAATCAGTTCCATATATATATTTTTTAATTCTCACTGTTGTATGTAATAACCTAATTAATGATGAAGCACCTAATTAAGTGACATTCACAATTTGCATGCAACTAACAAAATCCTCTATCAACAAAAGTCATTATTAATCAATAATTATTGTACTTCAATAATTTTTTCATTGGTTTAGCCATGTTAATCAGTCTTTGACTGCATTATTGGACCTAATTAATTAACAATAATCCTAGATGATAACACTGTGATTACTGATTAGAGAGCAATGAGATTGGCACAATCACACAGTTGAGGGAATTAAAACTTACGCTACATTTGCCATTTTTGAATAATTTATAAGATATGGAAATTAAATAGAGTAGCTTTTCCTTTATGCTTCTTCAAGTGACGAGGGTGTACTAACTCTGAACCATTGCTTTCTTTATTCTCAACCAACCTCTCGTACCCTACCATATTTTTTTTTTCCTTTTTATCCTATGCTTTTTATTATCTTCCCCCTACCCATGTGGACCTTTAATTCACATGCATGTTCACCACCTCCTTTCCATTACTAATTAACATCACTTTTGGCTTGAAGGATCTTATTTCAATTTCCAACATTATAAAATAAGTGTTTATTTTATACCAATAATAATAATAATTTAATTTTTATTAGGGGTGAATACGGATCGGATCGGATCGGATTGAAACTCGGATATATCCGCAAAATATATAAATAATTTAAAAAATATCAATAAAATACTATTTTTCTACTCTTTTAAGCATGTTTACTCTTAAAATATTATTAAACATATTTTTTTAAATAATAAAAATAAAATAATACAACATATATGATAATTATTAGTTGAAATAAAATATAAAAAGAATATTTACTTATTTATTTTTACGAATTTGCGGATACCTACATGAAATCCGCAATCCGATCCGATAATCTTGCGGATCGGATCGATATCCGCCGTTTTTAGATTGGATTTGGATAAATAATCTGCGGATCGGATCCAATCCATGAACACCCCTAATTTTGATGCATATAATATATTATTTTTATATAGTCACATTCAAATATTCAATTCATTTAAATTCGTTCTTTTAATATTTTTTTGTTCTCGACCAATTTCACATCTTTTTGTCTCTTTTCACCCTATTATCTTTATATAATATATAATTTTTCACCTCTTCATCTATGTATTAAAAACTCACGTATTATCTTTATATAAAGTCAATAGTTAATAACGGTTAAATAATAATTTAATTGTCAATGAGTAATAGTTCAACTGGCATAGTCTCCCCATATTCAATTAAGAGGTTACGGGTTCGAGTCTCCTATTTTTAGTAAAAAAAAAAATAATAATAATTTAATTAAATTTATATTATTAAATTATTTAATAATTTTTAATTATCAATTTTACATGAAAATAACAGTATATTAGTCTTTGTTTTATTGTAATCATTAATTAATTGATAATAAAAAAACTAATTAGAATCAGTTTGAGTGTTATCCCCTTGAGCAGTCATTCTCTATCAAACATATAGTTTATATGCTGTAAATGTTTAGTAGACATAAATGGTTCGGCAATATATTTTTTCTCTTTAAATAAATACTTAGATAATATGAACCAAAACTAAGAAATATTAAAAATTAAAAACTTGATGTTTAAATAGGTTTATCCTATATAATGAGTCACATCATCCGTTAATGTAGATTAAATAAACTAGCTTCTTTTTTTTTCTTTTTTGGTTAGGGATCAAAACAAGAAACTAAGTTATATGTGGTTTTAATAAAGAGAAGATGTGATTATTCCCATAACATGAACATCATTGATATGTGGCCAAATTAAACACCTCCTTGTCCACACATTGTGGAGAAAAAGAAAAAAAAAAAATCCATCTAATTGTGTGATTTGATTTGATATCCTTCTCTAATGATATCTTGTTTTGGATAAAAATCAGAATGTATAACCCGAAATTATTAGTTATCTTTTTGTTATCCCTAGCTATTGCTTTGGGTTCTTAGGGCATGGAGTTGGAACACAACATGTGCATCATTGCAAAGCTTTTCATCATTAGCATGAGTCAACATGTGTCTGAGGCATAGATAGAAAGATAGAAAAGATAAGTACCTAAGATGATGGAGTTTTTAGGACAATAATAAAAAGTGCCATATGATTTGGTCAATGCTAGGCTCTTAATTATTAAATTACTATAAAACTAGCGGATACCTAATTAGTAAATAATCACCAAGTTTATTAGAAGTTTTACATAAATGATTGATTATTTTTTGTCCGTGGAGTTAGATTTTCGGGTTGAATTAGTTTCACTAACTTTTAATAATTTATCATATGTTTGGAACATATATCCAACTAACAAGGTTTTAGGTTAGGAGTTAACAAATATTTTTTTTTTTGGGTCAAAGAAGTTTTTGTCAGAGAACTCTAAGAGTTTTACATGTGGGTGTGGTCAGGTAATTTTTTATTGGAAGCCCAAAAGGTTGATTTATATGGGCCTTTTTTGTTAAATCCAAATTAATGGTTAAAATTTTCAATCAAATAACCCGACAAAAGACAAAGAATGGAAGCCCAAAAGGTTGATTTATAGTGGACACTTTTTTAAGGAGTGATTAATTCTTATAAAAAAAATTAAAAAATGTGTTAAAAATGTACGATAATAGAGAAAATATTTGGCCAATGAGTTATAACTCAAATGACATAGTCTTCTTATAATTATCTAAGAAGTCGCGAGTTCGAGTCTCTCTATTTTTAGTAAAAAAAAATTAAAAAATAATTGTAAGTTGGAGATGAAAATTTTTTAGTGATAATCTAATTTAATTTTTCTTTGGAGTTAAAAAAAAATGTATGAGCTATAAAAGATTAGAAATTCAAATCCTACAAGTTTTTTTTTTTTTTTTTTAATTTATATGTGCTCCATTTACCGCTTCATATTTTAAGTAAACCCCAAGTCAACATAGTAAACCCAAGAAAAACTTAACTTTATTTGAAACTTTATAAAATGAAGAAAAGTACATTTTTTGGCGGAAAAAAAGAAAGACTAATCAAAATCGCCGCCTTATGACATATGTACACTTTCGATGACGTGGCATCATATTAGCCGTCGGATTCATTAAAAAAATATCCAAAACAATTCCCTCTTTTTTTTTTCTTTTTTTTTTTCCTTCTTCATTTCTTTGTAGCATCGTCTTCTCACTCTTCTCTTTCATGTTTATATCTGAAAAAAAAAATCTGAATCTCAGCGAAGAGCTCGCAAATACGACAGGTACGACGTGTCGTTTTGGATCAATCTGTAAATCAACTCAATTCTACTTTCCTTGTATATTTTTTTGAACTAAGTTGCAATATTCAAGTTCGATTTTGCTAGTTTAATTTTTTGTTTTTTTCCCCTTTTTTGTTTGATTTATGATGCAGTAGCTTTTTGTTGTTGTTTGAGTGCGAAGAAATTCGAATAGCGGGAGATGCATGTGATTGAGTGAGTGAGGATTTTTGAAGGGTTTATTTTTGGTTTGCTTTGATTTAAGAGAGAGATTTTGAAATAGAGATTAGTGTGATGGCTGAAGCTGTTATGAATTTCGTGAACACCACGTTGGACTGGGTGACTGGTGCTTTAGATATGCCTTCTGCACGAGCTCAGGTGTTTGGATTCCAAATCGGTGGTAAGTGATTTTTCATAATCATGCATTCAATTATGGCTGCGGTCATTTTTGTTTTTGTGCAAGGAAAATTACTTTTGTATGTTGAAAAAAATTCAGTGTGCAAAGTTCTGTTTAGTTTTAAGCATCTAGGAATTCAGGTTGTGGCCGTGAAAAGTAGTTAATGTTGCTAAAGTGGCAATACATGGTTGGATATCGGTGTAAAATAGTTCTATACTGATGTTGCATACAAATTAAATCCAATTACTTTTACAATTTACTATGTAAATGTATTTTATGATGTTGCGTAGGTTCATTGGATTAGCTTCTAAGAAAATTTATATTGTTAGCTTCAAGAGCTTTACAAAGTTACTTTTGCTCGACTGGGTCAAATGGTTTGGAAAATTGTTTCCCTTTGACTCTTTGAGCTTTAAGTCTTGTGGTTGAAAAACAAAGGGCACTATGAGAGCTTCATAGTAAGTCGACCTTGTTCAAACTGTGTTAGTCAGGAGTTAATGAACTTGAAGACATGGGTGATTTAGACAAAAAATACTTTATGTAGTTATCCAATTCCAGTTATATGATACTATTCAAAATATGTAATATTTGTCCTACTAACTGAGGTTAGCTACATGGATTATAGATCACAGTAGTGTTATATGTCATAACGTGTAATACTGTATCACTGTGTATAATTTTTGAAGAGTCTACTATTTCTGCTAATGTAAAGATTTATGTTTTGTTGATTGTATGAAAATCTTTGAAGCTGGCATTGAAAATAATCAAAACCTAGATTAGAAGTCTCTCTCTCTCTCCTTTTTATTTTTTTTTATTTTATTTTTTTTGAGAAGTGGGTTAGAAGCTTATTTTCCTTCTTCTCTTTGTCTTTGCACAATATATTTCATTACCAATGAGATTGATTAATTTGATTTTTTCCTTCATTATTGCCTTGTGTTTGAAGGGCACTTGTTTATCGAGGTTTTTCTCCTTGTGGTCATCCTTTTCTTGCTTTCCCAAAAAAGTTACAAGCCTCCTAAACGACCCTTAACAAACAAGGTTTGTTCAACAGTACTCTGTGGTGTATTTTTATTTTAATTTTTTTTGTTAAATTTCTTTTTTCTGATACTATGAAATATTAAGTTTATTGTTGTTTTTGAAAGCCACACTCAAATTATTCTTTGCATTAATAATAATGAGTTTTTAAGTTGAATCCCTAGCTTATTGTTCTGCTGTTTGTTCTAGGGCAAGTAAATCTGAGAATAATCATGTTTTGGTATTTTGACTCTCTTTGAAAAATTGCTCAATATCTGCAGGAAATTGATGAGTTATGTGATGAATGGGTTCCTGAGCCACTTATTCCTTCTCTTAATGAAGAGCCGTATGCACCACCAGTGCTTGAGAGGTGATTGCATTTTCTTGTCTGGAGGCATCCTCGTTTATTCTTTATATGTTTCTAATATGTTATAATTTATCTCACCGATAAGAACCTTTAGAAAATCACACTACAAAAGTTGCCTACTCTATGAGCCCTTTTGGGAAATAGCAGAAGCTACTTTTTCTGACTTTTGAATTATGAAAAGGTCACACTACGCGTGTGTTTGACACTATTATAACTTTTTGAAGAAGTAGAAATATATGACTTCTTCTCTTCGATAAGTCATTCTATCATTTTCGTAGGAAAAAAAATGACCTCAAAACAAAAAAATACTTTCATTCTTGGCTCTGTAAAAAAATACTGGAAATACTGCCTCCCCACCACCATTTTCACCCAAGGTTCCATCTGCTAGAAGCATTGGCCTTGCACCATCATTTTCACGTAATGATTTATCTGCTGAAAATATTGACCCTCCACCACCGTTTTAATTTTTTTTTTCCATGTGATTTTATTTTTATATAGCTACTATTATTTTTATAGTTAGTTATAGCAAGTTTTTGACCCCAATAAAAGAGGAGGGAATTCTAATAGAAGTAAAAAAAAAAACAGCAACAAAATATACATTGACACACATTTCACGTTTTTTTTTTATTTCTATCTATCATATCATACACAATAAAACAGCAAACACTAACTACACAATAATTTATTTGGCATTGCCATCAAGATTATTGTGAATTAAAATTTTATTACTATTTACCACATACAATAACACCGTTATGGGTGAAGATGAAGTAGAAGAACCAGTTTCTACCTAAAAAATGGAACTAATAAGAGAGCAAATAAAGAATTAATTGCCTAAACAATTGTAATCTTAGTGATTAGGTTATAGAAAATCAACATTCAATATTGAAAAGTATTTGTTATCATAGTTGTTTTAATATCCATTTTTTGTGAAAAAAAAAATTGTATTCTTTGAATTATTTATCCAAACGCTACAACTTTAAAATAAGTACTTCTATAACTAAAAATTCAAACACAAAATAACTTATTTATAAGTTGCTATTAACAAAAGTCCTTATACTTAAAGAGCTTATTTAAGTTGTTTACCCAAACTGGGCTTATAAACCATCCACTGTTATCCCATATTTTCATTGTGGGACTCAAGTCCTACACCTTGTAAAGTTGTAACCGGATCGTAAGAGTTTCTTGTTTTCTTAGATGGAGTTCCTACTGAAAAACTGCATTGTTATGGTTGCATTTCTTGGACTATAACATAATATTTATCCTTGAGGGTGAGCCTTGCTATATAGGATTGTCACCTTTTGACTTGGTGTTCAGACATATCTTCCTAATTTTTGAATTCCAGCAATTAGGAATTTAAGTTCAAGATGATGGTTCATCTAAATATGAACAAAGGGATTAATGTAATTTACAAACTACAATTAAAATATCATTTTTTTGGTTCGAAGTATATGTTGTGGAAGTAATCTTACAGTGGGGTCAATGTGTTATGTAAGCTAAACTACTGGTTATTGAGCAATAAAGTGTTCAATATGTTATGTAACATAATAGTACTTTTATGCAGTGCTGCTGGGCCTCATACTGTAATTAATGGAAAAGAAGTTGTCAATTTTTCTTCAGCAAACTATCTTGGGTTGATAGGCCACAAAAAGTTACTTGTAAGGAAATGATCCCCATATCAGCTATAAATTCTTCTTTTTTGCCCTGGGTTAATTCAGTGATTTAATGAATTTATATTTGAATTCTTCATGTAGGATTCATGTTCTTCTGCTTTAGATAAATATGGTGTTGGTTCTTGTGGTCCTCGAGGATTTTATGGAACAATTGGTAAGCTTCTATCTTAAAGTTCATTATTGAGAAAATGCTTTTACTCATATGATATGTTTCCTTGCCCCAGATGTCCACCTTGATTTTGAAGCAAGGATAGCAAAGTTTTTGGGAACCCCTGATTCAATTCTCTACCCTTTTGGTTTTTCCACCATGTTCAGCGCTATTCCTGCTTTCTCCAAAAAAGGAGATATAATTGTAGCGTAAGTGTGCATGAACTCGTCTTTGAATGTTAACTATGTTAATCTTGTTCAGTATTTCCTCAATTTTAGCCTCACGACGTTTTTAGTGGTCTTTGATAAGTAGACATTGGATATATAGATATTTGGTAGTTTTGTTTGATTTTTTTACCACCTTTATTAGCGTGGTCTAAAGAAAGAACTGAGTTACTAGTATCATCTTGATATTTATTCGTAGCAAAATAATGCTTATATGATTGTGTCATCTTGTTCCACTTGGTACAAGCTGATCACTGCAGGCTGCATGTATATAAACCCTCATGTTTCACAAATAAGTTTTTATCTTTTGCAGTGATGAAGGAGTTCACTGGGCAATACAGAATGGCCTTTATCTTTCTAGAAGCACAGTGGTGTATTTTAAGCATAATGACATGAAATCTTTAAGAGAAACTCTAGAGAACATCACTTCCAAAAATAAGCGGGTTGACAAACTGAGGCGTTATATTGTTGTTGAAGCCGTCTACCAGGTAAATCTTGTATATTATGCAAGATGTATTAGCTTTACATGTTCACATTGTTTTAATTCCTTTAATGTTTAGCATTAAAAGCAGGTGGCTACATGAATTGCATGTCTCTTCTTGCAATGCTGGTAAACTGTGCTATATGAAATACTATTGTTGCTGAGATAGGACAATATTCAAGAACTGCAAAATTCAAGATATTTACAACAGATCAAATATAAATTTTGTGCCTTAAAGAGCTGCAATCCTTTGGTTGGTTATATAGCCTATGAACTTGTAACATTTGGGATTGATGGATTTGAAAGGATTATTAAAAAAAAAGGCAACAAGGAGGTACGGATATATATGCCTGAAATAATCATGAAGCTTGATGCATACTATTGTGCTAAAATTCAACTTTGCTTTGAAGAAAGGGGTTAGCAAGGATGTACCTTGATCATTTGGTGACAAAGGGTCTAATACCATGTCAAAATCTTAAACTGCTTGGTGACAGCTTATGATACATTTTATATATTTAACAAAATGATCTCTTGCAAGTGTTGCATCCCTCCTTTATGTGGTTTTCTCCTTAAAGATTGATCTTTTTGGTTATTCAGTTTGTCCTTATAAGATACCAACTGGGATTATAGTTTAAAAATATCAGTGGTATTGCCTGGAAGATTGGTGTTTGTTGCAATGTCAAAGCTCACTTATTGTGTTTGTCGTGGTTTATTAATAATTTTGAATTAGATTAGTTATTATTTTGTGTGTCATAATAGCATCTAACTATATTGTCCTGTGCCTACAGGAAAATAAAATGTTTTGATCAACAGATATTAACATCTTTTTTACCTGTAAAATTTCAGAATTCTGGTCAAATTGCACCCTTAGATGAGATCATTAAACTGAAGGAAAAATACAAGTTCCGTGTTTTGCTGGATGAGAGCAACTCATTTGGTGTGCTTGGAAAATCTGGAAGAGGTCTAACTGAATACTCTGGAGTACCGGTATGTACTGAAAATTTCTGTGTTTGTGTGTGTGTGCACGCGCGCGCATGTATTCTGGGTAGTGTTAGTATTTGTGATGTGTGCTTCATGGGTTAAACTTGCTGCAGATTGAGAAGTTAGATATTGTAACGGCTGATATGGGTCATGCATTGGCTGCAGAGGGAGGATTCTGCACTGGAAGTACAAGAGTTATAGATCACCAAGTATGGCATTTCATATGTGATTATCCATCTGCAAGTTATGTGTTGGATTTCTAAATTTACTAAGGAAAGAAAAATAAGAATTTGTTGATGTGGAAATCAAGAATTTATTTTTTCTTAATTTTTTTGTTCACCACATTTTATATCTCTCTTTTTTCTTCAATACAATAGTGAACCGAAACAGTTGCATTTTCTTCTTGATGCTGGAAATAATTCTTATCCATTTTCCAAATACTAAGACTTGCATGTTTGTAATCTTGCCAGCGATTGAGTAGCTCTGGCTATGTCTTTTCTGCTTCTTTGCCTCCATATCTTGCAAGTGCTGCAATTACAGCTATTGACATTCTGGAGGAAAATCCCGAGCTGTTATCAAAGCTTAAGAACAACTTATCTGTGCTATGGAAAGGTGAGCTTTGGTCTCATTGCTAGTTTCTTGAATTGTAATGTTAGTGTCTACAGTTTAATTGCTCTTATTTCTCGCCCAATCATTCAAGGATTGCATTTAATTGTTTGGTTAAGTACTCTGATTTTGAGATACATTGGATACTGCAGAATTGTCAAAAGTACCAGGTTTGAAAATTACAAGTAATAAGGAGTCACCAATTGTTTATTTGAAATTAGAGAAGTCAACAGGTTCGCAGAAAGATGACCTATGTCTACTTGAAAAAATTGCTCAGCGGGTAAGTACTTTTTTTCCTTGACAATTGTTGGTTCCTTCTTGTTGTGACGAAATGACTTAAAATATATATTTTACCAAAGTTAACTTAGTGTATGACGTCTCAAGATAATAGAATGGCATAGATCTCTTGGTACATAATGCATTAAGTTTATGTTGTTGCATCATAGTATTGTGCTTGTTTTTGTTTGTGCTTATGAATGTTTTTGTATTTGTAGGTTTTGGAGGAAGATTCTGTATTTGTGGTGGTCTCTCACAGATCAACATTGGACAAGTGCCGTTTACCTGTGGGAATAAGATTGTTTGTTTCTGCAGGGCATTCAGAATACGATCTTCGGAGGGCATCTGAATCATTGAAAAGGGTTTCAGCACAAGTCCTAGGTGGTCATAATTGAAAGCTATATACATATATACATACACCTATCTTCTGCTTGTTTTGTATGTACCATAACTGTATCAAAATTTCAGATTTTTTTTTTTTTCTGTTTTGGTTTCATGTTTAGTTAATCAATTTTGAAATCCAGGGAAGATAAAGAAAGTTGTGTAGTTGATAATTCTTGTAACATTTGATGCTACTTTTGTGTGTTGGTTGCTTACTGAGTTTTACATGTAGAATAGAATAAGGGTTTTGTTTTTTATTTATTTTCTATTTTTCTAGTGAGTTGGTGAAGATGCCTATTAACTACAATTCCTTAACTGTATCTTATTTGATTTTTTTGCGCGCTCTCAAGTGTATTGCTTTGCATGCTAGATGCCACCAAGAACCAATGTTACACTTTACATTATTCATCACTTGGCTGTTAAATTTAAGGTTAGGGTTTCTAATTGGTTTAACGTTTTGTTTTTATACTCGAAGAATTTGCAACTATCTAGATTGAGCTCGATAGTCTATGCAAGTGTGTAGTGTTTGAAGGAGTGTATGTAAATAACCCAAAAGAAAAGGTTACAATTCAATCTGGAAAGTCCGAAAAATATGGTTGTGTAATAAATGGAAGTCAAATGCTAGCTTTTTTAATTTAAATAAAATTTTATTTACCACTTTAATAAAAAAATAAAGTCCTCTAATTTTGCATGTATTGCCGGATAAAATCGGACTGGTCTTAATCCAAATCCAACCCTAAATTTGGACCGAGCCAATTTTTTAGACCATGATCCTAAACCCACAGAAATTTCATCTTTTTCAGGGCATAATAAAATCGGGTTAGTTCCTGGTCTAAAATCTAAATCATACCTACATAATATCAAGCCAAGACCTTAAACTACATAAACAATTAAACATTGTTGAACACACAAAGCAGGAAGTAGGCAGTACAAATTCTTTGAACACAGATATACTCGGCATACAAGGAGAATTCATGTTAGGCAACATATTAAGTTGTTTCTTCTTGACTGTCTCAGAGAATCATCTTCCAAAGACTCCATCCAAACATGTCACCAACATATCCTCCATGCTCAAAACTGTTGTTTCAAAATTCATACCATTCGCATTACTGATTGACAACAAATTAATCAACTTACAATTTCGGCCTTAAAACCTCTATTAATCCAAATCCAGCCACAAACATCAAACAAATGAAAAACACACACATACACACACACACACACAGAGTGCAGCATTGACATCACTCCTCCATCGCATTGTTGTCCTCTGATTGCTGTTGGGAAACAGAGACTTTGATCTTTTGTGGTAATGTAAGAGATGGGTCCTTCTGAAGGGCCAAAGGAGCTTTGACCAAACTGATGCCCTGCTCCAACTCCCTTGTTGCCTCCTTCTGTATCTTTCTTTTCTTGCCCTTCATTCTATTAAAAATTTGACAAAATGTCAGCAAATAACAAAATGGGAGGGCATTGTAAGGCTTCCTCATCATGTAAAAGTGGAAGTGATGAATTACCTATTCTTATGGTGCCTCTCCTCCCTGGTGACTCTGATCTTTTCAATCTTTGGAATGGCCTTGAGGACGTTCTCCGCAAGATTCCTGTCATATCTCTCTGGCCTGTTTCGCTTTCTCTCAAACTCAAAGGTTGAATCCTAACGCAATATATGATAGTCATGAGGCTCTTTCAAACCACAATTATGAGCGACACAGACACATAGGCCAAAAGAAAGGAAATATAAAGTTTCATTTACCTGAGTCATATCCTTTCCATGCACCCGCCTATACGCCTTGGTCCATTTTACTTTCCGAGGATTCCTCTTCATTTTGAAGTTCTTGTGGCATTTAGATCTACAAAATCGGAAAATCTGCAAGAGAAGTTTGTCATAAATCTGCACCATATATAGCATGTAACGCGGGGCTATAAGCCTATAACCAACCATACATAGCTTCCTGTCACTCTTGAGCATTTCATGAGTTTTGAATATATATGTACTTAGCCTACCAGTTACTTTATGAAAATGAATTAACAATACTCAATGGAGTTCACAGGTGATCGAAGAACGAATTCAAATATCATGACAAGTACTTGTAAATCTAAGCTAAGGTGGAATTATGAAGCTTATAGAACATAGTTAATAAAGGCCTTACTTTCATATCAAGCATTTGCCATCAACTTATCCAACAAGATCAATACATAGATATCCACATAATACTAGTTCTCCAGTAGCATCTATACATATGGAGCAATATAAAGATAACTAGAAATTGAAAGTTCACTTAATAATTTTCAGATGTTATATGATTAGTTCATTACTGATAAGATAAATGAGAGTTCCATAGGGAAGAACAGAGGTTCACCTTTGCATCATTACGAACAAACTGGATTCCATGTCCAGGGTACACGGTTGAAGAACAAAACCAGCACTTTTCCAATCTCATTGTGCCTCTAAACTAAAAGCAACACTTCCTAAAAAGGCAAAAACAGCATAAAAATTAAGGATCATAAATCATCAGTATCAACTATAATACTGCTATCTAGATTTCCAGTAAGACCAAAAAAACAATTAAAAAAAAAACTCATCAGGCAAATAATTTCAAAGAAAAATAATATATATGAACAGTGTCTTTGGACTACAACAATTAACGAGGAAATAAACGGTAAGGAAAACCTAGCAGCAAGATTTACAAATTAAAGCGAAAATTTCTCGCCATGAAATCATTTAGCTATTAAATAGTTAAGTTAATGAAAAGGGAGTTTAGCTAAGAAGCATAAGAGAGAGAAAACCTCAGATGGAGAGAGAGAGACGGCGGAGTGGCAGTGTCGCCGCCACGGCTGCTGAGGTTTTGAGGGTTTCGCTAAATTCAGCTTTAAACTACAGAGTCTACGTATAGGAGTATTTTTTTTATTTTATTTTATTTTATTTTGGATAAATTTAAAAAAATTTGGAGTTTTTGAATTTTGAATTTTAATTGAGAAGATAAAATGTGATTTTTTATTATTTATTTTATGGATAGTACAAAAAAAATATAAAATAAAAAATATTCAAAAATAAAAGATTATATTTTAATCTTTCAAGTAAAAATTTAAAATTTAAAAAATTTAAATTTAATTTAAAAAATTATATTCAAAATTTAAAATAATAATAATCAGAATTTAAAAAAATGATTAAAAATTAACTTTTAATCAATATTAGTCAATTTTAATATTTAAATTTATAAATTATAATTCAAATTTTATAATTGATAATTTATAATTTAATACAAAAATAAATTTTAAAAAATTAACTAATATTAATTGAAAAACATTTATTATCTAATAATACTTTAATAATAATAATAAATTAATAATATAACCAGCTCATTTATACATATTTAAAATTAATTTCAGTAAACATAAACTTATTTTAAAAACTCTTTTTTAAATTTTTTAAGATTTTTTTTTTTAATTTTACCAAACTAAGGCAAACTAAGGCTTGGTTTGGTAAAGCTTTTTGAAGAGATGTTTGTGCTTTTTAAAAGTTCAACCTCCTTATTTTGTGTTTGGTAAATTAAAAAGATCATGTGCTTATGCTTGTAGCTTTTAAAATATCAGGGTACTTTTGAAAATACCTAGGATAGAGCTTTTCAAAATTGGCTTGTGCTTTTCAAAATTTAAAAGTCTAATATAACTTCATATGTTAACTAATTTTCAAATTTAATGCTTGTATTTATGTCTATTATAGTATTTTTAAATTTTAAAAGCTATTTTACCAAATACAATTGATGTTACTTATGTTTATTAAAAGCTATTTTTTATTTGATTTACCAAACATAAATGCTACTACTTTTAAAACACCATCTTTTAAAAGTTAACTTTTATAAGCTATTGTTACGATGGGTAACCGGAGATTAATGGGTTGGATTCGTTAGGTTGGCCCAATCGTCTGAGGAGGGAAGCCTTCGAATGGGTGCGCACCTTTGAGGCCTCCGTCCTACTTGTGAACATGAGTGAATGGGGGTAGTACCTGCAAAGACACTCCGATGCCTAAGTCAGCAAGGGTGTGAGCAGGTCTAGAGAGTATTGGGACTTAGAGATACCTGAGGGGTGCTAGTGTATTTATAGTGGTGAACCAATAACCACCGTTAGAGTAGTTCCACCTTTTAAGGTGGATAACCGTCCATTTATAACCGACTTCTCAAGGAAAGGTTAGTTTAATGTCAGGCTCAACCTTGTGGGTTGGGCCTTTCGTTTGGACCTGGGCCCTAGTATTAGGCCAGGGTATGAACAGCTACTTTTAAAAAATAAAAGTTTTACCAAACTAAGCCTAAACCACGAGATAAGCCAAAAGTCACTGTTATATTCAAATATAAATATATAAATATATAATTGATAATTGATAAACAAGAAATTTAAAAAAAAAAATTACGTTAATTTTTTTTATAAAATATTTTAAAAAATCTTTAAAAAAACCACTAAAAAAAAAAAGGATTTTTAAAAAATTTTCCAAACAAACCCTAATTCTCTTTCCAATATATAAGTACGAGAATCTATTTTCAAAGAATAATTTTGTTTCAAGTCCTTTCAAAGTTCCATTGCTAAATGAGGACTACAAATAGCATCATAATAACTCAAAGCATTAATTTTTTCTTTCTTTGTTTGTTTCGTTTAGTTTTTATTTTCTTGTACCTTCAATCCCGCTTGTTATTTGTAAAACTGAATTGTTGCAGTTCATGCATGTTTTCCGATTCATATAAGAATAGGATATAGCTGCTTTTAATTTGGCTTAGTGAGTTGTTACAATTTTTTCTATTTTCTTCTAATCATGTGGTAATTTTTAACATTTTCCAGTAGGATTAATAATGAAGAAGGAACGTGTTCCATATACATCAAGGTGTATAACTAAATATCAAACCCTTGAAGTAGAATAGATGTTTTATTTGAATTCATTTATTATATGATTTCCAACATACACATATACTTGATAAATAAAGGTATGATTGCTTACATATATCAAGGTATGATTGCTTTATACATAATGTTATTCATATATTTAAATTGGGAACTTTTTAGATAAATAAAATATTTTTTTTTTACATTTATTGTTATCTTGTTTGCTCACTAAATCAATTTCTAACTTTAATTATATATTTGCAAACAAGATACGTTCATAACTATTTTACTATTTGGATCGTATTGATTTAACTTTTTAAATTGCATATATACTATAATAATTTAAATTTATTTTTTAATCTAATCAAATTCAAACCATTGTAATTTTGATAGAATTGATTTATGTTCTATCTAAAATTTTATATTTTAAAAATTTTTTATTATTAATTTTTTTAAATACCAAATTATATCCCATCCAAGTGTTAAAATTTAAAAGTTTTATAATTTAAATTATATCTATCTAAATTTTAAAATTTATCAATGTTAAAATAGACGGATTATAATTTTTTTTTCAAATACCAATTGGGTTTATTGATCACTCATGCAGGCTTGGTTCAAATACAATTTGGACATTTACGACTGGCCCCAAAACAAAGTAAGAAAGTACGAAAATGGAACAAAGTCCATCCATCACTCAACGAAGTTCAGATATTAGTGATGTCTCTATTATTCTTATTGTTTTTGTCTTGTGATTGTTTAGTTTCAACAATGAAAATACACATTATTGCTATGGGAAGGAAATAATCTGCTATAATAAAATATAAATTAATTTTATTATATCTTAGAAACGGTCTGTTATGATAAAATATAAATTAATTTTATTATATTTTAGATATAATAAAATAAAATTAATTTATATTAAAAGTATAATTATTGTATTATATTAAAGAGAGAATAATAAAATTGTATTTTAAATTTAATTATTTTATTTAAATGATGATTAAGGATTTGTTTTACATAAATTAGTAGTGTAAAAAAATTAATATAAAATAAAATTATTTTATTGTGTAAGGTATAGTAGGTGAAAAATTGTTGTATAATTAGTATTTAGTGTTTTATTGTGTATGATATAGTAGGTAAAAATAGAAAACAAATGTGAAATATGTGTCATGTGTGTTTTGTTGGGGTCTATTGTGTATGTTTTGTTGTATTATAAAAAAAATAGTAAACTATATAAAAACAAAAGCATATGTGAAAAAAAATAGAATTAAAATTGAGATTTTATACCATACACAATGTTAAATACAAATTTAATAATAAAAATAGATTGATAAAATATAAAAAAAAAAATCCTATTATAAATGATTTTATTTTAATAAAAAAATTGTATAAACTTTTTAAATGGTTTTATTTTAATATAGCAATGAAAATAATGTTTTTTTATTTTTTTATATTAAGATATAACAAAATAAAATAAGTTAATTCTTTGATTTATAGCTTATTCAGATTATTTATGATTAAGTTAAATATGTAACTGCCGTAAAAATAGAAAATTATCATCACTCTTTATTCTAAAGAATGACTCTCAACTACTTCACATCTGCTCTTCCCTGCTTTCTCTATATACAGAGTTTAGCTATGTATAATTCGCAACTCTTTCCATAAGTGTTTATTTTCGCATAAATCACTACACCTTCTAACAGTAGCAATGTATGTATATTTATTCTCCTTCAAAAATTGCTACACTCTAAATCTATTTACATAAAATTATAAAATAGTTTATTCACGCATCACGTTGCAAAAAATTGTACTCCAATAATTTTAGTTATATTTCAATTTATTTAGGTAATTTGTCTTTTTTTTTTAATAAAAATGCTATCTTTAAATGAAAGGTTCCTAGCATTCTTTTCATCTTTTTCTTCCTAAATAAGTTAGCTGGCTACCTTCCATCCATTTACTCTCTAAGATATTCAAGAGATATTACGGTTAAACGATGAAAGAGTTTAAGAGTTTATCAGCCACATTTCTCTTCCATGGTCTGGACCGCAGAGAAGTAAGATGGAGCCGCTAACCCCTGGTCTGGACAATAGAGATTCCATGGTTTCTCTAATTTTTTGATTCAATTGCGTAATCAGTAGTCGTGGGCACAAGCACATCTTTGTATAATCAAAGTCTGTATAATCAAAGTCTGAAACAAACAAGGAACGCCAAGAGTGCAAAGCAGAAACAGAAGATGAAACCAACAAGGAGCGTAAAAAGGCTCGAAAGATTGAGAAAGAGGCACGCCAAGAACGCGAAGTAGAAACAGAAGCTAAACCCGAGGCCGATGAACGTAAAGCGGCGCGGAAAGCCCGCAAAGAAGCCGCGCGGAAAGAAGATGAAGATGGCAATTCCGAGCCCTGAAGGCACCGCCGTCGAGCCGAAAGAAGATAAAGAGATGGAGTCCTGAAGCACAAGGCATTGTTTTAAGGTTTTTTTTTTTAATTTTTTGATTATTTTTTTTCTTGATCCAATTGTAGAATTTAGAATCAGATGTCAACGCGGCAAATCTTTCTCTTTTTTATTTTATTCAATTCAAACTTGTGAATAAGCCGTGCAAATTTTTTTTTATTCAATTGTAAAAGCATTTCGGTTTGGAATAACATGGTTTGTAATGACACGGTTTGTAAAGTTTCGGTTGAAATGCTTGTATCTTAAATGGAATTTATTAAATGGTAAAGTTAAATGACCGAGTATTCACTCTTTATTATATATTCCCAGCTTTGCATAGACTTTCAAGAAATTCTCAAATTTATTGATCGATCACCTGCATCCATCTCAATCCATATTCACCAGCAATAGTATACATAATCACTTCAACTCTAAGAAATCCAAACACGAGTTGCCAAAAATGTTGGTTTTAATATTTCATATACATAGAAAAAATAAATGAAATTTATCAGCAACAAACTCTTAGACGTACATACAGAACAGAAGCAAGCAGAAGAAAATGCAGCACTAATCGTAAGAAGATCTGAAGGCACATGGTTTATCATGGTAATTAAATTTTTAATGGTAATTGCACGGACCAACCCATTCTACAGTAAGCACCTGAGCCAAATGCTAATCTTAAAAGCTCAAGTCTACCTCTTTGTTACAACAACTTTGAATCTTTGAATTGATCATCAAATCTTCTCAAATTATTGGTTGACCACATAAATCTCAATCTATATTACCATAATGCTACACATTCAATAATTTAACCCTGTTAATTTCTATGTGTAACACTCAGTAATCTATCAATTAACTTATGCATCCTCAATAGTAATAATAATAATAAATTGTAGCAATATGAGTATATTCCAGTAGGGTTTAATAGCACTAAGAACTCTGAAACAATTTCTATAGTTTTACCACTAAAACGTCGTCGTTTAGATCAGAATGTGATTCGTGCTGATGACTTGATCGAGAGAGATTGGTGGTTTTAATTGTCAGTGGAGAAACGACACCGTTGCGGAAGCAGTAGAGCTACATGAAGAGGATGATGACAACTTAGTCGTTCGTATGTGACAGGTGGCACTAGTCCCTGCTGTGCCACGTGTTCTGCATGCTTTCCCGTGTTTGACACTTTGACCAGTTCCTCCTAAAAATGCAGCATAGTGAGTGAGTCAGTGAGAGTTGCATAAGAGAGTTGATACACAATGCGAGTTTCAGAGAGTTTGAGTATTCTTAGAAGTGAAAGGAAGGGAAGCGAAGCGTTGAACAGATAGAAATTAGTAGAGGAGGAGGATTAACTATTTTCTTTCTGGATATTACAATATTTTACTTATTATTAAACTACTCTTCTATATTAGCCCATGATAATAATAAAGAAGTCTTGTGGCCCACAAATTCAGCCCAACAGAATACACAAATTAAATTATAATTTAGTCTTTATCTCATCTTATAGTTATCTCTATCTTTATCTATATCTTATCTTTATCTAATTTTATCTTTCATAGGCCAATACTCTATATATACTTAATTTTACCTTTATAGTTTACAATTCAATCAATCAACAATAAATAAAATTTCTTCATCTTTTATTTTCTTATTCTTTCACAATTTTATCATGGTATCAGAGCCTTGGTATCCTCCTTAAAGAGGATACATAAGCTATCATCTTTCGGTGAGAAATCACCCTACATCTTTTTCAACCTCCTCTCACAATGAATAATCAATCTTCCAATAAAGTTCAAGATCCAACCAATCTTTGTTAAAGGCATCCAAGTGAAAATCCTACCCCAGTTTTGGTTACCCCGGTTCTTTATCAGCAATTCCGTCTGCGCCTCCTTTCTTCCGACAATTTCGTCTACATTCTGTTTCAGCAGTCATATCTGCATTTGTTTCAGCAGTTTAATCTGCATATGTTTTAGCAGTTTCATCTGCACTCTTATTGCGCTCCACGCGCCCTCTTTTTTTTATCGCGCTCTATGCGCCATTTGAAGTTATTGCGTCATACGTACGCATTTTTTGAAGATTGCTGCTCAAGTACAGCATCTCCTTTTATATTTTTGCCGCCGGCAGCTCAAGCTCCGCTGCGCGCATTTTTTGAAGATCGCTGCTCAAGTATAGCATCTCCTTTTATATTTTTGCCGCCGGCAGCTCAAGCTCCGCTGCGCGCATTTTTGAAGATTCGCTGCTCAAGTACAGCATCTCCTTTTATATTTTTGCCGTCGGCAGCTCAAGCTCCGCCGCACGCATCTTCCTCCGCGTCACTACGTCAGAGGCGTCTTCCTCAACAATTTCATTGGAACTTATCCAAGCTGTGGATTATTGACATCTTCCATCCACCAGCTTGCGGGAGCGTATTAAACTACTCTTCTATATTAGCCCATGATAATAATAAAGAAGTCTTGTGGCCCACAAATTCAGCCCAACAGAATACACAAATTAAATTATAATTTAGTCTTTATCTTATCTTATAGTTATCTCTATCTTTATCTATATCTTATCTTTATCTAATTTTATCTTTCATAGGCCAATACTCTATATATACTTAGTTTTACCTTTATAGTTTACAATTCAATCAATCAACAATAAATAAAATTTCTTCATCTTTTATTTTCTTATTCTTTCACAATTTTATCACTTATAATGATAAAGATATTTAGATTTACTTACAGTACAGAAAAATATGTTCTTCAAATTATAATTCGAGTAGTTTAGCTGCTGCTTAACTAAAGCTAAAAACATGTTTGTGCATTATTTTTATAGAAATCTGTTTGTACAATATGTTATAATTTATAAGTACTTATTTTATATTATTTCTAACAACTTTATGACAAAATAACCTCTTAATTCTTAATTTCTTATAGTAGTAAAAATAATCGAGCAAACAAAGAGAATAAAATAAAAAAATAAAGGTTCCCGTAGGCAGTAGCCATAAGGGAAGGTGCTTAGAACTGTTCCAACGATTTAGATAGAGTGTGGTTCTTGTTTCTTCTTTTTTCCCTGCTAGCTAAGTTTTCTTCTTCTTCATTGGACCATCCATCAACGACTTGTATCTTAATTATAATGTGTCAGAATTGTCCCACTATCACCACAATCTTCCATCTTAACTACCGTTCACGATCTCGATTCCGATCTCATTCCATTGGATCGGGTTTGCTTGCTCCACCAGCGCTGGTCACCGTTCACGGTTGCCTCATGTTCCTTCGTCTCTTTCTCTGTCTGGTGAGCTCTCTTTTTCCATCTCAAAGTTGTTAACTTTTTTTATTAATTTATTTTTTTTAAATGATCTTTGAAATTTGATTTCTAATTCAATTTAACCCTCAAGATTTTAATTAAATCTAATTGTATCTTAAAATTTTGTTCCGTGCTTCAATTTAGTCTTTTTGTCGTTTTTCGCCACCGAAAAACTAATCTGACAATTTTGGTTGATACTTGACACCATAACAGTTAGATGACGTGGCGAAATATTTAAGGCATTAATTTAACCCCTAAAAAATTCAAATAAAACCTAACAGCCACAATTTCTCCGAATCGCAAGAGTTGAGAAGGATGTTGGGAGCAGCAGCCAAGGCACAGGTAACTCTAGTAGAGCTAGTTCGCATGGTGGCTGGGTTAAAAATGCATACCGTGATAGAGGTGGAAAGGTTCCCATTGGTACAGTTGTGGGTTGCATCATATTCTTCGATGGTCTGGGAGCTCTTTGATTCCTCTTCCTCTGAATCTTCTGTTGCTGGAGGCCACCGCACCTTGGTGGGGGTATAACAATCCAATTCATTACCGATTCCAAGAACTCCACATCGCCCCCTACCTCAAGACCACACCTTATATCCATCCCGCGCAACAATAACAGTATGTGCAGCTCCACATGCAACTTGAACCGGATCTGAAAACTTAGGTTGGTATGAAACACACGGTTTATGGAAGGGTGAGACCTAAACGGATCCGTCATCTGTCAACACACAGAAGGAAGTTATTGCGGCAAAAAACAAATTCCAATAAGATGAACCTGCGTAAGATTACACCAGATACCTAGTACTCATGGTGCTACATATCTATATCAGCACAAAATTTCAAAGACATCCACATGATATTCACTCTTGCAAAAGCAAGGTATAATAATTGATCCATTTTTGAAGGGAGAGAGACTGAATTCTTCTTCCCTTGTTAGCACTTATCAATGTTTACTCTGAGACCCAAAGGACATAAAAAGACAAAAATTGAACATATTTATTCACACCATTACACTTGCAATGTGTTAGGATTTGGTTGAATTAGTCACACATTACTTAGGATAGCAAATGGAGTGGGTGGCCTAGGCTATAAATATGAGGCTAAGTTCTCCATGTTTTTTGCACCAGTCGGAAACACTTAAAGCTTGTATCTGATTTTTCTTTTCCTCTGTACTCTTTGATTAGAGAGTGTTGTGAGGTGTAGTTAGATATTTGCTTTGAGAGAGTGTGGGTGTACTGGGGGTGCCGGTGTTAGAGAGAAAGAAGTCTATGTGTTGAAACAATTTTCACATAGTGATATTCTCTGGTTGTCATTTGACAACGGCCGTGGTTTTTTCTCCGGTAATTGGAGTTTCCACGTTAAATTCTTGTGTTGTGATTGTGTCTATTTTATTTCTCTGTCAAAGGTGTTTTCTCAAGGGGGAATGGTGTCTTATTCCCAACAAGTGGTATCAGAGCTTCGATTCGGTGAGATTTATTCTTAGTATGCTCTGTGGTTGCAGCCTAGTCTGACCTTCCACATCAGAAAAGAATTTTGTCCTGTGACTTGAGGTTGATCTTTGGTTGTTGTTGTTGTTGTTGGAAGGCAGTGTGACACTGTGAGAGTGCAGTTTGGAAAGGTTCTGGCTAAGGAAAGACCTGTTATTTAAGTGTGTCCATTGTGACCCACCTCTCTTTCCTGGGAACCCTTCCTAGTGCACGGTCTATAGTTGAGTTATACTATTCAAGTATACGGTTGCAACAATGTCAGGATATTCAAGTGCTGTGAAGCTTGAAATAGAGAAATTTGATGGAAGAATCAATTTTGGCTTGTGGCAAATACAAGTCAAGGATGTGTTGATACAATCAGGTTTGCACAAGGCGTTGAAGGAGAAGATCTCTGGTATAAGATGATGTTCTCTAGAAGACAAGAAATATTCTCGTGGTATTACCGCACTGCCATGGATAAGGATAAGTTGTGGCAATCGGGTCCACAATTGCACACGGGCATTGGTTGGCGTTGAGATGCAAGGTGTGTGGCGGAGTTAGGTCGATGGCTGAAGAACTTCCAGGAAAAGCCAATTTGGAAGTTGCACCATGAATTTTCAGCAAGGTTTCGATCTGTACCAAGGCGAAATGCTTGGAGTGGTCTAATTCCAAGTGAGTATACTTTCATGGTGGAGTATGATAGTTCTCTGAACTATGATTGTCGGTATAGACAATGGCAGCAAAGAATTGTCGGTGTTGACAATGGAAGCTGAAGATGTGTGACTATTTCAATCAAGGTGGAGATTGTTAGGATTTGGTTGAATTAGTCCCACATTGCTTAGGATAGCAAATGGAGTGGGTGGCCTAGGCTATAAATATGAGGCTAAGTTCTCCATGTTTTTTGCACCAGTCGGAAACACTTAAAGTTTGTATCTGATTTTTCTTTTCCTCTGTACTCTTTGATTAGAGAGTGTTATGAGGTGTAGTTAGATATTTGCTTTGAGAGAGTGTGAGTGTACTGGGGTGCCGGTGTTAGAGAGAAAGAAGTCTATGTGTTGTAACAATTTTCACATAGTGATATTCTCTGGTTGTCATTTGACAACGACCGTGGTTTTTTCTCCGGTAATTGGAGTTTCCACGTTAAATTTTTGTGTTGTGATTGTGTCTATTTTATTTCTCTGTCAAAGGTGTTTTCTCAAGGGGGAATGGTGTCTTATTCCCAATACAATGCAATTAAGAAGATGCATAAAATTTGTTATATAATCTCAAATATTTTTCTCCATATTAATTTCATATAGTTAATGTTAGCAACTATTACTGCTCAAAAAGTAGCCTAACATGTAGTTTTAAAATGCAGCCAATAATACAGCAAGAGTCTGACAACATATCATTAAAAAATAAAAATCATTCTAATATCTTAGCTGACATAACAATTTATCATATATTCCTTATTCCCTTATATAAGCTTATAAAGTAAAAGGGTTCAATTGTTCCTCTTTTGATCAAATTAATTAAATATATGGTTAAAAAAGCCAGATACTACATTGTAGTGAATCTTTCATTTATTTATTTATACCGGTTAAGCTAAAAATTTTGCAATAATAAAATATATTAGAATGCATACAAAGCTTTAAATATCATATGACCAAACAAGTCTTCAGTATAAGCAGACTGAAGGACTTCACAAAACAAATCTACTGAATCAGTCAAATATTATAAACGTTTTACTCTTGCTTGGTGCAATGAAAGCCATACATGGTTGAAAAGGCTATATACCCTTTATTTTTGAGTTCCACCCACAAGTACCAAGTAGTGAAAATCAAAATCTTCTCATTTTCACTCCATTCCCAACTTACTTCCCCGTTGTCACTCAACACCTTTGTCACCTATGTTCAAGTACACAAAACCATAGTTTTTTATTGATTTTTTTCTTCCCAAAAAAAAAAATATTTTTGAAACATGAATCGAAAAGTTAAAAGATGTAATCTGCATACACTATCAGCAGAAAATTTTACCAAAAACCTAATCTAATAGCAAAAGTTTCAAACTTTAATACATTCATTTTAATTAGTCATATAAGACAACAAATTTGATTAGACGACGCTGCAAACAAGTTTACACTACTCTTATTATATCAAAATTAATTAACTTCAAAAAGAGAAAAATAATAAATAAACGGAAATTGAGTAGGCTGTAGGTGTGAAGAGTTATACTGTTATAGAATGTGTAAGAGCAAGATTATGATATGCACCAAAAGTAATAGCAACAATTTTGGGTGTGTCTGCTTCTCCTCCATTAGGGTAATAGAGCGAAAAAAATAAAAAACAAAACCTCATGAAATAGAGCAAAAAAAAAATGAAAAACAAATCTCCTGCAACATTTTGCAAAAAACAGAGCATCGTATGTTGAGATCAACGATTTTGTTACTAACTAGTTTCTGAAGAAATGATAATTTTCAAACAATTAATCTTCACAATGGGGGCGAAACAAGTAAGAAAAACTTAAAGTTTTAGTTACAGCGACACTCATGGTTCTTCTCTGAGAGTACGTATATGAAGAGAGGAGGAGGAAGAAGAAGAGTCAATTGGGGGTTTTATTTTGAGGTAGTTAACCTCTTTCTCATGTTACACTACGTCGTTTCTAAACAATTTGGGCGCCAAGAGTTAAACGACGTCGTTTTGATAGTGCCAGATGTCAACTAAAATTGCCAGATCAAAAAAGTCAAATTGAGGCGCAAGTTAAAATTCTAGGGTACAATTAAAATTAATTGAAATCTTAAAGGCTAAATTGAGTTGGGGTGAAATTTCAAGTACCATTTTGAGTATTAACTCGGAGAATTAGCATTGTTGTTAGGAAATACTGACAATGAGTTCTTGTATGGCTGCAAAAATCATGATTATGCTGACTATGTTGAACTTCGTCAAACTAAGTTGTCTGCTACACGAAATTAGGAATCCATTGATGCTTGTATTTGTATTTACAAATTTGGATTATGGTGTGTTATTGATCATTAGTGATTCACCTGATAATTTGCAAATTCGTATTTTGTTTATATTTTTTTGTTTTTCGAAGGCCTCGTCTATTCTATCATTTATCTTTTTGCTTTTACTAACAATAGTTTTTGTTGGTTTTCTTTTTACTTCTTTTCTCAAAAAATAATATTTTTTATTAATAAAAAAATTATGAAAATATGAAATAAAAAGAATGAGAGCATGAAAATTTTTGAATTATGCACAATTTATTAAAAAAATAGTTCAAATTTTTTAATTTTTACACAAAATTTTTAAAAAGTTTAATTCGTGCATATTTTTTTTTATGTCCAGTATCCAAGATATATTTAATCCTAAATCTCGTATCTTCTAATAGTGATGCTAATTATATCATCTAAATATCTAATACCTATGTAATATATTAAAATTAAAAAAATCATGTAAAAATAATTAGGGACGACCATTATTCTTCTAACTTTTTTATAGATTACACTCTTCATCAATAGATTATTTTTTGTTATGTTAAATGATGAAAGCATGTTTCCTGTACCATCTAATTTATATGATAACACATTCTATATCACTATATTTTAGTTTAGCTTTCCAATAATCAGAATATATTATTACATATCACATGTTTTTTATTTTTTATACCTTAATTGCTTTTCTTTTTTTACTTGGTTTATTCTATACTTTTACTTTTCTTCTAAAACTTATACTTTACAGTTTACAAAGACAATATTAGAATGTTTATGTAAATCTTAAACTAAATCGCACAATTCTTTTATTGTATTTAATTATTTATAGTTGACTCATTCATAAGGATATATTAATTAGTTCATCCCAATTTTCAAATTCCAAACAAAAAGATTATATATATACTTTTCAATTTTCTCGTTACTATTACATATTACATCATGTTTAGTTTTCATATTAAAATTATAATTAGGATAAATTATTAAAATAAAATATTTGAACTCTAAAATTATCCAAATACAATTTTTGCAGTTTAAATACAAAAATATAACTTTTTACAAAATCATGCAAACTGTGAAAGAAATTCCACGATTTCAAAATACACGTAAATCGAGTCCTCTAGTTTATTGGGAATAAATTTAGCTAAAAATCGTTGTAGGATTTCACAGTTTCTGTGTATGTGTGTGAAATAAGTATAAAGTATAAACTATAGAAAAAATTCATCGATTTATGCTTACACCAAGTTTCACCATATGCTATGGGATAAATCCCTTTAACTTTGTCTTATTCTTATTTTCAGAAATGTCACTATTTTATTTTATTTTTGTTGTGGTCCATATTTTGTCTACTAATATTTTTTCTACAGAAATTATTTTATTTATAAACTAATTTCAAGTTAATTTAGCTTAAATTAATTGAATCAAAATTGCCAAAAATCAGGTGCTCCGTTGTTTCTATATTTGTCTTCCCCACGGCTCACTTATTATTTGTTAATGCGTGAAAGTAAAATTTGGTTTTCACTGTGAAAATGTGATGGTTGGAGTTTGTAATGATTAATTGATTACCCATTATAGCAATTTTATTAGCATGACTAAAATGTATATAGTTAGGTCATTTATTTATGGGTATGTCTAAAACGAGCACAACCATTATGTGCTTATTGGATACGCCACATTTATATCGACCATTAGATTTGATTAAATGAAAATCAAAGGCTAATATGAAAGAAGAGCATTGATGAACTCTAATAAATACAGAATATCTTAGTACATAAATAAATACTTTAAATGACAATACTTTAATATACAATATTTTAAATGGTAATAGAATCTTTTATTTTTAAATAATTAAATATAAAACATAAATACAAAAATATGAGTATTCTTTATTCAATAAGATTAATTATTATGCAAAAAAATTTTATAATATTAAAAAATTATATTAAAATAAAATTTTAAACTGTAACATAAAAATATAAAATAATTAAAATTTTACTTTATATTACTTGACAAATAATTAGATTATTATATTTAAAATTTATTAATTAACTAATTTTGTTAAAGATATTATTATATAAAATAATTTTTTATCAAAATATTTTGAAAATATAATTTATTTAAAATATTATATATAATACATGAAAATATTAACCTTTTTTATTTTTTTCAATTTTTTTTAGGAAAACGGAATGAAAATAATATAATTCTAAATACATGCCTATTACATTATATATTTATTTATATTAGTAAGGCCTAAACTAATCAAACTTACATAATTAAAAATATAAAATATATAAATATAAAAAACAAAATATTTTTTATTTATTGAAATTAACATTTAAAGTTTCATATATATAATATTTAAAATTATATATTTATAATAAGATCATTTTTTATTGTTTTAGTTAAATTTTTTATTTTCTAATTCGACCAAATTTATATATATAGGTAAATTCTACCCAACACTCTCTAAAATAACATGTAAATTAGCCTCTATGACGTGACACATTTTAATTAGATGTTTAATTTTAATTTGAGTTAATTTTACTCAATGAGAGTTCACATCTTAACTAAAGTAGGATCATTTTATAATTAAATATTTTTTTAAGATGGATAATTATATAATTTTTGTAAATATTAAAAAGTAAATTTATATTCTTTTACCAAATCATTATTACTTAAATTCGTTCCACTCTTCTATTGAAAAACATATTCTCTGTTGACTGAAGTATATTTCCTCCCTTCCACTATTCCTTCATCACTCAAAGCGCGTTGAAGGAACATACATTGTAACTCGAAGCAGGACGAAGAGTAAAGATGCAAGTATCCTTTGAATATCTAATGCAACGGATCTTGTGTACGATCCAATAATCCATAGCCATTCCAAAGAATGGCTTTGATCTAATTGATATAGTCCAATTTGAATTCTAATAGACGGATGGATCAAATACATATCTAATTCAAGCATCACTTTAATATATGCAATAATTATCTATCACAACCCTAAATCATAGATTAATGTATCCTGATAATCAAGAATTTATATGTGACACGAAATTATGTGAACTACAAAATAGCAGCACGACCAAATACACTATCTTCAACTAATCACAGATCCACTACAAATTGAAATCAACACAGAAGAGTAATCAGAGAGAGAAACAATGAGGTTGCAGAGAGCAAATATTCAGTTTTTAGTATTTTATCAAATTATGTATTTATTCTTTTAAATAATTTTTTAATTACAAAATAGCTTAATCATAGTTAACATAACAACCAATTAGAAAGTGACATGTCATATAGGGTAATTTACATGTTAAAATATAAAGAATAAAGTAGAATTTACCATATATATATATATATATATATATATATATATATATATATATATATATATATATATATATATATAGTGTACAAATGTCATAATATTTCCAAAATACTTTTATTTTTTTGTATTTATATGTTTTATATTTTTAATTACGTAAGCTTGATTAGTTTAGGTCTTACTAATATAAGTAAATATGTAATATGATAGACATATTTTTACAATTATATTATTTATTTCTTTTTTAAAAAAATTGAAAAAAAATTAAAAAAATTAATATTTTCATGTATTATATATAATATTTTAAATAAATTATATTTTTAAAATATTTTGATGAAAAATTATATTATATAATAATATCTTTAATAAAATTAGTTAGTTAATAAATTTTAAATATAATAATCTAATTATTTATCAAGTAATATGAAATAAAATTTTAATTATTTTATATTTTTATGTTACAGTTTAAAATTTTATTTTAATATGATTTTTTAATATCATAAAATTTCTTTCATAATAATTAATCTTATTGAATAAAGAAGATTCATATTTTTGTATTTATATGTTTTATATTTAATTATTTAAAAATAAAAAATTCTGTTAGTATTTAAAGTATTGAGTTACTATTTCTAATTATTTAAAAATAAAAGATTCTGTTAGTATTTAAAGTATTGAGTTACTATTTTTAATTATTTAAAAATAAAAGATTTTCTATTTAAATCATATTTTAATATGATTTTTTAATATCATAAAAATATTTAATTATAAAATGGTCCTACTTTTGTTAAGACGTTAGCTTTCATTAAGTTAAATTAACTCAAATTAAAATTAAACCATCTAATTAAAATGTGTCACGTCATAGAGACTAATTTAATGTTGTTTTAGAGAGGGTTGGATAGAATTTACCTATATATATAAATTTGGTCGAGTTAGAGAATAAAAAATTTAACTAAAATAATAAAAAAATACTTGAAAATAATAAAAATAAAAATGATCTTATTATAAATATATAATTTTAAATATTATATATATGAAACTTTAAATGTTAATTTTAATAAATAAAAAATATTTATTTTTTATATTTATATATTTTATATTTTTAATTATGTAAGTTTGATTAGTTTAGGTCTTACTAATATAAGTAAATATATAATGTAATAGGCATGTATTTAGAATTATATTATTTTTATTCTATTTTCTTAAAAAAAATAAAAAAGGTTAATATTTTCATGTATTATATATAATATTTTAAATAAATTATATTTTCGAAATATTTTGATGAAAATTATTTTATATAATAATATCTTTAACAAAATTAGTTAATTAATAAATTTTGAATATAATAATTTAATTATTTGTCAAGTAATATAAAATAAAATTTTAATTATTTTATATTTTTATATTATAGTTTAAAATTTTATTTTAATATGATTTTTTAATATCATAAAAAAATTTTGCATAATAATTAATCTTATTGAATAAAAAATACTCATATTTTTGTATTTATGTTTTATATTTAATTATTTAAAAATAAAAGATTCTGTTACCATTTAAAGTATTGTATATTAAAGTATTTATTTATGTACTAATATATTCTATATTTATTAGAGTCCATCAATGCTCTTCTTTCATATTAACCTTTGATTTTCATCTAATCAAATCTAATGGTCGATATAAATGTGGCGCATTCAATAAGCACATAATAGTTGTGCTCGTTTTATTTATTATAGTTAAATCATTCATTTTATATCTTTGTTCTAGTTAGTTAGAATAACAATTTTATTAGTCTCTTGTATATAAGGCTATTTTTTGTTTAACAAGTTCCAACAGTGATATCACTAACTAGCTTTTTATTTCTATTGGTTGAGGACTTCCCATGTGATACGTGTGAGGCATTCTTGTTTTTATTTCTATTGGTACCAAACATATGAAACTATATATATATACAATTTTATTAAATTTTGAGACTATAGTGTCACAAATATTTTTATATTATAGAGAGATCAACATTTATAAAAAGATAGTGTATCTGTATTTGATTTTACAATCATACAGAATATACACTAAAAATTAGTAATCATTATACGGAAAAAAAATATTTAATATTTTATAAAGTTTTATATTATATATTATAAATATATTTAATTAGTTTTCTATTATAAATTTAATTATTTTTTATAACAAACTAATTATTAAAATAATTAATTATCTAATTATAAAAGTATATAAATTAATATATAATATATAAATGCATAATAATTAATTTAATAATTAATTTTTAATATATATAAAATATTTTAATTAATTTTATAATTAAATAGGTTTGATTATTTATGAAGAAAGAAAAGAATGGTCTCCTCAAATGGTCACTTTTAAGCCTCATATAATTTTTTTCTGTCTTTTCCTCCTTAATTTTGTTTTCATCAATTTCTAGTCCATACACAATTTGTTAACTAATCTCATTGAAACTCCTTCTTTGATTTTTAGATTATAATATATTTTCTTTCTTGAAGAGAAACAATTTCATATCTTAAAATATGTTTAATGCATATTTACAAATTTTCTTTCTGAAAAATACCAAAAATGTTTTACTAAGAAAGATAAAATTTTAAAAATTTAAAATGTTAATAAAAATATTTAAATTTACTTTATTTATAATATTATTTTACTTTTGATTTCTTATCCATAAGCAAAATCATCCCATTATAATGGTTAATAAATATTTTTTAAAAATAAAAAATGTCTCTGAAATCCAACAATAGGATAGTAGTAAATATTTTCTTTCGAAGGGGGTGAAACCACTCATTCTAAGCTGGTATATATAGTGGAACTTAATGTGAACATAAACTATTGAACCCCTTCTACAGTTTATGTTTATTTTACACACACAAAAACCATATAATTTATGCACTAGTGCTTCCTATATAAGGTAGATAGAAATTCTTTATTTACTGCTTCGCACATAATTTGAGAGCAGCCACTCTATCTTCTCTTTCTGCCATCATTCCCGAAAACTCAGAGATTTACCTTTGTCGTTCTTAAAAAGACCATCTTTTCAATCAAGAAACATGGAGCGCGTAAAGAAGCTTAAAAAAAGTGAAGAAAAGAGATGGAGCAGAGCCGCTGATGACGACACTCTTTTGGGTTTTTTTTTAATTTTTTGATTTAAATTATTTCTTTTGTTTGATTCAATTGTATAATACATAATCAGAATTGTAAACGCGGCAAATCTTTTTTTAATTTTTTCCATCAGAACTAGTTGTAAAAAGTGTAATTTATGAATAAATGTATCTGTTTGGAGTTTTCTTTTTTTTGAAAAAAAAAAACTATGTGAATTACGCTTAGGACCCGCTTCTTTCTCGTGAATCTAGATTCCAAGCTAATCAGAACTGTTCTCACGGATCCATAATTTTTTATTACGTCCTTCTACTTATATTGACGACCCATTTTCATTACTTTCTCTTTGTTCATCAACCACACCGATTTTCTCAGTTGTTAGTGTTTATAAAATAATTATTTTCGTTCCCAATTTCTATTCATTTTCATTTTCGTTATTGTGTTCATAAATTCTAAATTATTAGTTTTGGCTTATTTTGTTAAAATTTTTTGGAAAGAATTTGTTATTGATCCTCAGATATTTTGTGTTACTGATTTTGTGAATTTGTTATTTTATTCCGAGTTGCCAATATTTATAAAACTGGAGTTGATTATAATGATCCTCAGATTTTGAATTGCTCTTCTATTGATTTTGGAGTCTGATTTTCGGACAGAACTTTTGTTGCTATTGCATTCTTCTTTTATTTTGTTGATTGTAACCATTGTGAGTTGCTATTTTGTTTTGTTTTTTGTTGATTATAATGATTCTGGGTTGTTGATTTTTATTGGAATGATTTTGGAATAATTTGTTAATTTTTTGGATTAAGTCCGAGTGGTTGTTGATAATGATTTTGTGATGACAAATGATGAACAAATTCTACTTTCTTTTTACACAGGGCACATATATTGTCACTCTGACGAATAACGCCTAGTCTACTCAACCTCTTTAGTATTCACCCTGCCGATTAGAACAAACCAACCAAAAAGCTCAATTTTCGGAGGTACCAACCCTCTCCAAATTGAACTTGTGAAATTGTAGCTCGTAATCTCTTTCGAAAGAATCTCCGATTGCAACACCTGCACAAAAGAGTTAGTAGAAAACATACTTTTATTATCAAATTTTCACACAACATTATCCTCTCTATCAGTTGATAATTTCACTGGCCTTAACCTTTCATAAAGTTGATGAACAAGTTCCAACTCCCATTGGAACAACTCTCTCCTCCAATGAAAATTCCAAATCTACTCTAACTCATTCCAAAAAGTCATAGTCCCCTATCACATATCCTTATTGGTTTGAAATAGAGAAGAGTCTTAGAAATTAAAACTTGCTTTCAGAGGACCACCTTGCACCCAATTATCTTTCCAAAACAGGGTTCTTCTGCTATTCCCTACTTTCATCGCCAGGCTACTAATAAATTTTTCTTTCACCTATTATTCTTTTACATTCAACTGACAGATGTCTTTCTACGGATCCCCCTTTACCGGTAGCATTTAATTTGATAACATTACATTAGGATTTAGATTGTTATAAGAACAAACAATCTTCTTCCACAACAGACAGTCCTCCTTTGAAAAATGCCACCACCACTTAAACAAAAGCGCTGTGTTCCTGAGCACTGCATCTCCGACCCGGCGACCTCCAAGCCCCTAGTCTTTTTTGGTGCCTGAACCACTTCCCACTTCATTAGAGGCATACCATAGTTACCATCCTCCTTACACACCACATAAATCTCCTATGTAGTGCAATCAACTTGTCAATGACCGCCTTCGACATCTTGTACAGACTAAAGTAATAGATTGGTAGGCTATTCAAGACCGATTTGATGAGAACTAGCTTGCCTGCTTTGTTTAGAACCTTTGCTTTCCATAAGCTGAGCTTCTCTTCCACCTTATCTATAATCAACTTCCAAGTTTTCACCAAACTTGGATTCGCTCCTAAAGAAATCCCAAGGTATCTAATAGGTAAAACAACTTGCTTACACCCCAAAAGGCCACACACATGCTCCACCAACTCCTACTTACAATTAACCAAGATCAGATTCGACTTATCAAAATTGATGCTCAGACCATACATCAACTCAAAACAACACAACAGCTTCTTATAATTCGCAACTGTTTCTATCTCCGGAGGGCAAAATAAGATAGTATCGTCCGCGAATTGGAGATGAGACGGTTCAATATGATCTCTCCCGACCAGCAACGGAGCAATGCGCCCATTCCTTACGGCTTCCCCCCCGCATCCTATGCAACACATCGACCACAAGAACAAACAAAAGAGGAGAAAGTGGATCCCACTGTCTTAGTCTCCTCTCCATTTTGAACGGCTTAGATGGTGACCCATTAACCAGGACAGACATAGTGGTTGTACTGACGCACTCCTTCATCCAATTCCTCTACCATTGTCCAAAGCCCATATTCTGAAGCACTATATCCACAAAACTCCATCTAACTCTATCATATGCTTTCTAAAACTCTTGCTTTATAATTGCCGCCTTCTTTCTACGCATCTTGGGCCATTGAACCGTCTCACAGGCAATGAGGGTGCCGTCATGTATTTTCATACCCTTGACAAACGCACTCTGTGTCTCTTTATTAGCACCCACAAATTTCGGAGCTAGCATCACCCACGTGACATTCGCATCGGATGGTAGCTTATCACTTTGAAAGAACTCCATCACCGCTGCAGTGAACTCCTAACCAATATCCTCCTAGCATTGTTTGATGAAGTTCATATTGTATCCATCACTACCCGGGGCTTTAGAAGATTCACAGTCCCAAACTGCGTCGCTAATTTTCTCCACAGACGGCATAACCTCCAAAGCTACAGCTTCAGCTCCATCAATCTGTCTCACCAACCCATCCTGAAACCCAATCCTCGAAGCATATTCCTGGCGATACAGGTCTTTATAAAACCCTCTAAATTGCAACCTTTATTCTTGCCTGATTCCACACTAGCCGTCCATGAATCAACAGAGCATCAATTCTGTAATTCCGTCTTCTAGCCGAGGCAATGTTATAAAAGTATCTAGTATTCTTATCCATGTTCTAAGCATGCTGAGACCGCGATATCTGCTTCCAGTGTATCTCCTTTCTAACATGCCACTTATCACAAAAACTCACCAACGCCTTCCTTCTAGCCTCCGTCGTACCATCATAAGTGCTATCACTAACCAGATTATCAAACTTCTTAATCTCCTCCTCAAACATCATCAATCGCTTATCCATGTCTCCAAAATTATCCTTATGCCACTTTCGCAAAGGACCCGTCAAGGCCTTCAGCTTATTAGTGAACTGAGCATCTCTCAAATTTCTCCATTCATTTTTAACCATCCTCAGAAAATCCTCATGCGTAAACCAAGAATCCAGGCTTCTAAAAGGTTGTGGGTCCCCACTAACTCTATTATCTTCCACAATCAACGGGCAGTGATCTGACAGTCGAACATCAGGAAACTCCTCAATCCACTTTATATTAACCAAGACCCTATCAATCCGACTACAAGATTGACCCCTGAACCACGTGAACTTCCTATCATTAAGAGGTAAATCCATCAACTGCATATTATGTACCTAATTCTTAAACTCTTCTGCTGACACCGGTAAACTACTCGCCCCTTTGCGTTATTCGACATGCAAAATCTCATTAAAATCTCCCAAAAAGCATAAAGGAACCTGACACAGACCCACAATATAACTCAACTCCTCCCACACCACCCGCTTTTCCTCCCTCCCATGCGCCCCATACACCAAACAAAAAGTACAATTAAAATTGTTTTTCGTCAACACTCTTTCAACGCATAACTATCTTTCCCCTTTGTAACAATTGTTGGATTTAAACATCTCATCATCCCAAATTAAAAGTAAACCCCCAGAATCCCCACAGACTCCACATACTCCCATCCCACAGTACTATAACCCCAAATTCTTGCAACATCAAATTTAGTTAACTCCTTCCTCTTAGTTTCAACCAAACCTAACATGTTTAGCTTATAATTGTTCTTCAAAGATTTTACCATACTCAATTTTTCATATCCCCTCAACCCTCGAATATTTCAGCAGCTAAAAATTATTTAAAAATATTTTTACTCACCTTATTGTGATTCTTAGGCCGACTCCTTCATGCCTTTTTTTTGTTTTGTCATCTTTCTCTTCACCGCTAGTTCTTCATTCTGAGCTTGCAAAATTGTCATAATATCCACTTCTTCATCATATAAAATAGCACCCAATTCTACTGCTAAAGCCCAAGTTTTCTCATTTTCCTTTATCTGATATTGTTCTGTTATTCTGGCATCATTTGTCCTGTACTGTCGCTCTGCCTCTGTATCGGACCCAGCATTAGCCACCAAATTTATCTCTCCATTGGCTACATATTGTATATCTGTAGCTATACTTGTGTCTTGTTCCGAAGCTCTCTGATTCCCACCCACTCGTGCCAGGATCCCCAAGCAGTTTCCACAAGAGATGCAGACCTCACCATCTCCGTCCGGTTCCCTCGGCTCCTGGTCCTCGCTGCTGCACCCAGGATTGTCACCCCTTCCATGCACGACGCCCGCAGACCTCCATCGACGGCATCACCACTCGCTGGTTCGCAGCACCCCGGATCATCCATGGATCCTTGAGCAGCAGCTGCCCAAGGTCCCTGTTTGAGTGGCTCATCCCTCCCCGTATCGCCAACATCCAGATCGGGATCTTCTGGGTAGCCACGGAGATGCTCTTGCCGAAGGCGTTATGTATAAAATATGGTTCTGAAAAAAAGTTCATACAAAAAAACACAGAAAAGTATTCGTCTGTATCAATTGACATCCTTGTCGAAGGAACATCGACTGATATTTACGTTCCTCTAGTGGGTACCTTAGACATTTAGCAATATATACAAATGAATTATATATTGTTATTTCTGTCAAGATAGTGTTATTAAACATTCAGTCACAATTTTTTATTTTAAATTCTTATAAATGCAGTGGTTATCCATTTTATTTAGACTCCCTCCATGGATGACATTGAAAGACACAGAAACACTAGTTGCAACATCTGTTTACGGCATAGCCAATGATAACAAAACTCATAGGTTTATATAAATTTATCTATATTTTTCACACTTAAAATTTTTGTTTGAATTTGTGTTAACATTTATTTGAGCAGAGATGAAATATTAGCTAAATTAAGTCAATTTAGTGCCAAAATATCATCATTTAAGACTCGCGTCCAGGAAATCATATAGATAAAAATGTAAGATCCTCTTATAAACACGTGTGCACTCTACAATGTTAATTAGTAGAACTAAAATTTATAATTTACTAAATAAATACTTAATATGTTAGCTTCAATATTGACGTATAATGAAAGATTAGTGTCAAAATTGCATATAAATTGGTACATACTAGTAATCTTTGCAGTGAGTATATAAAAATGTTTTAAAAAATAATTTTTAAATATAGTTCATTCTTAAATTATTTTTTTTTGTCCTCTATAGCAATACATACTAGATGAAAAGGTGTCGTCAAAGAATATGCGGAAAAAAAAAATATCAAGAGAATTTCATGGAAAAAGTAGATTACCTTAGAAAGGTGATTAAATTATTTACAATTTAATTTTTATAAAAATTTATTTAATTTTATATTTTATATTTTTTATTTACTGATAATTAAAAAATTATTAGATGTTTGTTAGTGTTAAAGAAGACAACAATCATTGATACTTAGTGGTGTTTGATTTTCGAAAACAAGAAATTATTTTACTAGATCTAACACCTAATCTATCTAAAGAGGAGTCAAAGAATTTGACAATTAAAAAACTGGTGTTTGATAATCTTAGTAGTCTAATTTTTATTATATTATTATATTATTTGTCTACTGTTAGTATGATATTTTTTTTTTAAATATTTGTTATTTCTGCCCTTGTTATTTATTTTTTTAATTATTATTTTATTTCATTTAAAATTTGTTAATCTTTATGTAGTTTGATATATGTTAAATATATAATTTATGATTATATATGTTGCTGAATATTAGAATTTGATCTTTGAACGTATATTTTAATGTAAAATAGTCTATATTCAAATGGAAAATGATCTATACTTAAAAGCTCCTAAAACAATTTTTTATTTAGCATAAGTGTACGACGAATGAAAACACAAAATAATAATAATAATAATAATAATAATAATAATAATAATAATAATAATAATAATAATAATAATAATAATAATAAGATAGTTGTCAAAATAATTTTTTTAATACTTATACTATCTGTAATTTTGCATCATTTTTTAACTCTTCTCAATATTTACCTTCGAACTTTTTTAAATATTTTAATTTAAATTTCTACTTTTTTCTGGGCCTTTATCTTTTTCATCCATAATTATAGTATTTCTCTAGAATAAACAAAAGTTAAAGTATATCAATACTGACAAACATGACAAAGATTTATTTTTTGCAATTAAAAATACATAACTAAAACATAAAATTAGAGTATATGAATACAATTAGTCATAAAAATTAAGTGATTACATGCTAGACAATGCAAAAGAAGTTAAATGTAGTAGTATAACAAGTAAGATAACAATTTTGATGGTCATAACATCAAGAAAAATCCATACAAATGAGTTTTTATTAAATTTTTATTAATGCGACTATTTTCAAGACTTTTTGCTTATTATCTTTAATAATAAAAAATATATTATTTTATTAATAAAAAATGTACAAATGTATTAGCCCATGCATAGCATGGATATCAAAAGAAAAATTATTTAAAGTAATGAAAAGCATATATCTTTATAAACAAGCATACTTAGCGTATTGGAAAAATGATAAAACAAAAAATCAATAATTTTTTATAATGTTGGGACAATACAATATAACCACCAATACATCTTTTACAATGACATTTATAGGTTACCTCATAACCTTTTTTTTTTTAAGTGAAACGACTGTAATATATTTTTTTCTAGCTAAAGCTTTGAATAATAAATAGCTTATATTGATCTCTATTTGTTTGGATGAATGCAGTAAAAATCTTTGGAGTCCTCATGCATTGAGTCTGTTAGAGATATCGATTTAGACATAGAAGATATAGATACATTAAGGGATAGTGGTTTTTTTTTTTTTTATTTAAATAAAATAAAGACGAATCAATTTTATTTGATTCTCTTAGGTATATAGGACATATGATATAATCATGATGTCAGATTTTTTTACTGTATTTTCTAATATAAACAAATTAATTAATTTAAATTGAGAAATCATAGTTAATTATTTATTATAAATTTTTTTAAACTTGGATTATAATTAAAAATCATTAAAAAGAAACAAAATTATTTAATATATTGGACCAACTCAATGTTAATCACGTTTTATTTTTCTATTATAAAATATAAAAAAATTTTAATTCTCAAAACAAATTAAAATCATGTTATTTTTTAGGATTTAATTTTTTATTGTACTTTCATAAAGTTTGCACAAAATTCACCTATCACATTGACTCAACTTATTTATTTACGTAAAATTTATTTTTGGACTCAACAAACTTACTTACGTTCTAATATAATTTGAATTGTATTAGTATATTTTTATTTTTCAATCAATTTAATTTTATTTAAATAATTAGAATTTTAAATTATAAAATTTGTATTAATTTATAATTTAAAATTTAAATAAATATAATTTAAATTAATAATTAAATTTAATTTTATAAAATTATATATTTGTATTATTGTACTCATATAATTAATTATATTTATTTGATTTAAAAAAAATTAACTATTTGAAACTGTTATTCCTAACTAAAAAATAAATACACTTGTATTATTTTTAAATTAAATTTTTTTAAATAAATGTACTTTTATTATTTTAATTTTTTAATTTAAATTAATATATTCGTATTATTTTAAATAAAATTTTAAATTAATTTAAGTATATTTATTTAAAATTTTAATATTTTAAATAAATATATTTTTATTATTTTAAAATTTTTTAATTTAAATTTTAAATTATTTTGAAATTAATACAAGCAAATTGATTTAAAATTTTAGAATTTTAAATAAATATATTCTTTTAATTTAAAAATAATATGAATGTATTTAAATAAATGTACGCATATTCTTTTAATATTATTTATTTTTTTTATTTTTTTAAGGAATAATTATATTAGTAAATAGAATAAGTGGACAATATTAGGCATTAACTTTGAAATTTGGTGTCAATGATTTAGTGGGGATGGTGACTAACATAGTTGGTTAGTAGAAAGACAAAAAAAAAGACAACAGAAATCTTTACCATTCTAAAGAAGACATGATAAATGCGAAAATAATTTATCATATACACACCTTTTGGAATGGCAGGCGATTTTACGCGATGTAAAACAAAAATGTAATTATGGTAGAAGTGAGTAGGGGGAGCGGGTACTTGATTACCCATTTGAATTTGAACCACGGGAAACGATTTTAGAAATGTAGAACCCGAATCAACCCGTAGACCCAACCATATATTAATTAAATTAAAAAAATTAAACCTGGTACTTGATTACCCATTTGAATCTGAACCACGAGAAACGGTTTTAGAAATGTAGAACCCGAATCAACCCGTAGACCCAACCATATATTAATTAAATTAAAAAAATTAAACCTTTTAATGATTTTGAGTTTTTCACCTAGTAACTCTAATATTAGCAGCAATTTTCTCACTCTATGGTTGTGCATCCGCTTGAGTTTCACTGCTATCCCAAAGTGGAGTTTCAAAATGATACTTACAACCACCAGGCTATTAAACTTACTATTAATCTATATGCAAATTAATATATATATAAAAATATCTTTTAGCAAATAATTTACTTCTATTTAATTTATTTTTATTTTAGTTATAAACTCATTCATTCTTAAATTAATTATATTTTTGTTTAACAATAATTATAAATTCACTTATTTTTTTATAATTATATAATATCTATTAATATTATTTTTCAATAAATACTTGTAGTATATAATAGTATAATAGATATAAACTAATTAATAAATTATTAAAATTCGAAAATAATAATTATTTTAATATAAAAACAAAATAAAAATATTTATGATAGAGTAAAATTAAAAAAATACTTATTGTTCCTATTTCATATTGTTTTAGAATAGCTAGATATTTTTAAATAGTAAAAATATGTATTTTAAATTTTAATTTTAAATTTTTTACTATGTTTTATTTTTTATTTACATAGGATCAAATCAATCAGTTCAACCAGTGATCTACCGTTTGAACCAATGACCCCGTAATTCAGTGATCTGACCGGTTCGATCACCGATTTGATTCTGACAACTATGCTCACCCCTAAATTATGATATAATGTGGATTGGTTAATAGCATGAGCATAGTTAAAATTTTAGCATGATCTCTTTCATATTTATTGTATGTCTCTTTAGTTGGTGGTATTTTAGTTTATTGTCATGATATAATGGTAGTTTAATTGTATGATTGGATCCTTTTTATTTGATTGGATTTTGTCTATAACAATGTCAAAATAGATAGTTTCATTAGTTGTTCTTTTTCTCTTTATTTTTGGGTCGATTTTATTCTGAACAATCTAAAAAAATATTGGTTTAAACAAAATTAATAATATTATGTTCAATTATTTAAGGAGACCAAATTATTATTTATGGATCAATATAAAACTGGTGAAGCGGATCAAAACGTTTATGTTACATATCAAATGATATATATTCAAATGATATATATTTAATAATTTGAATGAACTTTTTACATTATTATTATTAAATTATATATTATTATATTGTAATACCTATTATAATTAAGTATTTATTAATCAAATAAAAAAAATACCTTTTAAATAATTACATAGACATAAGAATTTGATTACATACTTTTATTTTATTGAAAATAAATTCTAATTTTTCAGTAAAAACACAAAAGTTTGTATTATAGTAAAATTATAATTTATAGACAAGTCATTTTATTATCTTAAAAAAATAATTTATTTATAGAATAATTTTAAAAAATTAACAATAATTTTTATGAAAATAATTTATTAGTAAAATGAAAACTAATTAGTTAATTATCATAAAATTTAATTTCACCATAAATTTATAATTAAACATCTTTTTACAACTTAATTTAAAATCTGTGTTAGAGAAAGAATTTAATAACTAAAAATACAAGTCAAGAAGAGAGTTACTAATGTTTTCTCTGCAACTAGGATTTTAAAACTCTTGGACAGAGAATGTGTCTATAACGATGAAAGAGTTTATCAGTCCTTGTGTGGAGCGCACGACAATGGAATTTGGACTTGAAGCAAGAAAAACTTCAAGTCGAAGAGCAGTTATATTGAATTTGCTTTGAGAAAGAGAAACTTAACGAAGCACGAAAAAAACATCAACAGGCCAAAGCAGAACCTAAAGAAGCACATCCTATGGAGACGGAGGTCGAGAAACATTCTGGCCGCTAAGAAGTACGCAAAGCTGAAGAATTTTTTTTTATTCAACTGTATAATATTATAGTCAAAGTCTGTGTAATCCGCAAATATATTTTTTTATTTAACTGAGTAATCAGAACTCAAAAGTCGTGTAAACTGTAAAAACTGCGATTATTCATGAATAAATTTATCTTTTGAATTTTGACCAAATGATACAGGTTTTTACTTGCATTCATCTTTACTTTTCTTTGAAAATTCTTTTTACGTATTAGCAAGCTGACATTCAGATATTTGCAGTTGAACTATCTCAAGCACTTCTTAGGGGGAGGATTCATCAAGCATACGCAGGTTGGTGTTTACTCCTGACCTTTTAAGGGTTAACTAGTGCTGTTGCAAGAAAGTAATCAAGTGGGAGAGTGATGGTAGTTATTCACCAAAAATTGGGCAAATTATAAGGGAATATCTAAAAGTGACTCCTGAAATAAAGTTATTTCACAGGATTTGGCTCCTTAGAGAATAAAGTGCAGCTAACCATTGATAAGAAAATCAACAGTTTTAGATTATATGAGTGGTTATAAATCTAGTTTTTTTTAATCTTATTAAATCAGAAAACTGTTGATTTTCTCATCCATGATTAAATAATATAATTTATCTCTAAAGCACACCATGCATTTAGCGGAACCAAATCCATGTTTAGAACACCCAAGCCAGGCGAATGAACATAAACTGAACACATAAAAGGCCGTGCTGTACAAGTTACACGGCGTATAAGTTCTCCACTTTTGGATTGAGTTAGTCCTTCTTTGATAAAATAACCATCAATTTACTATCAAAATCATGTTTGGTTATAAGTTGGAGAAAGAGAACTAGATGTTTATTATAAACATTGATGAACTAAATTGATGGCCAAATCTTAGGAGGACTATATTACTATTGTCTATACCTCTAATTAGAGTATGAGTTATTACAGAGAACTTGAACAAGAATCTGGTGCCCAAGATCATAGCACACCTGCAGAGACAGAGAAGAACAATGTAAGTTTGTAAAATCATTAGATATTAACTTATTTCGAAATATATTATTTAATGAGTGAATCCTAATTAAGATCTCTGGTGTTGTTGTTCAGTCTTAATAAGTAGCTAAGCTAAGAGATTGCACTATAGAAAAGCATACTATGAAATTGTTATAAAGAACTTTAACATTGGGAAACATATCATTAATCTTGTAAATTTGGGATTGTTCTCTAGAGCAATCATTCTACCTTTGTTTGATTTAATTATATCAGTTTCCAACTCTTCTAACATTCCTTGATATGAAATTATGTGACACTCCATATCTTTGTGATGGTAATCAGTGGCTAAGAGAAGGGGGTTGAATCTTAGCCCTTTTTGCTGAGTGTCACTTTTTGTCCGTAGATATAACTTCAAAAGATTTTTCTTCTTTTTATCTCTTAACTAGTTAAGAGGTTTTTTTTGTCTCGTAACTAGTCAGGAGATATTTTTCGATTTTATCTCCTATGCAACAGAAACAAAAATGGGTAGAAAAGAGAAAGAATCACACAAAAAAATATCCTGGTTCAATTGTCATTATCTTGCTGGCCCAATTATCTTGCTAATCAAATAAATATTTCAGCTTCATGTCATATAGAATATTTGTACCAGGCTGAATATTACATTGGGCTTGATGTGATTTTTGACCCAACAAAAATCTGCATAATAACAAAATTATTAAACAATATAATGAAATCACCAACTTAATAATTTTGCTATTTAATTATTTTAATAATGTTTGATCATCATAATAATTTGGAATTTTCCAAACCCATCGCTATGTATTTTATAAACATAACCTTAGGAAAAATCAAAGTTACCCGATGAAAATTTATATCTATTGGACTACTTAAAGCTCTCAATCTTCATAACTAAATTAAAAACATCAACATAAGACAAAGCAGTTATGTCTGCATTTGAAAATAAATTTGATGTTCCTGTTTAAGAATTTTTCATTCTATATTAATCATCTTTTACCTGATTTCATGCATGGATTTATTTCAGCAACTAGAATTCTTAAGTATATATGCAAGCTAGCTTAGCATGGAAATTTTCAGGTTAAGAAATGATGTGGAACCTTTCTGCTCAAATCTCATGCCACATGGCATTTTCCAACATTTATCTCTGCAAAACGAAGACTGATTCCAAGATTAAAAGTTTTTTATGAAGTGATGCAAGATTCTTGGGGTGTTTACTTTCTCGTGTTCCTTAAGGCGTGTGCTGAAAATGAAGTATTGTTATATTGGAAGTGTTAATACACATTGTAAATAAATAAATGCATGTATGTATGAATTAGTAGTATATCATCTCAGTCCTATGGCAATTACACGACTCTTAGTACTAATAACTACATTTTTCTGATCAGATTCTTTATCACAACTGCTATATACTGTATCACTCCCCCTCAAACTCATAGTTATACGAGGAGTAACTTTTGAGATTGACCCGAAAATGGAGGAATATAGATGAAGAAAGGGGCTTAGTTAAAATGCCTGCTACTTGGTCCTTGGAATTGATATGGACAACATATAGTTTCTTCTGGTTCACTCTTTTCCGCACGAAGTGGAGATCGAGCTCAAAATGTTTAGTGCGGCCGTGTAGAATTGGGTTTGCTGCCAACAATACTGCACTGATGTTGTCGCAATACAATGTTGGAGTGATGGTAGTGTTCACATGAAGCTCAGTGAGTAGATTTTGAATCCAAATAATCTGTGAATCTGCAGCAGCAAGGCCTTGATACTCTGACTCCGTGCTTGACCTGCTCACAGAAGCTTGTTTGCGACTCGACCAAGATACCAGATTTGCTCCAAGGTAAACGCAGTAGCCACAAGTGGATCGTCTATCATCAATGTCAGAGCCCCAGTCAGAATCTGAAAAAGCAAAAATCTCTAAGTCAGAACAAGGGTGAAATGTTAAACCTTGATCGATACTGCCAGCCAGGTATCTCATGATCCGTTTCACACAATTCCAATGTGAAAGTAAAGGTTTCTGCGTATACTGACTTACTTTATTCACAGAATATGAAATTTCAGGTCTTGTTAAGGTTGCATATTGCAATGAACCTACAACAGATCTATAGAGGGAAGCGTTATCAAATTTATCACTTCCCTGACTTGTAAGCTTCAAATTGGTAACCATAGGAGTTGGTACTCCTTTTGAATTATCCATTCCTGCTTTTCTTAGTAATTCAGTAACATAGTTTGATGAGATAGGTGGAAGGCACCAGATGGGAGTTTAGTGGCTTCAATGCCAAGAAAATAACTAAACTCCCCTAAATCTGTGAGTGAAAAGATTTTATTCAAGTCAATGATTGTAGATTCAATAGCATCATCCCAGTAATTAGTATGTCATCAACATACACAAGAATATAGAGAAGAAGCTTACCACTGTGTTTTATAAAGAGGGAGGGGTCTGATCTAGCTTTAGAAAAACCAAAAATGCATCAGCGTAACTAATTGATAGAAATCTAAATTCTTCTTAACAGAATTATAACTAATTCAAACAGATTCAAACTAATTCTAGTTAACTTATCACACACATTACTAATCTCTTCCCTTAACATTCCTCCACAATTTTCATCCTTTTTGTTTTGTTTAGTAATTTTCTGGTTAACAATGGCATTGTACATCGCTTCTCCTGCCCTTATACACACCGAAATGGAAGGGCAGCGTAAAAACATTAGGCATGTCACTGAAATGGGACTTGCCATGCTTGCCACTGCATCCTTACCATATTATTACACTGGGATGATGCATTTTTAGCTGCAGCATATACTATAAACAGATTACTTTCCAAAGTTGTTAATCACATGTCACCTTATCAATTACTACATAAACAAAAACCAGATTACAATTTTTTAAAAAATTTGGGTGTGCTTGTTATCCTTGCCTTAAGCCGTATAATTCTACAAAGTCTGCATATAAATCTTCTATGTCAGTGTTTCTTGGTTATGCTCCACATCATAAAGGGTATAAATGCTTAACTTCTAATGATAAAATTTTGATTTCAAGGCATGTTTTGTTTGATGAAACTAAGTTTTCTTATCATGAATTATTCAAAGCAGATTCTCCATCTCCAACTTACAATCAATTTCCTCATACTGTTTTAACTTTTCCTCGTTCCACTACTATATCATCTCATGATACAAGTCAAAATTCTACACCTACTGCTACCTCAACAAATGAGATAAGGGATGCTAACACTTCACCTACCTCATTTACACATAATTTGCCTTTTTCTACTAACCAAACTACTGTCGTTGCAGATTCTGACTCTAATGCACCCCCCATGCCTACTAACATAATGATTGCATTCCTATTTCAAACACTGATATTCCTATTGGCAATTAACCTGTTACAACTCAGATTACTAATGTACATCCAATGCAGACTAAATCTAAGTCCGGGATTACAAAACCAAAAGTGCTACACTCAATTGTCACTGATCTTGTCAACAATACACCAACCACAGTTGCTGCTGCACTCAAATCTCCTCATTGGCTAAAGGCTATGCAAGAAGAGCTACAAGCCTTATACAAAACCAACACATGGACAATTGTCACACCAAATCCAAATGCAAAGGTTATAGGTTGCAGGTGGATTTTTGTGATTAAAAGACATCCAAATGGTGATATCCTTAAGTACAAAGCTAGGCTTGTAGCTAAAGGAAATCACCAAATAGAAGGCATTGACTTTCATCAAGTCTTTGCTCCAATTATTAAACCTACTACAATTAGAGTTGTTTTATCTATTGACTTAACTTGTAAATGGAAAATCAGACAGTTTGATTTTAATAATGCGTTTCTTAATGGGGATCTAAGTGAAATTGTTTACATGAGATACGCCCCAGGTTTTCATCAAGGTTCTAAAGATCAGGTATGTAAATTAGATAAGTCCCTCTATGGTTTAAGACAAGCACCAAGGTCTTGGTTCATTAAACTCTCAAGCAGTTTAGAATTGAAATGGGCCTTCACACAATGCCGACATCTCTTCGGACAATGCGGACATAAGTGGCAGGGAGACATATTGAATTGAAATGAAGGTGAAAACAACTTTCGAGAGAAAGTTTGTAGGCTCGGAAGAGAGAAGTTGCTTGATCCGTGTTCTCACCAAAAGTTGCGAGAGGTATGAAAATGGAGAACGCACCAGCTTATATTTGGAGATTGTTATCAGAACCGGATGACCGGTTCGACCGGAAAACCGGTGAACCGGTGGTCTAACAATACAAACTAGGGAACTTAAAATGTGTGTTGGGGCCTTGGGGGGAAGGCATACGAGTGTTCGCCGATTACGTTTCCACTGCTGTATTTATTGTTCCTTTAGGCATCAACCAAGGGGACCCAGAGTATCCATCAGTTTCACTAGTTGATTCTTGACTGGTAAAATCTTCATTTTCCAATATACTTGAATACTTATCATCAAGAGGGTTACATAATCCAAAGTCCAAAAGCTTCAAATGGCCATTTTTATCCAATATCAGGTTATTTGGTTTTATGTCCCTACAAGAAGAATACATTAGAATAAATAAAATTTAATAAGCACAAGCTAAATTTAAAAAGCTCCCGCGTCCAGTTTGGGTAACCAACTTAATTAAGCTCCTTTTGATAAAATAACTTAAACAATGAATGACTCTGTTAAAAGTAATTTATAAATAAGTTATTTTGTGTTTTGATTTTTAACTCTAAAAGTGCTTATTTTATAGAAATGTAATGAAAAGTAGAAGTATTATGAGAGAAGTCATTTTTTTAAACTTCTCTATAAGTTCCAAAATAGCTTCTTAAAAAGTTACAATTTGGTTTTGAAAATTGCACCAGACATTAATACTACTACTTTTCATAAGTCAAAAGTTAAAAAAATCTACTTCTAGAGTTTCCCAAACGGGTCTTAAGTACTTTCAAAAGCACCCCTAACTTTTAAAAGCCGCAAGCACAAGCACTTAGACTTTTTAATTTACCAAACGCAAAATGATGTGCTTGTGCACCAAGGCTAAGCACAAATTTTGTTTCCAAAATAGATTATCCTAAACTTTGGACAATTTCACAATAGCCATACCTGTGGACGTAGTTGTACTGATGCATTGAGTGAATAGTGAGAATTCTTTCAGCAATGCAGAAACGAGCAACATCCATCAACAATGTCATAATGTCACCACCAGGTAAATATTCCATGATGAGATATAAGAAATCTGCATCTTGGAACAAGTAATGGAGTTTTACTATGCATCTACTGTCAACCTCTGCCAGTAAGTTCCTCTCTGATCGAACATGTTCAACCTAAATTTGAATGGAAACGTATAAATTGATTCCAAAGGTCCAATGAACTGTAACAAGTAATGACAATATTTTATCTATTTGCACTGAAATTTTTTTTTTAAAAAGAAAGGACATCCAACACACAAAGCACAACCTCAAATGAATAATATATTCCAAGTACCAACACTGATATCTTGCATAAGTTTGGATTTGGATAAAAGTAGCATTATTGGCATGACCTCTCAAACTCTGCCAGAGGAAATCATGAAAAAAAATTGATGATTTATGAATTTTACTTCACTGCAATACCTGTCCGCGGCTAAGCATTTCTGACTTCTTCAACTTCTTCACGGAGCCTCACCTACATTTTTCAAAGAAAGTTAAGAACATAACACAAAGGAACTAGATTTATAATAAGAGATTAAATTTGATGCATTTGTACTATTGACAAATCATATTCATTATTTCATCTCCTTTTAAAACAATTAGAGTCAAACACTTCTATTAAATGGTAAAGCATGATTGGATGACTGCAAAAATCTTTAACTGTTAACAAAACAAAATTAAGTCATCCTAACAAATTATTAGATACTATATATGAAGGAATCTAAAGTTTATAATATAACTATCTAAAATATTTATTATGTACCTCACCAAAAGCACCTTTACCAATTACTGTTAATTGCTCAAAATCATCAACTCCAACTTTACATCTCTGAAGCCGCATATACTTTGTTTCTCTCCTCTCCAAATTCCTCATCGTCTCCTCCTCTCTTCAACAGATATTTGAGTTTCCTGCACTTTCCTCTGTAGCTCTCTACGTCTGAAAACACACCAATATAGCTACGTGCTCTCACCAAAAAAAGCGAGAGGAATGAACAAGATTGAAGACAATATAGCTGCGTGGCTTACGTTTATTTAGCGGGAAGTTCTACGTGCTTACTAGAGGTGCAAATGTTTCTGCCTGATTGGAACACTCAGAAACTAATTTAGTGTGATTTTACTGGTTTAAGATCGGGTAAGAATCTCACAACAAAATTCGATCATTATTTTGTATCGGATTCGGGTCGATATAAATTCGGCTTCACCCAACTCATGTGCACCTTTAAAAAACTAGAAAAATATATATATATGTTTTAAATTAATTTTAATATTATGTTATATTAATTATAAACTTATTGTTTTATTTTTAATCAAACTTATTGAATTAGAAAATAGATAAAAAAAACATCAAATTAAAATTTATGGACAAATTCTAGTTGAAATATGGATATCAACTTTTCAGTAACAAGTTTTTTTTTTATAAATAAATGTATCATAAATAAGTTTTTTTATAAATTATTATTAAAACTTTAAAGATCCTATTTTCACACGGTTTAGACTCAGTATAGTTGTGGCCCAAAAAATTTAAGTTTCATCGAGTTTAGAATCAGATTAGGATCTAAAAAATAGACTCCGTGTATATTTATGGTCGAGTTTAGATCAGAACAAATCCAATTTCACCCGACCATGAACACCCTAGTGCTTACTAACAAGAACAAAAAGAATGCAGAAATGTGTATTGTATTCTCATTGTTGATTAATGATTATAAATGATGTATATATATATATAAAAAAATGCACAGTTCACTAAATCCATATGACAACTATTAAATGAAAAGGTGAGTCACATATTTTAGAACAAAGGAAAAAAAAGCATGAGCAAGAAAAATAGAAAAAAATATTAAATTTAGACTTGAATATCTTTTATGTTATTATTATGTTGAGCTGATGAAGGTTGGTTTAATACTTATCACAAAAATAAGATTGAAAATTTTTTTTAAATTAAAGAAAAATATTCTAAACAAACTATACATCAGATCCATCATAAAATTTTCAATTTAACCCATTTTTTAAACGAAAAAAAATATTAAATTATAACAAAAAAAATCTCAAATTTTAAAATATGTCTATCACGTCTATATACAGGATTTTTTAGTAAAAAAATAATTATTTATTATATTATTTTAATAATTTTATTATATTAATATAACTTTTAATAAATTTTACTTTTTTAATTAAAATAATAGTGTATCATAATAATACGAATTCTGGAAACACTTTTTTAAATAAATAAATTAAATATTTTATTTATTAAAATAGGTTATTTAGGCGAGATTTATTAATTTATGTAATATTAGTTATTTTCTTTATAATTATTTCTTTTCGTGTTAAAAATATAAAAAATAATAGAATATTTTTTTAAAAAATATGTATTTAAAAATTTAATTAGATTTTTAATTGTAAGTATTTTTAACTTGTAAAAAATTATTTCCTTAATTTTAATATTTTTACAATAATAAAAATTTAATTATAAAATTAAAAATAATATAAAAATTTAATTAAAAAATTATAATAACATAATTACAAATTTAATAAAATTATAAAATTAATATAATAATTAAATATTTTAATAAATATAAAATTAATTTATATTTTTATAAGTAAAATTATTTTAGTTTTAGTTTTTACTCAAATATAACTAATAATTTATCCTATTTTTTATTCTATAATGATGCCATAGATGCATCAATTCTAACAAAATTGAGGTGATGTATGTCTCATTGACTTACTTAGAAAGTTTTCCTTTAATTTATTTTTTTTATTTAAAAAGAAATTGCCTTCAATCTTCCGTGACTGACACATAAGGTCAGTATATTGTCATGCTTGTTTTTGCGATAAGCACCATAGAACTTTTCTTATTTAGCTACCGTGCTTCTTGACAGAAATTATTTTAAATATGAAAAAAAAAAGTGATATTTTTGTTGAATATTGATGTTTGAATTACTTAGAAAATAAATATCCCAAAAATATTAACACAACACTCACGTTCTGTGTTATTTTTCTAAAAATTCGAAACAGTTTTATCAAAAATTTTCAACAGAAAATTGTCATGTATCATTTCTTCGTCCAACACGCAAGAAGAGTGGTACTTTTGCAGAAATTTAGCATCGATTTTTGAGACAACTTTAATAGAGATTCGCAACAGAAATTTATCATGTGAGAACTACATAACAACACGCAGGGTGCTGATACATGTTTTTCGATGATTCCCGATGTGTCGTGATCAATGTCTCCAGACACGGAAGTACCACGTGACAGCACGCAGAGTGCCTATTGAGTGGTTTTCGTGAATGTCTGCATGCAGGAGACAGCGCATACAATAGAAAGAGGCTTCATTAACGTTTTGAACTTGGTGCAACGATTTAAAAGGGGAGGTTGGTGGGTATAAAAGGGGAGGTTGGTGCAAAGGTTTGGAGAGTGTAGTGGCTTCGTTGAAGTTCATTTCATTGCTGGAGTGTCTTGGATTTTGGAGAGTTTGGAGAGGATGAGGCAAGGATTAGAGTTATAAATGTGTAGAGAGGTAGATTTTGTGGTGTAATTGAGAGTAAGTTAGTTTTAGTTGAGAGTGAGATTAGTAAGTCTAAAATGGTATGTAATTATACATCTGCGGAAGATTATGTTATCAATTATTTGGGACATCTTAATTATATAAATTTATTATTTTCTGTTAATCTGTTAGTATTTATTTGGTTAATATTAATAGTAATTTATTACTGTTTATTTGATTATTTATAATATTTAGTTGTACTATGATTTCTGTCAATATAAATGAGTAATATAATTAGTAATAATTTGTGATTTTTCAAATATTGTTTTTTTGTTTTTCTATTGTTAGCATGTATAAATTTTTAATATTATTTTTTTATTTTTTATTTTAATACAATATTTTATATTTCTGTTAATTATTATAGTATAATATGTTATATTTTTGTTATATATAATATTATTTTTTATTTTTCTGATATAATGTTATTATGTTATTTTAGTTTTAATTATTAAAATAGATAAATAATATAAATATGAATACATAAGAATTTGAATTTTATGTAATTATTATTTATTTTATTTTTTGTTAGGACACTATTATTTATTCTAGTTGGTATCTATTAAATTAATAATCTAAATATAAAAAATATACTTTGCTTTCGAATTATACATAATTATATTTATATTGTGTTTTAATATTCATTTTACTTCATTTTATCTTGTAGTTATTAAAATGATGTAATTATTGAAATTAATAAATAATATAATATGAATAATAACATTGAATTTTGTGTAATTATTATTTATTTTATTTTCTGTTGCAACAAGTTATTAATTTATTTTTTTGGTATTTGTTAAAATGAATAAATGAAATAAAAATAAATAAAATTAATCATTCTTGGTATTTCGGTTATCCTGTGTCATGCTAATAGGAATTTTTTGTCCTGTAAACTTAATCTCAAACTGTATCAGGCCACTAAATATGACAATCGGATTCCCGTAGAGAATGTTGCTTATCCTTTTTAAAATATCATTCTCTATGCTGTGACAGAGCCCATACTGCGAACGTTATAATGCACAGATTCACAAACAAAAATGTACTCACACAAATCTCACCTCCCTTCATATGTATTTCGTATAACCTCACTATTGTGGTAAACCACTATATTTGTGGTGCCCTCCATCACACCAACAGAGCAGAAAAACACCTCTCTCGTAATGCAGTAAAATGGTAATGAGCTTCGATTTTTATAGGCAGAGGACTCACCTCACAAATTACGTGTTGCAATGCCATCCAACCAGCATTTGACACATGGTCGACATGCAGGGTGTGTGCTGGCTTAATGTTCGCAACGTGGACAACACGCAGGGTGCGTGTTGCTCCAGATTGGGACACGTGTCCATCACGTTGCGTGCATGCTAAGTCAGTAACCTGCCTGTGCGCCTGCTGTATCTTCAACATCCATCCACCTGTATATACATGAAAAAGCTCAATTTTTAGCAAAAATTCACCTCTTTTTTGTTCCATATTAAAATTTTTTAGCCGCTTTTTGATTTAGTTTGTATTTATTTTTGTTTGAGAAAAGAAAAATCAGAGTCCAAACAAGGTAAATTTTACTATTTTATTTTCCAAAAGATGGTGTTTCTAAGTTTCAAAACCCTTAGTTGACCTTTTCTTGATGATTTTAGCTTGCAAGTTGAGTTTGATTTGGATAATTTTGTTGGGACTGAGTAGTAACTCCAATATTCACAGAAGAGGTAATTGGTAATTAGTGTTTGGTTTTTTAATCTTAAAAAAGGTGGTAAAAAGGGGTGATCTCCCTGTTTTTTTAGAAAATAAAAAGACTTTTTTTTTTATTTTTTAATTTGGTATCCAATGTTATTTTTTTTAGTTGCATTCGGATTAATGTGCTATTTAGCATTACTTGAATTAAAATGGTGTCAAGTAAATTATAAAGGATTTTATTATTTATTTATTTATTTTTTGTGTGTGTCATATTTATATATATCAATAAGATGATCAAATTTGAGCGTAGGAATTGAATCCAGCCAGAATCAATCTTGTAGTCTTGTAGAATAATTTCAATGCCAGGTGGTGGAACTGCCCACGGTCGACTCGCGGAAGAGCGAAAATCGTGGAGGAAGAATCATCCATAATGTAGAATAATTTCATGTTACTACTATTTCTGATTCTAATCATTTCTTCCTTTGACGGGGATTCATGCAATGCCAAAAACAAAACCAGATGGGCCTGTGAATTTGATGTGCTGGAAATGCTTTATTCCTGGCAAGGAAGAAGTAAGTGTTAGTTACTGGCCTTAATCTTGTTCATGTTTCATGTTTTATTAATGTTTGATGTTTGATTCGATTCTTGTGAGATTACCTTTGTGTATTGAAATGATCTCTTATGCTTATTGTTTTTGGTGAAATATTAATGTTTTCTAATTGTGCAATATTGTTACTTAGCTATCTTGTTACGGAATTATCTCTCAAGAAATACTTGTAATACAAAACAACAACAATAACAATAAAGCCTTATTACACTAGCTGGTGTTGCCAATTTTGATATTGTTGTCAAAATTCAGACAGATTGGGAGGGAGGAGACTATTCCATCACTCTTCAATTTTGTGAGAATTACCCAATTAGACCTCCGATATGCAAATTTCCAAAAGGGTTTTGCCATCCTCATGTCTTTTCTAGTGGAGAAGTGTGCTTATCAACCTTAGTGATGTAAGTCTACAAGAATATGTGCACATTATGTTAATGTTAAGTGTTATAACATAGACTTAGTTTGGATTATGCTTCTTTTTCCTTATTCTTAAACATTTAATATGCATTTTTAATTTAAGGGTCGGAAACCATCCATTACAATGACGCAAATCCTTTTGGGAATTCAGGATCTGCTCAACCAATCTAATACTGCTGATGCTGCACATTTCAAACCTAACCAACTTTTCGTCAAGGTTCTTCTTCTGCATCAATGTTATGTTGCGACGAGTTGAGTTTAGTGCATTGTGTACTAAAGTAATTTAATCGAATAGATTTGAGCCTGGTCAAATGTTTATCATTAGGTTACTTTAGTGTACGATGATGCATTCGGTTCAACTCGATGAACCTAAAATTTTTCCCTAAAATTAAATTCCACTTTTAAAAAGAGAATGTTTAACAATGTTGCTTTGAAATGCAGGATCCTGCTGAATATAAGAGAAGGGTGCAACTTCAGGCCAAATAATATCCACCTACTATTTAGCATCTTGTTTGGTTTTGTTATCTGATTTTGAAGTTTAAATTACTTTATTAGCTTTGATATGTTAAGTGAATTTAAAGACCTAATTAATCATTAGTTTCCTACTTTCCTACCTTAGCTTATTATCATCATGAATAGGGCCTTTAGTTGTATTTCACTATTTTGGAAACCATGCTTGGATATGAGTTACAATATAATGCTAAAGATTGTGTTTTTTGGTATTATAAATGTTTGTGAGAAGATATGAATTAGGTTAATTATTTTTTGAGTAACGGACAAATAGGTTCCTAACCTTTTATTTTGCGGACATTTTTGTTTCTGACCATTGAAAAATACTTTTAAATTCCTGACCTTCACAAAATTTGGACGGATCAGTCCCTGACGGAGGCATTTGGACGAAGGGACTGATCCGTCCAAATTTTGTGAAGGTCAGAGTCTTAAAAGTATTTTTCAATGGTTAGGGACGAAAATGTCCGTGGGACAAAAGGTCAGAACCTATTTGTCCTTTTCTCTTATTTTTTAAAAGAAATTTAAGGAAGTTACATGTACTCATGCGGGGCCATCCATTGAGAGACAGAGACTAAGAGACAGAGATGTTTGGTGCAAAATGGGAAACAGAAATTGAAACAAGAATGAAACTCTAATTTAATTTGTACAAAGGGTAAAATTGGAATTAATTAATTGAAATGAGGATATTTTACGTATAAAATGTTATTAAAGTTTCAGTCTCCATCTCTAAAAATTTTAGTCCCCTGTGTCCCTACTTTTTGGAGGTATTGAAATTTTAGGGACAGAGACAGAAATTTTAGTATCAGTCTCTAAACTAACAAACATGATACTGAGTCTCAGTCTCTCAGTCTCTGTCTCAGTACCTCAAAACAAACGCTACCATAGTGTTCACCAACAAGTATATGATATAAGGACTTGATTGTAAAATTTTTAAAATAAAAGGAACTTGTTGAATTGGATAGAAATTTAATTTTGAGACATTTAAAACAGGACTTGAATGAAAATTTTATAAGATAAAGTATAATTTTTATTCCTAAATTTTTTTAAAAATTTTAAAAATATTATTCATATTTAATTTATTTTAAGTTTATTTTTAATATTTTAAATATGTTTCAATTATACTTTTTAAAACATTATAAATGAAAATGTTGCACCAAAGGATGCAATATATCCAGCCTAACTTGATAATTAAATTGGTGGGTTATTCCATATGTCTTGAACCCAGAAACAACTCAACAATTGGATAAACAAATCAGACAAAATTTGTCATTCTATAAAATTTTTCTTCCTATATTACTATGGAGTGAACTAGTGAAGATTGTACCTTATTGTTCACTTGTACCACTATGTCATCGTAGGATCCATAAAATGGCACCAAATCATAAGGAAGCTGATAAGGTAAATGCTTGATAACTGCTTCAAAGATATGTATTGAGAAACCAGTGATATGTATTTGATTCAGCCTCTGATCATAACTCACATTCACAAGAACTCTACCAGAGGCCAAATCAGAAGTAGAAGAAGGACTAATTTGGTTGACAAGGTTCTCTGAGAAACCGGATTCCGGTGACCAATATGCTAACTCATTGTAACTTCTTCCAATAACATTGACAATCTTAAACGTTGATGGTTCCAACAATTTTCCATCTTTGAAGCTTATTTTACCACTTAGACCCTCATGATTTGTAGCTACAACATTCTTTGAGAACTCTTCCATAGAAAAGTTTCCTTGTGATTGTGATTTTCTTATAGCATGTGCAATGATACAAATGGCATCATAAGCTCTAAGAGCAGAGAGACTTGGATAGGGATTTTCTGTTTCTTCTTCAGGATATTCCAATAACACCTTGCATATTGAAGGTAACAGATGAATAATCCATTGAATCAAGATGGCTAGCAATGTCATCTGTGATGATCCACACTCACCCTTTTTCCATCAATCCCATCTGATTCGCTTTCTCGAATAGAATAGTTGCAAACTCTAATGACGATTGTAGAATCAAGAAAACCCTGTTATAGCTCTTGCTCTTTAGCTTCTTAAATTCATGTTCTATAGCTGTTTTTGGATCTAAAGGGGGGTCCATTGAAGGAAAAGCTACATAGTTTTCAATCAGAATTAACATGGCTAAGAGATTATAAGAGTTTTGTTAATATATCTGAATCATAAGAGGTGAATCCATTGTCATGTTCATAAAATGCTGTCACTTTTCTCCAATTGAATTCACATATGATGACTGCAATACATTGTAAGTTCAAGGTAATGTCATAAACTATTTGTATGAAGCTTGGCAATGGAATTTGTCTTATTTCTGAACTTGATGTTACGGATATAATGGGAATTTCATTTGAGCTTTGATGAATCTCATTGACCAATGTTACTCCATCAAGTTTTGTTCCTATCATAGCTTGCACCTTTTTGTTCCTATTATAGAAAAAGGCAAATTATGTGTAAATGAGGTAGGTTAAGTGTTAGGATCCCTTATCTCATTTGTTGAGGTAGCAGTAGGTGTAGAATTTTGACTTGTATTATGAGATGATATAGTAGTAAAATTAGGAAAAGTTAAAACAGTATGAGAAAATTGATTGTAAGTTGGAGATGGAGAATCTGCTTTGAATAATTCATGATAAGGAAATTTAGTTTCATCAAACAAAACATGCCTTGAAATCAAAATTTTATCATTAGAAGTTAAGCATTTATATATTATACCCTTTATGATGTGGAGCATAACCAAGAAACATTATAGAATATTTATATGCAAGCTTTGTAGAATTATACGGCTTAAGGCAAGGATAACAAGCACACCCAAATGTTTTTAAAAAATTGTAATTTGGTTTTTGTTTATGTAGTAATTGATAAGGTGACATGTGATTAACAACTTTGGAAGGTAATCTGTTTATAGTATATGCTGCAGCTAAAAATGCATCATCCCAGTGTAATAATGGTAAGGATGCAGTGGAAAGCTTGGCGAGTCCCATTTCAGTGACATGCTTATGTTTTCTCTCTGTCCTTCCATTTTACTGGTGTGTATAAGAGCAAGAGAAGCCATGTACAATGCCATTAAGTACTCTCTTCCATGATCAGTATGTAAACCTTTAATTTTAAGTCCAGTATGTCTTTTAATTTCATTTTTAATAAATGGAACAATTAGTGATTACAATTGAATTCTTATATAATAAATGAACTCATATTGAATCAAATTAATGAATTAGTAATAGATATAGACATAATAGACTGTGATGTTTAAAAAAAAAAAAAGAAGAAGAAGAAAAAAGTTGTGTGTAAGAGACTTAACGTGTATAAGTAAATCAAGCATAATTTTTATGTATTATTGTTAGATTAGTCTTAAATTTTTTGAAAATTTAGCCGTTGAAAGTATATTTGATTCAAATCGAAAACTTTTGGGACAAAATTAAAACAAAATAAAATTTAAGGATATTTTTAAAATTTTTACCAAACTTTAAGAATAAAAAGTATACTTTTCTTTTAAATAAAAAAGAATAAATTAAGAAAAAGGATACACTAATTGAAGCCTTTGATCTGCAAACACTAGAGGTGGAGAAATTGGAGATGTTGCTGCTACAATTGGAACTGATTTGGCAACACTTTTGTTTCTGTGGCCTTTGTTTTTTGTGTTGTGTAGTGCTGATGTGTGGATAATAGAAAGAAGGCACATTAACAATAAGAGACTGTACAAAGTTCTTGAGATTGAGAATTTTTGTGAGTGGATACTCATCATGTTGTATGATCCTAACTAAAATTTGGTGAGCAACATTCAAAGTTTTAAAGGGCAACAAAGTGGATAGAAAGAAGAAATGAAGTTAGGCCACACTTAAATTGAAGCACTTTTAGGGTGTGAGTGATGAGTGTGTGCATAAACAACTCATCGGACAGATAATAATGACAAATGAAGCATCTAGAATCATATATATATATATATATATATATATGGATAAAAATATTAGGTGCTCACTAAAAATCAGTAATCATATAAATTATTTTATATTTGTATGTATATATATGTCTTGTTTAATTGATTTTAATATTTATTTTATATTTTAATGTATATTCTATATAAATAACTAATTTGTTAGTAATTTTGTTTTAAATATGTAACATGATTCGAATTAAATTTATGTATATTTATGGGTAAATCACTTCTATAAATCAAAACAATTTTAAAATTACCTTAATTCCCTAAATCTAAAAATGTTATGTAGTCGTCTCCATTTACATTTCTATGTAAATCGAATTCAATAAATTCGAATTAGGGGTTTTAGTAGTAAATCTAATCTATAAAATTCGAATTACTTGATAATCACATCTATTACTAAATCAAATGAAAAAGACTCGATTTAACCTCCTTCATAGTGAATTGAATTGGTCGAATTTGATTTACAATGAACTGATATATATTTAAATTTTACCCATAGTAAATCGAATCAAACGGTATCGATTTAGAGCCAATAGTAAATCGAATGTAATAGTTTCGATTTACTAGCATTCATTGTCTTTAGTAAATCGAATCAAATAGGGTCGATTTATCTATGTGTGCCTATATATACAATTCGAATTCAATTCATTCGATTTAGAAACCAACATTCCCACCTCACCACCCCCTCCAAATCTTGGAGAAAAATCCGCAGGTAATTCAAATCTGTACACATAGAGGACGATCTGAATCATCTGTATCGGTTAGATGAAGTCGTGTATATTGCTAGTGTCATCCATGCATAATTTAGTCATGCTAGTAATGTTAACATGCTTTTTGTAGTAGTTGTTTAAGGTCGTTAATTAGGAATTAGAAAATTAATTTTTACAATATTGTTCGGCTCTTCGGGAGACCGGACGGTTCGGGGACGGATCGTGGATGCTGATTGTGAGCTTCGGTCGCTCTTAGGGCCTGGCGCGTTGTTTGTGGAGTATCCGATATCACGAGCTCTTCGGGTGGAGAGGGGGGTGTCACTTACAAAGACACTCCGACGCCCAAGTCAGTTAAGTGTACAGGTGAAAAGGTGTAAATGTGCTAGTGACGTACCTTGGGGGAGGGGTAGGACCCTCCCCTTATATATTGTCTCAGAAGTGGGTCTCACAAGGGCAGACCCACCTTCCTCGAAGCTTCCCAAGACAGCTGTAGTAGAGAGCTATCAAGGACGCGTGTCCGGGTCGGGGGATGAGTGCCGCACCCAACCGTTCGGGTCGGGTGGTCCGTGGGTCGGGTCGGCCCGCGCGATATTTGGGTCAGGCCGTAACAGTGCCCCCAGCGCGACAGCAATGGTCGTGGGCGCCATTGGTGGCGCGTTATGTCCTGTCGCGTGTCGTCGCCAGGTCGGCCGCTCGTGGAGAGAACGTGCCTCCTGCGCGCGTGTCTGTTCGTTGCTAGGGATAACCTTTCGTCGCCTCATTCTTTGCGTCGAGCATTTAATGCTCATAATGGGTTGTTTCAAACCCCGCGAGTAAAGACTCCTTTACCCTTCACCTTTCGCGCTTCCTACGTCCATTTCTTAACTCCATAAACAGTTTTCGTTTTCATTTCATTTCCTTGCTTTCTACTCCCATCTTTTTCTCTCTTGGATTTCCTGCTGCTATCCCTGCATCCTTCTGCATCAACCCTTTCTTGCTTTCCTTTCAGCCATCACAACTAATCCAGGTAAGCATTAATCCTTCGCTCTCTGTTTTATGTTCAATTTTCCTTATTATCAACGCTCCTATAGGGATACTGTTCTTTTGCTCAGATTTGCATGCTGGATAGCATTAGTGTTAGGTATGTGCACTAGGGGGGTTACCATTCCAGGGCATTGGTTTTTTAGGCTTTTACTTAGAATTTGCCTCAACCATGCTTGATTTCAATTATTGAGTAGGCTAAATGTAGTTTCTAGGCCTTTTTCGAACTCCCGACCTCGTAGACTAACCGAGTGGTGCCCCCATTGTAGGTATGCCTCGTATCGTCTCGCGAGCCTCCACCTCAAACGTGGGTTACGACCGGTATGCTTGGGTGACCTTCGATGTGAAGGACTCCCCAAATAAGATGGGTGAGGCGGAGCTCACAGAGTTCCATCAAGCTGAATACTTATGCGGTGGGACTGACGAGGAGGCTAACTACGATGTCTTCGTTCCCGCCCCCCACGAACGGTTATACGAACTCAACCTCCATTCCCCCCCCCGAGTTCCCGATTGAATTTGGTTCTACAAGGCGATGTTCACCCAATTGGGGGTCCGCCTCCCTTTCTCTTCCTTTCAAATGGCGCTACTTGGTCGGATTTCCGTGGCGCCGTCGCAGTTGCATCCGAACAGTTGGGCTTCCATCCGCTGTTTCGAGATGGTGTGTGAGTATTTGGAGCTTCCGGTGTCCGTCGACCTTTTTCTCTTTCTGTTTTACCTTACGAATCCTTCCAAAGAGGGGAAAGCAAGGAAGGAATTCATGTCCTTCCGATCTGCCCAGGGTCGGAGGATTTTTGGCTTGTTCGAGGACTCTTATCATGGGTTTAAGGACAAGTATTTCAAGGTGCGTCCAGTCAAAGGTCGTTATCCCTTCTGGTTGTCGTTGAAAGGGCAACACCTCATCCCGATGTATTGGAGTTTTGGGACGGGGTCCAACACCTTTATTAAGGTGACGTATAAAAGGATGTCCGACGTGGACAAAAAGATTGCCGACGTGTTGTTGGCCGTTCTTGAGAAAAACTATGTGAATCCCCATCTCCTTATGGGTGACCGGGAGGCCGCTAGAAATTATATTTGTGAGTAGCTTTATCTTGTACTTACATTACTTGTTGCCTTGATTTTGTCATGCTGATCTAACGACTAACCGATTTCGTTACTTTTGTTGTAGTGGGGATGTCTACCGAGATGACTGGCCTTGAGAACCTATTCAACACTTTCCTTGCCAGCGACAGCGATGAGGAGCGGGCTGACGAGAACCAGGAGGCTTCGCCCAAACATAACGAGAACCAAGCCATGCCTCCCCCAAACGCTGCCAAGGCGCAGGTCGAAGGTTCTGGTGGCGCTCGCATCTCTCCCCTCCGAGAAGAGGCCGTCGGTGCTGGCGGGGACTCGAGCTCTAGTCCACAGTTCGAGGAGGATGACGTGAAAATCGTGAGTAACCCGAAGAGGAAAAGGTCGTCTTCCAGCCTAGAGGGAGTCCTTACCGTGATAGAAAGGAACTTCGATGCCGGGAACTTTATAGATTCCCAGTTGCTTCCCGGCACGGAGGGCTATTTCGACGGCTCCGACCTCCCTGGGCAGGCTAGGTGGATGTACTGTTCTCTTCTTCGTGGCGCTGCTATAGCAAGGAAGGACGAGTTTGAACTATCGGGAATGCAGTCATTGCGGAGGAAGCTGGAATCCGCTGTTAAGGCCAATAATGGGTTTAAGGTTGAAGTTGAAACACTTCGGGAGCAGTTGTCCCAGGCGGAGGAGAAACTCAAAGCTGCTGAGGAGAAGGCTGCATCCGACGAGGAAAAGCTGAAAATCTCTGTTGCCACCGTTTTCTGGCTAACCGAGCGCGAGATGACTTTGGAGAGTCAGCTCAATGCTGCGCAGGGCTGGGTGGTTGCTTTAGAGAAAGAACGTGATGAGGTCGTCTCGTCGGCTAAGACTGCTCAGGCCCAGGCTGAAGAGTTTAAAAGGAAGCACTAAGAGATCGTGAAGCAGGGGAAAGGCGCGATCTTGATGACTGAGGAGGCCCTTAAGGCTCAAGTGAAAATCGTGGCTCCTAACTTCGACACATCGGCAATCGGCGTTTTTAAAACAATCAAAGATGGAAGGATTGTCGATATGCCAAAGAAATGATCTCTTGCACCTTGTTAATAATTGTTGTAGAACTTTTTCACGTGGTTCGATGAACTTTGTAGATTGTGGTCTAAACTATTTTGGTAGCCGCTTGGCCAGCTTATAATTATTGTCTTTTTTCCGCCTCCTCGGCAGCGCATTCTCGTTTTATTTTTGTTACCGTTTTGTTGGTATTGGCTTATCGCTTGCATTTGTTTACCGTCGCGTGGTAATTTGACGAAGCCAGGTCGTGGCTTTACTATTGCTATAGCCATTTGTTATCGTGTTTGTTTAGTTGGTTCCCGGGGTGATCAGTCTCGGGGTACCGTGTTCGTGGAAACATCATTGTCGCAGGACGCATAAGAGGGGGAAAGTGAATTTAACAAGTGAACATTAATCGACAGTTAAACTAGTATATCTCAATAATAAGTACTTATCAAAAGTAAATTATTTGAGCTCGTTTAATCGCCTACTCGGCGTGTTTGAATTAAGAGTAAAATCTTCTTAAGTTACCTGCGTTCCAGGTTCTCAGGATTTCCCTGCCATCGAGCTTCTCCAATTTGTAGGCGCCCTTGCCGATCACTTCTTTGACCCTGTATGGGCCTTCTCAGTTTGCCGCTAGCTTCCCTTCCCCTCTAGTTGGCAGCCCGATGTCGTTGCGGCGTAGGACCAGGTTGTTTTGTTCAAATTCTCTTCTGAGCACTTTGGTATTTTAACGCAGGGCCATTCTTTGCTTTAGCTCTATCTCTGACAAATGGGTCATCTCTCTAGCCTCATCCACTAGGTCCTTTTCTACAGCTTCCTCCACTCCTTTCAGAAGTAGTCGTGGGCTCGGCTCGCCGTTCTCCACGGGTATCATAGCATCCACTCCATACGTTAAGCGAAAAGGGGTTTCTCCTGTGGACGACTGCTCGGTCGTTCGGTAAGACCAAAGAACTGATGCGAGTTCGTCATCCCATGCGCCCTTTTTGTTATCGAGCCTTTTTTTGAGGCCCAGCAAGATGACCTTGTTTGCGGCCTCGATTTGGCCGTTCATCTGAGGATGTTCTACGGATGAGAACTTTTTCTTTACACCCAAACCGGCGAGGAACTCCACGAACTTCTTGTCAGTGAACTGCGTCCCGTTATCAGAGATAACGACTTCCGGGATGCCGAATCGGGTTATCACCTGTCTCCACATAAACTTTCGACAATTGGACGACGATATGCTGGCTAGCAGCTTAGCCTCTATCCACTTGGTCTAATAGTCGATGGCGACTATGAGATATTTGACTTGTCCCGGACTAACCGGGAAGGGTCCCAAGAGATCGACTCCCCATTGTAAGAAAGGTCGGGAAGATGTCAACAGGTTTAGCTCGGAAGCCGGCGCCTTATGGAAACTGGCGTTCTCCTGGCACTTGACGCATTTCCTTACGAATTCTTCGGAGTCCCTCATCATTGATGGCTAGTAATAACCGGCTCTAACGAGTTTTCTTGCCAGGGCCTTGCCTCCGATGTGATGACCGCAGCACCCCTCGTGGACCTCTCTGAGCACATAGTCCGTTTGGTCGGGGTGGAGGCACTTCAACAGAGGTTGGCTGAGTCCCTTTCTAAACAACTGCCCCTGTATGGTCGCGTATTTGGCCGCCTCCCTTTTCAATGTTTTGGCCACCTTCTCGTCGTCAGGGAGCTTGCCGCTTTCTAGAAAGTCGGTTATCGAGTCCATCCAGGAGGGATTTATCTTTGTCAAGTGGAGGGTGACTGCTGGTTCCTTTACCAAGCCCTGAATCAGAGACCGGTTGCCAGCCCCTGGTTTGGTGCTCGCTAGCTTGGACAGGAGGTCCGCCCGTGTGTTCCTTTTTCTCGGAACGTGTTGGATCGTGACCTCCTCGAATTGTTTGCTCAATTCTTTGACCTTCTCTAGATACTTCTGCAACAGGGAGTCTCTGGCTTGGTAGGTCCCATTGACCTGAGAAGTGATGACCTGCGAGTCACTGCACACTTCTAGCCTGGTGGCTCCGACTTCCCGTGCTAAGATTAAACCGCCCAGAAGGGCCTCGTACTCTGCTTGATTGTTTGATACTGGGAACTCGAACTTGATCGACTGTTCATATACGACTCCAACGAAACTCTCCAGGATGATCCCGGCACCTCCGAACGTCTGGTTGGAGGCCCCGTCTACATGGAGCCTCCACCGTATGCTCGTTCTCTCGGCCGGGTCCCCTGTTACTTCTACTAAGAAATCGGCCATTGTCTGCGCCTTAATCGCATGCCTGGGCTCATATTGCAAGTCGTACTGGGACAGCTCAATGGCCTAAGTCATCATTCTTCCTGCTAGGTCGGGTTTCTAGAGTATCTGGCGGATTCCCTGGTCTGTTCTCACGACCACTTGGTGACCTTGGAAGTATTGTCGTAATCTACGGGAAGAGGTTAGGAGTGCAAGTGCCAACTTCTCTAGTTTGCTGTATCTCAATTCTGTCCCTTGCAGTGCTTTGCTCATGAAGTAAATTGGTTGCTGAACCTTCTCTTCTTCCCGTACCAAAACCGCCGCCATCGCTTCATCCGTTATGGCTAAATACAGGTAGAGCGGTTCTCCGGCCTTGGGTTTCCCGAGAACGGGTGGTGTTGCGAGGATCTCTTTGAAATGCTTGAATGCTTCTTCACACGCCGGGGTCCATTCAAACGCTATCCCCTTTTTCATAAGGTTGAAGAATGGTAGCGACCGAGCAGCCGACGCTCCGAGGAACCGTGATAGTGCGGTGAGCCTCCCCGTCAACCTTTGGACATCTTTGACACACCCTGGGCTCTTCATCTGGAGTACTGCTTCACATTTTTCCGGATTGGCCTCTACCCCTCTTTGGGTTATCATGAATCCCAAGAACTTTTCTGCTTCCATGGCGAAGGCACACTTAAGTGGGTTGAGCCTCATGCCATGTTGTTGAAGGGAGGCGAATACGTTTTCCAGGTCCACTACGAGGTCATCAGGTCGGGTGGTCTTTACTAAGACATCATCGACGTATACTTCCACCGTTTTACCTATGAGGTCGCTGAATATCTTATTCATCAGCCTCTGGTTGGTGGCCCCTGCATTCTTCAGCCCGAACGGCATTACCATATAACAGTATGTTCCTCCAGGCGTTATGAACGCTGTCTTCTCCTCGTCTGGCCGGTCCATCAGTATCTGATTGTAGCCAAAATAAGCATCCATAAAGCTCAGATACCGGTATCCCGCCGCCACGTCGACGAGCACATCAATATTGGGTAAGGGGTAGCAGTCCTTGGGGCAAGCTTTGTTGAGATCAGAGTAATCCACACATATCCTCCATTTTTCATTGTGCTTTCTTACTAGAACTACATTCGACAGCCAAGTCGAGTAGTCGAGCTCCCGGATAAATCCCGCTTCGAGGAGGCTGGCCGTCTGCCTGGCTACCCCTTCTCTCTTTCTTGTGACATCTTCCTTCTCCTCTGAGCCACTGGTTTGGCTTCCGGCTTGACGGCCAAGTGGTGTGACATGAGTTGGGGGTCTATCCCCGGCATGTCAGCTGGCGTCCAAGCAAACAGGTCGCCGTTAGTCCTGATCATTTTCATTAGGGGTTCCTTCAGGTCGTGTGGGAGGTTTCTGTTTATGAAGGTGAACTTCTCCTCTGTGTCGCCAACTCTGAATTTTTCTAAGTTCCCCTCTGGTTCAGGTCTGGGTTTGTCCTCGACTCTAGCGTCCAGGTCGGCAAGGAATACTCTCGATGCTTCCTTGGACTTCTTCCTTAATGGGAGACTGGCATTGTCGCAAGCGACTGCCGTTTCCAGGTCTCCTTTTATGGATCCCACGGATCCGCCGTCAGTGATGAACTTCATTACCAACATCTTTGTACTGATCAGTGCGCCGAGATCGTTGATGGTCTTCCTTCCTAGGATGACGTTGTAGGCCGTGGAGTCTCGCAGAACTACGAACTCAGCCATTATCGATCTTCGCTCCTGTCCTAGTCCTATGGACATTGGCAGGGAGATTATCCTGTCTGGCTTGATGAAGTGGTCACCTAGTTCTACAACACCGTGCTGGTGAGTCTTTAAGTCGGCATCCCGTAGACCCAAGGCATCGAACACATTGCGGAACATGATATTCGAGTCGGCTCCGGTGTCTACGAGGATCCGCTTGATGAGGCCGGTTCCCACTCTGGCCGTTATGACCATGGCAGGGCTTTCTGCGATCCCATCAAACCATTGGTCTTCCGAGCCGAACGAGATAGGTGGAAACCTTTTGGAGTTTTGCGCGGAAGATGAGGAAACCGCTAGGACCTTGGCGTCCTTCTTGTGTGCCGACTTAGACCTTGGGGCCACATTTCTTGCTGTTACCACGTTCACTACGGTAAGGCCATGTTTGTTGTCGTCTGGCTCATGACATCGCTTCACTGAGCGGGTCTTATCCTCTCCTTCACGGTCGTGATCTCGTCTCCTCGGTTCCTCGATGAGGTGGGAGAACTCAGCCAGTTTCCCATCTCAGATCGCTTGTTCCAACGCGTCCTTGAGGTCGAAGCAATCCTACGTCTTATGGCCATAGCCCTTATGATAATCACAGTAGAGGCTCTTGTTCCCCCCAATTCGGTCCTTCAGAGGTTGGGGCTTCGACAAAATTCCCTTCTCGGCTATCTGCTGATAAACTTCTACGATGGGGACGGTTAAGGGGTGTAATTGGTGAACTTTTCGATCCGAGGGAACGGCCTGGATGTCTTTCCCGGACCGCCGTCTCTGGCGTGCTCCTTCTGCCTTTCTCCACCCCCGTGCTGCCGAGGTTGATTGTAGGAGGGCTGTCTCTTATTAGCAGCCACGACTTGACTGACTTCTTCATCGTTGATAAACTCCCTGGCCATGCTTTGAATTTCCTGCACCGTCCACACCGGCTTCGTGGTGAGATGCTTTCTGAAGTTCTCGTTCAGAAGTCCATTTGTCAAACATAGGCTGGCTACCGAGTCAGTTAGCCCGTCGATCTCCAAGCACTCGTCGTTGAATCGATTTAGGTATTTTCTGGTCGGCTCGCCGGATCTCTGAGTCACTCTCAATAGGTTGATCGAGTGCTTTGCCTTTGCAATCCTGGTAGTAAATTGGGCCAGGAAAGTGCGGCTAATATCCAAAAACCTGGCAACAGAGCCCTGCGGGAGGCTGTTGAATCACCGTATTGCAGGCCCTACCAGAGTGACCGAGAACGCATGACACCTTACTTCGTCGCCTACTCCCTCCAAGTTCATTCTGGCCTCGAAGGCCGTAAGATGTTCCTGGGGGTCTTGGGTTCCATCGTACCCCATGTCCGTCGGCTTATCAAAATGCTTTGGTAGCCGGACCTCAAGGATAGAGTGATAGAAAGGGGTCACGCCCATGATCACAGGTTATTGAGTTCTCCTCGCCCTTTCTCTGTCATTTTCTCGATCTTGCCCTGCGGCCCGTGTCCTGGGCTGTCGAGTTCTCCTCGCCCTTTCTCCACCGTTTTCCCGGTCTCGTTCAGTGGCTCGTGCCCATCTAGTTCGGGCGTATATCAAGGGGTCATGCCGTCTCCTCGGGCGTTCTTCGTCTTCCCGGCTACTTTCAGATTCAGATCTTGGAGTGGGTGTGCGCCGGAAGAGACTTCTCTGAGAAGTTCTTCCGTGGCTCTCGGGAGATGGGGAGTAGGTTGGGTCGGAGGTTTACTGACGATGTTCCTAGTCGGCCAGCTGGCGCTCCAGGTTCTGCACCCTATGGCACAGTTCTTACATTATCCTAGCGCTGCCGCTGCCAGTTCCCCCAAAGGGGCATCGTTCTCTGGACCGTGAGGACGGTTCAGACTGTCATGGGGGGGACCTCGTGCGTCCCCGAGAGGAAGCCACGGAGGCCGCCGCACCTGGCATAGCATCCATTTTCAGTCCCCACAGACGGCGCCAATGTTCGGCTCTTCAGGAGACCGGACGGTTCAGGGATGGATCGTGGATGCTGATTGTGAGGTTCGGTCGCTCTTAGGGCCTGGCGTGTGGTTTGTGGAGTATCCGATATCACGAGCTCTTCGGGTGGAGAGGGGGGTGTCACCTGCAAAGACACTCCAACGCCCAAGTCAGTCAAGGTGAAAAGGTGTAAATGTGCTAGTGACGTACCTTGGGGGAGGGGTATGACCTTCCCCTTATATATTGTGTCAGAAGTGGGTCCCACAAGGGCAGATCCACCTTCCTCGAAGCTTCCAAGATAGCTGTAGTAGAGAGCTGTCAAGGACGCGTGTCCGGATCGGGGGATGAGTGCCTCGCACCCGACCGTTCGGGTCGGGTCGGCCCTCGCGATATTTGGGCCAGGCCGTAACAAATATAATCGCTGTGTAGAAGTAATAATATGTTAGTTGGTTAGATTTTGAGAACTTGAAATGATACCTAAAAAAGTTGTAGACTATATTAGATTTTTTAAGTTATTAATTTTATATTCAGCGAGATTTAGTTTATGATTAGAGTTCAATTTAACCCAACTGTTATAAGCATGATGCTAATTGCGACATTTTTGATACTTTAAAAGATAAATTTTTTATGCGACACACTTAAATCCATTTAATCATATTCAAATTCAATGAATTCGATTCACATAAAATTATTGAATGAAATATCTAAGTGATGTTTTTGTTTTTAGAAAATTCAGATAATTTTAAAATTGTTTTGTTTATAGAGGTGAATTACTCTATATTTATATAGTGTTTTGAGAAAAGAGACTAACTTTATATTTATATATTGTTTGGAGAAAAGAAAATAAATTATAGATATAGACTGCACATAAAAAGATAGTGTTACAAACGTCACAATTTTTTATAAAAACTTTGATATCTAAACAAAATGATCTTCAATATATATTTACATATGGTTTTCACTATTTAGTATTTTTTTTAAGCATACAATTGACTGATTAGATAAATTAAATTTATGAGCAATCACAATTAAAGAGTTTGATTTTGATATAATTAATAGTATAAAAATTCTTACAAAATTATTCATCATACATTTAAATAATTTTTTAAATAATAAATTTAAAATTTATCTATTTTTATAATATAACAATACATTAAAAAGAAATATTACACATCTAAAATTTAGTTTGGCAAAATTTTTAATTTTTAAAAATAGTTTATAAAGTTAGATTTTAAAAGATTACTTTTAAAAAAAGGTTTTGGTAAATCAAATTAAAATTATTTTTAATAAACATAAACAACAATAATTATATTTAGTAAAATAGTTTTTAAAATTTAAAAATACTATAAAAGACATAAATTTAACCGTTAAATTTGAAAATTAGTTAATATATGAGGTTATATTAAACTTTTAAATTTTAAAAAACACAAGTCAATTTTAAAAAGTTCTACCTTAGATATTTTAAAAAATATTCCGATCTTTTAAAAACTGCAAGTACAAAGTACGTGATCTTTTTGATTTACCAATCAAAAAATGAAGAACTTGTGCTTTTAAAAAGCATAAACACCTGTTCAAAAAGCTTCACCGAATTAAGTCTATTAAGTCTAATCAAGTTAAATAATAAAACTTTAAATAATATTAACTATAACTAATTTTTATTATAATAGATCAATTTAATTAAATTTAATTAATAAAAAAACTTAAATATATAGCATTATTTTACATTAAATAGTGTGTTGATACATGAAAATAAATTCCATAATTAAATTTGAAAATACTCAAACTTAAAATATAAATAATTCACTGTTAACTTTGGTCCATTAAGGCTATAGCCACTACTATTGTTCTCCTTTGCAGTATCTCGTCACACCCACGTCATATTAAATAAAATTTTTGTTTCTGAAATTGATCCTTATCACTACTTTTTGTTCAAAATCACTTTTGTTTTCATAAAAGGATATATATATATATGGGCCTAGTAAAAGAAACACTTGCTTTTTCTAGGTGACAAAAGAACACCTTGTTTTTAGCTGTGTTCAATAACAACACCTTGGTTATTGGTAATATAAGAGTACTAAAATATATAATAAAAAAGAATAAAACTCAAAATAGTCCTGACAATTATTTCGAAATACAATGAGGTCTTTAATAAAAAAAAATTCAATCCGATTCCTGATAATTATCTTGAAAGGATAATGAGGCCTATGTACAAAAAAAATTCTGGTTGTTTTTTTTTTGTATAGGAACTAATCAGTCCTAACAAAAATATTAAGAACCGAATTGAATATTTTTTTTGGGAGCCTTGTTATCTTTTCAAAATAATTGTTAGGGACCGAATGGAGTATTCACTCAATAAAAAAATGATTAACCATTAGTGGCTAGAAAACCATAAACTGGACACCACACTATGTCACTATGCAAGTGTCCTCGCTCGATCAATTCTTATTTTCCTAAGGTAATAACACAAAATTATTAAGAACACGCTTCTCTATTATATGTTATATTGAAAGTATCCTCATAATAAATATTTCTCTTTTCACTATGATAAATAGATAAAGAGTAATTTGAAAAAAATCTTATAAGAAAAAGTAGCATTATCACTTTTCTAAGAAAATAATTAAAATATAGGTAGTAGTGTTGTAAAATAATATAAAATAGAAAAATATAAATATGCTCTTATATCACTATAATATAAATAGTTTATTTATTTACTAATATTATAAATATTATAATTTAAAATTACAAAGAGACCAAAGAGACAAAAAATTTATTGGCAGTATATAAAGAGAAGGATATTATATAAGAGAGAGAATGGAATGTTTTATTACTGTGTGTATAACATTCCTAAGATTGCCTCTATATATAAGCATATGAAGTTTGATTTCCAAGTTCATTCAGTGTTGGAAATAAATATCAACCGCCCATATTAATGGGCATCCAATCTTATCACAACACTTCCTCTTGGATGCCCATTTAGAATTATTGCCTCGTTAAAATCTTACTAAAGAAAAATCCAATGGGAAAAAAATTTTAGTGAAGGAAAAAGAGTACAAAATCCTCTAGTGATGGGGACTGCCTCATTAAAAACCTTGTCAAGAAAAACTCAATGGAAAAAAACCTGATCAAGGAAAAAAAAAGTACAGTCTCCTCCTCTTGTCAATATCATTTAATGTCTCGAAACTGGCGCATCCCAATCTCATGTACCAATCTTTCAAAGGAGGATTTTGGGAGTGACTTTGTGAATAAATCTGCCAGATTGCCACTTGAACGGATCTGTTGGACATCAATTGTCCCTTGATTTTGAAGATCATGAGTGAAGAAGAATTTGGGAGAAATATGCTTTGTTCTATCACCTTTGATGTATCCACCCTTAAGTTGAGCAATGCATGCTGTATTATCTTCAAACAAGACAGTTGGAGCTATCTTATGATCAATCAGTCCACGTGATGACAGAATATATTGAATCAAACTCCTCAGCCAAAAACACTCGCGACTAGCTTCATGTATCGCTAGTATTTCGGCATGATTAGAGAATGTTGCAGCAATCGTCTATTTCGTGGACCTCCATGATATGGCTGTACCACCATATGTGAATAGGTATCCTGTTTGAGATCTCCCTTTATGTGGACCAGACAAGTATCCAGCATCTGTATAGCCAACTAATTGTGACTTAGATCCATAGGGATAAAATAATCCCATATCAACCGTTCCATGAAGATATTGAAAGATTTGCTTGATTCCACTCCAATGTCTTCTGGTTGGAGAGGAAATATACCTTGCTAGTAAATTCACCGCGAATGATATGTCAGGTCGCGTATTATTAGCAAGAACATTAGTACTCCAATGGCACTAAGATATGGTACTTCAAGACCAAGGATATCTTCATTTTCTTCTTTAGGACGAAATTGATCCTTTTTCACATCCAAAGATCTTACGATCATTGGAGTACTTAATGGATGTGACTTATCCATATAAAATCTCTTCAAGATTTTCTCTGTATATGTTGTTTGATGAATAAAGATCCTATTTTTTATATGCTCGATCTGCAGGCCGAGACAAAATTTAGTTCTTCAAAGATCTTTCATCTCAAACTCTTCTTTTAGAGTTTTTATAATTGTTGGAATCTCTTCAGGAGTTCCAATGATATTTAAATCATCAACGTACACAGCAATTATAATGAACCTAGATGCAGATTTCTTTATGAAAACGCATAGACAGATATCATCATTCTTGAATCCATTTTTGGCCAGATACTCAGTAAGACGATTATACCACATTCGTCCAGATTGCTTCAGACCATATAGAGATCTTTACAATTTGATTGAGTATAACCCTTGCGAATATTCATCGGATGGTTTAGACATCTTTAACCCTTCAGGGACTTTCATATAGATATCACGATCTAATGAGCCGTACAAATAGGCTGTTACCACATCCATTAAATGCATATGCAGTTTACAATATGCAGATAAACTGACCAAATAACGCAATGTTATCGCATCCACTACAGGGGAATACGTTTCTTCATAATCTATACCGGGCCTTTGTGAAAAACCTTGTGCCACAAGTTGGGCTTTATAGCGCACAACTTCATTTTTCTCATTTTGTTTTCTCACAAATACCCACCAGTATTCAACAGGTTTTACATCTTCTGGTGTACGGACTATAGGTCCAAAGACTTCACGTTTTGCAAGTGAGTCTAACTCAGCCTTCATGGCTTCTTTCCATTTTGGCCAATCATTCCTTTGTCGACATTCTTCGACTGATCTTGGCTCAAGATCCTTACTTTCATGCATGATATTCAATGCCACATTATATGCAAATATTTCATTGACAATTATCTTATTTCGGTCCCATTTCTTTTCTGTAAAGACATAATTTATCGAGATCTCGTCATTTTCACAATTTTTAGGTACCTGAACGTCTTCTGGCATTAAAACTATATCAGAATTTTGGACAACTGCAGGTGTCTCTACTATGTCTTTTTTAACAGGAATATTATTTACCTCTTTTCTCTTTCGAGAATTTTTATCTTTGGAACCGACAGGCCTGCTACACTTCTGGCGTGTATTTGCTTCAGTGGCTATTTGTCCTACTGGGACATCAATTCGAATTGGGGCATTTTCCACTGGTATATAAGATTTGGTTATTCTCTTTGTATTGGAAAATGCATTAGGCAATTCATTTGCTATTCTTTGCAAATGTATAATCTTTTGAACTTCTAGTTCACATTGCCCTGATCGAGGATCTAAATGCATCAACGATGATGCATTCCAATTAAGTTCCTTTTCAGGAAGCTTATTCTCTCCCTCTAATGTTAGAAATTTTGATTCATCAAAATGACAATCCGCAAACCGGGCTTTAAATACATCTCCCGTTTGTATCTCAAGATACCTTACTATAGAGGGAGAATCATATCCAACATATATCCCCGATTTTCTTTGGGGTCCCATTTTGGTGCGATTAGGTGGTGCAATGGGAACATATATCGCACACCCGAATATTCTTAAATGGGAAACATTTGGCTGCTGGCCAAATGCTAGTTGCATAGGAGAGAACTGATGGTAACTCGTTGGCCTCAAACGAATAAGTGCTGCTGCATGTAAAATAGCATGCCCCCAAACCGAGGTTGGGAGATTTGTTCTCATAAGCAAGGGTCTAGCAATTAATTGGAGGCGTTTAATAAGTGATTTTGCTAACCCATTTTGTGTGTGAACATAAACTACTGGATGTTCAACACTTATTCTATTAGCCATACAATATGCATCAAAAGCTTGGGAAGTAAATTCACCAGCATTATCAAGACGAATTGCTTTGATTGAAATTTCTAGAAATTGTACTTTTAATCGAATAATTTGAGCCAGTAATCTCGCAAACGCCAGGTTGCGAGAAGATAATAAGCACACATGTGACTATCTCGAAAATGCGTCTATTAGGACCATAAAATATCTAAAAGATCCACATGGTGGATGAATAGGTCCACATATATCACCTTGAATCCTTTCTAGAAATTCAGGGGACTCAAATCCAATCTTTACTGGTGATGGTCTTAAAATTAACTTTTCCTGAGAACATGCAGCACAACAAAATTCACTAGATTTAAGAATCTTCTGGTTCTTTAGTGAATGTCCATGGGAGTTTTCAATAATTCTCCTCATCATGGTTGTTCCTGGATGACCCAATCGGTCGTGCTAAGTTATGAATTCATTTGGGCTAGTAAACTTCTGGTTTACAGTGGCATGTGATTCAATTGCACTAATCTTGGTATAATATAACCCAGATAAAAGTGAGGATAATTTTTCTAATATAACTTTCTTATTTGAATCATGAGTTGTGATACATAAATACTCATGATTTTCCTCATTCATAGTCTCAATATGATATCCATTTCGGCGAATAACTTTAAAACTCAACAAGTTTCTTCGAGACTTGGTAGACAACAGTGCATTATTTATTATGAATTTTGTTCCTCTGGGAAAAAAAATTATAGCTCTTCTGGAGCCTTCAATCACATTGCCTGAGCCAATTATAGTATTAACACATTCTTCTTTTGGCACAAGATGGGTAAAATATATATCACTTTTGAGAATAGTGTGCGCACTTGCACTATCCGCAAGGCATACATCTTCATTACATATCCTTGCCATTCTCTTCAAAAACAAATAATAATAAAATGAGTAGTATGCACAGTTAAATTGAAAACTTGATTGGAATTATTTTTCTAAGAAATTCTGCACATAAAATAATATCATATACTAAAATTTTATTTTAGAGTGAACACCCAACCCGGTCCCTGTCCTTTTTCTCGATGGACATCACGGCCCTTGTCCAAAAAAAAGGGACGTATCAGTCCCTGTCCCATACTTTTGTGAGACATCCCGGTCCTTCCGTCATCTCCCCTGACCAAAACAGACAGAACTTGCCTACGTGTCAGTTAACGTTGCTGAGTTGGAGGTTAATAGTCTGTTAAGTTCCACGTGGCCATTAGAAAATGGACAGGAGTCGATTTGTCCCCCTTTGGAGACCTAAAACTATGTCGTTTTAGTGGTTTTCTCCACGTGCTATTAGGGAATGGTAAGGGGTCGTTCTGTCCCGCTGTAGAAACCAAAAAAGATGTGAACTTGGAGTACCTTTCGTTGTTGTTTTGTATCTTGGCTACAAGCTTTTAGGACACATGTTTTGCTTCAAAAAAAACTTCTATGTTTTGCTACTTACTACTATTGGTTTTAGGTATAGGGCTTTTGGTTGAGATCCCTATATTTTGGTTATCTGACTCAGGGTCATGTTACTGCCCATATTTTGAATGGCATATTATGTGTTAAGTTGTTTCAACAACTATACTGTTCCTTAATTATCAATATATTAACATGGATCTTTCTTTGACTGTAGATACTTAGTGCTACTTAGCTAGCATGCATATTTGTTAAATTTATGTCATGACATATATGCCATTATCTATCAATATAGGGATGAGATTTAACATATTCATCACAGGCTATGGTTCAAATTTTACAAATTCAACACAATAATTTCTACTTCATTCATCATCAAAAGTGTTGTTCACAACTCAACTCAGTGAAATACCAAAATTCAGCTATCAAATTCCTACACACTTGCTCTAAACAAGCTTGCAATTACAACCCCACTAAAAAATGCTAACAAATCAAACCCATACCTAATACATCTACTTTCACCCATTTTCAGTCTACAGTAATCTAATTGATCCTCCAAACCAATTAATATTTTCTCCAACTCATTAACTTTGTTATCCACCACATAACCATGGCCTTCCAATCGATTCTGCTTCTGCTTTGATGCCCCAAATGAGACAGCCTTGTTAGCATCCTCACCACATGAAGATACATAATCATCTAGCCATGCAAAGAAGTTGCAATGCCATTTTTCAGTCTACAAAAAAGTTTAACATTTGTTATCATCTGTGGAATAGAAATTGAAAACAAAAAATTAGCTAAACTCTCAAAAACTACCTTGAATTTTGGGCAGCGAAAGAATAATCTGTCTGGATTCTTCACCATCCCTGACATGAACAATATTGCATGAGAGCCACAATAACAAATTGAGGCAACCCATTTCTTCTTCCTCGGAGCTCCAGCACTCCCACCAAAATTTAGGTCCCAGCCTGAATCGTCTCTACTTCGTGGGTTTGATGATGAACAACGCTCTTCATTACCAATCATGGTCTCCTAGGGTTTGTATTTGGGTTGGGAGAAGAGTGAGAGATTAGCAGCGTCGAATCACTTTCAAACCATTGTATTTCAGTGAAGACTAAAAACGAGGTCGTTTTTTATTTCTACAGCGGGACAGAACGACCCCTTACCATTCCCTAATAGCACGTGGCGAGAACCACTAAAACGACGTAGTTTTAGGTCTCCAAAGGGGGACAAATCGACCCCTGTCCATTTCTTAATGGCCACGTGGAACTTAACAGATTATTAACCTCCAACTCAGCAACATTAACTGATACGTAGGCAAGTTCCATCTGTTTTGGTCAGGGGAGATGACGGAAGGACCGGGATGTCTCACAAAAGTATGGGACAGGGACCGATATGTCCCTTTTTTTTTGGACAAGGGCCGTGATGTCTATCCAAAAAAAGGACAGGGACCGAGTTGGGTGTTCACTCTTTATTTTAAAACATGACATATTTAATGATTTCAAAATTCATAAACATTAATACTTCATCATATTTGAAACTTAAATACATAGAAAATAAAACCTAACAATAAGTTCTTTACATTATTTATTTATATGAATACTTAACAATCTCACACATTAAACTATTCCATCATTGATCAAATGACCAATATTTCCTTCAGGATCCTCAAAGAAATCAGATACATCATAATGAGTGGTGGAATTTTCAGCATCATTTGAAACGAAATTCGATTCTTTTCCCTTGTCGTCCTTTTTCAAAGATGCCTGGTAAAGATCGACTAGGTGCCTTGGGGTACGGCAGGTACGTGACCAATGGCCCTTTCCACCACAACGGAAACACTTATCATCTGTTGATTTATTTTGCCCGATATTTCTTTCTTTATCCCACTTCTGGTGAGATCCTCTCTTTTGAATATAATTCATTTTCCTTCCATAATTTTTCTTGTTATTAAAACCTTGCCATTTACCTCTTCTGGGGTAATTTGGCACATTTACTTCAGAAAATGGGGCGGTGCCAGTTGGGCGCGCTTCATGATTTTTCAAGAGCAACTCATTGTTGCGTTCAGCAACAAGAAGGCAAGAAGTTAACTCAGAATATTTTTTAAACCCTTTTTCTCGATACTGCTGCTGTAGGAGCACATTCGAGGCATGGAAGGTTGAGAAAGTTTTCTCCAACATATCATGATCAGTTATCTTTTCCCCACATAATTTCATTCGTGAGGTAATTCGAAACATTGCAGAATTATATTCATTTATAGATTTAAAATCTTGTAGACGCAAGTGCGTCCATTCATATCGAGCTTGAGGAAGTATCACCGTTTTTTTATGATTGTACCTTTCTTCAAGGTCTTTTCAAAGATCTGCAGGATCTTTTAATGTGAGATATTCATTTTTCAATCTTTCGTCAAGATGACGACGAAGAAAAATCATGACTTTGGCTTTATCCTTCTGGGATGCATTATTTTCAACCTTAATGGTATCTCCAAGATCCATTGAATCAAGATGGATTTTAGCATCTAGTATCCATGATAAATAATTATTTCCAGGTATATCAAGAGCATTGAATTCAAGATGAGAGAGCTTCGACATAATAAAAATTTGTTACCTAAGTCTTCCTAAAAATTTGATCAGAGTCTCGTGCTGATAACGTGTTGTAAAATAATATAAAATAGAAAAATATAAATATACTCTTATATCACTATAATATAAGTAGTTTATCTCTTTACTAATATTATAAATATTATAATTTAAAATTACAAAGAGATCAAAGAGAGAAAAAATTTATTGGTAGTATATAAAGAGAAGGATATTATATAAGAGAAAAAATGGAATGTTTTATTACTGTGTGTATAACATTCCTAAGATTGCCTCTATATATAGGCATATGAAGTTTGATTTCCAAGTTCATTCAGTGTTGGAAATAAATATCAACCGCCTATATTAATTGACATCCAATCTTATCACAACAGTAGTCCTCTATAATTTCAGAACATTTTTTTTTACACTAATTTAAAGATAACATTACTTGCAACCTTAGGAGTTATGGGCCTTCAATAAAAATTCAACTAATCAATATGGACATTAAATAGACCCAAAAAGAAACTAAGTTGGATTGGTCAAAGGATCCGTTTAAACAAGTGTCAGGAGCTCAAATTTTGTCATGTGTATACAACACTTATTAACAAATTTCTAAATAAAATTTAGATCTGCAATAGATTAATATTTAACATATCGAATTAGAATATATTGTGGGAAGAAAGACCTAAAAGAAGAGCCCAATACACTCTAGGAGTGGCACTTTCTCCATCCTTATGGGCCTTTTACTCAAAAGAAAACTCACAAAAATTTGTTAGCCCTACGTAAGGACTATTTTTTTAACTCCAAAAAAGCGCTACATATATATTTTATTTTTGAAGTATTCTAAACCTCAAATGAGATTGGTATAAATATTTTGGTCCTTGTAAACCCAAAAAAAAAAAAACATTTTGGTTCTTTGTTGGTTCCTTTAAAAACATTTTGGTTCTTTAAAAAAAATTATTCATATTAATTAATTTTCTGAAAATAAAGCCCAATTAATTATATATGAAAAATAAAGAGAGAAAATAACCTGCTAGATGATGATGTTCTAAACCTAGCTGTATTAGATGATATTGGCTAGCATGAATGTTTTAGAAAAATAATAATGTTACTCCTATTTTTAATAATATTATTCTACATATGATTTTTTTCTATATCGTATGTATGCATGAATTTATTAAAATAGTTGGTTCCAAAATCAATGCAATTTGTATTTATATTTTTTTAAATTTGCATATATAAATAAATAAAAATAATAAAAATAGCTGGTTCCAAAAATTTCTCTTCAAATTATTCCAGTCATCTTTCTTTTGTTATCCTAGGTAGGTCAATTTAAGAGTCAACTAAGGATTGCCAAAAACCTTAACACATGTCCAAACTTAGATCACACAAAATCTACACTTAACAAATTGAAAGCAAGGCAGCATTTTTCTCCCGTCCCTTTAGCCTTTTGCATCCTTTTCAAATTCACACTTAATTTTAAATTTATTTAAGAGTGGATTTTAAGTAAAGTGTGGACAAAATATATAAGTTTAGATAAAAATAATGTATTGCTTAAATTATTTTTTATTAGTTTAATATTGATAATAATTAATTATAGTAAAAGTACATAAAAAGTACATAAGATTTATTATAAAATATTTTTTTATAATAATTTTACTCTATTATATAATGTTAATATAACCAAATACATGTATTTATAAGTGTAATAATCTGTCTCATGCACGTGATAAGATTAAAATTATAATTTTAAATTATTTTGTTAAAATTAATTTGAATTATAATAATTTAATTAATAAAAATGTAATATATTATGTATTGTTTGTTTTTTTTAATGTAGTGTTAAATATATTAACTCTAAAATAGTTATTAATTAGTTTTAGTAATTATACAAAAAATTCAAAAATTCTTATTTTTAGTATCTCTTATTGTAAATGAGATTAAATGACAAAATTAGTAGAATATCAATTAATTTATCTCTAAATGCTACAATTTATTGTTTTTCTTGAACGGGAGTTCAAACCCAAAATCATATTCGCCAAGTCGAGGAAGAGTTGTCTCGCATCCGTCTTGGGAAATAGGAAGGTAAGGCGGCGCGTAAGGCGGCGCGTAAGGCGGCGCGTAAAGAAGCACATTCTAAGGAGAGAGAAGACGAGGACCGCGAAGCCAAAGGCATCGAAGGAAGAAGGCGCCGCCGCGACGCTTCAAGTCTAAAGAAGCTGAAGAAAAGGAAGATGGAACCGTTATTCTATTTTATTTTTTTTTATTTTTTAATTCAACCGTGTAATCAGTAGTCGTGCGCACAAGCACAAATTTTTTAGATACCTAGATTTTTTTATCAATAATAGGTATAACGTAATTTTTGTAACAGAAGTACATAAAGAGTACATAGCATAGTATATAAAATGTAATAATTTAATAAATATTTTTTAAGGAGATTTTTTATTCTCTTTAATAATGAGAAGAATTTATTTTTCTCCTCTCTTAATCCCTTTTTGTTCATCAAATCATCAACATCACAGCTTGAACAACTTAAGATATGAGATTTTTTTTATGATACGGTGAACGTAGAGAGTTCAATTGAATAATCAGAACTCAAAAATCGTGTAAACTGTGAAAACTGCGATTATTCATGAATACATTATAAATGTATGTGATTTTCATGTGGACTATCTTTTGAGTTTTGACCAACGAGAGAATTGCAAAATAAAATGTAAGCAATCCTAATTTGTGATACTAGTACGGTGACTCTCCTGAATATTTCAAAGAAGATTGGTGGGGATTCACTGCAAACATCATCTTGATCCCAAATGATACTGGTTTTTACTTACATTTATCTTTATTTTTTCTTTGAAAAATTCTTCTTACTTACATTCAGATATTTGCAGTTGAACTATCTCAAGCACTTTTTAGGGGGAGGATTCATCAAGCATATGCAGGTTGGTGTTTACTCATGGCAACTTTCTTTCTTTTGGCAAGTTCCTAAATTGTTCCAAAAAGCTTACAACTCCAGAGGTTTACTTATCCTATCCATTTTTTTCATCATCTACCTTGGCAATTTAGGAAAATGAGTTCCTTCATGATGTTTTTAATTTGACCCCGAAGAAAAGATATCTTGGTGGCAATGAACCCCGAATGTCCAGTGGTGAAAAGGTCAATTTGTTTTTAATCCTAATGAGTTTGTGGGATTTGGACAATCGCACGTTTAAAAACAAACATGATTTTTTGTCATGTTCATATCTCTACCTTGATTGTTTATCCTTTTTCACTCCTTATTTCATGAGTAATCAAATCATTAGCGGAAATGTGAATATGACAAGTTCATGTTTATTTGAACATTAATGGATCCAAATCCGAGTTTTTTTTTTTAAAATCAAATGTCCTCTCTAATATTTGGCTACTTCTTTGCGTCATACTTACCATTGTTCACTGATCTGCATCATTCTCCCACTTGTAGAGAATGTTCAAGTCTCCAAATTCTGTTCAGAACAACGCAAAGACCCAATTGCTTGATAAACAATGATTGTTATCTGTGGTAACCTTTCTTAACATACATAGAGATCATCAACTCTTACTTTCCTGTTTAAAATGCATGGTTACAAATTGATTACTTTAACTCTTAAGGTTACCTTCCTCATAGGTTGACTTATTTTTACCAACCAATTCGTCTCCATCTTTGCTTTTTGTCCTCAGTCGATTGTTCTTTTAAATCATATTGCAACAAAAACGTCTTGATGGGGATCTCAATCTAAACATGTCAAACCAATATTCACTTTTTACCCTATGTTTGTTGATAAAAATTGGTCATAATTGTTGGGAATAATTAGTATGATCACAATTCAATCAATCATGTGTCAAATAATTTGTTATTGTTATTATACTAAAATATTAATATAATAAGATCCTTGATTAAATTTAGAGATTTATCATTGTGATAGTGATCATAATATTAAGAAATGAATTTTTTATAATTTAATCTAAATTGTTCTTGGTCATATGATTTGTTCCTGTGCGGATAAACGTCCTTCGAGGTATACCTCGTTCCGCTGATGCTCGAACTTGCTTTCCTTGGAATGGGAGTGAGGAACGTCGTCTCCTTGTGAGGACGGCGGCGTCGGACACCTGCATGTAAATCATGTTGCTTGTATGCGAAGTTTGTATTCATAGGTTTTGATGAATGACAAACCAACAAACGACATGAAAGACAAACCAACAAACAACTTGAATGAACAAGCATATTGAAAGATCAACCAACATTCAACGTTGAGGAATGAAGAGTTGAAAGCAACACAACAACAACAAGAAACTCAAGTCCACAACATTTGAAGACAAGTATAGTGTCTTAGGACTTAGGTAACTTCTTGTTAAGAACCAATTGCTAAATCTCTCAACACACACTCACAAAATGTTTTGATGCACATCTTGCAATTCGATGCTAGCCAAATGGTTTAAAAACTTGTTTTCAAAGGTACAAAAGCATAGGAATTGACTCCAACAAGTTTGAGATCAATCCTAAGTAGTTTGAAGTGATTTTAAGCCATTCTTTAAGGTTTGCATCGATGCACACTCATCTTGCATCGATGCAAAGCATGCAACGACTTGTTGCATCGATGCAAAGATGTTTGCATCGATGCAACCTAGCTGAAAATTCAAATTTCAGCTTCAAAGACACATTTGCATCGATGCAAAGTGTTATGCATCGATGCAAATGATTCAAAAACATAAAAAAACGGCTAGTTTTAACAAAACGGCTTCATCCCATTAACTCCCAAACGTTTTTAAGGTTTGGGAAGTCTATAAATAGATGGATTAAAGCCTTATTTCAAACATGTGAGTATTTGCAAACTATCTTGTTCATATTCTTTCATTCTACACATTTTTAAGGTGTTATAATACACAATTTGAGAGAGCAATATCAATTGGTTCAATAGTACTAAACTTGTAATCATACACTCTTCTAGAGAGTACTCATTTCATCTCAACAATTCTTTGAGAATTGTTTTCTTGTAACACTTTGTAAATTGGAGTGTGATCTCCAAGGTTGAGTCAAGAGTTATAAACACTATAGTCGGTGAGGATACCAAAGAAGTATACTAAGTACTCAAGGCAAATCTTAGAGAAGGAGTCTCTAAGTGGAGTGGGTTAGTATACGAGTGGTGATCATATACCGTGAGGTGTTAGAAACTAAGGACTCGGATTGTAAAAGGTTTTGCGCGAGCACCTTGAAGCTTGGCAATAGTGGAACTTCTCAATAGCGATTGAGAAAGAAAGTGGACGTAGGACAAGGATTGTGCCGAACCACTATAAATAGCGTTTGCATCTCTCTAAACTCATCTCTTCTATATTATTGTCTTTTATCTTTGAGCAAATAAATTGTGATCGAAAAGTAGCTTCGTAAGTACTTAAGGAATGGCTTAAGTCCGATTGGTGAAAAGCTTGATCAATTTATTTGAGTTGGTGTCTATTGGAAAGTAAAAGCTCCTTATAAATGCTTAGCAATTGAGTTAAGCTCTTGGAAAAATACTAGTACAATAACATTTTTGTATATTGTCTTTAACTTCCGCAAAAAGATTCATTGTTGTTGCAATACTCAATTCACCCCCCCTCTTGAGTAATTGTGCATAGGTTCTACAAGTGGCATCAGAGCTTAACCCTTTGAAAGACTTAACCGTTTAAGGGAAAAGATCATGGCAAGCACAAGCTTTAACAACAACAACACTAGTGAAGGTAACTCAACCGCTAGACCTCCTCTTTTTAGCGGAACAAATTACTCTTATTGGAAAAATAAGATGAGAATTTGGATCCGTTCTCAAGATGTGAGAATTTGGAAAGTGATTGAGAATGGAAATCACATTCCAACAAAGACAACAAGCGCTAAAGAAGGAGAAGTCTCCGTCTTAAAGCAAGTACCGAAAGGAGAAAGTGAATATAATGACGATGATTGGAAGAAAGTGGCAATGAATGATAAAGCCATCAACTTCATTCATTGTGCACTTAACGAGCATGATTATATGAAGATCTCTACATGTGAAACCGCTAAAGAGATTTGGGATAAACTCCAAATCACTTACGAAGGAACCGACCACGTTAAAGAATCAAAGGTATTTATGTTGGTTCATGAATGGGAAAATTTTAAAATGAAAGATGAAGAGAGCATTGAAGAAGCTCTTGAAAGACTCTCCAAGATCTTCAACAACCTAAGCATGCTTGGCACAAAATACAATGATAAACAAATTGTGACCAAAGTGCTTACAAGCCTTACACCAAAATGGAACTCCAAAGTAAACGCTATTGTGGAAGGAAGGCTCTATGATCAACTTACATTTGATCAACTACGAGGTAATCTTCTCACCTATGAGATGACTATGCTAAATAGACAAAAAGGTGAAGAAAGCAAGAAGAAAAGTCTCGCCCTTAAAACAACATCACTACAAGAAGAGAGTGATGATAATGAAGAAGAAGGAGATGAAGAATTTGCACTCTTATTAAAAAGATTCAATAAGTTTGCAATGAAGAAAAACTTCAAGAGCAAAACAAAGGTACCAAAATGCTATGAGTGTGGAGAAGTTGGACACATTAAACCCAATTGTCCAAAACTTCAAAAGGAGGACAAAAACAAGAAATTTAAGAAGAAGGAGAAAGCATACATATCATGGGAGAACGAGGATGAATCCGACTCCGATGACGACGAGGTTGCAAATCTTTGCTTAATGGCAAGCGAAGAAAAGGTTAGTAATGACAACTCCACTTCTTTTAATTTACAAGATGAATATGATGCCTTACTTGAGGTGTACACAAAACTTACCCAAGATTATTCTCTCCTAAAGAAAAAGAATATGGATCTTTTAAAACAAAATGAGATGTTGAAAAATGAGAATATCAATCTTGGAAAAGATAAGTGTAGCACAAGTAGTGATCCATACAAATCTTGTAAAATGCATGAAAATGAAATTACAAATCTTAAGAACACTTTAGCTAAGTTCAATGAATCTTCAAAGAACTTAGATAAAATGTTGAAAAATCAAAAGCATGTTCATAATAAGGAAGGTTTAGGTTTTGAAAAAGGAAAATTTAAAAATACTAAAACTCCTATTAGGCAACCGCAAGCCCAAAAGGCAAGCATGCCTAAAAGGAATGAAGTCTTTAAACATCCTCCTCAACATGCTTCATTTAGAAATTATAATCACAATGCATATAGATCAAAAGATGTTGCATTTAGGAAACAACCTAGGCAACCATTTAGAAACATGCATAGGATGCATAATCCAAATGTCATATGTCATTATTGCAATAAAGTAGGTCATATAGCACCCGTATGCTTTACTAGAATTAAACATATAAACTTTCGTAGTCAAGATACGAGATGGGCACCTTATGGGCATTATGCTCATACTAACCATCAAGGACCCAAATTCACTTGGGTACCTAAATCCCAATTTTAATTGTTTTGTAGGTACGTGTTGGAGCTAAGGATACAAATTGGTATGTTGATAGTGGATGCTCCAAACACATGACCGGCGATGAATCAAAGTTCACCGCAATAGAGCCTACAAACGGAGGAAATGTGATCTATGGAGACAACAACACCGGCAAAGTAATCGGCGTTGGAAAAGTTGGTAAAAATTCCTCTACCTCCATAGATAATGTTATACTTGTCAAAGGTCTCAAACATAATCTCATTAGTGTTAGCCAACTTTGTGACAAAGGAAACTTAGTTACCTTTGACTCAAAATGTTGTTTAATAAAAAGGCAAGACACTAATGAAATTGTGCTAATTGGACACCGTGTTGACAATGTATACATGATTAATATAGATGAAGTTTCCTCAAATGATGTGAAATGCCTTGTTAGTAAAAATGATGAAACTTGGTTATGGCATCGTAGAGTAGCTCATGCTAACATGGACCATCTTAGCAAGTTGGTCTCTAAAGAGTTAGTAATTGGCTTACCAAAGCTACGTTTTGAAAAAGACATCCTTTGCGACGCATGTCAAAAGGGAAAACAAGTAAAGGCCTCTTTTAAATCTAAAAACATTGTTTCGACAACAAGGCCATTACAACTTTTGCACATGGATTTATTTGGTCCTTCCAGGACTATGAGCTTCGGTGGAAATTACTATGCTTTAGTTATTGTTGATGATTACTCTCGATTTACATGGACCTTGTTTCTAGCAAACAAGAGTGAAGCATTTCGAGCATTCAAAAGATTAGCCAAAGTTATTCAAAATGAAAAGAATTTGCATATATCATCTATTAGAAGTGATCATGGTGGAGAATTTGAAAACAATCTTTTTGAAACTTTTTGTGAAGAAAATGGCATTGAGCATAATTTTTCCTCTCCTAGAACACCACAACAAAATGGTGTGGTTGAAAGGAAAAATCGTCATTTAGAAGAAATGGCGAGAACTATGCTCAATGAGGCTAATATTCCTAAGTACTTTTGGGCGGATGCGGTTAGTACCGCGTGTTATGTTATGAATAGGATTATCATTCGACCTATTCTTAAGAAAACACCGTACGAATTGTACAAAGGAAGAAAGCCAAATATTTCCCACCTTCACGTCTTTGGCTGTAAATGCTTTATTCTAAATAATGGAAAAGATAACTTAGGCAAATTTGATGCTAAGGCTGATGAAGGAATCTTCTTAGGCTACTCTTTAACTAGCAAAGCTTTTAGAGTATATAATAAACGCATCATGACTATGGAAGAAAGTATTCATGTCGCTTTTGATGAAACTAACCGTTGTTATGCTAGAAAAGATTTTGATGAAAATGTAGAAAACTTTGATTCACTAAATTTGAATGGTGAAGACAAAGAAAAAGATTTAAATAAAGCCTCTACAACAAAGGATAATGTTCAAGTTGAAGAAATTGCACCATCACAAGCACAAATAAATGCACTTCCAAAGGACTGGCGTACTTCAAAGGATCATCCTCTAGACAACGTCATTGGTAATGTTTCGAAAGGGGTAACAACTCGATCCTCTTTTAGAAATTTATTTACATATAGTGCTTTTGTTTCTCAAATTGAACCATCTACCATTGAGTCCGCAATTGATGATGAACATTGGGTTATGGCAATGCAAGAGGAGCTTAACCAATTCAAACGAAATGACGTTTGGGAATTGGTGCCTAAACCAAGTAATCAAACAATTGTCGGAACAAAATGGGTTTTTAGAAATAAACTCGATGAAAATGGTACAATTGTTAGAAACAAAGCTAGATTAGTAGCTAAAGGTTATAATCAAGAGGAAGGCATTGATTATGACGAAACTTATGCTCCCGTAGCTAGATTAGAAGCTATTAGGATGTTACTTGCTTTTGCATCCTCTTATAACTTCAAACTTTATCAAATGGATGTTAAGAGTGCCTTTCTTAATGGTTTCATTCAAGAAGAAGTATATGTTGAACAACCTCCCGGTTTTGAGGATTATGAAAATCCTAATCATGTTTTTAAACTCAAGAAAGCTCTTTATGGTCTTAAACAAGCTCCAAGAGCTTGGTATGAACGTTTGAGCAAGTTTTTAATAGAAAAGGGTTTTAGAAGAGGGAAGGTTGATACAACTTTATTTATCATGATTGAAAACAAAAATATCCTTCTGGTACAAGTTTACGTCGATGACATAATATTTGGTTCAACTAACGAATCACTTTGCAAGTTTTTCTCAAACCTCATGCAAAGTGAATTTGAAATGTCCATGATGGGCGAACTCAACTTCTTCCTTGGTCTTCAAATCAAACAAGGAAAAGAAGGAACTTTCGTTGGCCAAACCAAATATTGCAAGGAATTGCTCAAAAGATTTGGAATGGACAATGCTAAGGCAATGGACACACCAATGAGCACTACTTGCTACCTTGACAAAGATGAACAAGGTAAAAACATAGATGTAAAGAAGTATAGAGGCATGATAGGATCATTGCTTTATCTAACGGCAAGTAGGCCAGATATCATGTTTAGTGTATGCATGTGTGCGAGATACCAAGCTAATCCTAAGGAATCTCACTTAAGTGCGGTGAAAAGGATTATGAAGTATCTCATAGGAACATTAAATGTTGGATTGTGGTATCCGAAAGGATCCACTTGTGATTTGATTGGTTATTCCGATTCCGATTTTGCCGGTTGCAAATTGGATAGGAAAAGCACTAGCGGCACTTGTCACTTGCTAGGAAACTCTCTTGTTTCATGGCATAGCAAGAAACAAGTAAGTGTAGCCTTATCTACCGCCGAAGCCGAGTATGTAGCCGCCGGTAGTTGTTGCGCCCAAATTTTATGGATGAAACAACAACTTGTGGACTATGGACTCATGCTTGATCACATTCCTATCAAATGTGATAATACTAGTGCAATAAATTTAACCAAGAATCCGGTTCAACATTCAAGAACCAAGCATATTGAGATTAGACATCACTTCATAAGAGACCATGTTGAAAAGGGTGATGTGGTTATTGAATTTGTCGAAACTAGTAAACAACTAGCGGACATCTTCACTAAACCTTTATGTAAAGAAAGTTTTTTTAACATCCGAAATGAACTTGGATTCTAATCTAATATGATTTGTTTGAATTCATTGTGTTTATATTGCTATTTTATCTCTTACTAACTTAAGCATTGGAGATATCCAATTAGCCATTGTTTTGTAGGTTTATGAGTTGATGAATGAGTGATCAATCTTGAGGTAGATTGAAGAATTTGAAGATTATAAACAATGGAGGATCAACAAATTGAAGTTTATAATAATTTAAATGAGTATATACATGATGGAACTCAAAGGATTGAAGAAAGAACCACCAAAGGATGAAAATTTGGTGATTTTGGGCAAAATGATGCATGTTGCATCGATGCAACCAAGCTTTGCATCGATGCAAAGCACACGACGTGCTATGTGCATCGATGCAAAGCCCATTGCATCGATGCAAACAAGACCAAATTACATAAAAACACGTAAATTTGGCATTTTTGTGCAACAAAACCCCCCTTTTTTCATCATCTTCAACCTCACAACTCATATCTCCATCTCCAAACCTCCATTACCTCCAAAACAAGCTCACATATAGCTTCATACAAATCACAAAACTTAGATACCCACTACAAACAAATTACATATTTGAAGTCCCCACATTCTCCTCTACAAAACCCATAAAACAAAATCATCCACAATGCCTAGAATCAAGAGAACCGTCAAGAAGTCAAAAGGTTCTTCAAGTGTGGTTCCACCTCCAAATAATCATCCTTTGGCAAGGTACTTTGCTTCTAATGAAGATCTTCAATTCTATGAGGCAAGGCTCGCCGGAAGAAAGGAAATTCCTCCGAGGTATTTGGATCCGACCCTTCTTGTCATTCATAACTTTGATACTCTTAAGGCTATTCTAGTTCATCAAGGTCTCATGGATTTTGTTCAAATTAAGAGTAAATTTTATCCGGATTTAGTTGCCATAGCCTATAGTACACTCATGATTGAGATTGATGAGGAAGATGAATCAAGTTTCACATTATTCTTCAAGATAGGAAGAAAGGATTATAGGCTAGATGGTGATGAGTTAGCCACCATTTGGGAGCTGCCAAATCAAGGTGACTTGTTTCAAGGTGGTAAAACCCCAATTGATGAATGGGGTTATTCAAAGGACAATGCCATGCATTTGTTCAATCTTGTACAAGGAGCTCATTCCAAAATTAGTTGCAATTCAATGAGTGCGGAACATAGAACTTTGTTATATCTAGTCACCTATGTATTGCAACCTAGAATATCCGGGCATGCGAATGTAAATGATGAAGATTTGATTGTCATGTGGGCTATGATGAATGGAATTAAGATTAATTGGCCATACTTTATAATACAACATATGGTTAGGCTCAAGATGAAGGATAGGAATGGTGGATTAGGATTCCTTTGCCTATGGTCTAAAGTCTTTGATTATGTTGGTATTGATGTATCAAATGAGATTACCAAGGAAGTACCACCTCAATCTTGTATCAACACTCATATTCTCAACAAAATGGGAAGAAGAAATGTTGATGAACAAGGTCCTCAAGAGGAAGCTCCTCCACAAGCACCTCAAGCTCAAGAACCACCCTCCTTGGTTGATATAATGAGAGAATTACAATCCATCAACCAAAACATCCAAAGGATTGACGTAGAGCATGGTAGGCAACTTGAAGCACTTAATCGTCGTGTGTCTTGTGTAGATCGTCGCACGGGTCGCTTGGATCGTCGTATTGATGACTTATATGAGCATTTCGGGATCCACCTACCATATGAAGAGGACACTGATGATGATGAAGACCAAGATTGATTGTCTCCTCTTCATCAAGTCACTTTTTATTGCTTTATGTTTATTTCATTATATGAATTGTTAAACTAACTACTAGTAAGCTAAGGATTTCTATTATGGTTTTAATATTTTGATATGCTCTTCATAATTTTGTTTAATAACTAATGCTTGTATGCTTATTTGGTGAACAACTCAAAATAGGCTTGGTACCCCTATTTTAAGTTAATGAGCATGCTTCAATATATTTCACTTATTTAGGGGGAATTATGCATGCTTCTTTTATATATAAAAAGAGAAAATCAAATTCTTTTGAAAGGGGGAAATATCTATTTTCATTGTTCTATGCATGCTTCTATGACACATTTCAAAATCCTTTCTTTTTGATAATGTCAAAAGGGGGAAGAGAAGTTTGAGGATATTTGAAATTTTAAACTTTTGAAAAAGAAGAAGTTTAAGGATTTGAAAAGAAGAAATAAGTTTGCGAAACAATGTTTTCAAAAAGACTTCCGCTAAGCAAAAACTTTGATATCTAAATTGTTTTCTTTGATAAACGCCCATTAAGGGAACAAATGCACATATTTAGGGGGAACTCCTGCAAATTTTTTTTTTTGTGAAGTCTTCTCCAAAGCTTTCTATAAAACAAAGTGCATTATTGTTGCTTTCAAAATCATTTATAAATGCATATCCTCAAAATTGGTTTGTCATTATCAAAAAGGGGGAAATTGTAAATCATGTTGCTTGTATGCGAAGTTTGTATTCATAGGTTTTGATGAATGACAAACCAACAAACGACATGAAAGACAAACCAACAAACAACTTGAATGAACAAGCATATTGAAAGATCAACCAACATTCAACGTTGAGGAATGAAGAGTTGAAAGCAACACAACAACAACAAGAAACTCAAGTCCACAACATTTGAAGACAAGTATAGTGTCTTAGGACTTAGGTAACTTCTTGTTAAGAACCAATTGCTAAATCTCTCAACACACACTCACAAAATGTTTTGATGCACATCTTGCAATTCGATGCTAGCCAAATGGTTTAAAAACTTGTTTTCAAAGGTACAAAAGCATAGGAATTGACTCCAACAAGTTTGAGATCAATCCTAAGTAGTTTGAAGTGATTTTAAGCCATTCTTTAAGGTTTGCATCGATGCACACTCATCTTGCATCGATGCAAAGCATGCAACGACTTGTTGCATCGATGCAAAGATGTTTGCATCGATGCAACCTAGCTGAAAATTCAAATTTCAGCTTCAAAGACACATTTGCATCGATGCAAAGTGTTATGCATCGATGCAAATGATTCAAAAACATAAAAAAACGGCTAGTTTTAACAAAACGGCTTCATCCCATTAACTCCCAAACGTTTTTAAGGTTTGGGAAGTCTATAAATAGATGGATTAAAGCCTTATTTCAAACATGTGAGTATTTGCAAACTATCTTGTTCATATTCTTTCATTCTACACATTTTTAAGGTGTTATAATACACAATTTGAGAGAGCAATATCAATTGGTTCAATAGTACTAAACTTGTAATCATACACTCTTCTAGAGAGTACTCATTTCATCTCAACAATTCTTTGAGAATTGTTTTCTTGTAACACTTTGTAAATTGGAGTGTGATCTCCAAGGTTGAGTCAAGAGTTATAAACACTATAGTCGGTGAGGATACCAAAGAAGTATACTAAGTACTCAAGGCAAATCTTAGAGAAGGAGTCTCTAAGTGGAGTGGGTTAGTATACGAGTGGTGATCATATACCGTGAGGTGTTAGAAACTAAGGACTCGGATTGTAAAAGGTTTTGCGCGAGCACCTTGAAGCTTGGCAATAGTGGAACTTCTCAATAGCGATTGAGAAAGAAAGTGGACGTAGGACAAGGATTGTGCCGAACCACTATAAATAGCGTTTGCATCTCTCTAAACTCATCTCTTCTATATTATTGTCTTTTATCTTTGAGCAAATAAATTGTGATCGAAAAGTAGCTTCGTAAGTACTTAAGGAATGGCTTAAGTCCGATTGGTGAAAAGCTTGATCAATTTATTTGAGTTGGTGTCTATTGGAAAGTAAAAGCTCCTTATAAATGCTTAGCAATTGAGTTAAGCTCTTGGAAAAATACTAGTACAATAACATTTTTGTATATTGTCTTTAACTTCCGCAAAAAGATTCATTGTTGTTGCAATACTCAATTCACCCCCCCTCTTGAGTAATTGTGCATAGGTTCTACACTGCAAAGGGACTCCGACGCTCAAGTGAGTATGAGTGTGAGAGTATTCAAAGTAAAATGGAATGAATTGCGTACTTCTAGCTTAGTAGCTTACTAGTATATATATTGAGTTGTTGTGAGATTTGTTATTCGTATCAGGTTTATTATTCGTATCTCTGCTGCTACTTTGATGGAGTCTTCTATTAGTGCTTTGATAGTTGGGATTTGTGGTGATGGTTCACTTAGAGGGATTTGCGGACGTTTGATTCCGAGCTGTTAGGTCAGTTTTGGTAACGGATCATAGCCCCCAAGCTAAACCTGTTTGAAGAACTGAGGTATAACAGGTTGAGCTTCAAAGGCATAGCTCAGAATCAGAAGTGGTCGAAGCCCCCAAGCTCAACTTGATTATTGCAAATTTTGAAAAACATGAGGGTTGGCTGATGTTTTTTGGCGATTAAATTGGATTCGAAAGGTTTTTTGCTTTGGAAGAAAGAGAAGGTGTTTTTGGAAAAGACAGGTGCATTTAATGTTTATTGGGTAACGAAGCGGTGGTGGATAGTAACCATTGATTTGTGGTGCACCCTTTTGTATCAATAGATGGGGTTTGTTGCGGGTTTGCTGAGTGGAAGTGGTAGGATAGTGGGTAGTTTTTAGTTATCTCTTCGAATTTTTGTGTTAGGTTTTTACAATATTGGATTTGTTTTGCTGAAGATGAGTAAGAAAGGTTAGTCATTTCTTTGACTTGGTCTCTTTTTTTACTGCTTTTCCTTTTGCTTGTGAAATGGAGAAAGCAAAACGGGTTATGGTGGGGATGGCTGTTAGGGGTAGGGGAAAAAAAGAGGTTGATGATGAGAAAGATAAGATTGTGGAGAAAGTTTGGGTTTGGGACTCTAACGACCCTTTTTCCTAGGTAGTGGAGTCGGTGAAAGCTTACACTTCTGATTTCGATGATGAGCAGAGCGTGTCTTTGCTAGGCTCGGTATCGTCATGGGTTAGGGAAGGTAGTGGTATTAATCTTAGGTTTTTGCCTTGTAGTGCCGTTGACCGTGTTTATGACCGTGGTAAGGGGTTCGAGTATTTCTTCATATATAGTTGTGTTTTCGTTGATTTGGGGGTGAAATTTTCGTTTTCTGAGTTTGAGCGTAGGATATTGATGTAGCTTAAGTGCACACCATCTCAGTTACATCCTAACTCTTGGACGTTTGTTAGAGCATTTGAAATTTTAATGGATTATCTAGAAGTTGAGCCATCGCTAAAAGTGTTTTTTGTACTTTTCCAATGTAAAGGGGTTAAAAGAGGTTGCTGGTTGAATCTAGTCAGTGTCCCTAATCGAGCTATTTTTAGCTTGTATGGTCTTCCTATAAGGATTTTATATTTGTAAAAATTAGTGTTGCTAATGACGAATTTTTCTAGTATATTGATGAATGTCTTTAGGAGAAATTCCCTTTCTTCAACTGTAGCCAAAGTACCAACTACCAATCCCATGCCAATATGGCCGTTTTCCATCAGCCTCAAAACCCCACGCCTGCCTTTTACATTTTTCCCCTTTAATAAATTCAAACTAAAACAAATGGCAGCAGCCAGGGACACTTCCAAGGGTAGTGGTGTGGGGGCAAGTGCCCCCACTATAATTTAGAATTTTTTTAGTAGTATATGATAATAATATTTATTTGTTTTTATTATATTATTAAATTTGATCCCACAATAATTTTTACTCAACTTTTGGTACTTAATCATTAATTTAAAAATTTTATATTAGATATTCGTTAGAATGATCAATTCTCAGATTTAAACGAAATTAGTGTCTTTTTTAAAAATTAACTCAAAAGAATATTATTTATTTTCTTTTCAAATTAGCTTTATTTTTGCATAGTAACTGTATTAATTGAGAGAACTTTTTTAACTATGAATATCAATAAGAGTCGGCTTCTAATTGTGTTGGAAAGTAAATTTTTAAATAATTGTTTAGTAATATATATGAAAAGAGAGAAATTTTGATGGTAGTGTTAAGAGAAAATTAATTAATTTTTTAAAAATATAAAACCTAAAACAATATAATTTTAAATTATATATTATTATTTAAATTACTATTTTAGTGTTTTAATTTGTATATTAGATATTTTGAAAACTAATCATATTTTACAATAACAAAATATAATCATAACAATAATCTTGTTATATGTATATTAAAAATAATTATCTATATAAAATATATATTAAAATATAAAATACATATTAAAAATAAGTTAAACAATACATGTATTTATACACAGATATATAATGGTTAATAGATAATTTAATATTTAATTTTTTAGATACACATATTATTTTTATTATAAAAATTATTATCACGTTATATAAATTTTGCCCCCACTACTAAAATTTTTTGGATTCATCATTGGCAACAGTGATAATAAGAAAAAACTGGGGAAAAAAAAAAGCAAAAGAAACTAAACATGTAAATCTAAATCAAATTAAGTACAAATTAATAAAATAATTAAGAGAACAAACTTGCACACATAAAAGGAGGGAGCAGAGGGTGCCCGAACCAAAATAAATAACTCTCTTTTCGTATATGTTTAAACAACTTTGATTGTAAATTGAAATGAGGAATGATCTTTTAATAAGGAAGGTGATCCTAAAAGACAAGATATTGATATGATCCTTCGATAAAAAAGGTGATCGATCGAGATAATTCTTTGATAAGGAAAAGTGATCGACAAAACGTTTGAGATAATAACCTTCGATAAGGGAAGGAGATTCCCACTTTTTATACCGATTTGAACTCAATACCTTCCATAAAAGTTACGAAAAAAAGTAACTAATAGTACAATAAAAAATGCGATTATGATTGTTCTTCTTTTATCTTTTTGTTTGATTTATGATTATGTTTATTATTTCATTCAAAGATCGTTCTTTTCTTCAAGAATCCTTTTTAATTGATTTGTGATTATGTTTATTTTTCTTATTTCACTCAAAGATCGCTCTTTTATCCAAAGATCTTCTCTATTTGATTTATATATGATTCTGTTTAATTTTCTTATTTTATTCAAAGATTCTTTTTATTTGATTTATCTATGTCAATGTTATTATTCTTCTCTTATTTATTTTGCCTTGCTTTATGACTTACGAAAACATCAAATCAGGGTTTATGAGTTTGCATTCTATATCTTTTAACATTATAGGCATTTTGTTACGAGTCACGTGTTATAACATAAGTAAATGAGAAGCATCTAAAAGTCAAACCACTCCGACTAGCGAAAACTTTTGAAAATAATAATTGAACAAGATTACATCATCATTATTTTTATTTTAAAATTCAAAGTGGCTGGAGATGGATACGATGACACTATATAGAAAAACTATTGAGAAACTTTTGTTTCTCACCTCCTTTCTGTACTATCTTTAGGAACGATGCAGTACAAAGTAATACGCTGCTCGGTTGAGGAGGAAAGACAAGTGCACTGTTAGGAACAAGATATCAAGAACGTAGATACAAAACATTAAGCGTTTATCTTAAGAAGGAAGAATAGACGATTGTTTTAGTTATATTTAGACAAATTAAGAGAATTAGAATTTTCTATATATCTTGTTTTATCCTTATTGAGTGATTGCAATTGTGATTTGATATTTCTTTTTTATGATTATTTGATATGAGTAAAATTTGTTATTGTTTATGCCTTTATTTTTTAGCATGTCTATTTTTTATGTTAGTATTTCTAGTTCCACTTTATTTTTCAACTAATAACAATTTTAATAAAAACTAGTTATTAACTACTTTTATATATATAAACTATTTTCTATAAATATTTTATATTTAAAAAAAATCGCAAGATTTAAAAATCAACTATCAATATAATTTAAATAAGACTTAAATTTGATTTAAAAATATTAAGGTGTTACAGTAGATGTAGAATTTTGACTTGTGTTATGAGATGATATAGTAGTGAAATGAGGAAAAGTTAAAATAGTACGAGGAAATTGATTGTAAGTTGGAGATGGAGAATCTGCTTCGAATAATTCATGATAAGGAAATTTAGTTTCATCAAACAAAACATGCCTTGAAATCACAATTTTATCATTAGAAGTTAAGCATTTATTATACCCATTATGATGTGGAGCATAACCAAGAAACACTGACAGAGAAGATTTATATGCAAACTTTGTAGAATTATACGGCTTAAGGCAGGGATAACAAGCACACCCAAATGTTTTTAAAAAATTGTAATCTGGTTTTTGTTTATGTAGTAATTGATAAGGTGACATGTGATTAACAATTTTGGAAGGTAATCTATTTATAGTATATGCTGCAGCTAAAAATACATCATTCCAGTGTAATAATGGTAAGGATGCAGTGGCAAGCATGGCAAGTCCCATTTCAGTGACATGCTTATGTTTTCTTTCTGCCCTTCCATCTTGCTGGTGTATATAAGGGCAGGAGAAGCGATGTACAATGCCATTGTTAACCAGAAAATTACTAAACTCTTGAGATAAGTATTCTATTCCATGATCAGTATGTAAACCTTCAATTTTAAATCCAGTATGTCTTTCAATTTCATTTTTAAATTGAATGAAACTTAAAAGCTTGAGATTTTGTATGCAACAAATAAATACATGTGTACCTAGTATATGCATCAATGAAGGATATATAATAACTAAAACCATAAAAAGAAGTAATTGGGGCAGGATCCCATAGATCAGAATAAATCATATCAAGAGGAGCTTCAAAGTTATAATTATCAGTAGCAAATGAGAGTAAATGCATCTTAGGCTCACAAAAAAAACCGACATAAACTTGGATTTATTGACTTTTGAGAAGCAGGAATATTACACAGGTTCATAACGGGAAGAACAGTTTTAGACAATTGAATTGGATTAGAAAGAAAACGATTAAGATTATAGATTCAATTGTTAGGCATTGAGATAATGATAGCTAGAAGGAGGTGGTTGTGGACTGTTTGCTTGTTGTGGTGGAGTTCTTGAATTAGCTGGAATCTGTGTATAGGTCCTAGTGCCACCAATCTCACACCATCATCCCCTTCAACAAGTACATCCTTTAATAACCGACACTCAGCCACCACACCTAATCCTTTTTTTCATTCATCACCAATTCCCATATCTGTAATTGAAATCCATTTACTCTCTATACCAAAAACCTCTCCCCCAAAAGTTGAGACAAACAAAATACCAAATACCAAATTTGGAATCACCAAATACCAAACGTTTCTGACTATAACAACTAAAGCAATTGATCTGATTAATAAAGTTCCTTCTACAGGACACCAAACCATAAAATGTAAACATTGGAAAGAGGCTGTGGACAGAGAAATGGAAGCAATTCGGAAATGCAAGACATGGACTAAAAAGAATCAAAACACTCTGCATATTCTCATATTCTCTGCATATACCAAGAACAATTACAAGGAATTTGACGAAAATTGATTATTAGAAATGTTCTCAGAAAACAATCAGGGCCTAGAACTAGGTTACATTTTCTACAATTGAATTATGATAGCTAGAAGGAGGTGGTTGTGGACTGTTTGCTTCTTGTGGTGGAGTTCTTGAATTAGTTGGAATCTGTATATAGGTCTGATCAAATCGATGGAAGCAAGAAATGGTCGTATGGCCAATTTTGCCACAAACTTGGCACAAAGGCCTTTGATCAGAGTTGAAACTCCTCCACCTCTGCCTCTCCTTCCTCCAAGATTAGATGAAGATGGTTCTTTAGAAAATTGATAGTTTGATTGAGCATAATTTGCTTGTATGGATCCCAAATCTATTTTCCTAAACCTTTCTATCATGTCTTCGTGAGCAAATAACAATGTCTCAGTATCTGATTTAGTCATAACTAAAGATATGTACAGGCATAATCTTCTATTAAACCATCAGTGATAGCAGAATATATGATCCTCCAATGAAAGTGTGTAGCCAATGTCAGCAAGTGCATCAACAACATTTCTTCTCTTTTGTAAGTAATCAGATGCTGTAATACCTTATTTTCTGATTGATTTAAACTTAGTTTTGAGCTGCTGAACCTTAATCTTTGAAATCTTGCCACTCTTTTAATCCGTATTCACACATTCTCTATTCAAGAATTTTAAAATACATAGAGACCTTTTTTTACGATGTAATGTCCAAAAACTAGAAATAGATGTATCCTCCTATATGGTCATATGGAGTGTATGTAAAAAGGAAAATAGCTAATTTTGATATAATTTATGTTATAATTAAATCAAATAACGTATATATTATATCTTTCTGTAGATTTTTTAATTTTACAAATTAAATTATAAGTTGTGAAGTCAATTAATATTTAATGATATCAAGAAGAATTGTTACAAAGATTTGGATTTATTCTAATTTTTTATAATTTTATTTTCTTTAACTTATATAAATGATTGTAGAATTTTATTAGATAAAAAAATATTATTTTTAAAAAATTTTTTTTAAATAAGATATTTTTATTGAATTTTAAATATGTTTAAATATATTTTTTAAAGATAATATTTTTTTAAAAAAATAAATTATTTATTTTCTTAATGCCAACAATATGTTACAATTTTAAAGAATAAAAACAAAAAAGTTTTGTTTTTTTTTTACCAAAAATATCATTTACTATAATCGTTAATTATAATTTATACACTTAATTCTAATTTTTTCTTCAAATCTTTATTTTTCTTTTAAATTTTATTTATCCTCTGAATTTATATTTACATCATTATTATCATTTCAATTTAGAGCAAAAACACTTCTAAAGAATGCGGGTTCATAAATTGAAAAAAAAAAGTAACCAGAGTATAGAATTAGTGCTTTAATTTTTAACGAGAGTATAGAATTAGTGCTTTAATTTTTACTAGAAGAACTACAGACTAAAAAAAAAGAGAACATTGTGATAAATTTTTTTTTGAGGAAATGAAACATTCTTTTTGTCCATATGTTTCTGTTTTCAAATTGCAGTTTTGGAGATTTTGGTTTCTACTAATTTTTTTAGTATTGTGTTAATTTTTTTAAGAGGTTAGGTTTTGTTTAAATTCTACTTCTATTGCTAATAGCCTAACAGTTACATGTAACATTATGAACTGATGACTATTGAGGCAACAATTTGGAAAGAAATAAATAATGAACTGACTACAATTGTTGGAAAACATTATTGTATAACTAGACTAAAGAAAGAATATAATTTACGGTATAACTAGGCTAAAAAAAAAAAAGTATAATCTACAATTGAGTTTTGGCTATTTTATTAGTAACTAATTTAAAAAATTGCTTGCATTTTTGTGTCAAAGTTTTAGTTTATTTGCTAATGGTATTTATACTTACGAAAGAACTACATGAAGTTTAAAAAGAATAAAATGGATTTATACATGACTATGACATTTTACAAAGAATAAATTTTTAATGACTATGACATTATGCATGCCTATTTATTCATTTGTTCATATAATATTATTTTAAAATTTTTTAATATATTAAAAACAATCAAACCAAACATGTTTTCAGTGTTATCATATTTTTTAAAAAATTGAAAACAATAATCAAAACAAACATATTTCTTAAAATATAAAAATTTGAAAACAAAAACAATTTTCAAAAAATAAAAAATAAAAATAAAAACAAAAAAACTTTTCCTCAAACCAAACACCACTTTAGCTATTGAGCTTCTTGATTTAGTTTGTATTTTTTTTTTTTTTTGAAAAAAAAACTGAAAGTTCTCTATTACTGGAGAGATTTTTCGGAGGAATCAAACAAGATAATGAGAAAATACCACATCCAACTCAAAACCTTAAGGTAGTAAGTTAATAGGTCTCTCATCTTATAAACTCTTCATTCTTCCTTACTTTTTTTGATGTGTGACTAACTTCATGCACTCATCATACTTATAACATTAATAGATTCTAAGTTTCAAAACCCTTAGTTGACCTTTTCTTGATGATTTTAGCTTGCAAGTTGAGTTTGATTTGGATAAATTTTTTGGGACTGAGTAGTAGCTCTAATATTCACAGAAGAGGTAATTGGTAATTAGTGTTTGGTTTTTTAAATCTTAAAAAGGGGTGGTAAAACGAGATAATCTCTCTGTTTTTTAGAAAATGGAAAGACTCTCTTTAAAATTTTTTAATTTGGTATCGAATGTTAATATATATATATATATATAAAAGGAGTAAGTGTTAGTTACTGGCCTTAATCTTGTTCATGTTTCATGTTTTATTAATGTTTGATGTTTGATTCGATTCTTGTGAGATTACCTTTGTGTATTGAAATGATCTCTTATGCTTATTGTTTTTGGTGAAATATTAAAGTTTTCTAATTGTGCAATATAGTTACTTAGCTATCTTGTTACGGAATTATCTCTCAAGAAATACTAGTAATACAAAACAACAACAACAATAACAATAGGGGTGAGCACGGGTAGAGGGTATCCGATTACCTGTCTGAATCCAAACCGAATCAATTAAATTGGTTATGAAACTAACGGGTAATCGGGTTCAACTCGAACCAAACCAATGACCTTTGTTAGTGATTGATTTGTGTATCCATTTTGGGGTGCGGAATCCAAACCAACCCGTGAATCTGATCATATATTAATTAAATAAAAAAATATATATGGCTTTTAGTGAGATTATTCACTATTAATATGTTTAGATTTTAATGAATTTAGTTTTTAATGTATTTGGTATTTAACATGTTTAGATTATTTATATTAATGTTACATGTTTATTGTACTTGTTGAATTTTTAAGATAAAAATTTGGTTTTTTTTATGAATTTCAAAATCATCGGGTACCCAATTACCCGAACTGAACCAATCTGTTTTTAATCGGTTTGGTTTGGTTCGAGTACATGCACAAAAAAATACAAATCCAAATCAAACCAAACCAATTACATTTTGATCGGTTCGATTCTAATTTCACTTTAAACCCGAACCAAACCGATCCGTGCTCACTCCTAAATAACAATAAAAAATAAAGCATTCTTATACTAGCTGGTGTTGCCAATTAAACGGCAGCCATTATGTTTCATCAAGCATTATATTTATAGTGAGACCATTTATACATAGATTTCCTTTGACTTTGTCCATTTTCTGTATAATCTTTTTTACCGTTGGCTACTTGTGTATTTTCTATCTTATTCAGTGTCCTAATAAGATAATCAATCATTTTTTCATATGTCTAAACTATTTGAGACGAAATTCTACTGTTTTTATAATAAGAGGCACTATTCCAACTTTCTTTCTTTCTTTTTGTCCATATGTTTGGCCGCTAAGAATAAAGAACAAGAATCTAAGAAATATTTGTAATTCAATTGCAAAATGCAACGAAATGCTTAACGAAACGAACCGTATAGGTGTCCTTGTTGTATTGCCATTCTACTATGTTATGTAGTATTTACTCTGATGCTTAGTTTGTTGTCAAAAGAGCTGTTTAACAATGTTGCTTTGAAATGCAAGATCCTGCTGAATATAAGAGAAGGGTGCAACTTCAGGCCAAACAATATCCACCTACTATTTAGCATCTTGTTTGGTTTTGTTATGTGATTTTGAAGTTTAAATTACTTTATTAGCTTTGATATGTTAAGTGAATTTAGGCTGCGTTTGTTTTTGAGAACAGGACAAGACAAGACAGTGAGAATAGGATAGGACAAGACATTGATGGTCAGAGATACAAAATTTTGTATTCTTGTATTCTGTTTGGTAATAAATTAGAACAAATTATGAAAATTCAATTTATTCTCATTTTTTTTCATTCAAAATATTTGAGATGTAAAATATAATAATAAAATATATAATTATGAAAAATTATCAAGAATTAGAAAGAAAAAATGAAAAATAAGTTGTATCTCTTGTTAGTGTCTCCGTATCCTTCCTGTCAGGATGGACACAAAATACACTAATTCAGTCTCTGGACACATTGTCTTTGTCCATGTCTTTCCTATCAAGCATGATTTTGTGTCTCTGTGTCCCTGTCTCAGTGTCCTGTCTCTATAAACAAACGCAGCCTAAAGACCTAATTAATCATTAGTTTCCTACTTTCCTACCTTAGCTTATTATCATCATGAACAGGGCCTTTAGTTGTATTTCACTATTTTGGAAACCATGCTGGGATATGAGTTACAATATGATGCTAAAGATTGTGTTTTTTGGTATTATGATGAATGAGAAATGTTTGTGACTGAATTTTTGTCACCCTAGGATGGAGTGTAGGTCATATTTAAAGTGGGAGTCACATTGGTATAATAAGGTGATAAATCTCACACAAATCTTACTCCTTTTGCGTATTAAGTGTCTCTTTTTAGTTGTGTACAACTATTAAAATAATTATTAAAAATATAAATAATTAAAAGAGAAAGACTCAAATATGCTTAATACTATTTTCTCTTATATTGATTTTTTAGGCTTTTAGCGTTCTCTTTCTATTTTGATTGTAGAGGGTATAATAAGTAAAAATTAATTAATGACTTTTTGAAATTAAAAAGCAATACTTAATTTGTAACAAAAAATAAAAATAAAAAGAGTCACTTAATATGAAACAAAAAGAGTAAAAAAAAAACTTGAGTTATTCTATTGCCGATCAAAAAATTGAGGTATTCTATTACCTATCAACAAATTATGTTATAGTGTACATACTAAATAGGAATTTAAAAATGTTTGGTAACAAAAAAATTAATAAAAAATAGTAGAATTTATTTTATTTAGTATTTATTAATTGTTATAATAATTAGTAAATATTAAATAAAATAATTTTTTTTTTTAATGTGAGGTGAAACTGTTTCACACATAATATGATAATATTATTTTTTTTCTTAAAAAAATAAATGTGTACATGATATATACCCTCTTAAATAATGATTTTTGAAAGGTATGTACAAATTAAATGCTTTAAAAGGTTATGTTAGTGAGGGTCATGAAGATCAATTTAGAAAAGCTTGTAGGATAATTAGTTAAATATTAATATTATTTTTGAGATAGTGATTTGTGAGGCACACACGTTTGATTGCTCAAACTTTTGGTGTGGTTTCTTTATTGGACTTTGACATGTATAGCGAAGGATTGATACACTTGCATGTTTTGATTGTGTTATTAAATTTCATTAGTCAATATTTCATTTTTTTTTTTTACTAAAAATAGGAGACTCGAACCCGCAACCTCTTAATTGAGTATGGGGAGACTATGCCATTTGAGCTATAACTCATTGGTTAGTCAATATTTCATTTACCACCTAAACTTATAAATCATATTATTATTTGATTATATTGGGAAGTTCTCTATGTTTATAGCTAAATCTTTATCAAGGACAACAGAGATTCATATATGCTTTTTTTTTTTTTGGTCATTTGGAAATTGTTTGAGACGATGCTGGGTACCAAATTTTGTTTTTTTATTTTTTTTTTTATAAATTTCTGTATCATTAGGTACCAAATTATCCGAACCGAACCAATCCGTTTTTAATCGATTTGGTTTGGTTCGGGTATATACATTAAAAAAATGTAAATTCAAACCAAACCGAACCAATTATAATTCAATTTGATCGATTCTAATTTCACCCTAAACTTGAACCAACGCAACCCGTGTTTACCTCTATTGTTATTAAAATCGGATCGGACCGAACTGACCGATTCGACTGAAAAACCAATGAATCGGATTCTAGACCGGTCCAATGATCAAACCACATAAGGCAATGAAGCGGTGCAAACCGGTCAAATTTGGGGTGAACCGGTCAAAACCGATAAGGCCGGTTCGACCGAACCGATTGAGTTTCAAAATTTTTTCAAAATGTGGAAGATAGGGTTCGAACCCCCTCATGATGGAAAAAAATGATACTCACAACCACCAGGCTATTAAACTTATTATTAATATATATACAAATTAATATATATAAATATCTTTTACCAAGTAATTTACTTCTATTTAATTTATTTTAATTTTAGTTATAAACTCATTCATTCTTAAATTAATTATATTTTTGTTTAACAATAATTATAAACTCACTTGTTTTTTTATAATTATATAATATCTATTAACATTATTTTTCAATAAATACTTGTAGTATATAATAGTATAATAGATATAAACTAATTAATAAATTATTGAAATTCAAAAATAATAGTTATTTTAATATAAAAATAAAATAAAAATATTTATGATAGAATAAAATTAACAAAATACTTATTGTTCCTATTTCATATTGTTTTAGAATAACTAGATATTTTTAAAACGTTAGTGAAAATATGTATTTTAAATTTTAATTTTAAATTTTTTACTATGTTTTGTTTTTTATTTACATAAGATCGGGTCAATCGGTTCAACCAGTGATCTACCGGTTGAACCAATGACCCAGTGATCCAGTGACTTGATCATCGATTCGATTCTGACAACTATGCTCACTCCTAAATTATGATATAAGGTGGATTGGTTAATAGCATGAGCATAATTAAAATTTTGGCATGATCTCTTTCATATTTATTATATGTCTCTTTAGTTGGTGATATTTTAGTTTATTGTCATGATATAATGGTAGTTTAATTGTATGATTGGATCCTTTTTATTTGATTGGATTTTTTCTATGACAATGTTAAAATAGGTAGTTTCATTAGTTGTTTTTTTTTTATGTTTGGGTCGATTTTATTCTGAACAACCTACAAAAATATTGGTTTTAACAAATTAATAATATTATGTTCAATTATTTAAGGAGACCAAATTATTATTTATGGATCAATATAAAACTGGTGAAGCGGATCAAAACGTTTATGTTACATAATGTTCAAATGATATATATTTAATAATTTGAATGAGCTTTTACTACATTATTATTATTAAATTATATATTATTATATTGTTATACCTATTATAATTAAGTATTTACTAATCAAATAAAAAAAATACCTTTTAAATAGTTACATAGATATAAGAATTTGATTAGATATTTTCATTTTATTAAAAATAAATTCTAATTTTTCAGTAAAAACACAAAAACTTGCATTATAGTAAAATTATAATTTCTAGACAAGTCATTTTATTATCTTAAAAAAATAATTTATTTATAGAATAATCTTACAAAATTAACAATAATTTTTATGAAAATAATTTACTAGTAAAATGAAAACTAATTAGTTAATCATCATGAAATTTAATTTCAGCATAAATTTATAATTAAATATATTTTTACAACTTAATTTAAAATGTGTTAGAGAAAGAATTTAGTAACTAAAAATACAAGTCATTGAAAATAAAACAAAACTCATCAAGAAAAGAGTTACTAATGTTTTCTCTGCAACTAAGATTTTAAAAGAAGCACGGAAAACACATAAACAACGCCAAGCAGAACCTAAAGAAGCACATCCTATGGAGACGGAGGCCGAGAAACATTCTGGCCGCCGCTAAGAAGCACGCAAAGCTGAAGAATTTTTTTTATTTAACTGTATAATATTATAGTCAAAGTCTGTGTAATCCGCAAATATTTTTTTTTATTTAACTGAGTAATCAGAACTCAAAAGTAGTGTAAACTGCAACAATACCCTGGCCTAGAGCGCGAATGCGATTTTTGGCGCTCGCTTGGAAGGTTCCTGCAACGGAGTTTCGGATACCTCTTCAGGTTCCTACAACGGAGTTTCATTTACGACTTCAGCTTCGTCTTCGCCCTCCATAGGTGGGTCCTCGGAGTGTGGGGTTTCCTCCGGGTGACTCTCCCGGCGCATTCGGCGGAGCTGCTTCTGTGCTATCTGAAGCTTCCTCTTCATTCTTAAATACGACTTGTGAGGTCCACTAACCGGAAACTTCTTCCATTGACGGGCCATCCATACCAGACCAAAAAAATGTTTCTTGTATGTAAGTTCGTCCGTATGGACAATTTCTCGGCTCAAAAACCTTCGGACCCAATGTGGTGGGAAGAACTCGGTTAGCAAATAGTAAAGAGCCGTAAAAATAGTTGTCATGCATTATTAATAAAATGTTTAATTGTCAAGAATATATTTGATATAAATAAAAAACTTTTGAAATAAAATTAAAATAAAAAATATACTTTATCCATTTATTTAAAACTCAATTAGCATTTTAGAACGTTCAAATTTTATTATAAGATATCAATTATTAGTATAAGTTGGGCCATGCCCATATGCACCATATAATAATATATTATCTACTCCAAAATATGACAATGGTTCTATTATGCATTCACATGATTAGTTATAAATGGAAAATAAATAGAACCTTGAACGTGAACTGTCTTATAAAATCTAAAAAGAAATAAGAAATTGTTCTTTAGACCAACCATGATTGATGAAAGCTATTTCTTAGCTACCTCAGCAACAATTATATATCTTTGTTTTGTTTCTTGTTTAATTTGCCATTTTTTTTTCAGGCCTGCCCCTGATATATATATGAATTTTTTTTTTATTTGGACGGCATTGTGCTTTTATTATTAATAATTTATTTTATTAACAAAAAATATCTAGCAACATGCATCTTTTTCCCTTATTATTGCTATTATTTTTTTTTTACCTTGGTGCCTTTTTGGCAATAATCATGCCCATGAACCAACAGAGAATGTTCCTATAAAGTTAAAAGAAAAGGACTGAACCGAGAATATAATATATTTAATTATTTATCCAATACAAAATTTACATAGTCATGAAAATATTCTCTTCCAAAAGGTGAAGCTATATATATATGCTAAGGCACCAAGGAAAAAAAATGTACATGACTACTTAGTCAAAGTTAAAGGCTCCACAAAAATTAATGATAAAAAAGAAGTGTCACAACTACCAATTGTGGCATGTATATGAAGCTCTTTAGATGATGATATTACAAAAAAAACATAAGTTGTAAAAAATTAGAGTCTATGAAACTATGTTAGGAGATTTTCCAGAATCATCCAAGACTATTTCAAATAGATCAGCCTCAGATTCCTCGTCAAAATCAAAGGCTACATGATTTGGAATAATATTCCCTTTGGGTGTAGATTTACCATTATGCCACTGAGAATCAATCCTTCCCATGGAGAAGAGTTCCTTGCTATCATCATAGCCCAATTTTGCATTATGGGAATTTACAATTGGGCCCATGAAACATGGATTTGGTGTCCTATGTGCATTAGCAGGTTCATATTTGAACGAACTTTGTCCAAAATTAATCAAAACTATAATGTCTATATTTGAAGCCAATGTTGGATATAGTGGAGTGCTAAATTCATCTGATTGGCAATGGATTTCATGAACCAATTCTGAATTTAATGTGAAGAACACCTGTTTTTGCCTTGGATCAAATCCACAACCAATTACTTTCTCACTTCCTATCATCCATTCTTCTTCTTCTTCCTTCTTGGACTCAGTTACTAGTTTCATTCCTGTACAAATGGTTATTTTGTAAGTACATGCATTTGAAAAAAAAAATAGAATAAGAAAATTTCTTAAAATTATAAGATAAACAATGAAAATGAACACCAACAACATACATAAAACTTTTAGTGGTTAGCCATGAGGATGTCCAATGAGAGAGAGACACATTAATAATTATATTTAATATTATTCGCATAATAATTTATTTTGAATTGAAAAATAAAAATAAAAATTAAATTCTAAATTTTCTAGTCATACAAATTATGATATCATATTATTTTTTTAAATTAAACTGTTAAATAAAAATATATAAAAGTGTTGAATTAATAGTATAGTGTTTGTTATGATGCCTAAAAGATATTGTCTAATTACTAAAATACGTTAAATAATTAATTTTAAATTTAAAAATATAAAATTAAAAGATTTTAAATATTTTAAAATTATTATAAAAAATAGTTTAAGCAAAAATTAGACGCTAAACAAGATGCACCATAGAATTGGCTTAATAGTACACTAAGGCAAGAAAAAGTGCTTACTTACAAATACCATCAATTTTCTTATAAATAGTATGGAAAACATTTCAACTGCGCCAGTTGTTTTAACCGTTGATTTCAATTAATATATATTATATATATTTTTTATAATTCAGATCAACGGTTAAAATAACTGATGCACCGATACTACCCTTGAAATGTTTCCAATAGGATACTACTTATAATAGAGTTATAGTGTATGGCAATGTATTATTGTATTATAGTGTGAAACACTTCATGGTGGGCCTTTTCATAAGATTTGATATTTTGGGTGAGAAAATAAGAGATATGTCTTTAGCTGGCCTATCCTATTCTAACAAATCAACACAAAACACAAACTTTTATGATTTTGTGACTTGTGAACATGTAATGTAACAGATTGACATAGAAAGATGATAGAGAATTCAATTAACCTTCTTTTTCTCTTGACATTTCTAGGGTATCAAATCAAACATTTAAAGAGTTAAAAAAAATTGCCAAATATATGCTAATGTTCATGGAGTTAAAAAAGAACATTGAAAACAAATTTGCTAGATACTCTTATAAATATGTCTATACATAAAAATAACATTAAAAACTGTTAGATCATTTGACATGTTTGACTGAATATGTTTAATTAAATAATTATGAACTGTTGTCGATCAATTAAACATATTCAGTCAAACAATCTAACGGTTTATAATATCATTTTCGTGTGAAGATATTTTGACAGGAGCATCTACCAATAAATTTAGTTACCATCAAGAAAAACAGAGCCATTGGAGTTGAAGCCTATGCTTCCATGGTAGCTCCCAGGAACTCTCAAAGGAACATCTCCTCCTCCTCTTGATAGCCCCAAAGAAAACATCACCAAAGATCCAATCTTTCCATTTCTACCCTCCTTGCAACATTCAACCCTCATCATTTCTTCATCAACATTGTCCAAAATACCCTTCTTACAATTCAAACCATCATCTTGAACTAAAAGCTTTGTCTTCTCACCTTCACTACTTCTCTTACAATCATCATCAAAAGAAGAAGAAGAAGAAGAACACAAGATTGTAACTTCAAAATATGCTTCTTGTGGGAATGCATAGTTTCCCAAACAAGGACCAGGTAAAGGTAGAGAAGTTCTCATAATCATCATAGAAGCAGAGTTTTTCTTCTTCAAACCAGGATTGAGCCTAATCTTCTGCATAAACTCAGATGAATCCTGACAAACTTCAAAGGTTATCTCAGGCTCAATTTCAATCCCTCTTCCATGATCATCATCATCAACAACAGCACAAGCTCCTAAAAGGGTACTTGTTGTTGATCTTGATCTTGATGATTGAATAATGTTGTAACTCTTGTGAGCCATGAAATTAAATCTTGACCATCCATTTTCAACAGCATCAGCAGCAAGATATGGATGATCTTCCCAACTGAACAATGTTCTTGTTTTTTCCGAACCTTCAAAATAAACAAACAGATACTATATAGTATACGGGTAATACTAGGGAGACAAAAAAAAAGTCAGAACTTGGCTTATTTAGCATTCATTAATTGTCGCAACAATTAATGAATGCTAAATAAGGCAACTTATGGCTGTTTTTGGCTGATTTTCTTCGGTTACCAAACATTTTCCGTAGTATACTATGAAATAATGCACTATTAGGAATAATTAAAATAACAAACTACTACCTACTTACCATGAAAAACATAGAATTTGCTGCTATTGTTCTTGTGATCATCATCAATTCCAGCTTGATTAATGGTCTCCATTCTAGTGAAACTCTTTGGTTCAACAACAAAGTTTCTATGATGATCTTTTCTTTGATGACACCAACGCCAAATGAAAACCATGAAAAGGGTTGAAACACACCCCAAAGATGCTCCTAAAACCGCCACATGTATCCATTGGATCATATCTTATTTTCTTCACTTTTCAATATCTTAATATGCATATAGAATATAGTTCTTATTGCATATAAAAAGGAAGAAATTAAAAAAGCATGAATGAAGGAAGGGGCAATGGAGTATGGTGAAAGGTGGACCAAAGAAATGGTTTCAATCAATCAAAGCATGGATATGGTGCCAAAGGAGGTGTTACCAAACAAAACATTCAAAGTGCCACATAACATAAGCTTTGAGTTTTTTTTTTTTTTTTTTTCTCTTGGAGTATGAATGAAACCATACAATATTAGTTTAATTGAATTTTGGAACCGACAAAACACTCCTCATTAATAAGCAATGAACGCGTTTCTTTCTTAATTTATATATCTTTTTGTACTTTTTTTTTTCAAAGGAGAGAGAAAATTCAATAAGGACTAATTAGAGTTATTATGTGCTTTCTCTCCATTGCAAGCATTGCCAAGAGTTTATGTAACCTAAGATAGTGGCCCAATTCTAACTACTAGATCTGAACTTTTTATTCATATTAAGCATAAAAGAAATTTTGATGTATTTTGTAGGAATTTTTTCTGAAATGAAATGGAAAAAAAAAATTATTATGTCCCAAAACAAATTAAAACCGTTTTATTTATCAAAATATTTTTTCTTTTTATTTTTTTAGTGTTGGAGTATAATTGATGTGTACCTCAAATTCTCCAATTTTGATTAAAATTGGTAAAATGAGGAACACGAAATCCAATCTTAGCTTGGATCGACCTCACCTAATTCGATTTTAGATCTAATATTTTTTTTTTATCTAAAATCCATTTAAGGGTAGGGTCTGGTCTCTCGTCAAGTTGGTTGCTGCACATACAAAACGAAATTCAAATCTCAGGTACTTGCAGACGAATGAACTGACCATTCAACCAACTCAAGTTGATTTCAATTGACTTTATCTAAAATGATATCATCCTTCTTTCTATTTACTATTAACCAGTGCAAATGTCTAAAATACCCCCTCTTATCAATTTATTATAATAGAGATTTAAGTTCATTTTTAAATGTTCTGAAATTTGTCTATCTATATTATTTAGAATTTCGATAATAAGATGGGAATATAAGAAAAGGAACATTTAAAAAAAAAAAAAAGCTGTGAGATGCTTTTTGTTGATGATGCGTTGTTGTTAGCATTACAGTTATAGCAAAGTTCCAAATGGAAAATGGGATGCTTTTTTCTTGAGTTCTATGCTTCCTTGTATAACGGGCAATTTAGGGGTCAAACTATTCCCTGCACAATCAGAAAAAAGTAGCAATCAAAATTTAGGATCTGAAAGTTGATAAGGGACCATTGAACTTTGGAATACCACAAAGATGGATACTGATAAAAAGTGAATCCAAAAGCTACAAGAATTAAGGATAAAACATGTTTTGCCCTTAGAAAGTTAATTAATCTGTTGTTGACTGATCATAATCTTATCTTAATTAATAATAATTTCTTTTTTTTTTTTTGTGGGGGACCACTTAATCACATGATTTTTCTAATGGAATTCAAAGATTATCTAACAAGGAATTCTACATAAATAAATAAGTCATATTAAAGCTAAAAGTAAAAGAGTTTTATAATGGGTATTAAATAAACAAATTTTATAAAATATAGAATAAATCCCTCTAACTTATTAACATTTTGAGTAAAGTGAGAAATAAATCTTTAAAAAATTTATATTTTGGACAGATTAACTTTTTAAAAAATAAATTATCATTAAAGTAATAATAAATAGGGTTGTCATAATCGGCCAAATCTATTGGATCAGTTCGTTTACTCATTTAAATAGACGAGTTTTGCCTCTAAAATTAAGTTCATTTAAGTTTCGGCTAAACGGGTTGAGCCCGATTAACCCGAAAAAAATGATGGGTTAAACAAGCTAACCCACAGACTAAACGGGTGGCCCGTTTATTTCTTTTTATGCTTTTTTCAAAAGAAAGTAGTACTTTTAGCCGATATCTTTTTCGATTCGTTTCGAAAATTCGACCCATTAACTAAAAAAAAAAATTGTTTGTTTAAAATTTTTGACATAAAAATGATATTTTTTGTCAAAATATTTTTCAAAAAATAAAATAAAAGAGTAAACGGGCCAGCCCATTTAACCCATCGGACTTACCATAAACGGTTCGAACTAAAAAATTATGGCATGCGAATGGTGCGAGTTTAAACTAAATGGGTCTAAATAGGTCGGGTTGGCCCGTTTGACAACCTTAATAACAAACATGAACAAATTAATTCAAATTAAGACTTTTAATCCTAATTATAGGGCTAATTTAAAGTTAATGTGTCTAGATTTACTATTCTAAAAAATTTTATTAGTATTTTTTAAGAACTAATTAACCTATCCAAAATATAATTTTGCAAAAATTTATTTATCACTTTACTCTAACATACATTTTAGTTTTCACTAAGAGGAAAGTGTAGTTTAATTTTTATATTATTTACCTTCAAATATTATTAGATTGAAGGAGTAATATTAATTGGATATTTCTTTTAAAAGATTCTTAAATATGCCATCATCCTTGCATAGGAATAGACTTACCAACATTCTATTACATTGTTATTTGCTAAGAATCTTAATTAAGTGTGAGTATCTCTGCCACTAGCACCTAAAATTGAATTACAACTTGTTCTTGTATCTAACTATCTTAAATTAGCTTCCATGTTTTAATTAATTAATCACTGATTATTGAGAATGGAAGGAGAAAAAAAAAAAACATTTCCACATGTAAATTTTGTCCATATTCAATGGAATAATGGATGTACCAGATGGCAAACTCAATGGTTAAGAGAGACACTTGTGTATGGTCATATATATATGGTGGAGCCAAATTTGCCAAAATAGGTGCATGCAAATAAATACAAAATTATATTAACTGTTTGGTTGTTGAATAAAAATTCAGGTGTCCCACACTTTGCTTGTGATTGATGTGAACCAAATTAAAGAGTTTCTTAGTCTTACCTAGATAGAGGTCTTGGTAATAAATACTTAAATAGACTTTACTAAGCTAAGTATTATTTAATTTAATCCGTTCATGTGGCTTAATTAATTAGTATATGTTAAATTGAGAAGTTTGGTTGATTTGGACCATAATATCTAATTTTAATCATGTAGTTTAAGTTAATTAATCCAAGAATTTAGAAACTTAATTTGAGTCAAGCTTAAGTTACATAAAATAAATAGGGTAAAGCCTGATTTAGATAAGTTATTATGAATACATCATTATTAATATTATTATGTAGTTTGACTTTTATATTATTTTTTTTTTCTGTTTACAGATTAAAATGCACAAAAGGATGAAATTAAGGTGTTTTGAATATATTAAGTACATAAATGAAAGAAAAAAAAAAGATTAATTTTTTTAAACAAATTAAAGTTGAAATCAGTGTAAAATGAAAGAAGAAAAAATATAAATACACATTTTAACCAAATAAAATATTATATTAAACTATGGAGATATTAGATGAATATTAAGTGCTTGTTTGGTTGCCATTAAATTTATAAAAAATAATATTTTTCAATAAAAAATATTTCTTTTAACTTTTAGTGTGTTTAGCAAATTTTTAATATGATCTTTTAAAAAAATATTATTAAAAAAAAGATATTTTTTCGAAAATGACGCCAAAACAAACCCTAAGTTAAGCTCTTTTTAATTGAAACAATTTAAACTATAATTCAACTTAGCTTGTTTTAATTTAATTTCCAGCCCTAATAATAAGATGATAGCCAAAGAGACTAGTATTATTAAATTAAAGTAATAATGTTTTGCAATTTTTGTAATGACTAATTTGATATTTCACTTTGTTTTAATTCTTGCATGCCCTTTTGAAAGTAATATTTGCTTAATTAATATCTTTATAATCCAGTTTATTAGTTTCATTTTGATTTTATTTATTCCAAACAACAATGAAACAAATCATCTATCAACCAAATAATTAACAATCATTCCCTGACCAATTAATCTGATGATGAAACATGATTGAGTTGCTTCTTTCCGTTTGATGCAGCTGAGAAAAGTGGACATATATATATATTGTGATTTTAATTTAATTTAAATGATTAACTAATGGCTCTATAATGCAATTATTTTTTCGTAAGATGGTGAAGTATCTTAATGGTTTGTCCAATTAGAGTTTCTTGCACGCCTTTGTTTTTTAATCCAAAGGATATAAGTTAAGGAATTATTGGTGCTTATTTTTAAGTTACAACCACGTGATGTGTGATCGATCATTGTAAATTGCAATGGTTTAAAGAAAACTAATTAAACCTTTTCTTTTTTTTTTTTTAAAGAAAAAAAAATGATGCTTTTGGAAAGGATAAGTTGCAATGTTCAAAGATTATGAATGACTTATGTGTCATCAAATTATTTTTTCAATATTTTTTAGGATGTTATAGTTTAGCGAAAGAAAATATATAGAAACTAATCATTAATTTAAGGTTTAATTATTCTGTTGGTCTTGTAGTTTCGCAAAATTTTTAATTAGGTTTTTATACTTTTTTTTTCCTTTTAATTGAGTCCTTGCACCAATTTTTTTCAATTAGCTCCCTATTGACAGTAAACGTTACAAAAAACGTTAATATTAGATAATTTGACCATTTTACCCCTCGTGTACCCCTTACAAATCAATGAGAATCAGTAGGGTTCTGAGTTCTCACTCTCTTCACCTCTCTTCGCCTCTTCCTCAAACTTCTCCTCTTCCATTTGCTTCTTATTCTGTAAATACTTATGGATCAAAGTCACTTATCTTTAGGAGTCTCTAGTTTCAAAACCCTCGTTAAGAAAAGACATATTTGATTTTGTGGTGAGGCAGTTGCTGTGATGTCTTTTTCGGCAGTAACAAGCCATGGAAGAAGATATGTTGGTTGTGGGAGAATGCCAAAATGTAAGTTCTTCGAGTGGATTAATGATGATGAAGATAAAAAATTGGCTTGTCTCTTGCCTCTAGAATTCTTTCATTGAATGCCTCTGAGACGTTGTTCATCAACATGTCACTCTTAGCCAGAAATGTGAAGTGACTCTTTGTCCACAATTTTGGATCCAAAGCAAACAACTTGTCATAACAGTCTTTGTTGATCTCCTTTAGTTGATTCATCCTTCTTTCCCATTCTTTCACATAGGTAGCTTTGGCAATAGATAGAATGAGGTTCCTTAGTACAATACCACCCCCATATGTCTTTTTACAGTTGGCATATAAATGCCTCAAACAAAACCTATACTCCAGTGTTGGCAATAACTCTTGAAACACTTGCATCCGCCTCTAATTTATAGTTTAAGTGCAGAACACAATATACCGATGTAGCAGATTAATATAGCATCTAAACATAGCAGATTTATGTTCACAAACATAGCAAATTCATATAGCAGGTTAATATTCACAAACATAGCAATTGCATATATGATCATATACATAGCAGATTTATATTCACTCATGAAAACCCATTTATCATTTGTTATACCTTTTGTTGGTCATTCATGAAAATCCACTTTTTTGATTCTCCAATGTCATTTAACAGCATCTCCAGGAACCACCCTCAGTTGTCCTTAGTCTCTGCCTCTGCCTCTACTGCAGCCACGGCAATCGGAAAGTAATTGTCATTCGGATCTCTGCCAACAGCAACTAGCAGCTGCTGTCCATGGTTGCCCTTCAAGTGACAACCATCCACGCCAATAATAGGTTTACAACCCGCCAAAAAGTCTTTCTTGACTGCATCAAGGCACATATACATTCTCATAAATCGGGGTTGGGGCGTAAGAGAAGGCCTATCAACCAATATGCTCAGACTAGATCTTGGACTAAGTATCTCCGCACAGTAATCCCTTAGCTTAGCATACTGTTGGATTGCCCGCCCATGTACCTCTTTTCTTGCCTTCTTCCTTGTCCAGTAAGCCTTACCAACAGTGATATTGGCCATATATTTGTCTTAGATGGTCTAAATAACTGTCGCAAGTTTCATTTCCTCGCCTCTATTGATGTTGTTGGCAATCTTCTTTGAGATCTAACTACTTGATGCAAGTCTTTCGCTATAGTCTACAAGTATGCTTTCCATTCAAAGTCTTGATCCTGAAACAATCAGAACCACCAACCTTACTTGCAAAACAAACTCACTTGTACTTTTCCTTTCTTCCTTTGCAAACAACTCTGCACCTCACCTTATCATTTTTTCAAAACCTAATGTCCCGACCATTTAATAGGGCATGCTCCTTAACAGCATCTTTAAATTGCGTTAGTGATTTAAATTCCAGCCCTACTTAAAATTCATACTCTCTGTTCATCTCTGCCTCATTGTATTTGGAAAACCTCATCTTTTTTATCATATCATCAGAGTCCCCCTCATAACTGTCTATATCATCAGTCTCGTATCCATCAGATATGTCCCCAACTTGCTCATTACCCTCCGTTAAATCTTCATCACCTTGAGTTGTTCCAGCTGCTGCAGGTCCCTCATCATTCAGTGGGCCAGTAAATCCCCCAAACGCATTTGATTGTGGATCATTATCCTCCACTTCAAACCCAAAGTGATCCTCATGGTCACCATCATCAGCACTTCCATCAAATACCTCTTCATCAGTAGAAGGCTTTGACTCAGCATCCACTTCAACCTCTATCAATTCAGAGCCAGAGCCACTGTCTTCACCTTCCTCTGGCACATAATCAATATCACTATAAGTGATTTCAATTCCGTTACCCTCTCTGACTCCATCGACAACGTATACCTCGCAATGTTTGCAGGAACTTGACATCAGTGACCTAGCCATTCTCATCGGACTTCATCTCTCTAAGACTTGACTTTAAATCTATCACAGGTTCCTTGTATCATACCCTGGTGTATCCCTTATACCCTAGTTGCTTTAGCTGACTCACAATCTCTTGCAATGACCATTCATCAACATCAAAATGTAAATCCTCCACAATCATTCCTCCTAAATACTTTAATCCGTGTCCACTGTCAACACATTTGCCACCATGGTGGAGTTCAATGGTGAAATCCAAATCACCCATAACTGCATACCAAAAACAAGAAAATACAATACCATAAATCCCTCTTTAACCATTTTCAGAAACAAAAGGAAGATATAATAAACAACGTGACAAATTTTTCCAGGAGAAAAAAAGAAAAACCTTTCGTTGACTGACAAAGTTAAGCGTTGTCTTACCTAGAAGCAGCAGCAACGTCTACAACGACGGCAGTGACACCAGATAAGCGAAATCCTCCAGCAATGTTCCAGTGGAGTTGATCTCGGCAGCTGACGGAGTGTTCAACTAACGAACGAATCAGAGGAGGAACGTGAATGATATTTTTTTCTAAGTTTGGAAGAATGAACTTTTTTTTTTTTAGGTTTGGGAGAGTTATTTTGGTCTTTCAGAAAATAAGACTGAAAGAGAATTAGGGATTTAGAAAAAAGTTAGATAATCTTTAATTTAGTAATGGAATATTCTGTTAAATCTAACTGTTTGGTCACGATATGAACCTAATTGAAAAAAAAAATTGGTGTAGGGACCCAATTAAAAGGAAAAAATATATAGAAACCTAATTGAAAATTTTACAAAACTATAGAGACTAACAGAGTAATTAAACCTTAATTTAATTAACAATCTTTAGTATTAAAATTATTTTTTGTTGCTTTTTGAAAGATTTAATATTTAAAATTTAAAATTAAAATTAAAATTTAGAATTAACATTTAGGTTTAGGATTTTATATTTAGAATTTAGGATAACAGTCGTAGTGGGTGTCAATGGCGATAGTACCAAAAGATGACCGATGATAAGAAATGAAGTTATAATAATATATTACCAGTGATGTTGGAAGAAGGAAAAAAATAAGGTTACGAAGAATAAAAAAAATAATAGTAAAAATATTAACTAAAATTAAAAATAAAAAAATATACGTCTAAGAAAATTTTGAACTTGTTCTGAAATGTTGTACTTGTAATTTGTAAAGGTCGGTGAAGCAGACAAATTAGCGGCACAAGTTAAGTACTTCCCTATCATCATTTTTTGTGAATGTATTTTCATGTCAAATGTATGGACCCATTTATTTATTTATTAAAACTTTTCGAAAAAAAATATGAGTGTTTAATTTTCAGAACAATTGTTAAGATTTTATGTGAGACGTTTTCGTAACAAAAATAATTTCTATAACTTCCAATGCATTAAAATAAATTAAAAATATGAATTAAATTGCCTCAAATGTAAAATAATAATAATAATAATAATAATAATAATAATAAAAAAAATACTTCGCAGTGATCCAATTACCTTTTGTTTATTTCTTGTCATTTATTATATATAATTATTGACTTATAGGTGAAATATTATTATCAAGATCAGATAAACTCAAGAATGCAAGATTCTATTAATTCAATTAAACAAAACAATATTTCTATTTATTTGAGCATATATATATTTATTTAGACATTAATTATTTTTCCAGGGAAGAAAAATAAATTCGTTTTTATTTTATATTGACATCAATAATGAACACTAGTCACTACTTGTTTGTAATATACCCACACATGCATATTGTAACCTGAACTTTTTAATAATCATTTTAAATTATTCAATGAACTTCAGCTAATTATACATTTCTTTTTTTTATTTATTTTATGTTCAAAGTAATTATGCATTTCAGCACACGAGTCATGAAGCGAGTCTTATTCATTTTACTTCAACCTTTAATTGAAATGAAAGCCAAATAAAGTATATATTTGTAAAGTGATTATTATGCGCACATTCATTTCACTTTCTAATGTTTCAATATTTATCATTATTCATTTATTTATTCATGTGACCATGCGATTTCCTCATATTCATCATGGTCAATAGTATTTGTGCGTGTCATACCAATTACATTCAAATAATACATACATATACATATACATACATACATAGACACACACATACACATATATATATTTTAAACTGATTGGATTTGGACTTCAACGAACATGAGGTTTAGACATTTTTTTTTTTTTATGAAAATTTCCACGTTTTTTTGAGCGGATCGTCCAAGATCTTTGAGTGAGAATGGGGTAGTACCTGATGCAAGAACTCCTTAAGTTAGCAAAATTTTAGATAAATTTTGTAAAATAAAATTAAGAAATATACTTTATGTATAATGAGATATTTATTTATATATACAATAAAAATAATAGTTTGTTATCTTTTTGTAAATTAATTAGGAGATCACTTTAATAAAGACACTAAAAATATCTTTTTTTTAAGACGTTTACATATGTCATGTTATTATTGGACATTCTTATTAAATCGGTTAATAATTTATTTTTTATTATAAACCAGAACAAATCGGTTTATTATAGCAACAATAATAAACTCAATTATCTTCATTATAATTATTATACCCGATTTGATTCGATCGAATTATACCATTTAAACCGAATATCTCTAAATTTTTTAATAAAAAGACAATTATATCTCTGATTTTTTGTTTTTCGGACATTTAAATCCCTAAAAATTTAAAAATACAATTAAATCCTAAAAAAATTGAGTTTATTGTTATTGTTATAAAAAAATAGTTTTATTTTAATTTATTAAAAAATTTAAAAATAACCGGTTCATTAATACGTCTAATAATAATGCAATACGTAAATATTTTTACAGAAAGAAATTTTACGCATCTTTATGAAACCATCCCCAATTAATTATCTATTCATAACGAGGGATAGAACGTTACTCCCCTTTTATTTAGAGGATTGTTGAGATTTCCTATATTTAAAATAGTGGACTAACTAGTAAGAATGAGCGTTGATACAGCTACAAGTCAAAAACATATAATAAATTTAGATTTTTTCGTGAATCGGGTTCTATTCATTTTAGGTTTAGCTTTTTTTTTTTTTTGGACCATGATATGAGAAATATATATATATATAAGAAAAGGGTGTTGCTAGCTTAAATTGTTGTAACTTTTCATTTTATGTTACTTATTATTATTATTAGTAACCTCTTCTTCTTTTCTCAATGCAAAATTTCCTTTTGAATTTCTTAATTTAGACAGATAATCCAAAAAATATATAATAAAACAAAAAACTATATGTGAAAGTTTTTTAATATGTAGGTATGTCAAAGTCGTCAAAGACTTATTGGGGAGTGACATAGTAATTAAAAACTCACCAAATGTTTATGTAAAATAGTTTGCACCAACCAAGTCAAGAAGTAATAGCTCAAATGGCATAGTCTTCTTATACTCAATTAAGAGGTTGTGGGTTCGAGTTTTCATATCTTCGGTAAAAAAAAAAAAAAATTGTGTTAAATCGTGATACCTAACTATGTACTTAATCTAATAACTCTACATCTATAATAGAGTTTATTTATGTTTATATATTAATATATGTAGATACGAGTATATAATTATTTTACACTTTATTTGGATAACTTTATACCTAATAAATTTTGACACTCAAGTCTAAAGAATATTTACCAAAGAAAAAAAGCATGTTGAGAAAGAGTAAAATTATATCTGACGGCAAACAATAAAACTCTTACGAATATAAGGTTTTGGATCTGGAATTACGTAGTACAATCGTTTTTTCGAAAATAGTTGGATAAAATAATATACAATTTAATCATGTATGTTAAATATATACAAAAAAAAAATTAATTATTTGTATAAAATATAAATTAAAATATAATTTTTGACCTTTTCAAAATCTGCACACATCGATCCTATGGTCTAATTTGTCCCATTTTAAAAAAAATTTTACGTATGCATCCGTATCAACTAGGTCAGTACAATGGAAGTCACGTTTGATTTTTTTTCATTGGGTTTGAGAGTTGACAGACCCAAGTAAATATGGATGATCGATATACTCAAATTTTAAAAAAGTTAGAAACTTAAATATATTTTTAAATCTTTAAAAACTTAAATATCCGCTGATAAAAAAATTAAATATCTATTTATCATTTTCTCAAAAATACATCGTAATTAATTTTTGTGTATACGATTTGAATGGAGGTTAAGAGTTTTGGACCATTTTGCGGAGCTGTCTCAAGTGGCATTTGGGTTGGCTCCTTTTAGGTCTCATGAAGCTGTGGAGAACACACTTGTTGATAGTATAGAAAATTATTATTAAAACTACAAGAAGCTATGGATCCTAGTTTTGTTAGAGAGAAATAATTAAATATAATTGGTAGCTCTCATGTCTCTTCTACGTGCATAGGACATGGCACCGACAATATCATGCTCATGCATTCCTTTGATGCAACTTATATAATTATAAACCATCAAAATAATATATATATATATATATATATGTTACATCAAGTCATAACAACTCTTATAAACAACTACATGTAAAGGGCAGAGAGATACGTGTATTTATAATAAATATAATAAGGTGAATGCTACCCAATCTCCTCTAAAATAACATGTAAATTATCCTTCATTATGTGTCACATTGTAATTGGTCCTTATCTTAACCATAGTTGGGGCGCCAACGTCATCGTCATCTACTGCCCTCCCACACAACCTCTCTTCCCAGTATAGCCAGCGCCTCTTTTTTGCCATGGATCACTTCTTACCCACTTAATTAATGGTTAATTTGGTTATTAAATTTTTTTATTAAAAAAACATATCTTTATTTAATCACGTGATGGAACATATATTTATATGTAAAATATAATATAATAAAATAAATCTATTCAAAGTATTTAAAAATATAATTAAAATCATGAACATACAAATATAATAATAAAATTTGTATTCCAAACAAATAAACATATTTTTTTATCATACATATATTATTTAAAAAATAAATATATTATTAAAATTAATAACAGAAATTTAAAATGATAAAATTCAACTCTTTTACAGTATTTTTATAGTATTTTTATTTTTTTAATTTTTAATTTATTAGTACTTTATTATTTAATTAATAATTAAACAAATTATTTTTATGAAAAATTATTTTTTGTATTATATTAGAGAAGAGACTAATATAACAGTTTAAAAAATAAATTGTATAAATATTTAAGAGATAAATATAAAATACATACCTAAGTAATATTTAGTTTGGTTATTAAATTTTTTTATTAAAATAAATCTTTATTTAATTACACGATAGAACATATATTCATATGTAAAATATAATATAATAACTCTATTTAGAGTACTTAGAAGTATAATTAAAATCAGAAAAAACATATTTTTTATCGTACATAAATTATTTTAAAAAAAATAAATTGTTAAAATTAATAACACAAGTTTAAAATGATAAAATCTAACTTTCTTACAAGTATTTTTTATAGTATTTTTATTCTTTTAATTTTTAATTTATTCATACTTTATTATTTAATTATATTTTACATATAAATATATGTTCCATCACGTAATTAAATAAAGATATATTTTTTTAATAAAAAAATTTAATAACCAAATTAACCATTAATTATGTGGGTAAGAAGTGATCCATGGCAAAAAGAGGCGCTGGCTATACTGGGAAGAGAGGTTGTGTGGGAGGCAGTAGATAGCGATAACGTTGGCGCCCCAACTATGGTTAAGATAAGGATCAATTACAATGTGACACATAATGAAGGGTAACTTACATATTATTTTAGAGGGGTTGGGTAGCATTTACCAATACTATGTCTAAAAAATTTGTTGATATATGTAACATTATTTTATATAAACATATGAGTGGTTGTTCCCAAAAAACAGTTGTTGATATTAGCCTAAAATGCAAATTTTGGTCTAACACTTTGGGAGTAAATAAAGTTGGGTTATCGTGTAATAAAGCAAAAAAGTAAGGAAAAGAAAGGCTCCATCGATTGATATTTGATGGTAATTGGGTTAAGATATGGAAAATTAGTTAAAGTTTAACATAATTAGAATGTAACTAATTATGGATGGGATAAGACATCTCATAATCTCTTTTGTCTCTCTTCAAGTAGTAGACCCAAAAAGTAGTTAACAATTGAAGATTATTGCTCATGGATAGGCTTCTATCTGCTCTCCACAATTTTAAGTTTTTAACAGCGTCATCTTCAATGTCAAGTATGCGTCAGCACAACATAGGTACTACTTTCTAATAAGAATAATTTTTTTGGACAGAAAAAAGGAATGTGTTGAATTGGGTTGAAAAAGAAGTATTTACTATTCTGAAGCCCAACCCAGAGAAGCACAGACCTGAATATATAGAATTGGGCTTCTTGGTAATTCCATTGCCAAATTCAGTCCATCCTAACTAAGTTGAGTTAGTCTAATAATTTGTTTTCTAATTCGTTTAAATAAATATTAAGAGTTGAAATGTACGTAATAATTTATTAGCCAATAACAAACATTTAATAAAATTTTGATAAATGATGCATTAGTTTTTGACCATGTAAAACCAAACAAAAAAAGACCAACACATCCTAACCAACTTAGTTAGTTAAATTATCAGTTCACTGTGTTAAGTACATAACAATTCATTATGGAGTTCAAATACATACGAGATTAATTCTTAGCCAAATTGAATTAGGATATTCAGAAACCGAAAAAAATTAAAGTTTTGAAAATCGGTTCGAATTGGTCGAGTCGAACAGGTTAAATCAGAAACCAATGGCTACAATAGCTTGGACAATTAAAAAAACGTCTTTAAAAACCGGTTTTAAACCGATAAACCGTCCAAAAACTGGTTGGCTTGACCGAACCGGCCAAAAAAAGAGATGTACGACGCCGTTTTAAGTTTTAACAATCAGGAAAAGGAAAAACCCAAAAAGCCCTAACTACTTCGAACGCAGCAGCCTCTGTTCTTCCATCTCGTCGTCGTTCTTCAACCAGTCCAGCCACCGCCGCCGGCCGCGCTTCTCCAGCGTCGTCGCATCGCCTCTGTTCGCCGCTCTTCCGCGTATGTTTTTGCCGAGCTTCCCCTCTGTTTCACCGTGTTTTTGCTGCCGTTTCGCCGTGCTTCTGCCGCTATTCAACCTATGTTCCGTCGCGTGGTACAGCCTCAGTTCAGACGCCGTTCCGCCGCTGCTCAGCCCTCTGTTCAGCCATCTCCGTCGAGTTATAAAGCTCCAGCTCCCTCTCCCTCCTCTGTTGATTTCCAGAACGTGTGAAAGCCTAAGGTAAGCTCCAGCTCCCTCTCCCTCATCTGTTGAATTCAGTTATTGTTTTAGTTTGTTGTCGTTTTAATTATCAGGTTGCTCTTCCAGACTTCCGGTTTTTGTTTTCTTGTTGGTTTGCTGTATGCCTGTATTAACTTGTTTTGGCATGTTCTTGATCTTATTAACTTGATAACTTATTAGCCGGTCTTATCTGTTACTATCAAACCAGGATTAATACAGGTTATGTGAATGGCTGCCTATGTCAAATATGATCAACATGGATTACATGCTTTGTTTCGGTTCCTGGCAAATTGAAACCTTTGAATTTGTCCCCCTCTTGCTCAGTCTGCTCTGTTCTACCTTCTAGGTATTAATTTTTTTTTTAACTATAATTGACTAATTGTTGTTAGTTAATCTGTGAACCGTAATTTTTCATTACTGTGGTTTAGGATTGTGGTTAATTTTGAATAATTGTTGCTACTTGTTAGTCAATCTGTGAACCTTGCTGTTGTTATTGGGTTGAATAATTTTGAATAATTTTGACTGTTGAGATTACTGGTTGGAGTAGGTTGCTGTGATATTGTAATTGAATTGTATTGTTATTGGATAATTTTGAAGCCCTGCAATTTTTCGTCCCCGAAAACAAAAAAGAAGAGGAAAATATCAAAATGCTTTTCTTCCATCTTTGTATTTCAATCTATTGGAAAGTTGAAACCAGATCAGTTTCTGTTCATCAGGTTTTTGTCCCTTAGAATTTGTGATTTTCTCTTTTAATCCCCTGTCCTTGTCGTTAGTTTGTCTCTGTTAAATGTTGACGTGGTAGATGATATGCGACATGCAAGGGTTGGATTTCTGTCTATCACGTCAGCATTTAACAGGACCCAAGACCAATCATCTTCTGAATTTTGCAGGGCCTAAAAAGAAATTACGATTTTATAGGGACTAAAAACATATTTGGCCCAGTTTTAAGTTCTATTACCCTCTGAAATCTTCTGTTGACGTGAAATTGTGCTTTCTCATGAAGTCTTTAAGCTCATTACATAGTTTCTTCACAAGACCATAGCCATGCATCATAACACCAGTGCACACCTATACTTTGGAAAGCTATGCTTAGTTTTTGTCATTAACATTTCATCGCGCAGAACATGCAGTAAAAGCATAAAATCGACAACAGCTAATTAATTGAACAAGGTTTTCACTAACGAAGTAGCTTAAGTATACAGATCAAGTTTCTAAGGTTGTGAGTTACAGAGATGTGTGGCTAGGTACACAGAACATGGCAGCATATTTTCCTATACAAACTATCAGAAAGAAAAGCTTGATACATTAGTTAGGTCTAACCTTAAAGGGATTGGCAATAAGAATACAATGGTAAAACACTAAGACAGCATGAAACATATGCCTGAAGACAACAGTAGTGAGATAACAGATAATATGTTGTTCATAGTGAGATTCCTCAAGCACTTAGACTTCTGATTATTAATTCCTTAGATTTTTTTCCAGTGTAGTAAAATGTGGTTATATATAGACTCATAGGCTGTAAGGATCAAGGCTGTTTTATATCTCTGCCTAATATCTTTCAACACTTCTTGTTATCTCCCAACCAGGTTTCCTTTCTCTCTGTTTTCTTCTTGCGGGCTTTTGCATCCTCTTGTTGGGACACTAGAATGATCGTCATGGGGATTCATTGATTCATCGTTCAGTTTAATTATTGGATCTTCACTTCATCCTATCTGATTCAATTATTCTCCTACTCAACAAACCTCAATCATTCTCGTACTTAATTGGTATTCTCTCTCTCTCTCTCTCTCTCTCTCTCTCTCTCTCTCTCTAGTTATTTTATTTTATTTAGTTACCTACCCTTTCTTTTCCTTGTGCAAGAAGATATTACATCCTTTTGCTTATAGTTTATGGGTGGTTGGTTATGTTCTTTCCTAGCAAAGCTTGATTCTTTTCGTCTTGCTAGTTATTACAATTTCTGTTCAAGAACAGAATTTAAAAGAAAAAAGAAAATTAATGTTTTTGTTTCGTTGGTTCTAGAAGGTGCTTTTTCCACTATGGTTACTTTTCATTCTTGATTTGGTTTTGGATTTGTGGAACTTAATTTGATTGCACACATTTTCATGTGGACTAAGTTCTAGACCTTAGAAGTTGTATAAAGTGAAATCTTTTTGTTGTGGGGGCTGGTTAATCCAGGCCTCAGCCAATTTATGTATAATGTTGTTAATTGTGACAGTTGGGATATTCAATGAATCAATGTGGAGCTGGTCTAGTCATAGTAGTCTAATTGATATTCCATGATTCTATAAATATGCTTGAACTGAACAAATGGCATACATATAAGTGTTAGTGGGAAATCATTGTAGAAACTTGTTAGTCATCTAGTTTTACTTCCTTAACAGTGATGCTGAAGCTTCCCTTGTCGATTGCTACTGTGCAGAGAAGTAGGTGGAGAATTAATATTGAGGCCATTAACGTATTCAATGGAGAGAGCTTGTGCATTAGAATAAAGACGAATTAGCATTATTATATTCTGAATGCAGAAACTTGAAAACGGGAGGAAGAAATAGATGCTTCAACACATACTGGGGCCGTCTGTTAAGTATTATTTAACCTCCCACTTAGTTATTCACCAAGCTCAGTAAAAATGCAATCTTTTGGTGGAAATTGCTTGAGATATCATAATTACTTCAGTAGGAACAACTCGATCCAAAATTTATTCTCTTTCCCAAGCTCATTTCTTCAGAAGTTCCCTCAGCTCATGTTCAAGGGCCTCATCTGTCAGAGACCACAAAAGATGTGTCTTTTTCATGATACCCAGAAATTTGAACCCCTTTTGTTTCAAATCACTGCTGGCCACGATAAATTTCCTATAATATTTGCACCTATTTGCGTCAATTATCATTGTTATTCAACCAGGGCTCCCTCAAGGTCTTATAGAAAAAGGATTCGCAAGAGGTTGTTGAAATCCCTAAAGCCTACTTTAGATCAAACAAAATTTCACTTGGCACTGTCCCAAATTCCACCAAGGTTCACCCCTGAAGAACTGTGCAATGTGATGACTCTTCAAAGTGACCCTTTGGTTTGTTTAGAGCTGTTTCATTGGGCATCTCAGCAGCCAAGGTTCCGGCACGATGTTTCCACTTTTCATGTCACCATAAAGAAGCTTGGTGCTGCAAAGATGTATCAAGAAATGGATGATATTGTGAACCAACTGCTTGCAGTTCCTTTGATCGGTTCAGAGGCACTGTACAACACCGTTATATATTATTTCACTGAGGCCAGGAAGCTGAGTAGAGCTGTGAATATATTTAAGCAAATGAAGAACAGTAGGAATTCAAATTCTAGGCCTTCAATTAGGACTTATAATATTCTATTTGCTGCACTTTTGGGTAGGGGTAGCAACACCTATATAAATTATGTGTATATGGAGACGATTAGAAGTTTGTTCAAGCAAATGGTGAATGACGGTGTAGAGCCAGACATATTTTCGTTAAATGCTATGCTAAAAGGTTATGTCCTTTCTCTCCATGTTAACGATGCGTTGAGGATATTCCATCAGATGGGTGTGGTTTACAATTGCCAGCCAAACTCCTTTACCTATGATTACTTGATTCATGGGTTGTGTGCTCAAGGCCGGACGAAAAATGCAGAAGAATTATGTCATGAGATGAAGATCAAGGGTTTCATCCCAAGTAGCAAATCTTACAATTCACTTGTCAATGCTTTGGCGCTTGGTGGAGAAATTGAGGAGGCAGTAAGTTATCTATGGGAGATGACCGAAAAACAGAGGTCTGCGGATTTTATTACTTATAGGACCGTGCTCGATGAGATTTGCCGACGAGGAAGTGTTCAGGAGGCAATGAGCTTATTGCGCAAGTTTCAGGATAAGGACCTTCTTGACGGGCATGCTTACAGGAAGCTTCTTTATGTGCTTGAAGATGACTATGGGAATTCTGTCAACAGAATTGATTGAGGTACAACAATCATAGATTCTTTTATCATTTAATTGTTTGGGAATTTCTCTGGTGAAGAGTGAAGTTGGTTGAAGAATGAAGATTGTAACTATATTTTTTAGAATATGCATTGCACATGTTTTTATTTTTTAGTATTTCTCTATATTGTAAAAAGAACAATCTTCCTTCTTCATTGAAAAACACTCTTCACTGTAGATATGTCCTAATTGTTGACATATCCTGTCAACCATTAGTTGTATGTATTTGTAATTTCACATGAGATGTCCCAGCTTTCATATTCTCTTGTATGTGTAGCAGGTGAACGCCTAAAAAAAATTGTTTATAGTTTTATGTATCCAAGTCTTGGAACCCCAAAAAACAATCAAACCTATGTAGAATTATGCAAATAAATTATTAACCATACTACATGGATATAAAAATTCAGCCACTGTATAGGAATAGATCTTTGGTGTTAGTGTAAGATATTCGATTCTGATGCTGTAAAAGAATTTTATTATTCTATTGTGAAACGTTTGATTAATCCGGTAGTTAGTTATTTTGTTGGAAAATGTATGAATCAACATATATAAATATACATGGCGAATGATAGAGGGATTGATTTTTGGTATTTATTGAGCATTTTTATAAACAAAACAATCGAGTTTAGTTTTGATCAATAATGAATTTATCCGAAGTCTTATATTTAGATTTCAGTGTCTCTAACGAATCTTATTTATTGTATTTGTTTAGTCTCTATTACTCTCTAATGAAAAATCTTCTTAAATGGGGTGACAAAAGATACACAGGATATAATATTGAGAGAAAAATTGAGATAAAAAACTTGATGGAGATTATTAAGTCATAGGATTTGGCTAAATTAGTTATTGCTAAAATGGCTGATTTTGTCAAGATGGATTGTATTGATGATAATATTTTACTTCATCTGATTGTGGTAGGTTAGTGACTTATGATTGTCTGAGTTTGTTAGTAAAATTAAAGTGTTTTTAGAAGGTTAATTGAACTCGGTTGGTTTTTATAGTTTTATCAAATTTATAATTAAGTCTATATATATTTTTCAATTAGGTTTCTATATTGTGTTTATTTTATAATTAGGTCATTTCTAGTATAATAAGTGAATTAAGAGTTAACTAAATAGTTTTCTACAAATTAAAGGTATGTAGTATTACAATAAAAAATTTAATTAGATCTTTGATCACATGATTTTTAGAAAAAATATTTCGTTAATTTTATTATTTTTGACATAAAAAGAATCTAATTACAAAGTTAAAAGTAGTGTAGGAATTCAATTGAAAAGAAAAAAAGTATAGAGATTTAATTAAAAATTTGGTGAAACTATAAAGACTAATAAAGTAATTAAAATTTAATTGAATCACATGAAAATATAGTAAACAATAAACAACCGCATTATGAATTATAGTTCAACTAGGTATCTTTTAAAAGTGTCTTTTTATTCGGTCTTTTATTATATTAATTTAAAAAAATTAAAACAAACACATCTAAATAAATTTAATGTCTTTTTAAAATTAAATACACATTCAAAAAATAAACTAAATAAAATTAAAATTTAAAATCTCAATTTTAAAATCCCCATTCCAGTTTTAAAATTTTTAATTATTAATACATTCCAATTTAAATACACATCCAAAAATCAAATTAAGTAAATTAAAATTCAAAATTTCAATTTTAAAATTTTTAAATAAATCTATATTTTTTTAAATAAATTAAATAAATATTTTATTTACGGAAATAAATATTTTAAAGTTTTTTACGAAAATATACTCTATGTCTTATTTCGTTTACAGTGTAAACGAAATAATATTACATGTATTTCGTTTACACTGTAAAAGAAATAAAACTGAAAACGTGGTGGCCGTATGACGTTTACACACGTGTTGTGTAACGAGCTTATTTTGTTTACAATGTAAACGAAATATGTGTAATATTACTTCATTTACATTGTAAACGAAATAAGACATAAAGGTGCCTATATATAAGAGTTTCGTTCACAGCACAGAGGAGAACCTTAAACCGCATGTTTCCTGAACTTTTCTCCCCTTTTTACCCTTCTCTAATTAAATTTATGACTTACTTCAAGATTATGGCGCACGCCGATCAGCACGATATGGACATCAATAGGCTGAACGTGACGTGGCACGTTGCCGGGGCAGCCGACTTTGAGATTGGTCTTGTTCTTCGTTTAATATTTATGTTAAACATGAAATGTGTTGCCATAGTATGGGTATTTTTATAGAAGTAGTGTGAAGTAGATATTAGGAGTAGAAATATATTGTTGGGAATGGTTTGAACCACATGTTAGGCATATTTTGACATGGATTTGGTAGTTAAATATTTATTTCGGTTTGTTTACCTTTGATGTAGGTTACTAAGTTTTTTTTAATGACTTTAGTTATGGAAAAAGGGTTACAAAAAATTATTGGTAAACTTAATTATGTCCGAATATGTAGAGGTTTGTATTTAGTCAATATAAAAATCCATGAATTTTTAATTTTAAGTTGTTATAACTTAGATTAAGTTACTAAGTTGATGGTGTAGTCATTGTTCCTTTATTTTAGTAAATGTTTTTACATAATCTACATTATGAATTAGATGAAAAATGAAGGTTGTTATTTATTTAATTGATTATGTTTATTTACTTTAAATTACATAGACGTTTGCTAATTTAATTACGAATTTTTTATTTAGATATTTTTATTTAAATTTAATTATATACACGTTTATTAATTTAGTTATTCATTCAATAAGTAACCGGTTGTATTTAAATGATTTTACAATGTAGATATATTTCTAGTTATTTGTTAACTTAATTTTATAATTCAATTTAAATTATGTAAATTTTTGTTGGTAGGATTATGTAAACTGAATTTTTTATAGCTTTATAGGTTGACACACTCCTGATTTGAGTTTTTTATTGTTTACGAGATGGGTCGCCTACTTCTACCCAGGAGAGTTAGTCATAGACTCCCACCACCGCATGCCATTCTCTCCCTATTTGAGGGAGGCTGGATTTGGCAACGCTGTGGCACTGAGGGACTTCGTCTTCGATAACTCCATGATCACAGCATTTGTGAAGCGCTGGCATCCAGAGACCCATACCCTCCACATGCTGTGGGGTGAGTGCATGATCACACTGTAGGACGTCGCCTACCACCTCGGGATACGCGCTATCGGAGAGCTCGTTGGTGGGTGCTTTCGTGACTTTCATACTTGGTATGGCACTGGGGCAAGCAAAAGATACCGACGTGATGGCTCGACCGGGGTCTCCGACACAAACTCCTCCTCATCATCATCTTCTGAAGAACCGCTTTCGTTGCTATCCGCAACATACTCTTCGTCTGAGTCCTCACCATCAACGTCCATATCATTCATTGGACTAGCAACGTGTATCGGTGGTGGTGCGAGAGGTGGATCATCCTATACAAACTCTGACTTCCCAGATCCACGCCGCTGACATCACCAATCTCCGTAGAAAGTTCCATCACTTATTCGGCCATGATTCTTCCATGGATGTCAAACATCAGCCGCACATGCTCGTCGCCGTGCAGTCAAAATAGACGAAACTGAAAAACTCCATTTTCCATTGGTGCTAGCAGCCTATACCCTTCAAACTCTTCAGCTCCGACAACGAAGTAACAACGCTCGGTACGCAACAAAACGAGATTCTCACACTAAAAAATGATCCCATTATCACCATTTCTCATAAGGCAATTGGAATATACACATACAACCAAATATCCACTACTACTAGACATTATGGCTAATTTGCAGAAGAAAAAGGTATAAAAGTAGTGAAATGTTTGTAAAGAATACAAATAATTGCACATCCCTTTATAGCTGTTAAAAATTTGTCATAATATATCTCGTTTACATTGTAAACATTATAATTTTCTACATATTTCATCTACAGTGTTTGGATAACATGTTCTCTACAAACTATGGGTGTTTTTTCCCGGCAGCCGCAATCCTTGTTGTACATATGATGATATGATTTTGTCCTTAATATTGCTACTTACAAATCATACAAGGATAATGAAAATAATTTAATGAGTTCGTTAAATATTGAATTATAGATATGATAAAATATTTTTTATATGATAATCATGTAATCAAATTATTTCTTTAAGATAATTATATTATTTTAGTAAATGTTGGAAGTAGTTAATTTGAATGTATGACTAATATATTATTAGAAATTTGTATACATGTTTTTCTTGTATTTATATGCATTTAAGAACCCTTCATTCAACATATTATTATTATAATTAGTGTATTATGTATAAATATATGTATTATTTAATTTATTTTTAATATATATTTTATATTCTAATATATATTTTATATTAGTAATTAATTTTAGTATACATATAATATAATTGTACTAATAAAATTATTAGCAATGTTAGAAATGAATATCTCTTTATACGTAGTAGTCCGTAGAGTGCTTATATATGGATAAAAATTTAATATTAATTAATGATAAGGTGTTTGAAAACTTCTTGAAATTTAAATTTATAGGAATTAAATTGAATTTTAGTGTTTAAAAAAAAAAAAGATAGACAGGATCCAATTCAATTTTCATTGTCTTTTCCTAAAACCAATTTTTATCAAAATAGGTATGATTTGAAATTCCATTTCATTGAAATTGAACTTAAATTATAAAATGTCTAAAATATCATTACAACTTAATTATTTTTCTTATCTTCCTCACACACTTTCTCACACACGGTACACTCTCGGACTCTCACTCTTGGCCTCGCTCTTCACCTCCTTCCTACTCGACGCACTCTTCGCCTCTCACTCTTGGCCTCCCTCTTCACCTCCTTCCTGCTCGACGCCGTGACGTTGCTGCCATTAACTTAGCCTCCCTTTTTTTGCTACCAACTTGCGTGCCTCTTTGTCTTCTTTCTGTCACATTCCTACAAAATAAATACCAAAAATTGTTGGAATTACTAGCAGAATTGATAAAAAATTCAACAGTAATATTATTACCACCAGCAAAAATAATTTAACGGTATAAACGTTGCCGGTAATGTTTTACCGTTGGATTTTGTCTTTTCGATGCTAATTATCGTTGAAAAAATTTGACTAAACATTGAGGAATGACCAATTTAAGGGAGACGTTACCGTAAAAAAAATATGATAGTAACGTTGGCGCTAATAATTGTATTTCGCATCATGATTACCGTCAGAATTTTTTGTTGCTAATTTCAACGGTATTTTTTTAATTTAACTTAAAAAAATAAAACGAATAACGACAAATTTATCAAATGCAAAATTCAATGATAATATTTTTTAGAATTTAAAAATAAATAATTTCATTTAATAGGTATCATCATATTTATAACCTGTTTGAGTAAATAAAAATTAATGAAAACAAAATACGCCATTAAAATAAAAAACTACACTGTAATAAAGTAATCTCATCAAAAGAAAATTATACACTAATCAAACACACTAGACTCTACGGGTCCTCATAGTTATCGTCGTCGTCATCCTCCTCCTCCTCCTAAAAGTCTCGCTCTTGGTCTTGATGCGATGGTGCTACTATGGGTGCTTGTGTTTCGTCAAGTGCAGATGAGAATGTGTTGCCTCCAGCACCGCTGTCCCCTGCATGCATTTGCTTGTAGTAGATATCCATCTGCTACCGCATGCGTTGTATGTTCTGCAGCTCCTCTCTAAGCCCTTGCCGCAGGGATTTTGCATCCCGAGCATCCTTCATTGCATGCGTGCAAGGAGATTCTTGTAACACCCTACTACACAAAACCTTACGCTATAGTTATAAATTAAAGGTGGTGAAACATTACGACGCCTAAAAAGAGAAAAAAATATATATGTATATATATATTCGAAAAATAATATACTAGGAGCCAATAAAGAAAGGATAACAAAACAATAATTGCATCACACTTGAACCGTTAAAGGTAACAAGCCTAGGTACAAAAGGAGATACATAGCAAGTACTAGTCTCGACATGCGAAGAAAATGCCAGTTAGAAAGTATAATACAACTCAGAAGCATACAAAATACAATTAATTTCTCTATAAATTAACCTCTAAGAGGGATATACAGTTACATATACAAAAGTGGAGAAGTAAATACTAAAATACAAAATAAAGTCCCAAAAGACAATCATCGTTTTCCACAAGAGATCCTGCACGTTCAATGAGGTGCTTCACGTCGTATATCTGTAAAATAAACAATTTCACAACGGGGTAAGAACCCGAAGGTTCCCAGTAGGGTAATAAACAATTTCTCATTGACTTGTAACTGGCTGTGTCTGAGGTATTGTCTGTTACTATCAAACCAGGATTAATTCAGGTTATGTGAATGGCTGCCTATGTCAAATATGATCAACATGGATTACATGCTTTGTTTCGGTTCTTGGCAAATTGAAACCTTTGAATTTGTCCCCCTCTTGCTTAGTCTGCTATGTTCTACTTTTTAGGTATTAATTTTTTTTTAACTATAATTGACTAATTGTTGTTAGTTAATCTGTGAACTGTGATTTTTCATTACCGTGGTTTAGAATTGTGGATAATTTTGAATAATTGTTGCTACTTTTTAGTCATTCTGTGAACCTTGCTGTTGTTACTGGGTTGAATAATTTTGAATAATTTTGACGGTTGAGATTACTGGTTGGAGTGGGTTGCTGTGATATTGTAATTGAATTGTATTGTTATTAGATAATTTTGAAGCCCTGCAATTTTTCGTCCCCGAAAACAAAAAAGAAGAGGAAAATATCAAAATGCTTTTCTTCCATCTTTGTATTTCAATCTATTGGAAAGTTGAAACCAGATCAGTTTCTGTTCATAAGATTTTTGTCCCTTAGAATTTGTGATTTTCTCTTTTAATCCCCTACCCTTGTCGTTAGTTTGTCTCTATTAAATGTTGATGTGGTAGATGAAATGCAACATGTAAGGATTGGATTTCTGTCTATCACGTCAGCATTTAACAGGACCTAAGACCAATCATCTTCTGAATTTTGCAGGGACTAAAAAAAATTAGATTTTATAGGGACTAAAAACATATTTGACCAAATTTTAAGTTCTATTACCCTCTGAAATCTTCTGTTGATGTGAAATTGTGCTTTCTCATGAAGTCTTTAAGCTCATCACATAGTTTCTTCACAAGACCATAGCCATGCATTATAACAGCAGTGCACACCTATACTTTGGAAAGCTCTGCTTAGTTTTTGTCATTAACATTTCATCGCGCAGAACATGCTGTAAAAGCATAAAATTGACATCAGCTAATTAATTGAACAATGTTTTCAATATGATAAGGAGAAACTTGATAAGGCCTAATAGGCGATCATCAATCATACGTGAACAGTGTTTGGCCAAGAATATAATTTTGAATAATTGTTTTTTTTTTTTGTTATTTGACTTTTGAGTTTGCATTTGAATCTCATCATAACATTATGGTTTATGTAGTATTTTAAAGTTGGTTGATATTTTAAAGTTTGTATTAGACTATAATTATGTTTTAATGTGTTTATTTATATTTTATTTATTATTTTAGTATAAAATAATTTTTTTTGATTAAATTAGATCGAACCACTTAAATCAATGAACCAGTAACTAAATCGGTCATCTCGATGACCGGTTCGATTTTCTGAACTTTGAAAAAAATCAACCCATCCTGTATCCAAGAGGGTGATTTGGTCATTTGGCAGCCTTATCTATCTTCTTGCTGAAACGAAAACTGCAGAAAACAAAGCAAAGCATGAAAACATGAAGTCCCTCACAGTCACAGCCAGTGTTTTGAACCCCACAAATCAAACACCGGCCAACAAACTCCACTTCTTCCACTCTCACTCTCTCTCATTCTCACTCTTCTTCCCACACACGTCATCAAACTTGAAATGCCACCATCAAACGCCAATCATCACAGCATGCTCTTCTTCTTCTTCTCCGATCGAAATCGACATGGTGAAGAACAACCAAGGAATCTACACCCCTAAGCACCCCAAAGTAGTCGTCCTCTGGGACCTCGACAACAAGCCCCCACGAGGACCCCCATACGACGCCGCACGCTCCCTCACGCGCCTCGCAACTCACCTCGGCAACGTCGTCGACATCTCCGCCTACGCCAATCGCCACACATTCATCCACCTCCCGCAGTGGGTCCTACAGGATCGCCGGCAGAGAAAGCACCTCGACGTGCTGGAACGGAAGGGCCTGGTGGTGCCGTCAGAGCCCTACAGGTGTTCCGTCTGCGGGAGAAAATGTCGCACCAATCTGGATCTGAAGAAGCATTTCAGGCAGTTGCATGAACGAGAGAGGCAGAAGAAGCTTAATCGGATGAAATCCTTGAAAGGGAAGAAACGGCAGCGTTTTAAAGAGAGGTTTATTCAGGGGAATGAAAAGTATAATGAGGCTGCTAGGTCTCTCATCAGGCCCAAGGTTTCTTTCTTTTCTTTTTCTGTTAATCATCCTTGTTTTTATTTTGCTTGCTAAATGTTAGTGCCATGTAATGCTGTTCATTTTTATGCATTGTTCTAGAATCATAACCAATTTGCTAGATTAGTCAGATTTCTGACAATAATAATAATAGGGTTCGGGTGTTACAAAGATGAAAAAAGAGACTACTTAGTTGATGATAATCGTATTATCAATGGGGTGATATTTCATCTGCACCAGCAACTATCTTGTATGTTAAGCTGAAATGTCATTCCATTTATGGTATGAGCATAATCCGTTTGAGCACTCTATGAAAACCTAATAGTTTCACAAATTATGTTGGATACACACCATTATACATCAACTTATCGAAACAAAGTAAAGCGCAGAGTTTTACATGAAATTTCTGCATTTACTCGACTTAAAATTGGTTTGAAATATACATAAGGTTGGTGTTTACACGCCTCACTGTAGTTATGATGAACAATTTGTTTCTGTTCCATTATGCAAACTTTTTCAGTCACATATTGTCATCGCTTTCTATATAGTATATTAGTATTTTATATTTTGTTTCTTGTAACACAAGATTGGTTATGGGCTAGCTTCAGAGCTGAGGAGGGCTGGGGTATATGTGAAGACTGTGGAGGATAAGCCTCAGGCTGCAGATTGGGCATTGAAGAGGCAGATGCAGCACTCAATGACCAGGGGGATTGATTGGCTGGTTTTGGTTTCAGATGATTCGGATTTCGCAGAGATGTTGAGGAGAGCAAGAGAGAGGGAATTGGGGACAGTGGTCGTTGGGGATTGGGATAGGGCACTGGGGAGGCACGCCGATTTGTGGTTTCCTTGGATTGATGTTGAGAATGGGAATGTCTCGGAGAAGGATCTGGTGATCGAGAACAGCAGGAGTAGGGCTCGAAGGGACGGTTTTGTCGTGGAAGAAGAAGATGATGATGGGTTTTTTTCATTGTCGAGATTTGACAGTGGTGGTGGTCATGGGAGTAGTGATTTGGATGAGCTTGTAGATGAACTTGCAGCAGCGAGGACTGATTTTACTGCGGCAATTTCAGAGGAGGATGAAGACGATTATCTGTTGGGGAGTAGTGAGGATGAATACATAGAAGATTATGATGAAGACAGTGATCAAGAAGATGATGGGTTCTATTGACATGGCAGCTATGAACCAATGATTGATTCTTTTCTATGAGCAATTCTTATTATAGCGTCTTGGAATCTCTGTATATATTCTTGTGGAAAGCTAAAATGTGGACCAAAAAGGAAACAATTGTCACTTTTTTGGACCTTACGGTACCAAAAAGTGGTGGGAATGATCTTATCTTTGGAGGATTGAAATGAAGTACCAGTATTTTTTTAAACAGGGATATGTTGGTTTCAGAGTCAAATTTTTTTATTGGAGGAGGAATGGGAATAACCAATTGAATGGAGGATAATGTTATGTGGCAACTTGAACTCATGGCATCTATAGCTGATGGAGTATGGTTCCTCCTGCTATAAAAATGAGGTCTTTGTTTTAACGATGCTGCCTGCAATTCTTTTTTCTTCAGCATTCTGCTATAGGTAGTGCTGGTTCAAGATTCAAGCTTTTGAATGGTATATATTTACTGTGAAGCATTTCAAATTATTTTTTTCTTATTAATAAGACTCTATTTATTTCCCAAGTATATTATAACCATATTTAACAGAGAAATTGAAGGTTTTTGTGTCATATATTACATGCTTTAGTAGTTCTATGTGATTATATTATGTTGTTTGCATTGCGGGTTCTGACTGTAAAGTTGTGTGGGGGACAAAACTGAAATGCATGATTTTCAACTTATCCTAGACCACAATCAAAATCAAAATTTGAGTTATAGCCAAGTATCTTCTTATCTTACACCAAAAATATTATTATTCATGAGGTTCCGGATTAGTATTTGGTTTACAAGCTAATGAAGCTATTGTGGGGTTCACTTTTGATGTTTACACTCAGAAATAGGTACAGATATCATTTATCTTTTTCTAGCTAGATCAATGAATTTCTGTCAATAATATTAAACACGTCTAATGAAAAAGAAGACAACAAATGGCAACACATAGGACCAAGAGTTTGACCTTGTGAACAAGCACTTTTCATTCTTGTGAACAAATATGAGTGCTTGTGAAGGGATTTTAAAGTTTTTCACCTTCATTATGTGGTATGGTTCAAGGGTTTCCCTAAATTGGAACACAGGTAGGGCTGGCAATGGGTAGGGTAGGGTAAGGACCAAACCCTAATCCTACCCGCGGGTTGAAAATTTTATTAAAACTCTACTCTACTTTACCTGCATCCTAAAATTCTAAACCCTACCTTACCCTATTCTACCCACAGAAATATCAAATTTTTTCAAAGTAAATATAAAATTCAATCATTTCAAATTTTATACATATTAATAACATAAAAAATAAAAAACTAATGCTCTAAATTATTAAATTAACTAACTAGTTCTAATGGTTGTTCATTTATTGTAAGTTATTATATAAAAGAGGTTGTGGGTTCAACTCTCACTTCCTTCACTATATACCTAATTTTTATAAAGTATGTATTACATATAAGGTGCGGGTAGAGTAGGGTAGGGTACACTCTAAACCCGTACCCTACCCTACCCGCAGACATACCCGAACTGTACTCTACCCTATGGATACCCGCGGGTAGGATATGAATTGTCAACCCTAAACATAGGATATGATATTGGAATTAAGTCAAATTAATCTAGTTTTTAGTAGTAGAATTTCTTTTTTGTGTATTTTTAGCAGAGATAGCTTTTATTGACAAACAGGTGGAAAAATTTTCATTTTTAAAGAAACAAAAAAGGGTTTTGGTAGTGGCTAAGGATTGAAAAATTAGGTATGAATAGACTTTCTATCATATGTGTGTACATAGAAATAACGAGGCATATTCCATAAGGATGTTATTGCAAATATTTCCACAATCAAACTGATATTTTAATTCTTTTAAGGACTAATGTGAGGTTTATTTCATCAAATAATATGACCAATCACCACATTACATGAAACATGATAACAAAGAGAATACAAGAGAGCTCCCAAATAAGTTAATGAGTTATAGTTCAAATGGCATAGTCTCCCCATATGGTCATATTCAATTAAGAGGTTGCAGGTTCGAATCTCCTATTTATGGTAAAAAAAAAGAGAGCTCCCAAATAATAATGAAGAAGAGAGGAAGGGAAAGAATATTTGATCAACATACAAATAGTAATACCTCACTACAAATTAAAATAAGCCAATAAGCTTGGTAAGACTAACATGTAAATAATACAAAATTAAGGATATAATGAGTATTAGAGAAAGATAAACTGAACCAAGAGTAATGGGATTTGCTCATTTGTCTTTTAGCCGCTGCAAAGCATATGAAGTTGAAACTTTAAAGCTCTGAGTCATTTGTCCCACTCTTTGAGGTGTCTTTGTTAAAATAAAATAATTTGATGCTTATCTTTATGAAGTATGAACGATTCATGAAGCTTTGCAAGCTTTTGTACACAGCCGTTTAACATGTACTTTTATCTATTTCACAAATTTAATTTAAACTAATTGAAATCTTTAATTACTTATAATGTTAATTAGTTTATAAATATAAAACAACACTCAAAGTCGTGGTTATATAATTACAAAAAACATTTCTCTTATCTTAGTATTATCAAGAAACTAGTCTAAAAAAATGCATCACAATAATCTTGAGCTATATGTGTTCAAAATTTTGATAAAATAGACTTTTTAAGAAAAGTATAGGTAGACAATGAATTTAATGACTAATAAGTGACATATATGGTAAGTTGGTAACTTTTTTTTTTCTATTTGTGATTTTTGTGATTTTCGTTGAGGTGTAGTGTATTTTTATTTTATTGGATCAATTTTAAAGTCTGTTATTCACATTATTTACGAAAGTCATTGTCTATCTATAAAAAGTGTTAAATAACTAAGATTAGTAAAGAATATTTTTTGAAGGCTAAAAAAAAAAAAAAGTATATATTCAACTGGAGAGAAAGCTAGGTCTGCCGACTGAACTTCTTTTCCATGTTGGAAAAATCATCACTAATTTCTTCTTTAGTCTCAAATTGCAAGCTGAATGAAATTTCGCCTAACTTATTATTTAAGATAATTGAGATACAATCACTTTTGTCATTTTCTTGTGTACGGTTCTACAAAATATAGAAATTATTTTCTTAACTTTTTCTTAAAGCAAACATAATTTAATTTTATTATTATTCTTTTTATTATTATTATTAACAAACATCCAAATATAATGCAACAGAAACTGAATTAACTGGTCGTTTTGATAGTCACCAAAAAAAAAAAAACTGGTCGTTTTGATAATTGGAAGAAAAGAAGAAAATGATATCTACCGTTGAAAATGAAGCTTTGGTGAATGCCTTTAAATTTCATATCATGCTGATGATGATGACAACCCAACATCCGACAAATGTAATTACTAATTAATCAACCAATTAATTAATTAACTTACTAACTAGAAATTAATTAATTTATTAATTATTATACTTACATTTGTAAGACTCCATTTATTTTTTGAATAATATTAAAGAGACAAAAAAAACAGTCAAAATTTACTTTATTTAATATTTATTAATTATAGTATTTAGTATTCATTAATTGTCATAATAATTAATTAATACTAAATAAGATAAATTATGACTATTTTTTATTAATTTTTTTTGTTACCAAACTTTTCGGTTGTTTCTTTACAAACACTCCTATTTTAAAATAATTGTGTAAAGTTAAAAAACAGTGAAAGAATTTTGTTAATGCGTAGGTGTACGGATAGATAAAAATTATTAATTATACTTGCTTAATAACTATCACAATTAAGTTGTTATCGAGAGAAATTAAAACAAACAATATATTTTGAGTTAAACAATATAGAAGTCAATATTACTCAATTAAGAATTTATGATAAAGTTATTGGTGACTTGGGTTTAAAAAAACATGCGAGAATCTTTCCAAACCCTTGAGATGCTACTATTATTGAGGCTCGCCTTTCACCTTTAAAAAAAAACACCTTGTGCCATTATATATTTTAAAATATTAATAAACGTATATATATAGAGAGAACAGTGAAATCTCAGGACAATTGACTTCACGTAAAATTGATAATTGAAGAAAATCGTTAGATGATTTGAATAAATTTGAATTTTTACCGTATAAAACAAATTAAAAAAAAAAAATAATGCGAAAGAATTAGTAGTAATTGATTGATTAATGGAGGCCACTTTACAAAAAAGTCTAAGCACATCAAAATCAGTGTCAATGCAAGTGGATAATGATGAGCATTTCTTTATTAATAATTCGAAGTTAACCAATGAACTATATTGACAAATTTGTTATAAAACAAAACGTTATTTTTGTATGGAATTCTCTACACATCATAATACAGCCTTCATCAAAATATACTTAATGGTGAACCGGTTTTTGAACCAGACCGAATCTTGAATACTACGAATAATTACAAATATGAAAGATATAAATGCTGATAAATATATTCATATAAGAATAAAACGACAAAGAAAAGTATATGATACCAATATATTATCTGCCAACTTATTACCAACAATAATTAATTATTATATTTTAAATACATATATAAAGAGACACATCTACAAAATATATTTATAAAGACACTTTTATTAAACACAACCATAAAAAAGATATTTTTATTAGACACATCCACGAAGACACTTCTATAAAACACAGTTATAAATAAGAGTTGACAGAAATTGGCAGATATGTTGTTGGTAACGTAGTGAAAGATAATTTTTGTATGTCAAAAATATTCTAACAGATCAATTATATAACTAATATTTGAGTATTTTTGACACACAAAAATTATCTTTCATAATTATAATTATTATTTTATTCTTATATAGATATATTTATCAATATCTATATTTTTTATAAGTACAAATCATCATTTATTCTGAATACTACATATAATGAAACGAATAGTGATGAAGTTTAGAAGCAAGAAAAGAAAAAAGCTAAGAAGGACGCCCTCAAACTCAAGTATGTATTCTCCATTACACGTGTATGTGTTACTTCCATTATTGCGTGGACGCAAAGTTATATATTCTATTCTACTTGCATCCTTATATTCATGATTCCAAATGCATCTCTTCGTGTATATATTCATCTATCTATATCTATATATTACCACCGACTTCACTCTTCTCTTTGATTGCATCCACCTGTCCCCTTGTTTTCCACCAACCAAAAATTCATTAACATCATCATCATCATCATCATTGCATGACCAAACTCCAATATATATATATATGAGTATATATATAAACGTTATTACCGCAATTGCTAATTAAATTACTTATGTTTTAAGCCATCATGTATAAACTCAACCCCCTATTCTATCTCCTGGACCTTATAATATATATAGCGTAACATATCAATAACATGAGAAATAACATTAATATTATTTTCTGACACAAAACCTAATTAGATGCGTCACTAATTGGTATTTTTTAATTAATTAATTAATTAAAGTGGCGTAAGTAATATTAATATATATATGGTGATTATATATATATATATAGTAGCGTTTGTTTTGAGCTACTGAGACAGAGACTGAGAGACTGAGATTCAGTATTGTATTTGTTAGTTCAGAGACTGGTACTAAAATTTCTGTCTCTGTCTCTAAAATTTCAGTATTTTAGTACCTCCAAAAAGTAGGGACACAGAAAACTGAAATTTTTAGAGATGGAGACCGAAACTTTAATAACATTTTATACCTAAAATACTTTCATTTCAATTAATTAATTCCAATTTTACCCTTTGTGCAAATTAAATTAGAATTTCATTCTTGTTTCAATTCCTGTCTCCCATTTTGTACCAAACAGAATACTGAGATTTATTTCAATTCCTGTCTCTTAGTCTCTGTCTCTCATTCTTAGTCTTTCCGTTTCTATCTCTCTACCAAAGGCTACCATATATATATATATATATTAATATGATTATTTTTTGAATATCAATATATATGGTGATTCAATCAAAACCACCCAGATATAAAGGTTATTTGTCATATATATATATATATATATATACATGATAAAAAGAAAAAAAAAACAACTATGAACCCTAAATTAAATAAGACTCAAGCTTTGTTCTTCTTTCTACTGTATGTTCATAGAAACCACATATTTGCCATAATATACCATACAAAAAATACTAGGAAAACACAAAAGCAGGGTGTGCTTTCATTTATTTAATGTTATTATTAGAATGTATTTTAATTTGTTCATATATATATATACTTATGTATGTATACATATATGTAGATATAGTTGAGATGGTTACTTGTGATGTTTTGTGTCGGCCACCATTGAATTTAATTTATCTCGAAGGAATTAAAATCAACGTGGCAACCCCCACAACACGACACGTTGAAAACTCATTTTCTCTCTCCTTTCCCTACAAACTACTTATCATTCTATATAAATACAATAATGATAATATTTTCCATCCATCTTCATAGATATAAAAAAAATATAGTATCACCGGGAGAAACCATTGTTGTTGTTCTAGGTCTAAATAGAATAATCTTCCCTTCAAGTTTTGATACCCCTATAAATATCCACATAACCCACATGCTTGTTACTTTGTTAGATAGGGTTTGATGTTATATATAGTACGTAGCCATAGATTTCTAAACATGGAAGATAGGAATTATTTTTGTTCTACTAACTCATCAGTGATAAGTCGGAATAGAAATAATAGAAGTAGAAGTGATAACAGAAGTCCTGGTAAGACGAAATCAAAAGTTCAAAAAGAAAAATCAAACAAACCCTATAGAGGGATAAGGATGAGGAAGTGGGGAAAATGGGTGGCGGAGATTCGAGAACCTCACAAGAGGTCAAGAATATGGTTAGGCTCGTACATTACACCGGTAGCGGCCGCGCGAGCATACGACACGGCCGTGTTCTACCTCCGAGGCCCCTCGGCCCGGCTCAACTTTCCGGAGTTGTTGTTTCAAGATGAAGGAAACAAGGATGGTGGTTGTTTGGAACCAGAATGCGACATGTCAGCAGATTCCATACGCAAAAGAGCAACACAAGTTGGAGCAAGAGTGGATGCTCTCCAAACAGCACTTAATCATGCATCTTCCAACAATAATATTAATAATTGTTCATCAACTTCCTCTCTCCTTCAGAAACCTGATTTAAATGAGTTTCCTAAACCTGATGATGAAGGAGATTCTCTTGCTTTCTAGTATTTTATTGTATGGTTGGAAATATCTATCAATATTATATATATTCATATATATATAATGAATTTGTGTCTATATATTAACCCTTTTTACTTTTTTTTTTTTGTCTTCAAGCTTTTTCTCCCTTTTTAGAAAGATAAAAACTCAGGTGTAGTCGACTTTACGTGAAGTTAATGCCTGAGAGCCGTTAGATGATTTGACTGATTTAACTAAATTTTCATCTAACGGCTCTTAAATATCAACTTAACGGCTCTTAAATATCAACTTCACGTGAAGTCGACTTCACTTGAGTTTTTACCATCTAGAAAATATACGTGTATCATTCATAGTAAAAATTGGGGTATGTATATCAATAGGTTTTGTTTTTGATAATGTTATTGAGCACACAAATTATTGTTTAAGGCTTCTACTATATATTAGCAAATGCTAGCTAGTATAAGTTTCCCTGTGCTACGATTCACATTATCATGCATACAAAAATATTCGTATCTTTTTGGAATATATAAAAAATTTAATTTTAATACTTTTATCATATAAATCTTTTATATAATTATTTAATTTAATATATATATATATATATATATATATATATATATATTAAATAGTAAGTTTAATAATATATTGATGTATCCTTAATCTGTAGATACTTTAGGAAACATACAAAAAGGTTATCTGTTAACAAAATTTTATTCAGTAATAATATATAAAAATTAAATTAAAAAAATATTTAAAATTTATTAAAATTTATTATTTTTTGTTATTATTTATTAGTTTTGATCATTGTTTTTAGTTATTAATTTAATTTTTTTAATTTAATAATTTAATAATATATTTTTAGTTTATATTTTTTAATATTAATAATTAATTATTAGTTAAAAATAATAAATTTTATAAGTTTTTTAGTATTTTTTATTAGATTCCATCTGTATAAATGTAAGTTATTATTGGTTTGGTAAGTGTAAAATAGCAAGTTGGCCACTAAATGTTGATGGGTCGGTGGGTTAAATTTTATCCTAGAAATTAGTTCATGAAACTGAACTGCATGTTGTTGTAGTATTGGAGATATCTCTTTGTACTTTTCATGTAAAAGCAAAGAAGAAATTTTCGTTCGGCTCCCTTTGATAATTTTGTCACTTAATTAAGGCGGCTTGCTTTTGTCTTTGTTGTTTTCTCTTTTTAATTAATTAGTTTTGATTATTTCTAAAATTGATTTTGCAACCACAATTCGTCGGTGTGAAAAGAGTCAAAAGGGAATGAAGATGAGACAACAAAAGTGGCCAAACAAAGCCAACATTTTTAGAAGAGAAATATTAGAGGATTTGGTTTTAGTTGATAGGGAGTTATTAATATTTAAAAGTATAAATTAAAAATATATTATTAAATTATTAAATTAAAAAAATTAAATTGATAATTAAAAATAATAAATTTATACCAAATATAGGAGTTAAGAATTTAAAAATAAATTTTCACATAATCAAAATTTGAAGAGATGCAACATGAAGTATAAGTTTAAGAATGAAAAGAAATCAAAATTCAAAGGAATACAGCATGAAGTACAGATTTAAAAAAGATAGGAGTTTTGTATTATTAATAATTGTAACATTTTTTATTGAGGTTAATGTTTATTTTGAAGGGGAGGAGAAGAAAGAGTCGGGTGTTTAGGCGAGGTCGTCAAAAAAGAGCCAGTGGTCGACGGATAGGGAGAAAGTGGCAGCGGTGGTGAGTGGGGTGACAGAATCGCAATCGAAAAGGTAATTGCCGATAAAAGAAAAGGGATGAGAAAGGAAAAGAGTGGATAAAGAAAAGAGGAGGAAGAAAAAGAAAAGAGTAGTGCAGTGAATGAAGAATATGATTAAGAAAGTGAAGAAAAAAGTCAATAACTGTTTTGTCTCCTCGCATACGTAGACGTCGCACATACACGTGTATATTTAACAACCACATGTGCAAGATAAAGCGTTAACTCAGCATTTTTCGTTAGTGAATCATGCCGAAAATTGTTTTGAAAATTATTTTGGCCAACGAAAAAAAGACTACGAAGATCAATATGTATATTAATTTTTTTCAAAGACAACAATATCTGTTTTTAAAATTCTCGAAAATAGATTTGGTTAATTACTCTATGTTTTACACACACAAAACACTGCAAAATACTACAAATGAACCAAGCATGTATGGGTTTTTTTTTTTTGTTTGTCTTACACAACATAGACCAACTCACACACCCACCTCTACTATTATTCTATTAGCATGGTTCTATATTCTTTCATGAGAATTTGAACCCGGTGTAGCTCCAAGTGAGACAAACAAAGTTGCTATCTGATCAAGGCCTCGGCGACCAAGCATGCATGTTTTATGTATAGTTATGAAAATCGAATCGGATTGGCCGGTTTGATCGAAAAACCAGTAAACCAAATCTTAAACTTGCTCAATTTACTCTTTAAACCGTCCAAGAAAAAAAACCTGCGTGAATTGATAAGAATCGGAGCAAATTGGTCAAAATCAACTAGAACTAGTACAAACTAGTCTAATTAAACTGGTCTGTTTGTAAAATTTTTCAAAATCTCTCCACCAAGTTTCAAACCAAGAGCCTTTGAGGTATCCACTTGCCACTTAACCTTTATGGTTCTTAACATTATAGGTGACAAATATTAATTATATAGCATACATTCAATTATATAATTTTATAAATATATAATTTAATTTAATTTTGTATTTTTTATTTTTAAATTAATTATATTTTAATTATTTACCATTATTAATATAAATATAAATTTCATTAAAAATTTATTAATCTTCTTGATCTATTTCAATACTAGTATTGTGATTAAAGTTATTTGTTTTGATGTTAGTATTAAAATCGACTGATATTATAGTTAGATGATAAGTTTTGTGAATTAATTGTTATTTTTATTGTGTCAAATTAATATATTATTGTAGTATTACTGATAAATTTTATAATTTTTTTATATTAGTTATTTTTAGAATTTGAGACTTGATTCTTCATAAAATATTAGTGAAGATATGTATTTTAAATTTTAATTTTAAGTTTTTAACTATTTTTTATTTTTTATTTACGTGAGATCGGCTTTACCATTTTAACGTTAAACTAATAAACTAATAAATCAGTAATCTGATTGGTTCGATTACCGGTTTAATTCTGACAATTATAGTTTTATATGTGGTTTTCTCCGAACCTTTTTGTATGGTTTTCTTATAATTTGTAATACTGGGCTTCACAATGCTGTTTTTGGTATTTAAGCTTTTCATAAACAAAATGGAGAAAACAAATGGGCTTCACAGGAAAACATCCAATAGAATGTTTGATATTTTTTTAGTAACTCATTCGACCATAATACCCAAACACAAAAAACTCATTCGACCAAAACTATTACAATTTTTGGTGAAAAATTTTTTAAAAAATGGCAAATATAAGGAAATTCGAACAAAGTAAATATGAATCTACCAATGGTGAAGCAAGCAAATTAACACAATCTTCTAATGGTGGTTTGCAAACAAAAGAAAAATATTTAAAAAATAATAATAATAATGCATAGCTTTTGCTCCGAAAACTATATATTTTACAAAAATATTTGGAATATATTAAATTAGTTACAAAAATTAATCAATATGTAAATACATATATACTTTCATTCATTTTTAATATGTATTTTATATATCAATAAATATTTAAACGCTGACTTGTTTTAATTGCTAATTTTGTTTATACCTAATATGGTTGATATTTTTATGGATGGATTTATAAAATTTGTGATTTTTAAGGGTACGGTACATGGGATAAAATAAATTATACACTTTTACGTTTAGAGTTTCTGCTGAGTCGGTCTTAGAGAAAATCGAAGAAAAAAAATACTTGTAGAGTTGAATTTTGAATTTTTACACCACAAATCTTTAGGCGTTTTATCGGTTCGGTTTGATTTGATTTTGGACCAAAAATTAATCGAATCGATCTATTCAGTTTTCATAGAATACCAATTAATTGGTTTATTGTCTGTGCAACAACCGAATCAAATCGAATCGAACCAAAAGCGGTTTGGTTCGGTTGATTTTTTCAGTTTTTAAATTCTAACTAATAGAAAATTAATCTCAGTAAAATGATGTTCAAAACAATCAATAAACTGAAATAACATTACATTACATCCAAATTCAACACAATTTCAACTCATTCCAACAACTAAACATAATAAAACATTGCATTACTAAGCCACTTCATTGGTTCGGTTCGGTTCGATTTCTGCCAAACCAACTAAAAACCGAACCGAACCAATCGATTTAATTCGGAAAAAAACCCAAAAAATCAATTTTTATGGTTTTGTATTCAGTTGTTGTAAATTTCGACTCGGTTTTACAGTTAATTTCGGTTCGGTTCGGTAACTTACACCCCTACAAACCTTTTCTTTTCCATTCTTCTAAAATCTTAATTTGTTTGGAAATTCTATATAATTGCATTTTTTTTGTGTTTGAGTCAAAGTAAAATGATTTTATAAGGGTAATTTCAAAACTTTCTTAAATGTTTAACAAAATGCTTCTGCCATTATTGATTTAGACGGTGTTAGGCTGTTAGCTTTGGGGGCATACTTGACAATACTTTATAAACATTATATATAAAATTGGGACAAATAAATTAGAAATAAAGTTTAAATTAAAGTCAGAAAATGATATATCAATTATTATACCGCTAATATACTTCTTTACATAAAAGCTTTTTCATTGTTTGCATACATTTTACGTAGGTTTTTTTTGGTTAAATACTTTGTTCGTTTCTAAGGTCTTGAGTAAAAATTAAATTTGTCTTCGACATTTTTTTATTATTAAAATTATCCTTAACGTTATAAAATGTTATAAAATTATTCTTTTTTTAATTTTAGACTAAAATACCCTTTATTATCGTCTTTTCTCTTTACCTTCCTCACTCTAGTGTCAGCCTCCTCCCTACTCCACTTTCTCCACCCAAATCTTCAACAACAACAATACCAATTTTTTTTTTTTAATTAAAAAAAAAATCAAACCAAGCCAATACATAATCAACAATAACAATATATCCAGATTCAAAAATCCATCACAACAACACCAACAATTTTTTTTTAATTTCAAAAAAATAAAATAAAACTAACACAAAATACTCAACAACAATATATTCAGATTCAAAAATCCAACAACAACAACATCACATTCAAATTCAAGAAAGAAAATTGAAAACTCCATACTTCAAACTCAAGAAAGAAAAAGCAGAAAAGAGATAAGAGAGAAAAAAGAGAAAAGAGGGGTGGTGTTGCTGTCGTCCATCACCGTCGCGGTTGAAGAAAAGAGGAGGAAGAAGCGACAACACGGAAAGCTACTGCCGTCGCCATCGCAGCTATGGCTGAGGAGAGGACAGATCTAGCGAGAGAGAAGAGTAGAACCCCTCACCATCAGAAGCTCGACGACGATAGAGCAGCTCTTCGTCGTCACTCTTCTCTCTCTCTCTCTCTCTCTCTCTCTCTCTCTCTCTCTCTCTCTCTCTCTCTCTCTCTCTCTCTCTCTCTCTCGTTCTCGTCACAACACAACAGCGACAGTGGCGGTTGCATTCCTTCCTGCCGTCACCTGCCTCTTCTTCCTTTCCTTTTCTTTCTTCTTTCTCTCTGTTTTTCTCTTCTTTTATTCTGTGTCTTTTGTTTTCTTTTTTGTTTTTTCTGATTTAGGTGAAAGGGGTGGGGGGTAAGGGGTGGGTGGGGTGGTTTTTCTTTTTTAATATTTTTTATTTTTATTTGAGGGTAAAATTATCCGAAAAATGTTGTTTATGGACAAAAGGATGATTTTATAACGTTTTGTAACGTTAAGGATGATTTTAATAACAAAAAAAAAGTCGGGGACGAATTTGATTTTCACCCCAGACTTTAGGGATGAAAAAAGTACATAACCCTATTTTTTATTTTTTATTTATCTTATGCTAATTTTTTGTATTTAACAAGGATTTAATTTTAGATTTTTTTATAAAATTTTTTATATTATCATAAAATTATTTTTTAAAAAAATTTAAATTAATAAAAGATAGTGTATCAATTGTTATATTATAATAAAAATGTTCAAAAATATTTGGAAAAAAAATTGACAATTTTTATCTACCCGTTAAGTTTAAAATTTTGCATGTGCAATAAAAAAGGCATAATCTTAAAAATCAAATCGAACCGACCAGTTCAACCGGGTTAACTGAGAATTGATCACTTAATGGATTTAGTTGAGATATAAAATCATCCTGTAAAAAATCGGTCAAAAAACTGATCGAACCGACGATTAACCGATGAACCATCAGAACCGACCATATTTTTTCATGGTTTCCGGTTTGGTGCATCACTCAAAACGACGCCGTTTGTAATTGTTTAAAACAAGAAATTCAGAAGGAAGAACCTAAGCACCCCCTTTCTTTCACTCTCTGAAATGGTGAAACCTAACCCTAAGCTTAGCTAGCCACCATCACCATCCCTCATCGCGAACTCTTCTTCTCCGGTAGAGGGTGCTGTCACTGCCAGCAGGGACAAATCGCACTCTTCTCATCACATCGTCGAACTCTTCTCAGTTCTCATCGCTCCTCTTCTCATTACCATCGCATGAAGGACGTGTTGACCCGGTGGCGTTGCCGTCGCTAAGGTTGCTAAATCGATCGTCGTCTCTTTGAGCTCTGTGTGTGTCTGTCCAAGACCAACATTCCTCTTCGAACTGTCTGTTGCTCTCTGTCCGAACTCACTTCTCCGTTTGTACTTTTTATTTGATTTTCTGCTTTCTGATTCTGAGTTTGCTAATTTCTGCTTAGTTATTGAATTTCTGAGTTTGTAAGCCTCCATCCTACACTGCTTCTTCAGTTTTATTTTTGGGAGTTAATGCGGTTTTTTTGGATTTAATTATGTTGATTGTTGATTATTATTTTTCTGGATTAATTATTGTTTTCTGAGTTAATTTTGTTCATTGTTCATTGTTGTTAACAGAAATGGATTATTGTTATTTTGTTTTGACTTCTGGTTAATTATTGTTGATTATTGAATTTTCTAAAATGTTGTTGCTGATTATGAGAAATGAATGATGTTGTTGCTAATTTTTTGATGGTCTTGTTTAATTCTGAGTTATTGAGTTAGGTTTAATTGTGAGTTGTTGAGTTAATAATAATAATTTTGTTAATATTTACTTAGTGAATTACTAATTTTTTGAAATGTTGTTGCTGATTATGGAAAATAAATGATATTATTGCTGATTTTCTGATGGCCTGGTCTTGTTTAATTATAAGTTGTTGAGTTAGATTTAATTATGAGTTGTAGGGTTTAATTTTGAGTTGCTGATTTAATAATAATGATTTTATTAATGTTTGCTTATTTTGAGTTGCTGATTTTTTAGAATGTTGCTTATTATGGAAAACGAATGATGTTGCTGATTTTCTGATGGTTAAATTTTTTTGGCTGCTGATTTTTTTATGGATATTTTTTTTGGCTGTATGTTGAACATTATTGTAGAACCTATACACAATTACTCAAGAGGGGGGGTGAATTGAGTATTGCAACAACAATGAATCTTTTTGCGAAAGTTAAAGACAATATACAAAAGTGTTATTGTACTAGTATTTTTCCAAGAGCTTAACTCAATTGCTAAGCATTTATAAGGAGCTTTTACTTTCCAATAGACACCAACTCAAATAAATTGATCAAGCTTTTCACCAATCGGACTTAAGCTATTCCTTAAGTACTTACGAAACTACTTTTCGATCACAATTTATTTGCTCAAAGGTAAAAGACAATAATATTGAAGAGATGAGTTTGGAGAGATGCAAACGCTATTTAGAGTGGTTCGGCACAATCCTTGTCCTACGTCCACTTTCTTTCTCAATCGCTATTGAGAAGTTCCACTATTGCCAAGCTTCAAGGTGCTCGCGCAAAACCTTTTACAATCCGAGTCCTTAGTTTCTAACACCTCACGGTATATGATCACCACTCGTATACTAACCCACTCCACTTAGAGATACCTTCTCTAAGATTTGCCTTGAGTACTTAGTATACTTCTTTGGTATCCTCACCGACTATAGTGTTTATAACTCTTGACTCAACCTTGGAGATCACACTCCAATTTACAAAGTGTACAAGAAAACAATTCTCAAAGAATTGTTGAGACGAAATGAGTACTCTCTAGAAGAGTGTATGATTACAAGTTTAGCACTATTGAACCAATTGATATTGCTCTCTCAAATTGTGTATTATAACACCTTAAAAAATGTGTAGAATGAAAGACTATGAACAAGATAGTTTGCAAATACTCACGTATATGAAATAAGGCTTCAATCCATCTATTTATAGACTCCCCAAACCTTAGAAACGTTGGGGAGTTAATGGGATGGAGCCTTTTTGTCAAAACTAGCCGTTTTTTATGTTTTTGAATCATTTGCATCAATGCATAACACTTTGCATCGATGCAAATGTGTCTTTGAAGCTGAAATTTGAATTTTCAGCTAGGTTGCATCGATGCAAACATCTTTGCATCGATGCAACAAGTCGTCGCATGCTTTGCATCGATGCAAGATGAGTGTGCATCGATGCAAACCTTAAAGAATGGCTTAAAATCACTTCAAAATACTTAGGATTGATCTTAAACTTGTTGGAGTCAATTCTTATGCTTTTGTACCTTTGAAAACAAGTTTTTAAACCATTTGGCTAGCATCGAATTGCAAGATGTGCATCAAAACATTTTGTGAGTGTGTGTTGAGAGATTTAGCAATTGGTTCTTAACAAGAAGTTACCTAAGTCCTAAGACACTATACTTGTCTTCAAATGTTGTGGACTTGAGTTTCTTGTTGTTGTTGTGTTGCTTTCAACTCTTCATTCCTCAACGTTGAATGTTGGTTGATCTTTCAACATGCTTGTTCATTCAAGTTGTTTGTTGGTTTGTCTTTCATGTCGTTTGTTGGTTTGTCATTCATCAAAACCTACGAATACAAACTTCGCATACAAGCAACATGATTTACAATTTCCCCCTTTTTGATAATGACAAACCAATTTTGAGGATATGCATTTATAAATGATTTTGAAAGCAACAATAATGCACTTTGTTTTATAGAAAGCTTTGGAGAAGACTTCACAAAAAAATTTTTGCAGGAGTTCCCCCTAAATATGTGCATTTGTTCCCTTAAAGGGCGTTTATCAAAGAAAACGATTTAGATATCAAAAGTTTTTGCTTAGCGGAAATCTTTTTGAAATCATTGTTTCGCAAACTTATTTCTTCTTTTCAAATCCTCAAACTTCTTCTTTTTCAAAAGTTCAAAACTTCAAATATCCTCAAACTTTTCTTCCCCCTTTTGACATTATCAAAAAGAAAGGAGTTTGAAATGTGTCATAGAAGCATGCATAAAACAATGAAATTTTTTTTTTTTTAAGTTCAATATCTCTATTAATCTCAAGGATGAGATATTCCCCCTTTCAAAAAGAATTTGATTTCCTCTTTTTATATATAACAAGCATGCATAATTCCCCCTAAAGAAGTGAAATATATCAAGGCATGCACATTAACTTAAAATAGGGGTACCAAGCCTATTTTGAGTTATTCACCAAATAAGCATACAAGCATTAATCATTAAATAAAATGATGAAGGAAATATCAAAGTATTTAAACCATAATAGAAATCCTTAGCTTACTAGGAGTTAGTTTAACAGTTCATATAATCAAATAAACATAAAGCAATAAAAAGTGACTTGATGAAGAGGAGACAATCAATCTTGGTCTTCATCATCATCAGTATCCTCTTCATACGGTAGGTGGATGCCGAAATGCTCATATAAGTCATCAATACGACGATCCAAGCGACCCGAGCGATGATCTACACGAGACACACGACGATTAAGTGCTTCAAGTTGCCTACCATGCTCTACTTCAATCCTTTGGATGTTTTGGTTGATGGATTGTAATTCTCTCATTACATAACCAAGGAGGGTGGTTCTTGAGCTTGAGGTGCTTGTGGAGGAGCTTGCTCTTGAGGACCTTGTTCATCAACATTTCTTCTTCCCATTTTGTTGAGAATATGAGTGTTGATACAAGATTGAGGTGGTACTTCCTTGGCAATCTCATTTGATATATTAATACCAACATAATCAAAGACTTTAGACCATAGGCAAAGGAATCCTAATCCACCATTCCTATCCTTCATCTTGAGCCTAATCATATGTTGTACTATAAAGTATGGCCAATTAATCTTAATCCCATTCATCATAGCCCACATGACAATCAAATCTTCATCATTTACATTCGCATTCCCGGATATTCTAGGTTGCAATACATAGGTGACTAGATATAACAAAGTTCTATGTTCCGCACTCATTGAATTGCAACTAATTTTGGAATGAGCTCCTTGTACAAGATTGAACAAATGCATGGCATTGTCCTTTGAATAACCCCATTCATCAATTGGGGTTTTACCACCTTGAAACAAGTCACCTTGATTTGGCAACTCCCAAATGGTGGCTAACTCATCACCATCTAGCCTATAATCCTTTCTTCCTATCTTGAAGAATAATGTGAAATTTGATTCATCTTCCTCATCAATCTCAATCATGAGTGTACTATAGGCTATGGCAACTAAATCCGGATAATATTTACTCTTAATTTGAACAAAATCCATGAGGCCTTGATGAACTAGAATAGCCTTAAGAGTATCAAAGTTATGAATGACAAGAAGGGTCGGATCCAAATACCTCGGAGGAATTTCCTTTCTTCCGTCGAGCCTTGCCTCATAGAATTGAAGATCTTCATTAGAGGCAAAGTACCTTGCCAAAGGATGATCATTTGGAGGTGGAACCACACTTGAAGAGCCTTTTGACTTCTTGATGGTTCTCTTGATTCTAGGCATTGTGGATGATTTTGTTTTATGGGTTTTGTAGAGGAGAATGTGGGGACTTCAAATATGTAATTTGTTTGTAGTGGGTATCAAAGTTTTGTGAGTTGTATGAAGCTATATGTGAGCTTGTTTTGGAGGTTATGGAGGTTTGAATGTGGGGATATGAGTTGTGAGGTTGAAGATGATGAAAAAGTGGGATTTTGTTGCTCAAAAATGCCAAATTCACGTGTTTTTGTGCAATTTGGTCGTGTTTGCATCGATGCAAAGCTTGGTTGCATCGATGCAACATGCATCATTTTGCCCAAAATCACCAAATTTTCATCCTTTGGTGGTTCTTTCTTCAATCCTTTGAGTTCCATCATGTATATACTCACTTAAACCATTATAAAGTTCAATTTGTTGATCCTCCATTGTTTATAATCTTCAAATTCTTCAATCTACCTCAAGATTAATCACTCATTCATCAACTCATAAACCTACAAAACAATGGCTAATTGGATATCTCCAATGCTTAAGTTAGTAAGAGATACAAAAATAGCAATATAAATACAATGAATTCAAACAAATCATATTAGATTAGAATCCAAGATACCAAGTTCATTTCGGATGTTAAAAAAAACTTTCTTTACATAAAGGTTTAGTGAAGATGTCCGCTAGTTGTTTACTAGTTTCGACAAATTCAGTAACCACATCACCTTTTTCAACATGGTCTCTTATGAAGTGATGTCTAATCTCAATATGCTTGGTTCTTGAATGTTGAACCGGATTCTTGGTTAAATTTATTGCACTAGTATTATCACATTTGATAGGAATGTGATCAAGCATGAGTCCATAGTCCACAAGTTGTTGTTTCATCCATAAAATTTGGGCGCAACAACTACCGGCGGCTACATACTCGGCTTCGGCGGTAGATAAGGCTACACTTACTTGTTTCTTACTATGCCATGAAACAAGAGAGTTTCCTAGCAAGTGACAAGTGCCGCTAGTGCTTTTCCTATCCAATTTGCAACCGGCAAAATCGGAATCGGAATAACCAATCAAATCACAAGTGGATCCTTTCGGATACCACAATCCAACATTTAATGTTCCTATGAGATACTTCATAATCCTTTTCACCGCACTTAAGTGAGATTCCTTAGGATTAGCTTGGTATCTCGCACACATGCATACACTAAACATGATATCTGGCCTACTTGCCGTTAGATAAAGTAATGATCCTATCATGCCTCTATACTTCTTTACATCTATGTTTTTACCTTGTTCATCTTTGTCAAGGTAGCAAGTAGTGCTCATTGGTGTGTCCATTGCCTTAGCATTGTCCATTCCAAATCTTTTGAGCAATTCCTTGCAATATTTGGTTTGGCTAACGAAAGTTCCTTCTTTTCCTTGTTTGATTTGAAGACCAAGGAAGAAGTTGAGTTCGCCCATCATGGACATTTCAAATTCACTTTGCATGAGGTTTGAGAAAAACTTGCAAAGTGATTCGTTAGTTGAACCAAATATTATGTCATCGACGTAAACTTGTACCAAAAGGATATTTTTGTTTTCAATCATGATAAATAAAGTTGTATCAACCTTCCCTCTTCTAAAACCCTATTAAAAACTTGCTCAAACGTTCATACCAAGCTCTTGGAGCTTGTTTAAGACCATAAAGAGCTTTCTTGAGTTTAAAAACATGATTAGGATTTTCATAATCCTCAAAACCGGGAGGTTGTTCAACATATACTTCTTCTTGAATGAAACCATTAAGAAAGGCACTCTTAACATCCATTTGATAAAGTTTGAAGTTATAAGAGGATGCAAAAGCAAGTAACATCCTAATAGCTTCTAATCTAGCTACGGGAGCATAAGTTTCGCCATAATCAATGCCTTCCTCTTGATTATAACTTTTAGCTACCAATCTAGCTTTGTTTCTAACAATTGTACCATTTTCATCGAGTTTATTTCTAAAAACCCATTTTGTTCCTACAATTGTTTGATTACTTGGTTTAGGCACCAATTCCCAAACGTCATTTCGTTTGAATTGGTTAAGCTCCTCTTGCATTGCCATAGCCCAATGTTCATCATCAATTGCGGACTCAATGGTAGATGGTTCAATTTGAGAAACAAAAGCACTATATGCAAATAAATTTCTAAAAGTGGATCGAGTTGTTACCCCTTTCGAAACATCACCAATGACGTTGTCTAGAGGATGATCCTTTGAAGTACGCCAGTCCTTTGGAAGTGCATTTATTTGTGCTTGTGATGGTTCAATTTCTTCAACTTGAACACTATCCTTTGTTGAGCTTGTAGAGGCTTCATTTAAATCTTTTTCTTTGTCTTCACCATTCAAATTTAGTGAATCAAAGTTTTCTACATTTTCATCAAAATCTTTTCTAGCACAAAAACGGTTAGTTTCATCAAAAGCGACATGAATACTTTCTTCCATAGTCATGATGCGTTTATTATATACTCTAAAAGCTTTGCTAGTTAAAGAGTAGCCTAAGAAGATTCCTTCATCAGCCTTAGCATCAAATTTGCCTAAGTTATCTTTTCCATTATTTAGAATAAAGCATTTACAGCCAAAGACGTAAAGGTGGGAAATATTTGGCTTTCTTCCTTTGTACAATTCGTACGGTGTTTTCTTAAGAATAGGTCGAATGATAATCCTATTCATAACATAACACGCGGTACTAACCGCATCCGCCCAAAAGTACTTAGGAATATTAGCCTCATTGAGCATAGTTCTCGCCATTTCTTCTAAATGACGATTTTTCCTTTCAACCACACCATTTTGTTGTGGTGTTCTAGGAGAGGAAAAATTATGCTCAATGCCATTTTCTTCACAAAAAGTTTCAAAAAGATTGTTTTCAAATTCTCCACCATGATCACTTCTAATAGATGATATATGCAAATTCTTTTCATTTTGAATAACTTTGGCTAATCTTTTGAATGCTCGAAATGCATCACTCTTGTTTGCTAGGAACAAGGTCCATGTAAATCGAGAGTAATCATCAACAATAACTAAAGCATAGTAATTGCCACCAAAGCTCATAGTCCTGGAAGGACCAAATAAATCCATGTGCAAAAGTTGTAATGGCCTTGTTGTTGAAACAATGTTTTTGGATTTAAAAGAGGCCTTTACTTGTTTTCCCTTTTGACATGCGTCGCAAAGGACGTCTTTTTCAAAACGTAGCTTTGGTAAGCTAATTACTAACTCTTTAGAGACCAACTTGCTAAGATGGTCCATGTTAGCATGAGCTACTCTACGATGCCATAACCAAGTTTCATCATTTTTACTAATAAGGCATTTCACATCATTTGAGGAAACTTCATCTAGATTAATCATGTATACATTGTCAACACGGTGTCCAATTAGCACAATTTCATTAGTGTCTTGCCTTTTTATCAAACAACATTTTGAATCAAAGGTGACTAAGTTTCCTTTGTCACAAAGTTGGCTAACACTAATGAGATTATGTTTGAGACCTTTGACAAGTATAACATTATCTATGGAGGTAGAAGAATTTTTACCAACTTTTCCAACGCCGATTACTTTGCCGGTGTTGTTGTCTCCATAGATCACGTTTCCTCCGTTTGTAGGCTCTATTGCGGTGAACTTTGATTCATCGCCGGTCATGTGTTTGGAGCATCCACTATCAACATACCAATTTGTATCCTTAGCTCCAACACGTACCTACAAAACAATTAAAATTGGGATTTAGGTACCCAAGTGAATTTGGGTCCTTGATGGTTAGTATGAGCATAATGCCCATAAAGTGCCCATCTCGTATCTTGACTACGAAAGTTTATATGTTTAATTCTAGTAAAGCATACGGGTGCTATATGACCTACTTTATTACAATAATGACATATGACATTTGGATTATGCATCCTATGCATGTTTCTAAATGGTTGCCTAGGTTGTTTCCTAAATGCAACATCTTTTGATCTATATGCATCGTGATTATAATTTCTAAATGAAGCATGTTGAGGAGGATGTTTAAAGGCTTCATTCCTTTTAGGCATGCTTGCCTTTTGGGCTTGCGGTTGCCTAATAGGAGTTTTAGTATTTTTAAATTTTCCTTTTTCAAAACCTAAACCTTCCTTATTATGAACATGCTTTTGGTTTTTCAACATTTTATCTAAGTTCTTTGAAGATTCATTGAACTTAGCTAAAGTGTTCTTAAGATTTGTAATTTCATTTTCATGCATTTTACAAGATTTGTATGGATCACTACTTGTGCTACACTTATCTTTTCCAAGATTGATATTCTCGTTTTTCAACATCTCATTTTGTTTTAAAAGATCCATATTCTTTTTCTTTAGGAGAGAATAATCTTGGGTAAGTTTTGTGTACACCTCAAGTAAGGCATCATATTCATCTTGTAAATTAAAAGAAGTGGAGTTGTCATCACTAACCTTTTCTTCGCTTGCCATTAAGCAAAGATTTGCAACCTCGTCGTCATCGGAGTCGGATTCATCCTCGTTCTCCCATGATATGTATGCTTTCTCCTTCTTCTTAAATTTCTTGTTTTTGTCCTCCTTTTGAAGTTTTGGACAATTGGGTTTAATGTGTCCAACTTCTCCACACTCATAGCATTTTGGTACCTTTGTTTTGCTCTTGAAGTTTTTCTTCATTGCAAACTTATTGAATCTTTTTAATAAGAGTGCAAATTCTTCATCTCCTTCTTCTTCATTATCATCACTCTCTTCTTGTAGTGATGTTGTTTTAAGGGCGAGACTTTTCTTCTTGCTTTCTTCACCTTTTTGTCTATTTAGCATAGTCATCTCATAGGTGAGAAGATTACCTCGTAGTTGATCAAATGTAAGTTGATCATAGAGCCTTCCTTCCACAATGGCGTTCACTTTGGAGTTCCATTTTGGTGTAAGGCTTGTAAGCACCTTGGTCACAATTTGTTTATCATTGTATTTTGTGCCAAGCATGCTTAGGTTGTTGAAGATCTTGGAGAGTCTTTCAAGAGCTTCTTCAATGCTCTCTTCATCTTTCATTTTAAAATTTTCCCATTCATGAACCAACATAAATACCTTTGATTCTTTAACGTGGTCGGTTCCTTCGTAAGTGATTTGGAGTTTATCCCAAATCTCTTTAGCGGTTTCACATGTAGAGATCTTCATATAATCCTGCTCGTTAAGTGCACAATGAATGAAGTTGATGGCTTTATCATTCATTGCCACTTTCTTCCAATCATCGTCACTATATTCATCTTCTCCTTTCGGTACTTGCTTTGAGACGGAGACTTCTCCTTCTTTAGCGCTTGTTGTCTTTGTTGGAATGTGATTTCCATTCTCAATCACTTTCCAAATTCTCACATCTTGAGAACGGATCCAAATTCTCATCTTATTTTTCCAATAAGAGTAATTTGTTCCGCTAAAAAGAGGAGGTCTAGCGGTTGAGTTACCTTCACTAGTGTTGTTGTTGTTAAAGCTTGTGCTTGCCATGATCTTTTCCCTTAAACGGTTAAGTCTTTCAAAGGGTTAAGCTCTGATGCCACTTGTAGAACCTATGCACAATTACTCAAGAGGGGGGGTGAATTGAGTATTGCAACAACAATGAATCTTTTTGCGAAAGTTAAAGACAATATACAAAAGTGTTATTGTACTAGTATTTTTCCAAGAGCTTAACTCAATTGCTAAGCATTTATAAGGAGCTTTTACTTTCCAATAGACACCAACTCAAATAAATTGATCAAGCTTTTCACCAATCGGACTTAAGCTATTCCTTAAGTACTTACGAAGCTACTTTTCGATCACAATTTATTTGCTCAAAGGTAAAAGACAATAATATTGAAGAGATGAGTTTGGAGAGATGCAAACGCTATTTAGAGTGGTTCGGCACAATCCTTGTCCTACGTCCACTTTCTTTCTCAATCGCTATTGAGAAGTTCCACTATTGCCAAGCTTCAAGGTGCTCGCGCAAAACCTTTTACAATCCGAGTCCTTAGTTTCTAACACCTCACGGTATATGATCACCACTCGTATACTAACCCACTCCACTTAGAGATACCTTCTCTAAGATTTGCCTTGAGTACTTAGTATACTTCTTTGGTATCCTCACCGACTATAGTGTTTATAACTCTTGACTCAACCTTGGAGATCACACTCCAATTTACAAAGTGTACAAGAAAACAATTCTCAAAGAATTGTTGAGACGAAATGAGTACTCTCTAGAAGAGTGTATGATTACAAGTTTAGCACTATTAAACCAATTGATATTGCTCTCTCAAATTGTGTATTATAACACCTTAAAAAATGTGTAGAATGAAAGACTATGAACAAGATAGTTTGCAAATACTCACGTATATGAAATAAGGCTTCAATCCATCTATTTATAGACTCCCCAAACCTTAGAAACGTTGGGGAGTTAATGGGATGGAGCCTTTTTGTCAAAACTAGCCGTTTTTTATGTTTTTGAATCATTTGCATCGATGCATAACACTTTGCATCGATGCAAATGTGTCTTTGAAGCTGAAATTTGAATTTTCAGCTAGGTTGCATCGATGCAAACATCTTTGCATCGATGCAACAAGTCATCGCATGCTTTGCATCGATGCAAGATGAGTGTGCATCGATGCAAACCTTAAAGAATGGCTTAAAATCACTTCAAAATACTTAGGATTGATCTTAAACTTGTTGGAGTCAATTCTTATGCTTTTGTACCTTTGAAAACAAGTTTTTAAACCATTTGGCTAGCATCGAATTGCAAGATGTGCATCAAAACATTTTGTGAGTGTGTGTTGAGAGATTTAGCAATTGGTTCTTAACAAGAAGTTACCTAAGTCCTAAGACACTATACTTGTCTTCAAATGTTGTGGACTTGAGTTTCTTGTTGTTGTTGTGTTGCTTTCAACTCTTCATTCCTCAACGTTGAATGTTGGTTGATTTTTCAACATGCTTGTTCATTCAAGTTGTTTGTTGGTTTGTCTTTCATGTCGTTTGTTGGTTTGTCATTCATCAAAACCTACGAATACAAACTTCGCATACAAGCAACATGATTTACAATTATGTTTGTCATTTATTGTGCGATATAATCTGCTTTAGTTATAAACTTTGATGTTTGAAGTTGTTTATGAATTTTTATTTATAAATTATTAATAATTTATTAGGTGAGATTGTGAAATTTTAAATTTTATTAGGTTAAAAATTATGAATTTAAATATTTAGAATTATATGTTAAATTTTTAATAATTTTATTAAATATTTAATTAAAGTGGTTGAATTCCAGTCGAACCATTAAACCAATAAATTAATCATCTTATCGGTTCATTGACCGATTTAGTTCTTGCAACCTCAAAAAAGGCCACCATTCATATAAAGATGATAAAAATAACTTTTTATAAAGTAGTTTATTTAGCAACAGTTGAAAAACATTATTTAAGAAACGTGGGTTAATAATAAAAACATAAACTATAAATAAAATTGAATCAACAAGTGAATTAGAATATTTAAGAAAAAAAATTAAATTATCCAAATTAATAGATAAAAAAGTTAATGATTCTAACTAATATTAATTCAAATGACATTAAATTTCTTAAATCAATACAAAATATTTTTTTTAATTTTAATTTTACAATAAATTTTATTCAAAAAATTAAAAAATAAATAAGAATTATTAGAGTAAAAATGAAACATCTAACAATAAGAATTGGTAGATTAAAATATAGGTCCTAAAAATAAAAATATAAAAAATGGAAATAAAAATTCAACTCGTAAAAAAATAAAAACAAAAATATCAAAATGATAATAAAATTGAAGTAAAAAATAATATTATAAAATTTATAAAAAAAAGTAATAAAAAGATAAAATAATCCTCTATTAATTTTTTTAATTTAAATTTAAACAAATTAAAAAATTAATATAAAAAACAAAGTAATAGTTTCAAAAATATAACAACACTTTTAATAATAACAACATTTTTAATTTATATCACATGTCAAAAATTTAATACATAATAATTTATTTAATGGACAAAATTAAATATATTTATTTAAATATATTTTAAACATCTTTATTTAGATTTTCACTATAGACAAGTTACCGTTTTGCACGAGAATACATGTCATTAATAATTATTGTTATTTTAACTTTGAAGGCTATTTTTAGTTTTTTTTTTCTAATTGTAAATAATATGATCCTATTGAAACCTACTTGAGTAGTAACTAAAAGAGATAAGTATTGTTTTGGTCCCTAATGTTGAGAGTCAGAATCGAAATCGTTTTTAACGTAATTTTTTATTTAGAATCATCCTTAACTTTTTTTTCGTATTAAAATCGTCCTTTTAAATTTTTCGGACAAAAATATCCTTTACCACTACCAGCACCTTTACCACCACCAGCACCTCCCTTACTCTCATCAAATACTAATAATCAGAATCAGAATCAAATTCAGAAGCAGAAACAATATCAAATTCAACAAGTACCCAATTCAACAACATCAAATTCAGAATCAACAATATCAAATTCAACAATAAAATCAACATACAAAATTAGAATCAGAGGCAGAATCAGAGGCAGAATTAGAAGCAGAAACAAAGCAAAAACAAATGTAGAAGTAAAAGAAAATGCAGATGTAGAAGATAAAACAGATGCAGAAGTCGAAGCAGAAGAAGAAGCAGATGCAAATACAGAAGCAGATTAGAAGCAGATACAGAAGCAGATTGGAAGTAGATGTAGAAGAAGGAGCAGATGCAGAAGATGAAGCAGATTGGAAGCTGAAGCAGAAGAAGAAGCAAATGCAGATGCAGAAGCAGATTGGAAGCAGATATAGAAGAAGGAGCAGATGCTGAAGCCGAAGCAGAACCATCGGCGCTTCCCCGACGACAGTTCATGGGTGAATCGGAGGCGACGGCTCAGCGGTGTGGTCTCCCTCCAAGGCCCGATGATGACGCGATGGTGGCGGCGAGCCCTAGCAGCGCCGGCGCATCTCCTTTCCCTCTTCTCTTCTCCCCCGTCGTAGCCCCTCTCTCCTTTCTTCTTTCTTTCGGCGACGGCGACGGCGACTCCAAGCTTCGCCGGCGCTATCCCCCCCCCCCCCTTTTCCCTTCCCCCTTCCTCCTCTCCCTTTTCCTTTTCCCTTTTCCTCCCTCAAGCCTCACCCGACGCGCCTTTCCCCTTTTCCCCTCCCCATCGCGTTCTTTTGTTTTTCTTTTTAAATTTTATTTTATGATTTTTTTTATTTATTAGAATAGGGATAATTTAGTAATAAAATTAAAAATTTTATTAAAAAAATATTATTTCAATACGAAAAAAAATGTTAAGGATATTTTAAATAAAAAATTACGTTGGGGACGATTTTGATTCTGACCCGCAACGTTAGGGACCAAAACAATACTTATTCCTAACTAAAAAAAATAAAAAAAAATCCTCCAACCAGATTTTACAGGAATTCCCTACCAAAAACATGTGAGCTAAGAAATCAACCACATTAATTGATACGAAGAATTTCCAAAAACCACATACATTAATTGATACAAAGACTGAACCCCAAATATTTTGGTTTTTAAAGATATTTTTTAGTTAGATCAAAGACTAATTTATTATTGATCTAAAATTTATTTAATAATTTATTGATGACTAATAAATTACTATATGTATAAGTAGGATTTGAATTCTCAACGCTATTTAAACAGAAAAAAAAGTTAATTAGTCGACTAACTCAAATTAATTAAAAAAATCCAAATATAATTTACATTTAAGAAAGTAATAACTAAGTATTATATATAGGTTTGAACTTTGAATCAAGAAAAAACTATTCATCCTAATAACCGATATTATTTAAGATTGGAGTACTTCTAAACGAGAGAAGTATAATCTATAAATCTTCACATTTTACATTAATTACCAGAAACATCCTTTTTATTATAAAGCAACAAAAAACTTAATTATTCACGTTGCTATGGGAATAACTAAATGAAAATATAATTTTTTTAATAAGAACAAAAAATATGTCCAAATTAAATCATATGAAATGTGTATTTAGAATTATCATAAAAGAAAAAATAAATAAAGTTGGACTGAAATCATTACTAACTAGGCGAGATAACTTCATTGGCCATTTGTTCCCCCTTTTTTATCCTTCATTAAATCATTCCAAAATATAATATATGATGATGATTAAAGTAGCAATATAATTAAGTTAATGCAGTTTTAACTTAGTTTGTGTGGGATTGAAATTAATGTTGTGTTACTAATGTTATATATGGATTATTATGGTCCATAGACACGTGCAAATGATGGCATTGTCTTCCCATTTTAATGATGTTTTTCCACCGTTTCTTCCACTGTGTGGGTTCCACATTTTATTACTTATTTTTTTTAGTTATCTAAGGTATTTTTCAATTAGATAATTCATTATGAATTTAAGCTCATTGCATGCACAAGATGGAATTCATTCTAACATTTATTTAAACGGATAAGTGAGTTAACTATTCAACTAATTTAAATTATTTATTATTTATTTTATTATCAATTTTATTAAATAACTAACTAAGAATACAGCCAACTAGTAATAAAAAAGAAGTCCATTAAAAAAAACATAATTGGACCTCTTTTTTTTTTTGAATTTTTTTGGATGAAATGTGAATTTAAATTATTACAAAAAAATCTAAAACTAATAGAAAAGGAATATCCAAAATTTAAAAGAAAAAAATTTAAAATAAAATAAAAATAAATATTTAAAATCATTGTAAAATAAACATTTAAAAGTTAATAAAAAACATCTAAAACGTAATAAAAAAAAACATCCAAAATCTAACAAAAAATTTAAAATCATTTTAAAAAATTCAAAAACACTTAATAATACAACGCATCCAAAAATATCAAGAAAAAAAATCTAAAAACTAAAAAAAAAATATTCAAAACTATTAAAACAATAATCTAAAACATAAAAAAAAAGAAATATCTAAACCACATAAAAAAATACATTTGAAACTTAATAAAAAATATTTAAAATTAGTTTAAAAAATCATCTAAAACCTAAAGAGTGACGACTAATGCATAGGTGATAGGTGGTGGCGGACGTGTGACTGTCTAGTGCGTAGGATGCATAAGTGATTTTAGCGCGACATTTAGGCACGGCGAGAAGGAAGAAGAGAAAAGGAAGAAGGAAGAGGAGAAAAAGAAGGAGAGCGATAAAGACAACGAACGTGTGCAACACAAATACTAAGAATATTTATTTTAAAATTTAAAAAATTTACTCAAATTAACCACGCCCTAATTAATTATCTATATTAATTTTTTCTCTTATTATTATTATTGTGCGACCCAACACAATATATTATGTCCTCTTCTCAAATCAAAACGTTACCTTTTTCTTTGACCGACAAAAAACATATATCATGCTCAAAATTCAAAATCCAAATCTTCCTCCGAATTTTCCTAAGCGACAATAATTCTTCCCTATGGATTCACAACTAAATATGTAAGATATAGTAATTAAGTATATAACATAATAACATACAGATAATTATTAATAGCTATATATCCATTGAAGTGAAACCAAGTGTCTCATTGATGTGGCTTCTTTCGTTATCTTTGCTTTCTTTTTTCTTTTATATTTTGTTGAGTTTACATGCTTATTCCAACCCTTCCTACCTGTCACAAAGAAAATTGTGTATGCTTTAATTTGAGATTTACTATAATGTGGTTATTATTAACTTGTTATATTATAATACATCTATCCTCCATTCTTTATTACTAGAAATGTGGGACATATATTCCTCACTGCCAGAGAGTATTGATTATGAGATTACAAAAAAAAAAAAAAAAAAACTCATATTAACGAATTTCATATGTCCCACATTAAATAATAATAACATAAATAAAATAGTAAATTGATATATACAAATTTAATTCATTAGTTTAATTAATTATGATTTATATTATATAATTCGACCATACTAATTCAGTAATAAGTTCAATCACTGATTTAGTTAAATTTTTTGAAAATAATAAAAGAATTTTTACTAAAAACTTCTATTCTTTTAGTAAAATTTCAATTGACTTATTATGGCACTATAACAAATACAAAAAATAATGACAAAAAATTGACAGTCACTTTTAAAATTGTCTTAAATTAGCGGAATAACAACAGTTATAGTAACAATTTTGCTTTTGCTGCAAAATTAATCAAGATAGCGGCAGTTTAGATAGTTCTAATCGTTGCACACCAATTTATTGAATTTATTAAATTAAAGATATGCACACCTTTTTCAACGAAAACAAGTATTTTTCTTTATTTTTGTGCGAACACATACAAGTGTGTAAAAGCACAAACTACACCTCTGCGAATCCTTATCGCCGTGTAGTTCCTCTCCGTCAGTTCTAATTGTTACATCCTTTCTTTTGCTGTGTTCATCACTGATTTGCTCCTTTCTCATTCTAACACTGATTTCCATTCTTAAGTTTGCTCAAGTTTTCTGATTCAAATTAATGATATCAAAAAGTTATTTCTTTTTATTTGTTCAGTTTTTTTTTCATTAATTAGTTTTAATTCTATCCCATTTTCTTTTTTATTTGATTTCAATTTATTCTTTTCTTTTGTTTTTGTTCTTGCCAATAACACATGACAATAGCGGACAAAGGAAAATCTAGTTCGCCGAAACGCACTAAAAATTTAATTAGTTATATATGTATTTGTGCGGTTTAAAACCGTTGTTATTATTAGAATAAACCGTCGCTATTTTGTGTGTTTGCTATAGTGTGACAAGTTATTTTTAAGTATAAAATTTATAAAATAACTTATTTTTATATATAATTTCAGTTAAATCAAATAATAAATTAAACGAAGATGAAACTTTAGTATTAAAATCCAAACACTCATAATTCAATAGAAAAAGTGTTACCATAACCCTACGATAAATAGTTAATTAGGGTTAGAATAATGAAAGCCTATAAATATATGGATATATGCTGTATGCAAGTAGGCAAGGGAAAAAAATAGCATATATTATATTGGCGGGAGAAAAAAAAGGGAAAAAGAAAAAAAGAAAAAAATGGCATATTGTCGTGATTGAAGGGTGATGATGTGAATGTGGTGCAATCAGATACGAGAACTGTTATTATGTGAGGCCAAAAAACATCTCTAATATTATTGTCAACTTTGAAATCATTATTATAAGATTTTGACGTTCATATATGGACATTATTTGGCATCAAATCAAAATAAAAGGGTCATCCTTCAAAACCAAACCTCTCCATAATTAGTAATCTGGCCAAAGTGAGAGATTCAAATATGATCATCAACTTATTGTATGATTTTAACGTGCACATTTAATTAATGTTCTGATTCTTATGTAAATTATTTTATAATTTTAATTATATAATTATTTTAAGTTAGTATTTAAATTGATTTTATTACACTAGCTATAAATTAAACATGTGTATTGTTTAAGTAAATTATTTAAATTGATTTAATTAATCTTTTTAAAAATTTATTATTATTTAATTAATTTAAATACATACTTTCATATACAGTTGTTCAAAAAATTAAAAAAGTTACTTATTTTTTATTTTCTCTCTCATTTAAAGACTGAATAAAAGACAATTTTTAAAGGATACTTAGTTACACTGTTTTTATTATAATAAAAAACAGTTATCATCTTTTTAAAATTTGATAACATATAAAAAATACTTTAATTTAATTTCCAGCTATATTTAGGCTGCAGTTAGTTAATGTTTAATTTTTCAGAAAGAAAAAAAAAAGAACATATTGATGATGATGCAAGTTATTAATTTATTTTTTTATTTTATATATTAGATTTACATTTTTCGGTGTGTGGAAAGATATAAAAATAATATTCTTTGGTTTTATTTTTTATATATAAAAAATGGGCATTTTATTAGACTGCTTTTATAATAGTCAAACACATACATAACAAAATAAAAAGCTAAAAGTCTGCCTATATTTTTGGTTATTAAGACTTGAAGACACTGAAAACCTAACAAAGAACAATTACAGAAGAGTTGGTAAAAAGAAGAAGAAAACAAAAGACAGAAGAAAAAATGAGCTGGTGACCAACTCATTATATAGATTCATATATTTATTTATATATATTAATAATTAACAATTATTACATTTTTCTATATTTATTTACATATAATTTAATTTGAAATATAAACTAACATCAATTAAAAAATGAATTATTAATTCTTTAACATGGGGAAAAAAGAAAAAGAAAAAGAAAATAATTATTTCAATGAGATGAACATGAAAGTCACATTATCATAGCTTCTAACTTTTTGTTGGAAATCCCTTTTTGTTACCTCCAAAAATTTAAAGTGCTTTTCAATATTTCAAAGGGAACCATCGATCTAACTTTTTATTAAAGCTAGCTTCTTCAATGATATCTAGGAGTCTAATCACACAACATTATACATATATATTCTTCTAAAGAAATAAAAGGCAATAATAAAAAGATTAAAGTTATTAGTATGGTGGTTAAGTGTTTTTCCTTTTTCCTTTTAATTTTTCCGGAGCCTTATAATTCCTCTCCCTATATCTAATTAATTGCATGAAGATTTTATACCCCACCTTCATCACAATATCTCATGTTTCTTTGCATCACTTATATAAATTAAAGTAACTATTATATACATATCACAAACCGTATCTACTTTACCATTCAGATAATGTAATTAACTAACTATTTTTAAATCCGTTTATTGGTCTAACTTGAAGGCCAATAATATTATGAGTAGTTGGTAAAAGATTCCATCAATACTATATTAAGTGAATCTTGGGGTTTTTTAAATTGATCAAGGGAAAATTTGAATAGAAAATGGTTTTAGTTAAATGCCATCATACTACAAGCGGGCGCTACATGGCGGCAATTTTTTTATGATTGGCGGCGATTTTAAGTCACTGCAAAATCAAAGGCTGACGGTTCACCGGATCGCCATAGTTATTGGCGTCGGGATTGAATTTGACGACGGTTTTAAAAAATCGCTAGTATAACCACCACTGAATAAATATTTTGCGGCACGTGATTAGAAAATTGCCGCTAAATGTGAGTTATAGAATTTGCTTCATATTCACCCGACAGTTTCGAACCCGTCGCTATTTATGAATTTAAAGTTGATGTTATGTGGGTTTAATTTCAGCCATTAGAACATTTTGAACTAAAACCCTTATAAATTTATTTTTTTTTATTTTAAACTCTAAACTCTAAAATTAATAAGAATTATCTTAAAATTTGTTTAGTACGTAGGAGTTTGTTTTGGAATAAAAGACAAAAAAAAGTGAAGAGAAAAATTTAAAGTATAACTCTTATTATTATATTCTATAAGAATAAGTATAGAGAATAAATTTTTAATTAGTTGATATTAGTTAAATTTTTGTTATAATTTTTTAACTCTAATTTTTTAGAGAATTTAAATTTTAGAACTAAAGTTTATTGTTTAGAATTTATTATTCAGACTTTAAAATTTAAAACTAAGAATAAAAATAAATTGATATTTATGGAAAAAGAATTGACTTCTTAGTAAACCCATTTTATAATTCAATCCTGATTTTACTTTTATCATTTTGTCTCCAAAATTAAAATTCTCAAGAATATATACAATTACAAGTTTGTTGAATTCTTTACTACCAATTGTGTAAAATTTTGTTGGGTAAAAGAATTTAACTGATTAGTAGACAACATAATTGGTTGGAATAGGAAAGATTTTGTTTTGGAGTTTGGAGAGTGAGACTCACACATACCTCAAATTGGTTAGCCAAGTGGCTAGCAAGGTAGCATAAGCATTCATTCATAATCATCATCATCATTGCCATTGTTGGAGTAAAAAATATATATAAATGGAATAATGATTCACACTTCCTCTTGCAGGTGCATGTGTGTATGATTGTGATGATTGGTGATAATTTATTTTGACTAAAACACGTGTGTACAATCGTGCAACAATGTTGAATGGCACGTGTGGTAAATTACTTGATTAATTGGTTAATAATAATAATAATTAAGGTTTTAATTACTTTATTACTTTTGAAATGTTTTCACATGCGATGAGCCAAATTTGCCAGCTGCACTCAAAATTCAATCATATGCTATGCGCGGGAACTGAGAATTATTATTCCCTTGCGTCATGTATTGTATTATTTCAGGTGTCACTTATTCATAAATAAAACCTATATTTTTTTATTAATTTTTTTTTTAAATTCTTATATGTGTGTAAATTAGGGGTGTGTATGGATCGGGTGAAACCGGATTCGATGTGACACAGACACGACCCGAAATATATATCGGGTCTGTTTATTAAACCCGAACCCGGCCTTAGACTCGATGAAACCTATATACTTTCGGGCCACGATTATACCGGGTAAAAATCGGGCCGTTAACATTACATTACCTTGATACTTTCTTATAAGCTAGTATGTGAAAATATCCAAATTTTCAAGACTCAAACCATTATTTGACATGGTAAAATTCATTTAGAAAAATATAACAAGAACCAACTATTCTCTAAAATTAAAGCATATCCATAATCAATACTAATATTGTCTAATAACACCAAATATTTAAATCAATACAAATAACATAATATTATGCATTTGTCTAAAATCTTATGTATTTTAAACATAAAACATTAACTTGTAGTCTTATAATAACTAATAAAACAAAATATTAAGGTTTACAATACTTAAATTTCACATAAGAATAGCTATCATCAATCACTAATAACACAAAATATTAATTGTGTATGATGACCGGGCCACCGGACCAAATTTGGGTGACCCGAGCCATAGCCCAGACCCGACCCAAAATAATGACCGGGTCTATTTTTGAGACCCTTACCCAACCCTAGACCCAGTAAAATCACACCAAATTAGCCTTTAAAATGTTCGGGGCCGGGTGAGACCATGCACACCCTAGTGTAAACATACATGTTTGGATTTTGATTTTTTCTGTTTCCAACATAATAATATGAGATGGTATTCACTTTAATTTGGACCGTACCATCTTATTATTAGGGTTCATCTTTACATAATTAATTAATTAATTAATCTAATGTTGGATTTTTTTTACATATCATTTTGTTTTAATCTCATGGTAATTGAAACATACAAAATGTTATATCTAAATAACAATTTGTGGAGTATATAGTTGTCTACTATATTTAAATTTTTATTTTAATTCATTATAAATATTCTGTTATTATATTATAAAATCACATATTCTAACCATTTTAGTGGTAAAGTAGACAATTCAAATCTTAAATAACTCTTTTAAAAATACAATGGACCATCTTAATTATAGTTAGGAACTTAAATTTCTCTTGCAATCAATTTATATAAAATAGCAAATTTGATAGTGCGACAAAATATTTTGGGAGTGGATATCATGGGGATGCTTGGCCTATAAAATATGCATGGTACTAAAAATGAAGTGCGTATAAAGTTGGTTAGGGAATTGGAGAGAGAGAGTGCTACATTTCCCAAAGGAATGGGAAGGAATATAATAATGGATATTATTGTGTTTTTTATTTATTTATTTAGGTTATATTACTATATATTCTTCAAACTGTTCCAACATTCTCTGCCACTTCAAAAAGACATAGACGCCATTCATTTATTCTTTCACTCTATTGTGCGAAAATATATATATAAGAATAGATATAAAAAATCATTTTTAGTTAATTAATATTATTATAGAATTTTTTTTTAATTTATGTGTTTTACATAATTGAAAATTTTATTTAATAAGAAAATTAATTGATATTAATTAAAAAATAAATCATTATTACTCTAATAAAAAATGAAAAAGCATGTAAAATGGTTGATGGCTTCCTTATTCCATTTTCAATTTTTGGGATTGGAGGAAGGAATAAAATAACAATAATAATAATGATTTTCCTTTTCTTTCTTATACTTTCTCTCAGTCACTCAACTTTAATTGATGAGAGGGGAAAAAAAGATAGAGGGCACCGAAAAGCAATGACAGCTTATAATGATGAAAGGTGAGAAAGAAAATGAATGGATTTGACGGGCCAACACACTTACACCACATTCCATTTATCTATATTCTATCCGAAGAGTTTTAAGTGTATCGAAAACACCGATGTTTCAGTTATTTTAATCATTAATCTGAATTATAAAAAATATATATAATATATATTAATTGAAATTAATAATTAAAACAATTGAAATACTGGTATTTTTGGTACGTTTAAAATTTTTCCAATTCTATCTATATATCTATATGTTCACATTCTCTCACATACTCCCTCTTAGCTTCTTTGTCTTTTTCTACGTATCATCTTCATTCATGCATGTGTCTTCTTGCATTGTTTTTACTTCTTTTTCTTAGATTGGAAAATCATGTGTTATGTGAAATTTTTTCTATTACTTTTTTTGACTTATATTTCATTGGTTTGAATAATTATTCTCTTATTACAACAAACAAACTCAAGTTTAAGATTATTTTATGAATGAATTAAAAATATAAAAATGTTATTTATAAATCAAAACCAACTATTAAAATCAATCACTAATATATTTGTATATATAAATATATATATATATATATATAATTTAATTTATTTTTAATATATATTTATATTTTAATATATATTTTATACTAGTAACTAAATTTAGAGACTAATTGTATACGTAATATAGTGATTAAAAGTAATATCAATATTTAAAATTAGATATACTTCATTGGAGATATATATAAACATGATGAAATTGTATACCAATTCAGTTATCCAACTCACTAATTCGAATATATTATTCGTTTTGACACTTTAAACTAAAACGACAATAAATAAAATATAAAATATGATTTAAATTTTATTTTTATTTTACCTACGAATTTAAATCTCCAAACTCGAATCTCTATTCACACTCTAAATTTCTCGATCTAATTCAATTCAAATCGGGTAAACTAATTTATTTTCATTCAAATATAATATTTATTAGTTAAAATGTAGGGTCGAATAGAATTAGTCTGTCATCTGAACTACTCAACCATACCCAATAATAAAATAGAACTTTTATAAATTATGTGTAACAAAAATTTTTTAAAAATACTTAACTTTGAAAAAAATATTTTAAAAATAAAAATTATATATAAAATATTTTTATAATTCACACGGGCAATGGCACAACACATAGAAATACATACAAGAGAGAAAGCAGAATATATATATACACTAAATTACTTAAATAATACTCAATAAATTATAAATTAAATGGCATAATTTTCTCATAATATACTAAACCCCACAAAATTTTTTTATCCAAGTTATCGTGCAAAAGAGAAAATTTTAAAACACTATATATTATTATAATATTACTAATAATTTAAACAGTAATAACCATTTTTAGTAATAAACATATATTTAAGCCTATCGCTATAAGGATATTTTTACTAAGTAATCCATAAATAAATTTAAAAAAAAAAAACTTTTTTTTCAGTTAGCATCAGTCCATTTTTTAAACATTATTTTATTTATTTTAAATTCTAAATTTATGTTATAAATTGTTAACTTTAAAAATCTTAAATTATAAACGGTGAAATCTAGATCTTAAAAAATAAAAAATTATTAGTTCTTATATTTTTCTTAAAATTAAATGATGTATTCTAATTTTAATAAATTAATTGGTATCCAACTCATCTAAAGTATTTGTAAGCAAAACAAAGGTCAGAATCCATTCATCGATTACCGTGAGATTGTTTTCTTTCCTTTATTTCGCAACTCCAATCTTGTTCCTGTTGATATGAATTGACACAATTGTATGTGTAACCTTTTTTTTCTTTTTCTGTTTTTAATTGAAATAATTCCCTAAGTCAACTATAACTCATCATTTGGTCTTGGTTCTTCAAGGCAAACACCTCATTTCCCACTTTCTCCCACTTTTTTTTTTTTATAAATTTTTAGTTTAAATTTATTTTCATCATCACCACCATCCCATTCCATTATTCAATTCCATCCCCTTCATTCTCTATATAATCACCAATCCACTCTTCTTGAAGAAGCTAAGTAAGTAAGGTAGTAGAATAATATTCAATCATCAAAACCTTATATTATAACCAACCATAAGATATAATAATATTTATTTATAATAATGAAGGTGCATCAATTCACACGTGGATTATGGGAGCATGAACCTTCTCTCACGCTTGGGTGCAAAAGATTACGCCCTCTTGCTCCTAAGCTTAGTAGCTATTCTTCTTCTTCTAATAATAATAATAATAATAATTCTCCTTCTTCTTCTTCTTCTCTTGCTTCTTTTGATCTTAAGAGCTTCATTAGACCTGAAAGTAGCAAACTTGGATCATCATCCTCTTCTGATGATGATAACAACATCAACAACAATAATAATATTATTAAGAGGGATCCACCTTCATCATCACCACCAGGGAGCCAGGTTTCTTCTTCTTCTTCTTTTATTTATTTATTTATTTGTTTTCCTTCTAATTCAATTATTATTCCTTCATGACATGTACGTTATCAAGTGTATATATAGTATACATTCATTATTGTATAAAAAGAATGTTTGATTATTATATATATATGTAGTACTATTGTTGTACCAATACTACTATACAGACGATTTTCAAGTGTACCGTCATATTGGTGTATCAGTGATTTTTAACCGATGATCTTAATTATATATATTATATTTTTTATAATTAAGATCAACGGTTAAAAATTATTGAAATATGACGGTACACTTGACAATTTTCCTATTATTTAACTTACATACAATGCTATATATTTTTTTTTTCTAAAGTTAGAAGTGAGACTCGAATCCGTGATTTTTAGTGAGTATGAAGAGATTATGTCATTTGAAATATAGTTCGCCGGCTATATATTCTGTGTAATGTGAGTTTAACATGTGATAAAAATAATTAAGGCAGCAATTTTCATACATTGTTCTTGTAATTGTATTTTTTATCTCCATACCAAATACATACCTTTCTCTAGGGATATTATATAAGTCAACTAGCACTATTATCTAAAAATTATATAGGCAATATATTAAAAAGAACATATCCTCTTGCTATATAAATTAAAAAAAATATATATAATTGGGTTAAATAAAAAATAATAATTTTGATGTTCTATTAGTATAAATTTTTTTTTTATCAAAAACATCTAATTTTATCATATTGTTCATATTAATAAAATAATTAACTTTAAAATCTATTATTTTAAAAATTATCGGATTAAATAACCGATTACACTGTTAATGCATTAAAATTAATTTCATTTTATTCAGGTGGAAACACATCCAGGAGGAACAAGGTGGAACCCTACACAAGAACAGATAGGGATACTTGAGATGCTCTATAGAGGTGGAATGAGAACACCAAATGCTCAACAAATAGAACAGATCACTGCTCAATTAGGCAAATACGGCAAGATTGAGGGTAAAAATGTCTTCTATTGGTTCCAAAACCACAAAGCACGTGAGAGACAAAAGCAGAAGCGTAACAGCCTTGGACTTTCTCATACTCCTAGAACTCCGGCCGCCGTCGCCGCCACCGCCGCAACCACAACAATAGTGTCTTCACCCACCTTTGCTGCTAGCTTAAGTTTTGAGACCTCAAGGGTATGTAACTATATATTTGTGTGTTGTTAATTATAAGGTGAAAAATCAAGTGAAATCTACTTCACGTAAAGTTAATATCTGAGAGCCGTGAGATAAAAGTTTAGTTAATTCAGTCAAATCATTTAACGGCTCTCAGATATCAACTTCACGTGAAGTCGACTGCACCTGAGTTTTCGCCTAATTATAAACTAGAAATGACATGCAATTTTGTTTTTACTATTGTTGGAGTGCAATACTTTCAATCCTTATTCGGATAATGGTGACTAATAAGAATATATAGTAGGGGTAAATTTGTCATTTTATTCTAAAATTTTTCAATGGACTATTATTTCAATTATCTCCTATATATTTTTTTTAGTTAGAAAAAATAAATGTTAATTGTTTCTTTAAGCAAATTAATGGATATTTTATTTCATGAATGAACATAATCTATGAAAAAATATTATGTATTTAATCTTTGAACAAAATTAAAGAAATTTTAATTTCGAAACAAGTCACTCCAAATTAAAATATAATATTTATTATTTTACTAACTATATATGTACTTAATTAAGTTAATATTAGTTTAAGTTTATTTAAAGCTAAATTAGTAGAACTTCATTATTAGAGACTAATACCAATATCTTACCGTAATACTAGGAAAATAAAAAAAAACAGTCAGAACTTGCCTTATTTAGAATTCATTAATTGTCGCAACAATTAATGAATGCTAAATAAAGCAAGTTATAGCTGTTTTTGACTATTTTTTTTGTTATGAAACATTTTCGAATATCTTATTTAGGCATAAAAATTCATGGATGTTTATGTTAAATTTTTTTGTTCAGGGAGAAGTAATTGAAAGAGATCATGAAGATAGCCCTTACAAGAAGTGTAGGAGTTGGGTATTTGAGTATATGGAAGATCAAAGTTGGTCATCATCATCATCATCTAGCAAAGAGGAGGAACATAAAACCCTAGAGCTTTTCCCATTGCACCCGGAGGGCAGATGAAAGGGTTTGATTCACAATTTTAAAGAAAAAAAATCTTATGTGGTCATGAAATATTAAATGAAACATGTTATATATGCTTTTTAATCAATTACTTATTAGATATCATGTTCATAAGTGATTGATTAATTAGAGCATATACCCAATTTGATAATTCATGATCATATAGAGAATTTTATTTTATTTTATTTTTTTATATTGACTTTTGTTCCGAACCCTAGGTAGCTAGATTTGAATGTATTTGCTTCAGTTTCTAATTTCTTTAATTGTGTTGGGAATGAAGAATTGAAGGACAAATTAATTAGTTGTCTACCATGTGTACTATTTAATTTAATTTCCTACTGGATGCAATTAATTCATGACTTTGGAACCAAGTTAACCAAAGCAATCATCAACAATTTGTCCCTATTATTTATATAAAAAATATTTAATAATAACAAAAAATTAACAAAATACAGTTAAAATTTATCTTATTTAATATTCATTAATTATTACAATAATTAATAAATATGAAATAAAATAAATTTTTTTATTTTTCTAATATTATATTATGAGAAGAGTTTCAGGTATACTGAGAATACCGATATTCCAGTTGTTTTAACCGTTGATCTGAATTATAAAAAATATATATAATATATATTAATTAAAATCAACTGTTAAAACAACTGGAACACCGGTATTTTCGGGTACACTTGATAACTTTCCTATATTATGATCCTATCTAGCTTTGTTGAATTGATTTAATTTCGGCATGGATGTTGGTGTGACCATGATGAATAGATGCTTTTAATTTTGACTATGAAGCTTGTGAATTAAAGCTTTTAGGTTAAAAGAAGATGCTATATGGACACTGAAGTCCACGCACCTACTTATTCTTCTTCTCTTCTTAGAGTCTTTAAGTCGTTAACCCTAATAACCTTTCACATGTTACTTAGGTTTCAATTTGAGAAAATAAAATAATGAAATTGAAAAATAAAAAGTTATAATAGTAGTGATGTTGTTTTTCGATATAGCTGAAATCTTTAATAATAACCACACTGGACACTCTCCACTCACCATCATAGATCTGACTTTCATAAAGTAGAGGGCACATCAAGTAACAAAAAAAACAAAGTGTTACACATGCATATATCATTTGTTTATTTATTTATTTATTTTTCATCATTGACATGCAAATTTCTTTCTATCACACAGTGTTTGTAGGGCCATTATTGGGTAAAAACACCATCATGAGAATTAGGACTTTGGAGCCAAAAAGGAAGTTCCACAATTTGAAAATATAGATTAATTAATCATCAAATGGCCCTTTATTATTAACTAAGCATATTTATCTACGTGGTAAGTACAAATGTCTTATGTGTATGTGTTTGGGCGTGATATTTTTTAAATTTTAATATATTTTAAATATATGAAAATTTAAATTTTGTAGTTTTTTTTTTTTCAATTTTTTTAGTTTAGTTCAGATAATTGTATTAGTTATATTTTTGAAATATTTTGTTTGAAAAAATAGTTAGATTATCTTTATTTATAAAATACAGGCTAATTTTTTTGGTTATGGAGAAGGGACAGGTGTTGTGCCGGGTTATGGAATGAGGGGGTGCTACACCGAAATGTGGGACAGCTTTTGGCAAGAAGAAATCGGACCCTCCGAATTCTTTGTTTTACAAATTTTGTAAGCAAATCGGAGGGTCCGTTTTGCGTAGTATACGAAATCACCTAGAACAAATCGGACCGTGCGACATGTCCTCACCAAAACGGATGATCCGTTTTCTTTGTTGGTTTTTTTTTATTTGGTTATACTAGTCTCTAAGTCCGATTTGTGCTTATGAGAAATTCTTTTTCAATTTACAGGAAATCGGAGGGTCCGAGTTCCCATCAGTAACTCGTAGGGTCCGATTACTGTGTCCCTGACACCACAGTCCGGTAAAGCTCTCCTCCTCTCCATATCTGCGTCCTACACTAACGTTGCCTCCATAATAAAATTAATTTGCGTAAAATACACAGCTAATTTTATTATTTATTAATTTTAAGTATTAATTAATATATAAATAGATTTTGAAGTGAGTTAGAGATAAGATAAAATTTGAATTCTTTCTCTTTATTGGGAGAATTAAAATTTTTCATTTTTAATAACCAATTAATTAAAATCTCTTAAAATTTGAAATTTCTTCTAAAAAATATCCAAACATATTATTTAGTCATTAAAAATTTTAAATACTCTTTAAAATAATTTTCCTCCTTTAATTATTTCATCCAACCACGCTCTTAATTACTTGCTAAGAACAAAACAAGGTTTCCTCATCACTAAAATCACCAGAGGTCTAAGGACCCTTTAACTAAATTGTGATATATCTATCTAGCTTAGTAATCTTTCCACTAATACGACCTTCAAAAAGTACATCTTTATTTTTTTTAATTGATTCGTTTTTATCAGTTATTTTAAACTAATTAATATGCATCTAGATTTAGACGATATGTTAATTAATTTTATCAACTTTGCTTCCATTTACTTTCTTAGGTTATCCATAATGAAAAGTACTATATGTTAATGAAACTATGATATTTTGAATATTTTGACGAGAAAAATATTAGAGGGTAAGTAGAATTTATTATTTTTAGTTAGTAGTTAGTCATTAATATTTAAAATTATAGACTAAAATTATGTTGTTAAATTGCTAAATTAAAAAAAATTGTGTTAATGACTAAAAATATAATAAAATACAATAAAATTCTGATAATTTTTAAGCATTTATCTTTTGACAAAAAAATGACAAAGTCATGCATACAAATTTGGGATTTGTATTATGTTGCTTGAAAAGCTTATACAATTTTATTTCATTTATTATCTAACTCATTTCATACTTATTTTATTAAAATCGTTAAAATGCGTTAAATTTATTAGATCAGTTTATTTATTTATTTAAATGGACAAATTTTTTACTTTAAAATTAGATCCATTTAAAATTTGGATCAAATGACTGAACTCCATTAATCTGTCAGTTAAATGGGTGACTTGTTTAATTTTATTTTGCATTTAAAAAAAAATTTGGGCCAAGATTTTTTTTATTTGGTTTAAAAATCTGACTCTCCAATTAAAAAAAATATTTATTGTTTAAGGTGTTTAATTTTAAGTGATAATTTTTTGTCAAAATATTTTTTAAAAAATAAAATAAAAAGATAAACTAGTTAATCCATTTAACTTATTGAATTGACAATAAATAATTCGAGTTGAAAAATTATGGCCCATAAATAAAATAGACTTAAAACATATCAGTTCTATTTAACCCATATATTTAGATGAATCAAATTCAAACGAATTTGAGTGGTGTATTTAATAACATTATATTTTATAAGATATGATAACAATTATATAAATTTGATAAAATAATTAAAATAAAAAATTAAAGCTATTTTTTATACTTTTGGAAAAGTAAACAAAATTAATTGTTAAGAGAAATTGTCATGCGCCTGGTTATGGAAATGCCTGGGGAAGGGGGGGGTCTATCATCATTTGTGGCAGCAGCCTTTTTTGTTTGCTTTTTCTTTAATTGTACCAAAAATTAAAAATTCTTTGATGGGAATGTTCTCCATTATTTCATGTCACCTCTGACGTCTCTAATTCTCTATCTTTTTCTCAACAAAGCATTTTAGTTTTAGTTTTGTTTTCTTATCACAACTTAAATAATAATTTTAAATTTAATTAATTTAGATTAATTGAATGATTAAATTAATCGTTTAAATAAATAATAAAATTTGAATTTTATTTTGTACGTGTAATAATTTATTGACTAATAATAAATTTTGAAATAGAGCTGGTTTGACTGTACTAAAATTAACCTAATAATTATAATACTTACATTAGATATACATATAAATTTATATAGTAGGCATACCTATATAAAAATATACTTAAAATTAAAAATAAAAGGGAAAATAACGATTACAAATCCCAATTCTTATTATACGCGTATAGATACAGATGTAGATTACAGTAATATACTTGAGTTTGAACAAAATATATGTTATAATAAGATCCAAATAAAGAAAAAGAAATAGGGAACTACACGATGGAGATACTGAGAAGTTTGAATAGGTAAAGGTTATTGCAGGGTGTGGGTCAAAGGTCAACATTTGAAGGCTTGAATATCGCTAATTCTTTTTATATTATTCAACATACGTATACAGATTCAAAAGTTACGCTCATCATGAATTCATGATGCAACACTTGGAGGACTTCAGAATAATTCAATGGATGCAGAAGAGTTTAATGCTATGGTTTCTTGCATAACCATGCCCCACTTTTAGATTGTATTTGTTTATAGCCGCAAGATATTAAGATAGAAATATAAAAATATAAAATTATATTTAATAGATAAGATATAAATAAAGATATTATATTTAAAAATATTGAATTAATGTATTTTATATTTATTTTAATAAAAAAGACATAAAAATATTAATAAAAGATATAATTTATTTTTTATTTATTTTATTATTTTTATTAATTTTTTATAATTATATATTTTTATTATTATATTTTTTTTTAAATTTTTTAAATAAAAATAAATGAGAATAAATTAGACTTTTATAATTTATTTTAATTTATTAACAAATAAAATATAAAAATATTAATTTTTGTCTCTCTGTCCTTTGGAAAATATTAGATAGAAAAAACAAAATAGCTAAAACTTGCTTTATTTAGTATTTATTAATTGTCGTAATAATTAATAAATGCTAAATAAGATAAATTATAATTGTTTTTGGCTGATTTTCTTTGATTATCAAATATTTTTACTGTTCTTTATGTCTTATTCTCAGTGTCTTGTCTTATCATATTCTTAGAATGCAGCCCTAATACATTGCAAATCACATTTCAGTGCTACTTTGTGATTTTAAAAAACAATCTTATATCAAAATTTCACGACATGTATCAAATTCAAACCACTAAAGTTGAACCAAAAAAGAAAATTATATCATTCAAGTTGGATCAATTTGTTTAACTCAGGATAACTATTTTTTTTTCTTTTTAATAAAAAATCAACATCGATTCAAATCGAGCAAAACCAAACCACGAGCTCATACACAAATTATATATATTTGAAAGAACCCGTCAACTTAAATTTTAGAATAAATTATTTTATAGTTCAACTAGGAATAAACTTTCTTAGGTTAATATCAGTTAAATTGTTTACAATTATATTTTTTTAATCTTATATCTTGATTTCTGAATCTGACATCTTAAACCTTCAAAAAATAAGAAATAAAAAAATTTAAAATAAAAAAGCTAATATTAATTAATTAAAAGTTAATTCTCTAACTTATTCTTTATTTTAACCATTATTCAACCAACTTTATCTTTTTCTATCTTTCTCTTTTTGTTATATTTGGTTAGTTAAAAATATATTGTGTTTGAAATTTTGTTAACTAATTATTAACCAAAAAAAAAAAATCTCTAATTAAATCACCTTTTAAATTCTTTTTTTTTTTGGTTTACAAAATCTCAAATCTATTGAGACAAGGAAACTAAATTCTTCTTGGTCACAATATTATGAAACTTAAAAATAAAAATGTGTCCGAAATTTTAAAGCCCATTAAATTTCCATGGTTGAACAACATGGGCAAACATGGAAGCCCATAAAAAGCCCACACAAGAAAGCCCGCAAAAAACGTTAGGGTTTTCCCGCAAAACCGCAGAGGAGTATATAACGCACTCATACTGACGTGTACTACAGTTGCGGTGCAGCTCACTCTGCCCTCCCCTTTTCCAAACCTTTCCAAATTCCCCAAAAAAAAAAAACAAAAAAATAAAAAACCCCAAAAAATAATAACCTAACTCGGTTTCTTCGCCGCCGTCAATCTCCTTACGCCACCGCTTCCGTTCCGATATCCGGCGGCCCTATCCTTACCCTAGTCAACCCTACTACCCTATCCAAAATCCAAAAAACAGAAAATTATTACAGAGAATCAGTCTTGAATTGTTAGGGTTATTAGTTATTATTTCATTTAAATTTTTTGATCTGAGGTGATGGCGCAGATTCAGGTGCAGCACCAGAGCGCGGTTTCGGCTCCACCGCAGAACGGCGTCGCAGCCGCTCCTTCGCCGCCGCTGCCGGCGGGTGCTGCGAATGGGACGAACCAGTTTGTTACGACGTCGTTGTACGTCGGGGATCTGGACCCTGAGGTTGACGAGAGGCACCTCTACGATTTGTTCAACCAGGTCGGGCAAGTGGTTTCGGTTCGTGTCTGCAGTGATTTGACCACTCGCCGATCGCTCGGTTACGGTTACGTTAATTACAGTAACCCTCAGGATGGTTAGTTCTCTCGTACACACAATTCGTTTTGTTGTTTTATTTGTTGGAAACGCTAATTGAATATGGCTTTTGGGGTTGAATAATGAATATCTTTGGTGTGATTGGGTTAGCCGTGAAAAATATTTTTTTTTTCGGTAATTGATTATAGGTTTATTTTTTTTAAGGTAGCGTGTTTGGATTGTGTTAAAAAAATTGCCTTTTAATCACGTTATTAAAGGGGGAAACAGGTCTGCTGCTTTTTGGTAAATTTCAAAATAAAATGTGATGATAATTTGTAGGTTTTATTTAGCGTTGACGTTGTAAAAATAGCTAGTTGAATGTTTATATGAATTCATCAAGTGTATTTTATTAATAGCTTTTTAGACAAAGAAGCTGCTTTGTGAATAGAGACTTAATGTGCCTTAATATTTGGGTTAATGTATTTTCACCTTCAAAAGGGAATAAACGCAATAGTTTATTGTCATCTTTTAAAAAATAAAACTATTTATACTGAATTTCCTATTACTGGACATGCTTTGGGCGTAACTAAGTTTGTGTTTCCAATGATTTATAGCTCAAATGACATAGTCTCCCAAATGACATAGTCTCCCGATACTCATCTAAGATGTTGCGGGTTCGAGTCTCCCTATCTTCGGTAAAAAATACTAAGTTTGTGTCTTGTGCGCTTTTGTTTTATTCATTTTTTACAGCTGCACGAGCAATAGATGTACTGAATTTCACTCCACTGAACAACAAGCCCATTAGGATCATGTATTCTCATCGGGATCCTAGCATTCGCAAGAGTGGGACTGCAAACATTTTTATCAAGGTGACTTTCGTTATTTGATTAGAAAAAAGAAAATCAGTGATCATTCTTTTGAAGAATAAATAGTTTCTGAAAATTAATCAAAACCAAACATTTGCATATTCTTGGAATTAGTATATATATAAAATATACAATATAATAGTAGTTGAAAATACAAATTTGAATACCCCTCCCCCCCCCCCCCACCACCACCACCCCCATTTTTGTGTTTGCCGGTTTATGGGGTTGGGATTGTTCGTGACTATATCAGGATTGGGGCACAATGCAATGGAGGAAGGGGGTTGGTGTGAAACTAGGATAAATATCTAGGAACAAGATTGAATAAAGAAATTTGGGTAGTAAACAGTAAGCGGTTATCATAATCATTCAACTGTGAAGCTTCCTGTTCTCTTAATTAGTGCCTCTTAATGAGCTGTGGCTCGTTAATTAAGTTTTGGTTATCTATTGTTTCTGTGTCGTATTTTATTTTTGAATCTTATAATTTCCTGATTTTTGATGTGCAGAATTTGGATAAGGCAATTGATCACAAAGCTTTACATGATACTTTTTCTTCTTTTGGACATATTCTTTCTTGCAAAATAGCGACTGATGCTTCTGGCCAGTCAAAAGGCTACGGTTTTGTTCAATTCGACACCGAGGAGTCTGCACAGAATGCAATCGATAAGTTAAATGGCATGCTGATCAATGATAAGCAGGTCTATGTGGGTCATTTCTTACGTAAGCAAGATAGAGATAATGCTTTGGGTAAGACGACATTCAATAATGTCTATGTGAAAAACCTGTCTGAGTCGGTGACAGATGATGACTTGAAGAAAATTTTTGGAGAGTATGGGACAATCACTAGTGCTGTAGTAATGAGAGATGCAGATGGTAAATCAAAGTGTTTTGGGTTTGTTAATTTTGAAAACCCAGAAGATGCTGCCAAAGCTGTTGAGTCACTCAATGGAAAGAAAATTGATGACAAGGAGTGGTATGTTGGAAAAGCCCAGAAAAAATCTGAGCGAGAGAATGAGCTGAGAAGACGGTTTGAGCAAACTGTTAAAGAATCTGTTGATAAATACCAAGGTGTGAACTTGTATCTCAAGAACTTGGATGATACCATCAATGATGAAAAGCTAAGAGAACTCTTCTCCGAGTTTGGTTCAATAACCTCTTGCAAGGTGTGCCAGTAGGAAATGTTCTCCTTGAAGCTTATTTGTCTTATCCATCTTGTTGGCAGCGAGAATTTATTGATGTATTTTATGCAGGTTATGCGCGATCCAAATGGAATCAGTAGAGGATCAGGATTTGTTTCATTTTCAACTCCTGAGGAAGCATCTCGAGCTGTAAGTATCAAGCTATTTGTTGTTATTCTTTTGTATCTTTTATATGGCGAATTCTTTTCAAATCTGTTGGTACATGTAGCTTACGGAGATGAATGGTAAAATGATTGCTGGGAAGCCTCTGTACGTTGCCCTTGCTCAGAGAAAGGAAGAGAGAAGAGCTAGGTTACAGGTAACGGTATATCAGTAGTTATTTTTATGCTTTAAGAATACACTGATGAGATGCAATTATTCTCCTTTTTTGGCCATTAAATGGTGATTATTTCGTATACTTCTCTGTTAATTTCAATGTTGTTAGATTGGTAAAGGTAGATAAATTTGTAGAAAAAGTCATCTTGAGAGTTTGATGTTTTGGTTCTTCAGAGCACGTAGATGAGATTGTTGGCTTGGATGCGTGAGTCTGTATAATAAAAGATAAATTATTTTTGGATGTGTTAGTGAGGAAATAAAAGTTGTACATAATTGTTCATCTGTTGTTTGAATATGACCAAAAAGACCAGTAGGATCCCTGATATTATCAAATTAAAGAGCATGTAGAACTAAATGGCTTCAGTAGATATGCTTAATTTATTTGATTCATTTCATGTATGTATTGATCCCCCCTTAAAAGTTGTTGCAAGCTTTGGTGACGAGTGTTTTCCTTTAAGCTTGGATTTGGCACGGTGTTCCATATTCAGTTATTTTCTGATCACTGCATTACTGTAATTTTGATTTCTTGAAGGCACAATTTTCACAAATGAGGCCTGTTGCGATGACACCTTCTGTTGCACCACGGATGCCACTTTATCCTCCTGGTGCTCCTGGTTTAGGGCAACAATTTTTGTACGGGCAAGGACCCCCAGCCATGATTCCCCCACAGGTAATTCCTTACAAGTTACAAGTTGTATATTCCTCTTTTGATATCATGTAATAGAAAATTTCTTTGTTGAAATTCATAACTTGAATTAATGTAGAGATGGAATTTAATATTGGCTTCGAAATTATTCGTATTCGAGTTTATTCACTTTGTTGTGCTCAAGGGGATACTGTCATGTAGTATTACTGTAGGAAATGTGTTTTGTTTAAACTCTAGTTTCAGGAATGACAGTTAATCATTGGTCTTTTGTAATAAATACAGGCTGGATTTGGCTACCAGCAGCAACTTGTTCCTGGGATGAGGCCCGGTGGTGCTCCAATGCCTAGCTTCTTTGTTCCAATGGTTCAGCAGGGTCAGCGCCCAGGTGGACGACGAGGAGCTGGTCCTGTGCAACAACCTCAGCAGACAGTGCCAATGATGCAGCAACAGGTTTGCTTTAGCTGAACTAAACAAGTTTTTCTAAAACAAGCTTGCTGTTTTATATAACTTATTTTTCTCTATCAATTTGTTTCCTCAGTTGCTTCCAAGGGGACGCTATATGCGTTACCCTCCTGGGGGTCGCAATATGCAAGATGTTCCACTCCCAGGGGTTGCTGGAGGAATGTTGTCAGTCCCCTATGACATAGGTGGTCTTCCAATCCGCGATGGTGTAGGGCAGCCAGTTGGAATTCAGGCCTTGGCTACTGCTCTTGCAAATGCTCCTCCGGAACAGCAGAGGACTGTAAGTCCGATTTCCTGCAGCAGTGCAACTTCTTTAGCACATTTGTTTGGAATTCTTAGTTGCATGTGCACAATTCTTATGGTTATACTAATTATTTCACACAACCAAGAAAAGAAAAACTAATTATTTCTCGTGAATGTTCCTAGATGCTTGGTGAAGCTTTGTACCCGCTAGTGGACCAGCTGGAGCATGATGCAGCTGCTAAAGTTACAGGCATGCTATTGGAGATGGATCAGCCAGAGGTATTGCACCTGATTGAATCACCAGATGCTCTCAAGGCGAAAGTTGCCGAAGCAATGGATGTGTTGAGAAATGTTTCTCAACAAGCCAACGCCCCTGCTGATCAACTAGCCTCACTCTCCTTGAATGAGAATCTTGTCTCTTAGATTTTTTTTAATTCAGTTTACTTTAGGCAATAAACCCTACACTGGTCATCACTATCTGCTTTTGTTCCAGTTTTAAGGTCTTAGATTGGTGATTTCGGTCAGTACTAAGGAATCTTTTCATGTTCTTTGCAGTTTTTTGTCTCTGGCTTGTTTCTAGGATTAGCAAACTTGCTGGATTATTTAGTTTTTGGATTTATTTATGGGTTGTCTTGTTTGTGGATTTATATTTATATCAGTTGTACTGGATTGTTTGAAGGTGTTGTGTTAATTTTTGTTTTCGATTAATTGCTCCGCTCTATTTCAGTGTTAACTGTGAATTTTGACAGTTCAAGGCACGAGATAGATACATTGTAGGCGTCTTTCATTGAAAGAAAGAATTTCGTTTCCGATAAAACTTTTTTTGGGCTCATGACCTGAGTGTCATAGAAATAATGAATTAAATTGTCAGAGATGCCTAATAGAGTAATAATAAAAGTGGAAAATATTTTACACAAACAAAACATGACCCCGAGGAAGAATGTCCATGGGATCAAAGTCTTGATCATTTTCCTGTGAAACATTGTGGCTTCTTAAGGCTATGTAAAACAAAGCAATGTTTCTACGTCAATGCAATACAATACACCAGCTCGGAATTGAAATAACATGCAATAGGGAAGGGCACAGCTTAAGCAGGGTTTGTGATCCTTTCTCAACAGAGTAGGTTGATGACCAATGCAGATTGCAAACTACTTGATGTAGTTGAAGGCCATAAAGAAAATCTAGTGTGGGTACAAATGTTACTTCACTTTTAAAGTGTAACATCATTTTGATTTTTGAATAAGAGAGTCTCCTGTTTCAAATAGATTTGATAAGCTATTTAATGTATAAAAAATCTCTAAAATTAAGAGATTGAAAAAGTGATAAAGTAAAAAATTAGTTACTATTAAATTTATAATTTCTATCATTTATAAATATTTTTATTGGTTAAACATTTATTTTCTTACTTTATTAATCTTTTCCCCTTAGAGGAAGTGAGGAACATCATAAATTTGGATTCTCTAGATTTTGAACTTTATTTTAGATAGTAAAATGTGATTTTTCACTATTTATTGATTTTTCACTATTTATTTCATAGATGAGACAAAAAAGAATATGTGAGAGAAATTATTCAAAGATAAAAAATCACACTTTATCCTCTAAAGTGAAAATTCAAAATTTAGAGGATCCAAATTTAACATCCATTTAGCGCTTGCCTAAGATCAAGGTTGTCGGATCTACCAGCTCTCTTATACGGTTATACCCTTCTCTTTTTGGGGCAAGAGCTAGGCTTCATCTTGTGGACATTGGCCAAGGGAACAGGTAATTAGACTCTCCTCGGTGGTGAGTTTTCCCATGTAGGCTGTAGCATCATCCTATATTAATTTGATGTCACGTTTTTTATTAAATTTTACGAGTTTTTATTATTGCCACTATAAGAGAATTTTACATACATAATTAATTATATATTAATACAGCAATAATTTAATTTGTAACTGAAATCTTACACACATATTAAAATTCATTCAACTTTTGTACTATCAAACAAATCTCTTTTTACCGTGTAATTTTGAAGGACAAAAAATCACACGCATTAGGGGTGATGACTGTTAATTTTCAAATTCTAATTAGGCCAATTCTATGGTGCCTATCACTTTGGTGCCGAAATTGCCGAACTTACCTTGTATGGTAAGTTTTAAATATTAATTTTTATCTTCTTTTAGTAAATTAGATAAATATTGATAGGCACCATAAAATGCACCTTCTAGTTAATATAGAAAGGTAGAAATTGAATCTTCGGGGGACACAAGTTTATTCTGGAATTGGAGTTTGGACGATGTATTAGTGAGTGGGACCCAGCAACAAGATTCCTGGAGTGGAATGTAGCTGATACCTTCTCTCTCCAAAAAAGGAAGAAAAAAAAAATTCATTTTTCAAAAAGGCCGCGCCCGTGTACGTCGCGGCCGCACACAGCACCATGCACCACCGCTCATCACCCCACACATCACACAACCCCACCGCTCTGTCATCACAGCCAATCACAACACGCCACGTCACCTTGCCACCCCCCAAAACCCACACAAATTCTCACCGGCGGGAACACGAGTGAGAAGAAAGCTTGCGCAACACGAATCTCTCTCTTCCGCGTTTTTTCCCCTTAAACCCTTATAAAAACCCTAACCCCGATTAAAAAACCCCAAACTTTACCCACTCTCTCTTATTTATATATGATTCGATTGCTTCTTCTTCGTTTTGAGTTTCAATTCTCCGCACTGCGATGGAACAAGAAGAAGAACCACAACAAAATGAGCCACCTCACTCTCACTCTCAATCTCGGTGCGTGACGCTACCTCCCGGTTGCCGGTTCCATCCTTCGGAGGAGCTTCTATTGCGTTACTACCTGACCAACAAAAACGGCACGGGGAACTGGAATGGTAACGGTGGTTTGGGATTCGATGGTTCTGATTTGATTCGGGAGCTGGATTTTTACGATTACGATCCTTTTGAACTGCCGGATTTTGCGTGCTTTGCGTACGGCTACGGCGGAAGGAGGAGGCACTGGTACTGTTTCACCTCCGTTAGGGTTTCGAGGGGAGAGAGGTGGAAGAGGAAGAGGAAGGTTAAGAGTGGGTTCTGGTTGAGGAGGGGAAGGGTTTCGAATGTTAACGGTGTTGGGGAGAACGTGGTTTTGGGAACGAGGACGAGGTTCGTTTTCTATATGGGTGATTCGGCGAAGAACGGTGCCAGGACGGATTGGGTTTTGTATGAATACGCATTGGTTGATCATGTTATGGTACGAATTTCGGAAATCAGAACGCTTTTGAATGTTATCTATATTGTTTCCGTAAAGTTTTTGGTTTGTTGAGTTGTTTGATAATCCTTTTGGGTTTAGGATTTAGAGTTTAGTTTAAGATTGAAGAGAAATTGCTATACGAGAGGTTTAGTAATCTTAATCAGATTGGTTAGTTTCGGCAGAATTCAAATATTGGTGATTTCAATAGGAAAGTAATTTTGTTACTTAGAAAGTCATGTGTTGGTTGAGTTCATGCACTAAACACGTTGGGGTGGGGACACAGTACTCATTTGATTAGAGATGGTGGAATTTTGCTTTAGTTGGTTTTGTGTAGAATATCCGGATGAATCCAATTAGTGTAGATTCTAGCACGGAAGTGGGAAATAATGAGAGAAAGAGGAAACTACATGAAATAATTTAGATGTTCATAGTTTTTCTATATATATACATAAGGTTTATTGGTTTATATGGTTAATGTCGAGTGATATACTGTGACATTGTCTGATTTATCAGGCTAATATTACATAGAGAAGCAAGGTTTTCTTCGCAATGGAAATATATTTTGTTACTTGTTAGTTGGGATGTTTTTAAATATCCATTCAAGTGCTGTGTTGTTGATTTTATGCTTGTGAGTTCTGTGTTGGATATTTGTTTCTGCTTGAGTTGAACAGTGCAGCAGTTAATTGGGGATATTCTTTGTTGTAATAAAGATTTTGATACTCTTGGATAATTTTGATGTTCGTAATTTTGCAGCTGATTCCGAACTTCTGATATATGATTTAGCACGGTTTTGCCTGCCATATTTCAACTCTTAAAAGAGTTTGATGAAAGCCTTTTTTTATTTGGAACAATTTTGAAGAAAGTTTATGTACTTAAACTATTTTAACATTTTGGTATTTGTAACCTTATATTACTCCAGATATTTTCTTACCATTTGAATTGGCTAAACCATGAATTCACAAAAGATTTTAATCTCTTGGGTGACTCGTTGGAGGGTTTCTTCACTACCAAAATATAGTAAATTCATAACACTTACGGAGTAACCACTCTGCCTTGGTATCCTCATTTACTCTGCCCTTGTTATCTAGTATTCTGTTCTTTCATTATAGTATTTTAAAGATTCATGTTTTATCTATTTATTCCCTTTCCACTGAAAATTTCACGTGTAGGCCTCTTATGTTCTTTGCCGGGTATTTAGTAAGCCTCGTTATAAGAATAGTGCATCAGACATCGGCCTGAGTTGTTGTGCAGAAGAGAGTGTATCAGCAGTGCGCCATATTGGTATTCAGCATGATGAACATGTTAAATTGGATGCCGTTGAAGCTAAAGTATGTGATGATATCTCCATTGACCACAACAATGAAATATGTGCTGGTGGAAACAGCGATAATGATAATCAAGTTAAGAATGCACATGATATAGATGCTCTACGTTGTTTGGCGGGTCCTCAGGGCAGTCAGCAGGTATCCTATCAACCTTTGATTGATCTGAAATATTTAGAGCTGGTTTGGTTTCTATTTTCATTTACTGTTTTTATTTTCTCTGTTTTTTTCCGATTAAAGATTTTGTGAACAAAATAATGGAAACATCAAATAAGGGTTTATCACTTTATTGTTTTTACTGTGTTCCTTCACAAAAGTCTAGTAAATAGGAAATTAAAGTAGGAAATGACAACAAACACTTACAAATTCATGATTTAGTGAGAAACCATTGTTGTTTTCTTTTATCTTTCCTTTCATTTTATTTCTTTCTTTTTTATCCATTCATGCTAGATGTGTATTTTGCTTACTGCTATTAAGATTTTATTGGTAATTTTTTTTTCTTTTTTGGGTTAAAACTGAATAGTTCAAGTACTATAATTGGGGTTATTTTTGTTATGCAGCTATCAATTGCAAACTTCTACATCAGCAATAATCTGAAAAGTCTAGTCAGAAATGGGGCTATCAGTGTCGGGAGTCAATTAGCGTTTCTATCTTCTTTACAATTACCTTCCCCCTTTTTAGATTTGCTAGATTTGAGAACTCATTCATATGATCTTGGTTGCATTCCCCTTTTTTTCCCTGCTAATATCATTATTAATATTAGATTAAATGTGTTATTCTTTCTTCTGAATGGGAAAACATATTACTGTTCAGTAGAAACCGCTATAAGTAAATCTAGCAGTAATATGTCCTTCCATCCAGCTCTTGCTTTCCAGCAGACTTTTGCTTTAGCATGCTCTTTTGCCAGTGAATCTGTTCATTTCATTTTGTAATTGGTAATAGAATTTAATTATGATGCACTATTAGTATAGAAAAGTTCTACATAGGCATCCAGTCATATATTGTTACATGAACACAAATGTTTGACTCAACTACTCACGAATCACTACATTAAAAATCTAGCAAATAAATATATATGATTGGATGATAATGTAAAGTTTTCTTTTAAACTCACAGTGCATCAAAATTAATATCTTGTTATTATGTGGTAGAAAGGAAATTATTGCTAAAAACATTAAACCCTTTTGTGTGTTATTGATGATAATCAGGAAAGGCTTCCTTTACTCCCCAGCAGTAGTACAATGTTCATTGAAGCAATTTCATCTCCACAACAATTACTTTCCATCACGGAGGAAGACTTCATAGAGTTGAATGATCTTACATGAATTGGATGGCTTTAAGAAAGATTTCAATATTAATCCTGCTCTCAGGAGTATTCCCCTGAAACTCATTAGTTCCGAATGGGTAAATATCCCATCAAAGTGGATAAACATTCGCAACGTCGGAGAAATATTTATGATATCAGGTAACCTTTGGCTGTCATATGAAGATCATATTGTCAGATCAGGTGAAGGAAAACATCACAGGGTGATCGCTTCACAAAATAAGGTAGTTACTTTGATGACATTTCAGAGTACGTTAAAGTCTCAAGCCATACCGGAGGATATTTAGTAGATATTGGTTTTGGGCATGCAGATTTTTCAACTTTGCCTACTGAAAGGCAAGTTATGCAACTGGCTCTAGAGGAATAGAGTTAGGAGTTAGTTTATTGGCATTGGTGATTGCAATATGCAATTTACTTAAGTATGGCAAACCTGACGTTAGTTCCTCATGCTGACATTGATCCCTTGATTTTGGCAGCATATTTAATATTTATCCTTTACTAGGGTTTGGAGTTGTTAGAATTTTCCATCCACCCATTAGCAAAGCATATTCCCAGTAGTCTCCTCTCCTTTCATCTTCATAGCTTATATTGTTCAAGGAGCAAATATGATAAATTCCATATTGTGGATCTTTTTTAAGCGATTAAATCAGGGATTGCTTATGATGATGATTTATATTATACTTTTTTTATGGAACTATATATTGCATATTTAGTCATTCTTTTTCCAACCAATTATGTTGTTGCTCTGCTTTAAGAATACACCTTTGCATGTGTGGATGTGGCACTAGTTTTATGCTTATTTTTTAACATAAGTAATGTCGAATTTATTGATACATGTGTGCTATGATTATGGTGTATCTGGATTGATTCGAGTCCCAGTTTATTTTGCATGTGCTAGTGAGATGTGCTGAAAGCTAGTTACCTAAGCAGCCAAAAAAGAGACATCATAGTATTTATTAGTGTCACGAGACCAATCATAATACCCTGAACGTTACAGTTGTCTTTGTTGTGTTTTGAAATATGCAGTTATTGCTCACATCTTGAAGTATTATATGCTTTAACTTGAAGTATCAATATCATTCATTGTTGTCAAGAAAATTCACCTTTCATTGAATCCGTTCGTTTGTAAATATATTTAGAGATATATGTCTTTATTTTTTGCCCTTTTTTTCTTTTTCTTAAAAAAAAAAATTCATAAAGAGATATCTCCCACTAACTACATAGAAAGTGGTAAATTATTGAGGTTACTTTGAATTTGGAACAAGTATTGATACGTTTTTTTCAGCCGTTATTCTCATTTTTCTTTTGCTCTAAGCATGGAAGGGAGGGTGGGCCTGCCAAGTTTGGCAGCACCCAGAGTTTCATAAGCAAAAATATATGGGCTGGCCCGAATTAATCCAAAAACAGTTTTTTTTCAACTGAATCATAATAAGAGAACAATTAATGTGAATTTTATGAAATCATCCGGGAGCAATTAATTACTCTTAATTGATCACTTTTCAAGTTAGACCAAAATTCATAAATTTGGAAGGCACATACTATTTTATGGGTGTAGGACAGTTTTGATGTGAGGTTGTGATGCCTTGCCTTTCATTCCACTTTGATGATGCCAATCCTCTAAAGTAGCTCATAAGTCCAATCCACACTTAAAATGTAGGAATTACCATAACCTTTTCCCCTTTTTTTCATCCAATAAATACATGCAACAAACTAAATAGTACAAAAACGCTGGTTGCATGAGAAATATATCTAGCACTTAGTGTGGATACGTATTTTAGAGAAAAAAAAAAAAAACTAAATGTATTATTTTTGTGTATATTTTTTATATTAAAAAAGAAAGCGTATATCTAACGATGTATCAAAGAATAGTATAGATATAGTTTTACACTTTTACTTCATTTTATCATTGTTAAATTTAGGTATGAATTTGTACTTCAATATTAACTCTTTATCCTTAAGTTGAGTTGGTAGTTAATAGACATCCAATTTTAGTATAGAGAAAAGAACACGTCTTATTAGCGAAGCCGAAAATGATAAATGAAAAATGAATGTGAATGAATATGCTAGTTGCACTAAGTCTCAACCAATGTAATTGTCATATCTTAGGTAATGAGAAATTTCAAAAGCCATGATGAATGATGCCCCAAGAAGTGGGTTTATTATTTAAATTAATCACATCAAGTTAGAGTTGTGTTGTGGGTTTTGTAATTGTTGTTGTGGCTTCCAAGAAAGCCAACAAATGAAGGTGGCTGCCTCGTGTTTTCAGGAACTTACACACGTCCTTCTTGCATCATTTCATTCATTCATATCTTTTGGTCAATAATCTCATTCTTCCTAACCCTCCCTTTTTGGGAGTTACCCTCCTATTGCTTCTGCTTTTTTTTTTTCTTTCAAATTCTTATGGAGCATCTATCTATATCTTATCTTTTTTCTTTTTTCTTTTTTAATTTTATAATTTTTTTTAAGTTTCTTAAAGTGATGTCGTTTTGAATATTTTGTCGCATTGAATAAAATAAAGAGAAAATGACAAATAGGTCCCTGACTTTTTGTTCCGCGGGCATTTTTGTCTCTGACTATTGAAAAATATTTCTAAGTTTCTGACCTTCACAAAATTTGGACGGATCAGTCCCTTTGCCCAAATGCCTCCGTCATGGACTGATCCGTCCAAGTTTTGTGAAAGTCAGGGACTTAAAAGTATTTTTTAATGGTTAGGGATAAAAATGTCTTTGGGACAAAAGGTCATGGATCTATTTGTCCTTTTCTCTAAAATAATTGATAAGTTCACCAGTTTTTTTAATTAAAGAACATCTAATTTAATTTATTTTCTGCAAGATTCTATGCATCCATGATAAAAATAGATAAAAACTTACTTATCCTTTTACTTTTTCTTTTATACAAATCTCATACGTACCTAAATCTCATCTTATGTGATTGATTTTACCTTTTTTTTAAAAAACAAATATGGAATTTTTATTAATTGAATAATTTAATAATAGTTATAGTACAACTTATACATGTTATCAATATATAAACTATTTTTGTATAAATGTTTTTTTATTGAAAAAGGGGCCTCAGGCCCTTAATAAATTAAAAAAAATTGATGCCATTACTTACTGAGTTAAAGTATAAATACAAGAGTCTAAATAAAATGACAATTTGGAATTTTGGATTGAAAGTCTTACCAATATAAGAATTTGTTCATATCATAACAGTTAAACTCTTCAACAAATTTCTGAGAAAATAAAATTAAGAAAAGAGGTGCTAGAATAAAGAATCAAATAAAATTCTTGCCACTAAAAAGAAGTGTCAGTTTTAGGAATGGATACACACTACACAGTGAAATTTTCAACCTATGCCAGTTGCTTTCTGACTTGAATTCCTTGCTTTTTAATTGTATTGTTGTGGTTTCAGTGATATTTTATAAAAATATGAAAATGTGGTATATTTTTTATATCCCAAATCTGAAGGTCAAATTTTCTCAAATTTGTAATTTTTATTTTTTTTAATTATATAAATATAATGGTCAGATTTATTTATTTTTTTATTTAAAATTTTTAAATATACAAATTTGATCCTTAAATTTATGTTTTAGTAATGAAATTTTTTTTGAACATACTAATCGAACTCTCTAATTGGTTTTACAACGAAAAAAAATTATTTCTGCCCATAAATTTGAGATTTTTTTTATCACAAATCGAATCCTAAATTTTATATCTTAAATAAATTTGAGTCTTTAATTTGCAAATTTTAATTTTAAAAAATTTATCTCCATATATCTATAAAAAATACGTCATTTTTCCATAATTAGGTATAACACATTTTAGATCTCTATAACTAAAAAAAATTTAGCTGAATTATTTCTACACATAAAAAAATGTATTTAACCTTTTTTTTTTGTGTCTAAAATGTATTAACGTTTATTAAAACAAAATATTTTTCTATTTCTATCTAGCGAAAAGAAAAGTAAAAAACAAAACATTGTATTCTTATTGATTTTTTTATAATTAGTAAAGATTGTAAAATGTAAAACAATTAGATCGTTATTACATTGAAAATTTTATATGATTTAATATTCATTTTTTGTCATGGACTTATTTGAAGGATTTAAATTTGCATTTTTTATTGCACAAAAAAAATATTGTACTCCATCTAAAAAGTTTGAAAGTTACAAGAATTATTTGAAAGAAAAAAAAGTACAATAAACCTTTAATACAAGTTTATAAATAATTCTTTTAATTTTAATTATATATCAAAGGGTTACGATTAGGTTTAAAAAATAGTATAAAACTTTTTCTGTACAAATATGTAGACCTTATTATATAAATTTGAAATCTCTGACAACTAATAGATATCATACCTAATCGCTTCAAATTTCCGAATCTATGCAAAGTCTTATCAAGTTCTAAATAGAAATATCCTTGAAGCATTAATGATTTCTTAAAATATAATTACTAAAATAATAATAAGAATCATCATATCAAAAATATTGAGCTTTAATTTAATGTGTTATTCACTTATTTATTCGTGAGATTTAGTTAGGATGTCACTGGTTGTTCTTTCGTAAGAAAATTGTTTGAAGTTATAACTAGTTTTTAGAATTTGAATTTTTCATTCACTTGAATAAGAGAAAGGCGTGGATGTGTGACATAAATCTTATACGTGAATAATCAATTTTAAAGTATAGCTCGTATTTCTGATATTTGAACTAATTTTTTTTTGGAAAAGAAAGATAATACGTCGGTTTTTTTAAGAATAGCGACGGTAGACATCTACAAAGAAATTCTAACGCTCAAGCTAGTAAAAGTAGAAGATAAATATGAAGTTATTCAAAATGAATAATGTTTGCGTAGTTGAAGCTTTGTATTTATAGAATTATTGTGTTTGAGGCGGTTATAAGTGTTAGAATATAATTAGAATCAATTATATCAATTAGTATTATTTAACATATCTAAATATTTATGATAGGATATTACATCTTTATTATTTCGATTCGCTTAGCACCTATAAATACCATTTTATAATGTATCGTTATAGACAACTTGAATACACTAAAAAATATACAAATCATTTCTCCAGTTTAGTCTCTTGTTTCTAACATGGTATCAGAGCTATGATATCCTCCTTGAGGAGGATCTGCTATTTTTCTTTTGTTGAAATCACCAGTTTTCCTCTATTCCATTTTTCTTGTCTTTTGTCACTTCTTTGATATTTTTTCACCTTACTGACTAGCTTATTCTCTCCGTCTTGTGTCTTTCCGAGTCGAATAATCAAACATCAATATTATTCCTATTCTCATGAAGAAATCATATAGTTTTCGTTCTCTTTCGGCAGTTTCGTCTGTATTTTTTCCAACAGTGTCGTCTGCGCTTCCTTCAGGCAGTTCCGCGTTTCCTTATGGCAGTTCTTGTCTGCGCTTCTTTGCGTCAGTTCTGTCTGTACTTCCTTTCGACAGTTTCATTTGTGCTTTCTTCTGACAGTTTTGTCTGCGCTTTCTTCATGCAGTTCCGTCTGCACCCGTTCTATCAGTTTATGCAGCTTTTTCTCTCTTTATTTCGTTATTTTAAATAAGTTTCAAACTCAAGTTATCACTTGAGTTTGAGGGAAGATGTTAGAATATATTTAGATAGGTTAAATAATGCTAATTGATATAATTGATTCTAATTATATTCTAACAATAAGTATTTCCAAAACTGCTTTATGGAGCTTTAGCTAATTATCTGATAACTTTGTTTTAGTGACCCGTTTGGGTTTGTTTAGAGATTTGCGGAGAAATTTCTGTGCCGATTTGGGTTGGTACTGATTTTATAGGATAAGTCCGTTAGGAAAGCAGAACACGTACTCTAAGTACTCTTGATGTGTTTATTTTTGTGGTGATACGATGGAATACTGATTGTAATCATAGTTCAGAATAATGATGATAATAATAGTAACTCCCAAGTTCAACTTGTTGTATGTTGAAAAATGATAATTATGCTTGAAATTTGGTGTATGTGAATAGTAAAGTAAAAGAAATGTGAGAATAATTAGGAATAAAGGTTAAATAATAAGGATAAGCCCTAAGTTTAATCTGATGGCATGTGAGAATAAATTTGTTTGGAGTTATTATTCCGACGTATAAGTGTCGGATTGTTTGAATTGATCAAATTTTATAGATGAAAATATGATTGGATTTGTTTCGACGTATAACTGTCAGGTTGTTTGAATTTGGTTTTGTTGGTAACTGTTTTGTGCTTTTGATGAACTGGTATCCAACATTCTTAGGTGAACTCGTTTGCTTTATATATGTGATACTTTTGCTTTAATATGTCTATAGATTTATGTCAATAAATAATTATACAAAGTAGGTTAAGTAATATGTATTGCTCTTGAAATTGTAAGATTGAAAAAGTATGACTAGTAGTAATCAATGAGGATCTTTGTTGATAAGTCAAATGAATATGGTTGGTTGTTGTTGAGTTGTTTGAAAAATTGGTGAACTGATATAATAGACTGGTTTAGAATTGGGCATAGCAAAGACGGTGCCGATATTTAGAGTTGTACCAACTTATAGATCTGTTTGCTTGAAATTATTCCGACCATAGGTGCAGATTGTTTGAAATGAGTCTGACTTATAGATGTCGATTTGTTTGAATTGATAGATAGCTTAGTAGTTTTGAAAATTGAAGTATAGCTCAGTTTTAATTAGTTGATTAAGCCACTTGTTTCGGTTTGAATATTGTTGCTAATTGATCACTTGATCAATAGTTGATTTTAGATATTTGTTTGTGGATAGTATCTTCAGACTGGAGAGAAGTAAAAGACAATAGAAAAGTAAAAGTCGTGATTTGATCGAAAACCAAATTATCATTCAGTAAGGAGAGTTGAATTTGAATAATGGATTTGGATATACTTTTAGATAAGTTTGAGCAGTTGACTCAATGTCAATGGATTTGTAATTTATTTTTGAAATTTGACCATCCGAATTGTAAGTTTGTTTTGGTATGAAAAGAATTGGTGATATATAAATCGGTAATGTGTTTTATGGGAGAGTATATTTCAGTAGATATTCGTATATGATTATGAAAATTCATGGCGGAGCGATTTATGTTTATTGTGTATGAGATGATTTATAGATCAACTAGGAATGATGAAAATGATAAAAAAAATTTAAAAATAAGAGAATAAAGATATTTCATTAATGAAGAAATAACACATCACCGTATTCTCGTCTTATAAGCCAGGTTGTGATACACCTGTTAGGCTAGTCTTTGATATTGATTTTGGTGTCTGAGTAGTCATTAAAAAGTGTAAATTGTCCGAATTATAATCCACATGACCTTTTTTTAATGAAAAAATAACACATCACCGTATTCTCGTCTTATAAGCTAGGTTGTGATACACCTGTTAGGCTAGTCTTTGATATTGATTTTGGTGTCTGGGTAGTCATTAAAAAGTGTAAATTGTCCGAATTATAATCCGCATGAATTTTTTTTTTATCGGCGTGATTGTATTATCCTCTATATAAGACTTCGACGCATAAATGTATAATAGAAAAAATAGTACCTAATATACTTAAAGAAGGTCAATCAACAATGAAATACATATTAATAGTATACAACTAAATATAACGTATTCAAAGTTAGTATATGAAATGGTAAAATACATTAAGATAAAATGGTTCAAGTATACAGGTTAATGTATACTTTATAAGAGGCTATGTCGTATTGAATATTAAAATAAAAGAATTATATAAGCAAGTTAGGTTATGCTTACGAATTATTTTACTGTAATATAGAACTTGTCAATTTTATATGTTGATATTATTTGCCTCTCAATTGTCATTTAATTTAATTTTTAGGTTTTTTTCTTGTATTGTAAATTCAATTTTAAATTCGTTGCTTTAAAACTAAAACTGAATCCTTTTATTACGGAAGCAAAATAATTGAAAAAAATGAAAAACCGAGCAATCAAAGAAAGCGTGGTTTCAAAAGAAAAATAATAATTATAGCAATGACAATATAAATAATAACTAGAAAAATTTGTTATTAAGTTGGTTTAGATTCAACTTATTTGATGAGAAATAATATATCAGAAATAATAAAATCAATTTATTTAATCAAATATTTGCACAATTGTGTTAATTCAAAATTTTTAACTAGAACGTGAAAACTGAAAATGCAGATATGTAGTTAAAATTGTGTATCGTTAGATAATGTTACTAGAGCATTTAGCAGAATTTGTTTTCTCTATTGACGGATTTGGAGTGACTATTGTCACGGTCATTATTTGGAGTGACTTTTTTTTTTTTATCTTTTTTATCACCTTATTTGTTTTGATTCAAAAATTTGATTAACCTTTGAATTCCTGCCTTCAATGATTCCTTGATCATTAATAGTTTGGCTATAGTAGCGAGTTGAGAAGGTGGATTATTTTACTTTTTTGTTGATGATTAAAACATGTTAAAGATGATAGATAATTAGAAAAAAAATGATAGAAAGTAATATCAGCTCCACGGTGGCGCTAAATGTTCATGTGTAAATAAATCGATTCTAAGGTATAGCTCGTTTTTCTTTAGATAAAAAGGATGATACATGGGTTTCTCAAAGTTTGAGAAAGTACTCTATTACTCAAGTTAGTTAGTAAAAATAGAAGATAAATATAAAATTTTGTATTTATATAATTATTATGGTTGGGGTTATAAATATTTCTAAAACTGTTTTATGAAATTTTAGCTAATTGTCTTATAGCTTTATTTTAGTGATTCATTTGGGTTTGTTTAGAAAGATTTGCGATTTCTCCGCTAATTTGAGTTGATATGTGATTGTTTGATATAATTTTATCTGAACCGAGTTACAACTACAAGAGATCAATTATTATTATTATACAAAAAAGAACTAATATATTTAGGATACCGGAAAAAAATTGCAAGTCTGTGTATGTGTCAATGCGGAAAAATGATTCAACATTAAATTTATGATTGGACTTCCAAAATTTATTTATTTGTATTTAATTTCTATCACTATTTAATTATTAATTATTACTAATTATTAATTAATTACATTAGATAGTTTTAATGTTTATAGTTATAATCATGTGTTGGTCTTATATGCTTGTAGCCTTCGGTGCTTCAACGTTTTGAGCTCATCACATAACTATATAGTCCTACTTTGATCTCTATTTTGTTTTCTAGTTACACTTATCAATAATTTACAAATTAAAATACATACTAATTTCTCATTACATAAAACAAAATACTATTGCACATCATGTCTTTTTATTTATATAGAATACATTAATATTGTTTAGATTTAGATTATATATTTAATATTATGTATTTTTAGAAAAATTTTATTCTAATTTAAATTCATTGGATTAAAACAAATCCAGTAATCAATATAATTATATTATGAGTACACTAAAAATTAGTTACAAAATAAAATATACATTAAAAATATATATAGTAACACATGTATTGTAATAACTAAATTAATTTTTTATATATATGCAATATTTTTATTATCCTTATCATATTTTTTTTTAACCAAATCTAAATCCTATTTTCCACGTTGAATAATTGGTATTTAGAGCTTAGGAATGTTGGCTTTATTTTATTGAATTTCAAAGGCTAAGATAGCACCAATAATTATTATTAGAAACAAGATATGGTTTTGCAAGCTAAGTGAATTTGGTTATTAGTGCATGATTTCCATTAAACACAATATTATTATTATTATTTTATATATAATTAAGCACAAGTGGCATCTTTGTGCGCCTTATTCTCCCATTGATAGAGTTCAATATTTTTTCCATTTGGGCCAATTAGGGATGGCATGTTTCTTTCAAAGAAAAACTTGTTCACAATGTTGAATAAAGTTTGTGTTTCTTTGGTCTATGATGCATACTACACAATAATACAAACCGAACACAGATAAAAGGGGTTTGTGGTTAGTAGATGTATGTGAAGTAATCTTTTCTCAAATGTTATTATTTTATCAATTTTCTTATGTTAATATTATAAGTTATCTATCCCATTATTATCTCTTGTATTTTGTGTTGACCATGAGAACATAATAATCACCATTTTTTTTTTCATTTTAGTGGTTATGAATAGGAAATAATTAATCACTTCATGTAAAAAATTTACATAATCTTATATATATGTTGATTGTATCATTGATAAGACAAAAATATATTAAATATGGAACTTAAAAAAATATCTAATTAATAATAAAATTTAATACATGGTGAAAATATTTGAAATTTTCACATAAAAATGAAATGATAAAGGCTTCATCTTATCATATTAGATCTCTAATGTAGTTAATTAATTTAAATTAAATTTAACTCTGACTTAAAATTTATTAAAAAGTCTAATATTTTAAAAACATTTTTTATAAAAATTATTTATATGTAACATACCAAATTTAATATTTATAACTATATATAAATTTTTCAAGTTTTTAAACTATATAAAAAAATTTATAATAAAGTATAACATTTTAGATTATCAAAAAATATGATAAATTAAAAATTTTAATAATTTTTTAATTATAAGATATTTATATATTTATGGAAAAGTATAGGGAATCAAGTATCTAACCAGCTAAAAAGTGAACAACTCAATTAATTATAATTATTAATAATTAATTTTAAATTTAAAATTTAAAAAATTTTAAACTGATTAAGTAAATCTAATTAAAGCTTATAAAAACCTTCATCTTCTCTTCCACATTAACCTACCACCTCTAAAAACGTCCACCAGAATTTGTGTCCACTCAATTTCAATCCAAATGCTATCTCATTCACTTGCTCCTGACTCCTGAGAGAGTGCTCTACCACTCCCGAAACATATATATAACACAGATTTCGATGGCTAATAGTTCAACCATGCAACACATTCATGAATCTTCTCATTTTGGTTTTGGTTGGGTTGAGCAACGATGGGTCCAACCAAAAAAATAGAACGAGAAAGATGAAAACCGTTGTGTAAAGTTCTCATGGCCTCTGGTTCCAAATCATTGAAGGTATTCACTATGATACCATCAACCAAAGAGGCTTTTTGGCACACACTGAGAAAATAGCGTGTAGATTTTACCTGATCGATGAAACAGAATCGGATCTGAAAGGTCTTTCACCTTGAAAGAAGCATAATCACAACCAGGAACAGCCATTGTTCGTTCCAAGTCAAGAAACTCGGGTTCGGATTCGAATTCGGAGAAGAAGCTTTCATCAAACTTTGGAAAGGAAAGAACGAAGGAGAGGAAGTTTTTTATAGGCACAAGTCTTCGAATCGATCAAATCGCGATTTCATCGCATCCAATCGGTCTTTGCCTTGCACTTGGTTCAACTTCAAGAATAAGGAAGGAGTGGTGGAACACGAGTTGTTCTTGAACAATTACAAAAATATAAAAAATATTTATTTAATATGAAAAAAACATCTTAATGCTTAACAAAAGAAATATTCAGTTATATTTTATATCTATAGGATTTAAAAAAAACTATGAAATTCTTAAAAGAAATAAAGATATTCACATTTGTAATACAAAAATATTCAAAAAATATATAAAAGAAGATCCATTTAATATGAAAAAGAAATATTCTGATACTTAGTAGAAGAAACATCCATGTATATTAATTTATTTATTTATGATTTAAAATAATAGTTATTAAATGTTTTACCACATTCAAATTAGGAGGAGATACGTTCATTATCATTGCAACGTGAATCACGAAAACTGATTCAATTAGCTTCCGTCTCTTCACCCTCCTTCCCTCTCCAAATGTCTAAAACATGATAAATAAAAAAATAGATTCAGAACCATCCAATTTACAAAGAAAAGAAACATCCTAATGCCTAACATAAGCACCATCCACGTAGAGGTTTTAGATTCACCTAGAAGCATTTGGCTGGTTTTTTGCTGATACCCTCTTGATTCCCTAGCATTGTTGTATATTTATTTATATTTTAACAAGTTTAAACATGTCCAATAATAACATTAAACTTTTAATATCTTAAAATAGGGAGGTGACATTGAATGAAGGAACTGGTGAGTTAGGTGTGGATATTGATGATGGTGCGAAAGACGTTGATAAATGAACGGGAGATAGAGATGACATTGTGAATGATAGTGACATCGGTTCGACACAAAGAGAACAACGTTGACAAAGAGATAGGGAGAGTTATCAGAACACGATGAAGAAGTAGTCGAGAAGAGGGTTGTTAATGATGGTGGTTCGGACAAGAATGAAGGAAGTAAGGGGAACAGAAGCAGTATTTTGGAGGAGTAGATGCTTGAAAATAGAAAAACTTAGGACTTCGTCTTAGAATCAGATGCAATTTTATACAATAAAAAAGATGATATTATGTCTATTCTCCAAGCACATGATGAAAAATTTGTTTAAAAAAAGATTGACAAAATAGAAAAAAATAAGATGCTGCAGGTCCAAAAATAAAAATAAAAAAAGGTGTGTAATAATTTTTTTAAATAATTTTATTCTTGAAATGTTATGGGTTAATGGGTGATGAAAATTCGAGCATAATAAAAAATCTCAAGAAAAAAGTTAAATTGAATATGTTAGGCTTGTTTGAGACTAAGTAACAGGTAGTGACAAAGTTTGATGTAATAAGAATTTGGGGGAGTGATGCTACGGGATGAGAATATGTTGAGTCGGAGTATGTCTAAGTGGTTTACTGTTAATTTGGGATAAAATAATGTTTAAAATGACTCACTGTCATAAAATCGAGCTTTGGTTGTGTGTTGAAAGAGTCTTATTAAAAATAATTTCAATTATGCTTTCTTTGGTGTATGAGACTCATACAAGAAAAAAGAAATTTACTGTGTGAGAAGAATTGAATTATATTGCACGTTTATGTCGGTCTTTATAGGAGACTTAAGGAGATTGTGCAGGTGGAGGGGATAAAGGATGCGGAATGGATATAAGAAGATATGCAACTGGTGGACTTCCACTTAGCGATCTTGCAATTCGATTGACAAAATTTTAGTTGGAGTGGTTGGAGATGTTTCCACGAGTACAAAATTAGGAGTAGGAAGGAGGAGCGCCAAAAATGGTTGATGAGTTTTTTTGCGATTTTTTTTTTTTACTTGCGACCTCTTAGATGAATATGGGAAGACTATGCCATTTGAGTTATAGTCCATTAACTTGTGTTGAGCTCTTTTGTTTAAAAAAATAATAAAAATTAATACATGATGCATGAAAATATTTGAAATTTTCACATAAAAATGAAATGATATATATATATATATATATATATATATATATATATATATATATATATATATAGGCTTCATCTTATCATATTAGACTCTAATATAGTTAATTAACTTAAGTTAAATTTAACATATATTATAGGTTACTTTTTAAGTATTTATTTTAATTTTAATGTGACTTAAAATCTATTAAAAATTCTAATATTTTAAAAACATTTTTTAACAAATAATTATTTATATGTAACATACCAAATTTAATATTTATAATTATATCTAAATTTATCAAGTTTTTTAAATATATAAAATTATTTATAATAAAATATAACATTTTAGATTATAAAAAAATGATAAATTAAAAACTGTAATAACTTTTTAATTATAAGATGTTTATATATTTATTTATATTTTAACAAGTTTAAACATGTCCAATAATAATTTTAAGCTTTTAAAATAATAAAATATCTTAAACCCACACCTAGTTTATAATAGATTAAGTCACACCATACTAAATAGTAAATACAAACCAAATTATAAACTCTTAACAGATAATCCGGCGTATTTCACCCCTATCACTAAGGCACTAACCATGTTTAATGACATCAAATTTCGTTGACATTTTGCTTTGTTTAAAGTTTAAACATGATTCCTAAAGGCAATTTCTAATGCTCTAATTTAATTCATAGACTAAACTTTATTTATTTATTATTATTTTTTAGTGTTTACAATATCCTACCCTAGATTCTTCTAGTCTTTCTATGCAATTACTCTAATTTCACATCTTTTTATTTTTCTCATATATAAATACGTATTTTATCAAACATGACTACCATTTTATAAAAAATATTGTTCAATGTATCATATTTTAACTATGCTCATAATTACATAATAAAATTAACTAATTAATATTTGCAAACAAAACTAATTTGATATTAGTTTTCTCACAGTTCATTATTCATGAGAAACGTGAACAAAAAATTAATTAAAGATTCAAAGTATCAATGGAATAATGTCCAAATGTGTGTATAATGTCTTTTCCCTCGTAGTCGTAACAACTTTTGGACATGGTGGACTCCATCAACAGAGATGCTTAACCCGTTAAAAAATACTGACCGTAATCCTCAATTGCTTGCCATCATTTGCTGGAATTGTTGAAAAGCTCGCAACCAGTTGATTTTTGAAGGTTCTACTTCAATGCCGTCTGCCATTCTAACAAGCTCTGTCAAGTTGCTCTGTGAAATCCAAAGAACTCCCAGTTTAGGTCGTCATCTCCACAAGACAAGCTCTTAGTTGCATTCAATTTGATTTATCATTCTTTCTTCTTTAAAATTTTTCTTTTGTTTGACCACGTACCGTTGGATGAATACCTTCAGTGTAGTGTTTTTGAAAAATCCTCACCTTTTATTATACTGTCCTGCTTTTGGACATCTTTATATTCTATTTTTCAATAATTAATGAAATATAACCTATTATCTTTGAAAAAAAAATATGTGTATATAAATTATTATTTGATAAGGAGAAAGTTTAATTTTGAATAAATTGTATTTATATATTATAGATATTTACATTTTTTCATTTAAAGTGATGACCAGTTGATTATGATAATCACCAAATAATAAACATAAGGTGCATAGAGATGTCAGAATCATATAAAACTTTTAATATTCGCATAGGGAGATTCATATTCTAATTCTAATCAATTCCGAATTTTTGGTTCCATTGTTTTTCAAAGGGGGCCATCACACAAGAGAGTTGTGTTTCCAAGCAATACCAAACGGATAGATATAGGGTTTGATCGAAAGGCCATAATAATAATAATAATAATAATAATAATAATAATAATAATAATAATAATAATAATAACAATTTGAAAAATTACATAGTGGAGACAGATGGAAAGCAAAATAACCCCGTTTAGAAGGATTAGAGAAAGGAAGCACAAAGATGACCAAATTCATGAAGAATAAAATAAAATAAAAATATTATATTTATACCCCCCATTGACATGAGCAATAATAGCATACCACAAAATCGTTTATATTATAAGATCGACATGGAAGAATCACATAGGCCTTTTCTTTTTTTTCTCTTTTTAATTGTGGGGTAAGGAATCACACAGTTGATTGAGCTATATGCCAAATCAAGAGAATTAAATTATAAAGTTTATTTACCATGCACCGAATGTTTTATGTGCCATCTAATTTTGTACTTATATCTATGAGTATTTTAAAATAATTGACAATTAACTCAACATATTCTTAATTGCTTCATACATAATTAATCATTTATATAATTTATACTATACACTAATATTATTTACAATAATTTAATTTTGATACACTATTAATATAAAATAATTTTATATAAATATTTAATTATGTGACATCATATTAACAAAAATAATTAATTTTTACAATAATCGTATAAATAGTCATTTAAAAAACAGATGTAATTAGATTACTGTGTAAATTATTTTATATCGTCAGTATATTAAACTGAACTCAATTTATAATGTCATTTATTGAAATGCTTGAATTTTTAAGATTTTTAAATTAGTATATAATCAAATTAAATATTTATGTTTATTTTTAAAAAATAAAAATTACGATGCATGCATACAAACTAGGGTTAATTTTTGTGGATATTAGATAAGAATTGGTGTAATTCTTTAATATTGAAAGTTATGGTGTTTTACAAAATTCTGGGGCTATAGAATTTACAGAATGCGAATTGTCAGATCAAAATTTTTTTAATTTATAAAGACAATATACAGATTGCGTATTGTATTATTTTAATATTAAATTACAATACAGTGATACACAGTATGCGTATTGTAAATACACAGACTGCGTATTGTAAATACACAGACTGTGTATTGTCAGTGCAATACGTATTTTGCGTATTGTGCTTGCACAGAACAGCGCCTCCAGAACACGGTAAAACTCTATTTTTTGTAACATTAACGTAAAACTCTATTCACTCTTCCATATTAAAATAAAAAATCCACAAACTAGACCCATAATAATAATAATAATAATAATAATAATAATAATAATAATAATAAAGTTTTAGGTTGAAGACTTGAGAGCTCTTTAAAGCAAAGTAAAATTGATAGATAAATTGGTTGCATACCCAAAGACCCAAAAGCTACTAAATACTGTTACTATTACTACTCCATCGTCACAACAAACACCCCACGCAGACACACATTAACACTTTGGTTATTTTTCCAACTATATTTGTACCGACACAAAATTTTGGGGCCCTAGGATGTTCTCATTTTTGCTCCTTTTTGTTTTTTTAAAATAATTAAAATTATTTTACTTCTACTAAGGCCATACAATCATATTAATTTCATTTAACAAACCCACAAAATAAGAGAAGAGATGTATCATTATCATATATGAGGGAAAGACAACTTAAAATATAAAAGAGAGGGGTCCATAAATAGTTAGTCAAAATTTCATCCAAGCAAGCACCAAGATTTTGGGTACATAAGTTATAGGAAAGAAAAATGCAACTCATCCTCCTGTGGACCCTAAATATTACTATAACCAAAGCCACGTGCACTATTATTTCTTCTTTTTTTTTTTTTTCAAATTAAATCTATTTATAATGCATAAACTTTTTGTATTATTATTATCCAATTATACAATTATCTACATAAAATCTATGATTTTGATTAATTTTATACAGTTTACTATTTCACACATTAGTTAACAAAATTACTTAAGAGTGACTATTAATGTATTAGTATATGAAAAAACTAACTTTTAAATCAGTTATTAATAGACACATTAAAAGTGTGCAATATAAAATATGTATTTATATATATAACATTTGTATGTTGCATATAAATTTTAGCTGAGTCAAACGCAGTTATTTATAAAAAATATTATATGTATACAAAAATAAGTCATCTATATCCAATGACTAAAATAGTTATTTTTTTTTAATTTTTTTTTTTATTAAAGATAGGAGATTCGAATCCGCAACTTTTTAATTGAGTATGAGGAGATTATGTCATTTGAGCTATAACTCATTGGTATATATAAAATAGTTGTTTAACATAAGATTGTGTGTATAAATGATTAAATTAGTAGTTAATTTTTAGAAATAATTAAATTAAATAGAAATAGAGTATAAGAGAGAGAGAGAGGGGGGCATGTGAAGATGAATGTGAATGGTGTGGTAAAAAGAGAGAGGGAGGGTGGGGTGCTTGGCGTGAAGGAGATGGAACCAAATCAAAAAGAGAACAACATACAAGTGGGGGCTGTGTTGCCAATTAAACAACTCATTTATTAACACTTATGTTTTTCATATTTAGTCAATACTATATCATAACAATATTTAGAGACTTTATGTTTAATTTTCATGCACTAACAGTATAAAATATTTTATATAATTATATAAATATAATTATTTTTTTTAAATGATCATTTACGTACTTAATATAAAAAATAGTTATTTTTATTAATGTAGTATTATGTGATTGAATATATATATATATAACTGTTTTATACTGATAGTATATTAAAATTAATTTATATATATATAATGAAAAAAAAAAATTGTCACAACTTTTTATGAAAATGATCTAAAATGATAATTATAAAATAATTAAATAAGATACTAATTATGATTGAATTTGTAATTTCTCTATTGTGTATAAGTTTTATTATTTTAATTTAAAAATGAGTAGATTCTATTTTTTTTTTCTACTTTATCAACTTTCTTATTAAAAAAAAAATCCAAAAATAAATAAAGTAGTCCGGCAATATAGTATATAGTAGAGAATAATTTTTATATATCAACAACTATGCAAAATCATTTTAGATAATTATTTAGTAATTAAGGAAATTGTCATCATATTATCATATAATAATAATGGGGGATTTACATAGCTTCAAATTAACATGATATTTTTTTTTTATTTTTAGTAGATGATAATATAGAATAAATTCATATTAGTGAATACATAAAGAATTATTTTAGTAAATAAATATGAATAATTAAATTGATTTCTTCACCTTTTTCTTAGTTGTGTTTGTAGACAAAGGACAATGGGGGATACACATTTCTTTATCTCAGCAAAGAAAAATCAAAATCAAGGACCCATACAAAACATCACCCATTTGGTAAGCTGCCAAACAAGGCACCCTTTCAGCCTCTCTGGCCCCTATTCACATCTCATTATTACTACTCCCATTACCATTAATTTTCTTTATTCTTACTTAATACTAATATTACCAAACTAATTATAATAACAATAACAACAACCATAGTGTATCCAATTAAAAAGAAAGTAATAATTATATTGCATTAGAATTCAATTTTCATGACCAATTAATATTTTATTTTTTTATTTTTATACAAGTATCTAATCACAAAAACAATATTTTTTTTACAATCACACTTTAAATAAGAATATTAAATGATAAAATTAAATTTATTATCTTATTTCATCATATCCATTACCATTATTGTTAAATTTCTTAAGTTTTTGAATAAATAACAGGATAAATTTTTTTTAAATAAATTAAATCTGTTTTAAGAAATATAATTCCAATCAAATCTGCAAAATAATTAAGAGAAATACAAAAAAAATCAGAAAAAAATATATGATAATCATATTGTAAATCATCCTCAAAAAATAAATAAATAAATAAATAAATAATATAATACTAAATTTCTTAATATATTAATAACACTAAATTAGCCAATAAATTATATCTCAAATGACATAGTCTCCTCATACTTAAAAAAGAGATTGCGAGTTCGAGTCTCCTATCTTTGATAAAAAAACACTAAATTAATAACAAAAGATATAATATTCCATGAGAAAAAGAGAAACTAAATAAGTATGATATATTCATAGTCTATTACATGATTCCATTGTATTATTTATTAATTATTTAAATAGTAAATATCATTGAATGTCTTTGTTGGAAGGGGAAGCTGCTTCTCTCCTCCTTCAAGGCTATGACTTTTGCACACACAAACTCTTATTCACTCTCTCTCTTTCTCTCTCTCTCTTGTTGGGTTGTTTTTGTAAATTGAAGATTACTGTCTCTCTTTAATCTCCCCTCACATTTTTTCATTCATATCTAATTTTTATAAATCTTTTTTTTGTTTGATATAATTTCATTCCATTCTTCCTCTCACCACCACCAAGAGCAGAGCAAAAAAACACCATCTTTTTCTCCTCTTAACCCTTTCTTCATATCTTTCTCACTCTTCATCCATCTCTCTTTCTTTCTCTCTTTCTCTCCTCTATTCTTTTTTGTTATTTTTTTGTGCTGCCCAGGTGGGTGAAAGAGGAACAACAAATCTAAAAAAGCATCTACAGAGAAAAAAAAGAGGAAAAAAAAATCATCATGGGGTGCTTTCTTTGTTTTTGTTATTAACCATCCTTTGATTATTTTTTTGTTTATTTTGGTGATAGATCGGCTTTGTTTCATTTTCACCTCGTAAGTTTTCTGCACTTTCTTACCCTTCATTATTGTTTTGTTTGATCAGTCGGTGGTTTTGCTTGGATTGATGAAAAAGCTGTAAAGTTTGAATTTTTATGATTTTTTTAGAATATTATTTTTTTAATATTTGTTTGTTCGGATTTGATTGGGTTGTTCAACTTTGCAGAAACGATTCAACGTTGTTTGTGTAGCTATCTGTTATTTTCTTGCAAATCCTTTTGTTATTGTTGTTGCTGTTGTTGTGGGTTGTTTATGGATTTTGCTGGGTGTTGTAATTGTTCATAATCCACCGTGGTTTTTAATTGGTTTTTCAAAACCCCAATTCGTTGTTGTAGCTTGATCTTGTTTAAAAATTTTACCTTTTTTGTTGTTTCTTGTTCTTCATATGTTGGGTAAAAAGGAGTTGACTTTGCCTTTATTCTATGAGCTATTCTCTTCTTGATTTGCCCTCTATTGTGTTTGGTAAAATTTCTGTGATGATAGTGTCATTCGGCAATGCGCATTAGTGGTTATCTGTTGCAACATTCTTTAGTTGATAGAAGAGGATTGAGTAGTGTTTTGTTGGTGGTTGTGGTGTTTGCTAATGTTTCCATGTTCTTTGCTTCACCTTAAGCTTTAGGGGTTATGAAGCTGAATTCCGAGTTGCGGTTATCGATGTTTGCAGCATCCTTTGTGTGTGTTTATAGAGGATACTTCTTTGATTGTTTTTGTTCCATAATGTAGAATTGGTGTTTTTGCAATGCTTGATTATAACTTTCATGTTTTGTTTGACAGGACTTGTGAACTTGTTGCATGCACTTGGTTCTTCTTTATTGAGGAATTCATATTCATACATTTAAACTATATTGAGTTTGGGAAACTTAAATAGATTCCCTCAATGCAAGGACAGCGAGATACAATCGGTTCCTTGCCAGAAACCTTAGAATTTGATTGTGGATCAACATCGAGTGGTGCAACCACTGCCACAGTGAATCAGCAGATTTGCTGGAATAATATGCGGAATCCTGCAGATAACCGAATACCCGAGTACATACTTCCCCCAAGTGATGTAAACCCATCTTATGTGAGCCCTTTGAATCATGGTTGGCAGAATTTGAGTGGATGGAGTTTAGGTGAGCCAAGTTACAGTAATACTCAGAATGAGGTTAACATTAACAATGACCAGAGAAGGGAACTAGGATGGCCATCTTCTATAAGTTTTGGTGCTCCTGCTGGTTCAAGGCAAGAAGAACGACGTGTTGAACCGACTAATGCTGTCTCAATGGACAATACTAATACTACTATGTATGTGCACGGTGCCAATTCTCATATGATGCCTCCGCAGAATCTTAACTTGAATGCAGGAATGGGAGACAGTAGTAGTGCTAATAGCCATCATGTTGAACATGCTAACTTGCCAAAGTCTATTGGACCGGTAAATGAGCATGTTCCTCCCCCGCTTATTGGTTCTGGTCCTTTGATGCTTCCTTCGGCAAGTAACAGCCTTTTGTTTGAGGATACTGATGGTAGACCAGGTTGTTCTGTCGACACTCGGCGTGTATCTTGTAAAAGAAAGGCTGTTGAACGCAGTGTTGGACAATGTTCTGATGGTGGAAGTTCTAGCTACAGTCAGCCTACAGATGGCAGTGCTTGGAACACGCTGCCTACTCAGGATTATGTTGGCGGTAGCCTTGGCAGATCTGCTTCGGTGGATAGGGTGAGTGCAAGACTCGGACTAAGTATGGGGGATGGCCCCTCTGAAAGCATTCCTGATTCGAATGTTGCAGGAAACCCGGAAAGCTTCCATAGGAACTTCCGGTTAAGGGTAAATCCTTCAAGTCAACAAAGTTCCATTCCTGTTCCTCCTCCCGCTGCATTCTCAACGGGAAATGTGATTAGAACTTCTGGTATTTCTCCGTCCGTTCCAGTGTTGCCAAGATTTCATCCGGCTGATAATTCTCTAGATGCGAGACCAGTACCAACTGTAGATACTATGATTCCTCAAAGTCAGCCCCTTCTAGTTCATGTTCCTGCTTTACCAAGGAATATGCAATCATTTAGGTGGGGTGGCGCTTCTAGCTCAGCAAACAACCATTCATCAAACTCAGCTATACCTGCGGATAATAGGGACAATAACATACCTCATGAGGACGCAAGCTCGAGAAGTTTGCCTAGAAACCTCTTTGAACACCCGGTGTTTGCACCCGGAACCAATTTAAGAAATTTGGCTCGAAATCCAACAAATAGGGCTCCGAGTAGTGGAAATTTAAGTATTCCAGGAAATGTTGCCGCTGCTTCTTCGTCGCGATCTGGGTCACATTCAGCTATCAATCCATCATCTGCCTCTCCATGGGTTGCTCGTCCTAATCCTCAGCATTATCCACGAAGGTTATCTGAATATGTTCGCCGGTCATTGTTTCCTCCTCCCGGCTCCGAGGCTGGTGGAAGTTCAAGCAGTAATTATCCTTCCGCACGTGGTCCTGACTCGAGGGCACTGCCATCTGGGGCTCACCCGGGAACACCATCGTGGTTGGAGAGGCCAGGAGATCATGAGTATGGAATTCCCTATTCGATACGGTCGTTGGCTGTTGCTGGTGAAGGAAATAGTAGACTTGTGTCTGAGGTTCGTGTTCGTCTCTCCCTTATATTGCATTTCAATATTATCTTATTTGTTACTGATGTAGTGATGTGCAATATTTATTCCAAATGTGTGGGTGAGATTACTGTCTTTTATTTAAATTTTAAATATTACCTTAAATCTGATTTTCACCACAAAATGTAGCATTTCTTGGTTTTGGTCCTTTTAAAACACTTCTGCATCATTTTAATCCCTTTGTTTCAGAACAAGTTTAAATAGTCCTGTTTGCATCACTTTCAGACCCTTTGTTAGTAAAAGGAGGGACTAAGAAGTTGAAACTTTTTTGATGGACTGAAATCAGAATCAGAATGTTCTAATAATACTATTGAGAGCTGCAATATTTGTAGTTCCTTATGTAAACAATTTCTGTTAGTTGACATTCTTTTATTTTGTGCAGCTCCGAAATGTGTTAGGACTTATGCGTCGTGGTGGGAGCCTGCGATTTGAGGTTAGTCTTCTCATTCACTTATTAATCCGGACATGATGACATAAAAATGGTTTGATTTTCATTTGACTGTGATGCAAATTGTTTAATCCTGACATGGTGACTTAACAAGCTTTCAAATGATTTTGTTTTGTTTGAAATTCTGATTAAGATTTTACACTTCTCAGTTTTTCTGTTTAAAACTTTTAAACATGATGAACTGGTTGGTAATAAATCAGAATCTGTGGCTTTGATTGAGCCAGAAAAATGTGGAATTTGCGCACAATTTAATATTCTTTCATTACCTAAATTTGAGGTAATAATATATCATGTGTGTAAGATATATGAGAACATATTTCTGTGTGTTTGTGTGCAAGTTTATCAAATTTGAGAGTTCAGACAAACTTCTGAAACTTAAGTAAACTCGAATTATAAACTCAACTTGTAAACTTCGATACGACTTAACTTGAGAGTTTAATAATGTTGTGCGTAATGTGAAACCAGCATTTAAAGCTTTTCTCTATGCCACTAAAAAAATGCGGTGTGAGGGAATCTGTAGCCTGTAGAAATGTAGGCACGTTTCTTATTTTACTTTGTTATGTATATGACATTGTTTGTCGGTATTTTAAAATGTCTCAATTTCCAGAGGGAAAAGAGGTAAAATTTGATTTATATATGTGTGTGTATTCTTTTCGAGAATGTGTGTGTTAAAGATTAGAGGTATATAGGATTTTGAACAAGACTTTCAATATTTAGAATATACATTTGTTCCTTTGATAAATTGTACTAGACTTTCAATATTTAGAATATACATTTGTTCCTTTGATAAATTGTACTATGGTTACATATTTATATTTTCTTAAATCCAGTTTGATCCTTCTTGGCTTCCGTAGTTACTTTCGATTGCGATTAGGATCCCAGGACTTTAGGCATCTCATATTGCTCAGTTTGTCAGAGTTTTCTGCTATCAGGATCTTGTAAAGAAAGAATTTAAGTAGGAAATGAAAACAAATAATATGATTTTATTGTTTCCATGTATATACTTTCCCTTACTAAACTTCTGAAAGGACAAAAAACCAACCAGCCCTTCGGGTGTAACTAATGTTTAGGTTAATGTTGAAACTTGAAGCCTCAAAGAAGGCTGTGGAGTCTGCTGAGGAGTTAAGTGACTTTTTCCATATCCATAGCCTTTTGATTCCTTGCTTGTTGGTTACATGAGCATAAGGGGCCCAAATAAATTAAGAGACATGCTACACATACAAGTCTTTTTGACATACAAGTTTATACAAGTTAATCCTAATTCAATAAAATCCACTTTTATAATGCAAGGAAGAAGAGGAAGAGTTTTGAATTATATAAAACTTATCAATACACATACATAAAAAATTCTTAAACAATACAATATAAATGACTTGTATAGACTTGTATGTGTAAATGACTTGTATGTAGAGAATAATCCATAAATTTTCTATATTATGTATATGAAGTGTAGATTATGTGAGAAAACAGAAAACCTGTAGAAGTTTCTATAAGAAGAGTAGAACATATGGATAGTAGGGCAACATGTAGAGGAACAGGGGAGACCAATGAAGACTATATAGTATAAGAGAGAACCACCAAAAAATATGTTGATTTAGATGACTTGCTTCTAGACATAGTATATGATAGGACAAATTGGAAACCGGTTGTTCCATTTGGCTGATCATGGTTTGTGCGAGAAGTGTTTTTGTTGTAATAGTAATAATAATATGTACTTCTATATTAAAATGGTATGTAATGAATTTGTGTGCCACGTCTATTGTGTGATTTTTGGGGGCACGATTTCGCGTTTTGGAATTAATCATAGAGTTGAAGAAAAGACACTGGAACTGATCCGGAGTCCACCTGTTTTGAGTGTCTTCTTGACTATCTATAGCTGCCCATAGGCGCAAGATGTAATGGGGGTTTGGGGTTTTTTAAGTTTTGGGAGCATTATTATTGCTGCTGTTGCCGAATAACCGAGTTTACTCTCTATGTACCATGTACTATCAGTAAAAGCTGTTTGCTGACGTGTAATCACGCTGCGACATAGGCAAAAGGGGTTAACTTCCACACCACTATAAAAACAAAACCAGTTTTGGCTAGAACTTATATACATTGGCAATGTGTAACTATTGAACTCACAACCCTTAACAGCATAGTTTTGTTCATGTGGTAAACTTGTTTTTGCATTGTTTTCGTAGGACGTTATGATCCTCGACCAATCAGTGTTTTCTGGAATCGCTGATATTCATGATCGACACAGGGACATGCGACTTGATGTTGATAACATGTCATATGAGGTATGAACTGAAGTTCTCATTGTGTTATGCTTGTTAGGTCGATGCTTCATTTTAGAGTGTTTCGCATGACAATACTTTTGAGTGTAACAGGAATTATTGGCTCTGGAAGAGCGCATTGGAAATGTGAGCACCGGATTGAACGAGGAAACCATATTGAAACTCTTGAAACAGAAGAAGCATTCGGTCGAAACTGGATCTCAGCCAGAGTCGGAAGCAGAACCATGCTGTGTTTGTCAGGTAAACTCGATCGACCAACCTTAATACTCGCTCCACCTGGATTCACGTGTACTTACCTTAGCGCCTAAACTTTGCGATTATGTGCAGGAGGAGTACAAGGATGGAGAGGATATCGGCACGCTGGATTGCGGCCACGATTTCCATACAGAATGTGTCAAACAGTGGCTAAAGCACAAGAATCTGTGTCCGATTTGTAAGACAACAGGGTTGGCAACAAAAACAACATAAATTTCTCTCTGGCAAGTGGTTCTATCTTGTTAGGAAGATTGAAGAAAATTGGCACAATTAGGCAGAAAATTCTGGTTAATTGAAGCTGAATTCTCTTAGTTTCTTTTGGTGCATGCCAAAAATTGACCTTTCTTTTTATTAAGCCTTAGCTGAATTTTATTATTAGCATTTTTGTCTCTTTTTTCACCCCTTAATTTATCTAAGCCAATGATCTCTTGATTAAGGGTGACAGATGAGATTATTGGTGTGGATGGAGGAGTATTTTATTGAACTATTAGTTGATAAAGCTTGTTTTACCTTTATTATTATTATTTTTTTTTACATTTCTTATATTCTCTAATTTGATATTGAGTTTTGTTGTGTTTGATGTATGGTTTAAATTATACTAGAACGAAAAAATGATAATGTAATTATATGGTAAACCTTTGATGTTGATTTGGGGAGGTTAGTCATTCATACGTTTTTAATTTTTATAAAGAAAAAAAAAGGCTTTTGGGTGTTATAACTTATAAGTTAAATTTCAAGAGATAACTGTATATTTTTGCAAATGAAGAGGTAGTGTAATTTATACTTTAAATTTAAGTTATGTCCATAAGGGTGAAGAGAAAGGTGGATAAAAATTTCAATAATCTTTTTAGCATTCTATACATTTTTACCAAAGATAGTAGACTCGAATCCACAATCTCTTAATTGAGTATGGGGAGACTATGTCATTTGAGTTATAACTCATTGGCTTTTAGCATTCTATACTTGTTTGTTGCTAACTTACACAAATTATATGCTGAGTACCCAAGAAAAGTGGACTCCTATTTCAGCAAAATGACCAAGGGCTAAAGGGAGAACTTATTAAATTATTTTAAATAATAGATAAAAAGGATATGATGTTAACTAATGTTTGTTTTAATAAAAAGAACATTTTAAAATCAATACAAAATAATTTTATAGAGTTTTGAATTATAAAAAAAAAATTATTTAAGAAATTGAATCATGAATTTAAAAAAATTGATATCGTGATAGTAATATTTCATGACTAAATAATTACCTGATTTTTAACCAACTATTATAGTTCGTACTAATATATATCAAATATATATGTTGTAAGGTTAAATTAGCAAAAATAATTAATTCTTACATTGATTACGTGATAATTATTTAAAAAAATATATAATTAGAGACTCATTGCCACCTTAAATGTTGTCTAAGTCCTAAATTAATAAATTATATAATAACCACCTTAAAACCCTTCTTTTTAAGCATTCTATTTCTCTGAATTTGAGAGACTCATTGCCATCAATTCAAACGCGACAGCAACGGACGACGGTGACTCCTCTCCGGTGACGGAAGAACTTCCCTGTTGCCTTTATCTTCTTGGTTTGTATGACTCCGATTCCAGTGAGTTGAGCGAGTGCCTTGTATGTGTTTGACAAAATGCCTGACTCGTAAAACATTCATTTGAGGTTCTTGGATGCTGTATTACCGGTTGTTTCAAATTCAACATATTGTTGAATCACAATGGAAGGTGTGATGAAGAAGTTTCAGGGGAAGTTCCTTAAAGTTAGGGAACAACTAAATCGATGGGATGAGCTTCAGTCTTGCTTGATTTCACAATTTAGGAGTGCTTCCAGTATTATTGATAGGTTGCAGGTAATTAGTTTGATTACTAATTTTAACTTTTGGCTGCATTTAATAGCTCGCACATGTCACGAATACAGAGAATGAGGAACACAAGAATATGATTGGAGTTGATGACTTATATCCAAGACAATATCTATGTCCTTGGATAAAGCTTGCCCAATTTCGTGTTCACCGAATAACTGGGGATATTGGGGACAATGACTGAGACGCAACTTCTCGATCTTGTCTCTATCTAATATCTCTGTATTTTCTATCTTGATATGCTTACCAGTTACCGAACACTATTGTACAGTTTGTAAATAATTTTTTATTGTATATATTGCTTTGATGATGTTGCATTTCTGTATTACTTGGGTTTGAAGTAATTGGTTTGATTATGCACAGGTGCTTCAGAATCCTAGCAGTTATGGTTGTCTAAGTTGTAACTGCAATGTAAGAGATGCTCTCTTGGCAAATCAGATGAAATCTTTGGATAACATTTTGGTTTCCATGAGGAGTACTTTGTAAGTTCACATTTCTTTGTAGAATAATGTGCTACCTGTCATAACATTGGATTTCATGTACATTGTTTATATGCATTTGTTATGACAATTTCAATGGCGTTAATTGATCTATGTAGCTAATCTCATCTAGTGGGACAAAAGTTTTGTTGTTGTTCAACATTTTTAATAGTTTGGTCTTCAACTGCAAAATTTATCCTTATAATGCTATCTACAGTCAAATATAAGTAGCATGGTAACTTGTGGCATAGTTTTTCTGCAGTTGTCTGTTGTCTACCCTGAATTTATCCTTCTCCAAGTGTTCTTAATGAAAATATTGAGTTTTAGATAGCAATGACTTATTTGAAATTACTTTGATATGAACTTTCAGAGAAGAGTTTCGTAATATTGTTTTGTTTCTTGAGAAAACACATCATGACAGTAGACAACTGGTGAAAGGTAGTTCTACTCGCTCAAACATGAAGCATCTGCAGCAGCAAGTTGGTGTTAAACCTACTCTTATGGATTGCTTAGATGGTTTGTTGTTTCTACATGACGTCCATCACTCCGAGTAAGGAATAATTTCTGGGACTTTCGCCTTATTTTGTGCTTTGAGACCATCCATGTGTTAATAACCTAATATGACTAATACATGCTTAGTTTTTAAAAGATAAATAATTATAGGATAGAAGAACTTAGAGGACTAAGAGAATTTCAATTCTAACTTGGCATGACTTGAATTATGTTTCCTTTATATTTTGTTTACTTTCAAGAACCAGACAACACAAATAGGTAACATAGATCTATAAAAGGTTGCAGCATCTTAAGGATGTGTTTTTATTAAAATGTGGATGATTCTTTTGTAGGAAGTGTCAAGCTTATCAATAATCTGTCTTCCTTTGCTGGCTGAAACTAATGGCAAACTCTCAAAAAGACTGTTGATTGATATTTCTTCTTTCCCTTTTGAAACAGGTATTTGTTGAAGTCTTCAATAATCTCAACACTATCAGCAAATGCTTTAAAAAAGCCCAGGTATAAATCTGCCAATGCTAGTGTCCAACTTTTTGAAGTTATAATAGTTTCTTTTCATGTGCTGATGATGCAGCAGAATAGTTAATAGAAGTAACAATTGTTTAAGCTATTGTTGTAGTTACGCAATTGAAGTCTGGTTTTGGCAAGTTGAAGTGAATTGAGTTGTGTGCACACTGTTCCTTCTCTTTTATTTACTATATTCATGATTGTTTCTTTTCAGCTTTTTAATGCTATTTGGTCCAATTCCTTTAACTTTATTACTTATCCAACTTGTCTTATTGTGTGCTTGTGTTTTGTGTTTGTTTTGCATTAACTGCATTGCAGTTCCGGTGATCTTGTTGCCATACAACAACTCTTGGTTGATCAACCTAATCTCCTTATTGAGGAAGGTATGAAAGAATTATCTTGAGGTAGACCTGAGGTTTTGATTAAGGCGAATACTCGCATGCAGTTATGTTAACGTAAAATTGATAGTTGAAAACCGTTAATGATTTGATATATTTGATTAAATTGTCATCTCATGATTCTCAATTATCAACTTTACATAGAGATAACTGCACGTGAGTTTTCATATTTGATCAATAATAATGATCAACTCATTGGTAATAGTAATTTGGTTTTTTACTAACTTATATTTTGGTGCAGTTCAACGTGTATTTGATATCATATTTGCTGAAGAACTATGATGATGATACTGATTTTGTGCCTTGAGCTTTTGTACTTAAATGGAAGCTGTTGATTCTACAAGCATGACGAGAACAACATATGAGTTAAAGAGAGGAAAAACAATCTAAAACCAGAAAATTGGTAAAGTAAAAAAATAGGATTCAATTATGATTTGCGTCATGTGCGACAATGCGAGTTTCGAAAACTTTTCTCATTTTACTAATTTTAGAAAAAATTGACTCTTAAGGGGGTGGCATTTGACTCGCTATTATAATTTATGGGTAGTACTGAATTCAATTTCAATTAAACTGCATCGAATTAATTGAACAACAAAAATCAAGAGTATTATATGGGCAATATGGTGAAGAGAACACGCTATCAAGCAGAAAAGCAGCCTCGGGAGTTGCACATTTTTGGTCACTACAATAAATTGGCTTTGCTGGTAGTTTGGTTGGATAAGACGGTGAAGATTACTATGACGTCTTTGACTTTTTGCTTTTTGTTTTTTTCTTTTTCCATTTGTCCTCTACTATCCCGTTTTTCCGTCAATTTTCTTTTTTATTCGGTACATTATTTTCTTTTTTTTCAAGTAATTAAAAGGTTGTGTTATTTGTATTACTTTATATTTATTTTTATGAATGTTTTTTATTATTCGATACAAAATTGAATATATCATAAAAATAAATGTAATAGATGTGCATTATGTTTAAATTTGGTTCACTCTCAGAGTCTCCGTACATTCACTGTATTAGATATGAAAAGAATTCCCCACCCCAAAAAAAAAAAAAAGATATGCCTGACGAGTGTTAATGTTGTAAGTGTGAGGAGTTAGTAGTCCCACATCAAAGAAAGTAAGGAAGAAGAAGGAGTTTATAAGATGAGAGACCTATTAACTTACTCCTTTAAAGTTTTGAGTTGAATGTGGTGTCTTCTCATCTTATGTTTTCTCACTTAATTTTTCTTTGAAATTTTTTCAGTGGTCGACCATTAATCCAACAAGTACTAGTAAACTAGTAAGATATATTTTATAAATATATTTAAAAAAAGAGAAATTGTTCATTTTATGGATGTCTAGGTAATGTTATGTATAAAAAGAATCATACATTTTTTTGTAACTACTCACAATCATTGAGACCTATCTTCAACTTGGCATGCAAATAAATTTTCATAATTTTTATCCAATAATGTTTATATAATAGGAACAAACCAAGCGATCTCACATGGTTATAATAAAACAGAAAAAAAAAAGGTAGAAAATACCGACGAATAAAAATGAAACACGAGAAGATATAAGAAACTCTAATAATTGAACTTAGTATAAATTAAAATGAGGATGTAGAGTGACTAGAAAGAGAAAATCCATTCTCATAATTTGAATAAGGGATAACAATTAAAATTGGTCCTTTGTTTCTATTTGATGATAATTTTGATTTTTCAATTTCAATTTAATATTGATTAAGTCACGTTAGTTCTTTCATGAGTAGTCTAGTTAGCACTGTTAACCAAAAATTATTGTAGAATGTTAGTAATGTAACATGTCAAATCAATTAATTTAGTCTTTGACGAACCAAATCTAATATCCTTTGTGTGACATTCTTCTTGCAGATGTTTCTTTTTTAAATTAAACTGGATCTTAACAAAAAATAGATAATATTTCTTTGTGCAAACTTAGACAAATTAAATTATGATTATATTTTTTTAAATAAAATTCTATATCGAAGCAAAATTTTTATTTAAGTTTATACAAGTTATTGTAACAATTTTTTAAATTTCTTTCTCCTTCTCTTCCTCCTCGTTTTTTTTTTCTTTTTCTTCTCTTCTTTTTTTCCTCCTTCTTCTTCTCTTCCTCTTTCTTCTTCTTCTTCTTCTTCTTCTGAATTTGCACATGCAAGTTTTTTTTTCTTTAGATTATCAATCCAATTCAATTCAATTCAAAACACTTGCGTCCACTCAATTCAAAACAATTCAATTCAATTCATAATGAATCGAACATGTTATTAAGGTGCAATAATTATATAGTACTAAATGAACGGAACATTATCTATTATATAAAATCAAATTCAAAACACATGTGTCTACAATTTAGAGATTATCAATTCAATTCAATTCAAAACACATGTATCATTCAATTCAATTTAACAATTGCATTCTATTCAATTCGATTGAAAAAATAATCCATTAGCAAAATGTTGGTATTGTGGGTGATGACGATAACGAAAGAAGAGAAGAAGAATAAGAGGATGAGGAGAAGAAGAATCTGCGTGGAAGAAGGAGGAGGAGGAGGAGGAAGAGGACGTATACGTGTATTTGAAAAAAAAAGAAGCGCGGAGAGGAGAAGAAGAAAAAGCGCGTGTAATGACGCTCTTTTAATAAAAATGATTTTTATTGGTGTTAGAGCTGCTTGAATAAACTTTAATGAAAAAATACTTAAATTTGTAACAATCTTGTATTTTTTTATATGAGTTTAGAAATAATATGTATTATTAATTATTAAACAAAAAAGTTATCTAAAATATTCTGTATATTTAAAAGAATATTAAAAACATTTAAAAATTAATTTATATTTTAATATAAAAAAATCAAAATATTATTATAATTTATTTAAAAATTTATACATATAATATCCTATCTAAAAGAAATTTGATATTGTCCCATTTGAATCTCGTGTTCTTATAACATATATATATTTTGAATCTTTATACACTAAAGCCGAAATTATTTCTCTCAATTATTTTGTCAAATATAATTTTTTACTATTTAATATCTTCTTTCACAATTTTTTTAAATCTCACTTAAAAAATATACAATAAGAAATTATACTTTACAATAACAATTAAGAAAAAAAATAAAAGAATTCTCTCTCAAATTGTTATCCATGCTTATTTCTCTTAATTTGTAGCATCGTCATCTTTTCTTTTCTTTTTTTTTCCCCCTCAATTCTATTATCCCAACAATCAATAATTTTTATTATTTTTTCTAATCACACAGTCCTGGAAAAATAACCAAAACTCACATGCTAACAAAAATAAAACCTTAACTCTGGTTTGTGGCAATTGAGGATATATCCTAAACTCAGTATCCAAACATGATGTTACAAGCACAAGTAAGTGAAGGCGGGAGAATAATGAAGCTTTAATTAAATAATAATAACAGAATAAACGAACTCATAACCAAATTTAAAACCTTAATCCCTCCCTTTCTATATTCACTCACATTTTCTTTTTATTTATTTAAATACAAAGCCGCAAAGCAAACCTTCTCTTTCTCAAACACAACACAACATTCTCTCTCTCTCTCTCTCTCTCTCTCTCTCTCTCTCTCTCTCTCTCTCTCTCTCTCTCTCTGATATTCATATTGAAGAAGAAGCTTGCTTCATTCATGGGTGGCTGCAATGGTGGAAGCTTCCCTTGTGACTCATCAGAAGACTTCTCAGCTTTGTTCAACCAACTCCTCTCTCCGCCACCACAGCCCAATTTGACCATAACAAACCGGGTTCTTGGCCCTTCTTCTTCTGCTGTTTCTTCATCTGCTTTCCGTTTCTCTTCTTCTTCTCTTCATGATGATGATGATGATGATGATGAAGATCATCCCTTTCTTGATCACAATCCCAGTAACAATAACAACAACAACAATAATAATAATAATAATTGTAATGACGATTATATCCCTGCACCTCTTCATGACTCTGATGATGCTAACAACAACACTAGGCCACATCATCATCATCCAATTGAGGTACTTTAATTTCTTCTTAATCTCTTCAACCCATTTACATTTTAGCCTTCAACTTCTCAGTTTTTATGTCAAAATTGAAACTTGCACACCCTCCCAGTTTTGGGGTATGTTTGAACTAGATTCAATTTAGACACACACAAAAAAAAAAAAAAAATCATTTTTTTGTCTGTTGGGGTCAAATTTTATCTTAAGATTTTTAAATTATGAGCTGATTTGAACATAAAGCAAGCTAAATTCAAATAGATACTTAGTATGTTTTATGGGGTGCAAAGCTAAGGAGACCTTAAAAGCTTAAAAGTTTGGTAGATCTTACAATATATTATAAAAATACCATTTTTTCCCCCACCCTCTTTAGTATATTTAATGGGGTGCAATTATTCTAAGCTTAGGAAAAATTAAATCATGAACTTTGGTAGATCTTACAATTTTATTCTTTTTTACCGGGGTCTAATTCAAAGTTGCATCTTTTGAATAATTTTTCTGTTGCATAGCACCCTGTAGTGGTCACAGTAATCAAGTACAGATTAAAATTTCCTTTATGAAAGGAATCTTTTGTTTCTTTTACTTGTTTGTGTAGAAGAATGGTGAGACTTCTGAATTGCCATCAAGGCATGCCCCACCACCACGTACTTCTTCAAAGAGGAGCAGAGCTGCAGAATTTCATAATTTATCTGAAAAGGTTTTTTTTTTTTTTTTTTCCTTCTTTCTTTTTTTTTTTGGAAATTGTTTTTTCTTTGGAGGTTTTTGTTGATTATGTGGTTTTGTTGGATTTTCAGAGAAGAAGGAGTAGGATTAATGAGAAGATGAAGGCTTTACAGAATTTAATTCCAAATTCTAACAAGGTACATGAGTATATTATAATAGTAGTTCATTTAAACCAAGTGTTATTTAAAAAAAAATAATTGTTAAATTTACAACTTTATCTAAATTGGTAATTATTTTTTCTTCCCAGTATCCTTTCACCCTTACAAAAATGATCACTTTAATTTGTTAATTTTTCTTTTACCAATATTTGCCTATGATGAGTTTTTCTTTTTCTTTGGTTTGGTTTCAATAGACAGACAAAGCTTCAATGCTAGATGAGGCTATAGAATATTTAAAGCAGCTTCAGCTTCAAGTGCAGGTGAATCTTCTTTAAGTTTGGGCTTGTCATTTGTTCTCTCCTTGACCCATATATTTTGTTTTCCTAAATAAGAATATTTAGTTATCTGACATTCAAAAAAGGTCTAATTTTATTGTATAAACTTTTTCTAACAGTTGGGAACTATAAAACATGTTTTGGCACTGCAATCTGTTAATAAGAACCAACAGCAAATAGTATCATGGACTTAATAAATTGTTTTAGTGTGGCCAACTTTGATTTTGTGTGAGGGATTTTTAGCAGCACATTTCAGCACCTTGTCAAATTCTATGTTGTTTTTACTTTGAAAATGTTTCAATACTTTTCAATACTTTGCAGATGTTAATGATGAGAAATGGTTTGAGCTTACATCCAATGTCACTACCAGGAGGATTGAGACCTATGATCCTGCCACATACTGGTGTGGATTTTGATGAAGGTAACAGATTTCAGAACTCTATCAATGGTGGGGCTCCATCATCATATACAGCCGACGAAAGCTTGGTGGCGCGGCCGCCTTTTGGTTTTCACAGACCATGCAGCATCTCAAACCAATCTGCTGCTATGCCATCATTGACAAATCTAGCTACTTCAGATAACTCATCAAGCTTTCAATCCTCTATCAAGGTACATGTTTGATACTTTAGCCCCTTTGATATGATCCTAAATACTCTCTCAAAAGGGAGTGATTAAGATATGACTAAAGTAACAAAATCAAGGCTTGGTGAAACATTTCATATCAAGCCTTGATTTTGAGTTTGTGTTTTTATTTTCAGTGTTTTCTATTTTTAGAATTTCGCAAAAGAGAAAGAAAAAATAGTGAAAATTTCTCAAATAAGAAAAAAAAAAATAGGTATATGACTTTATAATTCAAAGACATATAAGTCTTTAGCTAATTAAAAATACAAAAACGTCTATCTTTTTCTAAAATACGAGACCTTTAAATTTTTCTGTCCAAAATATATAAGGACAAATAGATCCTATAGAAGAATTTAGAGGTTTCATATTTTAGAAACTGAGAAACGTTTTTGTATTTTTAATTAGTTGATGACTTTTTTTTTTAGTGACTAGTTGATGACTTTTTTGTCATCAAAGTAAAAGACCAAAGACTTATTTATCGTTTTCTCAAATAATAAAATCTTGCTTTCTGTTCTCTCAAATAGTAAAATCCCTGTTTTCTCTTTGTTTTTTTTTTTTTACAAAATTTTGAAAATAAAAAACTTTTACTAAATACTTAAAGTAGATATTTTCAATATCTTAAAACATTTTCAATATCTTAGAAGCTTAATAAACAATCAATTATTGGGTAATGTTAGGGAGATAAAAAAAACAGCCGAAACTTGCCTTATTTAGCATTTCGCAACAATTAATAAATGCTAAATAAGGCAAGTTATGACTGTTTTTGGCTGATTTTCTTTGGTTACTAAATATTTCCGCCAATTATTTTGCTCATTTAGTTAGGATGATGTTTAGGAGAATTTATTAGGACTTAGAAGGATAAATAATCTCTCTTTCTTAATCTGTTGGAACTTATCAATTGTTGTTTGTGATGTGAAAGGATGCACACATGCCATAACTGCTTTTGGATACAACAAGGATCAGAAAAAACCCATCCCCAGAAGTGTCTTAAAATCTCATATTTCGTTCAGCAAAGCCATCTCTAAATAGAATATATTTTTGTTTTTGAGACATTATAGTCTAAACTCAAAACTCAAATTTGCTAACTACATATGGAACTCCATTGGGTTGCTTCACTTCTTCGTGGTATAATTGGTAATAGTTTGACACAATCTTTGTGCTCTTACATTAGCATTAAAAATATACAATATATATCCAAATGCAAAATGGATCATGTAACATTCTACACCATATCATGACTTTCTTTTTAAGTATTTGGTTTTGTTTTATATGTTTGTTAGTTATATTTATAGGTAATTAGATAGGTATAATAATATTAATAATCACATTGGTGAATATTATTTAGTGTGTCTTTCTTCTCTTCATGGGTCGAGTTTGTAACGAACTATCTAAAAAAAGGTATAATATTGGTTAGAATGTAAATATTTATGGTTGCGTCATTTAATCTTATTTAGATTATTATACTTAGTGACCTATCTAATATACTGTAGGTTAGAGGATTTTTTTTTTCTCTCAATTAATTCAAGTAATATTGTAAAATGTGATATTTTATTATAGCCTCTTTAAGTGAAATTAAAGGAAAACAAAAAATCACACTTGATAGCGTCAGAACAAATTAAAAGGATTTAATCTTGGTTTTTTCTTTCCCCTAAAAAATGAGTGTTTTTAAATACTCAGAAGAGAAAAATGAACAAAAATAAATATAAAACAAAATAACAACCACAAAAACAATATCTAATTTTTTTTATTGCTTAATAGAAAAACATTTGATGAAAGTGTTTTTTTTTTTTTTTTTAGCAATTTCACTTATGTTCACATTGAAATAAATGTTTTTGGCTTTTTTTTTTTTTTTTTGATTTCCCACGGTATCCTTCAACCCGACAGGCTAAGGACTGAGTTCCATTTAAGGGTTTGTCGCTGGCCAATGGGTTGCTGCATGTACAAGGCGTGGGTTGCTGCATGTACAAGGCGGGATTCGAACTCCCGACACTTGCTTAAACGGACTAGTAAGTTAACCACTAAACTAATCTAACTAGACCAACCCAACTTGGTTAATGTTTTTGGCTATTTTATTTGTTAAAATTTAACGACATAATTTTTTGGCTATTTTCCCTTGAATTTTCTCTTTTCATTTTGGGTTAAAGTGCTTCCAAACAAACCCAACCCTTCAAATTAAATATATACTCAATTATATTATCTATGATCCTAGTTATGTACTCAAATGTAGTTGCAAAATGAATGCAACAAAAACATCAATTTTTGTATTAGAGTGGATAAGAATATAAATTTTAGTATTAGAGTGTTTGGATATGTGGAAATTTAACTACTATTATTGTAATCTCAATACATCCGTCTTAAAAACAATGTCTTCAGATAAATTATACAAATTTTGTTGAATCCTAAACACGGGTGTGCTAATGATGATGACAAAATATCGAGTAAATAAATAAATTAGACCCAATTTTAATTACATTAAAGTAATTAAATATTTATTTTCTTAAACAAAGTTGAAGTTTGAGTTTCACAATAAGTCAAATTTTTTTCCCTAATGAAATGATTTGACAAAAACAAGTTAGTTGCAAATCAATAAATTATAACTAGATGTTAAGGAATTTAAACCTATAGTTTATATTCAAATTCGAACAAAATGGCTCCAATTTGATATTTTTTAATAAAAAATAAAAAATCATATTACTTACATGCAAAGCAAAAGCAAAAAAAAAAAATTACTAGGTCATAATAATGGTAGAGAAGGCAAGGAATGTTAGAACTTTGAAGATGAGCCTTTGGTGGAATATAAAGTAGCGTTTGTTTTGAGGTACTGAGACAGAGACTGAGAGACTAAGACTCAGTATCATGTTTGTTGGTTCAGAGACTGATACTAAAATTTTTGTCTCTGTCTCCAAAATTTCAGTATTTCAGTACCTCCAAAAAGTGGGGACACAGGGGACTAAAATTTTTAGAGATGGAAACTGAAATTTTAATAACATTTTATACCTAAAATATCCTCATTTCGATTGATTAATTCCAATTTTACCTTTTGTGCAAATTAAATTAGAGTTTTATTGTTGTTTCAATTTCTGTCTCCCATTTTGCACCAAATAGAATACTGAAATTTGTTTCAATCTCTGTCTCTTAATCTCTGTCTCTCAGTCTCAGTCTCTATCTCTCCACCAAACACTACCTAAGTCTCAAAATGTTAAGAAGCTAAGATTAGAATGAATTGGAGGATGACATGCATGAGAGACACAATACAAGTTGAAACAAAAAGTGTGTATTAATATTGTGTGCTTAATATATATTAATGATCATCACTAATCATATTCCATCATTACTATTTTGTTTACACATGTGACATGTGGTCCACCTTTAACATTACATGCATGATGCATGCATGGTGTGAGGTGGTGGCAAAGAGTTTGCTACTTGATAATCAAAATTGATATTTTGTGTATATTTTTATATAATTTTTTTTCTTATTTTTATTAATTAATTTTAACACAAAAATAAAAATTATACAAAAGAGATACATATAATATTCTCTATTCTCCATTCATCACCATTCATGGATAATGTGAAATATAACAAATTCCATAATAAAAACTATAAGGTGAATTGTAAATAAGCTATTATTATAATAGTGATTACAATGATTGTCTAAAATCACCACGTTTTTTTTATATTTTTACAATATTTTTAACTTTCACTTTTTGAAAATAATATCTTTTAAATATTAAAAAATATATTTTAGTTTCAACAAATATTGTCAAAATTGAATAGCTACTATACAATACGTTGGGTTATATTTATATACTTATATTAATGTAGTTAATGGTTCTTTTTTTTTGTCAACGATATCTCCTAATTTGACAGGTCAAAGATTGATCCGTTGCACACTCGAACCCCGACATTTGTTTAAACCATAATTGTAAGAATCGAATTGGTGATTAAACCGATCAAATTACTAATTTACTGATTTATTAGTTCAACCGATAAATTATTGATTGAACCGATAAAACCGGTTATATATAAATAAAAAATAAAAAATAGTCAAAAACCTTTAAAATTTTAAAATACACATATTTACTAATATTTAAAAAACAACTAAATCTTAAATTTTAAAAATAATTAATACAAATATAAACATAAAATTACTTAATACTAATACAATAATATTTTAATTTAACACAATAAAAATATCAATTCATAATATCAGTAAATTTTAATATTAATATCAAAACAGATAATGCGTTAATGGTTTTCACACTTGTTTTGGGCCAGCTGGGTTCATATCTGAAGATAATGTTTTTTAGGTCTCGGTGCTTCGGTCCCGATGCCCAACCCAAAAAGGGTAAATATTTAATTATATATTTTTAAAATTTAAACACGGAATTGAAATTGATGGTTTAATACATTAATTTGCAATTAAGTATTTAAGTGTAACCCAAAAAATATTTTGTCAAAAATAAAAAGGAGTGTGGAAATTACAAGAAACTTCCTTCATTGGCCACTTCGCTATTCTCATTGGAAAGAACCTTCTTCCTTACACGCTCTTTCTTCTTCTTCTTCTTCCATGGTTTTCCCTCAGCACCAGTTCCAACGGCACTACCAAACCCACCACCAGCAGCAGCAACAACAACCACAAACTAAATCTTTCAGGTAATTATCATCACCCCAAATGTTTTTACTTAGTGGCCAAAATTCAAAAAAAAAAAAAAAAAAACAATTTAACATCCCTTTTCAATTTTTCTTTCTGCCTTTCATTTCACCTAACTTTGTATTTATTATATATATCATTTTTGTTCCTACTTCAGAAACCTGCAAGCAATGGAAGCTCATATGCCACCTCAGGTTCCCTTTTACAATCCCACTGATTTGCAAGATCAGTCCCAACATCCACCATACATTCCTCCATGTATGTAAATTCTTCACCTTTTAGCTATCCTTTTGCTGAATTTGCCTTTTTTTTAGCTACATATGTTTAATAGTACACTTGTTAAGTGACCCAATTAGGTTTTCTTGTGGAATAGCACCCCATTTGGTCAGTTTGAGCTAAATTTGTTAATTTATGTTATATAATGATTCCATTACCGGAAAGTTTGAAAATTTCTTTTCAGCTGCATATGTTTAATAGTACCTTGGAAAATCTGAATTGTAAAGAAAATGACTCAGTTAGGTTTTATTGTGGCATGACACCCCTCTTGGTTATTTTAAGTTAAAGCTGTTAATTTTATGTTGCATGATTATTCCATCGCTAGAAAGTTTGAAATTTTTAAGTCTGTTGTGTTTTCCCTCAACATTCTTTTGGTCATGTTAAATGTAGTTGGTGGGATTGACATAGTTCACCATAGTAAATTATGCTCTCAATTTAATGGATTATGATGCTTTTTTGTTCTTGTATGTAGTCCATGTTGTTGGGTTTGCTCCGGGTCCAGTTCCTCCCGCCGATGGTAGTGACGGTGGTGTTGATTTGCAATGGAATTACGGTTTGGAACCTGAGAGGAAGAGACTAAAAGAACAGGATTTCTTGGAGAACAATTCTCAGGTATCTTCTGTAGATTTCCTGCAGCCACTATCGGTGTCCACTGGATTGGGCTTGTCACTTGACAATCCCCGCTTGGTTTCAACTGGAGACTCTGCTCTGTTGTCACTCATTGGAGATGACATTGAGCGTGAGTTACAGCAGCAGGAATTAGAGGTAGAAAGGTTTCTCAAATTGCAGGTTAGTTCAAGTTTACGGCTTAATGTCTAGTCTCCATTTTATGCTACTTTTTCCTATTAGAAAATTTCGGGATCCCATTGCCTGGGATGAGAGGGGGAGTATTATATCAGCCTTTTAATTGGGATGTAAATTATGTAACCGAAATGGAGTCACCTATTGTTAATGCCTTTTATTCTCACCATAAGATGGACATGTTCTGATTGTTATCTGTTTTTGTATCTTGTTTCCGAACCCGCCCACCCCCCAAACAAAAAAAAACCCTTCTATTCTCTTCTTTGCTCAGTCTTATATGAACTTTCGAATGCATGCAAGCCAATATCATTTGTGCCTGACAGAGGTGGTTCTGCATTTTTCATGCTTATTGCTTTTATTGAATAAAGTTCAGTTGCTGTATGTTTCCTTAGATGGTTATGCGAACTGCCTATTGAATAAATATGTGCATCATTGTTTGAATCTTCAAAGAAATCTGAACATACTTCATTATCTTCCCGTTCTCTGCATGATGGCTGTTTTTTTCAATCAACTGTGTTTTCTTGCTTTTAGAAGTTACTGCTTCAAAGTTCAAGTCCTTTATGCCACATTGAAGCCTGATGTGCCATCCATATAAAGAAAACTTTTCTTGTATATGAAGATGGGACACTAATTAATCATCTTCTCTAATAGGGCGAACAAATGAGGCAATCAATTTTAGATAAGGTTCAGGCTTCACAGCTTCAGAGCGTTTTGGTTATCGAAGACAGGGTCCTTCAGAAACTCCGCGAGAAGGAAGCCGAGGTAGAAAGCATTAACCGGAGGAACATGGAGCTGGAAGACCAAATGGAGCAATTAACTATGGAAGCAGGTGTGTGGCAGCAAAGAGCCAAGCACAACGAGAGCATGATTGCTGCTCTCAAGTTCAACCTTCAGCAAGCATATGTCCAGAGCCGAGATAGTAAGGAAGGATGTGGCGACAGTGAGGTGGACGACACGGCTTCTTGCTGCAACGGCCGTTCCATCGATTTCCATCTTCTCTCAAAGGAGAACAATGGTATGAGAGAGATGATGACATGCAAGGCTTGTAGAGTCAATGAAGTTAACATGCTTTTGTTACCTTGTAAGCATCTTTGCCTTTGTAAAGACTGTGAAAGTAAGCTTAGTTTTTGTCCTTTATGTCAATCCTCTAAATTTATTGGTATGCAGGTCTATTTGTAACTTGATACATTACTTTGGCATGTAACATGATCTCTAATTTTATATTTAAGTTATGTGGATCTCTAATTTGTCCCTGATTAAAAGCAGAGAGAACAAAATGGTTTCTTAGGATTTGATGGAGGTTATTGAAAAAAGAACAGGGCTTTCATTTGGCTACTTCATTGGATGGACGTAGCAGATCTATGCCATTCACAGCCATGTTTATTCACAACTAAAAAGATAATTAAAAGAAGGGTTAGATATATCGGTTTTGTTTCTCAAACCAAAGTTCTAGTTGTAGCAGTTAGAAGTTAGAACTAAACATCAAGTCAGCAAGTATCATAGAGTGAGCTCTAATATATGTCAAGGATAATTTGGCATCATGAAATACTATGACATGAAAATGCAGGATCAAATTATTTTTTTCCAAGAACAATTTTCCTTACACAGGTTATCTATTTTTATTATTTTTCAACAGTAATACACGATTATCAATTTCTCAGCATCTTTCGAACACAAAAGGTAACCCTTAAAATGGCTGATTATTTTGCATTCTAAACAATCTAAGATCACCTTCGAATAAATAATTACTAGTTGAGTTGGTTCATGAGCTTCTTTTGCTGCAGTTGGTAGCAATTCCACAAAATTCTCAACACTTTAAAAGCCAACTAATAGGTTGTTTCAGACAGCATATCAGCAACTACAACCTCCCAAGTCTCTGCATTAATCTTAACCGGAAAATATTACTCATCTGTTAAGATAAGTAAACATCATACACCCACTTCAAATTATTGGTTCACATTGTGATGAAACTTTTCATTGCTGCCTTGGAACCTTTTTTGCTGGGACAATCCACCAAATCGGAACAGAGACAAAGATCACACACAAGAAGATCTAGTCAATGTCTTCCCAACTTACTGCATTAGGTGGACAGTGATGCAAGTTCAGTGATAAGCTCAGTTACACTCTTATCCTCGCTACAAGAACTCTTTACAATAGTTTCCCAGCTCTCCATGTCAGGTTCTACCCTTCTCTTCTCCATCTCTTCTAAAACAAAGCAAGCACCATCAACATTCCCAGAGCTTAACAGCCCAACAACCAAACAACAAAAAGTTTCAGGACGCGGACAATGTCCACTGACAAGCATTGCATTCAAAATACTCAAACCCAACTCAAAATCTCCAACCCTGCACAAACTGTCCACCATCATCCTGTATGTCGCAGCATTCGGCTCGCAACCACCTATCTGCATCTCAACCAACATCTTATAAGCCTCTGCTGTCCTACCTTCCTTGCAAAGATAATTTATCAGTATATTATATGTCACAACATCCGGCTTAATCCTCCTCTTCTTCATCTCATGAAGCACGGACTTTGCCTCCTCAATCCTCCCTCTCCTCCCCAAATCATTCATCAGAACAGAGAAATTAACCAGCCTAGGCTTACACCCACGATACGCCATGTCAAACAACAGCTTCTTGGCTTCATCAAACTTCTCCAAAGAGCACAACCCTTCCATCAAAAGCGCATAAGTCACTGCATTAGCATACTTCTTTTTCTTGTTCATGTCCTCAAGCAAAGCCATGGCATTGTCCAAATCACCCTTTCTACACAAAAACCCAATCAAGCTATTGTAAGTCACAACACTTGGCTGCACCTTCCTCTGAAGCATTTCATCAAACACATCACAGGCTTTCCCAAACTCACCTTTTTCCAACCACCCCTTTATCATAACATTGAACGAAACCGTGTTTGGACGAAACCCCATGTCACGTGACCTCAAGAAAACATCATTGGCCTCGTCGAACCGGTCACTGTCAACCAGAACATTAAGAATCGCGTTGAAAGACTGCAACGTTCGGGCACAGTTAAACTTGGGCATTCGATCAAAAAGCTCAGTAGCTTTGTCCGGAAGCTTCGATTTTCCGTAGTGTTGAAAGAGCGCAACGAAGAGGCTCTCTCTGCATTGTATGTTTGTGCGTTGCATGTGATCGAGAACGGTTTCGACGTCATGGAAGCTTCTAGAACGTGCGAGCTTGTAGAGGAGTGCGGCGTAGGAAGGGTAATGGTGCTTGAAACTGCGTTCCTTGTAATCATTGAATAAAGAGAGGGCTTGTTTTGGGTCTTGAACTTGTTTGAGTTCGGCGACAAAAGGAATAACCTTTTTGCGTTTGGGTTTGTGAAGATTTGAAGAAGAGGTTTTGGATTGAAGGTTGTTTACATGGTGATGGAGAAATCGAGTTGTTGGGTTTCGATTAATCGTTTTTGCTGCTCGGAAGATCATTCATGCAATGGAAACTGCTGAGACAAGCAGCAACGAATGGAAATGGCGACTGGTCTTTGCATCTACAAAAACTTCGAAGTTGGTGAAGAAAAAAAAAATTTCGTTTAATCACTTGTGAATTAAGGCGATGAGGGAGATGGACTTGATTAAAGTTAGGAATTTAATAGTTATTTTAAAAATTTAATTTTTTTTATATAAACTTTCTATATTTTACATTTAAGTTAACTATTAATTCCATAACCGAAAAATGTAGACTCTTAACAAAAATATTCCTAAAAAATATTAGCAACAAAATAATTTTTAAAAAATTTAAAATATAAAAAAAATAATTAATAAATATCATAATTTTATAAATGATAAAAAAATTTTTATTTAACAAAAGATTTATTTATTTTATATAAATTTTTGTGATAACATTTGAATAAGAGGAAGTATAGGGAGCTAATGGAGTATCTATATAATGTGCACAATGAAATTTAGGGATTTTCGATTCAGTAGGATATCAGATGTTTATTATCCCTGATACCCAGATGATTATTCTGGATAGTATGGGTGTATTATGTTTAAGAAATTAGTAGTATTTTATTCTGGATGTTCATTTTTTAACTTATATTGGATCAAATAAATAATCTATTGTACACATTGTACAAATACTCCATTAGGTACCTAACGGAATTCAAAATATTCAAAAAGGTGTATACAAAAATTTAGAAGAAAATTTGATTTTAATATTTTTTTTCAACAAAATTTGGTCATTAAAAATATTTTTTTAAAATAATTCACTTAATATAAAATTATCAAATTTGATGATAAAATGATCTTATTTTTCTACTGATGCTTATAAAAAATTGTATCAATATATGATTTCAAAATTTTGTTTTAGAATATACTAAAAGAATATTAAAAAATTAGTAAAATTTATTATTTTTAACCAATTAATCAATAATATTTAAAAATATAAATTAAAAATATATTATTAAATTACTAAATTAAAATAACTAAATTAATGATTAAAAATACAAATAATAAATTTAATCCTTAAACAATTAAACTTTTCTCATATTTAATATTTATTCTTTTGGTCATATTTTTAAATTTTAAAAAATTTATTTGTCATTAGTATTTTTAGGTTATTTTACTTTGTGAATTTTTTATAGTTTATTCTTTATATTTAGAGATTATTTGGATATGTTTTTACAAAAAGATTTGTTTTAAGTGATTATTTTAAGAAAATTAAAAAAATAAAAATAATTTTATATTTAAATATTTTATTTAAAAATATTTTTTTATTTAATAATTATGTTTAAATACGATAATATAAAAATATTTAAAAAAAAAACATATTTTAACTTATATTACTAAAATTTTATTAAATACATTAAAAAAAATAATTAAAAAAAATATTTTTCTAATGACTCCATAGCAACCAAACAAGGTCTTAAAAGATTTAGACAATTTTAGTTGAATCCTGAGTTACCAACCCGCCACCGTCCACCGCTCCCTAAGCCACCAACCCATCACTGCCGCCGAAGAATCTCTCTTATCACGGCTTCTGGAAGTTCTCCTGACCGGCGTCAAACGTGAGGCTAAGTGGTACCACCTCTCAGGTTTGCAGGCTCCCCTTTCTCCCACCGCCGGCGACAGCAGTGGACGCCGCTCCTCTTCGGTGACGGACGCCGGCAACAAGTGATTATCCTGGTGCTTCATCTTATTAACTTTTATTAACGTCTTTGCATGTGAATCATACAAGTCTTCCATCTTGCTGGAACTTAAGTGAGATGAGCGAGTGCCTTGTACGTGTTTGACAAAATGCCTGACTTGTGCGAATTACCGTTGTTGAGATTGTGGTGAATGATGAAGCCATGAGATGCCTTGCCATGAAAGTGGATCCTAAAAACAGTGATGGGAGGCTCTGATCACTAGTGATTGGAGGAGATGAGGGAAGCGGTAGCTGTAGAGGGGATTGAGGGCGTGAAGACCTCTTTTGGAAAAGAATTTTCAATACTTTCAGTTTTTGAAAACGAAAATAGTCATAATAAATATGTTTCCTAGAACCTACCTAGTGGGATAAGGCTTGTTGTTGTTGTTGTAAACATGTTTCGTAGAACTTGAAAATTCAAACATGAAATCTATTTTCAGAGGATGATTAACAGAAAATATTTTCTTAAATCAAACATGATAGAAATTACAAATTCAATGGTGATTAACCTTTTATTTTATCACTTTATAGTTCTCCTCACTTTAGAGGATCGTTTTCCCATTCCCACTGCTTAACCTGTTTGTGAAAATGAAATAGAAATATTAGTGGGTCTTATCATTGTGTAAATTACAGTACCTGTTTGTTGTTTGTTATCATAATCTTGATGTGTTCTATATTCTATGTAGGCCAGTACGTTGCCTTTGCTTTTCTGACCTTTCAACTTCTCCTATAACTCTTCTTATATAGATAATCTTTTATATGCCAAATGCGTATGAGTTCAGAGTGTTTCAAATATTTGCTTCAAATGTCTAGTTTGTGTTTTGGCTTTTGATAGTCCCTAACTCTCTTGTCATACTGTTATTGTCCAGACTCTGGGAGCTTGATATTGCTGGACCATGAACACCCCTAGACTGACCTGTGCTATAGGGACTTGGGCCAACGTCATTTAAATATCTAACCACAAATTGGAATGCAGGATTTGCTTTGAGTAGCTTTTGAGGAGGTTGAGAGAAAGAATGTGTGGTTTCAGAGCAACGGTTGCTCTCCGCACATTTTGTAAATTAAAACACCGTTACCACCATGTATCCATCTCTCATATTTTATTTCCTGTCTAGTTTCTCTTTCATTCTCTGTCTCTGCTTTCCTGACTTTTCCTGTTATTGTAGGGAGGTGAAACCCACACTGGCCATTCAGAGTTCACCCGACATCTTACCACAGCCACCACAAGAGGTAGTTACTCACTTTTGATGACTACTTGTGGACATAGTTTCCAATTATCCAAATATGTTCATATATCCGATTGTATATCTCTTATTATTTGCAATCTAAATTTATGAAGCTGCATAATATAAATGACATCGATGTCAATTTAAGTAAAGTTGCACCCTTGTATCTCTATAAATTATGAGTTTTTATCAATCAAACCATTGAATTATATTCACCTATCATGAAGATCATTTGTACCAAATTTTGAAAAATTGAACATCAATTGGACTATATTTTGATAACTCAATTCATGTATATTTTAAACTATTATATTATCGTCAATTTTGATCTATAAAAAGGTATGTTAAATGATTTTGGATTGATATGAAATTTTCTAGACATTATCTAAAATATATAGGCTTGTAAGCCACTGGTAGGTTTTAAAAAAAAATTACTATGATAAAAAGGTTATTTAATAGTGTAACATTAAGTTAAACTTTTGTTTTATTATTAATTGATCAATCAATTACTTATACTCCATAAATGCAGGTTCTGGTTATATGGATCCTGTTAGAAGATCATCTAAACATTCTATGAAAATCCGAAAAATTGTTAAGGCACTTCGCTATGGTGACAGAAGAAAGGCTTCTGACTTACTTTTGGGTTTTGCTCAGAGAAGCCCTTCATTAAGAGCTGATGATTTTCTTCCTATTTTTAAGTGCTGTGCACAATCTTGTGATCCGTTGGTACGCTATATAAATAACGTGGACGCCACATGTCTTTCTGTGTTTTCCTACATTAATTTTCTGGGTTTGACAAATAAATACTTAAATATATTGAAATTTGTTCAAAATGTATGACATTGTGATAAAAGCTGCAGTTCATTTATATCCTTAAGTAATGATTCTACAAATTGTTTCAATGTCTCTACACATGGCTTGGTGATTCTGTAAGAACCTTGCACCAGTAACATCTAGAAAGGAATAGAACAGTAGAGAGATAAAGAAAAAGTACAGAAACAGGGAGATACGGAGTGGTTTCGGTGTGATATCACTGTATTTCCCAGAATAGTATGATTTATGAAAGAAAGGTAGAAGAGAAGATAACAAAGCAATATTTTGAGAGGCTGCACCTTAGCTGCATCTTCTCTCCTAACCATACTATCTCTGGGAGGGTACGTAACAGATTCTCATCAAACTGTATTAATTACTAACTGCGGCAATATCATAAACTTTAACGTATCTGAACAGGTCTAGGTAACAATAAGTAATATTTACACTGTTCAGTTGCAATTATCAGATGCCAACTCTATATTCTCCTTTGTGCAATTAGGAAGAAGAAAATATCTCGGTGCTTTATTTTTGTTTCTTCTTTTTCTCTTTCCCATGAGTATATACACTACCTCTGAGATGTTACCATCGGCTTTTGTTGAATATCTTATGCGTGTGAAATTTATTCCTTCTCCTTTTCATTCGTTACAGTTTGTTATGGAGACTTGGCGGTTAATGGAGGCCAAAAACATTAGCCTGAATGATAAATGTGTCTCTCTTATGACTCAGACCCTATGTAAGGGGGGTTACTTGGAAGAGGTAAAAATATTAGTTTCATAAATGCTATAATTGATTATATATTTCCTTTTATCTTCCCTTCCTCTGTAAATATCTTGATGGAGAGGGGAGATAATACTAAGGTGATCTTTGATAGAGTGAGTTGATGAGTGTAGGTTAGGCTTACACCAATGTCAGCTGGCATAACTAACCCTAGCTATCACTAACCAACTCTGGTGGTAAGGTCCAGCACAGAAGGAGAATGCAGGAGCTTGGATGATCTACCAGGTGAGATTATGTGGCTACAATCCTTATTAGAGGAGCTGCAGGTTCCTATAATCAGATCAGTGGTGTATTTTGACAATCTGAGAAGAGTTATTATCAGATCTGCACTCAAGGACCAAACATATGGAGGTGAAATTGTTCTTTGTCAGAGTAAAAGAGATGCAAGGGTAGCTGTTAACTGTTCGATCCCTTAAGAAGAGCAGCCAGCAGATCTGATCACTAAAACAGTCTCCAAAGTTAAGTTCCTCAGTTAAAGAAGCATTGCATGTAGCAGATCTGCAGGACCTTAGAGAGCCCCGTTTCAGGGGGATAATAGTGTGAGTTGATGCGTATAGGTTAGGCTTTCACAATGACAACCAGCATAACTAATCCACTGTCACTAACTCCAGTGTAGAATCCCTCAACTACCCTTGCTATTGCAGTATAGGTTCCGTAATCTGAGTGTAATTAATCAATTATAATTATCAAAATCATCATAACAGAATTCCAAAGCTTCTCTCTATAGATTCTAAAGCTTTTCTGAGATTCTATTTATATTTGTTTTCTGTGAAAAAATTTTTTTATTATACTGTAAATTCATAAAGTAGTCACTAGTGGATCATCTTAACGTTGGAAGATTTTTATTTCTTTTCTGCCTTTGTTCAGGCCTTTAATATGGTGGATTTTCTTGGAGAAAGTCATGACTTCCATCCAGTTCCCTCTCTGTATAATTTTTTATTAACATCCTGCGTTAAAGAGAAGAATATAATTCATGCAAGAAAATGTTTGGAATTGATGGAAAAGCAGATGGCAGGGAAGAATGAAATCACATATATAGAGCTTCTCAAGGTTTGCAGATAGAAAGTTATAGCATCATTCAATTATATAGATTTTGTGGAACATAAAAAACTTTATTGTTTTGATTTTGTGGAAAGTAAAAACTTTATTGCTTTACTGTTGAACTTAATATTTGACAGATTATACAAGCATATATTTTTTAATTCAGTGTAATGTTGTGAATCACTTTATTTGAACAATGATGTGTTCTTAGGTTTGTTACAATGTATTATATAGTGATTGGTACATATATGATGCTAGTTTGCAACTAGAATAGTCTTTGGCTCATTTATATTCCAAATCATGGGTAGATTTTTGTGGTGAAACTTCTGTTTGAGCACTAATTTCGGGCTTCATTGTTTTATTACATATATCATAAGGATTTGCGATCATTATAATCTCCTCCCTCAGTCTTGGCATTGATATAATTTACTTATTAAATCTTTCTGTATGTAATTAATTACACTCACCTTCTCTTTGAGATGAGTTTGAATACACTTCCCTTCCCTCTATATTCAAAACATATACTTTAGTGCAAATTACCTAGTATAGTTTTTTAAAAAAAAAATAGTATTGTCATTTAAACTATTGATTATATATATTATTGAAATTGTTTTATTTTTAAAATTTGTTTAATTTGATGCCAATATTAACATCACTACATTTATTAGGAACGCTTAATTTTTATTTAAAATATCTTAGAATAGTGTAATTATATCTGATATTAAACATTTTATTCCATTTCAATAAACTAAGAGAAAATGTATATTATCAACTTTCGTTATTTACATTGATGTTCAAATTACAGAGATACAGAATATTGAAAATTATGTAATTATTACAGTTTTGCCTCCTTTTTTTTTTTTTTAATAATTACCATTTGTCTTGACCCTGTTTCTCAGCTTGCAGTTTTGCAGGAAAACTTGTCCACGGTTCATTTAATTTGGGAGGATTATATTAAAAACTACAGCATGAGTATGTTACCTCTGATGAAATTCATTCACTCTTTTACAGCATTGAAAGATTTAAAATCTGCTTATAAAACACTACAGCATATGGTGTCGTTAGCCATCATGGGAAACATTGGTATCACTAGAAAGGCTAGTGGGAGGTTATTTTCTGCTAGATTGGATATCCCTGTACCTTCAAATAGGGATTTTAGTTCAACTTTATTGGATTTAAAGGAGAACGAGCAACTGGATTCTTGGATATGTCCTGCTTTCCCAGATGCTATTTGTGCTAGTGTAGAGCAGGAAGCTTTTCGTGTGGGAAAAAGAGAAGTTAAAACTGCGGCACTAGCTGGCCTAAATAGAGAAGAACACTCATTGCTTAAGGAGGTTTTGATATGGTCCTTTGATCAAGTACTATATGGGTGTAGACAGCACAAAAATTATGAGCTTGTGCAGAAGATTATGTTACAGGTAGACTATTCCGGTATGCGTGTATAATCTATGTGTGATGGTAATACGGGTCAATAGATTCCATTTTCCTTCAAAACTTTGAAATCCTGAAAGTTTCTCTATAAGTTGAATTCTACTATGTCAATTTCATTTTTGTTTTCATGTCAGACCTCCAGATCTCAAATATTTAAAGCACCCTTTAGTTTAATGTCAATCAGAATAGCAGATATGATATGAATATTGGTGTTACTGTCTCAATACCTTTTTCCTTTCAAAACTCTTTTACAACACATTATTTGTCTATGGGAAATTTTGAGGAATCTGTATTTATCGACAACTTCATTAGAATAACACCTCTCAACATATTGAAGGACTCTTTTGTCTTCAGATGCAAGACCTTGGTTTGGACCCAAGCAGGCATGCATATGATTGCCTTGTTAGAACAGTTGTTTCTCAAAGACATTTTAAGGATGGCATGGAAATAGTAAGTTCTGTTACAATCATTGTGTTCAAAGTCACTTATTTTTGGTAACTTTTATATTATTTTAGTTTTTTTTCCTTATTCTATTATTCTTTGAGCGGGGCTGCTACCAGAGGGAATTCATGGAAATTTCATCCACTTACTTTTGGGCTTAATTGATCATTAATTGCTTCATGGTATTGGAACTTGAAATTGATATCTAATGTGACACAATTGACCTCATGCCTGCTTAAGTGGTTATACACTTGTTTTGGTAAAATACAATTTTATTTTAACCTTATTATCACTTAATCTAATTTGCAGTTAAAGAAAATGAAACAGAATAATTTGAAGCCACTTGATTCAACTTTGGCAGCACTTTCAGTCAGTTGCAGCCGTGCACTAGAGCTTGATTTAGCTGAGGCTTTCTTGAATCAGATTGCAGGATATCCACATCTGTATCCTTATGGTGCTTTGCTTGCAGCATGTGATGAAATGGTGAGATGAAATACGAGACCAAAAACACCTGTGCTTGTCATTTTACTAGTCTCCAATATACTTTGGATATTTTTCTAGCATGGTTAATGGAATAGGTTCCTGCAAACAATAACTGCATTTTTGTTACTGTTATGTGACTGTTTGTTTGGCTTGAGTTTGTTGCAAGGGTATATAAATTACTTATTTCATCAATGGGCTGAATGTAGAATATCACAAGGATGAGCAACAGAGTTTATGCTTTATACTTGATTTATCTCCAGAAGATTCCTGTTTTCCTGCAAGTTACCATTTTTCGTGTCTTGCATTGTGGAAACTATAATGCTTACTTTTCATTAAACTAATCAAAATTTGCAGGATCAACCCGAACGTGCTTTGAGGGTGTTTGCCAAAATGAAGCAGATAAAACTTGTACCTGATATCAGGATATACGAGAATCTTTTTTCATTGTTTGGCACTGTAAATGCCCCATACGAAAATGGTAACAGAATGTCACAGGCGGATGCATTTAAAAGAATTAATGCTATTGAAAGGGATATGGCCAAGAATGGGATTCAGCACAGTCATATTTCAATGAAAAACTTGGTAAGCTCAATTCATATTACCTTTTTTGCACTCTACTGTTAGGTTAGACTACTCTTGTGCCATATGTTGTTGCTGGTGATGGTGTTGGTGGTGTGGTGAATTAAATGGAGGTGGTTAAGTTCAAAGGAAAGTCATAAATAATGCTTCATCCTATGTATGTTTGAGATTGAACTGCCAACAGCAGCATAAATTAATATTGCTGATGTGATAATATTGTGGTGAATGGGTGAACATACAAGAAACAAGGAAATTGTAAAAATTGATACACAACAGCTATTGAGGATAAAAATGACAATCTTGCCTTAGATGTGATGGTCAGGTAAGGAAAAAACCACAAAAGGCAAAGAGGAGCTGATGTGATGGAGTGTAGCCTGATATACAGAAGTCAAGGAAGGCCAAAGAAACTCTTGGAAGAAAAGACCTTGATGTAAATGGCATCTCTTGATACATCTTGCTACTTCTTTTGATTGGGGAAAAAAAAAAAAAGAAAACTTATGTTCTTCTTTTAGTTCTTATTTCTACTTTCCTTCATATGCACATATAGATACTTGTGTGGGAGCGCACTGATGGGAAATCTAGTCTTACTATTTACTATGTTGTTGGTATAACTCTGTTACTAATGCTATCAAAGTTCACTTAGGTTGATAGGACAGGAATGGTATGTTGTTCATTTACATTGCTTATCACTTGCCTGTGTTCTTTTTCTTCTCAGTTGAAGGCCCTCGGAGAAGAAGGAATGATAAGAGAATTGTTCCAATATTTACATGTGGCAGAGAATCTTTCCATTTACAGCAACTCTTCTTTGAGAACAGAGATGTACAACACAGTGTTGCATTATCTTGTTGAAGCCAGAGAAGTAAGTGACTCAGATGTCATTACTTTACTATTTGACACTTCCCATGTAAAGTAGGTATTTTATTAATCATGTCTGGAAATGCAGAGTCATATGGCTATTGAAATTTTTAAGAAAATGAAGAAGTTTGGCTTCCACACAGATTCGGCAACATATGATATAATGATTGATTGTTGTAGCATCACAAGATGCTTCAAATCGGCTTCTTTGTTGGTTTCAATGATGATACGTAAAGGGTTTCATCTGGAGATTTGCACGTATACTTCTCTCATAAAGGTTTGCACATGTCTTGCTCTCATTAAGGGTTGTGAGATTTTGCGAATCCCCCCCTCCCTCTCCCTCTCCCCCCCCCCCCCCCCCCCAACCAAAATTTACTTGACTGAGATGATTCGTATAAAAACAGTAAGATGTGCTTGTTTATCATTTTATTGTACCTGTCAAGAGGCATCTATCCTTAAAGCTTATGTGTTTAGGTGAAGCTTATAAATGATTTTATTATAACATTTGACGCCAAACCCCTTTGGCCTTTCAGCTTAATCAATGTTCATGTCCATCTACCTAGTACATGGATGTTCTGATTCATGTCAACTTCTTAATAGATTATGAGCTTAAGCTGTTCAGTGAAGGATTGTGATAGAATTTTGTGTCTAACAACTTTATGAACTTCCATGTCCCCTTCCGCAAGTCAAGTAAATCAACTTGCTAGCAAGTGACAAATTCATGCATTTGTCTTGCACATTTTATTGGTACATAATTTGCCTAACATTTTCATAATTCCTTCAGAATAAGGGAGTTGGATGAACAAAATATGGTGCCGTTTTGTTGAAATTAGCAGGCTATATGGAGTTTGAACATATGAAACCACCAAATATTTGCTTTGGCCTAAATTTTATGTTTTCTTTGTGGCAAAAAAAAAAAAGTTTTTCCCATTACCCAAGGGAAGTATAAGCCATCGCCTGGATCATTTAGCTTTGGTTTGTCCTCTCCGTATTGCTCAATATATCAGTTGGCTTGCAGTGGCTCTATTCCAACAAAATGTCCAGATTCAGGGATATTTTTGCTGACTTCTGGACATTTTTGGGAGGTGAATTATATCTTATTCGTGGAGCTGTATGTAGAACATTGCCCATTTTGCATGTTTTGTTATATCTACTGATTTGCTGTGTGTCATGCCCGTAGTTTGTCTTTAGAACCTTGATATACCAACTTGATACATTACTGATCCTGTACGTATCAGATTTTGATGGAAAATGAGAATTTTAGTGAAGCCTTGAATCTGTTGGAACGGGCCAAATTGGGTGGGATTCAACTTGATGTGCTGCTGTTTAATACCTTTCTTCGATCTGCAAGTTACAAGGTACCCTGCTCATTATCTTATATTCCCTCCAGTCTATTTTATGTGTTATTTTAGGTGGAAACGTTAAAATATTTGCCATTCTCAATTTCTCGTATGTCAATGAAGCATTTATTGTTCACGTTTTCAGTTTTACCCTTCAAAATATTCCAAAGATAGCAAGAATTGAGAAATGTAGTGTGAGATCCCCAAACTGAAATAATTGAATGTTGATAATTAAATGTTTCATTAGTAAATCTGGATTTTGTGCCAAAGAGTCATCGATAAAATATCCTCGGAAGTATCTCTTCCTGGAGGGGGATTAAAAGTAACAAATAAGAGTAATCTGTTTCAAATCTGTCGAGTCTATTTCTCCTCAAATCTCTACATTTTCTTCCCTTTCCCTTTAAAATAGAACTCACAAGGTAAGAAGGAAAAGGAGGGAAATATAGGTGTGATTAAATTAGACTAACTAGTACTCTTAAGAATGCTTCCCTTCGTTTTCCTTTCTTCTCCCCAAAATGAAACTCATAGAAATGCCCATAGGTAAGTTTGAAGTGTTCTGTTGCAACTACTATATTATATGCTGTATTACAATTTCTGCACACTTGCATGTTAGTACTTTGTATTCATGGGCAAGTTTCTTCACTTATAAAAGTCTCATTGGGGCGTACCTTTTTCCATTAAAGAAGGAAAATTTAGAGAATTAATAATATTCTCTTTGCCTTGAAAATTTCTTTTTGTATCAGGGAAGGATTGATATAATTGAGTTTATTGTGGAGTATATGCACAGAGAGAAAATTCAGCCTGATCCAGCAACATGTCGCCATGTCTTCTGTGCATATGTAGCTGCTGGTTTTCACCATACAGCAATGGAAGCATTGCAGGTCTTAACTTTGCGTATGATGTCTAAATACGCCAGCATACTCAAAGAGGAAGATTTTCTCGACGAATTCATTTTTGCAGAAGATTCGGATGCCGAGTCAAGAATAATTAAGCTATTTAAAGATCGTAACGAGGAACTCTCAGTTGCATTGTTGAATTTAAGATGGTGTGCTGTTGCAGGATTTCCAATGCTCAAGTCAGCTGATCAAAGCCTTTGGGCCAAAAGACTTGAATCACAATTCCATACAAGGAGGCTCTTGGTGCCTGGTCGCATGAGATCTTATCAGTCCTCAAGTTATTACCACAATAGGCAGATATAATCATCAGAGCCATGGCACCTTCCTTGAATACGCTTTAGATGTTTCTGCTGTCTCAAGCTCTGTTGAGAGTAATTTTTCTGTTCTTGGTTAAGAGCAACTGTTTTCTATTTTACCAGACCTAGAAACACTTCTCTCTGGTTGCAATGATTGTCTTCAACCAAATGAAGTTAAATTCTTTTCAAAGTGAACAGCACACTTAGATTGAGCTGAAATTGTATAGAAATAGATCAAATGGAGAATTAATAAAAGACCAATAGGGTTAACTATTATTTATGGTAATAAAAGATTTGAATGCTAACAATTCTATCAATGAAAGATATAAACTAATTTAATGCCCATGAAAATGAGGTTAGTTTAACAAAATTATACTAAACAAACTACCCAACTAATTCAATCTTTGTTGAAGATTGTAAGTATAATTGAGAAATGTTGGGATTTTATCAGTATCATCTACATGTAAAAAGTCTTTGGTACTTTTACTTAATTGAAAATTACTGGTTTTTCTTTTAAAATTCTTTATCTATTTTAATATCTTGTGTTTATACTAATTTTTCCTAAATAAAAACTGAGCTGAAATATTATTTATACATTCTAGATTATTAGTAGTAATCCCTTTTGATTTCAATAACAAAATAATTGGTCACATTTTACTTTTCAAACAACAACATAAACAAGGAAAAAGGTGAATTAATATACAAATGATTATTTTCATATTGTAAAATGATAAAATTTTGAATCTAATAAGAGCTAGTGGCTTAAAAAAACAAAAAACTTGGAAATATCAGTGGGCATAACGGTGGATCTTGGATGTGATGTGATGTGACTCTCTCTGTCTCCGATGACCCCACAAAAATCCAATGAGGCAAAGATCCGCACAAGACGCCAAACACACCCTTCTCTTTCAATCCAATTTTCTTACGAGGATCTTAGTCAGCACAGATATTTTCTATATCAACCCCTTCCTGCTTTCTTTTCATTTTTGGGATAAGCTTGTGGCTCAGGATCCACACCCCACCCCCACCACTATTCTTAATTAATTTCACATCATTCATCTCTATCCTTTCTTCACATAATTAATTAATTTTTTATTTTTATGAAACAAAACTTCTAGCACTTTCTTACCATGTATGTATATGCTGGATGCTGTTGCCTTTGATAACGATGTTCCATCAATGATTGCCTTCTAAAATCTGACCACTCTTTAAAATTCCCTCCCTGCGCTGCAGTTTTCATTTTTCAACAACAACAGAAGCCACTTTCTTTCTTTCTTTTTTTTTTCCTTCTCAAATACCGATCACTCTAGAAAGTGGAATTTACGAATTAGTTAGATCTCAACCGACGATGGTGGAGAAGAAGGACACGTTCTTAACGGTTCCGCCATTCGAGTGCGCGTGGCGAGAGGATCTCAAGTTCCGAGAAGCCGGTCGCGGCTGCGTGGCGTTCGAGGCTTACGCCTGCAACGACGTCACTTTGGTGTTTCGTCAGAATGTTGGAAGCCAAGGGTACTGATTCGAGAAAACTACCATATCTGAGATTTGACCGCTCACAATTGAAACGATAGAAGAAACTAATTCGATGTGGTTAGTTCGAAAAAGCTAACCGTTTTCGAAATAGTTTACATCATTCAATTGTTGGCGCTCAAATATACTGTTAGGTATCCTTGGCTTAGGGTACTAATTCGATACCTATTAAAGATTGGTTAGTTCGAAAAATCTAACCATTTTCGAGATATTTAAATTCATTTTCTTTCGTAATAGACAAGAAATTTTCCATATCGTATGGTATTGTATTTAATTTGAATTTGTGTAACATAGGTATCACTATAAAAGGGACAGTAGCCCTCACTACACCGTGATATTGGGGAGCCACCGGAACCGGCGACTTCGGATCGAGGTCAACGGGAAAAACGTTGTAGACGTGGCAGGGATTGGTTTGTGCTGTTCCTCCTCGTTCCAGAGCTACTGGATCAGCATTTACGATGGTTTGATAAGTGTTGGTAATGGAAATTACCCTCTCCAGGGTGTTGTGTTCCAGTGGAGGGACCCGAACCCGAACTGTGGGGTTCAGTACATTGGGCTGAGCAGCTGGGACAAGCATGTCAAGTATAGGAATGTAAATGTGTTGTCTTTGACGCCTCACGTGCCCCAGTGGAAGCACGTGAGTTTTGGTGTGTCTCAGGTTGAGGATGGTGAAGGGGAAGAGATCATCATGATGGATTATGAGAAATGGGGACTTAAGAATTTTCTTGAGAGTTGGGAGTTGTCTGACATGTTGTTCATAGTTGGTTCCGAGGAACGGCCTGTGCCTGCTCATAAGGCGATCTTGGCAGCTTCTGGGAACTTTTCTTTCTGCTCGCCTTCGTCGTTCGTAGTTAAGCTGCCCATGGTTTCTTATGGCGTTCTTCATGCCCTGCTTCAGTACATATACACTGGCTGGACCCAGGTTCGGTGTTATTCCATCAATTTAACTCTTAAAAGTTAGTTATTGATAGAATAATCTTCCTGGATTGATATTATCCTGTAGTACTCGAAAGATTATAATGTCATATAGTTATCCAATATCCAGCTTGTAGACAAATTAGTTCTTACTCTAGGTGAATTTAAGCGAAACTAATCTTTTGGGCACCATGAGGGTCATTAAACTGATCATTCAAGTATTAAGATAATCATGATTACTCTATCTGATGGTTTTTAAGTTTTAAATTTGCTGCGGTTGTTGTTAATGGCAGATATTGTAGCTTTTGTGATGCTCTTTTTCTTTTTATTAATGTGTTTGGAACTTAAATGGAGTTTGTTGCTGTGCCAATTTGGCTAGGTTACAGCCGCATCATAAACCTTGGCATATGCTATTATTGGTGTTACATGTGAGCACTTTAGCCATGATTGTTTAGTGTGGAAGTTAATTGTACTAATAATAATCCGTGCTTGTGGAAGGTTTTTTTTTTCACTGATAAATTTGTTGTTTAGATTCTACTGTTCTACTATAATTTGGCTCGGGCGATTTTTATTTGAGTTGGGGTGCTAAGCTTGCTTGATTCCTACTGTTAGTATTTTATATTCACAAGGTTGCTGTGTTGTGTCTGTGTCATGTAGATTCCGCAGCATCAGCTTGGATCATTGAGGGCTTTGAGCCTACAGTTTGAAGTGATGTCACTGGTGAAGCAATGTGAGGAGAATATGGAACGACTTAAGCAAGATGATAAGCTGTCTGATCCTAGCAAGATAGTGGAATTAACATACCCGTGCATTCAGCTGCATTCTTCGACTTTGGCCTCGCTTCCTATCAGCATTGAGAGACTCAGACAATTCAAGTTAACTGGCCAGTACAGCGACGTAAATATCTACATTGAGAGTTACGGCCTTGTTGCACGAGCACATAAAGTTGTACTCAGTTTATGGAGTGTCCCGTTTGCCAAGGTGAGCCAATTTCACCATATTTTTGTTTGATTGAACTTAAGCTGCCAATGGCATGACATGGGAATTAAACTCATGAAGGTGGGTTTTGGAGATTTGATGCAACAAGATTTATGCCCCTAACTAGCACTAAGATTCTATTTAAATGAATGAAGTATTAAATTGCAAGTTTGACCAAATGAAATTCAATCCAAAGTTAATTACATCCAAGAAAACCTTGAAAGGAAATTTTAGCAAAATTCAAAACTCTCCCGACATTTTAAGTTTTTACTTTTTATTATTTTATACTTTTACAATGAACAGGACCTGAAATCTCTTGAATATATTTTCTTTTACATTCTCAGATTGAAGAAACAACCAACATTTTTAGGTAATCAAGAGAATTAACATGTTTAGCATTGAGATGAGAGGTATTCAACATACGCTGTTATAATACTAGGATGCCATTGGACGGATCTTTTTTACTTGTGAGACCAACCAATTAATTCCTCAATACAATTAATTGGTAGGATGCTGTACAGAAACAGGGATTTCAACTTATATCTCTATGGGATTTAAATTTCTCCTACTGCATGCAATGTTTATTTAATGTTTGGTAGTGATATGTTTTGCATGATAGTGTTTCACATTTTGATATGTTCCCTATATAAAGTATTTCATCATTTTTCCAGATGTTCACAAATGGAATGAGTGAAAGCATGACCTCAGAGATTACTCTAAAGGATGTACCGGCAGAAGCTTTCATGGCAATGCTTGACTTCTTATACGATGGTGAATTGAATGACAAAATTATTGATTCTGGCGCATTGTTGCTCCAGCTGCTTTTGTTGGCTGACCAATTTGGAGTGACTTTTCTTCATCAAGAATGCTGCAAAATGCTTTTAGATTGCCTCTCAGAGGTAGATTGGTTAACTTGAATGACAAATAAATTGGTACTTAATAGAAGTTTGAATAATTTATCATGTGGGTGCCACTTAACTGATCGGAGAAGAGAGTTGCGGTTTTGGACTTCTGAAAACAAAAAGAAGAGATCCATTTTTTACAAGAATCGATTCTAAGAGTTATTCTTGTCTACATACATATGCAGGGATGAAGTTCTTTTGGATGAACGTCAAACAAGAGAGTTTTCCTATTATACAGAAATTTAATGGAGGAGGAAGCAGACAATTTTGGCAACTAATAATGCCGTAGCTTGTGAAGCTAACTGTTGAACTTTGTTGCAGGACTCAGTATGTCCACTTCTCCAAGTGATTTCTTCAATCCCATCATGTAGACCTATTAGAGAAACATTAGAGAGGAGAATTTCAATGAACTTTGACTATTATATCAGTTCAAGTACTGATTTTGTTTCGTTAGATGAGGCAACTTTCATCAATATCATTAAGGTGTGTCTCTCTTCAAGTTTTTCTTTCTGTTGAATTTGACAGTGTATTCACAAATGGTATTGCTGAATAAAATATAACATCTAAAAGGGCCTGCTTGTCTATTAGATTGCACATAAAGTAGATAAGCTCCTTGGGAATGAGTGGCCAAACAACAAAAGATTATGTGGATATGTTTAAAAGTTGAAGACAAGTTTTATTGGTTTCTGCATTCCCAATGTGAATAGTGCTTACTGCTTATAGTTGTTTAATCTTTGAATTCCTTGCAAACTAGTTTAGATATGATAATTTACTATTAGCAAATTCTGTCTTAGTAGGTCTTGTCTACCTCTAACAATTTATATTTGGATTTTGCAGCATCCAGATCTGACAGTAACATCTGAGGAGAAAGTTCTTAACGCAATTCTAATGTTCGGCATGAGAACAAAAGAATTGCTTGGGTGGGAAATGGTGGATGAGTTGCTGGTTAATTCAGAACCTGAGATCCTTTTTGGGGAGAGGCTGCAGTCAGTTTATGACTTATTGCCATTTGTGCGGTTTCCGCTGCTACCATATTCCTTACTTGAGAAGGTTTGTATAACATGAAGTTAGACATTAGTGCACATTGTAAAGCCGAAGAGCTTGCTTATTCTGACTGTACGTTGTAATTCTGTGCAGTTGCAGAAAAGCAACATTACCTCGCATATTCCTGTTTTGCAAGATCTTGTAAGTCATCTGTCTTACTTTAGTTTATTTTTCAAGACATCTGTGTAATGTAATTTTGTAAATATTGTCCGAGTAATTGTTCTATTCTGCTGTTCACTACAGGTTATTGAAGCTATCAATTTCATTCAATGTGGACAAGCGCGGCTGGAAAATGAAGAAAAGTAAATTCTTCAACTTAGTTTTGTTTCCTCAACTTCATTCGGGCATTAAGTCACATGTTGAGTTAAGATTTTCAAAATTTAGATTGTGGAACAGTCTATATTCTTTTTTTTTAAACTGTATCATGAATTCTGATTCAATAGTTAAAAAAGCACGCACATCTTTATAATTTTCATAACTCTTCCCTCTAGTGTCATTTCTAAATGGAACGGCTCACATTGGATTTCCTTATAGGGTTAGATTCCAACATAGACATTCCAGTTACCGGGAGCTCCAGTACATTTGTGATGGGGACAACCATGGAGTTTTGTACTTTGCAGGCACATCCTATGGTGAACACCCATGGGTCAATCCTCTCTTAGCAGAGGTGGTAGATCATCTACTTTACATTTTTCCTATTGATGTCCTTTGGTAGTTTCAAGTGCAAGCTCCAATAAGTGAACTATATATGCACCTCATTAACAAATTATATCTGTTGTCAGCGAAAGACAATTACCATCACAGCGAGCAGTCCCCGCTCGAGATACACCGATCCCAAAGTTTTGGTCTCAAGAACCTACCAGGTATGCTAAAATATTTCTAGTGTAATTGTCGATGGAATTTATAGCTTCTTAGATGGTACTCAAAACTCATTTGGCTATCACAGGGAACATGCTATGCTGGGCCTCGATTGGAAAATGGCCATATCTGTTCTTGGTGGACGGTTGATCTTGGCCAAGACCATCAGGTATATGAAGTTTTAGAAAACCATCAAGATTACATATATGACTGCATAGTAATAGACTTTTACTTTGAAGATCTTTTCTTTTTCTTTTTTCTTTCTTTTTTTTTTTTTTTTTGTATCCTCCAACCTTAATTTAAGTAAGTGCTTAGAAGTAGAACTGCAACTATATACGAGTAAATCATAACTCAATAGATGGAGGCAATGTTCTAAAATTAAAATGGAAAATGATTGGATGCAGCTCATGTGCAACTACTATACGCTTAGGCAGGACGGTTCCAAGGCCTTCCCAAGAAGTTGGAATTTTCAGGTACACAATCTTTGCTTTGTTTATGATTTCGTGTTAAAGATTTGTTAAACTTAACTGTGAACTGATAGTCATTCACTTGTTCTAAATGATAATAACAAAAATTAAATCTTTGTAAAACTGTAAGGAAGAAACACGATAAATTCACGGTTCCACCAAAAAAATGTTGCCACGTGTAGTAGGGTATATTTGGCTTTAACCCCAAAAAAGGCATGGAATTATGAGCTGTTATATACAAGGGAAGAATTACATGATTATGTTATTTCTTGGGTCAAAAGTTATTTATGTTGTGGGAAACTTTCAGGGCTCACTTGATGGGAAGAATTGGACAAACTTGAAAGTCCATGAAAATGATGGAACAGTGTGCAAGCCGGGTCAGTTTGCATCTTGGTCAATAACCGGACCCAACGCTTTACTTCCCTTTAGGTATTTTCGGGTTGTTTTGACTCGGCCGACCGTTGATGCCACCAATCCCTGGAACTTCTCTATCTGTTACCTGGAACTGTATGGTTACTTCCATTAGAAAAGAAACACTTTTGCTTTGGTACTACATCAGTCATGACCATAGCATACCATCAAATATCAGACACTCACCTTTATGAGCTTGGCTCTGTCATGTACATTACGGTTATTAAGTAACTAGTTGGTTATTAAGTAATTAGTTATTTGAATAAATAATTTATGGATGAGGCTCGTGTTTTGCTTTGGAGATAAAACGGAGATATCTATAATAACAGGCATCGAGTGTAGGATAATTGTGGGTGGTAAATTCAACTAGTGGTCTAAGTATGCTTTACTAATAAAGTGTATTTATTTTACTTTGGACCTTGTGTAATATGCTCGTGCTATGCAAAGAAATAATATAATATACAATTTTGACAATAATAATGTAAAGGGAGTAGGCTTCTATCTTTTCCTATATTTTTAGAGGCCCTTTAGTATATAGATTAAAGTGGTATAGAGAAAGAGTATTTTTATAGTTATTTTTTATTATTTTATTATTATTCAAAATATGGATTTTATTTTTATCAATCTCTCTTTCATCTTATTAAAGAAAAAATCTATAAAATTACATCTTTACCATATAATTCACCATATTTTTAATCACAAAATTCTACTGTGCTGACCCATGTTGTCAGCAGGTGGCAATTTTGGAGTGTGACATTTGGTTAATAACTCTTCTTCCCCTGTATTTATAAATCAAATGAGAATTTAACAGTCATTCCAATCCAAAAAACAATTCAATTTTATTTATATGTTAAATTATTCTAAACTAAGAAATTAATAGAAATAAATTGTTTTTTCATGCAATGTAATTCTTATCTCATAATTAACTTGGGTTGATTTAGTGGTTATATTTAAATTTTAATTTGTATACAATAACTCATTGATTAGTAATAATTTTTTAATTATTAGTCTCTTAAATTAAAAAATACTGTAAAAAAATATTAATACACATTCTAGTAATATATATATATATATATATATATATAATTTTTTAAAGATGGATTTTATAATACTAGGTTTTTATGGTAAGGTTTTTAAACAAAAAATTACTAAAATATTATATAATCTTAATCTAACCATTAATGTTGATGTAAGATCTAAGAGTTCATTCTCATACTATGAAGTACGGACACTTCGCTGAGTTGCCGTGTCCGCGTGTCAGACACATTTCGGACACGACACTCACCGACACTCGTCCGACACGCGTATCTGCTGTGTCCAACCGTGTCTTAATAAAAAATAAAAAATTTTTCTCCAGACACATATGGACACGCCTAAATACCGTCACGTGTCAGCGTGTCCAGTCTTATTCTTAACATATATTCTTAAAATAAATTTAGATATAATATATTATTATTTATTAAAATAAAAAAATATTTTAAATACTTGATATAATTAAAATAAAATATTAAAAATAAGGGGGTAAGTACGATTTTGGTCCCTTAAATTTAGTGCCAGAATCGAATTCGTCCCTCTTGTTATTTTGCCATTAAAATCGTCCTTAATGTTTTTTTCGTATTAAAATCGTCCTTTTTATTTTTTTTGGACAAAAATACCCTCACCACTACCAACATAATTATTTCCTCCACCACCACCACCACCACCAACACCAACACCACCGCCACAACCTCCACCAACACCACCGCAGCACCACCATCAACGCTGCCGTCGTCCTCCCCCCCCTTTCCCCTCCCCCTCCCCGTCTTCCCTTCCCAGCACCCCCACCCGGCGTCACCCCCCTCCCCGTCTTCCCTTCCCAGCACCCCCACCCGGCGTCACCCCCCCTCTCCCCGTCTTCCCTTCCCAGCACCCCCACCCCCACCCGGCGTCACCCCCCCTCTCCCCGTCTTCCCTTCCCAGCACCTCCACCCCCACCCCGCGTCACCTCCCCCTCCCCGTCTCCCCCTCACCCAAATCAACAAATCAGAAACAGAAAACAACAATAATATTCCACAAATCAGCAACAAATCAGCAACAACAATAATAATAATAAGAAGAAGAAGAAGAAGAAGGGAAGAAGAAGAAGAAGAAGAAGAAGCAGAAGACGAAGCAAGAAGCAGAGGCGACGAGCAGCAGCGATGAGGCGGCGACCAGCAGCGGCGACTGAAGCACGAACGGCGGCGACAGGGTCTGACGGCAGCAACGTGAGCAGCTCCCTCCCCGGCGCCATCCCCCTCCCCCGCTCCCTTCCCCTCCCCTCCCCGGCGCCATCTCCCTCCCCCCTCACCCACCCACGCGTTTTCTTCCCCCCCCTCCTCCCCAAACGCGTTTTGTTTTTTTTTTTTTTAATTTTATAATTTTTATTATTAAAATAGGAATAGGGGTAGTTTAGGTATTAAATTAAAAATTTTAATAAAAAGGACGATTTTAATACGAAAAAAAATATTAAGGACGATTTTAATGACAAAATAACAAGAGGGACGAATTCTATTCTGGCACTAAACTTAAGGGACCAAAATCGTACTTACCTCTAAAAATAATTAAAATTTTTAATTTATATTTTAATATCAATAGAATATCAAAATATCATTACGATTTATCTAAAAACTACTTTATATTTTATATGTATACGTGTCCCCGTGTCAGGTAAGATTTTAAAATTCGCGTGTCAGCGTGTCCCGTGTCGTGTCGTGTTCCGTGTCCGTGTCAGTGTCCGTGCATCATAGTTCTCATATAAGCTCATAAGAGGAGAAGTAAAAAAATGGAAAAAGATTTTGCCAGTCTTTTATGCTTATTTACTTTTTTGTAAAAAATACTATTATTTGTTTGAAAATATTCGAAACTACATATTAGGAGTTTGTTTGAAAAGTATGAGTATGAAAAAAAGATTTTATTTTTTTTAAAAAAAGAATTTATTTTTTTTTGAAATTTAATTCTATGGTTTGAAATGATTTTAATATACTAATAGAATAGAATTCAATTTTTTAATTTGGAACAATTTTTACATGAGTTAAATTAGTTTGGAATAACTTTTATATGAGTTAAATTTTCTTCTTTTATAATTTTGCCATTGACAAAATTATTTTATTAAATATCTATTTATTTAAATAGGGATATTTTTGACATTTGATATGTTAAGTTAAATTGGTATGAGAATTGATTTTAAAATTACACTCTTTTTGGTAAATTCTCAAAGAAATTTAAGTGTGTGTTTAGTTTAGTTTTTGTAAAGAGGAGTTGAGTTCAATTTAATTATATTAGAATTGATTTTGATTAAAATTAAGTTTGTTTCAACGTGATTTATGTTTGGATATTTTGATTCAAAAGCAATTATATTTGATAAAATATTGTTTAAATAATAATGACTAAAATCATTTTTAACGTGAAATTACCAAAAAAATAAAGATTAGATTAAACTTTTAATATTATTATTTTAAATTGGCATATCAAAACTTGTAAATTGACACGTGACAACTTTTAGAATAAGTCAAAATATATCAACTAATTTTATTTTAGTTCAAATATATATTTCTTTTAAAATTTATCATAATATTTTATCTTTTAAATATATTAAATGGTTTCTTATATACAAAAAAAATTAATTCATTATAGCTTGACAAAATTCAAGAATCTATAATTTTAGCTTTTTTTTTTTTTTTTTTGAATTTGATGTCTTTCATCTAAAGATGTTTATTAATGACTTAATATTTTAATTTTTTTTAATAAATATTTTTCACCAATAATATTAATGATAGACAAAATTTATTATTTATTTTTTTTATGAATTCCTTATTACTTGTCTATTGTCAATTTCTAAGTTAACAACAATGATAGAGATTAGTTTTTTTCCTAAGGCTTATTATTAATTAATTAATTAAAAAATATTTTAATAAATTGATTTCTTTAATTAACTAATATCAGATAAAATTAAAGTCCCACCACCCTGCTATAAGCCTGAAAGTCCTATTGCTCGATCACTCACTGTTACCGATGATTCTCCATCTGAAAGAAGAGCTACGCCGCCGCTGCCGGGAAGAGGAAGCGAGTGAGGCTGATGGAGAAGGCAATGGTTGCCGGGAAGAGGAAGCTATTGAGACTGATGGAGAACAGACAGAGGCATAGCCTACAATTGCTCCACGCAGATGATCGGGTCAATTTTGTATAGTGGTAGGGTTTTTAGAAATTAGGGATTTTAGAAATTAGAGTTCTTGATTATACAAAAATCCCTAATTTCTAAAAACCCTAATCTGGGATTAGCTTCTTCTTTGTATAAAGGTAGGGTTTTTTCTACGGCTCATCGGTCAATTTTGTATAAAGGTACGGTTTTTAGAAATTAGGGTTTTTAGAACCTTAATCTGGGATTAGCTCTATTTTTTCTTTTTCCTTTTTTCTTTTTCTTAGATTCAATGATTCCTTGTAATTTTTTTTTTGTTGTTTTTCAAAAAAAAAAAATGAAATAAATAAAAATTGAATTTGTTCATCCTTTTCTCTCCCTCTTCTCTCCATTATTTTCCGTATTATATTATTTTTTTATTTCCGTATTATTTTTCTGCTCGCGTGAGGATGTAAATTACAGACCATTCCGGTATGCGTGTATAATCTATGTGTGATGGTAATACGGGTCAATAGATTCTATTTTCCTTCAAAACTTTGAAATCCTGAAAGTTTCTCTATAAGTTGAATTCTACTATGTCAATTTTTTTTTTTTTTTTTTCATGTCAGACCCCCAGATCTCAAATATTTAAAGCACCCTTTAGTTTAATGTCAATCAGAATAGCAGATATGATATGAATATTGGTGTTACTGTCTCAATACATTTTTCCTTTCAAAACTCTTTCATAACACATTATTTGTCTTTTATGGGAAATTTTGAGGAATCTGTATTTATTGACAACTTCATTAGAATAATACCTCTCAACATATTGAAGGACTCTTTTGTCTTCAGATGCAAGACCTTGGTTTGGACCCAAGCAGGCATGCATATGATTGCCTTGTTAGAGCAGTTGTTTCTCAAAGACATTTTAAGGATGGCATGGAAATAGTAAGTTCTGTTACAATCATTGTGTTCAAAGTCACTTATTTTTGGTAACTTTTATATTATTTTAGTTTTTTTTTCCTTATTCTATTATTCTTTGAGCGGGCTGCTACCAGAGGGAATTCATGGAAATTTCATCCACTTACTTTTGGGCTTAATTGATCATTAATTGCTTCATGGTATTGGAACTTGAAATTGATATCTAATGTGACACAATTGACCTCATGCCTGCTTAAGTGGTTATATACTTGTTTTGGTAAAATACAATTTTATTTTGACCTTATTATCACTTAATCTAATTTGCAGTTAAAGAAAATGAAACAGAATAATTTGAAGCCACTTGATTCAACTTTGGCAGCACTTTCAGTCAGTTGCAGCCGTGCACTAGAGCTTGATTTAGCTGAGGCTTTCTTGAATCAGATTGCAGGATATCCACATCTGTATCCTTATGGTGCTTTGCTTGCAGCATGTGATGAAATGGTGAGATGAAATACGAGACCAAAAACACCTGTGCTTGTCATTTTACTAGTCTCCAATATACTTTGGATATTTTTCTAGCATGGTTAATGGAATAGGTTCCTGCAAACAATAACTGCATTTTTGTTACTGTTACGTGACTGTTTGTTTGGCTTGAGTTTGTTGCAAGGGTATATAAATTACTTATTTCATCAATGGGCTGAATGTAGAATATCACAAGGATGAGCAACAGAGTATAGATTTATCTCCAGAAGATTCCTGTTTTCCTGCAAGTTACCATTTTCCTGTCGCTTTGCACTGCGCTCAATTCATAATCGGATACTATGTGGTTCACCTTCGGACACCATGTTATTCTTCTAATCTTTTCCAAAACAACTCGCAAATTAAACCACATTATGAATGCTCTGAGATTTTCTTTTGAAAAAAATGTGGATGTTTTTACATTGAGTTAGGAAGTTAATCTTGTTCTACTTCCACGAGATAATTGTAATCTTGTTAGCACTATTGTCTTACCTGTTAAGTTAGTATCTTACCTTTGGACCTATTGTCTTTCCTGTTTTGAGAGCTGAAGTTGTTGAGATCATTTCATTCTTATATCTGCCCATAATATACATTTGCAGATTCTGTCAAGAGATATTTATTGGTGAGCAGGGGCATTCAAATTTGCTGGGGCTACATGCATCAAACCAAGTCTATTTTGGTTGATGTTTCAGCTTCTGCCTAAGGCTTATGATAAGAAACTTGCTCATTTCCTGGTCCTGGGTTGATGTTTTTTTTTTTCATCTCTGGATGCACATCAATACCTGACTTCTAAGAATAATCAAGCGTCTGTTTGTAATTCTTTAGACAATCAAAATCACGGAGATGACGGAGGTCTACCATATCTGACGAGCGTTCAACTAAGCTAGAATCTTTGCCTCCAGCAACAATCTTTTGTTTTCGAATCTGATGAGTTTTCAACCAGGCTAAGATCTTTTTCTTCACCAAATTGTTATGACATTGGCAAACATGAGTATATGTATTTGAAATGCTAGTTGAACTTTTTAATATTTATTTTAATTAGAACTTTATTAGCTATTAAGATTTTATCTCTTTTCTGAATTTTATTGTGTACAAATTTATTTAATAATTAAAATGATTACACGTTTCTTTTGTATTTTCACTGCAAAAATAACCCTTATTTTTAGCCAAAAAGAGAACCTTTTAAGGGTTGCATATTTACTTATTTAGAAGAATAGGCAATGCTTTTAAGGGTTGCATATCAAACTGACATGCAACACTTTACTAGGTTGCAACTTCAAATAAATAGGCAATATTTTAACGTGTTATATATTCTAAACAATAGGCGACATTTTAACGTGTTGCATATTCAGAGGAAGAGACAACACTTTTTGCTAGTAGTTGAAGCATCACAGCTAAAAGAGCAGGGGTAAAGTGTTGTCTAAAATAGTTCAGAAGCATAGTCTATTTTAAAAAATAAGCAATCCTTCTAAAGAATTCTTTTTAGAAGCGTTGCTTTTGAAGCAAAAAATATTGCTTCGATCTAAGGCAACGACTGCATCGGCAAGGTCCCCTAAAAGTGTTGCCTCAAGTCTCAAAACGTTGCTATAGATCAAAGACAACTTTTTATAGGTAACACTTTTTAAATATTATCTCAATCATATTGTAGTGTATTGGCTATTATCTTTCAATATTTAAATTCTTGACATATATGCTAACAATGATTCGATCAAAATGACAGTATGCCTAAACTATTATACAAATGTAATTATAAAAAATAAGTCATTACTCTAGGATGCCATTGGACAGATCTTTTTTACTTGTGAGACCAACCAATTAATTCCTCAATACAATTATAAATTGTTTCAACATGCAATGTATTGTGCCTGAGTCATTCAATGCAAGGTAGGATGCTATACAGAAACAGGGATTTCGACTTATGTCTGTATGAGATTTAAATTTCTCCTACTGCATGCAATGTTTATTTAATGTTTGGTAGTGATAGTGTTTCACATTTTGGTATGTTCCCAATATAAAGTATTTCATCATTTTTCCAGATTTTTCACAAATGGAATGAGTTAAAGCATGACCTCAGAGCTTACTCTAAAGGATGTACCGGCAGAAGCTTTCATGGCAATGCTTGACTTCTGAAAACAAAAAGAAGAGATCCATTTTTTACAAGAATCGATTCTAAGAGTTATTCTTGTCTACATACATATGCAGGGATGAAGTTCTTTTGGATGAACGTCAAACAAGAGAGTTTAATGCTGCAACATCACCAAGGTGAGGAGGAGGAAAGAAAAAAATGCAGCAACAAACGAATAACGATAAAAAAAAAAAACGTCAAAGAAAAAAGAATGCTAAAAAGAAAGAGGAGAAGAAGGAAGAGAAACGCAAAAAAAAAATGATGATGACGACATCGTAAAGCGTGTATAATCACATTCTTTTAATAAGAGTGATTTTTGTTCGTGTTTAGTCTACTTGATTGAACTTGGATTACAATAATATTGTAGTAGATATGTAAATATTAGGTACCGTGAATAAGTTTGTTTTGCAATAATATATGGAGTCTAAAATGATCGAATCATCTAAAAAACCGGTTAATCAATAGCGGTTTTGTTATTAAGTGAGGTGACAAAATTATAATATTTTTATATTTTAAAGAAAAAAATTGTATTTTATGCTAAAGCTTAAAGGATAAGTAATAAGTACATTATTGTTATCTCTGTTGAAGGAGAATTATATTTTATTCTAATATATATACCATTTAGTTACATAGTTTAAATTATTAAACCTTTGAATCAACCATGATGATACTTAATCAATATATAAAGTGGAAATTATTTTAATCTCTCCAATTAATAATTTTAGCTTTGAATATGGAAACAAAAATTTCCTTTTATAGGACTTCAGTTAAATAAGACTTGGTTAATTGGATTCTTAATAAAATTATGCTACCTGCATATTAAAAATGGAAAAATATAGGGTTCATAAAAATACATAAAAAGAATTAAGAACACAGAAACAGAAGAAGTGAAGTCTACGAGGCTGTGCCGCGACTTTAGTCTTGGCGTCGAATTTTGTCACTCGCAATCGCCGGCGTCTCCGATGTCCGGTAACTTCCTGCCGCCGGTGCAGCTCACCGCAAGCGGCCGGCCGGTTCTCCAACGGAACGAAATCGAATGCTTCTATCTCTCTTCTGTGGACCTTATCTCCGAAGACGAACCCACCACCATCCCCTTCCCTAATCTCAAATCGGGCCTCCTTATCCTCACGAGCCACCGCCTCCTCTGGATTTCCGATTCTTCCTCCTCCGAAATTACCGGCGCCTTTGCCGTCCCCCTCGCCGCAATTTCCCACATTTTCTCCCACAAGAAGTCCATCAAGTCCATGTTTGCTTCGCCGAGGATCCGCTTCCAGCTGTCGCTGACGCCGGACGGTAGGGTTTCGGGCCACGGTTTGAGATCGGTGGTAGCAACGATTGTTTTGAGGGGCAAGGGGGACTGTGATGCCTTCCTCACCAAGTTTTGGGAGAATTGGCGCGCCAGGGCCTGGGAGGATGACGGGCCTGCTCCGGGCTCCAGTTCGGGCTCGGGTTTCAGTTCGAATTCAGGTTCGGCTCCGGCTTCGAGTGGTATTTATTCGAGCGATGGGACTGTGAGGATGGTGGGAGTGGCAGGGATACTGAGGAAGGAGCAGGAGATGTGGGAGAGTACTGATAAGAGCTTGCAGGATGCATTTCAAGATTTGAATGCTCTCATGGTAATGTGGTTCATGTTTACTCAGATATTTATTGGATTCTGTTGTGGTAGCTATTTAGGATATGGTGTTTCTTTCATATTGTTGATAAATTCAATTTTAGCTTATAGGATCAAGAGTGGAAGGATGACAAATTGGATGAATTGAATTCTGTTTTATCAAACTATATAGATGTTATGTAAGCCTTTGGGTAGTTGTGATCATGGGTTAGTTGGATTTTGATCAGGATTCAGAAATGTGTTGCTTTCTTGAATCCTTGTGTTTATCATGATTAGATTTATTTTGATGCAATGTCAGTTGAAAGGGTTTTATCTTACCGTTTAACGAAATGCTTCTGCTTGCAAGTCTTTCAAGGTAGTAGTTGTTGATGTGGTGATACAGGTATAGATGTCTTTGTGATGTGTTTTTACACTAACAACGACTAAGCCTTATCCCATGATAAAATGAAGCCATATGTTCTGTTACAAATTGTAGCCAGGTTTGAACCATTTATATTTAAATCTCCTCTTTTAATATGGTCTCTTCTACCTCTAGTTATAGAACTACCCTCCACCTGAACATATATTCATTCCACCAAAGTGCTATCATATTTGCTTGGCATAGGTAACAGGAAATATTGGATAATGTTTTTATTTTGTGGGGAAGGTATTCTAAACAATGTTTTTCCTATAACCTTTGCTGACCCTGCTGATTCCCTGCTGTTGGAAATGTGTTTCTTTGTTATTTGGATCTATTTAACAAAAAGAAAACATAACTGATTTGATTGCAGAGCAAGGCCAAAGAGATGGTAATGCTAGCAGAAAAAATGAGGCAAAAACTTTTGTCTGGCTCAACTTCTCAAACCAATGCATCTAATGATGAGGAGATGGGTACGAAGGAAGAGATGCAAGATTGGTTGTTGAGTGTTGGTATAATATCCCCCGTTACCAAAGAGTCTGCGGGTGCTATGTATCATCAACAGTTATCCCGTCAGGTTCGCTTATCGTTTCTTCTCATTTGCAAAATTATTTCCCAATCATCAAGATGCATTGAAAATTCTAAGACAGACTTTAAGATGGATCATTATGTTAACATTTAAAAGGTTGATTTGGTGTTGGGGGGAAAAATCAGCATTGTTAATAAGATTCCCAGTTATTATTTATGCTCCTACAAGTCACAGTTCAACATATTTATCATGGAGACTAGTTTTACTTTCCTTTTTCTTTTAAAGGAAAAAGACAAAATTATAGGATTGGAGTTTTTGGGATTTATGTTGTTTAGTAATATTTGAAAAATTCTTTATTTTCTGAATATAATGGTGGCATTTAAGTTTTGCTCGTATAGCAGGACTATTGAAATGATATCAAGGGTAATATTAGGAAGTAAAAATACTAGACAGCTAGGCATAACATGAGTGAAGGCAGCTAAAGGTTGGAATAACATCTATCAATCAGTCGACATAATACATTAATATCCTCTTGATGCATACAAAATAGAGTAATTTACACTAATTTCTTGTGATTAGGCAATATTACTCTCAACACCCTTTTGTTTGTAATATTATACACTAACTCCCCGTGAGATTTAGGATATACGACACTCGGCATTCTTGTATTTTGTAAAATGTGATACTAACATCTCTTATAAACATGACATTGACCTCTCCCGCAAGGTTTAGTGTGCTCAAATCAAAGGATATCATGTGTATTATCATCTATCCTCATTGGATGCCATTTACCCATGTTGCAGTTTGACATAATGTTGCTGTATGACTCGAGCCTGGAAAACTATTGGGGTGGGTGGGTGGGTGAGTTGGGATAACTGAGTCGTTAGTTTTGATACTTTGCTAGTAAATTTTCCTTTAGGCTGTACTTTCATATCATTCGATATGAATTTCATTTTGGTTTAAAAGTAGTGGGAAAAACAATGGTCTCTGCATCCTGTTAATTCGGCGGATCTAATTAATTTTACTCACTCACTTGACTAGCTGTCTTTTGTTAAATTTGTATTTGATAAAACTATTCCAATTCAGAACTTGTAGAAAACTCCAACTTGTAGAAAAAAACATGATTTCTTCTAGCTGTACTTTTTGTTGTTGTATTCTAATCTGCTCGTGCTAATACTTAGTTGGCAGATTTTGTCAAAGTTCCACTTGAGAGAGCTGGAGGAATAGTCAATCTTATTGATATTTATTGTCTCTTCAATCGCGCTCGTGGCACAGGTTCTAATAATCTTTCCCTTCTGTGCTTCCTTGAATTGGTTATGCCTCTAGTTTTACATTTTTGAACTAATTCCTCGCTTGTTTTGGTTGTCTAATAAACAGAGTTAATCTCACCTGATGATTTGTTACAAGCATGTTCCCTGTGGGAGAAGTTTGATGTGTACGTAGTATGACATTGTCTTTGATATTAATAACTTCAGTTACAATGCATGATAAAGTGAAGTCATAGTGTAGGCATGGGTAGTAGCTGACTTGAATCAAACTCCTTGTATTCTACCTTGTTTGATTCTATAATTTAGTCCTCTTTTTTGTCATCTGTACTTCCATTCATTGATAATCTTATTTAATTATTTCAGCCCCGTGGTTCTACGTAAGTTTGACAGTGGAGTCATGGTAATACAGAATAAGTCCCACAGTGATGAGGAGGTTAGTTCATTTATCTTTTTGGTTTCCGGTCAGTTTTATATCTCTTTTAGGTTTGATGTTGTTATTACCTTTTGAAAACTAATTCTTCTCCCATCTAGTGGAGGGCATAATCTAGAAACATAAGGAAGTAAGATGGTTAAAAAAAAGGAAATGGAAAGTTATGTTTTTCAGAATCGAAGTTCCCATGAAATATTCTGGAGATGGATTTTCTTCTTCTGCTCCACCTTTATCCTTGCCTTCACCCTTTCCAGAGATTATTTTAGCTTCAGGCCATACAAAACGGGGAAAATTTAAAGGCCTATGCGTTGCTTATTCTCTTCTTCCTTGCATTGTGAAGTAGAACTTGTTCTCATTTCATCTTCCTGCATTTTGGTTTGCCTTACTATGTTTTCTCCCCTTTTTTGTGGTCTTTTCTACTATTGGATGCTTCCATGTAACTCTCGAAGTTTGTGGCCTTAAGAGCTTTTGTTTTGCTTGCAGTCTTGGACTATGGTAGCTGAAAATAGGCAGGGTTGGCTATATAAATCAAAAGCACCATATTTTTTTATTTTTAATTGGTAATCATAAGCCATGTTCATGTTCAAACCATAGCAGCCATCACTGTTCCTTTTGCATAGATATTTTTTTGTATTTCATCATGTGGTGGATAAAGTCATGTCCTTTTGTTGGCATCTTTGCATTAGTGATTTTACCCAAATGTTTCCCTAATTCTGCGTTGGTAAACTCAACATCATTAACTCCAAATGTCTGCTGGCTTTATATATATTGGATAAGGTTTCTTTAATTTTTGTTTGTCTCTCTGTTGTAAACAGATAAGGCCCCTTTCTAATGTTGTCAATCTTCATTCACGTTTTTGTCATTTTGACGTCAACCTCATCTTATATTAAAAAGGTGGTTAAGTTTGACTTAAGCAAGTATGATTTGGTGCAGGTTTTCACTAAAATCAAGGTGCTTGTTATGAAGCCCGATACTCTTCGGGCTGGAATAAGTGCTAGTGATGCTGCAAGGACACTTGGAGTTGCCCCAGCAATGGCGAAGGAGCATCTTCTGTCTGCTGAGAGCAAGGGTATGGTAGTGCTTACTACTTCAATAGTTTAAGCAAGATAACCGTGTTCTAACTTGTGATCTTGGTTGAATCTTTTCAGGTTTGCTATGCAGAGATATAAGTGCGGATGGATTTCGTTTCTATATTAACCTGTTCACCGAGATTGATCGAGATGATTTGCATTTGTAAGGAAACCATCATGCTTGATATGTTACTATTCTTTTCCTGGGTTCTCATTGGACTTCAGTTTGATGCATTGCATACTATTTTGTTGTTTGATTCAATTAAGCATAAGTGGTTTTGTGATATGCTATTTATGCAGAGTTAAAGATCATGGAATATATGCCACATGGGTAAGGGCAAACCATGCACCTCAATAGAATTGCAAGCTTTGATATGTTCAATTTAAGGTATATGGATAATTCATAATAATAGAACCTAAACTGTTGTAATGCCATTTTGGTTTTCATCACTGTCTTCTTCTAAGCTGACATTTTTTGGTTTCGGATGATCAAATTTACAGGTTGAAAAGTTTCTTGAGACAAGGTTGATATCAATAGAACACTAACATCGGCACAGGACACGACAAAGCGCATTTGTTACTTATTAACGATCCAATTGAGGAAGGCATAGCTGAAGCAGCAGTTTTTGACAATCCCTGCAAATTGTACCATAGTGTAGAATTTTCATAGTAGTAGAGTGGTCTTGCAATTCGGAAACATTGTTTTTTACATGCTGTCAATCTATAAAATAAGAGATAAGAGATATTTCTGTTCCGGGAAAAAGGATAAAGGATGTAAATAAATAAATGATTACACAATATGGATTCTACTAGGTTAGATAAAACTTGGAATGAAAGGTTCGTTAAAACTTGACAATCTTTGTTTATGATCTTATCGAAAATGCATGGCATCAACGTGATTACTTTTTCATTTTTAATTTTATTTTTGGAGTGATCCAGATTACTAGGTAAAGGCTGCTACTGATAATTTTCTTATTCTTTGAATATTTAACTTTTAAATATTTATTACTAGAGAAAAACTGGAAATAACAAAGGAATTATGATAAACTCATTATAAAGGTTTTCTTTTTCCACAAGTCATAAAAGATAAACACAAACAATGGATTTTGTAAATTTTCTCATCTTTCTTACCCATGTTATCTCGATGACCGTTGATCATTCTGATTCTGAAGGTGACCCCTCTTTTCAACAGTGCATCTGAATAGTCCATTATGATTCCTTTTTACAATATATTTACCAAGTAGTTTGGATTGTTCTTTAGGATGTGCTTTCAAAAAAAAAAAAACCTAATTAATTGATCTTTTCTGAAAATAAGAAGAAAAAAATCTAATGTGATTTTTCTCTTTAACATTAATGGAGCTTTTGGGAGCTCTCAAAAAAAAAAAGAGTATGTAACTACATATTCTATTGAAAGTCTCTCTTAATAAGAGAGGGGGGGGGGTTGGTACTGAAGATGAAGAAGAGAAAAAGAATATTAATTTATACTTGTATTTATTTGTAAGATATATAATTATTCATATATTATTATCCATTAATTTTAGTTTTTCTAATAAGTAATTTTATGACATCATAATTTTTATAATAAAAATCACTCGTTTAAATTTTTAGAATAAGTAATTCCGTGAGATTTATATATCTCTCTATACATTTATCTAAATCAAACACAACCATTGAAAATTAATAACTATATACTTAAATTTATATGCCAAATAAAAACATGCCATCTAAATCTAAATTAAAAAAAAAAAAAAAAAATCTAAGAGCAAGAATATGTTTACTTGAGATCAATCATGCAACCTACAATATCCTGATTCCCCATAAAGCTGTTTTTATACTTTCTTTTTCATATCTTCTTTCTTTTCTTTGTGGGGTCAATGGTCAGCCTTCTCTTAACACTGCTTCTTTCCACTTTGTAAACTATATGCTCTCTTTTCACCACTCACTCATATCACATCACAATATTATTAAATCTCTAAAGTCAATTTAATTTGACAATCCAATAATAATAATTCCTCATATCTATGTGTGTGTGTTTGTGTTCTTTTGCAGTCAAAGTTATTCCTTCTTTAACCTGAACATTCTAACTATTTATGCTTACTACATACTGTGTTTTCTATCTGCTTTTGATGAATGATGATGGATATTGCACTCTGATGCAAAGCTTAAAGTGTTTTCCCCACACTTAGATGGTACATTTCTAATCTTCTTTTTCCATGAAATGCGTACCCATGTATATATTTTTTTAATTATTTACCCAAAGTTTCTAAGACTATGTATATTATAAGCAATATAATTGATACTTTTAAGAGTTAAATACTCAAATTGGTTCTAATAATTTTTTATTATTCCAAAAAAATTTTAAAAATTATTCTTATTGGATAAATTGATTTTTATTTTTTCAATAAAATATTTAATATACGTGTTAGATAAATAAATTTTTAAAAAATCATTATAATAAAACGAATTACACTAATTGTTTTAATGTTTTTGCAAGAAGTTGCATGTGAGAATGACTATAAATTAATTAATAGTCATTTCTTTGAATATTTTCTCAAAATAAATTCGAGGGGTAAAATGGTGTAAAATAAAGGCAATAAACTTTTTGTTATATATATTTATCTACAAACTTAAAACTTAAAAGTGACAAATTGATGTCATATATGTATGCCAAATTGTTAAGAATAATAATGTATTCTCCACTTGATTTTTAAGGGAAAAAAATCGTATACCAAAATTTTGGCTTCTTTATTATATATACCAAATTAAAAATCAACGATAATAATATATAATAATGAGCATGATGGTTTGTGCCAACTATATATGTTCATAGTTACACACAGATCAATGGTGTATTATTGGCTAGTATCTGAAAAAAAAAAATTAAAAATCCCACTTTAATAAAATGGTACACAAAGTTACATATGAACATGAAAGTGATGTGGGTCTCTAATTTCAACTACATGCATGAAATGATGGCTGGGGACCATAATTAGGAGAAAAGGAGCTTCATTAATTATCTCATGAAATCCCTTAGATTGAGGATATGATATAGCATGCAACAAACTTCAAAGTTACGTCAAAAACGGTGGAATAATATGAATGTGCGTGTAAAATTTATGGATGGGCATATATATAGTCTCGAAAATGTTTGGTAACCAAAGAAAATCAGCAAAAAACAGTCATAACTTGCTTTATTTAGCATTTATTAATTATTGCGACAATTAATTAATGCTAAATAAGACAAGTTCTGGCTATTTTTTTTGTCTACCTAACATTACCCTATAGTCTTATGTTATCTATATAGGACGGCCACTTAATTGAATTGATGTGTTTGTGTGTTGGATATATATTAGATATAATATTTATTGATATTTATTTGACACGTGTATCTGTTGTGTTTAACTGTGTCTTAATAAAAAATAAAAAAAATTTCGACACACTTGAACATACATAGATACTATCACGTATCAACGTATCTAGTCTTATTTTTAAATGTATTCTTAAAATAAATTTAAAAATAGTATATATTATTATTTATTATAACAAAAAATATTTTAAATATTTTATATAATTAAAATAAGATATTAAAAATAATTAAAAAATAATACCAATAAAATATCAAAATATTATTATAATTTATCTAAAAAATACTTTATATTTTATACATGTATATGTATTTTTGCATCTAATAAAATTTTAAAATTCGTGTTTCGATATGTCCCATATTATATCATATCCTGTATTTATGTCTGTGTTAATATCTATCTTAGTATGTTACGTATTAACAATTTAACATGATAATATATTATATTATTATGAGAGAAAAAGTAGGACATAATTATATGCCAAACCCTTATTACTGTTATTATTTGAGCATTATATCTTAGTTGTTAGCTATTTGAGGGAGGGGTAATTAGTGAGTGTATAGTGTCTAGGGTTTTAACACTTTATAGTTTATATTATCTAGTTCTTGGTTTTTATGATAAGGTGAAGGAGAAATCTGATTAATTATTGTATCATTAATAATATAAATACTCAACAAATCTCTCCGATGATAGTGATTAGAGGAAATACAAACCCTAATTTTTAACCAAGTATATACATTAAGGTTTCGTTTTGATAAATGTCTCACCATTTATTTATATTCAATTATATCAAATTTTATATTCAAATTATCCATATATATATAGCCCATTTCTTCTTATTCTTCTACCTTTCTTTTATTTTTTTTTTTCTGGCTAGTAATCAACCTTTTTTTTTTCTTTAAACATTCATCACACCCACATTATAAAAAGAAGAGAAGGAGAAAAAATAAAAGATGGATCGTGACATGCATGTGACCAAGCAGACTTTATGTTCCCCGTTATTACCTCCTATATATATATCTCTATATATAGCTACATTATTTTATCTCTACTTCTTTATTCTTTGTTGAATATTTTCTCAGCCTATAATAATTAATGATCCACTAGGTAGCTAACTTTTTCGTTTTTTCTTTTTTTTTTTTTTTAATTTCTTCTATCTTTTCGGACATTCGGTGATATATATACTTTTTTGGGTTAATAATCATGTTTAGGTCAAGGAGAGACATTTTAAGCCCTAATTGTAGTGAAAACATAATTTGGGTCCCACTATTAGACATGTGAGGTCGGCCATATATGCATGCATGCCAAAGTGTTCTTTAATCATTCATGCAAATTAGTTAAAAGCTTAAATAATAGTGGAGTTATTTAGGTCTAATATCACATTAAATGGAAATAATTAATTAATTGATTAATTATTAATTATTAGAACTATTTGTCATTGCTTTCCCTGTTGATGAATAATCATGGGAGGAAAAATATATAGAAGTGATAGAATAATATACTCTTTATCAAACATATAAATTTAATTAATTTTTTTCAATATTAGTTAAATTTAAAGGAGGGTGTAAAATTATTCTTTTATCAAACCTTTTTGGGTTGTTCACTTCTCTACTTGCTTTTTGTTCTTCATTTGATATGATTTGATGAAAAATTTAATATTATTTGAATTTAACTAAAATATTAAAATTTGTTAAGAATATGAATACTTTAGGTGCAAGATAACTATATAAACTACTCAAAGTTTATAAATATTTTATTCAACCGTGTTTTAATAAAAAAATAAAAAAAAATTTAGATACACTTAAATACCATCTTGTATCAGCGTGTTTAGCCTTATTTTTAACATATATTCTTAAAATAAATTTAAATATAATATATATAATTATTTATTAAAATAAAAAATAATTAAAAAATTAATTTATATTTTAATATCAATAAAATCTCACTTTAGTTAACAATCATCTTAATTATTAATGAATAATAACAATTTTATTTTCACTCAAAGCATCATTCTCTCATATCTCTTTGTCTTTCTTGCAATACAAGAAACTGAATCTTCACTCTTGAGTCTAATTTTATCACACTCTTCTTTCAATCTAGTTTACAAAATTAGATACTATCATTTAAGATTAGGTGGAATATAATATTCATGAATGATTGAATATACCACTAGTTCTGGTTTCATTCTTTTGTATCTTGTCTCACAAAAATGGAAGGATCTCTTTTTCTTTTTCTTTTTTCTCTTTTTTTTCTACGTAAGTCGCATGGATGACTTTAAGAAAGACATAAAGAAATTAAAGAAGAAAAAAATATAAAATATAATATAATAAATAAAAGGAAAAGGAAACTAAAAGAAAGAGAGGGGGAAAAGGGAAGATTAAAGAGAAGGAGGAAAGACATATTTTGTTCACTCCTTTTAATGTATTAACTCTAAAGTAAGCTAAAAAAATTATCTTTAATTTCTTTTTAGTGATAAAAAGCAAATCTTATACTTGCCATGCAAGTCTACAATTTTGATTAGGGAGACATTAATATTCTTCCATGAACCTGCTTTTCAACGTCTTTAATTTTTTCATGGACAATATAATTCAACTTTCGCATGCAAACGATGCCCTTTGTTCATATATACTCTTTACTCTTTATTCCATTCTATTTTTATCATTTCATACATATACATTTATGTAATAATAAATGTGCTATAATTTTCATGTATTATAACTATTTTTTCTTAAAAAATATAAAATGAACAAACACTTCCACCCAAAAAAAATGAATTTAATTTTCATGCAACGTTGGTATAAAAAAAATTATATAAACAATAATTAATTATATTTATATAAATAATTAATTTTAAATTCATTATTTTAAAATGGGTAAAGTATATTTTTTGTTCCTAAAGTTTGACAAAAATTTTAAAAATATCTTTAAGTTTTATTTTATTTTAATTTTGTCCCAAAAATTTTTTATTTGAATCAAATATACCCCTAACGACTAATTTTTCAAAAAGTTTAAAACCGATTCAATAACAGTTTTATAAGAACAACTCCTTAACACAAGCAAATTAAGTATAATTTTCATGCATTATTGTTAGATTGGTCTTAAATTTTTTTTAAATTTAGCTGTCGAGTGTATATTTGATGCAAATCGAAAAATTTTGAGACAAAATTGAAATAAAATAAAGTTTTTAGATATTTTTAAAATTTTTGTCAAATTTCAGAGACAAAAAGTATAATTTATCCTTTTAAAAATTATCTAAATACATAAATATAAATATAATTAAATACCCGTATAAAACTCTTTACAACTTACCCTCTAAAACATGTGTAAATACACATGATGAACACTTATAATAATATAGAAGATATTATTATTAATTAGAAAGAAAAAGAAACATAATAAATAGGGTATAGGATGAGGCACATGTGTGTGTATGATATATAAAAAAGTGTGGCTCTAGAAAGACAAATGAACATGCATGTTGTCCAATACATTATTATGAGAGAGTGCAAATTGGCTCGTGCAAATGGATTCATATATCATAGCCCCTCGTGACCCTTCAATTAAATTAATAACAATGTAAATATTATTATAACTAACTATTAATTGGCTGTGTCTCGTTGTCTTATACATTTTTTCTATAACTATAATCTAACACGAATCTATGTAAATATATATTATTAATTTTTCAAGTGAGGATACTTATTATTATTAAAGTGTGTTTTTATGGAAAGCGAAGATGGGTCAGTGAAACAGACAATAGAGAGTGCCAAAAGGGACACAAGAGAGAACCTAGTAGCTTTAATTTTTGTCGTATAGAATATACCATTTTCTTTTTTTTTTCTTTCTTTTTTTAGTTAAAAAGAATTTCAGTTAAAAAATATAAACAATAAAGGTGTGTATTTATATTTTTTTTGTCTTCTGTTTTTGTTTTGGTATATTAATGACAAATATATATATATATATATGATTTTCATTTTTTAACTTCATGCATATTATTTATGAATTTTTTATTTTAATATGGAAGAGTGAATAGAATTTTACCTTAATGTTATAAAAAATAGAATTTTACAGTATTTTAGGGGAGCTGTTCTGTGAAAGTACAATACGCAGAATACATATTTCACTGATAATACGCAGTTTGTGTATTTACAATATGCAGACGGTGTATTGTAATTTAATATTAAAATAATATAATACGCAGTCTGTGTATTGTCTTTATAAATTAAAAAAAAAATTGATATGACAATTTACACTCTCTGCGAATTCTATAGCCTCCAAAATTTTGTAAAACACCATAACTTCCAATATTAAAGAATTACACCAATTTTTATCCAATATCTAAAAAAAATTAACCTTTATTTACTATTTCATCAGTAAATTATTTTTGTTACTTGGATGTTTTTGTATAATAGTATTATGCATACTATATAATATGGTAATTATCATGGTGCCTAAAAGTATTTGCTTAACTTATCAAAAAAGGTTAAAAATTAATATTTAATTTTAAAAGTATAAAAATAAATAATTATTAAATATTCAAAAATTACCATAAAAAATAAGTTAGGCACCATAAAATTCACCATATAATATATAGTATGTGTACTAAACTACTAATCACCTTTTTTTTTCTCTTTCTAAATTTGAATTATTGTTTAAATTACAATAAATTAAATTTATATGAAAACTTTTTATAATAACTTTTAATTTATGCATAGTTTCTTGATCATAAAAATGTGTACGTTAGTTTCTGAAACAACTTTATTTTTTATTTTTCCTTTTTATAATTTTGACTGTGCCGTATACGTTGGGTGTTTTGAAGCTGTCTCTCCTTGAAAATCTGAACGGAAGTTTTGTCCAAATAATAAGACATGATATGATTATAATTTTAATTTTGAAAGGTAGTGGCGGTGGTCATGTGAATATGTGATACAAGAGGTGGGGCTGCTTCCACTTTCACAGTGTTTTAGAAAAAAAAAAATTGGAATAGAATCTTCTTGCTTTGGCTTCCCTCTCTTAGCTTATAAAGAAAGGCATGCCAAATTTGTAAAATGAATAAAAAGCTAAATAATTGAAAGGATTTAAACATTTATAAATTATAATTATAAAATTTTAGTGGTAAAAAAATAATTATTTACTTTTAATTGATGGATAATTTACATTAAAAAAGTGTATTTATAAATTGAGCTTTCTTACTTTAATTTAATTCAATTCATCTAATAAAAATAATAGTAATATTGAATAATATAGAAAAATTTTGTTTTGAGAAACTTTTTCTTATATTTAAAGAGACGTACATTCTTATTTTGTCAAAAAAAAAAAAGTGGTATTATAATTTTTTTATGGTAGAGAAAAATTATAATTTTAAAAAAGTTATTTATATAAATTTTTTATTTTTAATTTTTATATTCTACTGTATCATCTGTTTGATATCTAACAAAATTTATAATTTATTGCTTAATAATTTTTTTTATTGCTTCCACTACTTTTGTATTTGATTCGGGTTTTTTTTTCCTCAAATATTTTGTAGGAATATTTTAATTTTTTAAAAGTAAAAAAAAAAAAAAAAGACGCAAGAGAAATAGGGTGTATATATTTGTGTTGGGTGAATTTGGAGAGTTAAACTCCAAAATGGTCCATGAGATTGACGTCGTGCACTAAAATCGTTTCTGAGATTCTAATTGCATCAATTACATCTATGAGATTGAGAAAAGTGCACCATATTAATCCCTGACCCATTTTTTCTTAAATTATAATATATTTTTTTTATTATTTTTTTAATTTTTAACTTCAATAAAATTATTCAAAATAATATTTGTCAATAAAATCATCTTTATTTTAAAAAATAAGTCACATAATTTGAGCATATATACGAAATTGTAAAATAAAATAAATAAAGTTAATAACTAAAAGAAGAATAAAAACAAAAAATGAAAAAAAAAGTGTTTAAAAATTCTATAATTAATTAATTATTAATTTTATAATAGTAATAACTCTTTTATTTAATTAAAAAAAAAAATTTCGACCCGGCAGACCGGCCCGCCCCGCCAAAATCCACCAATTTGGCGGTGCAGGTTTAGCGATTTTTTTTAATTTGACGGGTTTTAAATTCTAGCCCAACCCACCTTTTTTAATGGGTTTAGCGAATCGGTCCGACGGAATCGATCCATTTTACCACCCTTAATAATTCATATTATGATGATCATTTATATAATTTTTTTTTCGACTGTTGCTAATACTTTCGACCCCCAAAACTGTAGGCGATAAATTCAGATGAATTATATTATAAAATTTACTCAAAATACTACAAATATTTAAATATATCTAAATCAGTCATTTTCTTTTGGTATTGTTATTAAGGAGTCACTAATTTAGACGCATACATTTATCACATCCTTATCAATTTATCAATATTATACTCAAATAACTTTATTATAATATTTCCTATTAATTATATTTCTCTAATTGCTGATGTATGTGAACTTCTTCATAGAAGTATATTGGATTATCATCTTACCACATTGTTATATAAAATTCTTAAATATTTCTTTTAAAATTTTAACTTTCAGTAACTATTACCACCACAATATGTCCAGTTAACCAAGCATTATTCATTTATGTTAAAGATTATTTATTCTAACCATACATTGTACTCTTCTAACATAAATTATACAACCACCTCAAAATCTTTCACGAAAAACACTTGTATTAGATCTTGCATAATCAACTCATATAATAATACAACTAGATTATTTTTAACATTATTTAACATTTATACATAAATCTCTTTTGATCCATAATTATTTTAGGAGATTCTTTATTTTTTTTTTCTAACTATCATTTATTTGTCTTTTTTTTATCTGATCATCCAATTAATATGATATTTTGCTGATCTTCTCTTCATATTCCAAACCATCTAAAATGATATACATTTAAAATTATGAAACACGGACATTTTGCTGAATTGTCATGTCTGCGTGTCAGACAATCACGGATACTCATCCGACACGATGTCTGCTGTATCCAACTATATTTAAAATAATAAATTCTTCTCCAAACACTTTTGAACACACCTAAATACCATCATGTGTTAGTATGTTCAGTTTTATTCTTAACATATATTCTTAAAATAAATTTAGATATAGTATATATTATTATTTATTAAAACAAAAAAATTTTAAATACTTGATATAATTAAAATAAGATATTAAAATTAATTAAAAAATTAATTCATATTTTAATATCAATAAAATATCAAAATATCATTACAATTTATCTAAAAATACTTTATATTTTATATATATGTGTATTCCTGTATCTTATAAAATTTTAAAATTTACATATTAGCCTATTCTATATCATATCGTATCCCATATCTGTATCAATATCCGTGCATCATAGATTCAGAATTATAAATCTTAAATTTAAAACTACATACACAAGCATAACTGAAAGTTAAAACTTCACTTAAGATGAAGAAGGTGATATAATAATGATAAATAAGAAGATTAAGCTATGAATGTGAGCGTATAGAAACAAAAGAGTAAGGAATCACGAGATTGGGAAGAGAGACACATGAAAATATATAAAAAAAAGGACTACTGTCTCCCATGTCAGCCGCTGATGAATTGGTGCAGTCTCTGCAAACAGTAAATGATGCTAATTAATAATTAATTACAAATGGTTATGAATGAAGAAGCTGACGATGAAAAAGAACTGAATCAAGAACCAACAACATCAAACAAGACCATCCTTGTTTCGAAGGTACCATGGCAGACCAACTATTATTCTGCCAATTCATTCTTCTTTCTCTAACAATACTTTTAGTATAATTTGAGAGACTTGTTTTCTTCAATTGTTTAAATAAAATATATATTATATATTAATTAGTAATTAATCTGGCCAATGAATTATAACTCAAATGACATAGTTTCTCTATATTTATTTAAGGGGTTGTGGGTTCGAATCTCTATATTTTCGGTAAAAAAAATAAAAACCTGATAAAGAAAAAAATAAACTACTCTTTTGATCTCTATAATTTTACCGAATTCATAATTAAATCTTTATAATTTAAAATTTTTTGATTAAGTCTTTATATTATATTAAATTTTATAATTAGGTCTTTATAAAATTAAAAACGTTAGAATTAACATAATATTTTAAAAATAAAAAAATTTAATTTTAATGATTTAATTTTTAAGTATGAATATCTTTAATTTTAAAAAAATATTTTATTAATTTTAATGTCTTTTATATGACAAAACTTTAATTATAAAATTTAAAATAGTATAAAGATCTAATTAAAAATTTTTATTCTATATAAAAAACTTAATTAAAGAAAATAATACAAAATTTATCTTTGTCTTGTAAGCTTAAAGTAGGTTTTGAAATATTATTCTTCTCTAAAACAACTACTTATATTCACACTGAATACATGAGGAAAACTAAGAGAATTACATATAGTATAATTATAAATTAGTTTCTGAAAAAAAAAAGGAAGAAAAAACTCTGGTGGTGGGGAAGTGTGACAGTTTAACCTTGTTTTTCCAATAATGAGAAATCATGGAATAACCAATCAACCATATATATGGTATGTAGCTGAAATAATTATTAGTCATCATTTTCAAATATATTGTTTTGCTAAGGCCCTATGCTTTCACTTTCACTTATTATTATCACACAATGAATGCTTCTCTCTTTTCTATCTGGAATCTGGATCCTCATCACTGCCCACTTATTATTATTGCTCAAATGGATTTCAAGCAATTTTTTTTTTTTACGAAAATGTTTGGTAACCAAAGAAAATCAGCCATAACTTACCTTATTTAGCATTTATTAATTATTGTGACAATTAATTAATGCTAAATAAGATAAGTTCTGACTATTTTTTTTTTGTCTACCTAATATTACCCTTTTTTTAATTTAGTCTACGTCTTAGTATTTTCTTTAAAACTAGAATTTGAAATGAACATTATTATATTACTTATATAAAATCATTTTCGTTTTATTATACGCAAAATCATTTCATTTGGAAACTTATTATTAAGCATATAATGTATGCTGTATATTAATTAGTTTGATTTCATGCATGCATGGAGAGAAGGATGTGCTACAAAATCAAGAGTGAGTGAGTGGTGTTATTACTTAAATCAATTTTATAGGTTTATATACAGGTAAACCAACAAAAATCCACCAGGATAATTTTAACGCCGATAAAAAATTTTAAATTTTGTTATTAATAAAAATATCTTTAAATAATTTAAAAATATGTAAAAAATACATAATAAAAAACCTGTTCTATCAACAAAAAATATATATTGACTCATTTATTAATGTCAGACTCACTTACTATATAAGAAATTTTATTTGCCGCATCACTCTTTTTTATTAATGTAAAATATTTCAGTTTGCAAATGATATTTTTGTCATACTTTTAAATAATTTAAAAATATTTTATTTAAGTTTAAAATATTTTTATTAACGACAAAATAATTTGAGTGTAATTTTTTATGACTTACCCTTATATATTTTTTGTGTATATTATTATTACATACTAACAAAATATTATTTGGGTGTCATCACTAAAGGTGTTTATGCTTACAGCGTATCCGATCCGCATATCCGCAATGTTTATCCGAATTTGATCCGAAAAGTGCGGATATGAATCCGATCCATAAGGTTTTCGAATTGGATCAGATCGGATCCGCATACTAATCGGATCAGATTATGGATTTTGTGTTGATATTCGTATATCCGCGTATCCACAAAAATAAAGAAATAAATAAATAAATATTCTTTTTATATTTTATTTTAACTAATAATTATCGTATATATTGTATTATTTTAATTTATTATTTAAGAAAATTATGTTTAATATTATTTTAAGAGTAAACATATTTAAAAGAATAGGAAAAAGTAAATTTTATTGATATTATTTTAATAAAAATAAATTTTTAAAAATATTTTTATATTTTACAAATATATCCAATATCTAATCCGATCCAATCTACAAATGTACGAATCAGATTGAATCGGATTCAACCTTAAAAACTGCTGATATTAAATCTGATCCAATAATTTTAATACAGATCAAATCAAAATTTTGGACATATCCAATCGGATCCTATCCGCGTTCACCCATTCATCGCTCATCATTCAAAGAGAGGTGAAAAAGGCTGGAAATTTCTTCTTCCCTGTTATTGATGCAACCTTTTGGGGTCAATAATTCAAACACCTGGACACGTCAGCATGAGGAGGCCTAGTTGTGATATGGATCCAAAGGTGGAATCTCAATGAAAAAGTAAAAGAAAGCAAAACAGTACGGCAGCATCAGCTATTATATATACAGCTCTTAGCTAGGTATATATGTACAGAGTTACATTTATTCTCAAACCTATAGTGTTTTTTTTTTTTAATTTTATAAAAGAATATTTTATATCAATTGAAATACACCTAAATATTAGTTGTGTTATCAATTTGAAAAAATTTGAGTCACCAAAAAAATTTAAAAAAATTTGGTATTTCAATGATTCTATTTTTTAGCATTTTGTTGGTTTTTTGTCGATGACAATTTTTTATTAGTAATCTTTTTGCGGTCAAAAATATTATTTATATACTAAAATCAATATAAATATATATATTTTATACTAATAACTAATTTTAATGTACATATAATATAGTTGATTTTCGGTTGATTTACGCTTGAAAAATATAGATATAATGAATTATAAGACTTCAGAAAAATTATTAGACAAAAATTAATTATTACATTTAGAATATTAATTTCTCAATGTGATATTTTTTAAATATTACTAATAACATACTTAGAGTTTACGAATTCAAGTCTCACTTCTAATTAAAAAAAAAAAGCATACTAGCACACATGAATATACTGAAGTTTGAATTATTGGCGGTTTAATTATCTATTCGAATAAGAAGAAGAAGAAAAAAGACGCAAGAAAAAGGTCGATATAGAGAAAGGTATTGGAAAGATAGAAAGCAAATATAGAAGAAGAGAAAGATGTAGAAGGAAGGAAGAAATGTCGTTACACTAACACACAAACCAAAATACACTTTAGCCTAAGCTATAATATAGCACATACTTCGATGTATCGTTTACTAGTACCTTATATTATACATATAAACTAAACTATATGATGGGGATTCGAAATTGGACTATGCTTTGGTTGGTGACAATAAAACAACAAAAGAAAAGTTACAAAAAAGAAGCAGCTCGTTTGACGTGAATTGAAACCACAACACCCTTATAAATTTTAATATTAAATTATTGATTGAAGGAAAAAAAAAATTTGTAGTCTCAAACATTATTCAATACCCAATAAAAGTGGAAAAAGAAAAAAGAACAACTGTTCTTTTGCTGGATTACCATTGAAGTTTATAAATCATTTGTTTATATCTTTGGAATTTGGGATATCCTTCATGGGTTAATTATTATTCATGACATAGGTTTACTCACTCATAGGAGATCATCCAAAGAATTATTGCAATTATTGTGTCAATACCCAAAAGCTAAAATTTTGAATCTATCAACAAATTAAAGTTCCAATGCTTAAAAATTAAAAACAAAAACTCCTATGGAAAAAAGGTTGTACTATATATAGTAGCTAGTGTAGGAAACGTTTGACCAATTATTTCTAATATAAAAGCAGCAACAACTTTATCTGTACATACATATACATTTCTATTAGAAGCCAATCAGCCACAGATCTAAGCTACTAACACTCTTTTTCACCTTAATTTGGTGGACAAATTAAAAATTCTAGCTTGCCTTTTGTTTAGAATTTAAAACATCAATTTAAATTAATTTTTCATCTAATTATAAATTTTAAAATTTAAATCCTTAATCATAATCTTAAACTCTAAATTTTCCAACAAAATAATGTTATAATAATTAAACTCAATTTATACATGAAATTTGAAAATTTTAACCAAATTTTTTAAAATTCAAATTATATAAATATATGAGATTCTTAAAACAAATCACATACGATAAATATCATACATACCCTTATATATATATATATATATATATATATATATATATATATATATATATATGAAAATTAGAATAAATTACTATTTGTACCTATAGAAAATACAAGGCTTCCGTGTGCCAAGAGTACTCAGACGTTAGTTACACAATTAGTCTGTTAGGGTATTCTTGGCATGTGAAAACTATTTTCTGTGGGTACAATTATCGTTTTATTCTTATATGGATACATTTGTCAGCGTTTATATTTTTTATGAATACAAATAATAATTTATTTAAAAAAAATTAATATAACTCATGATACTCATTATGACTGAAACTCAGACAGCTATATAGGGCAAATTAAATAACTATAGAGAAGCTTTATATTTTGGCCTTGTATTGTGTCATTAGAGGACAAATCATAGTTAATTAATAAGGAAAGAAAAAAGTTTCCAAAAAGTAAAGAACAAAGTGTAGGAAGAAGAGTTGAATTTTGTAGCATAGTAGTAAGTAGTAGTATTTATGGGGTGCAAAATGGTCAATTTGCAAAAAGATGGCAGTGTATAGCAGCATCTATGTATGTATGTATGTATCTGCAGCAAGCTTCTTCTTCTTTTTCTCTTGTGCGTGGTTTTTAGTGGGTGAAAAAAAAGAGAAAGAGAAAGAGAAAGAGTAGAGGTAATGAATGTCAGAGTCAGAAGCCTCAGAAGAACCCTATCTCTATCTCTATCTCTATCTGCATATGCACTAACACACACACACACAAGAAATGCATAGAAAAAGAAAAGGGAGAGAGGGTCACGGGTTTGTCTTGAAACAAAGGGCCTTAATTATTTTATTTTATTTTATTTATTTTTCTCTGAGTCCAAGATGACAGACAGACAGACACATATTCCCTTCTCACTTAGATAACCGAGGTGCTGTGACGGAAAACAACAAATTTCTATTTACAATACTATACTACTTTCTTTTTTAAATATATTATTGCAACGTTACTTTCATGGATTTTTTTTCTAATATAAATTATAAAAAATATTTTTTTAAAATTTATTTTTGAACTTTATTTACCAAAATGCACATCTAATTTTGGTATTTGGGCAAGTTTGCTGTACCTTCTTCAGAACTTCCCTTTAAAATTTTTAAAATACACGTTTTTAATCTATGTCATCGACCGTAAAAGAGTATATAGATCTATAAACAGTATATAAAAATATATAAAAATACACAAATAATAACCATGGTTTTTTCAAAAAAAAATTTTAATTATAAATTAAGAAAACAAGACATATTTAATAATAACAATTATTATTATCATCTCCAAAATTACACGGTTACACCGAAATAAGTCATATTGTAAATTTTTCTTTTCATAAAAGCATGTTTAGAATTGAATAAAATATTAAAATTAGAAAAATGTGGGGACTAATGAATATAGGATCCAAAAAGGAGGGGTAGTTGTTACTTATATTAGGTGTGTGATTGATTCTGATGTATCTGAGTTGAGTCATAAAATGGGAATCGTTTTGGACAGCAACTGCGAATCCATAGTGGTGTCGTTGGAGACACAGAAGGCGGTGCCGGCGCCCTTCCTCACCAAGACCTACGAGCTGGTGGACGACGCCGCCACCGATCACATTGTCTCGTGGGGAGAAGACGAAACCACCTTCGTTGTCTGGCGTCCTCCTGACTTCGCCCGCGACCTTCTTCCCAACTACTTCAAACATAATAATTTCTCCAGCTTCGTTCGCCAACTCAACACCTATGTATTTTTCTCCCTCTCTTTTTCCCTTCTCAAAATTGTAGCTATTTTCGCGTGAAGTTAATATTTAATAAATTTGACTAAATTATTATCTAATAATTTTTAATTATTTGTTTAGGGTTTCAGAAAGATTGTACCTGATAGATGGGAATTTGCAAATGACTTCTTCAAGAAAGGGGAGAAGCATTTGTTGTGTGAGATTCATAGAAGAAAAACATCACACACTCATCCTCATCATCAACAACTACCATCATCCATCAACCATAACCAAAATCATTTTAACAACAATATTCATATTCTTCCCTCTACTACTACATTTTATCATCCTTTTCACCAACACAACAACCGAGTCAGCATCTCCCCTGACTCGGACGAGTTACCTACTTGGTGTGACTCGGACATTATTAGCAACACTACTACTACTACCACTACTACTGCTTCTTCATCAACGCTTACAGCACTCTCTCAAGACAACGAAAGATTAAGGAGAAGCAACAACATCTTAATGTCCGAACTAGCACACATGAAGAAGCTCTACAACGACATAATCTACTTCGTTCAGAATCATGTTAAGCCTGTCGCACCAAGCAACACTTACTCTTCTAGTTTCATTCTTCCACAACACCAACCTTCTTCTTCTTCAGCTACAACAACTAATTGCAACGCTTTCTCAATGTTGCATAAGCAAGTGCAACAACAACAACAACAACAACACCATGACTATTTGAATTCTCCAACAAACACATCGAGGAGTTCTATAACAATGATTGAAGACCAAAGTAGTAAGAGTTGCAAGACGAAGCTATTTGGGGTGTCTCTTCAATCCAATAAGAAAAGGGTGCACCCTGACTACGGATTTAGCCACGCTTTTGCGGAAACAAATAACAAGGCTCGTTTGGTGTTGGGAAATGATAATGATGATTATTTGGGATTGAATCTCATGCCTCCTTCTTAGCTTTCTTTTTAATTTTTTGTTATATTATTCCTCCATCAAAAAGATTATGACTGTTTAAGTCATATTGGATCTGTGTGTACATAGAACTTTAGTGTATTAATTAGTCCCAAAACTGGATCATATGTTTAATTTGTGTTTATTCCCTCTTTTTTTTTCTCAGAGCAAATGAATCTTTTTAATTTATTAATATTTTTTTAATTTAAATTAAAAATAATAATAAATTTACGAAAAAGTCTAGGGAACAGTAACTTTATCAAATTCTGGTCAGCATGTAACCAACAAAAAAGAGTGAGTCATTGGATGAAATTTCACACTAATCTCAAACTATTACAAATTTTATTGATAACTATTTGATGACTATAAATCCCAAAAAGTTCGCCCGTAGCATTCCTCTAAATTTACATAGAAAAACAGTAGTTAATTAATGCACCTAAGAACTTCTGTTATTCCCCAAACACTAATATCATAAAATTATTGATGTTGCTCTCTCTGGTGCCATTGATTGCCATCTCATTCTGGAAGCCATGTCATATCTCAATTGATTTCTACGATTGTGCTAATATATTTTGGTTTTATCCTAATGTTTTATTTAATTTATGTATTTATTCTTATCTCCAAATTTGGTGCTTCAGTAACTTTGTGTGTTTTGATTGCATATAGTTACGTTGTTAGTTTATGAAAATTTTCATTTTCTTATTTATAATTTTACATACTATTTATTTTTTATTTTTTTAATGTCCGATCTAAACCCTAGAGGGAAAAAATAGATTTTCTTGAGAGGTCAGCATGAAATTTTTTAGGCTAATTTTTTTTGTTATGAAAGTAGAAGTGGTGATATACCTTAACATTATAATTTTTGGTGTTTTTTAAAACTGTGGAAGTACACAAATTGAAGGGTCCGATTTCTGTATCTTAAATTTTTTTTTTACCACAAATCGGACGGTTCGATTTGTGCACCTCTAAAAATCGGACGGTCCGATTTCTGTACCTCTAATAAATTGGACGGTCCGATTTCTGTACCTCTAATAAATCGTACTGTCCGATTTCTGCTTCTCTAATTAAACAATTTCACATTTGAGTATAACACTCCAATAATCCACATTTTAAAAAAACACCACTACCACTCCAATATTAAAAATAAAAAATTCAATTTTTTAAGAGTCCAAAATTAAGTGTAGGTGTACCCTAAACACGTAAAGTTACTCGGTGAACCAAATAACTTGATGAAAATATGAATAAAAGATTATTGTTATATTTTTAGACTAAATATATGATCTAATTCAGTACTTTGATTTTCTTTTTTTTTTTGTTTTTTTTTTTCTGATTCTTACTCTCTTCATGCTTCATTTACATTATTGATGAGATTGAGGATGAGGAAAAGAGTTTAATCATCAGTGATGAAGTAAAGAAAAAATCTTGTTTACTTTGTAAATTAAATTATTTTCTCTTTATGTTATTTATTATTTATATTTTCTTTTCTTTTTTTTTTTTAATTTAAGAATGACCATAATAAGGTAAAAGACTAAAAGGGGTTCCTTCCTTGAGAAGTGAGAAGATGTAAAAGCTGGTGTAATAGGCGATAGGTAGCTAGTTGGCACAAAAGACATTTATCTCTGAGGTTTTCTTGATGACCAAGGCCACATTCATTAATAGCATTTTCCAGTGCGAAAGGGAGTAATTAAGTAACATACACAAAATAACTGTGGAAATGACTGAGTGACGTTATTAGTAACAAATATGAACATAAATAATTAATTCGAAAATAGCAAGTTAAACATAACTGTTTTTTTTAGGATTTTTTTAATCTATTTTTATAATAATTTTAAGAAAATAAAAAGTTAGTTTTCTATAAATATTAGTTATATGGTAAAGTATACTTTTTGTCCTTGAAGTTTGGCAAAAGTTTCAAAAATACCCCTAAGTTTTATTCTGTTTCAATTTTATCCCATAAGTTTTTGATTTGCATCAAATATATCCTCGATGACTAAATTTTCAAAAAATTTAAGATCAATCTAATAATAATACATGAAAATTATGTTTGATTTACTTGTGTTGAGAGGTTATTATTATGAAATTGTTGTTGAATCGGTTTTAATTTTTTTGAAAATTTAGTCGTTAAAGGTATATTTGATGCAAATCGAAAACTTTTGGGACAAAATTGAAACAAAATAAAACTTAGGAGTATTTTTAAAACTTTTATCAAACTTCAAAGATAAAAAATATACTTTACCCTTAGTTATAATTATCAAATTAACATTTCTAAGTTCAATTATTACACGATGACAACACAAAATATAATGAAATTTTTTATTTAAATTATTTAAATACTTTATTTACTAAAATATACAGGGCTGTCAAACGGACTAGTCCGGCCCATTTAAGCTTGGCCTGTTAAATTCGTGTGTTAAATGGGTTGGACCGTTTAAGCCCGCTTTATTCGCGGGACATAATTTTTTTAACGCGAACCCTTTATGGTCAGTTCGATTAGTTAAATGGGCCAGTCCGTTTATCCTTTTATTTTATTTTTTTAAAAATATTATTTTTAAGTCAAAAATATTTTAAAAATAATATTTTTTTTAGTTGATAGATTAAATTTTTGAGTCGAATCAAAAAAATATCGACTAAAAATACTATTTTTTTGTAAAAAAAATAGTTAAACGGGCCATCTATTTAGTCTACGGACTAGCCCGTTTAATCCGTTATTTTTTTTTTGTTAATCGGATTCAACCGTTTAGTCCGAAATTTAATCGAAAGACAAATTTCATTCATTTAAATGAGTAAATGGACCGATCCAATAAATTTAGCCCATTTTAACGGCCTAAAAAATGTAACATATAGAATATTTATCATTTTCTGTAGTATATCGCATTTTGAATACTGAGATCCAAAACGAATTAAAATTTAATAGATTTTGGATCCACCTGGAATATGTAACAAATGTGTAATCGGATGGTGTGCATCCAAGATATGTGGAGGTTAAGTAGAAATAAGTTAGGTTGTGGGTCAGGACTCAGGAGTCTATAGTCTCATCTGTATTTGGCTTAGCTTAGTCTGCCTTGTAACTCCTATTTTAAAATAGATTTAAATTTAGACTATTATAAAAATTTGAATATATCAAGTTTAAATTTACTAATTAATCTTATTAATTTGTCAAATTTAAATTTGTTAAAATATAAATAAATTAAATAATTTTTTTATTGTTAATAAATTATTAGATATTTTAAAAGACAAATATGTTGATTTGATATATATTTTCCACATTTTGGTTAAATACACCATATTCTAACAATGCTACAAAATATTTTTTTTTTAATATCAAAATTAAAAAGTGTAGTAGTGTGTGTGTTTTCCTAAAGTAAAGAATATACACAGAAAGCGAAGTAAGGTAATAGGGTAATAATTAGGATATTCAAAATGGGGTTGAAGATTTTGCAAAGGAAGAGAATAATTCATTGAACTTTGTTTATATATTAAAAGTAAGTGTCCATGAATTTTAAGGAAAAGAACAAAGGAAGTGAATATAATTCGAGTATGGAAAGCGAAATGTAAAGAGAGAAACTGACCAAAAATTGTTATTTCCAATTAAAATGTTTCTATCAATTCATCTTTCTATATGCTTCTCTCTTTAGTGTGACCATAGAACCTTTGCCTTTTACCACTTTTAACCACTCTTAGGATTCCAATATTCTCTTATTCTTTTTTAACTATGGTCTTAGGCCATTTTATTTCCTTTTTTTTGTTCTGATTTTTTTTTTCAATTTCGTTAAGTATATATCTTTTGTAACATATATTATTTTAATGTTAGTATTTTCTTAATAACTAATAATATATATTTTTTATTTATTAATTTAAAAATAATTTAAATACACAGTTAATTAGCAAAAGTACATTTTTATACGAATATTAGGAGTATTTAGTATATAAATGATTTTTTTTTCTTTTTACTTTTTTTTCTTCGAAATTGTTGGTATTCCTGTGTTAAAGGAAAATTTATTCAAATTAAATAAAATAACTGGTTGAACTAAATACTACTCTGCCAATGAGTTATAGCTCAAATGACATAGACTCTCCATACTCAATTAAGAGGTCACGGGTTTAAAAAAAAAAAATACTACTCTTTAATTTGCTCTTTTGAGAGCATAGTCACTTTTTTTTAAGTGATTGTCTTATATATAATACAAGTAATAAAGTGTCCCGTAAAGTTTGACCATGTATTTTCACAAGGTTATTTCATAACTTTCCTTGACTCTTGCGTTGTTTACTTTATATTCTACTAATAGTAGTAGTAATCTAATTTAGAGTTAAGAAAAAGGATAATGTAATTTATTATTATTGGCACTTGCGTTACATGTTGTTTATAGTAGTGTTGCTGTATTCATGATTTCTCATTAATGTATATTCCTCTAAAGTATTAATGAAATAAATATAACTTGAGACATCTGGGAAATTAAAGCAAGGGAAAAAAAATATATTTTGGATCTCTAGAGAATTATTAAAGATAGATAAAGACTCAAAGTTAACATCAATAATACAATAAACTGATAATATAAATTAAAATAATGTAAAGCTGGCATGTTTGTCTTGCAATAATTAATTTCGTGACATATGACCCAAAATATTTTTTTAAATATAAAAAAGATAATTAATCTAAATAAAAATAAAAGAAAAAAAGCGTTGAATTTTGACATATTCAATATTCTAATGTAACTTTAATTTGCAATTTTGTTTGCAATTACGGTTTTAACAAAAAAACACCAATAACTATATTTTTATCTAAATATTTTTTATAGAAATAAAAATTAATTATTTAATTTATAATTATAATTAATTTTTTTTAATAAAAATACATAAAGAGTACATAAAATATAACCATCAAATTAAATTTAGTGATATTTTTTAGAATAACTAATAAAGAATTTATTTTATTTAGACCATAATTTTTTAAAGAACATGTAGATAAAGCAATGTCTAATATTTATTATTACAAAGAAAACGAATATTTTGGAGGAACTGCATGACACACCTTAATTTCAATGGAGTCGTAATTAAAATTTATATTGTTTGATTTTTTTATTTTTATAATATATTAATTATGTATATATATTTATAGTCAAACTCAATCCAAATAATTTATGAGCTATTTGTATAACACTATACAATTTTATTACTGTCTATATAATTTAGAAATATGATTTGTGGAGAGATACTTAATATTATTGCCACATAACAATTATCTTATCTTGTATTAATTAATTTATAATTTTTATCTTATTTTTTAAAAAATTTATTTTATTTTAATATTAAACACTTAATAGAAATTAGTTATTTAATTATAATTATAATTATTTTTTTTTGTAAGAGTACATAAAAAGTACATAAGATATTACCACTAAACTAAATTTAGTGATTAATTTTTTTTTGTAGAATAACTAATAAGGAGTTGTTTTTAAACCATGATTTTTTTTATTAATGTCTACTATTATTAAAAAAACAGAATATCCTAGACAATATTATCTAAATAGAAGCATTATCAAGTTTTACCGGAATTGTATGACGCACCTTTTTCAACCAATAGAGGGTATTATTATTTATCAAATAATTCACGAGTTATTTTGGTGTTTCATCAATTAATCATTAATAGTATTTTTAATGGTGTGAGATTACATCTAATAGTAGAGAGATCACTCATTTTTGTTTTGATAGTTAAGTATTGGCCAAAAAACACAAAAATTGCTGATCCCTAGACTTTTTCTTCACTTTTTATGAAAGTAGCCATCCCGCACCACCATTCTTCTACCTGGTTCTTTTTTACTGTTGTGTATGGATCGGTTCAGTTTGGATTGAACCTTGCAAGATGTAACTCTGTCCGAGTCAGCCGAACCATCCCTAAACCATTTTTTTTAAGATGGTTCGGTCACCAGAATGTGACTTGTAGTGGTGATGCTAATAACAGATAGAATATAGTGAGAATAATAGCAATCAAACATTCAAACATCATGTGGTGGACCCGCACTAAATAGAAAAAAAAATTGCATGCGGTGTTGGGTAAGGTAGGCCGTTTCTGGTACAGGTTTGTTACTTTGTTTGATATGGATAGAAATAGGTCTTGAAGCGTGGTGGTGGTGGAAGTGGGAGATGTGATCGATTCACAAAATAGCAAGTATGTCTTCTCTGATAGGTAAAGTAAGTTTGATCGACTTTCATTTGATGGATCACTTGTTCATTGATTTGATGAGTGTGTTTTTGAATTACAGATGAGTGGAAGGAGCAGCTTTTGGAGGTGGAGAATGGCGAAGGACACCCGAAAATGGAGGTACGCGATCTTCGGAGAGTGTCGGATGCAGGGGTCCCAATACTGAAGGGCATCAGTCTGGAAATCCCAAAGGGCGTCATAGTGGGAGTCATAGGCCCCAGTGGCAGCGGCAAGTCAACGCTCCTCAGGGCACTCAACCGCCTCTGGGAGCCTCCATCCGCCTCCGTCTTCCTCGACTCTCGAGACATCTGCCAGCTCGACGTGCTCTCCCTCCGGCGCAAAGTCGGCATGCTGTTCCAGCTGCCCGCCCTCTTCGAAGGCACTGTAGCCGACAACGTGAGGTACGGCCCCAGCCTCAGCGGGAAGAAGCTTTCAGATGTTGAGGTATGTAAGCTGTTGATGCTAGCGGACCTGGACGCTTCCTTCCTTCAGAAGTCGGCGGCGGAGTTGTCAGTGGGTCAAGCACAGAGGGTTGCGCTGGCCAGAACTCTTGCTAATTCCCCTGAGGTTTTGCTGCTTGATGAGCCAACGAGTGCTTTAGATCCTATTTCCACGGAGAATATAGAGGCTGCATTGTTGAAGCTCAACAAGAATAGTGGCATGACCATGATTATGGTGTCTCACAGCATCAAACAAATACAGAGGATTGCTGACGTCGTCTGCCTCCTCGTTGATGGTGAGATTGTTGAGATTCTAAACCCTAACCAACTCTCCCAAGCCAACCATCCCATGGCTCAGAGGTTTCTTCAACTCACCACTTAAAATTATGTTTAATATCAAATTTTCTATCCATTCATAATAAAGTACTCATCGGTGTTCGTCTTTCTAATTATTTTTCTGCAAGGTCCCTCTGATTCAGGCCACGTAGTTTGAATCCTATATCTAATTATCTAAATGAACTGTATTACTGAAACCACTGTCATCTGGATATTTATTATTTGCAATTTCTTATAACAATCTACAAAAACAGAGTGACCCAGTGAGGTAATTCAGGGTTGCTTTTTGGATGCTTAGGTTTTCTCCAGAAGCTTGTTTTTTTTTTTCTTTCTTTCTTTCATCCTTTTTGGATTAAAAAGAAGAAAACGAACAAGGAAAGTATTCGATCCCTTCCTGTTTCTCAGCGATCTTGTGTCTCAGCCAAGTTTGTGTATAACACTACTTAAGCACAAAGTATGGAATTCTGATATTGTTCCAATTCAATTCAATTAATTAAGTTTTTATGGTATCATATTTGCTATTTTGTGAATCGATCACATCTCCCACTTCCACCACCACCACGCTTCAAGACTTATTTCTATCCATATCAAACAAAGTAACAAACCCGTATCAGAAACGGCCTACCTTGCCCAACACCGCATGCAATTTTTTTTTTCTATTTAGTGCGGGTCCACCACATGATGTTTGAATGTTTGATTGCTATTATTCTCACTATATTCTATCTATTATTAGCATCATCACTATAAGTCACATTCTAGTTACCGAACTATTATTAGCATCACCACTATAAGTCACATTCTGGTTACCGAACCAACCTAAGAAAAATGGTTTAGGAATGGTTAGGCGGACTCGAACAGAGTTACATCTTGCAAGGTTCAATCCAAACTGAACCGGTCCACAGCAAAAAAGAACCAGGTAGAAGAATGGTGGTGCGGACGGCAGGGGGATGAACCAATTGTTATAAGGTGGCTACTTCCATAAAAAGTGAAGAAAAAGTTTAGAGGTCAGCAACTTTTGTATTTTGTGTCTAGCACTTAACAATTAAAATAAAAATGAATGATCTATCCACTATTAGATATAATTTTACACCATTAAAAATACTATTGATAACTAATTGATGGTTACAAAACACCAATAAAGAGTATTACTATTTATCAAATAATTCACGAGTTATTCGTACATTATAAAATTTTATTACTATTTATATAATTTACGAATATGATTTGTGGAGATACTACTATGTAGTAATTATCTTATCTCGTACTAATTAGTTATAATTTTCTCTTATTTTTATAAAAGATATATATATATATATATATATTTTAATATTAAACACTTAATAGAAATTAGTTATTTAATTTATCGTTATAATTCAATTTTTTTAATAAGAGTATATAAAGAGTACATCAAATATAACTACTAAATTAAATTTAATGATTATTTTTTAGAATAACTAATAAAGAGTTATTTCTTTTTAATTATCGTTATTTGAAGAACATATATAGATAAAACTATGTTTAATGTGTATTATTATAAAATTTCTTAAAAAAATCGCAAAATTTTCTCTAAAAATAATAAGCATATATTAAATTATATAGTGCCCCGTTATATCATTGTATTTATTCCATTTTCTAATTTGAATATGGAAGCTACAATGAGATTGGACTCGGATATGGAAAATACAGTTGTTTCACAGCCATGTGGTGTCAGAGTCACAGAACTCGAACCATGTGAGTTCTTTCCAAGTAAATAGACGGTCCAAGTTGCGTTAGTCAAAACGCACGGTCCGAGTTGTAAAGTCTCGAACACGTGTCGCGCGCAGACTACTTCTTGAAAGGTGCTCTGAATTCCAATATAGATCCATGCAAGACCCACACCTACTATCCGAACTATCACTTTCAAATTCATACCACTCTTCTTCTTCTTTATTTCTCCATTGTTCCTTATTGTGCATGATGAAAGGAAAATTAAAATGCCAAAAAAAACACAACGCTAAAAATGTTGATCGCCCCAACTTCATATTATGCATTATATAAACCATTTTGATTATGTAAGTATTTTTTAAATTTTTTAATATTTTATAATTATAGTTATTATTGTTAGAAACTTGATTGTTATCATGGTTGTTAGAAATTAAATTTAGGAATATAAGCAAAATGATTATTATTATTTTTCAACATTTGTAAGTTTTTTTTGAAAATTTTTTAATATTTTTAATAATAATTATTATTGTTAGGAAGTTAATTATTATTGTTGTTAGATAATAAATTTCAAAATGTAAATAGAATGATGGCTATTATTTTTTATAACCAACGTTTTTTTTTTAAATTTTTTAATATTTTTTATTATAATTATTATTGTTAGGAAGTTAATTATTATTATTGTTAGAAAATTAATTTTAAAATGTAAACAGAATGATTATCGTTATTTAAAAAAATATTTTTTTTTATTTTTTTAAAATTTTAATTATAATTATTATTGTTAGGAAGTTAAATATTGTTATTGTGGTTAGAAATTGAATTTAGGAATTAAAACAGAATTATTATTATTATTGTTTTTTAAATATACGTAAGTTTATCTTGAGATTTTTTAAATATTTTTTAATTATAATTATCATTGTTAGAAAATTAATTATTATTATTGTTGTTAAAAAATGAATTTAGGAATATAAACAGAATAATTATTATTATTTTTTAGAATTTAGGAATATATATTTTGTTACGGCCTGGCCCAAAGCTCATGCGGGTCAGCCCGACCCGAGCTCTCGCCGGCCCAATGGCGCGTCCTCCACCCGACCCGGACACGCGTCCCGTACGGTTCGCACACAGCCATAAGACAACATCTCTGAGGGTGTGGGCCAGCTCACTGCAAGGGCCCACTACTGACATATATATAAGGGGAGACTGGCTCTCCCCCCAAGGTACGTGACACACCTTTCCCTCACCGCCTGCACATATTCTGACAAGAGCGTCGGAGTGTCTTTGCAGGTGGCACCCCCCTTCTCCATTCGAAGTACTCGGGACCTCGCTCACTCGGGACCAGGGAACCACGACCAGACGAGCCCCTCCATTATTCGAAACGTTGTCCGCAGGGTTTTAACCCGAACCGTCCGGTACCCGACCTACCGAACATTGGCGCCGTCTGTGGGGAACGAACCCACGACAAACGTTCATGGATTTCGTATTGGTCCAAACGGGGACTGGTTCCGAGGTAGCGCCTCCCATACTCGGGGGAGGCGCCGTCGCGACGGAATCCCGGCAGCAGCAACGGTCGCCCACGAGGGATGCGACGCAGACTCACGAGAGACGCCCCTTCGGGGGGACGGGTGACAACCACGCCAGGATAATGCAAGAACTACGCCACAGAATGCAAGACTTAGAGCGCAGGCTAGCAGAGAGAGAGCGCGACCAACGCTCCCCAGAGCGGAGCCCCACCCGTTCCCGTTCGAGAAGCCGTTCGAGGCGCACGCCGAGCCCCCAATGCGAGTCGGAGAGCACTGAGGAATGGATACGCCCCAGAAGAAGAAGTCGCGACCCCATTATCTACGCCCGGCACGAAAGGCGGCGCGCGTCGAACAGAGGCAACGAGGAACCCCATCGCGAGAACAATGAGTTGAGAAGAACTGCCCGAGGACCTGTCATAATAGGAGCGACCCCTTTCCACCGCTCTGTACTCGAGGTCCGATTACCAAAACATTTTGACAAACCGACAGACATGAAGTACGACGGAACACAAGACCCCCTAGAACACTTGACGGCCTTCGAGGCCAGAATGAACCTAGAAGGGGTGGGAGACGAGGTCAGATGTCGCGCTTTCCCGGTCACCTTAGCGGGCCCGGCAATACGGTGGTTTAACAACCTCCCGCAAGGCTCGGTGACCCAATTTATCGACATCAGCAGCGCCTTCTTGGCTCAGTTCACAACTAGGATTGTCAAAGCCAAACACCCAATCAATTTGCTGGGGGTGACACAGAGACCCGGAGAGCCGACCAGGAAGTACCTGGACCGTTTTAATGACGAGTGCTTGGAAATTGACGGTTTGACGGACTCAGTGGCAAGTTTGTGCTTAACAAACGGGCTGTCGAATGAGGATTTCAGGAAGCACCTCACCACGAAGCCCGTCTGGACGATGCAAGAGATCCAATCCGTGGCCAAAGAATACATTAACGACGAGGAAGTCAGCCGAGTCGTGGCTGCCAATAAACGGCAGCCCGCCTACAACCAATCCCGGCACTTCAACGCCAGAGAAAGACCAAAGGAACACGCCAGGGACGGCGGTCCGAGCAAACAATCCAAACCGTTCCCCCGAGTTGGGAGGTTCACCAACTACACCCCCCTTACGGCCTCTATCACTGAAGTTTACCAACAGATAGCAGAAAAGGGGATACTGTCGAAGCCCCGACCACTGAAGGACAGGACAGGAGGAAACAAGAACCTCTACTGCGAGTACCACAAGGGTTACGGGCACAAGACCCAAGACTGCTTTGACCTAAAGGACGCCCTCGAGCAAGCTATCAGGGAAGGCAAACTCGCCGACTTCTCCCACCTTATAAGGGAACCAAGGAGACGCAACCGGGACAACGACAACGAGGACAGATCCCGACCAATAAGACGATGACAGGAGCCAGAGGGTGACGACCACGGTCTCACGGTGGTAACCGTGGTGACGGCCAGGAATACCGCCCCGAGGTCGAAATCGGCGCAGAAGAAAGATGCCAAGGTCTTAGCGATCTCCGCGCCACCTAGTAGAGGTCTTAAGGGTCTCCCACCTATCTCTTTCGGCCCGGAGGACCAATGGTTCGACGAAGCGCCGGAAAGTCCGCCCATGGTCATTACGGCTAGGGTCGGAACCGGCCTCGTCAAACGAATCCTGGTAGACACGGGGGCAGACTCAAACATCATGTTCCGAAACGTTTTCGATGCCCTGGGATTGAGAGATTCCGACCTGACGACCCACCAGCACGGTGTGGTAGGGTTAGGAGACCACTTCATAAAGCCAGATGGGATCATCACACTCCCGACCTCTGTGGGACAAGGGCAAAGACGAAGGACAATCATGGCTGACTTTGTAATATTACGAGATTCAACGGCCTATAACATCATCCTGGGGAGAAAGACCATTAACGACCTGGGGGCAGCCATCAGTACGAAACTACTGGTGATGAAGTTCATCACCGATGACGGATCCGTGGGATCCCTCCGGGGCGACTTGGAAACGGCAGTCGCTTGCGACCATGCCAGCCTTTCTCTCAGGAAAAAATCAAAGGAAGCGTCAGGAGTTTTCCTGGCCGACCTGGACGCCAGGGTAGACGACAAACCCAGACCAGAGCCAGAAGGAGACTTGGAGAAGATCAGAGTCGGCGAGGAGCACGATAAGTTCACATTCATAAACAAGAATCTCCCGCACGAAATAAAGGAGCCTTTGATGGAAATGATCAGGGCTAACGCCGACTTCTTTGCCTGGACGCCTGCCGACATGCCAGGAATAGACCCCCAGCTCATGTCACACCACCTGGCCGTAAAGGCAGGAGCCAAACCAGTGGCCCAGCGAAGAAGGAAAATGTCGCAGGAAAGGGCAGACGAGGTAGCCAAGCAAACGGCCAGCCTCTTAGAAGCGGGATTCATCCGGGAACTGGATTACTCGACTTGGTTGTCGAATGTGGTTCTGGTTAAAAAACACAACGGGAGGTGGAGAATGTGCGTAGACTACTCTGACCTCAACAAGGCTTGTCCCAAGGACTGCTACCCCCTACCTAATATTGATACGCTCGTTGACGCAGCGGCAGGGTACAGATATCTGAGTTTCATGGACGCCTATTCAGGGTATAATCAGATACCGATGCACCGACCTGATGAGGAAAAAACGGCGTTCATAACGCCAGGAGGCATCTATTGTTACAAGGTCATGCCATTTGGCCTAAAAAACGCAGGAGCCACATACCAAAGGTTGATGAATAAGATATTCAGCGAACTCCTGGGCAAAACAGTGGAAGTTTACGTAGATGACATACTCGCAAAAACCGCCCGACCTGACGATCTCCTGAGTGACCTTAACGATGTCTTCTCGTCCCTACGACAGCACGGCATGAGGCTTAATCCACTCAAATGCGCGTTCGCCATGGAGGCCGGAAAGTTCCTAGGCTTCATGATCACTCAAAGAGGAGTGGAAGCCAATCCCGAAAAATGCCAGGCTATCCTTCAGATGAAGAGTCCGGGTTGCATCAAAGACGTCCAAAGACTCGCTGGGAGATTGACAGCTTTGTCCCGTTTCCTCGGCGCATCGGCGACAAAGGCCATACCTTTCTTCAACTTAATGAGAAAGGGAATGACGTTCGAATGGACACCAGCGTGCGAAGAAGCATTCAACCATTTCAAGCAAATCTTGGCGGCACCACCAGTCCTCGGGAAACCCAGAGCCGGAGAACCACTCTACCTCTATCTATCAGTAACCGAGGAAGCGCTTGCCGCGGTCCTCGTCACAGAAGAAGCGAGGACACAACAGCCCGTCTACTTCGTGAGCAGGGCACTCCAGGGACCAGAGCTGAGGTACAACAAACTGGAAAGACTGGCGCTGGCGCTCCTAGTATCCTCCCGAAGGTTAAGACAATACTTCCAGAGTCACCGAATAGTTGTGAGGACAGATCAGGCGATTCGGCAAATACTGCAAAAACCTGACTTGGCTGGAAGGATGATGACCTGGGCCATCGAGCTCTCACAATATGACCTACAGTATGAACCTCGACATGCAATCAAGGCACAGGCAATGGCCGACTTCTTGGTGGAAGTAACGGGCGATCCTCCCGAGGAAACGGGCACACGGTGGAGGCTTCATGTGGACGGAGCCTCCAACCAAACGTCCGGAGGAGCAGGGGTCATCTTGGAAAGCCCAGCAGGGGTCATCTATGAGCAATCGACCAAGTTCGAGTTCCCAGTGTCAAACAACCAAGCTGAATATGAGGCTCTCCTAGGCGGTCTAGTTCTGGCTCAGGAAGTCGGTGCGACGAGGGTCGAAGTATGCAGCGACTCCCAAGTCGTCACCTCGCAGGTAAACGGAAGCTACCAAGCCCGGGACCCCCTCCTCCAAAAGTACTTGGAAAAGGTTAAGCAAATGATGAGCCAGTTCCAGGAGGTCATTATCCAGCACGTTCCAAGAGAAAAGAACACACGAGCAGACCTTTTGTCGAAGCTAGCGAGCACAAAGCCAGGATCGGGTAACCGGTCGCTCATCCAGGGCATGGTGAAGGAACCAACGGTCGCCCTCCACCTGACGGGGGCGAGCCCCTCATGGCTAGATCCCATTACCACCTTCTTGGAACTCGGCAAGTTACCCGAAGATGAGAAGGCGGCCAAAGCTTTAAGAAGGGAGGCGGCCAGATACGCAATCATACAAGGACAACTATTCAAAAAGGGACTCAGCCAGCCCCTATTGAAGTGTTTGCACCCCGACCAAACGGACTATGTGCTTAGAGAAGTCCACGAAGGGTGCTGCGGACATCACATCGGGGGCAAAGCCCTAGCAAGGAAGCTCGTCCGAGCAGGATACTACTGGCCAACAATGATGAAGGACTCGAAGGAATTTGTCACAAAATGCACAAAGTGTCAACAAAACGCCAACTTTCACAAAGCACCAGTCTCCGAGCTAAGCTCGCTAACGACCACACGTCCTTTTTCACAATGGGGAGTCGACCTCCTGGGACCCTTCCCGGTCGGCCCAGGACAAGTCAAATACCTCATTGTAGCTATTGACTACTACACCAAATGGGTAGAGGCTGAACCACTAGCCACCATATCGTCCTCCAACTGCCGGAAGTTCATGTGGAGGCAGGTGATAACCCGTTTCGGCATCCCAGAGGTCGTTATCTCGGACAATGGAACCCAGTTCACCGACAAAAAGTTCATGGAATTCCTCTCTGGCCTGGGAATAAAGCAAAAGTTCTCCTCAGTAGAACACCCCCAAACAAACGGGCAGGTAGAGGCCGCTAACAAAGTCATCCTTCTTGGGCTAAAGAAGCGCCTAGACAGTAAGAAGGGAAACTGGGCCGACGAACTCCCCTCAGTCTTATGGTCTTACCGGACAACCGAGCAAAGCGCCACGGGGGAAACCCCCTTTCGCCTAACCTATGGGGTCGACGCGGTAATACCGGTCGAAATCGGCGAACCAAGCCCCCGACTACTCCTCGCGGGCATGAGCGAAGCGGTTGAGAAAGACCTGATCGAAGAAACAAGGGAGATGGCTCACCTAACAGAAACGGCACTGAAACAAAGAATAGCCCTGCGTTACAACGCACGAGTCCTCAAACAAGACTTCGAAGAAGGGGACCTCGTCCTACGACGCAACGACATCGGCGTCCCGACCCCAGGAGAAGGCAAGCTGGCGGTAAATTGGGAAGGCCCCTACAGGGTAAGGGAGGTACTCGGCAAGGGCGCTTACAAACTCGAAAAACTAGACGGCAAGGAAATACCCAGAACATGGAACGCGAGCAACCTAAAGAGGTTCTACTCCTGACCCACCGGCTCAACGACCAGAGAGCCTAGCCAGAGAGTTAGTATTCGCCCCGTCCACATGTTATTTCAACTTGTTTACTTACCTTGTCAAATACTTACCCAACTGTCGAGTAATTTTTACTTGTTCAAATTTTTTTTGTTTAAACTCTCTTACTTGATATCTGTCCCTCGTGACCAAAATCTAAAACGCACCACGGGACTGATCACCCCGGGAGCCAGACGGCTCATAGGCCTCAACCAATTCAACGACTACGCGACCGAACCGGTCCGAACTGCTACCAAATACGAAAACGGCAAGACGGGCACAAGACATAAGCCCGCCCAGAATAAACGGTAACACGAAAATGACAACACGACAAAATAATGAAACAAGCAAGAAATCATAGCAATGAAACGATGATAACTTACAAAGCGTCAAAATGCGCAACGAACACGTAAAATTGTTCAAGGCAAACAAAACGACAAAGCATCAACAAGTTGTTCGACAAATACATTACAAAATATCCTAAGTTACAAGACTTCACTTCCTCGGCATATCGACAATCTTCTCGTCCTGGATAGTCTTGAAAACACCAATTGACGAGATCTCGAAATCAGGAGCAGCAATCTTCAGCTGGGCCTTCAGGGCATCTTCGGTCATCAAGATGGCATTCTTCCCTTGCTCCTTGGCCACCTTAAGCTTCTTCTTAAGATCAACGGCCTCTGCCTTAGCGGCCTTCGCCTCCGAGATGGCCTGCTCCCGCTCCTCTTCCAAAGCGACAACTCGACCCTGAGCGGCGTTCAGTTGATTTTCTAAGGTCATCTCACGCTCAAGAAGCCGAGCCACGGTCTCATCAGACGCCTTCAGCCTCTCCGCAATAAACGACGACTTCTCCTCGGCAGCATTAAGCTTTCCCCCCATCTCGGACAGCTGACCATGGAGGAGCTCAACTTGAGCCTTAAAGTCATTATTCGCCTTAACAGAAGACTCAAGCTTCCTCCGAAGCGCCTCCATCCCAGATAGCTCAAACTCAGCCTTCCGAGCTATCACGGCCCCACGAAGCAAGGTGCGATACATCCACCTCGCCTGCCCGGACAGCTCGGTTGCATGAAAATGCTCTTCCGTCCCGGGTATCAACTGGGAGTCAATGAACTTGGAGGCATCAAAATTCCTTTCCATTACGGTTAGGACCCCCTCCGGGCTGGAAGACATCTTTCGCTTTTTGGGAGTGTGGATAAGCTCCACGTCGCTATCTGGATGGGGGGAGAGGGTCGCCTTCCCGTCGGCAGGTCCCTCCTCACGGGCAGGGGAAACTTGACCCCCTAGGCCCTGCTTTCCCGACGTCTCGGCATCCTGGGCAGGGGAAGCATGGCCCTCCTTTTCCCCTGACGGACCCTCCGACCTGCCGGCCCCCTTTTCTTCGGCATTCTCATCATCACTAGCCTCAAAAAAGGTCTTCATCAGGTTCTCGAGACCGGTCACGGTGGCAGACATTTCCACTGCGAATAAAGAACAAGAACGTTAGTCGTCAAACTGGAAAGAAGAATAACAACGACAAAGAAACATAGACAAACAAAAAAGGTAACTCACGAATATAGCTCCGGCCGGCCTCCCGTTCACCCATAAGAAGATGGGGATTCACAGGATTCTTTTCAAAGATAGCGAGAAGAACGTTCGCTATATTCTTATCTACAGCCGACAACCTCTTGTACGATACTTTCACAAAAGGATTCGACCCCGCGCCAAAGCTCCAGTAAGTCTGGATAAGGCGCTCCCCCTCTAACGACAACCAGAAGGGATGGCGACCCTTGACGGGACGAACCTTAAAATACTTATCCTTAAAACCATGGTAGGAATCCTCAAAAAGGATAAAAATCTTCCTACCCTGGGCAGCACGGAAAGAAAGAAACCCTTTTCTCGCCTTCCCCTGTTTGGAGGGGTTGGTAAGGTTGAAATAAAAAAGAAAGACGTCCACCGACGCCGGCAGCTCTAAATACTCGCAGACCATCTCGAAGCAGCGGATAGAAGCCCAGCTGCTCGGATGAAGTTGAGACGGACAGACGGATATCCGATTCAGCAGCGCCATTTGAAAATCGGAAAACGGGATCCGAACACCGACTTGTGTGAACATGGATTTGTAAAACCAGATCCAATCGGGGACGCGAGGAGAATGAAAATTGAGCTCATAAATACGCTCGCGAGGAAGCGGGACAATGGACTCATAGTTGGCCTCCTCGTCAGTACCCCCACACAAGTAACCGGCTTGCCGGAACTCCGTCAACTCCTCCAAGTCCATCTGGTTGGGCGAACTCCTTATATCGTCAGTCACCCAAGCATACGGGTCATAAGCCGCAGCGGATCCGGAAGCCCGGGAGACAACGTGAGGCATACCTACAGCGGGGTACCACTCCGTTAGTCTAAGAGGTCGGGAGCCCGAAAAAACTCAGAAACCACACCTTTTCAACTCAATCATGACCAGACACGGCCAAAAACCTACGCCTACCTCACAAACCACCCAAAAAAGACTATCCTGGAATGGTACCCCTTCCCTAACCCACCTATCCCAACACTGAAAAAACCTCTCAACAAAATAAAATCAGTCATGCAATAGATGCAAATAATAAATCACACAAACAACAGAGCATAGCGCGGATATCAAAAGAAAGAAACCAGAAAATTACCTGGAACGATGAAGGAAATCTGGGCTGGGAGTTGAAGCAGGAAGGGGTTCACGCAGGAAGCTTTGGATGTTAGGGAGAGAAGAAGTTAGAAATGATAAAAGTGGGAGGTGGATAGGGAGAAAACTGTTTAAAAACCACCCCCAAAGAAGCGCGAAAAGAAGCAGGGGCAAGATAGTCTTTGCACACAGGATTTTTCGAGTCATTATGAGCATTAAATGCCCAGCGCGGAGACCGAAACGGCAAACAGATGCCACAGCAGATCAAGGGACACGCGCACAAGAGACGCGTCCCTCCCACGATCTGCCGACCCAGCGACAACGCACGAGTATAGACATCACGCGCCACCCATGGCCCCCACGGCCATCGCTGACGCGTCGGGGGCACTGTTACGGCCTGGCCCAAAGCTCATGCGGGTCAGCCCGACCCGAGCTCTCGCCGGCCCAATGGCGCGTCCTCCACCCGACCCGGACACGCGTCCCGTACGGTTCGCACACAGCCATAAGACAACATCTCTGAGGGTGTGGGCCAGCTCACTGCAAGGGCCCACTACTGACATATATATAAGGGGAGACTGGCTCTCCCCCCAAGGTACGTGACACACCTTTCCCTCACCGCCTGCACATATTCTGACAAGAGCGTCGGAGTGTCTTTGCAGGTGGCACCCCCCTTCTCCATTCGAAGTACTCGGGACCTCGCTCACTCGGGACCAGGGAACCACAACCAGACGAGCCCCTCCATTATTCGAAACGTTGTCCGCAGGGTTTTAACCCGAACCGTCCGGTACCCGACCTACCGAACATATTTAAATAATAGTAAATAAATAATTAATATTAGAAATTATAATTTTGGATATTATAAAAAATTTTTGAACCGAAAATAAATAAACAACTAATCTAAATATTGTAATATTGTTGAGAATTTTGATTAGGAATATATGTATTAGTTATTAGTATTAATAGATAGTTATAAATAATTTTAAGGATTAATAATTAATTTTAGAACTTAGAATTATTTGTTTTAGTTGAATTTAGTAAAATAATTTATGATAGTTGTGTGGTTTCAAGTAATATGTGTGTTGTTGTCATAGTTGTGCAAATTTTGTAACAATGAGAGTTAATTAATTGGTAGGTTAGTACATGGTAATTACAAAATTTTGTAATTAACAAAAAGTTTAGCATGACTTTAATATTTTAGCATTTGCCACGTCTATCACATCTGGAGCCATAATTCCGTCACCTTGATCTTCATCTCCATCCGGATCAACAATTTTGTAGTTATTTTCGAACTCTTTTTCACTGTCACTATTGTAATCTTCCTGTTCAATATTTCAGTCGGTCTCAGATTGTTCGAACTCAACGTACAACTCGATGAACGAGAATTGAGCCCGATTTTCAATATACATTGAAAACATCTCCTACATGCTCGCTTCATCCGTTACATATTTGACTTGAAATTGGACGAATTCATCAAACACCGGTATGGGATATCTGTATAGAATACATGATATTTTTTTTGACCTCTCAGAATCAATCTTCTCACATATCACACCTTTGAGCTCATCAAATGATATTGTGAAAGGAATAACATCTAATGGATTTTTACAAACAAATTTTACTCCTTCAGATGTTTGTAACAAAATCTGACCAAAATAATACACTTTTAAAAGAACTCTGTCACTCATTTATCTCAATCATTTAAACAAGAACATAAACTTGACTATCAGATCTTTTGGTTTCATACCAAGCAAAAGAGAAACCCAAAAAGAAGAAACCAGAAGAAGAAGCCGTTGAAGAAGGAGAAGAAGACGCGCATTGATCTCTTCCACCAGTTACACACTTTTATATATGCCTCTACAAGCAAATCGGACTCCTCGATTAGCTTAACTTTATTCAAAAAAAATATAAAATAATCAAATTGTACCCTTCAATTTGATGTTCCCATTCATATAAAAATTACCACCTACAAAGAACACAGAGGGTCCGATTTCCACCTTCCGAAATTCAAATTTTTCCAGCTCCAAATCGGACCATCCGATTTGTTCAGCAAAATTTTTAAATCAAACAACTTGCATGGTCTGAGTTCTTCTACTTGGCACTCACAAAAAACTGTCTCATAGATTTGTCTTATACCCCATAAATCCATATCCGAGTAGATCACACACAAGACTTCTATAACCATAAAATTGAGCCTATTTATTCCTATGCTTAAAATTTTTTATTTATGTACGATAAAATTTATATTATTAAATATTAATACAATGAAAAAAAGTTATATATAAATTTATATTATAATAATAATAATTCAATTATTTAATTATCTAAAATTTAATTTAAATTTTTAAATATAAACAAAATTATTAATAGTTAGTAATTTTTCTTAAGATTCAATTGAGATAATATTATATATTATTTATTTTTATTATTAAAATTTAATTTAATTTAATTTAGTTTTGGATTTATTTTTTTTTTCGTCAAACAAATATCTACTATAAATATAATAAAGTTTTAACTTTACAATTAAATAGCAAAAGAAGTTAAATAATTAGAAATATAGAAAAACATTATCTACATATATATAAAGAGAATTATTCGTAACTGTAAATTTAAATTTATCTTTTTTACAATTTTTTTTCTCTCTCACACATCTATAGAAACTTAAAAAAAATATCAAAGTTGATCCATTCAAATTATATTTCTAATAAATATTTTAATTATTTAGTGTAATATTATTTTAAATGGCTAGAATACTGTTTAAATTGACTTAATTAAAAAAATATTTTAAAGTGACAATATTAGTAAAATAATAAAATAATATTTTAATATTTATAAATTTATAATATTTATTATTTATGAATTTTATTATCTTTATTTAAGAGTAATTAATGATGTAAATTAATTTATTTTTTTAAATGACTAAATAATTTTAGAAGAGTCAAATCTCATTTAATTGATCCAAACAAATTTCATAACCTAATTTAGTTGGCATTTTCACTGTGTTTATGTAATGGGTCAAGTGAGTAAAGTTGGCAAGTTGCTTTGGAGTTTTTTTGGAGATATTGACAGTTTGCTAAATAGTCCAATCGGTCACAAAAGATGTTTCCACAACATTATTAAGGGCCGTTTGAGTAGTTTCGAAAGTAATTTTTTTGAGTTTTTAACTTATAAAAAGTAGTAGTATTAATATTTGGTGTAATTTTAAAAATTAAATTGTAACTTTTTAAGAAGTTATTTAGGAGCTTATAGAGAAGTTAAAAAAAAATGATTTTTCTCATAATACTACTACTTTTTATCACATTTTTATAAAATAAATACTTTTAGAACTAAAAATTCAAACACAAAATAACTTATTTATAAACTACTTTTAATATAATCATTTATTATTTAAGCTATTTTTTCAAAAATAACTTAATTAAGCTGTTTACTCAAATTAGACCTAAACCGATTACAAAAAAAAATTTTTTGGGGTAAGAAAGGGATGATTTATGGTTGTTAACAGTAAACAGTAAACAAAACAATGCATTAAGGTAGCGTTTGGTGGAGAGACAGAGACAAAAAGACTGAGACTGAGAGACAGAGACTAAGAGACAGAGATTGAAATAAATCTCAATATTCTGTTTGCTGCAAAATAGGAGACAAGAATTAAAATAAGAATGAAACTTTAATTTAATTTGCACAAAGGGTAAAATTGGAATTAATTAATTGAAATGAAAGTATTTTAGGTATAAAATGTTATTAAAGTTTTAGTCTCTATCTCTAAAAATTTCAGTCCCCTGTGTCTCTACTTTTTAGAGGTACTGAAATACAGAAATTTTGGAGACAGAAACAGAAATTTTAGTACCAGTCTCTGAACCAACAAACACAATACTGAGTCTCAGTCTCAATACCTCAAAACAAACGCTACCTAAGAGATATTTGCATTTTTTTTTGTCATATTTGCATTTGTCGCTTTAATTTCTTGCCATTTTGTGGGCATTGGGCTTCAATGACTACCTCTATCTACGTTTTCTTTGGGCCTCTTCAAAACAAACTGCAGCTACAGAATCCAAATTTCAAATGATTGACCCACTTTTCCATAGGCCCATAGTAGTATTATTATGTTGTTTGTAGGTTCAAATTAATTAAACCTTTTGTTCTTGTTTTAATATTTGATAATATTGCACAATATATTTATTATTAATACTAGTACTTTATTTTTAAAGAGGTTTTTGAAACATTTTGTAAAATATTGACCAACTTTCCAATAAAAAAGGAAAAAGACGACTTTGTTAATAAAATAGTTGAAGACAATATATTACATATTTTTTGAAAAAAAAAATAATTTGTTTATTTAACTACTTATGCTATTTTACCAAACATGCATGATCCAAATTCTAACTTTCTAGGTGTTAGATCAAAATAACCTCCGAGTGTAATCCACAATTTTATCAATCATTTCATGCTTTTTCTAATGCGTTGTTATCTTCCTTGCTTTCATTATTCAATTAATTAATTCCATTATTAATAGAGACTCGAATCTTCGACGAAAATGACTAGTGATAAAAAATAATTGAAAACAATACATAATTACATTGGTTGACTACTTCAATGGAGGACCTTTTTTTTGTTTAATTCAGTTGGATAACTATTAGCACAGTGGATGCGAGTAGGGATGACAATATTATCCGAACTCGCGGGTACCCACTCCGCCCCTATCGCTCGGAGCGGGTTCTTAGGAGCGGCGGGGCGAGGTCGGGTTTAGGTAATATCCGCCCCGCTATATATATAATATATATAATTTTAATATATAATATGTATAATATATGTAAAATAATTAGTAAATTAGTTTGGCCGACTTGGTTGCTCCACTTCTATTGTGTTGAGCTGTTTGTTTTCAAAAAAAAAATTAGTAAATGATTAATAATATTGTAACATATTTAAATTTTTAATTTAATTTATGTCATGTATGTGATGATAGTTATATAAATTTTGAAATTTAATTTTATTTATTGGATTTTAATAATTATAGGGGCGGGACGGGTACCCGCAAGGACAGGTTAGGATTCAACGTTTTACTACCGACAGGTAGAAGCGGTGCGAGCTCTATACAAGTTGTTGTACGGCGGGACGGGATCGGGTAGAACAAAAATCCGCCTCTATCCGCCCCGTTGCTACCCCTAGATGCAAGTATTCTTAGCATATATAATAATCTTCTAGGTATTCAAAATTTTTAAACTTTAGTTTCGTTTTTGACTGAATTTTTTATTTTCTAAAGAAATTAAAGATGAATATCCTTTTCCCTATCTCAAATCTATTTAGTTCTTAAGAAACTTTGTATTTGATATTATTGGGGAGTATTAACAAATTTAAATTATTAAATGAGTTTTAAAAATTTTTATTTAACAAGTGAAAGCTATAAAATTTATTAAAAACTAAAACGTTTTATTAAAAATTTCTTGAAGAACTAATTGACATATTATTTTAGAATATATGATAATGAGTTACTTATTAATTAATTTATATTTTTCATTATTAGACACGCTTTTGTAAGTTAGACGTGTGACATGGTCCCAGGTTGAAGTTTGAATCTTTATATATATATATATATATATATATATATAAACACACACACACAATTTATTAAAATAACAACAATTATTTTTTTCAAAAATAATTCCCTAAACTAAGGCCCGGTCAGAGTGTATGACTGGCGTTCAAGTTATTTACTCTAAAAATAATAATATTAAATAATCAATATATAGTTATATATATCATCATACATATCTTAGTTGCCTCTTTCGAAAAAGATCAAACTTTTAGCTTGGTTTTATTTTTGAGTGGCACTGTCCACTCGTATTTTTCGTTTTAAGAGAGGCATGTCGCCCTCAAATAGTTGCTCTAATTGTTTGAGAAAAAAAAATTATCTGTAAGCTCAATTAGTTTGGCCGTTTTTAGAAATTTTATATTATTCTTTGGATTTTAAGAATTAGTTATTGTTCTATAATAAAGAATATTTTTTTAGATTTTTTTTAGTCTACTCTTATTTTTCGGAATGTTTTTAAATAGCAACGAGTGTCTATTCTTTATATAATTAGCGGTTCATGAACTTCTCTATTAATAAGTACTTTTAAGATTAATTTGGTGATCATATTGGTTTTGCATGTGTTAGTAGAGATTGGAATAAAAATCCGCAAAGAGATTGCTTGAGAACAATTAAGAGCAATAATATTTTGCATGGAGAATTGTTTGCTATTTGGAGAGAATATCTTTTAGCATGAAGTTTCGGACAAAGAGATGTGATTTGTAAAACGGACTGTGTGGAGACTTTCAATCTTGCTAACAATTTCCAAGATAATTCGAAATTTGCATACCTTTTGGTGCTTAAAATCAGAGGTATCATAACTTGAAAATGACGTGCTGATCTTTACTTGATTTTGAGAAAGACAAACACAGTGGTGGACATCATGATAAAGATTGTGTTGAGGTCTTATTCTCAACAAGTGAAACTTCTGATGCTTTCAAAGGAGTTTAAGAATAATATTCGACAGTATTATCTTAACAATCTCTTAGAATTTTATTTTCTTTTTTTATTAGTTGTGTTTTATCCTCAATCACTAAAAAAAAATATCTTAGTTGCCAATAAAAAATGATAAAAAAAATCAAAATTAAAGAAATGTAACTTATTAAATATAATAAGTTAATTGAGTAAAGAATATTCATTTCTCCATTTTAGAATAAGACAAGGTAACCAACTCTTATACAAGATGAAAATAATATTACATCACTTTGGCAAAAAAAAATAATATATATATATATATATATATATATATATATATATATATATAAAATGTTGTTTCTCAAGAAAAATATAACTCAATCTTAAAAATCACGTAAGAACAATAAAAAAGCTTAAAGTAAGAAAAAAGCTAAAATGTATATTAATAAATAAAAATTCTATAGCTAATTTGGGTTGGTTGAGTAATTATCTCATTTGTTTGTTTAAATAAGTATTGAAGATTCGAATATCGTCTTATACATATAGCAATATATTAATTAACGACAAATTCGATCTGCCTAGATTAAAAAATATTAAAAAAATAAAAAATAAAAACCCTACTCTTCTCTTAACTTGGCAGCAGAAAGAATGAATTGTGGATTAAATTAATGAATTCCTTAGTAACAAGTTAGCATCTAGATTAGGAATATTGTATAATAATTAGAAAGCTACTGCCCCAAATTTTTGATCTCCAAGAAGCTTTGATTTTTGAAAAGGTAAAATTATGTAATGACATTGCAAGATTGCGTATGGATGCACATTACTAAAATGTGCAAATTGACCAATGACTAGCAAAGAGACAACTAGCCCCTTGTGTCATTTTCGTCATTTGGTTTCTTTTAAGGCTTCTTTGGTCTCCAACAACCAATTATTATCAAAACCTTATAATATGGAAATGAAATATTGTTAATAAGAGTAAAATACATTATTAGATTAAGCATTAATTATCTAATACAAACACAACATGATCCCTTCGCAAGCTAGATCATCAAGCATTATCTATATATTATTTTATTCAAGGTCACACATGACCCTAGCAATAATTAATGCATGATAAACAACATTATCTTAATTTATTTTTTTTAAAAAAACAATAAACTATATAATTAAGTATTTGATAGCATTAATTTTTTTGTCTGAAAATTAATAATTTGAAACTATTTTAAAAGATAGTGAATGATGAACTTATTTTTTAAATCTTGAGAAATAATTATTGCTTATTTCCTTTCTATTTCATCTCTAGTCAAAGGAATATTAAGATTAAAACTTGTTTTTTGGCTCACTTAAAATATTTAAATTTAATTATTACTCACGTAAATATGTCTTTATAAAAAAATAATAATTAAGATATAAATACGTATTATACTAAATAATTTTGTTATTAATAAAAATGCATCTAAATTTTGTTATTGACTAAAATATCCTCAAATAATTTAAAATGCAACAAAAATATTCAATATTAAATATATATTTCTTAAACAATATTTTAGAGGTTGAATTTTGATGTATTTTTTTTCAAACATGATTAAAAAATTGAGATATTTTTATTTTTAAAATTTTGTGATTTTTTGTTAACTATATATTTTTTTTGTACTTTTTTTTAAAGTATTATTAGTTGTTGACAAAAAAATCACGAAAAAATATATATTTAGCAAAAAATTACTAAATTTTAAGGATAAAACATCTAATTTTTTTAATCATGCTTGCAAAAAATCACATCAAAATTCAATCTCTAAGCATTTTTTGAGAATATACATTTAATGTTGGATATTTTTGTCGCATTTTTAAATTATTTGAGAGTATTTTTGTTGATAACAAAATTTAAGTACATTTTTGTCAACGACAAAATTATTCGAGTGCAATTTTTTTTAGTTTATCCTAATTTTTAACGATATCTTAGTCACATAAAAATATTATATTAAATTTAATTACTATGACCAAGTAACCAACATGGATTTAATCTTTTAAATGTTATATATATGGAGAGAGGATATATATATATATATATATATTTGATGAGTTAGTTGCATTATTTTCCATATACTTGTGATAGAAGGTTTTGCTTGACGCATACACATATCCTTAAAGCTATCACGAGCTTCTTGTTATTGTTGTTGAAGCTATGTCTTGCAAGGAACTATTTGGTGGCACTTACCTCTTACTGAACCCTCAAGAGGCAACTCTTCTTGATCTTCTGAGACTCCTTTTTTCTTCTAAACTCCAAAACCGGAGTTTCATCGAATGTCCGGTGGACATTAAAGCAGAGGAATTCCGGCAAAGATGGCTCCTCTTCACCTCCATTGTCGCGCAAAAGCTTCTATTCACTTCAGGGAACACCATGAAAATGGTAGGAGGCAACTTGGAGTTGTGGCTCAATACACTTTCAAGCAATGGAGGATTTTTAGGGCTCTTCAAAAACAAACTAAAAGGTTCGTTCACTGTTACTTCTTCACAACCATTTTTGCCGGTTTTGTGTTTATGTTCATCATAACCAACTTGGATGGATCTCTCACTAGTCGACTTAAGTAGGTGTGGGTATTCAAATTTCATGTGTATGTGATAATTGATTGATCAGTAACAAACTTTTAAATAGAGCTTAAATTTATGATAAATTAGTTTTTATTTTGCTGGACTAAAGAATTTCATAGAAAACAAAAAATAAAAATAAAAATTAATTAACATCATCATATTATTATCATGATATCACTTCTTTTAAGTTAATAAGAAAAAGTAATATAAATTATTATATCTCTTATATTCTTTCTTAAATAAGAACTTCTTTTAAATTTGTTTGATTTTTGCATATATATATATATATATATATATATATATATATATATATATATATATATAAAAGGTTAATAGAAAAAGACAACATGAATAATTATATTTCTAACCGCTATTGTATACCAAATTTATTACTAGCTATGTTATATTTTTTACTAATTTATGTATGAACTATGAACAATAATTAATTTGTTTGATTATTTCATAGGAAGCTAAAACTTTATTTGTATAATTAATTTTCTTCCAATGAATTGGTAAGAAAAAGAAAGAGTTTGAGTAGGTTTGATTTTTGGTAAAAATTAGGTAACATTGAGTATATATATATATATATATATATATATATATATATATATATATATATATATATATGGGAAGTTCTATGGTGGCATAGAAAGTAGTGGCTAAGAATGGCCAAGAGTTGACTAGCCTATCAAAAGAGGATAAGTGATGATACAATGGATTGAAGGTGAATCTAAAACAATCTAGCTTTCTGCAAGTCTACCATGCTCTATATGCTTCCAAATTTACCACTAGACTAAGATGCTTCTTATTAGTATATATACAAATTATAATATATATATATATATATATATAACAATATTGTATTTTATTATATTCAATTTATTTTAATTTTAAAGTCACCCATTTTAAAATTAATTATATTTTATTTAACTATAAATTTTTTTTAAATATATACAAATTAAAAAGATAAACAAAAAATTTTATTAATCACAATTTATTTTTTTCTTTTATAATTATATGATATCTATTAATATTATTTTTTTAATAAATACTTGTAGTATATAATAATAGGTAAAGACTCACATACAATTGTTTTCATATGAAATTAATAGTTGAAAAATTTTAGATGATATGTAATCAAATTTGTCAAATCATCTAACGGTTCTTAAATATCAACTTCACATGAAAACAACTGTACGTGAGTTTTCACCTATAATAATATAATAATACAATAAATATAAACTAATTAATAAAGTATTAAAATTTGAAAATGATAATTATTTTTATAAAATTAAAATAAAAGTACTTATAATAAAAAAATAATTAAATTTTATATAATTGTTTCGGTTCGACCAGTGACTCACTGATTGAACCAATGACCCAATAACCTTACACCGGTTCAGTTCTGACGTCCATTAAGCTGATGTGGATTTCTTTTGATTTTCGAAAAAAAAATTTGGTTTTCTAAAAATTTTAAGTTTGGTCATTTTCATGTTCTTGAGTTCTTTGAGTCTTTAAATTTTGTTCTTTGTGTTCTTGTAATGCAAGGTAGACTTGTAATTACGTTGCCCAAAAAATATTTTTTATGTTTGGACCTTACAAGTAAGTGGACAAACTTTAATAAATTATTATAGTTTCTATTTTTTCTTTTCCTAATACTGGTCCAATATAAATGATTATAAATTTGTGAAACAAAACTTCTTCTCCATTTACTAAAATTAGCTATCTTTTGTGGAAAAAAAAAATCTATTTAAAAAAAATTTATAATTTAATTCTAATAAATAAAAAATCATTTTTAAATTATGACTCTTCCACGAAACACAATATAATATTGGAAGGGCTCTTGGATGATCATCCTTCTCGATACAAAGTTAGTCATTCTTTTTTTTGTGTGTGTTAAAATACACAACCAATCAGGAGATTATATAGTAGAAAAATATGTTTTAGAAGATGCACTTTCAAAAGCATAAAAATTTTATTGAAATAAAAAATTCGAATTCTAATTTATAAAAAGAAAAATTAAAATTATATTATTTTAAACAATTATATTAAGTATATACTAAAATTATTTATTAATATAAAATATATATTAAAATATAAAATATAGATATCATATAATTATAAAAGAAAAAAAATGAATTGTGGTTAATAAATTTTTTTGTTTATCTTTTTAATTTGTATATATTTAATAAAATTTATAGTTAAATAAAATATAATTAATTTTAAAATGGGTGACTTTAAAATTAAAATAAGTTGAATATAAGTAAAATAAAATATTGTTTTATATATATATATATATATATATATATATATATATACACACACACTAATAAGAAGCATCTTAGTCTAGTGGTAAACTATCTTTCTTGTAACCTTAGGGTAAGGGTTCGAACCACTTAGGAGGCATTTTGGAAAATTTGGAAGCATATGGAGCATGGTAGACTTGCATAAAGCTAGACTGTTGTAGATTCACCTTCAATTCATTGTATCATCACTTGTCCTCTTTTGATAGGCTAGTCAACTCTTGGCCATTCTTAGCCACTACTTTCTATGCCACCATAGAATTTCCCTATATATATATGATAGATAGATAGATAGATAGTCGTCACATGAAAATTCTCAATTCATTTTTATGCAAAACAACGATACACTTTTTTGTATTGGTAATACTATATCGACCACAAAGGGTAAAAGCTCCAAGCATGATGTGCCTAACATACATAAGCAAATTCTGGCAACCTAATAATAACAACATAAACACAAAAAGTTAAAAACTAGAATAATAGTAGACAAATTAATAACAATACTCTTTTTAATTTCTTCCTCCCATTCTACATTGCCATCAAGAGATTGATCATTATATATGCTGAATTATTTACACCTAAAAACTCCTTATTCCTCGTAGAATCAGTATTACTCTCCTATGGAATTCATATACTCTTTCGTTGTTAAAACTTAAAACAAGATGCGATCTTTCTCTATTTCTTTTAAAAAAAACTTATGTTAAAAAAATGACATATATATTAAAAGATGAATTAAAAGTTTAAAACTCTGTAATATCGTTGTTCTCTGAATTGGGTCGCCGTTAGGTACCTAAAAAGCAAAAGTTAAAATTGATTAAATTTGCTGGAGTACAATACAATGGATTCTATATATGCTAATTAATAATTCACAAAGTTAATAAGATACTAAAATTGTGATTATCTGATTATTAGGCGAGAGGAAACAAAAAAAATGGTCAAATCTTCATATATAGGATTTCAAAAATTTTATACACGTAAAAAATTACTAGATTAACCTCTATATATATATAATTTTACATATTTTAATATTAATTTAATGTTTTTTCAGATACATCTAATACATGGTTTATATACAAATGTGATAGTTTTTGCATTTATAATATAAGACAAGACACAAAGAATAGAGATACAAAAATTAGTATTTTTATATTTTATTTATTGATAAATTAAAACAAATTATAAAATCTAATTTATTCTTATTTTTTTATTTAAAATTTTGATAAAAAAATATAATTATAAAAAATTAACAAAAATAATAAAAAAATAAAAAATAAATTATGTCTCTTATTAATATTTATATATCTTTTATGTTAGAATATATTTTGTGTCTCTAAATATAATATCTTTTATTTGTCAAATTCGTATTTGCTATGAATTTTTGTTTCTAGTATTAAAGAGAGGCTGTGGTGCAGGAAAGGTGATAACACCAGATGCATCATCAGCAACGTTCATGTCCGTGGCAGGGTTCCTTGACTACCGAGTTGACTTAGACAAAAGCATTCAAGATAAGAACGATGATGCAAAGTACAAAGCTTTGTTATCTATGATGGCTTCAAAGTTCTCCTACGAGAATGAAGAATACGTTGGAAACGCAATTAGAAATCATTGGCATGTAAGTTTCTTTAATTATTTATTGTCTTATTGTATTACAAAAGACAAATATTTTATTTTTTATTTTTTTACTTTTTATTAATCACTTTTAATATTAAAAAGCAAAAAATATACACAGATATAATGCATATAACATTTTCATTTACATTGTTACAATTTTTTTAAGTTCTTAAACAACATATCCTCTTTTTCTTATTTCTCACTCTCAACTAATGACAGAAGAGTCACTTTAGGATTAAAAGATGACAATAACTTCAAATTTATTAAGAAACTATGTAATATCAACTATTTTTTGTTGTCTATAATATATATTGGTACGAACATTTATAACAATTTTTATCAATTACTCTTTTGAAGGATAAATTTGATGTCTAATCTTCTATTTGACCTTTGTTTTTGTCTCCCTCTTATAAAATAATTGCAGATGAAGTTTTGGGGGTTATACAGTTTCTGGAACGGTAAGTGAGAATCATCTCTTGGGAATACTTTTTGCTTAGAAGATACGAGTTTTTTTTTTCTTCTTCTTATTATTATTATTTAAATAACAAACGAAAGATACGAAGTTTTGCTTCCAAGATACGAATTTTATAGCTATCATATCTAACTAATCTAATCTAGTAAGTGGCATCAATCATGTGAAAAAATGACAGCACTCAGCACGTGTATTGATGCACCTATTTTGGATATGGTTTCTTTGTAGGTGGAAACTCAGGTGCAGTTGACTTTACATGAAGTTGATATATGAGAATCGTTAAATGATTTGGCTGATTTGACTAAATCTTCATCTAACGACTCTTAGGTATCAACTTTACGTGAAGTCGACTTCACCTGAATTTTTACCTTCTTTTTAATATATATTTTTTTATTGGTTAATTACTTTAGAAGTAAGTGGGTAAGAGAATAATAAGAGACGTAAATATGATATACTAAGTTAAGAATTTATTTTATGATAGGTCTAACCTTTAGATGAAGACACTACTGAAAAAAAGGTTAACGTACTTACAAGAACAAAACTTCATAGTTTTTCAAAGAGCAATGCTAGGGGGCCAGCAACTTTTGTGATTGGTAGCCATCAAATAACCATCAATTATGATCTAATGGTGTGAGATTGGTGTGAAATTTCATCCAATGACTCACCTTTCTCTACTGGTTACATGCTGGCCAAAATTCAACAAAACTGCTGACCCCCTAGAGTTTTCCTTTTTCAAAACATTGTTTCGTGGAATCTACTCCCTCCTTGTTTTTATATTATTTTTGTTTATTTATTTGATACATGAATCTACCCGGCCTCCTTTGATTTGTCACATTATGATTAGGTCTAGCTAGCACGTTTTTGTGTTAAAGATAAAAGTTGAAATTTCTATGACCCTTTCAAGTCATATGAAAATTAAAAATATTTTTTTTCACAAAAATTAATTTCAAGTTGGATGAGCAAGGGGTTACCAAAACTGCAATGATGTCTCCCTCAAGTCAACTACCTCTGATGGTATCTTATTTTTATAGTGCCAACTAGATTATGCATAATTATGATACTTACAACCTATTTGAAAACTAGTTAAACAAATTAAGTAATAAGAATAGTAACATTATTAATCGATTCCAGATGTATAGTTCTAAGTTCTAACTTCTACACACTAACGAGCTATAGTTTACATAGTATAATTTTTTTGTACTTACTTAAAGATCGCAGATTCGAGTCTTAATCCTATCTTTGATAAAAAAAAAAAAAATCTAACTTCTACATAAGTCTGACTTTTTTTCTTTTAAAAAAAAATTATTGCAAGTACAAATGTGATGGCATGTGACAAAAGGATAAAAAATAAAATACTTTTTATTAGATATTTAATTTTATATATTCCTTTTATTGGGAGTTGGCAAACATCATTATCATTGACACTATTTCAAATACTTATGTGCTAGATTTCCAAGAACTTTGGTCAACAAAAGCCATCATATTACAAGACACTAAGACCAAACCCAACTTGATTGTGGTTGCATTTAGAGGCACCCAACCATTTAATTCTGCCCAATGGATAACAGATGTAGATCTCTCATGGTATGAGCTTCCCAATGTTGGAAAGATCCATAGTGGGTTCATGAAAGCATTGGGCCTACAAAAAAATGGTGGGTGGCCCAAAGAGATAGATCAAACAAGCAAAAGTAATCATATTTATGCTTACTATACGCTTAGGGAGGAATTGAAAACAATGTTGCATGCAAATGAGGATGCAAAGTTCATAGTGACAGGGCATAGTTTGGGAGGGGCATTGGCAATTTTGTTTGCTGCAATTCTTACTTTGCATGAGGAGGCATGGCTTTTGGACAAGTTAGAAGGGGTTTACACATTTGGGCAGCCAAGGGTAGGGGACCAAGCATTTGGGGACTTCATGAAAGAGAGTATGAGAAAATATGATGTGAAATATAGGAGGTATGTTTATTGCAATGACTTGGTGCCTAGGATCCCTTATGAAGACAAAACCCTATTCTTTAAGCACTTTGGTCCTTCCTTATACTTCAACAGCTTGTACCAAGGGCAGGTATGAAATTTGAATGGTGAATTGATTATCATTTTCAAATTAAAAGTGCTTGCATTATGTGAACTGTGAAGATGTATCATATTTCCGCATATTAAGCTCCTCTAGAGTGAAAATTTTGATAAAATATGAAAGTGAGAATATAATCACCCTTAAATCAATATAGTGAGACTAACACATAATAGAAATTACAAATTCAATGATAATGAACTCTTTACTTTTGTCACTTTATAATTTTCTTCACTTTAAAGGATCTTTTTCCCTGCAAAAGATGTTTGTGAAAATAAGTTATGTTTTTATGATTGGAATCCAGGTTCTAGAGGAGGAGCCAAACAAGAATTACTTCTCTGTATTATGGGTCATACCCAAGATCTTAAACGCAGTTTGGGAGCTTGTGAGAGGATTCTTTCTCCCATTGGTTAAAGGCAAAGAATACAAAGACACTTGGTTGATGACACTGGCTAGGTTTGTTGGATTGATAATTCCAGGAGTATCAGCACATCTTCCCCCAGATTATGTCAATGTTACTCGACTGGGATCATTGCGAGAAATTCAGGATCTTTCCGTTTCAGAAACCTCAAAAACTGATTAAAGCCATGACTTTCTTGAGCATCAAGAAATCATAGATATACATAAAGATATAGATATAAATATAGATATACATATGAATATACATAATTGTGGTGCATTACTGATTTTGACAGAAATACAAGAAATCAACTGACAGATAAAAAAGGAAGAGAATTAAGATCAGGTTTAAGATAGCAAACCACGTTGATTAGAATAATCACATCCAGCTAGCAGTATCTTTCATGTGTTCTTATTATTTGGTCAAATTGTTGTAAAAGAATTCCTTATTATCCTCTTGTAATCATCTCTGTGATACTATGTATTTAAACCAATAAACATCATTAATAAATGCAGCACTTAACTCATTACTTTGAAAACTTCTTCTACAGTAGCAGCATTTGTATATATCAAATGAAAATTTGTGATAGCAAACAAGTAACAAATTAAGGAATTAGTGATTTTGGGAAGTGATGACTAAATTGCAGAGCATTGTGGTTAATATATTGTTCTACTATAGATGGATAATAGATTACATTGGTGATTATATTGTTCTCACAAACTGTCCTGTGAGGAGAAGAAATGACCAAAAAAAACATACAAAAAGAAGCTTATTCTAAAGGATTGGACTAAGTACATACTTATAGTATTAATAACTGATTCCAAACTGACAGAGGGTAAGAGTACAAGGGGCTGAGAAATTTTCGGAACCCTTGAGAGAGGGTGATGGTATTCATGCATTACAAAACCGCCATGACACACATTTAGTGTCAGCTTCGTACGTGGCTATCTTTGTACATTTTTCACTCATTATCAAGGAGCACATTCAAATCCATTCGTAATAAACCTGTTCATGGATGTAATCAATATCCTTTTGTCAAAAGGCAAAGTAATGAACAAAGAAGAATGCTAGGAGGCAGCAATTTTGGTGTTTTGTAACCATCAATTAGCTATCAATAGTGTTTTTAATGGTGTGAGATTACATCTAATAGTGGGAGATCACTCACTTTTGTTTTGATGGTTAAGTGCTGGCCAGAAAACACAAAAGTTGTTGGCCCCCTAGACTTTTTCATGAAGAAATGTGTAACTAGAAACACATTTCCATGGCAAGTAGATAAGGGAACAATAAAAGTGAGCCTATGAAGAGCAGAAATGCATTTACTACATAAATAGCCAATGGAATCTCGTCATTCGTCCGAAAAATGAGGTACATTGACAAGTAGTCAAACTTTTTAAAATTCAAGAACATTTGTAATTTGTTTTAAAGATTCTCAACTTAATTAATCAGAGACTTTTAGAAGGATGTTATTTATGAAGCAGGGCAAGGTTTAAAGAGAAAATTACCCAGATTTACTAGAACAGATAAGAATGGCCGAGATGCTTTAGAAGGCATGGCATGTGAAACAACCACTAAGAGAACTCATCTGGCCAGTTCTACGAAATAACAGTGCCCTGTGCGAAGTTCTGACAACCTGATGGGGCTGGTTGGTTGAAACTGAACTTCTCATTTCCTGAGCTTTTTTCTGAGCTACCCTCAGTTTGTTCATGATCTTATCCATAGAGGATGCTCGCTTCTTTTCCAACTTCATCTGAAATGTCAAACAATAACGAAACAATTATATGTATTAGCTTTGATCATTTTTCCCCTCCAGGTTTCTCATCATTTATCATGCAGTAATAACTTTTGGCCCCAAATATAAAGAATCCTTAAGTTTTCCAAGGTATGAATTAGTTTCACAAAATTATGATCCTTATAATGCTCGTGTATATATTCATCTGCTTGCATTAAGACTAATCTACTATCACAATGGTACAAGCAAACACAGATAACCAAAAGAAGGTTATATTTCAGCACTATGAATTAAGACTAGGATGAAGACTTCCAAAATGAAACTTCTAATGCAAATATTTATGACGAATATTAGACTACTATTTACAGTTTTAGACCAATAAATTACTATGCGCATAATCGCTTTTTTATGATGTTATTTTCTTCTATATAGTAAATATTTTCAAGAGAAATTTGTTATTCGAATTTCTCCCAGATAGAATATACTTAACCTCTAGTTTCCGTATTGCTGCCTCAGCTTTTGCCTTTTGCAAGTTCTCCCATGCAATGATTTTGGCTTCCTCCCTTTTAGCCCTGAAACAACAAAAAAGGGGCTTCCATTTTAGAAACAATCTACACTTTGGTACCACCAGTTACTACAATTTCATTACATATGGTTAAGAGATGAGTAAAAGAAAGGGGTCAAGTTCAGTGAGAAAACAACACTAAATAGCACTCTCTCTATGTGATCCATTAATTTCAGTTAAAATTTGTCCAGAATAATCCTGTCTTATTATTTACCAATTAAATTTAACGAAAGTTGTACAACACAAAAAATCATACTTTGAAGCAGTCTTTGATCTTTCGGAACTGTCCAAAGATGAAGATTGAGAACTTGTTTCTTTCATTTTCCAGCGGTCCACATTTTCTGATCCTCTGCCAGAAAATAAAGCCCTGTGTTTCTTGGACCACCTTGTCATTGTAACGCGTTCATCTACCTGCACATCCCTGATATCCATTTTTGAGAATGAGACACTCTGCAATTCTGTTATGGGCAGGACAGGTGGAGTGGAGGCCGAGAAAGAAGTCCTCATATTAGGAGAGGAGCATGAGCTACCCTCTGGGCTCATCTGTGTTGCCATGTCTCGCCTTGAAACTTCCGGAGATACATTGGTGGCAGCATCTTTGAAACAATCGAAATTCTCTGTAAGTCAGAGCCAAAACAAGTAAACTACATGATTAGAGAAGAACATCATCTATACTTCAAAGAGATCATCATTCATCAAGAATAAAATTATCAACTACTACATAAACATGTCAATAGTGTCTCTAACAAATAAACCAACCTTCCACCCACACCTCCTTTTACAGTCAATATATAATTCATAAAATATGAGTTTTCACTGAAGATAAAGGATTTATTGACTATGCAATTCATAGGTGAAATTATTTTCAAACATAAGTTTATTTATGTATTTGTTAAAAGAAATTATTTTTCACGTGTCTCGGTCTAAAAAGATTTTCATCATTCATGGCTTCATGCAATCATGATTGCTACATAACTGTTAAATTCTTATAATTACTATCTCAAAAGTCAATCGTATAGCAGAGCATAATTGCAATACAGTATTATATTACTGATAGCATACAAAATTATGTCATGTCAAAATCATATTTATAAATAATTTCATCAAAATAGAAAAGGAGATGACGATTGAATAAAGGATATAAACCTTGGGGAGGCATTGAAGACTGACTCTGCATCTCAGAGCATCCATGGACACTAACTGAGCGAGCCATACAAGGATCCGTTCTCCCCGGAAGCACTCCAGCATGGCCACCAGAAGTGACAGCTAATCCATCAGCTGAGATGACACCAGCAGAAAACGGCGAACCTGCAATAAAATTCCCTCCATTCCTGCCTTCAAACATTGGCACAGAAGGTGAATACATCGAGTAAAATGCAATACCAGGTGGCCCAAGTGGACCACTTTTTGACTTGGGCCTCCTCTGCTGCTGTGGGAGCACTCTCCCCATGCCATCTCCTGAAACAGGACTCAGAATCCATCTCTCAGCATCTTCCCACTTGGATGGCAAAGTCCTGCCGTTGCTGAGAGGCAACAATGCCGCACCAACCTGCTTGCGCGCAGCACTAGAATGCAAAGGAACTCTCTCTGAGCACCAACCCTTTTGCATTGCAACACCACCTTGCCGATAATTCGGTGTACCGGGACTAGGGAAAGTGCCAGAACCAGACCTTCTAGACGAAACTGAACTCTTTTTCACAGCTCCAAGGCGAGGCGAAGATCCCGTGGCAATGCCATTGTTCAGATCCAATGAAGCAGGCCTTCTCCTATCATGCTTGTTGTACAATGCATCAGATCTTGATCTCCTATCCTGGCATTCTTTAATGAGAACATAAAATTCCAAAAATTACATCATATAAGAGAAAGAAAGAGAGAAAGAAATGGAATTTCAAATTTTGGGACCTGAGAATAGGTACCTCTCAGAGCTAGGGAAAAGGAGTTT